>NC_092812.1:2500000-3750000 GCF_040954645.1 Diabrotica undecimpunctata | reverse complement strand
GTAGTATAGAGTGCTATTATCAAATTGTCACACATGTCTTTATGGTGGAGAAATACCATCATATTTTGGCATGGATCCTCCATCATTGGAAGAGTATTTGGGTGCAAATAATTAAAGTATGTGTTATCAATATGTATTTTTGAAGAATTAAACAAAATATTTTTTATAAATTAAACCCAGATTTACTTAAAATTGCCTTAATTAATTTTTTTTGGTTACTAAACAAATCTAGCTGCAGTTGCATCTTTTTCCTCCATCTTTTTTTTTTCTTTCCCATTTTTAAATTGAAATTGTTGCCCCTGTAACATTTTTTTCCTTACTTGAAGGGCCAATTGTGAGAAGTGACAACTAGTGATCACTAGTTCGTAAAGGCCACAGTGATGTTCAGTATTCCTAAAGTAGAAAAAACATTGTGTAAAAGATGTTACCTATGACAAGACAAAGGTCAAAGTCAAAGAAATGAAAGAAAGATATATAACAAAAATTAAAAGAACTAGGAGATATAAAAGAACTAGCTGTGGAAAATATGGATTCACAAGATTAGCAAGATAAAAGTAGTAGGAGTAAATAGCCAAACATCAGAAGTATTTAAAATAAAGAAAGTTGTAAGACAGGGAGACCCTCTGTCAACTACTCTCTACAACATAGTATTGGAAAATGTACTAAGAGATAGCAAAATTCATAGAAAATGAACAATATACCATTTATGACATCAGTTCTTGACATATGCTGACGATCTGGCTAAAAAACGAGAACAAAGAAAGAAGGTAAAGAGGTAATGATAAAATTCATAAATACCATAAAGATATATGGTTGAGAAATAAATGAACAGAAAACCACATGGTGATGAGAAATGGCAAAGAAGCAGTAGAAAACCTTAAAATTAGTAGCAGTGCTGAACAAAAAAATCTACAAATTTGGGAACAAAGATAACTTAATTTAGCTAGAAGTGAACATAAACAATAAAAATATAGAAAGCAGAGAAAACATTGACAGAATTAAAATCCAAGATTCTATCAAGAAAAGCAAAAGAAAGGCTCTACAGAACTGTCATGAGACCAGTTGTGCTTTTTTTTTTATTTACAAAGAAAATAGTCGCTTTAACCCTTGGGTCATTAGCGACATTAGTTTTTACATTAGATTAAATTATATAAAGATGTATCTTTAAGAAAATTAATTAAGTCTTTGATGTTTAAATGTTCACCTAATACTGTTTTTAAATTGTTGGAAATATTGTTATTTTGTCTGTTGACTGTATATTTTCCACATTCTGTTAGGAGGTGTTTAACAGTAATGTTGATTTGACAGTATTCACACACTGGAATGTCTTCCTTATTCATTAGGTACTTTAGTGTAATGTTGGTATGACCTAATCGAAGTCGAGAGATTTTGACTTGATCAGCTCTTTTTAAGTTCACTAGGCGCCACGGACTCACTGTCGATTTAATTTCTTTTAGTTTAGATTCCGATAAATTCCACTCATTTTGCCACGCACGTGTCACTTTTTCTTTGACGAACTGTTTTATATCACTGGAAATAGTCTTTGACACTATTGTAGCATGATCGTTTTTGTAAGCTTCCCTTGCTTGGAGGTCTGCTTTTTCATTGCCCATGTGAGATGGAACCCATATAAATTTGACTTCGGAACCAGTTTCTTGTAAGGCTGCAAGTTCTTTCTTGATAAGTAAGGCTATAGGGTTCTTAGTGAATAGTTGATCAATTGTTGTTAACGAGTTTAGAGAATCTGAGATAATGACGGAGGAAGACTGTTTTGTACTTTTGATATGAATGAGGGCTTGTAATATTGCATATAACTCTGCTGAGTATATAGAGGTGGCTGACCTTAATTTAAATTGGAAGGATGCATGTGGAGTGACAAATGCTGCTCCTACGTCGTTTGCAGATTTGGAGGCATCTGTATAAATGCAAAAACTTTCCCCGCAAGTCTCGAGTTCTTTTAAAAATGACTGTCTGATTACATTTGGTGATGTCTCTGATTTGGGATATTGGAGTAGTGTCGTATTGATCTCGGGAATCATGATTAACCAGGGAGGGGGAGTTTTTAGATTTGAAGGATAGAGGTCAGGAATTTGCGGACTCTTTCATAGAAAGGTGGATCGAACTTACTTTTTTTATAAGCTTCTAGATACCGGTCCGTAAATGTATTTCGAAAGACTGGGTGGAATTTGTTACTGGCAACTGAAGATGCATACGAAAGGCTTAGATACTTCCTTCGTAGGGTAAGAGGTGGTTCTCCTGTAAGACATTGGAGATTCTTAACGGGTGTGGTTCTAAATGCACCTGTGGCGATCCGAAGTGCTGTGTTTTGAATGATTTCAAGTTGATTGGTAACGTGTTTTTTAGCCGAGTCATATACAATAGCCCCATAATCTATTTTTGATCTAACAAGTGACTTATAAATATTTAATAATGTGGTTTCGTCGGTTCCCCATTTTTTATTTGATAATGTTTTCATTACGTTTAATCCACTTTGGCAAGACTTTTTTATTTCTGAAATATGATGTTTCCATGTTAGTTTTTGGTCGAATACCATTCCGAGAAAATTAATTTTGTCTGAGAATGCCAGCGGCTTGCCACACAGCTTTAGTGTAGTTCTTTCCATCCGGTGCCTTTTTGAGAAAATCATGCATCTTGTTTTTAGTGTGGAGAATTGTACACCTACTGATGTAGACCATATCTCTAGTTTGTAAATGGATTCTTGTAAGTGTTTTTGAAACATTTTTATATTCTTGCCCTTTGCAAATAGAACCAGATCATCGGCATATAGTCTTCCCTTAACTAGCGGGGAGCAATGATCCAGTATATCGTTGATAGCGACAAGAAAGAGAGTTGGGCTCATAACTGATCCCTGAGGTGTTCCGTTTTCCTGAATTCTTTTTGTTGAAGTGGAATTATCGGCGCGCACAGAGAAAGCTCTTGACTGAAGAAAGTTTTCTATGAATCTTAGCATATTACCCCTGATTCCCCATTTGTGTAATTTTGATATAATGTTAAACCTCCAAACTGTATCGTACGCCTTGGTAATATCGAAAAACACTGCGATGGTTTCTTGATTAGTTGCAAAACCCTCGTGTATCTCTGATTCTAAATCTAATAGATTATCTACGCATGATCTATTTTGACGGAAGCCACTTTGCTGTGGAATAAAATGTTTTTCTTTTTCTAAGTACCACAATAGTCTTTTGTTTATAATTTTTTCTAGAACTTTGCAGGATACATTAGTGAGTGATATAGGACGGTACGAGTCTACCTTTGTTCTGTCTTTGTTGGGCTTGAGCAGAGGAATTATAATGCTGTCCGACCATACAGATGGAAAGACCTGATTTGTCCATATAAAATTGTATAATTTTAGCAGCCAAGACATTCCACTTTCTGGTAGGTTTAACAAAAAAATTAATGGTATGCCGTCTGGACCTGGAGCGGAGTTTTTAGTTGACATTAGGGCATCCCTTAGTTCTTGCATTGTAATTGGCACATTTAGTATATTATCATCTTGAGAGTAGTATTCCAACTTCGTTTTTTCTATGCTTTGTTTCTTGAGCTTAAATTCCGGTGAATAGTTATCGTTACTTGAATTTGACTCAAATTCACCGGCGAATAGCTCCGCAATTTCTTTTCGGTCGCTTATAATTTTGTTATCTTTTGCCAGGAAAGGTATTTTATTTGAACATTTTTTTCCAGATATTTTCCTTATATTTTGCCACACTTTACTTGCTGGGGTAGAACTATTTATACTTGCAACGAATTTTTGCCATGATGTTTTCCTGCATTTTTTGAGAATATATCTAGCTTCTGCTCGACGTTTTTTGTATTCTACCATATTTTCACTAGGTTTGTGATGATTATACCTATTGAAGGCTCTTTTATACGTTTTTACGGCTTCTTTGCATTCTGTGGTCCACCATGGTAAATGTTTATGATATTTTAGTGTTTTTGTTTTTCCAATATGATTTTCTGCTGCTTTTTTAATTATTGATATGAAGGTATCTAGGTCTTTATCTATGTCATTAAGAGTAATATATTTTATGTTGTTTATTTCATTTTGTATGTATTTTGTAAAGTTCTCCCAGTCTGCATTTTTTGTATTCCATTTCGATGGGGTTGTGGTAATATTGTTATTTTTTTGTTGTGGAAACGTAATTTTAATGGGATAGTGGTCACTTCCGTATAGGTACGGGATAACGTCCCATTCTAGTGTTGGGGATAACATTGGATCACATAAAGATATGTCGATGGCCGACTGACTACCCGTTTGAATGCTAAATCTGGTGGGTCTACCATTGTTTAACAAATTAAGATTTTGTGAGGTCATACAAAATTCCACAATCTTGCCTCTAGCGTTAGTTTTTGTTGAACCCTACATAGGATTGTGTGAATTAAAATCGCCTAAAATAATGCGGGGGCTGGGGATTTGTTGCAGTAGATTATCAAAATCTTCTTGGACTATAATTTGATCAGGAGGTAAATATATGTTGCAAATATTGATTGTTTGTTCCATGTTTACTGTAATCGCTACTGCTTTAAAGCTATGTGTGTTGATTTGTAATTGCTGGGCTTCATATTGTTTATCGACGTAAATAGCAACCCCTCCACTGGCTATATCAGCGTTTTGTCTGTGTTTGAAAAAGTTTGAGTATTTTTGAAACTTGAATGCATGGCTAGAATCCTTAAAGTTGGTTTCTTGTAAACAAAGTATCATTGGGTTGATTTCAGAGATAATATGCTTTAGCATTTCGTAACGGCTGAAGAAACCGTTTACGTTCCATTGTATTATGGACGCCATTGCTTCTATTTACTATGTACTTTACGCTGAATCGACAGAGGTGTCGGATTCTTCTTCTAGATATGTCTTCATTGCTATCGGGTCCAACATTTAGTTGCTTCATAATCTTACGTCTTATTCTCGTGCTTCTGTTTTTCATACTTCGGTCTTTGTAATAAGGATGAATTTTAGCTAATAGGTTCAAAAAATCATGAACATTCTCGGTATATGTTTTAACTAAGCTTAACGGATCTGTGTTTCCTTTAACATTTACAAAGAAATCGACGATTTCATCAAAACTGAGTTTAAGCGATTCTTCTTCGAATATTTTCCTAGTTGGTTCCAGTAACGGCAGTATTTCATTAGATTTTGGTTCATGTGTTTTGGGCAAGCATGATTCTTCTTCAGTATCAGTTTTGGATTTCTTCTTTCTCTGCGTAGTTGGTACTAAAAATGTAACTTCAGTTTGTGAGGACGGAGGAGGTGTTATTATGTCTGTAATACTGCGTTTGGAACCTGTTTGTTGTACATTTTCTGATTCATTTATTTTTGGGGAAGGCGTAGATATGTCTGTGGTTGGTTGTTTATCTATATCGTTATTATTATTTTGTGTATTTGGTGCTATGTTATGGGTTAGAGGTTGGGAAGGTGAAGATTTTTCATTTACTTGTACAGTTGTCATGATAGGGATTTCATTTGGTGAGGTAGGGATGTTGGTATTGTTTGTAGGCTCTTGACTTACTGCAGTTAAGCAATTGTTTGAGAAATGACCTGTTTGATTACACTTTGAACACAGCTGGCTTTCATGAGACAAAAAAATACGATATGATATGTTATCATGAGATAATAAAATCGAGTCTGGGACCGTATTGTTGGGAGGTGATATATAGATGTAACGACGAAAACTAAGAATGTGTTTATACTCAGGGTTGGTTGTCCCAATTCTGAGAAAATTTAAAGGAGATACTAAGTTATAGCCTTGTTCTCGGAGTTCTTGTTCTATACAATCATGTGGGATAGATGGACACACATTAGATAATAATAAGCGTTGGCTTGGAGTAATGAATCTGCGAGTTTGAATTTGTTCTGAATTTACTGTAATTATTCCATTGTCAGTGTTCATGAATTCATCGACCTTTGCCACACTGGATAGATAAACACATATTCTATTGTTAGATATCCTAGACGAGAAAAGTATATTTTTCGGACTAATTTTCGTTCCGATGGATATAAGATATAAATAGGTTGGTTGTAGTAAATTTTGTTTTAATTAATGAATAAAACTTCATAATAAAAGTTCCTACTTTTCTAGCATATTAGAGGATGTAAATATATTGTAAATAGGGATCAATAGGTTTTTTGTATGATAGGGTATTTAAGTTAAATTGTACATTACGGTTTACAGGTTTTTCTATTTTATTATTATTAAATTGAGTTATAAGTAATAATCTGTTTTATTAAACAACCTTTTTTTTTTAATAAAGTTATATCTAGTTACAGAAAACATAGTTAGCAGCAGCAATAAAGTCACTAGGTGAAGTTTTTGTTAGACTAAGAGTCCAGTAAACATCTTCCCTGGCGCCCAAATCATTCTTCTCTCATATATTTCTGTTGTCAGTACTTACCCTTAGTTCGTTTTGGTTATTCTTATATTTCCTTAGTTAATATACATCTTTCCTCTTCTTCCTAGTCCAACGTGGAGCCCAGATTTTCAGTAAGATAGTATTCCTTAATTCATTTGTCTCTTTTTAAACTGTTTCTAGTTTGTTTGTCTATTTTTGCATATTTTATAGTTATTTAGATCCAGTGTTCTTTGCTACAGTATCTCAGAAATATTGAATAGTGTCTTATATTGCTGTGTTGGTGGTGTTGTTAACTTTAAATTAATAATTAATTGTAAACCTTCATTTAGTATAATATTTTTCATAATTATATTGGTTTGACATTTCTGGTTTGATCGGGTTAGTGATACCTGTACATTTGTTGAGAAATATTGAATAATTTATTGTATTACTATTTACATTGTTATTAGCCAATAGTGGTTTTGTTTAGGTGCGATCACACTATATAATATATATTTTTTTGTTTTGGTCAATTATTGCATACTGTATATAAAAATAAGTTCAATTTACTTATTGTCATTTGATCTATCAAACCAACTTTAAATTATTTTCAATATATTTATATTTAAAGGTATAGGTACACCTTTATTAATTACATTTGGTTAAACACATTGTTGATTTTGGTTTGTTGGTGATATTTTTTTTTCTTCCTCTCTTTCATCATGTGTACCTTTAAGGCTGAGCATTTATTAGTTAAGGAAGTGGATTATGAGCTGAGGATAAGGGGAATTCCCTTTGAAGAGTCTACCAAGGTTGAGAAAAAACACCAATTATTGCGCGGTGCCTTGAAACAAGAGCAAGGAAATAGGAGCTTTCGACAAATTTCTTTTGTAGATATTCCTTTTCTGAAACAACAACAGGAGATAAACCAGACGTTGGAGGACCTGGCTCAGAGGATATCCGATTTTAGAGGGACTGTCCATGATAGCATGTATTCCAGGTTAATTTCTCGTCTTACTCATATCTCTGGTCGTGCACATTTACTATCTTGCTCAGATGAGGAGCAACAAATTTTCAAGCGCTCTATTTCCATTAGAATTCTTAGTTTAGAAGGTGAACTTGATTCTCGAGTAAATCCGGCAGCCACTTCCACTCCTATTTCTTCTGTTCATGCAGCTAATTCGTTTTCACACCCTAAACCAATTCAGGTACATAAGTGGGGAATTTTGTTTTCTGGTCAAGGTCATCATGATGAAGTCATTACCTTTTTGGAGAGAGTGGAATGTCTTCGTATTTCAAGAGGTGTGAGTGAGGATGATCTTTTTGCAGCTTCTGCTGAATTATTTACAGGTCCTGCGGTAACTTGGTTTATAAACAACCGTCATAGCTTTTCCACTTGGTCTGAGTTGGCTCAGAAATTAAAATCTGATTTTCTGCCTTATTCTTTCCAAGATGATCTCCTAGATGAAATCAAAAACCGTAAACAAAAGCCAAACGAACCTGTCACTATGTTTATTAACACCATTTTGGGCATGTGTAATCGACTTGAGACTCCTCTATCCGACTTTGCCAAAATAAAGATCATTCTTAAGTGTTTGTTGCCTTTTTACCATCAGAAATTAGCTTTAATGGACATTCAGAGTATCGAGGATATCACGAAGTGTAAACGTTTAGAGGAAACTCTATCTTGGTCTTCTTCTTCTGCAAGGACGTCTCGACCTACTTCTGGTCCTTCATTTAACTTAAGTTTCTCTAGAAATCGTTCTTGGCAACCCAAAACTCATACACAGAATGTGTCTGTGGTGAATTCGTCTTTGACTTGTTGGAATTGTCGTGAGCCTGGCCATGCATTTTATGAGTGCGTGACACCTCGTACACGTGTTTTCTGTCACGGTTGTGGTAGAGACAACACACTCAAACGTAACTGTTTTAAGTGTTCGGGAAACGAGCGGACAGAGGCTAGTCCCCAGAGCGTTCCTCAATCTACAACCCCATCAGGGACTACAAACACAACAGTAAACGAAACCACAGGTCCAATACTCCCCAGCACTTCGAAATCACCCACTCAAGAAAAGAAAAACACTCACCAACCAAAGCACAACAAACAAAAACCAAAGCAAGCAAAAAAGTAACTGTCAACCACACTGCGGTTAACTCGAGCTGTTTGCTTGACCTTAGATTATCTCCACCAGTCGTAAGTCATAATTTTAGTAATAAACATAATCAGCACAGGGAAACAGTTCCATTTTCTACACCAGTTTGTAAATTTGTTGGCAATGATAATATGTCTAAGTTAGTACCATTTTATAATTTGGATGGCCAATATAATATTTTAGATTTTGATATTAATTCTTTATTAGTCAGAAAACATAATGATAACCGACCTTATCTTGAAATTGAGATATTAGGACATTCTTGTTTGGCTCTATTAGATAGTGGCTCTAACATTTCTTTAATAGGTTCCTATTCATTACAATTGTTAAAAAACACTAATATTAATATTATACCTATTTCTTCCCTGCAAGTCTCTACTGCAGATGGTACCATTCAGTCGATCACAGGTAAATTTGAAACTGAAATTTTAGTTGCAAATATTCGCAAAACTATTACCTTTTATATTATACCTTCCGTGCAAAATTCTATAATTCTTGGCATGGATTTTTTAAATGCATTTAATAGCACATTAAATTGTTCGGACTTTTCATTCTCTATTTCTTCCTTTAATTTATCAACTGTAAGTGTTATTCGTGAATTTTCTAGTTTGTCTGGAATGGAACAAAAACAGTTAGAGGATATTATCTTTAAATTTTCATCTATTTCGTCTAAAGATAAATTAGGCCGTACACATTTAATGTCTCATACTATTGAAGTGAAAACCTCAACTCCTTTCAGACAGTATCAATATCCCATACCTCAAGCATGGCAAGCAGATTTAGGTAAAGAAATCGATTCAATGCTCTCCTTAAACATTATCGAACCTTCTACCTCTTCATATTGTAGTCCTCTGTGGCTTACAAAGAAGAAGGATGGATCATTCAGAATTTGTTTTGATGGTCGTAAATTAAACAGTATCACATCGAATAGGGACGCTTATCCTATCCCTCGAATAGATGTTATATTAAGCAAACTCCAGAATGCGAAATACATCTCTTCCATAGACTTATCCAAGGCCTTCTTACAAATTCCTTTGAGTGAAGAGAGTAAGAAATATACTGCTTTCGCTGTTAGTGGTAAAGGATTATTTCAATTTGTCACGATGCCTTTTGGTCTAGTTTCAGCTCCTCAGACGATGTGTCGTTTAATGAACTTAGTTATTGGTCCACAACTTGAACCATTTGTATTTTATTATTTAGATGATATTTTAGTTGTTACTCCTGATTTTACTTCGCATATTGAAATATTAGAGAAGTTAGTTTCACGCCTTAAAGAGGCTAATCTCACTGTCAACTTGGATAAATGTAATTTTTGTCGTCCTAATCTCAAATTCCTGGGATATGTTGTTGATAGTCAAGGTTTGAGGACAGATCCTGACAAGGTAACCGCTATCAAGGACTTCCCCATACCTAAAACAACTACTCAGTTACGTAGGATCTTGGGTATGTGTGGGTACTATCGAAGGTTTGTACGTTCTTATTCCACTTTATTATCACCTCTTACTGACCTCCTTAAGAATGGGAAAAAGGGTCAGACTATTACCTGGAATCCTGAGGCTGATGATGCTTTTCATCGTATTAAAGAAGCTCTTACCAGTGCTCCTGTCATGACTTCTCCTGATTTCAGTGAACACTTTTACCTCATGACAGATTGCTCTAATACTGCTTCAGGTGGTGTCCTCTTTCAGATGAAAGATGGTTCTGAGCACCCCATAGCGTACACTAGTAAGAAGCTCAATAAGGCCCAGAAAAATTACTCCACTACTGAGCGGGAACTCCTTGCTATAATTCATGGCTTGGAGGCCTTCAGGTATTATTTAGAAGGTCGTAAGTGTACTTTGATCACTGACCATAGTTCGTTGTTGTGGATGCACTCTATGCGTAACCCATCCCAACGGTTGTCCCGCTGGATTTGTAAGTTATCAGCGTTTGACTATAACATTGTCCACCGTAAGGCAAATGGTGTTGTAGTAGCTGATGCTTTGTCTCGAACATTTGATGTCAATCTTCTTGACGTATCCACTTTAGTTCCGGATGCGTGGTACCATAAAATGTTGGAGAATGTTACTCAGAATCCTGGTCAGTACCCTGATTTTAAAGTGGAACATAATATCCTTTATAAACATGTTGTTAGTCCAATTGAAGCCTTGACTAATATGTCGGATTGGAAAATTGTCGTCCCAACCGCAAATAGGGATGAAATTCTTCGTACTTTTCATGATAATGTGACATCTGGTCACTTTGGTTCCTTTAAAACATTTAGTAGGATAGCGGAGCTATATTATTGGCCTGGTATGCGCAACTGTATTAAGAAATATATTTCTAGATGCAAAGTTTGCGCTACTTGCAAGCCAAGTAATAAGCCACAATCTGGATTAATGGGTTCTTTTAGGAACATTGACTTCCCATGGCAGATGGTATCTATGGATTTGATTGGACCATACCCTCGTAGTTATAAGGGCAATACCTATTGTTTGGTGGTCGTGGATTACTTCACTAAATTTCCATTAGTTTTTCCTCTTCGTAATGCGACAGTTCCTGCCATTGTGAAATATTTGGAGGAGCAAGTCTTTTTGTTATTTGGTGTTCCCCAAATTGTCTTTTGTGACAATGGTCCTCAATTTGTAGCTAAGACTTTTAAAGACCTTCTAACTAAATACAAAGTTCAGAAGATGTTTTATAACGCTGCGTACCATCCGCAAGCTAATCATAGTGAGCGTGTAAACCGCAGTATTGTTACAGCCCTAAGATCATATACATACCAAGACCACAGAGCTTGGGATTAATATATTCAGTCCATAGCTCAAGCCATAAGAACTTCTGTCCATGAAGTTACGCAGTGTTCCCCAGTTTATTTAAATTGTGGTCGAAATTTTGCCTTATCTGGTGATTATTTTGGTTTAGTTTCAGGCAATTCCACAAATCTACCTCAAATATCAGATAAACTTCATCATTTAGATGATATACAGACTCTACCTCCAATATTTTCAGACATCAGGAAGAAATTAAAAACTTCTTACCTTAAGTCACAGGCTCAGTATAACTTGAGGAAAGGAGATTTGCGATTCTTTGTTGGTGATCGGGTATTAAAACGTAATTTTGTTAAGTCTAGTAAAGGTGATGCTGTTTCTGCCAAATTTTGTCAAAAATACGTCCCATGTATTGTCAGTAAAGTAATATCTCCTTTAATATATGAATTGAAAGATAGTTTGTCCAACAAACGTCTTGGTCGATTTCATATAAAGGACTTATTACCAGATAACACTGTCAATGACTTAGACTCTTCATCGTCAGAAGAAGATTAACCTGACAGGATTGATTAGGTTAATTCCTCTTTCTAAATTTTGGTAATACTTGATTTTTTTTTAATGAATAGGTAAATGATTGGATTTTGATTTTAGTCACCAGATAGACAATATGGTTTATCTATTATATAATAGTTTTAGCTTCCCATACTAAATTTAGCTTTGTTGTTATTAGTTTAACAATTAGTTTAACAATCAAAGGAAAGGATAAATTCAAATACCTGGGGTTTATAATCACGAAAAAGGCAACAACAGAGGAAGAAATTACACAAAGATTAGGACAAACAAGAACAGCAATACGACAACTTAACTCAGTATGGTGGGATAGACACCTAAATATGAAGACAAAAACGCAGATTTATAAAACATTAGTGCGAAGTATTATGACATATGGGGCTGAAAATTGGATCATAAACAAGAAAACCAGCAGTAAGATAGTAGCAACAGAGATGGAATGCCTGCGAAGATGCTGCAGAGTAACAAGAATGGATAGGAGAAGTAATGACGAAATAAAGCAAAGAACATCAATAGAAACAGACATACTAACATATATAGAACAAAAAAGACATAAAGTGGTATGGACATGTAAGAAGAACTAGCGACAGCAGATGGATAAAGAAAATAACCGAATGGAGCCCCATAGGAAGGAGGAAAAGAGGACGACCTCGAAAATCCTGGAGGAACGAAGTCGACGACGCCATGAGTAAGAGAGGACTAAACGATGGAGAATGGAACAACAGAGAGAGATGGAAACGGTTGAGCGAGGGAAGGCAGTGAATACTGTAGAATCCCTAAATATATATATATATGTTATTAGTTATAATATTGAAGTAGGTACAGCAAATTTTTTTTTGGTAAATCAAACTGGTGTAGAACTGTCAACTCTTCGTACCTTATTATGTTTATATGTGTCATTGCTGTATATTGGTATACATAAATACATGTATATGTTTAGATTTGGTTTATTTGATCCTGAGGTTGTTTTTGGTAGTTCCTACAGGAAAATTATTAAAATACTTAGTAATATTCTTTGATACATTAGTTACCATTTGGTATAAAGAAGTTATCGCGTCATTTGTTTTAGATAATACAATTTTAGTATACAGTGTGATTCCTAAGTTAGACTTCATTCGTTAAAAATTCAATGAAGTTAGTTGAGATAAAAGTTACGCCAAATTATTATGTAACCTTTTGTTATTTTTTTTTGTATCTAACATTTCTTATGAAATTGGTTTGCCTCGCATGGCTATGCAAATACGTGGGTTCGAAACTTGTGTTACTATCAATAGTGCGCACCTGATAGGAAGCAGATTTCAGGGCTCACAATTGCCTGGTTATATCTATCAGACCTTAATCAATTTAAATGCTGAATCTCTATGATAGAATGTTTAATCATCATCATCATTATTGAAGGATGTACTAAACATTCTAGTATTACAATTCAGAAGTATTATTCTGTTGAAACAGTCTTAATTTTAATCTCACTTCTATTATACATATATTGTCTACCCTTTTTAGCTTTATTATCTAGTTGTGCTGATACAAATGGTAACCTCTTAGATCTCAGCCTTATTAGAATATATCTTTTGTATTCAACAATTGAATATTGTGTTTAGCATCAGCTTTCCTGGGAACTCATTTTGTTTTTATATGTAATTAGGAGTCAGGATCAATGTTCTGTTATATAGATACAAGTAACTAGTGAACATACCCTAATCTGCAGTTTCTTAAGAAATTGACTTCCTTGTTCTCTAGTACTTCTTTGATTGAATATTTATAAGAGTTATCCATTTATGATGTCTTGACGTACTGTATTAGCGATGATTTAGTGATATTTGGTTGACTTTTTCTGGCTATTCTTATAAATCTGTTGTAGCTACAGCTATAGTTAGAGAATTCCAGAATTAGTTAACTCCATTTCGTTATGTCAGTTCTTTAATTTGGTACACTTTCTTCCTGTTGTATTACTCTTATATGTGAAACTCAACTGTTCATCTATTAGTTCATATATTACTAATATTTGTGTTGGAATACCTTACTCCAATAAGTTTGTCATTCTTGTGTAGATCTTATCTTGAATCTGATGCATAACAGATGATGAGCTTAATTTGGGGTGTAATCCATCGTAGGTTGTGGAACTTGATAGGGATACAATGTGGTCTGGAATTTGGTAACCTTTAATGACACGAAAGGGAGTCCTAGGAAGATGATTTGGGATTCTTCCGGATGTTCGGTCTAGTCAGGTTGAGTCGTTAGTAGATTCTTGATTATGTTGTATACTGACTAACTATCCATTATTATATCTATCTACTCATGAATGGAATCAGATCAATTCACATATGCTGCAGACACTTAGTCTGTTATTCCGTTCCAATGGTTCAGTTTCATGGTACCAAATATTTAGCATCTATAGAGTATAATGATTATTAGGTTGTGGTGATGACCCATGAATTTGCCTGATTGTTTCACCTTGGATATGCCAATATAAATCTGTTGTCCATTGTCGGATCAATTTAGGATAAAATGCATGCTACGATCATTTTTTCTCAGTAACTCTTATATCTAGTGTGGTTTTATATTAAGGTCCATATTTTGGTTTATTGCGAATTGGTTACGAAATCTACTGATTGCTTCACCTTGGATATGCTCTAAAATAAATCTGTTGTCCATGGTTGGATCAATTTTGTATCGTTCATCCCATTCGTCATTATTTTAAAGATTTGTATTTTTATTAGTTATTCAGTATAAGGTTTTAATAAGCATACTATAACTTGTGGGCATGAGTGCTTGTGTCATATTTAGTATATTGTATATTAGAACTACCCCTCTTGCATGACTCATAATCTGTGGTTAAGTATAATCGGTCGAGTTAAATGGAAATGTGTGGAAGTTATTTGGTATATTCGGTTATATATTAGCAAGTTTTGTATTCATGTATATGATTGGTATAGTGTTCTTGTTGACAATAATTTGGGGTTTATTTAAATCTACTTAATCAACTTAAACACAATTTTGGTTTTTAGAATGTCAGTCACGGATGGAAGATTCTGTGCATTTAATATGTTAGCTAGTGTGGTGTCCTGGACACGCTATATTATTGTCTATTTTGTTCACGTCTGTGATGGATCCCACAGTATATGATTGGTCTTGAATATCTATAGTTACACAGAGAAAAAAAAAATTGTTCTTAGGTCAATTTTTTTTTCTCCAAGTAAAGGGGGAATGTAACGATAAAATTACTTTATCGTTACTGAGAAATTTAAAATAACTTAATTCTGCCTGTAAGGTATGCAACCAACTATACATGTAATCGTATTATCAATTGTTTATCAATTGGTCAACCTGCTTACCTGCCTCTTCCGCTTAACTTGGAACTGATGGAAGCCGACGATTTTAAAAGTGTAAGAGCTCACTTTATATCCAACCTTCGAACGGGTCAGAAGTGTGATCCTTCAACGACCAACGTCACGTGGCTCAAGTTATCAGAAAAGAAATTTTAAGTTATTCAGAGGTGATATTAAGTTAAAGAAGGCGTTTTTTTTATATTAGAAGTTTTGGAAAAATAAGATTTTGGTTCAATTGTTGAAATATTGTTGCGTTGGGTGAGTTTCATTTTAATTAAAGTACATCATTTTTTTTAACCATTATTAGTTTCATATTAAAATCATTTATTCAATAATTTTACCTTAATTATATTAGTCAAATCACGTTCAGAATTCTTTCTGTTAGAAATTCTCCTAAGTACACATTCTCATCAATATCCAAGCAATTCGGTAATGTAAGGAGATCCTTCATTACTATTTGCCTATAATATATTCGTGATAAGTTAAATTTTAGTTCTTCAGTGAAATATTCATAGTAAATTCCCAACATTTTTTTTTAATACATAGTTTTCGATTAATTTTCCAAGGTCACAAAAAGTGTACGAAACCTTCACTAATTATCATCTTCTGACTAGTTTTTCTTGTCCTAACCGCCTTTTTGTTTATCAACTCTGAATAAAGCTAATGAGAGCTTCTTTGATTTTATTTTAGTCGTTGGAGGAAGAAAGAATATAAAGTCAATACAATAAACATTATTTTGGATTTGGGGTAATAGCTTTCAGTTGAGTTTAGTTTGGAGTTTTTTTTGGTTTTTCCCGAATATTGGAATAGCGGTTCAGTTTGGTGCTAGAACAGTGGGCTTACAGCTTTCACCCGAACGAGTCCCGGCGGCGTAAGGCGTCCGGAAGAAGAACCTTCTCGGCTTGAGAGTAGAAAGGTTCTTTTTTTTTTACTGTTTTTGTAATATCTTAAAAATAAGTTACTTAAATATTGTTTAAACTTTAGTGAGTGAACGAACCAAAACTTAAAAATAATTCTAGTCAATTTTCATAATTCATATTTGCGTATCATTATATATATTACATTCAATTTTTTCTTAACATCATTTGCTTATTTTTTTTGTGTCATTAAATATTTTAAATATACACTCGCGATCATAAAATCCGGGTCACCTTGAAAATCACCGATATTTCATTTTCAACGAGCTTCATCGTAAATAATAATAACACAAATACAAACTAATGCATGTTTCTGAGAATTGTTGCGGTTTCCTTTGTAACAAAGAATTCCAATACTGCCGATTTCACGGTAAAGTGCACACTTCCCAAAATGAACGCTACCTGTAACTCCGCTTGTTTTAAATGTCTCGTTTGTACTTCGACTTTCTGTTCAAATGCAACGGACAAACGTTTATTATTGCCACCATTAGTGTTTATTAGTGCCATTATTAGTGTTTATTTTTTGACAAAAATGCCTTTGACTGTTGTTGAAACGGAACAAATTGTTGCACTTGTGGAAGACGGTCACACTCAACGGCAAGTCGCAAGAACTGGTGGCGTAAGCCTTTCTACGGTTCAACGACTGCTTCAACGCTTTCAGAAGGCAAGTTTGCTAACCAGGCGACCTGGCTCTGAACGAAGAAGAACGCCCAAGGCACTAGATGACCGTTTCCTTGTGTTTCAGGCTTTACGAAACCGGACCTCAACTGCGGTTATGCATCAAAATCGTCTAGAGGAAGTACGAAATCGCAATTTTAGTGTTGCAACAGTCAGAAGAAGACTTCGTTCTTCTTGAATATCTTCTCGGGTAATGGCTAGAGGACCGCCACTTCGCCGGGTGCCTCGAGTTGCACGACTAGCTTTTCCTCGACAATACGCGCATTGGGGAATTAACGATTGTAGCAAAGTGTTATTTTCAGATGAATCCCGTTTCTGCCTAACTGGATCCGATGGACGTGTAAGAGTTTGGAGGAGAACCGGTGAACGATTTTCACAAGCTTGCATTGCTCCAAGAATGCCATTTGGTGGAGGCTCGGTCATGGCTTGGGGAGGTATATCTTCCGACTTCCACACAGAGTTACCCTTCATCGAAAATGGGTCCCTAACTGCACGAAGGTACATTACGGAGATTCCGGAAGAACATGTTATGCCCAACATGGCACGGCTTGGAGAAAACGCCGTTTTTATGCAGGACAACGTGCGACCTCACGTTGCCAGGATCAGTATGTAATACTTGGACGAGGTTGGAATTACCAGCCAGCTAGGTCTCTGGACCTGAATCCCATCGAACATCTCTGGGACGATTTGAAAAAACGTATTCAAACCCATACACCTCCTCCTAACAACGGACAGGAGCTTAAGGAGCTGTTAGTGAGAGAGTGGAATAACATACCACAACATGTAATCCGGAGAAAAATTGAGAGTATGTCCCGTCGTCTGCAAGAGGTTATTAGAGCAAGGGGAGGCAATACACGATATTGGTCATTGAAATTTCACTGATTTTTTACCACGTTCTGTATTTTCCATTTTTTTTCGTATGTCTGTTTTATCAACAATTTGATTTGTTTTCTGTTTTTTTCAATAAAAAAAATAAAAAACCATTTTTTTTTTCTTTCAAAACAAACATTGATGACAAATAAAAAATACATTAGCCAAAAAAAGGTTATTACTGCATCAGAGGCAAAAATATTTAAGAAACTTGAAATTTTCAAGATGACCCGGATTTTATGATCGCGAGTGTATATATATATATATATATATATATATATATATATATATATATATATATATATATATATATATATATATATACGAATTAGTAATAACAGGGTAGGGGTGGATATTAATACACTTTGTAAGGTCATTTGTGCACAAAGGTCCATTTTGTATTTTTACAGCCCTACTGGTAACGTCACTGATTCATCTTGGATCTGTTCCTTTCTGAACAGACCAATTGAAATATATCTACAGGTTATCTGATTGGAATCAACTTAGAAATTGTCGAACTGATACATTGTGTTAAATATAGGGAAGGGTAATAATTGTTTGAATATATAAATAGGTTGGTTGTAGTAAATTTTGTTTTAATTAATGAATAAAACTTCATAATAAAAGTTCCTACTTTTCTAGCTTATTAGAGGGTGTAAATATATTGTAAATAGGGATCAATAGGTTTTTTGTATAATAGGGTATTTAAGTTAAATTGTACATTACGGTTTACAGGTTTTTCTATTTTATTATTATTAAATTGGGTTATAAATAATAATCTGTTTTATTAAACAACCTTTTTTTTAATAAAGTTATATCTAGTTACAGAAAACATAGTTAGCAGCAGCAATAAAGTCACTAGGTGAAGTGTTTGTTAGACTAAGAGTCCAGTAAACATCTTCCCTGACGCCCAAATCATTCTTCTCTCATATATTTCTGTTGTCAGTACTTACCCTTAGTTCGTTTTGGTTATTCTTATATTTCCTTAGTTAATATACATCTTTCCTCTTCTTTACTGTTTTCTCAGGGCATGCAAATAGGCCTAACCCTACCTTGAGTATCAACGGGCCAGTCTCAAGCATACCCAGCTAGCCGAACTGCATTCAGTTTCAACTCTTATTTTAATTTAGTTTCAAACTTATCTTCACACTACTCTACAGATCTTATAACATCAGGGACATAGTCCCAAGGGATCTGTCTACTATATTCGTTACAGTAGCGCCCAAAGTGGAGCAAGATAAATTTGTTACAGTGGCGTAGTCCAACGTGGAGCCCAGATTTTCAGTAAGATAGTATATCTTAATTCATTTGTCTCTTTTTAGACTGTTTCTAGTTTGTTTGTCTATTTTTGAATATTTTATAGTTATTTAGATCTAGATAGAATAGATTAAATTTGTTACAGTATCAGAACGAAAAATTTTACTCAAAATATACAGAGTAAAAAAAACGAGACATCAATTAGAAAAAAATAGCTCAAATTAAAGCCCAAAGAATAAGAAAGCTGGGCATGTAAAAAGACTTTCTGAATAAATAGTAACAAAAGAACCGCTGAGAAGAGACCAAACAGGAAAAAAAAGGAAAGGGGAGGCCTAGAAGAAAATGGATAGATGCAGTAGAAGACAATTTAAAAGAATTTAAGATAGGCCACTGGGAAACTAACGCGATGAATAGAAGAGTCTGGAGTGGAATTGCCAACCAAGCCTTCCGCGTTCACAGCCTGTGAGCTGCGAAGGCCCATGAAGAAATAGGAAAGATTTACAGTATAGGAGTATTATTAACAAATTGTCAGAAATATATTTATGGTAGAGAAATACCATCACATTTTGGCATAGATTCATCATAGAAAGAATATTTGGGTATAAATAATTAAAGTAATAAATATTTTTTAGTATGACTTTTTTAATTATTAAAAAATTTTTTTTATAAATTAAAACTAAATTTATTTAGTATTGCCTCTAGTAATTTTTGCTGGTTACTAAATAAATCTAGTTGAACCTTCATTTTCTTCTTTTCCATTTCAATCCGTTTCTCCCTTTCTCATTTTTCTAATTTAAATTGTTCTTCTTGCAAATTTTCTCCCTCTCTTGGAGTGCCAGTTCTCTACTCCGGATTTCATACCAGCGATCATTTTTTTTTTTGCAAATACGCTAGGGTTGATTACTTCAAACCAACTTTCCGTTGTTTTCATGTGGGAGCTACAAATAAATTTATGAAGACTTATTTCAACCAGTGAATATTATAAATTACATACTTAAAATACTCCTTTGTTCCCTGGTGTATCTTCAATTTTCTGTATCCGACTTGTTCCCGGCTCCTCATGATTTATTGGACCCCCACAATCAATTATTTCCTCATTAACTGTAATATAAAAAATGTTTAAAACAACTTTGTTTAATATATAGAGAGTCTCTAACTTACCATCAATTGTAGATGTGTCATTAAATATATTTATTAATGCATTTTCTCTTATTACTATTCCCTGTTGGTGGCTGTTTGCCTGACTTTTACCCTTGGCAGAGGGTAAAAGTACAAATTCTCTTGATAATCCAACTACTTGGTTTAAGAGATCGTCCATTTCTGAAAATTCTGATCTATAAAAACAAGGACAACTTCAGTGCTTGCATTTAATTTTGTTTATTTAAATGTTTATACAAGATTACATTAAAAAATACAACAATGTTTACACAATATACAAAAGATTATATTTAAAAAAGATAAATAAAAATGATGACATTGTATTGTTTTAATTGCTTTTATTTAAATATAAAAATATGGTTTTATCTTAGTTTTGAATTTTTTTTTATTTTGTTTATACCTTTTAAATTGTGAAGGTAAATTATTGTACATCATAATTTAAATAGTTTTCTCCATATTTATTTGAAATTTTTTATTGAAATTATGTCATTGACTAGTGAAACGATTGTGGTTATCCCTATATTTCTTAAATACAAGATTTGTTTGTTTTATTTTTATAATAGCAAATTTTAAAAATAAAATATGAAGTTCCAATAGCAAAGAATAATTACTTAAATTATCCAAAGAGCCAACCAAAATGTATACTTACTTAATTTGAAGTTTCTGATCCCTCTGAATAAACTTAGTAACTAAGTTTTTTACACGATCTTTTATTGCTCGTAGGCTTGCACGTTTTCCAGTTATTTGGAGCACATTCATTTGGATTAAACTCCACCTTTCTGGATGCTCATAAGGGTTCTGGCCTACGACTGCCTTCAACAAGAACAAATCATCTTCATTGCTGAAGTGAAGTAGTTTCCTCCTGCATTCCATTATTGATCAAAAAATCAAAACAAATGTAATTAACAATTAACCACAAATGTGAAAAAAAACACGTGCCACATGTACTGATGAAAAGTGGATGTTGATATTTTGCTTTTGCCTATTTTCTATTTTGGTAATCGGGTTCAGGTTGTAACGATATATTTTGCCTACCATAGGGGTATTACTATTAGGGGTAGAAAATTGGGGGAAGAAACTACTAGGGGCAAAGATAGGGTAAGCAAAATAAACGCTACTTGTGCGAACGGGCACTCAGGGGTTAGTTGGAGAGCTGGGGTCGTGGATAAGTAAAAGACAGGGTGGCGGATTGGAGTAACTACCAGAAAAATGAAATAAAGGGTCAATAAATCTCTTGGGACAAACAGAATGAAAATAAACCGGAAACACCTCAAGAAATTTAATGTAGGGCGCCACTTGAGGTGCCTAATTATACCTACTACAACCAGCTAGTTGTAACTGGAGATATAATTATTAAACATAAAAGAACATATCTTTTCCAAATGGAAACTCAAAAAAAAGGGTTTGTTAAAAAAGGAATAAACAAAATGTTAAGAAACAAAATTTAACATCTTTACTTTAAAATTTAAAACAAAAGTTACCTTAATTCACCAAATCCCACTTTGAATGTTCTGGAACTATAACTGCAACTAACTGGGGGTAGACCTGGGCTCCACTCTCTGCGTAACGAATACACGAACAAATCCATCTCCAAACTGCCAAAAAGCCTTGGATGACAAACAGGGAGAAACAGAACGAGGATGAAAACGACGATTCTTCCAATCCTCACTCAAAACATTAATTGAAGCATTAACTGCCACAAAACTACTTTTCACTGCTAAATATTTCCATAAAAAGGGACCAAAAACAGAAAACCACAAATTCGATGGACAAATTTGGACATAACGCTGGAAATCACCGCTCTTCACCGCGGCTCCAACGAAAGTGACGAAATTATCTTTAAAAATTGCTCGCATAAGTTAGAACAAACAAAGCACTTAGGGTATAAACTAAACACAACTGAAATTAAGACGTAAATTAATTTGAAAACGCAATATCGGACGGTTTGAACAAATAAATATCTAAGAATTTGCGCCTGTGACATAAATAAACAATAAAACAATTTATTATCGACAGCGGCGACCTAAAAAGAACGAAAAAGATTATTTGGGTTTTAAATTGAAGGATACGAACTAAGAAACATTAAAAAAATTCTTCGTTATTATAATGCATATATGAGGGGATTTCAATTAACACATATACGAGGGGATTCCAATAAATTTCAAATGCTACAAGGTAAGATCTTGTTGTGCATTCAGTAATTTTCGGCTCGATAGGGATGCGTATGAACGTAACGTACCAGCCCGTTACGTTAGGTAATACGTATCTAGATACGTTAGTTCAATCATTAATGCGCATGCTTATATGTCAAAAAGATACGTTACGTAAACGTATTTGCTTGCACAAAAACTCCCTAATGTCTCCTAGTTGCCAATAACTTTGAAAAATCTGTATTCTACCTTCTTCTGAAATCTTTTCGCTGCATTTATTTCTACAATTAGTGCAAGCATTTTTTTGCTATTTTTTGCATGAACGTTTCCTTTCAAATCAGCGTACTGTTTACCACGATTACGGGATGGCTTAATTTATTTCTCCTTCATTGACTTGGGTTTCTTTGTCGTTTGCGTGTGTTTAACTGCTTAGATGTCACCGGTTGGCCTTGTTTATCACAATCTAATAAACTTTATTTACTAGATCTTGATATTAAAATGGATAGTTTTCTTTTATTGGCCTATTATCAGGATCATTACTATCATTATCAGAAACAAATGGATCTCTTTCAGATTCAGAGAGGAGTAAATCGTCCTTTAAAATATTGAGTTCATTTTGGGGCATATCGCTCCTTTGAATTGATTGGAAAGTTGAGCTGTCTTGTATGTTGGAATTAAGAATTTTATTAAGTATATTACCTGACTGATGTATTGGCGTGACAGGATTACTATGAAAAAAATATGTTGATGTTTCGCAAGGAACTAAGAAAGAAGGGGGACCTAATATAACACTTTCTTGCATTAGTCAATCTACATCTTTATCTGAAGACATTATTTGGTTTTGAAGATATACAAAATATTAGTATATAGTACATAGATTTTATCAAAAATTAAATTTTCTAAATATTACCCAATTCTGCGATTTTATCTGAAATTATATGTGGGGCCAATAGAGGTTGAGCTTGCAGCAATGCTTTTTTATTCAGTAGCTGAGTGTCACTTCCATTTACTTTTTTATAGGGAAATTCTACAGTAAAATCGATAAATTAGAAGGGTGTCTGAATTTAAAAGATTTTTCTGTGTCTTACCTGTTCTAGAAATTTCTTTGTTTTTCTTATTATCAAAGAAGGTAACGATTGTAACTTAATTATTACAGCTGCACTTTTTTTATCCAGATTTTGCATGTCTGCAATAAAAAATATACGAATTATAATTACGTGTTGAAATTTAATAAGCTAATTTTCCTCTTACCTGCATTTAGAGGAGGTATATTAAATTTTTTTGTTCGCAGACAACATTATCTTCTGGAGTCTGAGTCTGCTCAATACCAGCCCATTTTATGACTAAAATCTAGGAAAAACTGGCCAGATCAACACATCTGCAAGATATACCAAAACAAACTCATCATGCTAAAAAAAAATAAGCTGCTGCTCTTCATCTGAACTCTCGAGAGAAACTTTCTTATGGTAGATATCTTCCTTAAATCTGCCAGGAGGAATCTTGCCTGTAAACACCGGTTAACCTGTGTGAATGTGGGGTGGTACAAGATTCGTCACACTTTCTCAGTTGTCCTATGCTAGAGAAAGATTGCACAGAATACGATCTCCTGCACGAAATTGACTTTACCATTCAAATCGGTTTTTTATGAAGGGACAAGGTTTAATTATTTGAACTGAACATGTAAAGTACAGTCAGTAAGCTATTGCTTATAAATATCATTGCAAACTTGACACTAACTCTACTTATATTGATTACATATTATCCCTAAATAGGAGATAAAACATTCAGAAGTATGTAATATTGGTCAAAGGTCAAGGGCAGATGAAAGGGTGGTTAAGGTTAATTGGGTATGCTGCTGATTGAAAGCCAAGTATATTTTGTTTAACAGTTCATTATAATATTTCGCTAATTTTTATTGGCATCATCAGATGAGAGCTATAATTTTTTAAAACATGGAAAAATGCAATTTAATAATTGTTTGTTATTTATATCTTACTTGATTGAGGTTAACAGCAGTGTGATTTTTAATAGCAACAAGTACTATACCTTATGGATGCAATGTGGATTGCAGCTGTATCCGACATGTAACATTTAGTTTAAAAAGGTTGTATAATTTACTTTAACATTTAAAATATAAGCACAAACACAATTCAAATTAAAAACAAAACCAAAACAAAAACGTTTAGTTGAACGACTGTCATTTATATTAAGTACCAGAAATACCAAATATCGAATGTTACTGATTGACTATGCCGGAAAATAATTAGTTTTATGTCGTTGATGTCATAGCAGTTTATTTGATTGAGATTTACTGTGCAAGTTGTGTTTTAGTTGAAAAGTTTAAAATTACATTTTGTGTTATATTAATTATTTAATCGTTATGTGTGTTTGTTTGTTTTTCAATGTGTAGTAAATACGCATAAATTTCAATCAGGTGCTCAATATTTGATTTCTTTTTTATTAAATTATCTATTTGAGTGATAAAGGAAGAGTCTTTTTTTGAGATTATTTTCCATTGCAATGATCTTTGTTTCGCTTTAATTCATTATATGGTGTTCATCATGTACATGTTTTGCAACGAAACATCTATCAAGATATAATCTGCTGTCACTCTTGTGGGAACTGATACGACTTTTTAGGTGTCTGTTAGTTTGGCCAATATATTATTTATTGCAACTTCCACAAGGAATACGATAGACTATATTCTATAATTGGTCCGTAGGTATTTTATCTTTTAATTTAGTAAATATGGAATTAATTTTTAAAACTGTATAATTAGTGATTTCTATGTTCTCGTCAACAGATCTAAAAATTCGTGTAAGTTTCGGTGTTAAGTCTTGAATGAACGGTAATCTAAAGTATTTAAATGGAGTTAATTTGGTGTCACTGGTTGTGTCTATTGTGGGTTTAATATTTTGTGATATGTAATTAGGCTTGGTTTTTATTACAAGTTATGTATCATTTGTTGTACTGAATAGTATTTTAGTAAGTAATGTTTTTGGGTATGAATTGTCTAGATAGAGCTGATAAAGGATATTTAGATAATTCGTAAAATTCTGTTTTTTATTTGTTTTTTAAGATTAATTTTTGTACTATGCTTATGATATGATCAATAGTTAATGTATATTCTTTCTGGAGCTAATAGGTTTCCTATACCAATCTGTTGTTAGTGTTACGTATTAGTTTGGTGTCAAGGAATGGGACTGACTGTTTGTTCTTCTGTTTCAATTGTAAAGTAAATTTGATATGTCGGTCGTTAAAAATGTATAAGAGTTCATTTATCATGTCTTTTGTTAGAAATAAGATTATATATATATATATATATATATATATATATATATATATATATATATATATATATATATATATATATATATATATTTATATCTAGCAAAATGAATTTAGAGGAAATATATATATATATATATATATATATATATATATATATATATATATATATATGTAACGATGAGTCAAAGCCATCACCGTTAAACCAGCGTGCGCGCGAACCAACCCATGAAGTAGGAGTGTATCGACAGTAGAAAGGGCAAAACTAATTACACAGCTCCGCTATATAAACCGCAACATTTCCTCATAGAGACGGAATCGACAGGTGTTGACTGAAGGTTCTCTTCTTCCCTACCCCGGCTTGTGGACGTGTTGAGTTCACAAGTTGTTCCGTCTCCCATACCGCCGCTATCCGAAAAGCGTGTTGAGCTTTTCACTACCCGTACTCTGAAGCAGTCGTGTTGAGACTGTCGAGGAGTGTCCAATTAACCCGAATCACTTAAGGGACGTGTTGAGTTCCTTTCCTTTCTTTGTACCTATCGTCCGCTGTTATTAAATCGATACAACGTTACCGTAAAATTTCAAATACACACTCACTTGCCGATAAGACTAGTTCCATATGACAAGGTCAAACTTAATTTGAATAAATAGGCCAGGTACTGAGAAGATTAAACCAAATTGTAAATATGTACGTAAGATTTTTGTCAATTTAATTTAAGGAAGACAATAAAGTTTTATTTTTATTTTGAACTCTGTCTCTGACTGTCTAAAAGCTACCCGGATAGTGACTCCCACGAGAGGACGTCACAAATGGCGCCCGAGCAGAAAAATACGTTTTAAACAATAATACCAACCGAATTCCGAATTTTATTTTCATGAGACAGTACTACATTTCAAATTTTAATCAAAGACAGGGTGATTCACAGTTCAAAAATGACAGACGCTCCGGAAACGTCGAAGATTAGTTGGGTGTACCTATTAAAGAAAAACGAACTTATAGCCGAATTAACAAACAGAGAACAGCCGACGGAAGGGAATTTCAGCGAGCTAAGAGCGAGATTAGTTGCGATCATCAAGGCAGAGGAAATAGAAGAAAACCAGATGGAAGACAGACAAAGAAAGATGGAAATAGTACGCAAATGGGGGTTACACTTTGACTGTTCAAGAGACCCAATAGAATTCATAGAACGGTTGAAAGAACTCCAGACAGCTTACGGCCTACAAGACACCCACGTTTTACAAGCTCTACCAGGAACATTAAACGGGAAAGCTTTACTATGGTACAGAAACAATAATAAATATTGGAACGAATTATTTTAATCGGAACGCCGATTTTTGGGCATCATCTCATGGTATAGGAGATTTATAAAAGATTTTTCACGAACTACAGCCCCTTTAACAAAGCTACTAAAGAAAAAACAACATTGGACTTGGGACAGAGACCAAGAAGAAGCATTTAACAAAATAAAATTACTACTGACACAAGCTCCAATACTGATCTGCCCGGACTTCCAGAAAAGATTTTTTTTACAATCTGACGCTTCGAACCACGGTTTAGGAGTAGCTTTAGTACAAACAAACTACGAAGGACAGGAACAAGTCATCGCTTACGCAAGTCGAACCCTAACAAATGCCGAAAAAAATTACAGCGTTACAGAAAAAGAACTACTAGCGATCATCTTCGGTATAGAAAAGATGAAACCCTACATCGAAGGATACCCATTTTTCAATTATCACAGATCATCAAAGTCTACGATACTTACAAACAATGGAAAACCCTACAGGTAGAATAGCTAGATGGGCAATGCTGCTGCAACAATTTGACTTCGATGTCATTTACAGAAAGGGCTCCCAGAACGTCCTGGCCGACGCGCTCTCTAGAGAACCAGTAGATCTGGTTTGAATAATAAACGTAGAAGATGTAGAACCCGACGAATGGTACAATAAAGCTTTAAATAAAATCCAGACAAATCCGCAACTATTTCCAGACTACTCTATCAAAGATGGACTTCTCTATCGACACTTCTGGGACAAATACGATTTAAAAGAGACAGAGGTATCCAACCCCTGGAAACTATGCATCCCAAACCACAAGAGACAACAACTCCTGGCAGAAAACCACGAGCAACCGACCGCAGGACATCTAGGAATAGCCAAAACAATAACCCGCCTAGCTAGAAAATACTACTGGCCAGGGATGTTTAAAGACGCCGCAAAGTTCGTCAGGAACTGCAAGAACTGTCAGCAATTTAAGCCGCAACAAAGGTTAACTCCAGGCCGCATGCAATCTACACAAATTCTGCCACATCCATGGCACACCGTTTCAACCGACATCATAGGACCCCTTCCAACATCCAGCAAGGGAAACAAATATATAATGACATTCCAGGACACCTTTTCAAAATGGGTCGAAGCCATACCGATCAGAACAGCAACGGCAAAATCAGTCTGTCAGAACTTAAAAGATAAAATCATTATGAGATTCGGATCACCCAAAGAGCTAATATCAGCCAACGCAAGAACATACGATAACAGGGAAGTACGAAAGTTGCTAGACGAATTCCAGATTTCTAAAAGAAACATTCCGCCATATTCACCCCAGAATAATCCAGTAGAAAGAACAAACAGAGTAATCAAAACAATGATAGCTCAGTTCTGCGATAATAACCATAAGAAATGGGACACGAGCCTTCCAGAACTACTATTGGCATATAATACAGCTAAACACGATTCAACGGGTTTCTCCCCGGCTTTCCTGAACTTTGGACACGAACTAGAAATTCCAAGTAAAGTCGTAAAAACCCCAAACGACACACAACATACCGATCAAAACATAAAATGGCATAAACTACGAGAAACATTCGAACTCGTACGTACAAACCTGGCAAAAGCTTTTACAACTCAAAGCCATTACTACAACTTACGACGAAGAGAGTGGAAACCCACAATAAACGACAAAGTCATGAAAAGGGAATACCAACTCTCAAATGCCGCCAAAAATTTTAACGCCAAATTAGCACCGAAATTTTCAGGCCCATATACTATAACAAAAGGGTGTTCTAATGTAATATTCAAATTAAAACACGACGATAAAAACCGTACAATAACAGCTCATATCAAAGACCTAAAACCCGCATTTACCGATTTCCCTACTCCTTAATCAGTCCAAGCACTTACAGTCAACACCAAGTAGTGACAGTATATTTTAATACAGTTTACCAGTAACCTTTAAACCAAAATGTCAGACACGTTAGAAATATATTACAGTGACATAGAAATGGACGGCACAGTTACGCCGCCACCATACACCGTTCCAGAATTAATATCACCATTGGGGAACACACCAAAACCTAACACCCCGGGCAAAGGCTGCGAGCCCCTGATAAAGGCTATTTCCAAATTTAAAAACCTTTTCGATGAACCAACCATGGGCATCACAAAAATTCAGAAAGTCCAGTCAATTCCAGTATCAATCCCGCTACTCTCACTAATTCCGCCACAGCATAAAGGAAAAAAATACAGAATGAGACTCCCGAACCAGGTGCTGAGGATAAAAACCAATAATTGAAGCCCCACGAAGGAAGACGTTTTTTTTAAGAGAGAGGAAGACGATTTTTTGTTTAAGAAGACGATATTTATATTTTTTTTAGGGCGGACATTTTTTATTTCGATGTATTGTAAATTTTTTTTTTTTAGGGTAACCAAGTACCTGGCAAGGAATAAAAATAAAAAAATTTTGTTCCAAAATTTTTTTTTTCCCAGGAAGAGGGGGTGTAACGATGAGTCAAAGCCATCACCGTTAAACCAGCGTGCGCGCGAACCAACCCATGAAGTAGGAGTGTATCGACAGTACAAAGGGCAAAACTAATTACACAGCTCCGCTATATAAACCGCAACATTTCCTCATAGAGACGGAATCGACAGGTGTTGACTGAAGGTTCTCTTCTTCCCTACCCCGGCTTGTGGACGTGTTGAGTTCACAAGTTGTTCCGTCTCCCATACCGCCGCTATCCGAAAAGCGTGTTGAGCTTTTCACTACCCGTACTCTGAAGCAGTCTTGTTGAGACTGTCGAGGAGTGTCCTATTAACCCGAATCACTTAAGGGACGTGTTGAGTTCCTTTCCTTTCTTTGTACCTATCGTCCGCTGTTATTAAATCGATACAACGTTACCGTAAAATTTCAAATACACACTCACTTGCCGATAAGACTAGTTCCATATGACAAGGTCAAACTTAATTTGAATAAATAGGCCAGGTACTGAGAAGATTAAACCAAATTGTAAATATGTACGTAAGATTTTTGTCAATTTAATTTAAGGAAGACAATAAAGTTTTATTTTTATTTTGAACTCTGTCTCTGACTGTCTAAAAGCTACCCGGATAGTAGTGACTCCCACGAGAGGACGTCACATATATATATATATATATATATATATATATATATATATATATATATATATATATATATATATATATATATATATATGTTATATGAGAAAATATTAACCTTGAACTAGCTTAAGTTCGCCGACTTCAGATTTCATCATCCCATTCCCATAGAAACCGCTGAGCACGCATTAGAACTTTGTACGAACCGTTGGCCAATATTCATGGGAACAGCAATTCAGCACTTCATACCAAACCTATAAATTACCATTCTCAGATGCCGGAACCACTCTTAGCTGCAACTTCGACCAGTCCAGTTATTGTAGTCATTTTAAATTAATTTAATTTTGTACTATTATTTAATATTTAATTTGTAACAAATAAAGTTCTTTTTTAAAAAGTCAAATACGTGATTAGTGATCTAACAATTGGCGCAAAGTCAGTAGGATCCGGTTAACGTTGCTAGAACACGTGTATACTCACTGGCAGCGGCGGATTCTCATCCCTTAACGGAACAAAGAATCTACGGAAGTCCTCACTCCTGTGACCTACGGAAGGAACACCTAGTGAAGCCCCTGGTAGCTGAGCAGAGAGAACAAGACAACCCTTAAAGAAGAAAGCATCTCCGAACAACCTCACTCCTGTAATCTACGGAAGGAACACCTAGTGAAGCCCCTGGTAGCTGAGCAGAGAGAACAAGGCGTCCCGATGTTTTTCTTTATGTAAGTGGATTTTGAATCATCTCGTTAATAATTTTGTTATAATAATTTACGAAATTGACTATACTGCAAGTCAATTAATCAAGATACATAAAAAAAAATACAAGTTGATTATCTAATATTTGAAATTATTGATATTTCATTACATACTATTTTATACTGATTTTTTATTGACATATTTTTTTTTACTTGCTATATTTTGGTATATTTTCTCTCGATATATTTTTATTTGGTATATTTGATACATTTTTGTTGATATATTATTTGATATTTTTATATTGATACATTTTTGCCCTTTATATACCACCACATTTTTTTTTCTCCCTTATATACTGATACATTTTATATTTCTCCATACTTCTATTTTTCATTTTCGTTTAAAAATATCTCGAAAAATGCCTGAGACACGTTCCCAGACTCAACAAGAAATTGAACCATACAAGCTTTCGGAAATATTTTCTATTATCCCAGAATTTGAAGGCGATCCGATTTCTCTTTCTACATTTTTAGATGCGTGCGACTGTGCTTTTAAGATGGCCACAGGCGATCAGCGCGTTCTATTAACGATTCACGTAAAAAATAAACTCAAAGGTAAAGCTGCACAGCTTATTAATTCTAGAAAACCAATTTCTTATACAGAAATAAAACAATTACTAAATCTACATTTCGGAGACAGTAGAGACCTGACCTCCTTAATACAAGACTTACAAAGACTAAGACAACTATCTAACGAATCTCCCCTAACTTTTTTTAACCGTTTACAAGTTCTGAATGCAAAAATGCACGCCTCGATCCAAGTAGCAAATTTATCCCCAGATCAAAAAACTGCCCAATGTGACTTAATCGATACCATGGCCCTAAACACACTTTTAACCGGTTTAGAACCTCGTCTAGGACAAATTATTAGAGCTAGTAATCCAAAAGATCTCATTGAAGCAAGCAATCGTATTAGACGCGAACTTCAATTGTCATATTTTGAAGAACAAAAATCTAATTCTAGATCAACTATTCCTAAACCCTCTCAACCAATGAGAAGACCCTCATCTCAGTTTACAAAATGTACAAATTGTGGCCGCATTGGTCATCTAAATAGTGAATGCCGCTCTTCACGTTTCGTACAGCCAAACCAAACTTTTTCTAGGCCACACGGTTACCAAAACCAATATAATAATGGACCTAACAACTATCAAAACAATCAGAACCCTAATAGGAATCAATATTCGTCCAATAATCCAAATTTCAACCAACAGAGACCTTCCTTTTCATCTCAAAATCAAAATCAAAATCGTCCATCTGTTATTCAAAGAAACCCAAACTTCCAAAGAGCACATGTTTTAAACGAATACCCTGATGAAATGACGACTAACTATTATACAGACGAATACTATACAGATAATTATTATAATACCGATAATTATGAAAACTATGAAACGGATTATTATACAGAAAATAATCCGCAAACTGATAACTTTTACGAAACCAATAACACACAAAATTATCCGGATTTTCTTTCACTTCAGAATCAAAATCATCCTCCCAATCATACGAACCCCTCAACGGATATTACGAATATCCAAGAACAAATCCAAGCACTCAACTTGGACAACTTTCACCCGAATCTCAATTTTCCCGAACAGACATTCATGTAACCCCATTTCATACAATGAGTTCCAAAAATTTATATTACATTAACGATGCTACCAACACTTTTAAACTTTTAATCGACACAGGTGCTGGAATCACTGTTTTCAAAGAAAACACAGCACGCAATTATCATAATAGATTTCCTGAAAACGTTACTATTCAAGGTATAACCGATCAAAAATTGTTAATAACAGAATCTGTCCTGATTCCCTTCACTGACAATAATCCTCACAAAGTCTTTATTTTCAATTTAGACATTGATTTCGATGGCATAATAGGCCTAGACTTTCTAGATCATTATGAATGCGTAATAGATCTCAAATCCCGACAGTTGCATACAAATTTTAAAACTGTCACCCTTCACAAAGTAGGACACGAGACAAACACACCTCCTAAAGACAAAACACCGACACACCCTACAGAAACAAGACAAAACGAACCTAAAATAGAAATTAAATCAGATTCTAAACAGGAATCAAATTTAAAATATCAAAACCCTATAAATGAAAAATATACTATCGTAAAAAACCGAGATCAAGACAAAAATCTTGAAAGACCGGAGAGAAAACGAATAAAAGGAAAAAACAGAATTACCATTGACAGCCGGACCGAACAAATATGCAGACTAAAATGCAACTTATCAAATACAGATGCCATATTATCAGCTCAAGAAATAGAAAAAGTTAGATTACCTCATGCATTAGTCCATGTAGATGAAAATGGAGAATTCTTAACTTCCGTACTAAATGCTAATGCTATGCCGAAGACAATCGAATTTTCAGACATTTCAATCGAACCTTTTAAAAATTCGGAGACAATCCTATCCTACAACGGAAATGATTTTGAAGAACCCGTAGTAGATAGAACACGAATAATTAAAGAACAACTAAGAATTGATCATCTAAATTGCAAAGAACAAGAACTAATTCTAGATATATGTACTGAATACGCAGATATATTTTATGTCGAAGGCGACAAACTGACCTTCACAAACGAAATCAAGCACAAAATCGAAACAAACAACGCTAAACCTGTCTTCACTAAATCCTATAGATATCCTCAAATACATAAGGAAGAGGTAAAGACGCAAATTAATAAAATGTTAGAAGAAGGAATAATCCAGAAAAGCGTCTCGCCCTGGTCGAGTCCAGTCTGGGTCGTACCGAAGAAATTAGATGCGTCAGGAAAACAAAAATGGCGAGTTGTTATTGATTATCGAAAACTCAACGAACTCACAGTACAAGACCGTTATCCTTTACCACAAATATCAGAACTATTGGACCAACTAGGAAGATGCCAATACTTCACAACACTAGATTTAGCGTCTGGATTTCACCAGATTGAAATCGAGCCACAAGACATCCAGAAAACGGCCTTTTCCGTCGAAAATGGACATTACGAATTTGTTCGCATGCCATTCGGACTAATGAATGCTCCATCTACTTTCCAAAGAGTAATGGACAACATCCTCTTAGGAATACAAAACGAAAGATGCTTAGTGTATATGGATGACATAATTATCTACTCACCCACTATTCATGATCACATGTCACGACTAACAGAAGTTTTTAAAAGGTTACGAAAAGCAAATTTAAAAATACAGCCAGACAAGTGCGAATTTTTAAGAAAAGAAGTAGCATATTTGGGCCACCTTGTAACAGAAAATGGTGTAAAAACAAATCCAGCTAAAATATCTTGTATCAAAAACTTCCCGGAACCAAAGAACACCAAAGAAATAAAGTCATTCTTAGGCTTAGCCGGTTACTATAGAAGATTTATTCCAAATTTTGCCAAAATTTCTAAACCACTTACGAAACTACTTCAGAAAGACGTACCTTTTATTTTTAATTCTGATTGCAAAGAAGCCTTTAACGAACTCAAAAATATTTTAACTTCAGATCCAATACTTATATATCCCAATTTTGAGGAACCATTTTTACTAACAACTGACGCTAGTGCATTCGCGATTGGAGCTGTTCTATCACAAGGCCCTATTGGAAAAGATTTACCCATAGCTTATGCCTCCAGAACATTATGCGGTGCCGAAACAAAATATTCGACTATAGAGAGAGAACTATTAGCTATCGTATGGGCAGTCAAACATTTTAGACCATATCTTTTTGGCCGAAAATTCACCCTGATTACCGATCATCGACCCCTTACATGGCTTTTCTCGATAAAAGATCCCGGAAGCCGATTAGCGCGTTGGCGCCTAAAACTCGAAGAATACAATTATAAAATAGAACATCGCGCAGGAAAAATAAACAGAAATGCAGATGCCCTCTCAAGGATAAAGATTAACCATTTCAAGGATTGTGCAAACTTTCAATCAAAAATCTCATTACATGCATCGAATGAAGATGACACGGAAACTCAAGAAAACGAAGACGACGATGAAGAAAATATAGAAAAAATGTCCGAAGAACTTGACAAGTTTATCGAACTGTATAGAACTAAGTCAATAATCGATTATTCTAAAATTGAAACATCGAATACGGACTTATTAGACAAATCCAACAAAAATATTGTTACATTTTTTTGGCAAAATAAACTTGAAGAACTCCACGAGAAAATAATGAATGACATATTCGAAGAAAACATGGAATATAGTAACCGAAGAATTAATATTGTACACAGCAAAACTGTAAAAGATCGAAAATATTTTATTATACCATTACCGTTTGATCCCGAACGAGTAATATCACACTTGTTTCTTGTACTTTTTGCAAATAAAGATCAATTCGATGAATCAAAAATATATTGCGTCGAAAATAATCTCGAACTACCTATCCTAGAAATATTTTCTTATATTTTTGCTGACAAAGAATTAAAATTAAGAATCTGTCAAAATATAATTAAAACAGCCAGCGAAGACGAAATCCCTCAAATTTTAGATCATTACCATTGTGGTAAAAACAACTTACATCGAGGAATAAACGAAACTGTTAGAAGAATAAAGCAGAAATACAATTGGAAGAATTTAACAAAAGATGTAGAGAAATTTGTAAAAGCATGTGAAATTTGCCAAAAAGTTAAGATCTGCAGGAAAAACTTAAGTGGACCACTAGTCATAACAGAAACTCCAAAAACACCATTCGAAAGAATAAATATGGATATATTCGAATACCCTACTAGGAACTACGCTTTAACTATTCGTGACGAATTGACAAAATTCACGCAAGCCTATCCTTTGGAAGACAAAAAGGCAGTAACAGTAGTCAAGACACTCCTACTCTTTTTTCAACACTATGGAACACCACTAAGAATTCATTGTGACTGCGGTCGAGAATTCGAGAATGCTATAATCAAAGATCTATGCGAATTATACGACATTAAACTAACATTTTCTAGCGTTAACCATCCACAATCTAATGGATCTATAGAAAGGTTTCATGCCACACTCTCAGAAATGATTAGAGCAAATCAAGCCGAGAACCCAAACGATCATCCCTTCACTATACTTCCTTATGCAATAATATGCTATAACAACACAAAGAATAAGACCCACGGTTTCACACCATATGAACTTATATTTGGGCACACTGCAGGCCGACCACCAGAAACTCTATACAATCAAAAAACACTAATGAGTAAATATATTCGAGACCTGAATAACCGCATGGAATATTTTTATAAAGTAGCCAGAGCAAAAACAGAAAGACAGAAAGAAAAGGCGAAAGTAAGATTTGACGAGAATATTTCAGAACGAAGACCTGATTTTAAAATTGGTGACAAAGTTTACGTAAAAGAATCCCAAATTAAATCAAAATCGGATAATCTTTTTAATGGACCTTTCGAAATTCAAGAAGTTTTTACAAATTCCGCAATTATCCTTAATCCCAAAACTAACCAAACCTCTAAAGTAAATTTTGACAGACTGAAACCTTATTTTGAATAATTTTCCTTTACAGATTCTATGGACTCCTTTCTATCGTCCAATCCCAAATTCTCCTCACTCCAATTAATAACACAATTGGAATATTTTTTCATGAAAAAGGAACTATACGAATATCTAATGACAAATGGACTTTACTTGTTTACAAAGAATTATTACCTATCAAAACTACAATATCCAATAATGACAGAATTTTGGAAAACCTGTTAGAAAAATTTATTAACGTGGATACACCGAGAAAACTTGCCTTTCAAGCCGAAGTACAGACACATGTTAGTCTGCTAAAACAAATCTCAAACTCCGTTAATTTAAAATATAAAGAAATAACCTCTGACACAGTACCTTATAATAAACGCCTAAAACGCGGTTTAGTAAATGGTATTGGAACAATCTGGAAATCTATTACTGGAAATTTAGACGCCTCTGATGGCGAATACTTTAATAAATGTATAAATAAGATAAATTCCGATGAAACTCAAATTGAAAATCTCCTAAAAAATCAAATATCTGTTACCACTTCAGTTATAAGAACTTTCAACACTACAATTCAAAAATTGCAAATAGACGAAGAAACTTTTAACAAAGACTTAAAATCTATCGAGACTACACTTCTGGACATTAATAATGACATCTCCTTTTACCAAGCACAATTACAAATACTAGATTTATGTGAATCCTTAATGGAAAGCTACGTATTTTTAGAAAATTATTTAAATGATATACTAAATTCTATCACATTCTCTCGCCTGCAAATTCTACATAGTTCTATTATTTCGCCCATAGACTTAATGGACGCATTAAAAGAAATCTCACAATCATTACAAAATAACGTATTGCCTCTACCCACTTATATGTCAAATATAGCTCAATATATTGACATAATAAAACTGCAAGCTTATCAGCTTGATTCAAAAATTGTTTTCGTCCTCGAAATTCCGTTAGTTGATCCCGAAATATTCACCTTGTATCAATTATATTCAATACCAATATTAGATAATCAAACTGGTTTTCATCATATACTTTCAACTGTTCATAAATACATAGCGCGAGATGATGATTCAATTTCATATGTCTTACCCATGGACACCGAAAAATGTAAACAAATCAGTCAAAACCAAAGAATGTGTACAGACATTCTTCCGTATCCCATAGACACAGATGCTATATGTGAAGCCCAGCTTTTGAAACCTCTCAGCAACTTACCAAAAACTTGCCAGATGTCCATGCTCTTGGCACAAGGTTACAATGTACAAGAAATTGACCGAAATTTATGGTTACTAACCATTTCCGATCCATTACCAGTAACAATCAAATGTGCAAGAAAAGACGTCACTACACAAATAATCAAAACAAATTCAATCTTAAGATTAATTCCCGAATGTATTGCATTCATCGGCAGTACCAGAATTCATGCTAGAGACCAAATTGAGAAATATACAAATATCACGTATAGAAGTCACCCAGTTAACGTACCCTACAGATGCTGTGACCATTTTGAGACAAAGAGTCACCTATCAAAATTGAAACCACTAAAACTCAGTAAGATCAACGTAGATGACTTAAATATTGCACAACACAAATTGGACCAATATTCAGAAGAACTGGACCATATTATGAGCCAATCATTCATTGAGGAACATCTACCCTTATTCACTATATCAACCTTATCCCTGATTATTATCCTAGTTATCTTATACCTTTTCTGCAAATACCGAACCAAAATATTCCCAAAAATTGCAATCTCCTTGTCCCAGGATCAGCGTCCAACTTCATTACCACGCAGAAATTCCATTAGACAGAAACTTCAGGGCTTAGCCTCCTTCAGAAGAAGACCCAATGTCCAAGAAGAAAGCGAAGCAGAAACACCAATTACTCTGTAAAAGTCAAAGCAATGGCATTGACTTTTCACTAATAAGGGGAGCTGTTATATGAGAAAATATTAACCTTGAACTAGCTTAAGTTCGCCGACTTCAGATTTCATCATCCCATTCCCATAGAAACCGCTGAGCACGCATTAGAACTTTGTACGAACCGTTGGCCAATATTCATGGGAACAGCAATTCAGCACTTCATACCAAACCTATAAATTACCATTCTCAGATGCCGGAACCACTCTTAGCTGCAACTTCGACCAGTCCAGTTATTGTAGTCATTTTAAATTAATTTAATTTTGTACTATTATTTAATATTTAATTTGTAACAAATAAAGTTCTTTTTTAAAAAGTCAAATACGTGATTAGTGATCTAACATATATATATTTTATATACATATTAGGAATTTTCGCTTTTGCCGGGTGTCTTATGATATAGTACACAGGTGCTTAAATTTTTTCTTTCAGTTCATTTTACGCTTCATAAAATATATTTAAAATACTACTGTAGGTAAGATATTTTCTTTGTATATCTACATTTATTCGATCGATTTAATATATTTTGGTTTAACCGCAGGCCTAAAGGAATATAAAGTTTTAGAAATATCGCACTAACTGGACATAAAATTGTAATCTGGTACCTTTGCTATCCCGCTATAGCTTTTATCGAATAATTTATCCATTTATAGGCGTATAAAGGGCTCCATTACCATACTTTTGCACATAAGCAAAAACAACAAAATCAATACGCGATCAAAACTCAGCTCCGGAACTTCACGCTTTTTGTATATAAAAAAATGATATTTTGTTTTATTTAGTTTAAGTGCCTCGACAACTAAGACCCTCGGCATGGTACATATATGATTTTTTCTAAGAAATTACAAAAAAAGTATCAAATTTTCTTAAAAAAATTAGTGTCTTTGAGAAACTGTAGCATTTTGGTATATTCACTGGAATAGTTTAGAATATCTGCCAGCAATATTTTCAGGATATTTTTCCGGGCATAGCTTGTGTGCTGTTGTAAGTCTGTTAATATATGATTTACGGTAAGGGCACAATTGCCTTGACATGTTGGCCGTTCAGCGATGAACATTAAGTAGCCATGTATTAATGTTGTACGGTCGATTCGTAGTCTTCTTATTATCCGTGATTCGTTACGAGTGAGATTACTAAGATTTGTTTGGGTAATTTAAGATTGAATTCTACGGAAGGCTGTATCACAGTTATTCCAACAAGATTGCCAAGATTCTAGGATTGACTAATTAAACTTAGCTTTAAGGTCTTTGCTTAGGTGGATCATTGTTTCGCTAATTAATGAAGTAACCGATTCTTTAGCATGGAAATCAGCAATCGTTACCGACAAGTCCAATGTGCGATGGAAGCCAGGTAAGTGAGACTTTTGTTTTTTTGAGCGTAAAGAGATTGGTATGTATGGTCGTGTATACTCTGAATTAGTGCATGATTAGTAAATATTGATTTTACTGAGAATATGATATAACACCTGTACGGTGTTTGTATACTGATATCTAGTCAAAAATGACCAATTATTAGTTATTTTCTGACCTAACTTAACAAACAGCAACTACTTAAATCTAAGGGCTTATCCTATGACTCCTACTCTTCTAGTGACTTGCTGCTGTTTATTTGATTACTTTGCTCACAGTTTCCATATGCAGGTCCTAGTGGAGGTTGCTGTTACGGATATATCAAAGAGCATCAACAATGTTCCTCAGTACTTTGTTTTGATATCTCTGGATACTATGTAGATTAGTAGCTTTGGTACAGCCCCAAGGTTGGCATCCTTAGTCCCATACTGGCCTCAGTACTTGTAAATGGATAATTTATTATTAATGGATAATTTACTCAGATTGTAAATAGATAATTTATTATAAATGAATAATGTTGAATTTTTTTCAATCAGCCAATACAATTTCTTATATCCAATATGTTGGATCCTCTCTGTTTTATTTTTGACATGGACTTTCCAGTGCGGCCTCGCATCTAAGATGATGCCCAAGTATTTTGCGTAAGGAACTTCATCATTCAATCTTCGTTTGTCCATCTTCGTTTTGTCCATCTATTATCTGTCATTCGAGCCACGTGACCTGCCCAGTTCCATTTCAGTGTTGCTACTCTCTCTACTGCATCAGCCACTCCTGTTCTTTGTCGTAGCTGGCGATTTGGGATCTTGTCTCGGAGTGAAACGCCTAACATAGCACGCTCCATCGCCTTTTGACACACACGGATCTTTTGAACTGTTCTCCTTGTCATGGTCAACGTTTCCGCACCGTAAGTTAACACTGGCAAAACACACTGATTAAACGTTTTTCTTTTAAGGCATATTGGTATATCAGACGATTTGAAAATATGGTTCAGCTTGCCGAAGGCTGCCCAAGTCAGTCTTATACGACGGAGAAGCTCAACGGTTTGGTTATCTTTTCCTATACGAATCTCATAACCTAGGTATTTATAGGCCATTACCTGGTCTATGGATCTTGTTCCTACGCATATATCTTCACTGAATACAAGATTTGTCATCATCTGGGTTTTAGATATATTTATTTTCAGTCCCCCTTCTAGCGAGGAAAGGTAGAGCTGATTTAAAAGTTCATTGGCCTCATCTATCCTATCAGCTATTAGTACAATATCATCTGCACACTTTAGATGGCTAAGCTTTTCTTCATTTATGTTTATGCCCTTGTCGGTCAGTTTTGCCCTTTTACATATATATTCCAAAAGCGTAGTGAACAGTTTCGGCGATATGGTGTCCCCCTGGCGTACTCCACGTTGTATCGGGAATTTCTGGGTTTGACGATCACCCACTCTAACACTGGCTGTTGCGTTTTGGTATATGTGTTTAATTATAAGGAACTTAGGAACGTAAGGAACTTAGGTATCATTTATTCTAACTAAGAAATTTATTGTATGCCTGTGCTATGTCCAAGAAGATTGTAGTATTGTAGAGCAGACTTAGGTCGTCAGACAGATTATGTCGTCTATATAGACTTTGATGAACTCATTAATGTAGCCGGCCAGAACTGTTGTGTCGGGCTTCTGAAACGCTGCGGGATCGTCCTTCAGTCTGAATGGCATCATTGTAAACTCGTATGCCGATCCATGAGGTAGGCTAAATGTAGTCTTCGGTTTCAAGTGTTCGTGCAGTGATATCTGCCAAAATCCGCTCTTTAGGTCTAGGGTGGAGAAGATCTTTACTGTGCCTTATTTTTTTATGCTGGCGTGGATCGGAGGCATATTTGAGACTTCGTCCACGGTTATGCCATTTAACTTCCGGTAGTCCACGTAGAATCTCGGCGTTCCGTCCTTTTCAATGACTACAGGACTGTTGTATGGGCTTTTACTGGGTTGGATGACTTCTCACTTTATCAAAAATTTGATAATTTCAAGTAAAAGAAATTGAATACCCACAAAATAGTACATCTAATTTCATTCATTGTCATACAACTGTCCTCTTATTGTAAAAATTTCAATAAATTAACACACATTTCTAAAATATATCTCTTAAATAAATATAAATAACTTTTAATAATTTAAATAATATAAAACATCACTTTCATTTAACAAACAATAACATATATCTCATTCCTATTTCATTTGTTAACATCTCTCCCAAAAAGCTTCCTTGCTAATTGTCAGACAGTTACAATATTAACCGAAGATCACCCATCATCAGCAATACAGGATAGTTTGAACTATGTATCACGAATCATTAACTTATAATTCTTGTATCGACATGTAAGTAGTATTTTGTTTCTTACTAATTTATTACAATTCAATAGATTATCTCTTACCAATTTGTGAGTTTTTACTTTGTCTGCTTAATCAATTTTATGCATATTAATAAATACAGACATGTAATATTGGCATAATTACTATACTTTTTTTGATCTTTATCTTTATAAGACAGCACCCTTATATGGGCTTTTTATAATTTCAGCGTTTAATTTACTTTGTACCGTTTGACCTGAAGATGCTTTGCAAAGTGTAGAAAGCGAAACCGGTCGTTTTGGTAGTAAAATTAAATTGATTGTGAGTAAGTCTTATTTTATTTCTTTTACCTAGCCTAGAAAATAGCCTAAATTTGCTGCATGCACTCTACACAAATCTCCCTCACATGTTCTTTGCAGGCATATCCTTTATACTTTTCACATTGTTTTCCAGTTGATCCATCGAGTTTTCGATCACAAAATATACATCGTCTTACTGTATTTTAACTTGTCTGAAGGGGCGGTATTGCCACATCTGTAATTCCTAACAGAACATGGGAGCGCCGACGAAGTTCCGAAGGGACTTGGGGAATAGGGTGGATCGAAAAATCGAAGTTTCGAAAACTGTTTTAAAATAGTGCGCAAAAGTTGTCAATTGATACGACAAATCTAATCTTTATTTGCGATTTTTAAAAAAATGTTCATCTTCTGCCCTCTACCGGGGGTTGAAAAAATAAAAAAATGATTTTTATTAAAAAGTTAAGTAATAAGTACATGTTATTATTATAAAACTGATATCCAATTAAAATATCTTTGAAATATGTCATTTTTATTCCTTTACCCACTCCCTACCCTCCCTCTTAATTTTGATTTTTTATTTTTTTGTTTGTATTTTTTTTTACTCAAATTTTTGGCATATCTTTACGCGAATCAATTTATCTGCCTTGATTTCTCATAGAGATTGAGACATATAATCCCCTTGATTGAGACATATAATTGACATTATATGTCCCAAGTACTGCAGCTTACGGCCCTTCACGATGTTGACCAAATCCGCAGTTGTGTTCATCCTCCGCAGTACTTCTTCATTGGTGACTTTGTCTGTCCATGGTATCTTTAGGATCCTTTGTATCACCACAGCTCAAAAGCCTGAAGTTTTTGAGTTTCCGCCTTCAATGTCCACGTTTCTACTTCGTACAGAAGCACTGAGTACACGTAACATTTAAGAAGCCTTATTTTTGTTTCTAGTACTAAGCGTGTGACATAAAAATTATCAAAGTTTATATAAATGTTTAGAAACTATAAAGTCCCCTTTTCAAACTGGTTTTTAAGTAAAAATTTAATAATATGTCGAAGTTTTTTTAAAATACCTTAAATCTGAAGGAGCAAAGAATCGATTGCAAGTTACAAAATACTTGTAGAGTCACTGTTTAGACAAGTATTGTGGTTTAAATAATCGCTGTGTGGGATAAACAAATTAAATAAATTGTAAAATATTTTTTTGATCTACTTGATATTTTGCACACTTTATTAACTCATCAATTGCCATATTTTCAAGTAGCTATATTACCTATCGTTAGGCAAAAAACAAAGTTATTAACATTTATAAATTACTACAAACATAATATCTTTAGAGTTTACGTTTCTTTGCAATTATCTCGGTCAATTATTTATGTATTTTAATTTGGCATCTCTCTACATCAAAAACTTTTTATGGTCTGCAACTTTTATTTCAATCATTTTTCTTTAGAATGTGTACAAAACGTTATAAGCAAAAAATTATTTTTTTTTTACTTTTTAAGATTGTTTAAAAAAATACGTACGTCTAAAAGTACGTCTTACAAATTTTTCGTCGGCTACCCCTCATACTATTTAGAATTTAAATATCTGTATAATATTTTTTTAAAGTATTTAGCGAGGTTCCGTGAACTACTTTCTTATGGCATGGTTAAGTCAAATATTATTTTTTATGTGATTAAGCCAAAATAATTATTGGTCGTTATTGAGATAAAAATTACATTTTAATTAAATAATATTTAACGATTCTATTTTCACTATTTAACCTTATTTATTGTACAAACTATGTAAAAATGTGTATACACATTTTGTACAAAAAACGTTTATTGAGAACGATTTTTGGAATAAAAATCAAAACGTCAAACATTAATTAATTAAACATGTGATTCTCATCACAACCACAACCAATAATTTTGAATAAATATAACTACTAAACGTAGATTAAAACCTGTTGGTTGATCCCTAGCCGCCTGGAACTAGCCGGCTGGCAGGTAGTTTCAATGTCTTTATTTGATCTTGACTTGACCCAAACCGATCGATATTTTTATGTATCCAAATAATATTATTTTAAGTATTTACACTGGCAACATCTATTTGCTTTAAAATGATACCAAATACAGTAATTTTACATCATGAAGTTAAAATGTATGGTTGATGTAAAAAATAGAATATATAAAAAAATCGGATTTTTGAAAAACCGACAACGGTGGCCTACAAAGGTGCACTAAACGAACATAACCGACTTATAAATAGAAAACGATAGCATTTCTTGATGATGATACTAAATTACTGCAACGTGAAAAGAGTTTAAAACGATAGCGGGATGTATATATATATATATATATATATATATATATATATATATATATATATATATATATATATATATATATATATATATATGAATGATGTTTCTAAGTCCAAGAACGATATTTTTAAAAAATAACTTTATTTACAAGGGACTACTTACTACAATAAAATGCAAAATAAGAGTGACGCTATACAATGCAAAAGTAAATTTATAATCTCGGTGACGCCGAGGTGTGGCATGCTGACGCTGTCCTTTTATTATAGTTGAATTAGCAGTTCTGGTTTCTTAACTCCTCCGGGGCTAGATGAGAACTATGGGGTGGCATAGTTCGAAGAAATGGAAAATTATCTGGTACCTTTTTTTCTCGTACTGTGGAATGTTTTGGTGATTCTGGATTTGTCCTTTTTGTGTATATTCGCCAAATGGTGTAGACAAGGAAAATGATTGCTAAGACATATAAAATTATGGTATAAAAACTGACATGTTGAAAATGAACAGAAACTGTGTCTAGATTGTCTATTTTGTTTTTTTGATCTGCTAAAGCACTTTGCACATTATTTAATTCATCTAATTTTATCGAGTTTATTTTTATTGGTTTAAAGTTTAGATCACTGACCGGCATTTTTAGTAATACTTCTAAATTTTGCAGTTCCATTTTAACAAAATTTGGAGTTTTTAGTTCAAATGTTTTTAAAACGTAATTGTCTATATATATTTCGCACGCACTATTGAGTTCGATTAAGTAACTACCGTTTAATGGAATATTGTCCGAATTCTTATCGCATTTTTGAATACTGATCACTTTGTTTAGCGTTATTACGATCCACTTATTGTTTTCTAGTTTTTGAATTTTTATATAATTAATTTCTGTTGGCACTGATTGACATTGATTTACAAACTTTGAGTACTGTATGAGTTGAACTTCGCAAGGGGCTGTTGGTGTTACTTCAATTGACTGGACATTGTGGCATAAATATTCTTCTTCTACCAATTTTTGACATTGAACGTTGGCAAGTGCATATTGGTATCGATTGGAAAGTAGGAACTTGGATTTTGGAATAATTGTTCTAAAATGAGTTTGGTATCTGGTCAGAAAGGAATAAAGATGATAATAATCATAGTCATTGATCTCAACAATAGGCAATTCAAGTACAAAAATTATTTTATTTGCTTTACTATAACTTTTTATCTTAATTATTTTTTCGAATAACAAAATATTTTGCAAAGATAATTCAAAAGGAAGTTTGTTATTTTTAAAAAGTTTACTTACGTTTAAAATTTCGAGAAATAGTTCATTTGGGTCGGCTATTGAATTATGAAAGGTATTTAGTTTTGAAAAGCTGATAGCAACTTCGATTTTTTCTAATAGGTCGTAAATAATTTGGAAATTAGTGTAAAATTGCGATACAAGTCTTTCTAGTGCAAAATAATGAAATGTCTCAACTTTTTCTATCTTTATATCTTTAATTAAGTTTTGAACTTCTGTTATTCGTGAGCTTAAAATTAACTGGTTATGGGCTAAGATTTTTGTATTATTTTCAAAATTCTTTATTGAAGAACTTAATAAGGTGATTTGATTTTTAACTATAGTTTTAATATTATTTTGATTATTTGTTAGAGTTGATATAGCGTCGTCGTAACGTTTTGCATCGTTTTGGTCTAGGTTTCCGGTTATAAATTTGATTGCAGAGCCTACACCATCAAATAGAGATCTTTTAGATCTGGTATTCCAAAAGGGATTTAATTGTTTTAACTCAAGATAAATTTTGTTTTCCAAAATTTAAATTAAATGATAGGAGTCTTGAAATTCTTTATTAAAGCTTAGAATTTGAGAAGTATTTGAAAGTGTATTTATCATGGAATTATATTGATTTTGTAGAGTTAGGAAATTTGTAGTAATATTTGTAATGTCATAGATATGTATAAAAGTCCAAACATCTGTCTGAATTCGGGCTGTGCCAAAATGAAGGGGTAAAAGTCCGGGATTGTCGTTTAAGTTATGGAATTTGGATGTATCTCGTCTTGCGTCGACGTTTGTTGTCCAGAGGATGAACCTGCAACGGGAGGTTTCTTTAGTTCTTTGATATGTATAATTTCTGTCTGGTTAATGTCTTTTTTATATTTAAGTCTTTGTCGTACAAGTTCTACTCGGTTTCTGTCAAGAATTTTAGTTATTTTGTAGGGACCTAAGTATGGTTGATGTTTTTTGTTACGTTTTTGGGTATTAACTTTATAAACTACTTGTCCAATTTTGAATTCTGAATTTATTTCTTCTTGATCGTTTCTTTTATTAATTACTTTAGTTTTATTTTCTGTTAAAGTTTCATGGACTTTTTGGTAAACGTGTTTTAATTTGTCTTTATGATTATTTATATATTCTGAATAGAAATTTTGAGAAAGAAATAGTTCGTTGGGGTTTCTAGAGTCTGTATGTCCGAAAGTCAATTCAAATGGGGTAAATTTTGTGGAACTATGAATAGAATTATTGTAAGCTATAAGAGCATAGTCCATTAAGTCATCTTCGTTAGGATATGTCTGTTTTAGAAGTCTTAAATGTTCGATTAAAGTAGAGTGTATTCGTTCAGCTATTGAATTTGATTCATGATGGCCAGGAGTAGTAAAGTGAACTTTGATTTTGTGTATTGCTAATAAATCTTTTATTACTTCGTTATTAAATTCTCTACCTTTGTCTGCTATTATTAATTGGGAAATGCCAAAAGAAGTGAAGTATTTTATTAAGGATTTGACAATGTGAATCGCGTTTTTACCTGGAATAGAATAAGCTTGGGCAAATTTAGTAAATGCGTCCGTTATAGTCAAATATTTGTTACCTTCATATGTAAAAATATCTATATGAACAACTTGAAAAGGTTTGCTGGCGGTTTCCGTAAGCATTAGCGGGACATAGGGGGTGTGTCTACCGAATTTATTTTTCTGGCAAATAGAACATTCGTTAATGTAATTAGTAATAGATGTCTTCATATTTTTCCAATAATAATTTTGACGTAATTTTTCGAAAGTTTCATTAATTCCTCTATGGTTAGTTTTTCCTTCGTGGTAATTTTTTAATAAAATGATTTGTTCTTCTTCGTTTGCTACTGTATTAATTAATCTAGTGCATTTAATTAGTTTCGGACCATGTTCAGAAAAATGTTTTAGATAATACTTATTAAAATCATTATACAGGTTGTCTTTACTGAAATATAAATAAAATGTATTGTTAAGATCTGTGTATGCCATAAGAAATTCAAAAATATATTTTTCATTATCAGTTTCAGGAATTTTGACTTTAATTATTTTATGGTTTTGATAAGTTCCATGAGTTATATCGGTTTTTGGGTAAACGTTTGGGTACACTAAAACTTGGTGAACTTTGTTATTTATTATTTCGTCTAAAATGGGTATTCCTTGATTTGTTGTTTCATTTGCGGTTGAATGTTGTGTAGATTCATCTGAGGTTTCATCTGGTGTATCTATTTTGTCTGGAGGTATTCTTATATCAGAAATAATGTTATTTTTCTTGAGTCGTTATTGTTACTTGTTGAAAGTTGTGGGTCTAATGGATTCTCTGCAAAATTTTGGAGGTATTTTAAAATATCTTCGTCTACGTCTCCAGGATTATTTACTATTGATTCATCTTCTAATGCGTTAATTGTAATGCGAGATAAACAGTCTGCGTTTGTGTTGTGTTTTCCTTTTTTATACATAATTTTGTAATCGTATTCTTCTAGTTTTAGACGCCATCGTATTAATTTTGAGTTTGGCTCCTTTAGACTGAAAAGCCAAGATAATGGTTTGTGATCCGTGTAAATATAAAATTTTCTTCCGTAAAGGTATGGTCTAAAATGTTTACAGGCCCATACAATTGCTAGTAGCTCCTTTTCTATAGTTGAATAATTTGTCTCTGATTTATTTAGAGTTCTCGAGGCGTATGCAATGGGTCGATCATTTGGAACATTTCCTTGTGATAATACAGCTCCAATTGCAAAATTGCTAGCATCTGTCGTTAAAATAAATGGTTGGGAAAAATTTGGATATTGTAGAATGAGGTCGTTTGTTAAGATTTGTTTACAAGTTTCAAAACAATCAATAAAATCTTTATCGTGGTTTACTTTAGAACCTTTTTTTAAACATTTGGTCATCGGTTTAGTAATTTTTGCAAAATCTTTTATAAATCGTCTATAGTAACCTAGTAATCCTAAAAAGCTTTTTATTTCAGTTTGGGTTTTTGGAATCGGAAATCTTTTTATGGCGGAGATTTTATCAGGGTTGGGTTTAACGCCTTGTGGGGTAATTACATGTCCTAAATACATAACTGTTTTTTGTAAAAATTCTGACTTGTCTAATTGTACTTTTAAGTTACTCTTTCTGAGTAAATAAATAGTAAAAACTATTTTTAACTTTTCAAGGTGCTCTTGTAATGATGTACTATAAATTAAAATATCATCTAAATATACTATACATGTTTCGTCTGTTAATCCTCTTAAAACATTATCAATAACTCTCTGAAAGGTCGAGGATGCATTTTTCAAACCAAAAGGCATTCTTTTAAATTGAAAGTGACCTTGTGGTGTACTAAAGGCTGTTTTTTCAACATCTTGTGGGTCTACTTCTATTTGGTGGAAGCCACTTGCAAGATCTAGTGTCGAAAAGTAATTTGCTTTCCCTAATTTATCTAAAATTTCTGTTATGTTTGGTAACGGGTATTTATCATCTACGGTTCTCTCGTTTAACTTTCTATAATCTATTACTAGACGCCATTTTCTTTTTCCTGTAGCATCTTGTTTTTTCGGGACCACCCAAATGGGACTCGAAAATGGGAAATTGCTATCTTCTATTATACCTTCTGCTAACATCTTATTTATTTGGGATTTAACTTCTTCTCGGTGAACTTCCGGGAAACGATATGATTTTGTATATATTGCAGAATTATCAGTGAGTTTAATTTTATGTTTAATACTATTAGTAAAACTTAAGGGTATTCCTTCGCAATAAAATATGTCTCTGTATTGGAAACAAAGCTTTTTTAGTAATTCTCTTTCTTCTTTGTTACAATGATTTATCCTTATATTTTTTAAATTCCTCTTTAACATGTTATCATCATTAATAGACGTTTCTTCATCAGTTTCCATCTTTCTTATAAAATTAATATTTACTATATCTAGTGATTCTATATCAAAGGGTTCAGTAATACTTAACGTTGTCTTATATTCGCTTATATTCGTAATAGTGGTTATAGAAAAATTATTTTTTACGTTAACTACTGCTTTAGGCATTTCGATTCCTTTACCGAAATTCTTATATTCTAATATACCTAATCCTACATTTAATTTTACCGGTATTTTGACTATTTGCTTAGTTCTAGGGGGAATAATTATTGTATGATTAAAAGTTGATTTGGGATATAATATTCTTTTTACTGGGTTCAAAAATTATGGGTATCGTTACATAAGGCGTTTTCATTTGTCGCATGTTGACATTAATTGAAGCTTTTAATTTTTGTAATAAATCTATACCATATAATCCATCAAAATTTTCGCTAAATTTAAAAACGTAAAACTTATTATATTGATTTACTTTAAAAATGTTAAAAGCTGGAATATTAATTATTTCATTGTGCCTAGAAATTCCGTGAGCCGTCTGTATATTAAAATTTTCGTAAGAAATAAAATTTTTATAAAATTTATGCGCTAACTGTGGAGATATCAAACTTTTGGAAGACCCTGTATCTAATAAAAATCTAGCATTGAGTTCAGGAATAATAATATGTGGTAAATCTGCTATCGTTGTATTTAAATATATTATGTCGGATTGTAATTTTCTTGGCGCATGCAAAAATTTGTGTTTTCAACATTTTGAGTGGGATTGTGATATGATCTTTCGTTTGTCTCATTTGGATTGCGATAAGGCCTGGATTGAGTTTCATAATTGTTATCGTAAGACGGTAATGAACTTTGAGTTGGGTGTACGTAATCAGTGGGAATATTATTTTCAAAGGGGTTTTTAAATTGTATTTGATCGTTATTAATTTGTTGATTAAATAATTGGGTGGAGGTAAAATGTGGTCTAGATCTTAAAGAAGTATTTCGTGAATTTGTATCCATCGGTTCTGGCTGGTATTGATTTTGATTTTGGGGTTCATTATTAACATTTCTTTGTTGAAAATTAGGGTTATTAGTATGGAAGTTCCATGGTCGGAAATTAGAATTATTATTGTCGAAATTTCTTGGGTTGAAATTAGAATTATAATTATTGAAATTTCGGAAGTGATTTTGGTGTGGTTGAAAAGTATACTTGGGATAAAAATTATTATTTTGGTATTGCGGTCTGATGGTTTGATATTGGTAAGGTGGAAATCTCATATTAGGGCGATTTTGTTGAAAATTATTTCTAGGAATAAAAGTTCGATTAAGATTACTGTTTCTCGTAGGATTATGTCTCGATGATGGTCTAAAAGAATATTGTGAGTTTAAATTATTTCCACGTTGTAACGAATATAGAAAATTCTCTTCTTCGATAACGAAGCTCATAGCTTTCTCTAAACTGTCTGGGTTTCTCAATCGTATATTTGTTTGTAACGATAAGGGTAAGCCTCTAATGTAAGTTTTTAAACATAAGTCATCGTAACTATTTATTCTAATTAATTTCTCTTGTGCATTAATATTAAGCGTATTTAATTTTTGTGTTACTAAACTACGTGTTTCTTGGCATTGCATGCCAAAATTATAAGGGGTTTCATTCTTGAAAGGCCTCACCGTTATAAGGTCTTGGATAAGGCAATCGAGATCTCTCTGGTCTCCAAAACTAAGATTAAGGGCATCTTTTACGAGTTGCCATGTATTTAATTCTGTCCTAGAACCTATTAACATTTGAGCTCTTCCATTTAATTTACCTAATATAGCTCGAAGTAAAAATGTATTTAAGGTGCCCTCTGTTTGGCTAGCAAAATTAGTTATTAAATTTTCACAAGTTTCTATAAATATGGTTAAGGTATGTGGATTACCATCATATGCTGGGATAGAATCTAAGTAAAGTTTTAACAGTTGGTAGTTTGTTTGAGCCATTTCGTTATTTTTATCGCTATTTGGTTCTAAAATTGAATTTAATTCTGCTACAAGGCTACTTAAATCTAATTTACTATCAGTTTCACTCATTAAATATTTATTCTTTTTTATTCAGATAATATCAAATTGTAATAAAATATAAAATATGTTTCAATATAAAACTTTCAACTTCAAAATAATAAAATATTTTCAAAAATATGATAATATAATATAGTAATAATAATCTTTCTCTTATTAAAAATATCTCATAAATTAAAACCTTTAAAAATTGTTTACTTTCGTTAGCTCTCTGACTATAAGTATTTTCAAATATGGAGATAATAAAATGGAAAATAAAATGGAAAAAATAGGAAACACTTACATTAAAATGTGGATTTTCAGCATTTCTGCCTATAGGATTCGACGATTTTGTTCTTCTCCCAGGTCTTGTTGAAACTACTGCTTAAATCTGCTGCCTATAGGGTTCGACGATTTTGTTCTTTCCCCAGGTCTTGGTGATACCTTGTCTAAAGCTGATCTTGGACACTTTCACAAAAAGGTTCTGTTTTCCGGTAAATCGTTAAAACGAAAAACTACGCGAAACGGTTCGATTTTTGTAACGGTTAGCGACGTAATTCCCGAAAATCTGTACTTACTGCGCCAATGATGTTTCTAAGTCCAAGAACGATATTTTTAAAAAATAACTTTATTTACAAGGGACTACTTACTACAATAAAATGCAAAATAAGAGTGACGCTATACAATGCAAAAGTAAATTTATAATCTCGGTGACGCCGAGGTGTGGCATGCTGACGCTGTCCTTTTATTATAGTTGAATTAGCAGTTCTGGTTTCTTAACTTATATATATATATATATATATATATATATATATATATATATATATATATATATATATATATATATATATATATATATATATATATATATATATATATTTATATATATATTATATATATATACACATATGTCCAAAAGTTTGGAAGATTGGAATATTTCATCTTTTTATTGATTTTTATTTATAAACCATTTTGAATAGTTAAAGCGTAGAAATATTATTTGTACGTATTCCAAACTTTTGGACATGTATATATATATATATATATATATATATATATATATATATGGAGGGCTCAGAAGCCAATCAGGTTGCCACTAAATATAAAATCTGAGAAAATTGACTTATTTCAAAACTTGTTGTAATAAAATAACGACTCCCATACAAGTACTAATAATAATTTTTATTGAAACATACTAATAAACTTAAATATAAGAAAATTTAATGAGAATGAAAAGCGTTTTTCTTTTTTAATGCATTTAAACAAGGAAAAAATGACTTATGCTAGGTGTCCACTGAACTAAAAAATAAAATAACGGTAAAACAAAATTATTAGTCTATGTAATTATCTGAATCTTCACTGTCGTTATTAGACTCAAGTTGGCCGATCACTAAAGTTGAAGGTCGAGGATTAGCCTTTTGTATTACTGGCAAATTTTTATAAAATTTGTGGTAGTGCAGTGGAATGTAAGGAAGCAAATCAAACATGTGTTTTTTTTTAAGTCTTTGACAGGTCTGCGATTTGGGTAGAGTTGCTCCTGAACAATATTAAAGAACTTATGTGGTCTCCCTTTCCGGACTTTTTTTGCAATGTTTATCTCGTTAAATGGAAAATCTTCTTACAGTGTTTCTCTATAGTAAATAGATTCCGGTTTATTTTTGTAATATTTAAGCCATTTTATGTTCAACCAATTAACTTTTCCGCCTGTAGTATCGATTTTTCCATTAATGATGCTGTTTTCTAACATTCTTGTCCAACGAAAATATTCACGTTTCATTTTAGTTATTTGAAATTAATTAGTCTTTTTACAGTGGCAACTAAATTAATTCAATCTTCAGGACCATAAATAAACTCTTTTTTCTTTACTTTTGTCTCAATAACCCCAAAATCTGCATCAATCGGAAGGTAGCTATGACCTGAGGTGAGAAATTTATGGTCGATTGAAGTAGCGTTCATTTCAGGGTCTTGTACAAGTTTGAGCAGTGATAGACTTAGTTTAATATTGCGGTTCTGGCCTGTACATCAGACCGAATACAAAATGATATTATCACAATTTCTTGCATTTATTTTTAAATGTTTTGTCAGACAGGAGGCAACTTCTTGTAAACCTCGAGATCCCTCTGTTTCTTCCCACATAAACATGTAGCCCTTATTCATCATTTGGAAATTCATAGTTGAAACTATAAATTTCCAAATTGTAAACATATAGGTTCATCTTTTAATAAGCAACAGATGTGCTTAGTTTGGGAAAAGGTAAAGCTTTTTGTAGATCGAATTTAAGAACATAAATGCTTTCATCACTAAATTTTTATCTTTGTTAAGCGAATCTCTCGCTAGGTTGGCCTTTCTGAGATGAATTTCTTTATCGGTTTTTCCTTTATGTATATCTTCGTCGTTATTCCCAAATCTGATGGTATTATACAAACTATCACATAACTGGCAGGTATCTTTAGATGGTGGTTTGAAGTGAAAATTAAAAGTTGAAGAGAAAATATGATAGTACATTTTTTCTTTGACTGATTTTGAACCTTCCTGTTCACATTTCTCCTTATAAAGTTGATACATCTTTCTAATATTTAAATCTGGATTTAAATATTTTCTATCTGGAGTATCACAAAGTGTATAGTGGCTCTTATAGCAAGGAAATGATTTGATGTGTTCCTTGACTTTCGTGACGTCTATTTTATTGATTGGTTCTTTGTGACCTCTTTTGTCTATGTAAGAAGCTGGCCTCGTACTACAAGGCAGTTTATAGATACGCCCCTCACTCACTTAAAAGTTATCTTTAAAAAATTTCTTACATACACGAATGGACGAAGTAGTTAAGTAATACTTTACTGATTTTAATCTTGGCGCTCTTGATCCATTTCTGACGCGATGTTTTTAAACAGAGCTGTTATGAATCAGTCCACGAAGATAAATGTTCTGCTTTGTATTGTCAGCTAACTTGTAAAATGAGTCAAAAATGAGTTGTCGTTCTTCGAGTGTTATATTGGAAAAACTAAGTCGTCTACATTTACAATCAACATTTTTAAACGATTTGCCAGGTATGTTCTTCCGGTTTCTGTTCACGTAAGCTTTTCCACTATACCGTCGAACTGCGTTGACTGTCCGTGTCCATTCTGTTGGATTCCTTTTGCGCTTTCTTCCTTTTGTCGAACATTCTACCATAACGCCCCCTTTATTTTCAATCACAATATTTTCTGCTCTAAGATCATCGGCAGGTAAATTGGAACCATCTGAAACAAATTTCAGTGGTCAAAGCGTGTAAGTCAAAAACAGTTTTTTTTCTTTGAATATCAGTAATTTCGGTCACAATAATCATAAAAAGAATTATTTTGTGTTAATCTTTAGTAATAATTTTGACATTTAATCTATTGTGAACTGAAAAAGCATAAAACTCATTTCCATAACAAATTATTCCCGACTTTTTAGGTTAACAGTTACTTATTTGAATCAGATAAATTATTTCCATTGTTAGGCACATATTCTGATCAACTATCCGAGTAAGGATCATTTTCTTCTAGTTCTAATGGCAAATGTACTGTATTTTCACTCATTATTACCAATAAAAACCGTGAAATAAAACTCAAATCAAACTGTGACACGTCGAGATGACTTACACTAATTGACTTCCGATAATTTTTCAGTTTATTTCTGACGCTAAATAAAGTACCGCCATCTGTTGGTTTTACTGTCAAGAATTGACTTGCGCGTTTTGCCTGTAGAAAGTTTTAACTATAAGAAGGAATCTTCGATATGTAACTCAATTTTTAGTGAAAAGTGACTTCGAGGATGGAGGGGGCGATTTTTTTTATGAGAGGTCTCCATGTGGAAGGTAACCGTATGGCGTCATCTCTTTTGTTAAGGCAATTTGGTGTTTTTTCTATTTCTATGGCTTCTTGGATAATTCTTGGTTTTTAGAAGCGGATGGGGGTTGTGGTTCTGGAGTTTTCAAAATCAATTTTGTGACCTGTATGAAGATGGTGTTGACCGAGAGCTGAAATTGAATCGGAATGGCGAACAGAAATGGAATGTTCATAAATCCTATTTTGAATTCTACGATTTGTTATAGGATCGGGGACAGTCTGCACAAGGAATTTCATAAACTCCGTGCTGTTCATTTGGAATATTGTGTTTGATTGATCGGACAAAAGATGAAAGTTTTTGCTGGGGGGTAAATATTGTTTTTATTCCTCTTGGTTTAAGAATTTTGTCGATTTTGTCAGTGACACCTTTGATGTAAGGAAGAAAAGCTTTCGTATGATAAGGGTCTGAGTCTTTGGATTGAGATTGAGTGGGAGAGTGATGTCTGTGGATGCTCTTATTGATGTGATTTTCGCAGTAACCGTTTTGGATGAGGGCTTGTTTTAAAGAAGAGAGCTCAGCGGATCTACTTGCATCATCGGAAAGGCGTATTGATCTGGAGACAAGGGTATTAATAACTGAATTAATTTGTGAAGGTGGGTGGTGAGAGTTGGCATGCAAGTAACGATTGGTATGTGTGTTTTTTCGATTGACAGAGTAATGAAAACCTTGGGATTGGTTTTTCTTAATGAAAACATCGAGAAACGGTAGGGATTAATCAGTTTCCATCTCCATCGTGAACTGGATACTAGGATGTATATCATTTAGATGGGTTTGAAAAGACACCAAAGCATCCCTGCTATGAACTATGCAAATGACAAATGTATCGTCAACATATCATAGCCAACATGTGGGCTTGAGCATTGATGTGCATAGTGCTCGGGTCTCGAAGTCTTCCATAAAGATATTGGCAATCACTGGAGATAGAGGAGAGCCCATTGGTGCACCATTTATTTGTCTGTAGAATTGATTTTGGAAGATAAAATAGGTGTTGGACATACAATGTTTAATGAGAGATAAGTGGTGTTGTTGGATACTGTATTTAGTTTTCAGAATGTGTAGAGTTTCATCTAAAGGAATGTTTGTAAAAAGTGAGACAATATCAAAACTTACTAGAATGTCTGACGATGATATAGGGTATTGTTTAAGAAGTTCGATGAAATGAAAAGAGTTTTTGACGAAGGATGAAGCATTTTCGGCGAAAGGTTGTAGAGTTTTGGCCAAATACTTGGCCAATGGTTGTGTAGGGCAGCTGTATGCACTGACAATGGGACGTAGAGGAATATCGGGTTTGTGAATTTTGGGAAGGCCATATATTCGAGGTGTTCTTGAAGACTTTTCACGAGGAATTAGAGATTATTTGATGTCAACAGGAAGAGAGGTTTTATTGATAATGGCTTTTGTTGTTTTCTCCAGATAGGTTGTTGGATTATTGGAATTGGTTTGTCTATCAAATTTATTTCGTACTCTACATTAGCTCCTGTTGTTGATCTAAGTGGATCCTTGTTTATCTCATTAGACTCTTTATTTTTACCATCTTCCCAAGTTTTACTGCCTTCATGGTCATTTAAATTTTCAGTTGCATAAAAGTCATGATCTTTGAAGACCATGCGATCAACAGGTCATACTTCATTAGTTCGGAAACCATTGACTGCAATTTTAATGCTTGCTGCCTTCCCATAAGCTTCAAAAATCAAGCCAGCGACGTGAAGTTGTGTAACACATAATTCGGGGTTAGAACGAAGCCACTTTTTAACTGATTAAGTGTACTAGTCTTTGAAAGGCTTAAAGAATGGTCTGTCCAAAGGACGTACGCGATAGGTCGTATGCCCTGGCAATTGTAGCAATATTACGCCGTGCTTTCTAGCACGTAAAATTGCTTCAAGATTCTTGGAGTGCGTTGTATGCACACCCAGTATCAAAAGAACTTTTTTCTACTGTTGGGTTTACAGAATCAATAAAATGCTGGAGTCATTTTATTAATCACTAGTCATGTAGCCTGATTCTACTCCCTGGTGGAGCACTAACTCTCAAATTATTGTTCATTTGCATAGGTACGCTTAAATATAAGCGTAGGTGGAACGTAGATTCCTGAAGTACTCGCACAGCAAACAGCTGTCGTGTTGACTCCACGTTCTCGACTGGACACTGATCTAACTTGCCTTTTACTTTTTTTGCGAGAACCTTTTGGCATTTGTTTTGCACAGTACTGACACATGTTTCGTTAACGTTAAATATGCGAGTTGCATCAATATTATTCTCATCAAGAATTTTTTCCAGAAGGTCGAAAAAGAAAAACATTCCCTTAATTGAATCCTTTTCCGCGCATCATGGACGTTGCTTGAGGTTCTCTCAGTGAGATTATATCCTTATGACGATCTTTAAAAGCATAAAACTACTTCTTTCCTGTCATTTGGGATTCTTTATTAAAATTATAAGTTATTTGATTTCTCTCGACAATTTAAAATGCAACCCGCCGAACATCTCCAGTTTTAAACTGTGATCAACTAGCTCCTTCTCCACTGCTGTTGGTGACATACTGCTTCGGCCAAAAGCCTTCGTTTCTTCATTTGTCTTGACAATGGTCCACTTAAAGTGACGGGGCAAGGTAGGCTTAGGGACTCGTCCACGTTCCAAGTCCCATATTTTCCTTTATGCATCTAAAACACACAAGAACGGTATGTGTTATTTATTTATTTATTTTTGAAAATAAGTAAGTTTTAAATACCCAATGGTATCTAAAATTCTACCGATACAATTTAGGCAACAAACTAGTATTATAAACTTGCTATCTGTGTGTCCTAGGTATATGGTAGTGATAGATTCATAGTGAATTATGTAGCACTCATAACATAAGTAGGTCGTGGATAGACTGCACCGATAATGTAATGTTGATAATTAAACAATTAATTCCACATCTAATTGTTCAATAGTATTATTAGGAGAGGGAAGGAGTTTTGACCTAAATCTATCAGCTATTGCAATAATTACTCCTCCATCCCGTTCTTAGAACTTGTTGCCATGCTCTTATCATAACGATACATATTATAACCACGAAATTTGATTTCATGTTCTGAAAACTCGTCATTCAACCATGATTCAATAAAAACTATAATATCATATGAGCAATTTAATACTGACATCTCTAACTGCCGAAATATTGTTCGTAATCCTCCCATATTATGAAAATATGCTGTTAATGGGGCGCTATCCTATGAACTTTTGTAATTTTCCTTATTGGGATGTCTGTGGTTACCACCATTGTGAGAGTGGGTATTTATTTTTTTATGATTTTATGAATCCCATTTATTTGTCAAAAAACCAGATCTGCCTCACGATTATCTCTTTTAGTTTTCAGCTCACTTTCAGTGTTTTTTGTTGCAGTATAGTTAGATCTACATTAATCCTAATGTTATTGCCCAGAGAGAAACGTTTGACGTTTCAAACACTCACCAACAAATTTCTCATCTGAAAAATTACCTTTAGCAGCCTGGGGCTGCTTTTTCCAATACGGATTGATTTGAAGTCCGTTGTGTTAATAGACTTTTTTTGCAAAGTAGCTGTTATCATAATGTTATTATGATTTATGCGCTCTTTTACATCCTTTAATTGTAATTCAGCTACATTAAACATAATATTGTTATTGGATCTTGTACCACGATCCTGCATTTCACTCAAAACGTCAATTGTGTTGTTTCCGTTTGGCATGTTAGTGTTTATTTTCCTATCACTTGCTTCTAATTGCAAAAGTTTGTCTTCCAATGCTGTTACTTTGGAGGTGACCACCTCCAAATCAGTTCTGGTTCTGTGTAGCTCATTACTCAACTCAGTAACTTACCTCTCCAAGCTAGGAATCTTTTTGAAAGCTTCGAGGCAATCAACATAGAAGAATATTATTGATCTGATTTTTAACACTACTGTCCGAAGTTCACTTGCAGAGAGGCCCAAGCTTTTATCAGTGGAGTGAGTGGAATATCAGCATGCCACTGTCACAAGAAACACTTTTATTTTCTTTTATAATATCGGTATTACATGTGGAACAGATCGAAGTAATTTCTAACCTCACAAAATAAGTTAAATTTAAATTTACTTGAAAATACAATTGCTAGGGAATCTTTAAACGCTTTGTAGTTTAAATGCTAATCCACCCAAAAAATAAATTTTTATTTAAAGGATTACTTAGAAAAATTTGGAGATAATTTTCTAAATGTTAACAATAACATTGACAAGTGTCAATATTTGGTCAGAATCACTTAAGATATCTTGTATATTAAGCTTGAGGTGATACAATTGTCTTCTGGTAGAATATTGATGGCATTCGGTGAGTGTGTGATTGACTCTCAGTTATGATTGGCAGCTTTGACAAGTGGGTCGGTTGCTAGATGACATCAGGTAACCATCAGTATTGTTGCCATTGGGTTCTTGTTCTTCTTTTAATGCGAAATTTTAGGTCCTTACTAATTTGGATGTTAACAGTGGAATCAGAAGATGTTAACGCAAGTTGTGCAGAGTTTGTGTTTTACCTATATGTCTTTCGCCAGCAAAATGGATTAGTGATATAAACGAATTTAGAAGCTCATCTAGGTAATGATTTCCGGTAACTTTTTTTAAGGTACGGCAGTTCTCTTGAATATACTTTTTAAACAAATACCAATCGGCTTTCTTTAGATTCCATTTTGAAATTGAAGTTGTATTAATATCTTCACAATTATTATTGAAAGAGATTTTGATAGGATAATGATCACTTTCATATAAAAACGGGATTACATCCATGAAAACTTTGGTGATACTACAGGATCACATATTGATAAGTCAATAGCTGATGAGGTACCTGTATGAATATTATATCGTATTGATTGTCCATCATTCAGCAAGTTTAGGTTTTTTAAGGTAATTATGTTTTCTAAAATTTTTTCTTTGGAATTTATTTCGAGAGATCCCCATATTGGATTGTGACTATTAAAATCACCAACAATTATTCTGGGAGTGTAAATTTGATTTAATACATCTAAAACATCTGCTTTTGCGATTGGTACGTCAGGTAGAATATATATATATATATATATATATATATATATATATATATATATATATATATATATATATATATATATATATATATATATATATATATATATATATATATATATTACAGATATCTATTTTTTGTGGAAAGGCCACTGATACTCCTACTACTTAATACCTTAATACTTAATATCTATGCTGTCCTTTAAAGTTGGTTTCTTGTAAACAAATAATTAATGGCGAGATTATTGAACATAAATGTTTAAGCATTTCTAAACGGCTAATTTCTAAGCATTAAAATTCCATTGAAGAATTGGATCGAAGATTTTAGTTTATTTCTTGAGGTGAATTTGTTATAGTATCACTGTCTTGATTAGCGGCATCATCTGAGTCTAGCACTGTCTGTTTTGTTTATTATTTTAGTGCGTTTGATCTTCACACTTTTTTCTGTAAAATACGGCTAAAAAATTGTTGTTAACATATTCATAAAGTTGGGTATATCCGATGTGTAAGTTTGTAGTAAGCTGAGGGGATCAGACGAGCTAGAATAATTTTCAAAAAAGACAAGAGTTTGCTCATATGTTAAGTTAAAAGTATTTGACATATTGTGAAATATTATTTTTGTTAGCATCATCAGTTCCTGAATTGTTATGGTCTTTTCAGGTTGCTTTTTTGTTTGTTTTTGGTTGGTTTTGGGATAAATTATTTATTCAATTCTTCAGTGGGAGATGGAGAAGTATTGATTTCCGAAATTGTTTTCTTGTTTTTTGTTGACTGATCTTCTAAAATACAATTAGTTTCTAAAAGTTCGGGAGGTATTAAATTAGTATCTGTTTTTTGGTAAGTTTTTTGTTTTATAGAGAAAACATGAGGATTTATCCAAGCTTAAAAATATGCGATACGAAGTTTGTTCACACGTTATTAAGAAGGATGAAGGTAGTTCTATATCTACAAGTAATTGAATATATGTTTGTCTTCTAAAACTGAAGACGTGTTGGAATTCTGGGAGCTGACTACTTATTCTAAGGAAGGTTAAAGGTAACATTAATTTAAGACCCAATTTAATTAACTCATTTTCTATTAGAGTGTGTGGAAAATAAGGGCAAACATTCGATAGTAACAGTCTTTCGTTCAGAGTTATTAATCTTCGTGCTTTTAGATTTTCCGCTTTTATTGTTATTTCTGCTAAATTATACATACAATTTTCAACCAGCGATTCGCTGAAGAGATAGACACATATTCTGTTATTTGATATATATTTTTTTTTAATGGCATAGACATTAGTCATTCAGCCAGTTGCAATTCATTTTCCAATCAGACAAATACACAACTCTATCCCTAATCGAAAACTGACGGATAATTAATAGAAGAATATACGACAAGGAAACTTACAGCGTCACTTGCTTCTCCTCTATATACAAATCTAAATTTCCACACGATCATGAAAAATTCCATTCTCGCGTACAAATTCTATAGAACTGTGCATGTGTCTGACAAGAAATCTATAATGATATTATATACTTGTTGTGAGCCTGTAGCCAGTAGCGACTGGATATTAAATGGTGCATACATATTAAATTCAATTAATTTTTTGTAGAGAGAGTTTGAATGCTGTTGAAACTTAGGACATTCAAAAAAGATGTGATCAAGATCACCTAGTTTTCCGCAATGTTTGCAATTATCATCTTCAATCACATTTATTTTATATAAATGACTTGGATAACAAGCATGTCCAAAGCGTAGTCTATTTATGGTAGTTATATATTTACGTGGAGATTTAAAATTCTTAAACCAAGTAGTTTGTGGAATAACTGGTTGTAAAGTGGTGTATCTTGTTAGGTTTGTAAAGCAGTAAAGATTCCATTGATCTTTCCATGTCGATAGCTGATTTTTTTTAAAAATCGTAATGGCATTACTAAATGGTTTGGGCAAACAAGTATTTTTTATGTTCTGTAAAACTGAAAGACAATCTGAAAGAATTAACGATTTTTTAATATAAGAGTTTTTAACATAATTTAAAGCTTCGAGTATGGCCAATGATTCAGCCGAGAAAATTGAGAACTCATTGGAAAGTTTGTACTTAAATTCAGAACCTCCTGGGGGTAGAAAATAGGCACAGCCAGTCCCTTCTATTGATTTAGAAGCATCCGTGTATATAACTGTGGCATCACTATAACAGTTCAAAACAGATCTCAGAATATTGTTACTCAATTTGATGTTGTCACTATATGTGGGTATTATAACTTCAGTTTTATGGAAGAAAGCAAAGAAGTCTAAATTTTTATCCACTTTGGCCAAATTCTTTGAAAAAATAGAATTGTTCTGTAAAGCAGTGCACAAAGATGGAGATGGCTTTTTAATCCAATATTTGTGAGTTAGGTCAGATTCGTTAAGTTGACATATACTGGAAAATAATTTGGGATTTGTTGAGTGGGCTTTGAGTACCCATTTTTCGCTTAATAAATTTCTTCTAATTTCAAGAGGAGGTTCATAAGCTTCAACATGTAGTGGTTCTATAGGGGTAGATCTCATGACACCTAAACAGATCCTTAAGGCAAAATTTTGAAAAATGTCAATTTTTCTTAGAAGATTTCTAGACGCGGAACCATAAAGAGTAGAACCATAATCTATAATGGATCGTATATAAGCTCTGCAAAACAATAAGGATGTTTCAACATCGCGACCCCACCACACTTTAGTTGTCATTCTAAGAAAATTAATACCTTTGTTGCATCTATCCAGCATATATTGTATGTGTTGTTTCCAAGTCAATTTTTTATCCAGTATAAGGCCCAGGTATTTGACATGGTTTTTAAATGTAAAAGATTGATTATCAAGAAGTATATTTTGATTTAGAGAAAGGTTGTGTCTTGTAAAGACAGATACTGCTGATTTGGCAATTGATAAATTTAAGCCGTTCTCTAAGTGCCATGGGAAAAGAGAACTCCATACTCTGCTTAGGTTTTGCATACCGTTTTCATATTTCTTACTTTCTGTATAGACACAAAAGTCATCTGCATATTGTATTATTTTAAATGGAATGTTGTTTATTTGCATATTATGTATGTCAGAGGTGTACATATTAAATAATACCGAACTTTTTGGTATGCCGTAATAGTTGTGTCGAGGTCCTATTAGTTTGTTATTATGGTCTCTGACGTAGATTATCCTGTCTGTATAGAAACCGATAATTGTCTTCACGAAAGCAATTGGCAAATGAAAGAAATTTACCATTTTTGAATTTCAAGGTTGACAAACAAACTGATTCATATGCTCCTTCAATATCCAAGAATAGGGCTGTTAAATAGTTATTCCTAGTTAAGTTATTCTGTATATCTACAACAAGTGTTGTTAAAGCCTCTAGAGTTCCCAAACCTCTTTTGTAGCCAAACTGGTTTACTGGTAGTAAATTCTCTTTTTGTATCCACCAATCTCATCTAAATTTTATAAGTCTTTCTAGGGTTTTGAATACGCAAGAAAGTAAGGATATTGGTCTATATGAACTCACGATATTTGGATCCCTTCCGGGTTTAAGGATAGGAACGACTAAGATATTTTTGAAGGAATCGATAACTTTGTTATTTTGGATGATATCATTGAAGATATGTAAAAGATGGTTTTTTGCAACCTCTGGTAGGTTGATTAACATGGGGTATTTTACATGATCGATTTCAGAAGAAGTGTTAATGTAGTTTTTAAGGGCGAAGTCTAATTCAGTTTTTGTGTTTAAAGGTTTTAACAGAAAGTGATTATTTGAATGATGACTTTGTGTAGGCTGTCTAGGCGATTGTTGAACCCATGGAGGAGATACTCTATTAACGAAGTCGTCTAATAAAGTATCATTGAAGGGTTTTGTACTATTATGTGATTTTCGGTTTATTTTGTTAGCTTGTGACCATATTTCTTTAGAAGAAGTATTTTTGCTTAAATTGGAACACCATTTGATCCAACTAGCTTTGGCTTTTTGTTTCAGCTGCTTTTTAGTACGAGCAACATTTTTCTGACATTTTAGATAATTAACAAGGCTTGGTGAACGTTTATAAACTGCTAATGCTTCTTTTCTGTTATTAATTATCAGATCACATTCTGGGTCCCACCATGGTGGAGGGGATCGATTTTTGAATTTAAAAATTGTGTATTTAGGAATAGATTTAATAGCAGCATCATTAATGCAATCTATTAGAAAGTTATAATTTTCATAAGTATTAAGGGAGCTACTTTTATTGGAAAACATGTTTTGAATTAAGGATGTATACAGGGACCAATTTGCTTTTTTGACATTCAATTTGCTTTTTGGATAAATTGTTTCCTGCGATGTGTTGGTTATTGAAAAATTCATAGCTATAGCAAAATGATTGGAGCCTAAGGTGTCAGATAAAACTGACCAGGTGATTTTACTAGCTATATTAGCTGTGCAGAGCGAAATGTCAATCATCGATTTTTACGTACCATATCTAGGAACATAGGTAGGCTCTCCATTATTCAAAATTACTCGACGATCTAGATCCTCGACACTACTAACAATTTGGTGACTAACTGCATCATTTTGTAATGAGCCCCACAGTGAGTTATGAGCATTCATATCTCCTCCAATTATAAAAGGTGATTTGACTTGTGAGAAGATAATTATCCAATCGTTTTTGGAAGTACGAATTTTAGGTGGTCTATATATAGATAGAAAACTTAATTCTGTTGTATTAATTTTTACGATAGCACCGCAGACTAAAATTTCATCGTTAAAATTGTTTCTAATATTTATTTGACAAAATGGTATGGTTGTTTTAATTAATATTGCAACACCTGCGTACCCGTCGTACTTATCTTGGCGAATTACATTATAACCTTTAAATATATAATTCTGATTTGGTTTGAACCAAGTTTCGCTTAATAAGGCAATGTCAATATTTTCAGTTATTAAAAAATGAAGTAAACTGTTTTTATTCGAAACAACGGATCGAGCGTTCCATTGCAAAATTTTTAATGATTTAAGTTCTGTGAAGATGTTATTTATTGATAATATTCTCTAAAATCGTTTTTATTCCATGGTAAATACTATCTTGACTTATTGTTTTTATATCATCTACAATTTGAATATTTGTGATTAAATTAAAAACGTAATTGGAAATAAGTGTTTGTAAAACTGTCAGATCTGGTTTATTTTGATAATTAGGGATGTTTAAATTAGCAGGAAGGGGTCTAGTGGGGCCAAAATTAAAAGGAAACATAGGTGCATTATGTGGGGACTGTGGAGTAGGAAAGATTAATTTTCGTTTTTTCGCTATACTATAGTGACTTGAGGAGGGTTGTGATGTATTATTTGAGGATATGTTTTGATTTCTACGCGTGACTACTTGTGTGGCAGCAGAAATGGTTGAATTTTTTGTGAATGGTGGCAGGGGAGGAAACTTATTTCCGATATTTTCTAGTGTGGAATATCTATTCTGAGTTAACAATCCCGAGAAGGATGATTCACAGTAAGTTTTTGCCTCGATGAAAGAAGTTTTTTGCTCAATCATTACGTTTTTGATCTTTTTCTGCAGTTCATATTTTGGACATTTCTTGAAAATGGATACATGATCCTTACTATTGCAATGGATGCACTGAATATCATTATCCTGGCACGCATGATCTTCATTTTTGGTTTTCCCGCATTTTATGCAATGTGTCTGTGTACTGCGACACTGATTGGAGATATGTCCAAACCTCAAACAATTATAACACTAAGTGACCTTGCCAATATAGGTTTTCAAAGGAAAAAATACACTATTTATTGCAATGTAGCTAGGTAAAATATTTCCCTCAAAGGTGACTATTACAGTCCTTTTCGGTACATAGTTAGTTTTTCCTTCCGTGTCAACCCTTCTAAAAGTTCGTTTAAAACCTAATAAAACCTAACCAAATAATTTTCATCGTATTGAGTATCAACATCTCTGATTAGACCTTTAATTTCTAGTAGATGATTAGGAATATAAGCTACTAAATTTTCATTTTTTAACTTTAAATTTTTAACCAAATTATTTGCATCAGAAATAGACCTTAACAGAACTTTAGTACTGTTTTTTCCAATGCCTTTAATTTCAATAATATTAGGAATATTCAACTTTTTATGCAAAATATGCGCGACAGTTAAGGGATGCAAACGGCCTATATTTTCATTGTTTGTTTTTTCTATATGAACATAAACAATATTAAAATTGTATTTATCTGATTTGACGTTGAAAAATTTTATCGCTACTGCTTTTTGTGTTATTTCTAGTTCTGGCAATGTTGTAGTACGGTCACTCGTTTTATTCGCAGTTTTTGCAGTCGAATCATCAAAATTTTCGATTAAACTGGATTCATTATCATGCATTTCACTATTATCACTAACACATGAAAAGTTTACATCACCTATTAGCGTCTCTGGGGAAATCGCGTCCCCCATGGGGGGGTCGCTTATAGACTTATTTATTACACTGAGTTAATGTCAAACTTTGAATCACCTGTACTAATTTAAAATCGAGTTAATTAGTGGCAAATAACACTGGGCGCTTATTATTGTCGACCTATCGCTTCGGAAGTTCGAATAATACTGATTTGATAGTTTTGATGAGAATAGAATATTCCGTGGATGAACAATCAGGTAGCGCAATAAATATAATTGCTTGATTCTTGGAAGGAAACTGAATTGAAGTATTATTAAGCACAACAGAGTATGATATTTCGTTTTGAGATTGTTGATCGTCAGTCATGGCTGTTGACAAATTTTTGAGGTCGGATCTGATTTCATTTGATAAACTTATTAGTACTTAATTTGCCCATTTATAGAACCAGAAATGATTCTGATAACAGGTCTTTCGGCCGCCACTTAACTTTAGAAACGGTATGCTTTAAAATGTTTTTAATATTATAAAATAAGAATAACTCACTGTTGTATTCCATAACGTAGCTGCACTTATACGATCACTTTGCTTTTGTTTAAATTTATTTCGATATAGATTAACTTAAAAAAGACAATTTTTCGGGACCGAAATGTAAACACAATTTGTATTACCATGTTCAGGACCCGTCTTCAATCAATATTTATTCTTTTTATTTGTTTATTGTTTCTTAATAACGTAAAGTGATTTGTCACAAATTATTAAGTCAATAATATATATCAAATTATAACTAATATTACTGCAATAATAAAAATAAAAAATATTATCAAATGTTTCAACTTTATATTATACAGAATTCATTTTCTTATTCAAAAATCGATTAATAGCTCTCTGATTATTAGTATTATGAAATATAGAAAAAAAAAATAAAAATGGAAAAAAATAGGAACACTTAAATTTAGATTTTCAACATAACTACCTATAGGATTGGATGATTTTTGTTCTTGTCATAGGCCTTACTCTTACTACTCAATATCTACTGCCTCTAGGTTTGGACGATTTTTGTTCTTTCCCCAGGTCTTGTTGATCCCTTGTATAAAGTTGTTCTTGAATACTTTCACAATTTAGTTCATTTTTCCGGTTAATCGTTAAAACGAAAAAACTACTCACGAAATCGTTAAATTTTCACTTAGGAATTTCCCGAAAAAATCTAGTCTGACTGCGCCAGTGAAGACAATAGGTTCAAGAACAGAATTTAAAAAAAAACACACTTTATTTACCAGAGGCTTCTTGCTACAATGAATGAAATATAAAATGTGACGCTATAAAACACAAGCAAAATTTATATTCTCGGTGAAGCTTGCTGACGCCACTTTATTTATTTAAATGACCTAGCAGTTCTTGTTTCGTAACTTACATAATATTGCAAGAGAGTTAGAGATGTCCTGTAAAATAATATTTTCCTGTTTAAAAAAATGCTTTATTACATTTGCGCCACATTTATACGAAACATTGAGAAAATAAATTTACCATCCTAAACGCAGTATGTCAAACATAAAGTCCATAATGATAATAAGGATAGACGCTTGGACAGAGTAAGTGAAAATAAATTCTCGAGGGATCATCCAAATCTGACACAATAATAGTTACGGTGATTATTTCTAAATGGAAAGAAATGTACGGCACATTTTTATTTTCTCGAGACAATAAAAGAAAACGAAATTTATTAATTTTACTACTCAACACAAAGTTCTTTACACTGATCTATAAATAATGGAAGTTTTTATACGAGTTAAATTAGTCTTGATAATTTTATACCAGGTAATTTTGTCGACGACAGCTTAGCAAACTTACAATTCTTTTTATTAATAATATATATATATATATATATATATATATATATATATATATATATATATATATATATATATATATATATAATATATTAGAGGTTTCCAAAACTATATTTTTAAAAAATATTTATTTAACACAAAATAGTAACAATAGGTTTTACTACGATAAAAGCAGAATCTAGACTAACTAACAATATGATTTTTATACAGAATGAAATATAATATTAAAAGTATAACATTCGGAACATATGTTGTCTTAATCAGCGTTCTTCAGTTCACTGGACTTGGGTCATTACCTCATTAAAGCTTAGTTCGTAATTTATGGGTCGATAACTCCTCCTCTCCTAGAACGAAGCCTGTTGTCGAAGTTCGATTGTTTGCCATTCTACTTCCTTCTTTGTAGAATTGTTTTTCTTCGTTTTCGCTATTTTCTTTTTGAATAGAATAATAATTGTTATAATTATTCCAATATACAATAGAGTTGTCCAAATACTTGAAATGTGATACACAGGCTTAGTTTGTAATATGGGTCTTAATTCATGATTTGGAATATCTTTAAGTTTTAATGAATTTAGCTTATCATCATTGGTTGTCCTGATGTGACATCTTGAAAGGTTAACTCTTTATTCTGGAATATAATTTTACATGGTGTGTTCTCTATGAGATAAATTTCGTTTACGATTTTTATTTGCGCCTCTTCTGCACATTTAATGAGTATTTTTTCTTCTTTAGGAAAGACAGCTAAATATTGGTTAATTTCTGGGATAATTTCGATATGGTTTAATGGAATTTTCGCTTTTAAGTATTGGCAGTGTGTGGAGATGCCATGAAATAGAATTTCATCTTCACATGAGTGCTCGTGGTTGATTTGGAGATAACCAGGACATTGAAAGATCTTACCATAAGTACAAATGTCATTTAGAGGAATTGTTATTTTTTCGTTTTTTAATAAATATCTTAAGTTTGGTAACATGATAACAAATTCTGACTTACTTTTAGTTGGGATTGGTAATAATTTATAAAAGTCGAAATTAGATTCATAATTAATAGGAATTGAAAGAAAATATTGTATTTGGTTCTTTTCTATTTTACATGTTATTTGTAAAATAGCTTCGAAATCTAAAATGTTTTCATATTTTACTTCAAAGGGTAGTTGTGTTTCATAATGTGATGAAATTTTTGGAGTTCGTTATATAATTCACTGGACTTAATAATGCTAGGATGTAATGTTTTTAGTTTGCAAAATGTAATAGAATTTTGGACATTTTCCATTGTATTGAGTATTAGGTTGTATGTTATTATAATTTCGTTAAACATGTCTTTTAAATAGTTGACGTTTTCAAGATTTGTTTGGAAGTCTACTATATTTTTTATTGCCGAAATTTTTGATTTTAAATTAATTTCATTTTCTTGTATATTTTAAATTGTTTCATAAAAATTATTGATAATTTCGTGACTTAGCGAATACTGGTTATTGATTTGGCTTTGCAAGTTTGCTTCATTCGTCTTTAAGTGTTCTAGTATTGAGTTGATTTTTTCGCCATCTTCAGCATCTAGATTTCCTGTTACAGCTTTAATAATTGAACCGAACCCATTGATTATACCTCTTTTATTTCTTTGCAATTTTGTATGTATGTTTAGATTTTCAAATTGTTCCTCAATGTTATTTTTGACGTACTGTGCTAGATTAACATAATTTTTTGTTTCGTTATTAAAAAATTTACAATTAGAAAGATTATTTTTCAGGTGATCATATTGTATATTTAAGCTATCATATTCTTCTAAAAGCAGATTTAAATTGTAGTAATGGACAAATGTGTGGCTAGATTTTTGAAGTTTTGCAGGTCCCAATTTGATTGGTAGTATGCCTAGATTATGGGTAACATCTTTAATTTGGATTGCTGCACATCCGATTGCGAGGAACCTGAAAATTTGTAAGGTTTTCTTTTAGGTCGTTTGACGTTAGGAAAGTGGATATTTTCGGCAGTATTTTTATGTCGAGTAACTATTTTCGCGGTTTTTCTTTTTTTTATTAATTTTGCTTATTTCTTCAGCATTGTATTTATTTTTTGTTTTACCTTGGAATTGTCTGTTACGCACAAATATTTTAGTGGGGATTGTTTCAGGCAATTCTTCTCGTTTTTCGTTAGCTTTTGAGATTACTTTTTCTTTTACATTTTGTAAAAATTTATTGATATTATAATAAAGTATTTTCATCTTTTCTATATAGTTTGAAATATAATTATTTAAAACTTGTTGCTCGATATTGATATCAAAAGGAGAATTATTATCTATATGTCTCGTAATCAGCTCGTATGGTTTCATTTTTGTTACTGAATGGATGCTGTTATTATAGGCTAGTAAGGCATAATTTATTTTATGTTCAATATGGTCATTTTTATATTCTTTTTGATTATTTAATAGTCTAACGTGTTCAATGATCGTAGAATGAAATCTCTCGGCAATTCCATTAGACTCTGGATTTTGAGAGCTTATAAAATGTACTTTAACCTTGTGTAACTCTAACAGTTCTTTGACAACTGAATTTTTTAATTCGGTTCCATTATCAGATATTATTTGTTCTGGTATGCAGTGATGAATAAAATATCGGATTAATGCATTCGCTACTTCAATGCCTTGAGCTGAATTTATTTTGTACAGTTGACCATATTTAGAAAAAGAATCTATTATAGTTAAAAATTTTGTATTTTCCAACGTAATCGAATCTAGGTGTACAATTTGGAAGGGTTTAGTTGCAGTAGGTGTTATATTGAACATGGGTTTGACCGGTTTCCTGTCGTACTTTGTTAATTGGCAAATTTCACAATCATTTATGAAGGTTTGGATAGATGCTCTTTGATTCGGCCAATAATATAAGGATTTTATTCTACTTTCTGTTTCATCTAATCCTCTGTGGTTTGGTTTTCCTTCGTGATAATTTTTTATTATTTCCTCAATTTCGTTTGGTAGGATATCAATTAGCTTCTTGGTGCATTTAATAAGCGATAATTGCAAAGATTTGAAATATTTTTGTATGACGTTACTAAATATTTCATATATAGGATCTTCGAAATACAAATGATATTTAACTTTAGGTACTATATATTCTTTTACAAATTTAACTATGTCGCCTTCAGTGTCATTTTTTGAAAATTGTACAAGAATTCTTTGTTTTTTATCATAAAGTTTTATATTAGATGGTGCTGCTGGTTCGTAATTAACTTGAGAAATGATAATTTGATTTAGTCCAGTGTTTACCGAGCTCTCTGATATAGGTATACCTGTAATCGGATTTTCTTTGTTTGTATGGATTGTAACACCGTCGCTATCATGGGAATCTTCATCATTGGCATCTTGGTCATTTATTATTTCATCGGGTTCAACAATCAAAGAGACTGAATCTACATTATTTGGGGTTCCTAATAATGTTTCATCAAAATTTTCTATATAGTCGAAAAAATTTGGAGGTGTTTCGGGTTCTATGTCTTGAGTTTCATTTGCATTTAATCGTATTCTTGATAGACAATCACTATTTGTGTTTAGAGCACCTTTTTTATAAACAATCTCATAGTCATACACAATTTTGAGCTAGGATCTTTTAACGAAAATAGCCATTGAAGAGGCTTGTGATCTGTCACGAGGGTCACACGACGACCAAAAATGTATGGGCGGAAATATTTAACAGCCCAAACTATAGCGAGGAGTTCTTTTTCAATCGTAGAGTAGTTTATTTCTGAATCATTCAATGTTCTACTCGCATAAGCAATTGGTAGATCAGAACCTATTTTTCCTTGACTTAAAACTGCACCTATTGCAAAGTTACTTGCATCTGTTGTCAGATTAAATGGTTTCGTAAAGTCAGGGTACTGTAAAATAGGTTCATTTGTAAGAAGATCTTTACAAATATTAAAGCATTTAACATAATCTGCGTCTTTAATATTTATTTCGTTATTCTTCTTCAGCCGCATTGTTAAGGGTTTTGTAATTTTTGAAAAATCTTTAATACATTTCCGATAATATCCCAATAGTCCTAGAAATCCTTTTAATTGTCTCGTTGTAGCAGGTATTGGGAAGTGTTTTATAGCCTTTATTTTTTTTTGGGTTTGGCTTTACTCCGTCTGGAGTCACAATATTTTTCTTTCCTATATGTGATTTGTAAAAAAAATTGTTTTGTTAAGTTTTTTAATAAAATCATCTTTTTTTATTAGCCTCAGAGTCTCCAAAGCAGGGGGATGTCATCAAGTGCCACCAATCACGCACTTCGATGTTCATCGCCCTTCCTTCTGGAACATATAATTAAATTTAGTTGGTTGAGAAATGAAAAAGTTTCATACAAAAGTTAATTTATCTTTAAATATGGGACATTTTCGGATCTCAAGTTAGTAGTGTCAGTAGTGTCTAGTTCATGGTTTTATCCGTGTAGGGTAGCTCCCTAGAGCACTTTGCTCGAAGGGCTCTGAATATTTCTAAGACTCTGAAGCTGAGTTTTTTTCTTCTTAGAAAGAATGTGTTTTATTTCAACCACCTAATAAAACCATAATGGCATTATCTCTTCAAGATAATGCTACGATAAGAGCGTACCGGCCAACTACGCAATATTCCACCATAGTTGGACAAATTAATAAACATGGAATTTTTGCACCAAGTTGCAATCAGTTTTTCATACGTTTATTAATTACACCGGAGACGACAGTATATATAGAATTAAGATTGGGATGATTTATTTGTTCGTATTCATCGAACTTTTCAACTTCTATTGGTGAACTTAAATCAACTTTAAAATGGGACTCTGATGAGTTCGTAATAGTGCATAGGGCTTCATTATTAACAACTCTTGTAATACATTGGGGAATTTCTAATTTTCCTAATTTTGTATAAGGTACAATTACGTCACCATTTTCTATATTTTTTATGTTTAACCTAATTACATGTTCGGAACGTGGAGACACTACTATACAATTAGTGCTGCCAGTGGCCGGTCTATAATAGGAAATTTTAATTCAGCAAGTAGATGTTTTTAGTAAATTATTTACTAAATCAATATTTGCTTGTAATAATTTTAAATTATCTAATCCTAATAAGCAATCGAAATAATCGTGAAACTTAAATATATGATAATTTAATTTTAGCGGCTTTTTATGCCTAAATATAGACGAAGAAGGAATTACGGTACAGAAATTTTCCTTGGTAGTTCCAAGAGCAGTAGAAATTTGAAATGGTTTTTTAAATATTGAATTTTTAAAATCTTCTTCTTCTAATGGCGCTACAACCCTTCGTGAGTCTTGGCCTGCTTAACAATGTTCTTCCATTCTGCCCTGTCGGATACTTTCCTTCCCAACTGACTGAATTTTTAAAATATTTGTCACCTATTTTTGATGTAATAAAAGATTTAGTGCTCCCGGTATCTATTAAAACTTTTAAATTATGTTCAGGGAAAATTATGTACGGCAATTCGCATTCTTTGTTAGTTAAGTTTAATAATTCTAGATGGTGTGGTTTTCTTCCGAGGCTAGCTTCTCTAAAAAATGGTCTTGGGATGAACTTTCAGGACAATCTATACTATCTATATTATAAAGTTCTTCCGCGATAATATTTTTATTTTGGCTTGCAAAATTATTGGGGTTACGGAAATGAGTCCTATTTTGGAAGTTTTGCGTTGGCCTGTACGTATTATTAGTTGTTGTACTTATTGGAGTAGGGTTTGAGAATTTTCTATTCGGATTTGGCTTGCAAGCATCATTGTTTCCATTAAAATTTGAATTTTTGCTTGTACTAGGATTATTTTGGAAAGGAGATTGTCTCATATATTGAGAATTTGGAGGATGTATAGGGTTTTTCTGAGTTGAAAATTGAGTCCTTTGTGTGTATTGAATTTGGGGTTGATGTATAATTTGTTGGTTTTGTCGGAAATTGGATTTTGGCCTGGGAGAATAATTATTATTTTGATAAAGTTTGGGATTTTTACTATGAGAAGAATTATTTTGATCGAGGTATATTTGAAAATCGTTTGTCAGGATGCCTAATGCATAATTTAAATCGGGAGGATTCTTTGTACGCATAAGGGGTTCCAAGAGGTTCTTTTAACCCACGTAACAGTACTCTTAATGCTAAATTCCGGAAAAAGCTGCCGAGAATATTAATCTCAACCATATGTTCGGTTTTTGTAGACAAAACAGATATTTGAAGATTTAATAGGTGTTGAATTCGGTTATAAAAATCGAATGGGGATTCATTGCCTTGTTTTAAATCTGAAATTTCTATGCTTAAAGTATAAATATCTCTTTTATCTGAATACAAATTTATCAAAGCATCTTTTAAATCCTGCCAAGTTATAAGAATAGAAGAAGAAATATTAATTGCGGCTTCACCTTTTATTTTTGCTATTATACTTGACATCAAATATTCATTTTGAAAATCATTTACATCCGCAGCATTATAAAATTTATTTACAAGTTTTTCACAAATTTCTAAAAATCTAGGAAGTAATGTATGATTTCTATCAAAATCTGGAATCATATCTAAGGAATCTTTCTTTAATTGTGGAACTGCCATTTTAAATTTATTATTTAATTTTAATATTTCTGAAATTATTTTATTATTACTATTAAAATGTAAATTGAGTCAGAATCTGTATCTGAGTTACTACTCTCTGAATAATCAGTATCTAGTGTTAAATTAGGCTCTCTATATGACATTAATTCACTTACAGTAATGTAGCGATCTTGTCCATGGAATACCATGGAATTGCTTTGGAACTGGATCTAGAGACACTCACAATATTCACTTGAAAGTCCCTCCGGTATAGAAGTACGAATTTTCTCGTCAGGTTACTCAATTCGCCCAACTGGAATTCACTTCGCGAATATGGTTCAAATGGTCAAAAAATCTTAGAAACGAACCGAGAGTTATATTCATTAACGCCCGTTTGACCATCCAATCTGATTGCGCCAAATATATTAGAATTTTCCAAAACTATATTTTAAAAAAATATTTATTTAACATAAAATAGTAACAATAGGTTTTACTACGATAAAAGCAGAATCTAGACTAACTAACAATATGATTTTTATACAGAATGAAATATAATATTAAAAGTATAACATTCGGAACATACGTTGTCTTAATCAGCGTTCTTCAGTTCACTGGACTTGGGTCATTACCTCATTAAAGCTTAGTTCGTAATTTATGGGTCGATAACAGGATCATCTGCTGTTGGACTTGAGAGTAAAGCGAGTGAAGACAAAATCGAAAGGAGTGTGCCGATAGTTTGTTTTTTTTTAAACCGGTAAAAGAAAAATTATAGTTTGTAGTTCAGCGTCAGCTGCTGAACAGTACGGACGTGGAGTAGAAGCTACACCTGAAGACCGCCGAGGAGCTGCAGCGTTGAGTCGAAGCCGGACTTATCAGTCTGTGCCGTGAGTGTAAACACGGCAAAGCGGAGACTAGCGTAAGCACTGGACGAGGCCACTAGAGGCAAAAGCCTATGCCGAGACAAAGCTGAACCGGGGAGATTTGTATTAATCGAATCTTCACGGAGGCCAAAATCGAGGTATAGGTAAGTGACAAAATAAATCGGCTTAGTTCGTCGAGATACTTCCTGTGCTACGATTAGGATGACACTGTGAGGTGTAATACTTAAGAAATTACACATGGCAAACACGGTCCCACGGTCAGGGAGGTGAGAAATTTAAGCGGATCCCACTTTAGTTCTGCCTAGAGCGTGAACTTCCGAGTAAAGGTACTGGGTGGCATCCAGAAGCCGTGCTGACAACGGGTCAGACGGACAAAAAATAAGCTTTCCTCCAAAGGTTAGGACTTCCACCCCCACGCGAATATGGATTGCTCACGATCTCCACCCGGCCGAAAGGCCACTCCAAGCCCCAATGGTTATAGTTCGATCTATAGACTCAACTAATACATCTATGATGCCCTCCTAGAAGACCAGGACACGAACTATGAGATCTTCGAAGATCTCCCCACCGAAGATATAGACCAAAGGGACTTCAAACGCCCCAAGACTAAGAAAAAGAAGACAAAAGACCGTGCGGAGGGAAACCGCGAAAAAGAAATGTACACTACAGACGACGACGTACCTCTTGATAAACAAGCCACAACAAAAAGGATAAGACAAAGGCGCAGTGAGGACGAAAAGTCCGAACTGGCAAAGATGAAGTCGCTATTGAAAGAACAGGATGCCGAAATAACAGCATTTAAACAGAAAATAAAAGAACTGCAGGATACGATAGTAGCCTCGCAAACAAAAATAATTGGTCACATTGACTCAAAATTACAAGAACTTAGCAATGGAAAAGAAAACAGAAAACCTCAGAAGGCAACAGAAACGGTCCCAAAAGAGAGCAGCAAAGAAGATACCTGGGAAACCCAGGCCAAAAAAGCGTTAAAATCTGAAAAGTCTACGGGAACAATCCTAAAGACAAAAGCTACCTCAAAAAAGTCCACGGGAACAATCCCAAAGACATTAACGACCACACAGAAGACAAAAAAGAGAACACAAGAAGAAGAACCCAAAAACAGCAAGAAGAAAGCCGTAAAGAAAGACTTAACTCCGCTAGCGACCCCTAGTACAACAGCACCAGAGAGTCATCAGGAAAGAGATGCGCACGCTACACCACGCCCTCCGACTCCATGTCAAGCACAAGCAATGGAAACTGATGGAGAGCTCATCACAAAACAAGATAAATCAACGTGGAAGTTAAAGCCGCCTGTAAATAAATTACAGAGCGTCAGCCAGACAGGAGCAATACTAGATATTGCTCAGAAGAAGAAGGGAGATAACGTCGAATAGACTATCGAGAAGTGGACGAGAAACTTTAATCCAAGCGAAAAGTCCAGAAGATTACAGGACTATGGTGAAAATCATAGAGGAGTATAATCAAAAAACACCTATACAATGAATTGCCTTCACACTAGAGGAAGACATAAAACCAAGAATGGTTTTAAGAGGACTACCTTCAAATACAGATGTTACAGAAATGTTCAATACTCTCAAAGAACAGTATGATATCGAATGTGAATCGATAAAGAACATGATTTCCAGAAAGAGCAACAAAAGAAATCTACCAATGTTTGTGCTGACACTGGAGAAGGAGGACGTGAAAAAATCCAGGCGGATCACTAATCTAATGCATATGAAGGTCCACATCGAGGACCTCAGAAAAGCAACTAGGCCCACGCAGTGTTTTAACTGCCAGGGCTACCACCACGCGCAGAGAGCATGCTTTAAGACACCTCGATGCGTACCATGCGGAGAAAAAATCACTTCTTGCCAAATGCCCCGAGAAGGCAAAATGTGCCAACTGCCAGGCACAACTGCCAGGCAAACTTCACAGGATGCCCCAGATGTCCAACCTGGGGAAGAAAACAACCGCAAAGACAACAAGCAATGCAAAAACGGCAACAAACATCAATCGGACCTTTCTACGCACAGGCAGCGAAAGCGCAAAATACCGAGAACACCATCTTGATCTCGAGACAACAGCAAGACGGAATAGTGAACTCAGTTAAGGAACTGGTCACTAGAATTTTCTACAAGGCGATCGCAGACATACAGCTAGCACTGAACTAGTGCAAGCAAATAGGGGATACTTGAGGATAGGCTCTTGGAACCCAAGAGGCATAAGGACCAACCAGAATATTCTGGACGAACTGGTTAATAGATATGAAATGGATGTCGTGGCAATACAGGAAACAAAGCTCACGAACAACATCAACAGGTTTCCGGGCTACTACATATACAGGGACGATAACGCAGCAAGATCAGGTGGCACAGCAATATTAGTGAAAAAAGGCATAGGTCATATCAGAATTCTAACACCACAACTAAAAACTATGCCAGCAATAACAGTAAGAATACAAATGAGGCAAGGATAAGTCAAATTACTTCTGCCTACGTAAGACCACAAGATCTACTGATCGAAGTCGACCTAAATACGTTCCTGAACGACGGACCCTCAATTATAATAGGAGACCTAAATGCAAGATCCCCAAACTGGAACGACGGAGCTACGAACAGAAGTGGAAGACTACTAAACACATACTTAGAAAACAATGACGACGTTATGGCAATGGGCCCTACTGCCCCAACACACTACCCAGGAAACGGAATTCCTATACACATAGACACTGTATTAGCAAGAAACCTAGGACTACAAACAGAATTACGAAGATTAAACGAAGGCACAACGGACCACAACCCCATCCTATTAGAACTACGAACGTGGGAAGACAGAAGTACAATCAAAAGAGTTAAAAAGAAAACAAAGTGGACGAACATCAAAAGACTCGTGAGCACTGGAATAAATATAGTTCCAGTAATAGACGATCCACTAGAAATAGAACACAGACTCCTAGAGTTGGAAAATATCATCCAACAAGCACTCAGTAACAGCACTACAGAAGAGGAAGTAGAAATGCACAAGGGAAGATTTAAGGATATACTGCAAGAAATAAAAGATTTGATAAGGGAAAAGAACAGAGAAAAGCAGACAGCAAGAAGGACAAGGAACTAGGCGAACAAAAATAGAGCAAATAGGTTAAACAGAGAGGTCAAAACAGCACTAAAACAACACCGTATTGAAAGCTGGGAAAACCACATAGGAGATATGGAGGAACAAGGACGAAATATGCAAAATATTTGGAGGCTTCTGAGAATACTGGGAAATGACAGAAAGTGGAGAATTTACATGGAGAAAATGGAATAGTCTACACTACAGTGGAAAAAGCAAAGGTAATGAGGAGTACTCTCAAGAGAGAGTGTACATTAAATTACCAGACGAGGACATCGACTTCATAGAAGAAGTCGAAAGACAAAGAGAAAGACCCGAAAATCCAAACGAAATCATACCTCCTACATCATCGGAGAAGTTAAACGAGCCAATTAAAAACAACTCGCCGAAAAAGGCACCTGGTCCAGATCAAATAACGAACAGTGCTCTAAAATACTTTCCAGCGAGAGCCATAGTATATTTAACAAAAATAATCAATGCGATGCTAAGATTCAAGAAATTCCCAAACAGATGGAAAGAGGCCATGTCATAATGTTACCAAAGCCTGGAAAAAACAGCACATTCCCGCAAAACTACAGGCCAATAAGCTTGCTACCTGCAATCAGCAAGATTGTACAGAGAGTAATACTCAGCAGACTCCAAGTTGAAACAGACAGACTAGATATAATACCCGAAGCCCAATTCGGTTTTAGATAAGAACACTCCAGTGAGCTACAAGTACTCAGATTAACAGAGTACATAGCAGCCAGATTTAATGATAAACAATACACAGGGGCTGCCTTCCTAGATGTGGGGGGACACAGGGGCTGCCTTCCATAAAGGACTGGTCTATAAAATGAGAAGATACGGCTACAGCGGAGCAATGACAAGAATAATCTGTTCGTACGTGAGCAATCGTAGTTTCAGAGTTCGAATAGAACAAGTCCTATCTGAACCCGGGAACCCGGAGGCTGGAGTGCCACAGGGAGCGGTACTGTCACCTCTACTGTACACGATATATACAGCAGATATACCTAGAACACCAGGTACATTACTAAGCCTCTATGCCGACGACACAGCGATAGTGGCCAAACACAGAAATGTAGATATAGCGGTAAACAACTTACAAACAGCTCTAGATGACATAAAAGAATGGAGTTTAAAATGAAAAATCGCTATACTCCGAAATAAAAAACTCCAAAAAGACACAGGCTGTACTTTTCAAAAAGAGTCACCAACAACCAGAAGAACAGGTGACTGTGCAAGACAATCCCATCGAGTGGAAAAGCAAAGCAAAATACCTCGGAGTAATCATGGATAAAGGCTTACTTACTTTACTTAATCAGTAGACCCATTTGTACCTTTCGGTGTTGGGCCGTTTAAAATACAATTCATTACATTACAATATTTGACAGTATTCTGAGGTGTCCTAGCTCTTAACGAACTTTCTCCATTCCTTCCTATTGGATGCCATCTGTGTTGCTTCCTGCCAAGTCTTACCCTTACTCTGCAGTATCTGCGAGATGTCACTGTTCCATTCTTTAATGGGTCTTCCTCTTCTGTTCTTCCCTATTGGTTTGGCGTCCCACACTCTTTTAACTTGTCTATTATTGTCCATCCGGGTTAGATGTCCGAACCATGCCAATTTTTTCTCTTTGATTGACTCGAGTATCGGTTTGATTTTGAGTCTCTCTTATTTCTTCATTTCTGATTCTATCAGTTCTTTTTACTCCTATCGTTCTTCTGAGGTATTTCATCTCTGCTGCCTGAATTCTGCTCTGATGTCTTTTGTTTAATATCCAATTTTCTGCTCCATATGTCACTGTAGGTCTATATATTGTTTTTTATATTGTCATCTTGGTCTTTGTTGATATTTCTTTGTTATTAAGGAATCCTCTATTAAGTGCTTGGAATAGTTTTCCTGTGTTTTCCATTCTGTTGTTAAGATCATCCTCGATGTCTCCTTTGTTGTTGATTACTGTTCCTAAGTATTTGTATGAATTTGTCTGTATTATTTTTTGTTGTTCTATCATTACTTCTATTTGATCTTCCGTCCCTTGTTTCCTTGATATTTTCATTATTTGAGTCTTCTCTTTGTTTACGTTTAAGTTGTATTTGCTTGCTTCTAGGTTCCATTTCTCTAAGTTGTATTTAAGTTTTTCTGCAGTTTCCGCAATTAATACTATGTCGTCTGCAAATATACACATCTCAGCATTTATCATTTGCTTTCTATTCCACCGATGCAGTATTTCTTAAATGTTTTCTCACATTCTTTCACTATCTCATCTATTACATTTATGAATAGTACTGGGCTGAGACTTCCCCCTTGTCTAACTCCTTGGGTTGTTTCAAATGGTTCTGACTGTATATTTAACATTATTACTGTATTTGTTGTTTTCATGTATATACTCTTTGTTGCTTCTATCAGTTCTTCACTTACTTGTTTCTTCTTTAGGCTTTCCCATATATCTTTTCTTTTGATTGAGTCGAATGCTTTTTCCATGTCTATAAAGCTCAGATGTATTTCTTTATTTTTCTTTAAGGCTTTTTCTATTACTTGTTGCATGGTGAATATATGGTCTTGTGTGTTGTGTCCTTTCCTGAATCCACTTTGTACATCCTCTAATTTATGTTCTATTTCTTTTCTAATTTTCCTTTCTATTATGGTTTCGTATACTTTTGCTGCTACACATAGTAGTGGTATACCTCTATAGTTTCTACAGTCTCTTGTGTTTCCTTTCTTGTATATAGGTATAATTACTGCATTTGTCCATTCTCTGGGTATTACTTTTCTCTTCCATATTAGGTTATATATGTATAACAATTTTTCTTTTGCTTTTACTCCTATATATTTCATCATTTCTGGTGCTACTTCATCGCTTCCTGCTGCTTTTCCAATCTTTATCTTTCTTATTGCTTCTTCCAGTTCTTCTTTTTTTATAGTTTCTGGATTTTCCGTGTTTCTCATGGATACTCTCCTATTGTGGCTTTCCTTCTCCATTGTATTCGCTTGATTTCCATTCGGTATCAGCTGAAAATGTTCCCTCCATCTTTCCATTATTGTCTTATCGTCGTTTATTATTGTTCCTTCCTTGTTCATTATTTGTTTCAGTTTCGTTTCTTTGTTGCTTCTTAGGGTTTTCAGTGTTCTGTAAAATAATTTTACGTTTTCTGTGCTGTTTTCTTCCATTTTTTCCCCTAATTTTTCCCAACTTTCCTTTTTCTCTTTCTTAACTATCTCTTTAACTTTTTTTCTTTGTCTCTTATAATTTTCATATTTTTGTTGTGTTTTGTCTTGGATGTATTCTTTCCATAATTTCTTCTTTTCTTTTATTTCTCTTTTCACTTCATCGTTCCACCAAGATGTTCGTTTCCCTCTGTTGTTATTTCTTGTGGTTCCACATATTGATTTAGCTGTTTTTATCATCGCATTTTTAAATTTTCCCCATTCTTCTTCTATTGTTTCTGTTATTTCATGTTCATTATCCATCTCTTTCTCTAGTCCTTCTGAGTATCTTATTCTCGTTGTTTCTTCCCTTAGTTTATAAATTTTTATTATTTCTTTGTGTTTTCTGTTTATGTTCTCATTTCTTTTTATTTCTTTTCTTTTGCTTTTGAATGTGGTTTCTAGTAGATAGTGGTCACTACCAATTTCATAACTCCCTTTTACCCTTACGTCTCTTATCCAGTTCTTCTCTGTTTTTTGCACTATAGTATAGTCTATAATTGATTGTTCGTCTCTTGATTTGACTTCTCTTGTGATCTTGTGTATCCTTTTATGTTGGAAGTATGTGTTCATAATCACCATGTTATTGTCTAGACAGAATTCGAGTAGTAATTTTCCATTTTTGTTTAGTTTGTCCCCCCCATAAGGTTCGATGACATTGTTCCATTTTTCTGTTTCTTTCCCCACTCTACTGTTCATGTCTCCTGTGATCACAATTTTCTCTGTACAATCATTTATCACTTCTTGTAATTTGTCCCAGAATTCATTCTTTTCGTTTTTTGTTGCGTCTTCATCTGGTCCATAACATATGACTAGATTTGTATTGGTTTCCTCTCTATCCATATCTATGTCTACTTTTAGTATACGTTCGTTTTAATATATCTAATTTTTTATTTTGTTGATACTCTCCTTCTTTATCATGCACGCTACTCCTGCCTGAGCTCTCTTCGTTTCTTCCACTCCACTGTATATTAGTAACATAAAGGATAAAGTCTTAACATTTAGTAAACACGTAGACGCCACGATACAAAAAGCCGACATAGAAAGAGCATCAATAAGAGGCCTAGCAGGAAGAAAAAGCAAACTCAGAATAAAAACCAAATAAGATTAATACATAGTATAATTCTTCCTATACTAACATATGAATCTCTCGCATGGGGACACATATGTAACACAACAAAAAAGAAAATACAAGCGGCACATAACAGCAGCCCAAGAGAAGCAGTCAACGTACCGAGATACGTTGCAGAAAGATTCCTCTTCAGAGAATTACAACAAATTAGAGTGACTAATATACTGAAGGAAAAACAAGGACAATGTTCTCGAAGATCTAGAACCATCCTAGTCACATATTGCGAGAGATCATGAGATACGACGCTTTCCAGAGATGGAAGCACAAGAGACCCAAACAACAAATAGTAGAATAAAACCAAACGTACTAGAGAGAAAATTAGTAAGTAGACCAGAGAGAAAACAAAACACCAGAGAGAAAACACTACAAAAAAACAATAAAAACAACGCACCAAGAAGATAGTTCGTGGCTCAAAAAACTCGTGGACAATCGCAACGTACAGCGTGGACCCAGCTAATTTTATGTAGATTATTATTATACTAATATGCACTAATTATGATTTTATATTTCAGGCATTCTACAAAAAAATTCCAAAAAACACACAAAAAACGGCTTCGGACACCAAAAAAAAATCAAAAAACTACTAACAAAAATCGGCGCAAGCTACAAAAAAAAAATAAAAAAATCATTAAAAACTCACGTAGGGCCCAACCCCTTGAGCATCAAGTCGCCGATTTTGTTGTGTCTGATTTTATTATTGAGTTGGTAAATCACCTAAACAAAGACAGAAAGGTGAATATAGGTAGACAGACAGCTCATTGTAAACTTCATGTAGTGAATTTATTATCTAGATGATCAGCCGTATGTCCACAAATATCCGTGGAACACCGCAAAGCTTTACCTGCTCACTACAATACAGATATAACTAGTTTTTGGTTAGATCTTACTTCTGGAGCAAATAAAATAAACACTAAAAACTACCACCGGAAGAACAAGAGTCTGGGCTAGTAAGGAAGTGGCCACTTCAGAAGATACTGTTGCTAAACTGGAACAAAGCCGAAACCGGCAGCTTAAAAACCCATCAAACTAAAAAATATTAAAAAAATAGCTGGGGATAATAGAAGCGAAAATTATAATTGAGAAAAAGAGGATATTTCAAAGAAAAGTAAAAATAAGCAGAGAAAGTCGACGAAAAAAAGATCCTTATTTGAAGAAGACAATAGTGATGGCGAGAATATTGCAGATAAACAAAGCATTTTATGCAATTCTATTATAAATAAAGTGGACTAAAGGAAAAAAGAAATTAAGTTCTTCACTTAAATGCAATCAAACTTGACAAAAATAAACGTGGGTTATTGGATTGTGATTAAACTTAGTCAGAAGAGAGTTTAAATATATGTACAAAAAAAAGAAAAAGAACCGTGCCAAAATTGGCACATTAAGATTGGCCACATTGAACCACATTTCATTGGCCTGTTGTAAAAGATTTTTTGATTTTTTTTTCCGTGGAATTTATGGCTTTGGCGAGAACCAATTAGCCAGACTATGTTAGATTGAACCATTATTGTAAAAGATAAAAGCATAATCAATAAAGGTGAGATTTTTATGCACTTACTCTCTCCTACAGTAGATAAAAAGAAAAATAGTATTTAACGTTACATTTGATACATATTATGTGGGTTAACTAATGTATTTTCTATTGCATATAATTGTGTTATTAGTATATATCAAGGGTAATTATTTACTTGTGCCTCAGGTTACACTAACACCACACCACTGGGGTAAGTGTCACCCATGGACCTCAAAAGTAGAAAAACTAAAAACATAAAATTTAAAGGTGTGATTCGCAGCTTCCATTTGTATAGCAGTTAATTAGTGTCTCTTCTGTAATCTTGCCATAAATAAAGTCAGATGTAGAGACATATGTTTTGGCCAATGTACTTCAAATAGGTGTATGCACTTCCACTTACCTGGATATAATACCTTAACTATCTTTATTAGATTTAGTGAATTTCGAACATATTAAAAATATTTTTTTGTGAAAAAAAAAAAATTTTTTTGGCATTATAGTTAATGTTTATTTAGCAGATAATAAAATCCTTCTGAAATAATTATTTAAAATATTTTAAATAAATAAAATAAATATTTTAAAATATAAGGTATTGTGAGAGCTTTGTTTCTTTGCTTCTTAATATTAAATAATTTTGTTTAGTTCTCGGGCTATAGTCTCTTATATACCAGACAATGTATTTGCTTCGTGTATATGTAACTTAAACGTATATTCATTTTCTTGAAAAACTAACCACTCAGCGAAATTGATTTAATTTGAATAGCAGATAAACCTGTTTACTGACATAAAGATACTTACTTATATATTTCTTAATTGGAACTACAATACTCTCGGTAATCGCAATTTACAATTTAACTACACAATAATTATTTTGATAGTTAATGTATGTAATCATTTTTATTTGATTACTCCACATTGACGCCAGTAAGTTCTTTTAACGACAAATTTAGTCTAGACACGAAGAATAAATGTAAATAAACGGCTCCGGCACTTTTCTTATGTAAAAGTGGTTTCAGCCAAATTGGCTAAAAGTTTACAGAGAGCTTTGCAGTGAGATTTGGTTATGCCGATCAAAAGTTTTCATTGCCATAAGACTCAGAAATCACAATTGTTTTTGAGTAACAGAGGTTCAAAATGTCGGTTTTTAGTTCATTTGAATAATACATATTTTTATAATAATATATAGGATGTTAGTAAATAAGTGCAATAAACTTTAGGGAGTGATTCTGCATAAAAAATGACAGTTTGCTATATAAACGGATTTATGTCCGCAATTGCTTCGTTTTCAGAGATACAGAGTGTCGAAATTTTTATTACAAACTGAAATTAGATACAAAAATAAAATTTTGTTTGTTTTAAGAGGTAGTTATTACGCATTTTTCTCATACAACTATGAATTCTATATTCATTATTGGCGCGCATAGCGGTAAATGTGTTAATTTTTTTAAAGAACAAATTGGTACGCTACTGAGATATCTTAAATTAAAAATCATTTTTAAATTCTACGTTTACTTTGTGACAAAAAATCTTTTTTCATTTTTTTTTTCATACGAGCTACAGTTTTTATGCAAAAAAATAAAACTCCTTAATGCGTATTTTTTACTTCTTTATTATATTGGTAAAAACTACCTAATACAATAACCAAAACAATAACAAAAAGTACCACTAACAAAATTTTAAATGGGCGCAGAGCTAAAAAAAATTCAAATCTTCGCCTCATTGGTTGCCGCAGTCGTGCGAATATTCCTTGTGTATTTATTATTTACTTCTGTCAAAGAAGTTCAGTTAAATTAAATAAAACTTTGCAGATATGCAGATTTTGTCATGCTGATCAAAAGTTTTTATGCCTTAAGACTCAAAAATTAATTATTTCTGAGTTATAAAGCTCTCCATTGCCGGTTTTTAGTTCATTTTTTAAAATCAATAATTTCGAAACGTCGCGTGCCTTGCTTTATTCTGATCTCTTATTAGTGTTAATTGAGATTTAGATACCATATATTGAATGTGTGGGACTGTAGGTTTCCAAATTCATGATTTTAAAAAATGAAATAAAAACAGTAATTTTGAAGCTGTGTATCTCAGAAACAGTTCATTTTTGAGTCTTGGGACCTTGGGAACTTTTGCATAACCAAAGCTAAGTGTCTGCAAAGTTTCAGTGAACTTAACTAAATTAATATTACATAAGAAAATAAGAACTACACCAGGAATGCAACAAGTTGCTATCAAGGAGTCCTCATAGACACTTTGTCTCACGACTACAACAAGATAGATACCATGGAAACGTAAGACTCCAGTGGAGTCTTACGTTTCTATGGTATCTATCTTGTTGTAACTTAAACTTCCTAGTATATAAAATCAAATAATTTAACTCAAATTTAATTTAACAACATTTAAAGGTTTTTTACCCATGTATTTAGTGGCTCAAAACATGTACATCCAAATAACACTGATGATGGAATATTAATTCCGAAAACGTTCTGTGATGTAGCCCGATAGGGTATTTGAATACATACCTTTTATAAAGGGATTTTTAAATAAAGTTGTTGTGATACATGGTATACAGCCAGCTACAGGAATTTAGTTTTCTTGTGAATACTTTTTAAGTTATTAACGAGGAAAATGTTCAGTTTTTCACAAATAACTCAAAAAGTAATTATTTATCGAAAAAAATATTCCTAGAAAAATGTACCTAGCTTATAAGAAAATAAAAAAAAATGGTGTACTTATGAAGTCTGTGGACCCAGTACAGGCAGAGTTGTACCTCATGAAAAGTAGGTTCTAATTTGTCAAATTGCAAATCAAATATTTCAACGTGAAATAACTAAAATATGAAGCAATTTTCGGGACAAATTCATCAAAACTTTTTGAAAGTGTTTAAAATAGCTTTATTTATGTTCTTCTAAAAAAGTTTTTAGCATCAAAAATATTTATGTATTGTTTATATGATCTGTAAGTTTACTCCGTTCAACGTGTTTATTGTTGAAAAAATTTGATATTAAATTAAAAGAAAATTTTTTTAAATTTTAAAAAAATGCCTCCATGTAACAAAATCGAATGAACAGCAAAAGAAATAAACCAGAACACGATAACTCATCCGACGAGGAGGAAGCCTTCAAAAGAAGCAAAGCTACGTTAAGAACACCTCCAAAGGATAACATAAAAAATCGCGAACTGGAAGAACTAAAGAAACTACTAGAACAAATAAATAAGGAGATTAAAACGGAAATAAAAGAGCTGAAAACAGAAATGAAGGAAGAAAATAAGGAGAACACAAGATATATAAAAGAAGTTAAAGAAGAGATAAAACAAAATAATGAAGAAATAAAAATTATAACACTGGAAATAGAAAGGGTGAAGGAAGAATAGACAAAAGAGAAAGAAGAACTGAAAAGAGAAAACGAACTAACCAAAACCGATAACAAAAAGATAACGGAAGAAATAAATGATCTAAAACGCTCATTGAAAAGATTAGTCAAAGAAAAAAGAAAAAAGAATATAATCATTAGTGGAGCAATAATAGGCTCTGAAGACCCAAAAACATTGAAAGAAGGAATGACTGCTATGTTAGAAAATCATCTTGAAGTCAAAACTAATATTAAAAGAGCACAAAAAAATAGGCACGAAAACATGCTTAATTGAACTAGAAAGCGAAGAAAAACAAACAACAATCTTAAGAAACAAATACAAACTTAAGAATGGGAAGATCGAAAAAATATCGATTACAGACGATCTCACAAAAGGAGAGAGAGAGAAAATGAAAGCTTTAGAGATAAAGCAAGAGAAATGAGGGAAAATGTAAAAATGGTCAAAATAGGATAAAATAAAATCACAGTAGACGGCAAGGAATGGAGATGGTGCTATAAAGAAGAAAAAGTAGTGGAAATAGCGAGTTCAAAAAACTACTAAAGCAACATAAAAAGAACAAAGGATAGGTCAAGAAACGAATAGAGAAAAAAGAATTACAAAATAAACCGGACAATGATGATAAATGTTTAGTTCAGTTGAAAATCAAATTCATATTAGTAACGTAGAAATGGACACGGATATAAACTCATTAAAAGGCAATCAAAACATGGGAGAAAAAACTTCTGATAAATCACACACAAACGAAACTCGTCTGTTCAATGTTTTGTCAGATAAGTATAATTTTAATATTGTTCATGTTTATATAGAAAGTATCAACAATGACAATCTAGGACGTTTACATCCTTTATCAATTGGCCATATCCTACATAAAAAATTAAAAGTGCCAAATATAATTGAAATAAAGAGTATTGGTAGAAATAGGATTAAAGTTATATTAAAAAATTTAAAGGATGCAAACGACTACGTACAAAATTGTAATTTAAAAGATGATAATCTAAGAGCTTATATACCGAATCATCTTTTGGAAGTAAAGGGTGTTGTACGAGGTGTAGATACACAGTTTGATATGGATTACTTGTGTGAAAACATTAAATCGACAGCAAAAGTACTACAAATTAGGAGAATGCACCGCAGAGTATAAGAAAATAATGAGATAAAATATAAACCTAAACAAATGATTATTGTCACATTCGAAGGAAATATTTTACCTGGACAAATATCTATTAACAGAGTATTTTTTCCAGTTAAACAGTTTGTTGGTCGTGTAACACAATGTTACAATTGTTTGAAGTTTGGGCATGTATCCAAACAATGTAAAAGCACTTCTTCCTCATGCATTAACTGTGGTTCAGAAAAAAATCAAAATCACAAATGTGAACAAAAAGATAAATTCTGCATACATTGTAAAACCAGTGGACATGTATCTATAGATAAAAAATGCCCTTATTATGACAACCAAAAGAAAATTAAAAACATTATGTTTAATTATAAAGTTTCATACACTGAAGCAAAATCGTTTAGTGAGTCTTCTTTTGCCGGCTTTACAGGGAATAACAAATTCTCACTTCTGACTAACCTTGATGAAAATTTTCCTTCTTTAACTGCAAATCAACAATCTCATTCATCCGAACCTATTTGGCCAAGAAAACATCGTTTACAAAATAATATGTCTCTAAGTCAACCTAGTACATCTAGGAATATAGAATAGTCACTAGAAAGAAACGTAAAGCATGATCTCCTATCACGTTATCTCCCACTCAACCTCCTTTATTTCCTTTTCAATTTGGTCCATTTAAATCACTAACATCCAATCCACATAAAACAAATACTAATGATATCGAATTTATTAAAAATAACTTGTTTAAATCTTTATTTACATATTTTGATAATTTTTTTAATAAAATACAAACTATCGATGATATAAAAAATATAAATAACGAAACTCTTAAGCATGATATTAGTCTAGTATTGGAGGATAATTTTACAAATAAATAATTTTCTTGAAGATTATGCAATGGAATGCACGTTCTGTAATATCTAATAAAAATTCTTTTATCCAATTTTTATCAGAAGAAAATGTAGATATTGTTTTATTGAGCGAAAATTGGTTTAAAAAAAATGTAGTGTACAGCTTTAAAGGTTATAATCTCATCCGGAAAGATCGTGATGATGGCTATAGTGGAGTAGCCATTCTAGTTAAAAATACTCTCAATTTTAAAGAAATAAATATCCTTAGCAATTTTAATGATGAAATTCTAGTTTGTGGATGCGCGGTAAATTGTGGGAAAAATTCGATTAATTTTTTGTCAATTTATCGAGCACCAAAAACTAAAACTAAAACAGATGATTGGGTTAAAGTTTTTTCTCAAGTAAAAGCTCCCCTTATAATAGGTGGAGACATGAATGCACATAATGTATTATGGGGATCTAAAAAAAGTGATAATATTGGAAAGCAACTAGAGACGGTTGCAGATGATCTAGAGTTAGTAATATTAAATACTGGTGGACCTACATGTTTAAATCGGCCTGGTGTTAATGATTCTATGTTAGATGTTACTTTCAGTTCTTCAGATATTGCAAAAAAAATTACATGGTCTGTTTTCTTAGATACACTTGGTTCGAACCATTACCCTATTTTAATAACAGTTGCCAACGCCTCCCACTCAAATGAAAAAATTTTACCTAAAAGTAAATGGAATATTAAAAAAGCAAACTAGAAACTGTATACAGATGTTGTAGACTCTCTCTTTGAGAATAATATGGAATTTAAAAACACTGGCGAAAAGTATTGCTTTCTTATTAATAGTTTAAATGAGGCTGCAGAAAAGGCAATACCTGCTTTTAAACCTTTCACTAGCAAAAATCATCTTCCGCCTCCTTGGTGGGATAATGAATGTAGTAATGTTGTGAATAACAGAAGACAAGCTATTAAATTATATAAGAAATCTCCTACAATGGCCAATTACATACAATGCCAAAAACTTGTATCAGAAGCCAAAATATTTCTAAAAAATAAAGCCAAAAAGAGCTGGATTGATTGGTGCTCAAAGTTGAATAAAAATATACCATCAGCAAGCTTATGGAATCAAGCTAGAAAATTAAACAGAAAACCAATTTCTTCTATAAAATGTTTTGACGATTCCTTAGAAGAACAATTTTTCGATCAAATTGCTCCACCGTCTGTAAAAAATTGCAAAACTTTTGACTATTCTTTCAATAAGCAATATCATTTTTTGTTGGAATCTTTTAATACATTAGAATTGGAATTTGCCTTAAAAAATCGAAATAGTACTAGTCCAGGTTTAGATAATATTAAATATCCAATGTTACTATATCTTCCCAAAAGTGCCAAAATTTTACTATTGGAAATATTTAATGATATTATAATCATGAATAATTCAGTAATAGCTCAATTTCAAGATGTAATCATTATCCCCATACTCAAACAAGGGAAAGATCCTAATTCCGTTCACTCATATAGACCTATCTCACTTATGTCTTGTGTACTGAAAACTTTGAAACGGATGATTAAACATAGATTGGAATGGTGGTTGGATAAAAAGAAGTTACTTCCAGATTTGCAGTTTGGGTACAGAAAGAGCTGTGGTACCATAGATGCACTTGCCACATTGGTAACGGACATTCAGAACTCCTTCTCAAGTAATATTTATTTACCGACAATAGTATTAGATATAGAAGGAGCATATGATAGTGTTTGTCTCGATATTTAAATGGAAAAATTAATAAAAAATTTTCATATACCCCCACAATTGGTAAACACTATTCTTAATTTTTATTCGTGCAGAAAAATTTACCTGAGAACAAACAGTAATAAACTTATAGGTCCTCGTTATAATAAACAGGGACTACCGCAGGGATCAGTTTTAACCCCTCTACTGTTTAATATCTATACTGCAGATTTGCATAACATTTCCATTAAAAATCTCAGCTTTAAAATAATACAGTATGCTGATGACTTTCTTATGTATTCTTCTACCAAAAAATACGATAACTGCATTCAAACTTTAGAAAAAATACATGATAGATCCAAAAATTGGTTCAAACACAATGGGTTTGAAATTGCATCAAGTAAATCAAGTATTACTATTTTCACTCGACACAATATCCCAAAACTAAATCAGATAAAATTGAATGAGTATGATTTTAATTTCAGTTCTTCAATTAAATATTTGGGAATGATTCTCGATCGCAAGTTAACTTGGAAACTTCACGTTGAGTTTATGTTAGATAGATGTAAGAAGGGACTAAATTTCCTCAAATCAATTACAAAAACATGGTGGGGTGCAGATGTGCAAACTTCTTTACTTTTCTTCCGATCTTATATTAGATCAATTATCGATTATGGATGCATATTATATGGTTCAGCAAGTAAACATATTCTGAAAACAATAGATGTGTTTCAAAACGCAGCATTGCGTATTTATTTGGGTGCCATGAAATCGACGCCTATTAATGCCCTACATGTGGAAGCTCTAGAAAATCCCTTGGGCTATAAAAGAGAATACCTCAGTCAAAAGTTTGTTATTAATATACAAAATCGTAACACTACTCACGTAAGACTTAACTAATCGATATTGGAGACGTAAGAACTCACCTCCACTTTGTGAGGCTTTTAGAAGCCTGACAAATTTTGATTATGACTTCAAATCAGAGGATAATCTTCATATCGAACATTTTTATTCGTGCTTGCAACATATTACTGTGACACAACCGAATTACCATGTAAATTCTTCTGTTAGCTCGAATATTTTGAGCTCCTGTTTATCTAGTCTGTCAAACTCTTTAGTTATTTATACGGATGCCTCAAAGTCTATGTTTGGTACAGGGTGTGCTTTCTACATTCCATCAACTAATACAGAAAAACTTTGTCGACTAAATCCTAGTTTTTCAATATTTAGTGCTGAAGCTGTAGCAATATATGAAGCATTAAGATACTTTGAAAACACTCAGAATACATCTGTTACAATAGTATCTGACTCATTGTCTGTTATATTAGCCATTGAAACTTTAAGTTTTCCTAGTAACAACTCAAATATATATTTATGTCTTTCAAATTAAAAAACTTGTTTATGACCTTCATAAAAACCGAAGAGTTGTTCATTTTTTGTGGGTTAAAGCACATATAGGTCTTAAATACAACGAACATGTTGACCTATTAGCTAAAAAGGCCATTGATACCGGAACGCAAGCTGATCACCAAATCTGTAGACAAGACGCATTAACAATAATTAAAAATAATATCAATAGTAAATGGAAACAATCTTGACATATATATAGTACGCAGTCGTCCTCGCAATATGCTTCTATACAGCCTGTAATCCCAAGTGATTATTGGTTTAAAAATTATTCTGTTCCACGTAGGTATATAACATCCATAATTAGAATAAAATTTGGACACACCTGCTATCTTAGTCATCTGTCCAAACTAAAAATTGTAAATTCAAATTTATGTCCAGACTGTCAAAAAGAAGGTGATCTAAATCACATTTTCTTCGAATGTAAAAAATACATAAAACAAACTGAAGATCTAATAAAAAATTTAGTCAACATCAAAATTTTTCCTCCGTACAATATGTGCTATCTGCTATCTCTAAATATAAGAGCTGTAAACGAATGTTTGATGGAATTTATTTGCAAAAGTAAGCTTAATATTTAACTGTAATTAGAATCCTAACCTCTGTTTTACCCCATTTGTTATTACTTCTTATCCGTGACCCAATCTAGTTTGTCTTAAAAGCAATGTCTTGACGAGAAACGAGTGTCCATGTTGTATGTCTATCCTATCCTTAATAATAATTTTAATGCTTAAAATTTGTAATGCTACTTAAGTTTGAAATTTATATTATCTTTTTATTCTTTCTGGGTAAAAAATTTTCATGTTGTGACTGGCTGTATGGCACTTGCCTATGCCATTAAAACAAAAAAAAACAAAAAAAAAATGTTTAGTTTTAAGTAGTAATAGGAATAGGATTAAAAATGATAAGTATCCCATTAGAAATATGACTTGTGACAGGAATATGGGCATTAGACATACTAACAGTAGTGATAATATTATAGTTAGGGGAAATATCAATAATGGGCATAGCATTAGTATGGGCAATTAATGAAGGTAGGGAAAAATTTAATATTAGCATTAAAAATAAAAACGGTAATAAAATAAATAATGGATATAATGTTAATACAAAAACCAGGGAGCATGAAATCAACGTTAACACCAATAATGGAGAAGAAGAATATAGTAATAAGGAAATATATCTTAACAGGAAAAATCATATAGGAATAGCGACATGGAATGTGACATCTCTGACCGGCAAGGAAATATAAGCTACGAAAGAAATGGAAAAAATGAAGGTACAAATAATGGGAATAAGCGAGACAAAAAAGATAGGGAAAAACACATCAATATCAATGAGAAATATAGTCTATATTATTCCGGTGTACCACAGGATCACAGAGCAAAATAAGAAGTCGGTATAATAGTAAATAAAAGAATAGAATCAAGAATAACAAACTACGAAGCAGTAACATCTAGAATAATCACAGCCCAAATAGAACTAAAAGACAAGATAGGAATAATACAAATATACGGACAAACAGAAGGTAATGAAGAAGAGATAACGATAGAATTCTGCACCGAACTCTAAAAAGCATAAGACAAATTAAGAGAGACAAGAGAAAAAATAATAATCTTAGGCGATTGGAATTCAAGAGTAGGTAAGGACATTAACTGGGGACTAGGATGTATTGGACTGCTGGAATTCTGCCAAACCAATGACCTAATAATAGGAAACATATTCAGTGAACAAACCATTAACGACAAATATACATTTGTGGCTGAAGAGAGAAATCCGAAAAGCTTAATCGACTATATAGTCTATACGAGAAACCAGAACAAAATATAAAAAACATCTTAACGGAAAAGAAACCAGAACTGTCTACACAACACAGGATGGTCACTGCAAAACTGGAGGATGAAAAAATGAAGGAAGTGGAAAGAAAGGAGTACAAGAAAGTAAATGTAAACAAACTAAAGATAGAAAGTGTTCAAGAATTTTACAAGGAGGAAACTAATGAATAAAGATAAATACAGAAATAAAAAACAAGAAAATAGCATGAACTAGAAGAAGATAAAGACAAATACTATAGGTAGAGACGATTGATAAAAAAGACAGTCACACAAGCAAAAGCAAAAACATGGAAAGAATTTGGAGAAGAACTTTAGGAAGAATATATAACAAATAATAGAAACTTTTGGACGACAATACGACACATAAGGTAAGGAAAACGAAAGGAAATAAACGCAGTAAGAGATACTTCAAACCAAATACAAATAAGCCCAGAACAAGTAACTAGGGTATGGAAAGAATATTATGGGAAAAATTTTGATACCGAAGTGATAAAGGAAGACAATATAATCAATGAAGGCGAAGAAAACATAGAGCCAGAGCAAATAAGTAGAAAAGAAGTGATAGAAGTATTATCAAATATAAAAATAGGCAAGGCAGGTGGAGATGATGAAATTGAACCGGAAATGGTAAAATACATAGGAGAAGAAGGAGTAAACTGGCTATGGAAAATATATCAAGAGGCGTGGGAAAAACAAGCAATGCATGAAGACTGGCAGAACAATATCATCGTGCCAATATACAAAGAAGGAGAACATGTAAACTGCGACAACTATAGAGCAATATGTCTGTCATCGGTATGCTTTAACACTAGAAAGTCGGAGGGGCCAATTTGGCCCCTGTTGCAATTTGAAGTTATTGTAGTTCTTTTATTTGACACAAAAATAATTTCATATTTTATGACTTTTAATATTGTGATACAAAGTCTTATTTAAAGCAAAAAAATATTGTTTACTAAATTTATAAAACGGATTTTCTAACAAACCTACCATAGAAGTCTGAAGGGGCCAGTCGGATAGATAAAATTATGTTTATGTACGTTTATTCCTAGAAGGTATTTTGTTACATACTGTTTGTTCCTTGAAAGTATTTTGTTTATTGAGCGGTTTATTAGGTTCTGCTGACTCTCGTTTCTAGAATATTAAAACATTCGTTCAATTGTGAAAATTCAAGACGACTGTAAAGATGTCTCGTCGTGGACTATCAGAGCTTGAACTTCTTGAAGAAATACGAAAAATACAAGAAGATGTTTCGGGAGGTAAATCTGAATTTGCAGAAAATAATGAGTCAGATAATTTTATCGTGAATCCAAGTGCATCTAAGCTAAGTCACAAGAGAAAAAGAGGTCAACAAGGAAAAACTATTTCAATCGGAGACACCGAACAATCGAAAGACGGAACAACGTGGAAAGTTATTGATTCTGGATCAGTACCTGGTAAGATTATGATGTTTAGTATCTTCATATTCATTGAATGTTTGCTCATTACAGGACGCCGCGCTCAGCACAACATTTATCAAGAGGAATCAGGTCCTACGTCGTATGCAAAAAGGAACGTGAGGAACAATTGTGTGGTAAGTGCTTGGCATCTAATAATCAACGACAGCATGTTACGTCATATAAAATAATGCACTATAACTTTGGAAGAACTGGAGGCTGCCCTTGCTATTATGTAAGCAAGAGGAGTCTACGGCGCCAAAAATTTCTCAACCAACAGCTGGTGGTCAACAGTATGGGGTCCTCAGTTTTTTAGGCAAACTATGCCACGAAACAGATTCAAGGATATTATAAAATATCCCAGATTTGACATAAAGCAAACGAGATCTGAACGATTGAAAACCGACAAATTTGCTCTAGCCTCTGCGGTTTGGAATGCATTTATAGAAAATAGTGGTGCATGTTACAAACCGGGAATAAACCTTACTGTGGACGAACAACTACTACCTTCTAAAGCTAGGTGCCCGTTCACACAGTACATATCAAATAAGCCGGATAAGTTTGGCATAAAATTTTGGCTTTTGACATGCGAGGAATCAAAATATATTGTAAATGGTTACCCTTATACTGGCACTGATCATCTACGCAAGAAAGATATAAGTGTTGGTGAACATATTGTTTTGCGGTTAATGGAAAATCAACTGGGAAAAGGCAAAAATGTTACGACAGATAACTACTTTACATCGTTAAAATTGGCCAAGGCATTGCAAAAAAAATCAACAAATCTTGTGGGTACTTTGAATCGCAACAGAAAGGAAGTTACTTTAAGCGTAAAGAGTAAAAAGGGAGAATTATATGTTACCCATATATTCCAGAGCAACGAAAAGATAACACTTACTGCATACCAAGGAAAGAGTCACAAAAATGTGCTTTTGTTGAGCTCATTACATCAATCAGTGGATGTTGCTGTCGATGGAAAAAAACTTCCTCAAACAGTAAGTTTTTATAATAAAACAAAATACGGGGTTGATGTAGTGGACCAAATGGCGCGTCTTTATACTACAAAAGTTGCTTCAAGACGATGGCCAATGCACGTGTTTTATAACATTCTTGACTTAGGAGCAATAAATGCATGGATTATTTATAAAGAAGTTACTGGAAGTAAAATCAGTCGTCGTAAGTTTATTCTTCAGCTGTGTGAAGAATTAGAAGAATTACGGGCTCCATACCTTGCCTCCCGAAATCTGGTACTATACCCAGCACCATCGGATTTACCAACCACCAGCACTGTTACTAGCCAAAAAAGAAAAAAATGTCAGTTAAAAATGTTTTGTAAAGGAAATCATACTTCCAATGAGTGCCATGGCTGTAACAAGACAATGTGTGGAAAATGCCAAAAACTGCAAATTGTATGGTGTTTCAAATGTTTAAAATGAAACTAAAAAATTAAATCAAATTCTATCGCCAACAGTTTATATAATTTCTTAAAACTGTTTATTTTTATTTTTTGTTTATTCCCAAATAAATAGTTAATTCTAAACTTGGTTTTTATTGATTTAGGAACTTGGGACCAAAATGATCCCTTCGGGCTTTCTAGGTAGGTATGCTAAGCCCGACTTTCTAGTGTTAAAATATATACGAAAATAATAGAGAAAGGACTGAGACTGGGAAGACTGACAAATGACAACATATATATCATTAGAAACCTAATAGAAAGAAGCATAGATACGGGGAAAAAACTTAGACCTAAGCTCTTAGACCTAAGAGCAGCATTTGACACAATAGAAAGACATATTATAGGGAAATGCTTGAGGAAAATAAACGTACCTAATGCTTTGATAAAAATTATAGAAAGTACTTATAAAGAGGTAAAAGGAAGAGTACAAATAACAGGGGAAAGATTGGAAGCATTTTAAATTGGAAAAGATGTATTAAACAAGGAGATAGTCTCGGCCCTTTGCTATTCATAATAGTAATAAACGAATTGATAAGGAACACTAGAGTCAGAACCAATCAACTACAGACAATAATAGGTTACCGCAGATTACAACCGGTAACAATAGAGTCCTTAATATATGCAGACCACATAGTAGTAATAGCAGATTCCGAGAATAAAATGCAGAAACTAATTGATATATGGGTAGAACAAATAGAAGAACTAAAAATGGAGATAAACGAGGAAAAAAGTAAGATAATGATAATCAGCGGCAAAAGAGATAAGGAAGATAATCAAATATAGATAAAACGTAAAAACCCAGAATTAGAAATAGTAACAACTTACGAATACCTGGAAAGTATAATAACCAATGACGGAAAAATAGACTGGGAAATAACAAATAGAGCAAAGAAACAAGTTATATTATGCGTTAGCCCCATAATGGGAAAAAGAGAACTTGCACGAGAAACAAGAATAAAAATATATAACACAATAGTGATAACGACTGTGCTCTATGCAAGTGAAAACTGGACAATTCTGGAAAAACATAAGAGCAGGATAAACGCAATGGAGATGAGACATCTAAGAAGGATAGTTGGAAAGAAAAAATGGGATAGATTAAGCAACGAGACTATTAGGAGAATGGCCAACCAGGAACCGGTAATGAACAAAATAGCAAAGAGACAAATGAACTGGTATGGACATCTGATGAGGATGCAATCCAATAGAATAACAAGAAAAGTTTATGAAGCAAAAAACATCGGAAAAAAGAAAAAGAGGCAGACCAAGAAAAAAATGGATACAGCAAGTAATAGAGGCGGGAAAACTTAAACAAAAATCACTCGAGGAATTGAAAATATTGGCAGGAAACAGAAAAGAATGGAAGAGGTGGGTAAATGGAAATTAAAATAGCTAGCTCAAATCGGACACCCTGATAGGGTAAACGGAGGGGGAGAAAGAAAGAAAGGAAGAAAGAAAAAATGAGTCATTTTAAATAACTCATAATTTTAAAATAATTTAAAAAAAATATAGGTTTTTCTTTTCTAAATATTTTGGTTTTTTTTTGTTTTCCTCTTAGACAAAAATTGGTTAAGAGGTGGGTGTTCAAAGTTTGCATTCAGTAATGATTCGTGACTCGTTAAGGGCTTAAAAAATAATTTAAATGATCTTATTGCCCTTAGAAAGCCCTACTAAATGGTTTTTAAGTACTAAGCTTAAAAGATAACCGAGATATGAGTAAAAAACCAATCACATATTTTAGGTGATATCAGAACGCGTATACTGTAGCATTGTAAGATACACCTAATATGCTATTAAGGCACATATACTTTCACCCATTCTTACAAATTAATAAGAGATGTTTTTTAAGTTTAAATAGAATAAATCCATAATTTAGATTAAAAAATTATTGTATTTATAGTCTCAATAAAAAAAATACTACAAATATTCGAATTTTTTCGCAAGGGGTGGTTTTTCTAAGGGTAGGTATTATGTGGTAAAAAAATAAAACAGTCAAGAAATCTAACTTTAATGTCACTATATAAATAAATAATTTCAAGTTGGATTCCACATAATTTAAAATTATATGATCTTTTTCTAATAGGTTGTTTTCGTCCCTAACAATGCAAGCAACCAACGGCACAAGTCCAATTTTGAAGTGAAGAGTAAAGTCCGCCAATCACGTTCCAACTCTGTAGTACGATTTTGTCGAATGCCACAAAATTGAACGTAATTTGATTGTGTTTTGCACCATTCGACCAAATCGGCGCAATTTTACGGCAAACAAGTTAAGTCTGCAGAGGTGCGACAGAGTTGGTTGGATCGTAAATTTGGTCGTGTATATTATGAGAACGACAAAATTGTATGACTGCAAAAATGCAAAAATTGAATTTCGAAAATGTCTTATAGCTAGAAGTTAGCTTAGAAGCTAGAACCAACGGATTCTTTAGATATAAAAATATTCATAAAGGCTGATTTATAAACTTTACGTTGGCGTTGGCGCTGGCGCTGATGTTCGCGTTACAACATGGTCAAATGGGAAACTCGTATGTCTATTTATAAACATCGTTCGCCGTTGGCGCTGGCGTTCGGTTCCGTTCAAGATGAACCAACTTTATCTTTTGCCGTTGGCCGTTGTAGCATAGAATACACCTACCCTTCTGTGGTTGTAGTCACGCTCACAGAACATAAAAAAAAACTGTATTTTTGTCATCGCAGCCAATAGCGATACCGAAAAAGTGACAAGGTTTGTCAAACAAATCAAACTAAATTATTTGTTTATGTTTGTGTTTCCACGTGGAACAGTTTAGATAATTTAATAAAATAGATAATTTATTTAATAATAGAGTCGTCTGTGTAAGTTGAAAATGGAATCCAGCCAAAAGAGCATTGTTAATGGTAAGAATAATTTAAAAACAATTTTTCTTATATTTTAATTACTTTTATTTCAGTGGATATAGATATTGGAACTTTTATTGAAGTGATTCAAACTTACGAGTATGTGTATAATCTTGCACATAAAGATTATAAGAATTCTAAAAAGAAAGATGCAGCGTGGGAGGTAATTGCGGAAACCGTGAACGCTAGTGGTAAATAAAAGTAAAAATACAAATAGTTTTGTAAATATCAATTTTTATTTTGGTTGTAGTGGATGAGTGCCAGAAGCTTTGGAAAAGCCTAAGGGACCGGTTTGTGAAAGAAAAAAATAAAATACATTCTGGAATGGAGGCACCAGAAAGTTCATGGCCACATTTTAATAACATGTTATTTTATGGCAATTTTTCTAGGAAAAGAAAGTAAGTTACACTAATGGGTTTCCAAAGTTCATTACCACTTGAAATATTCAAATTATTAACTAATTTTTATAATTGTTTTATAAAGAACATTTACTGCAACAAAAGCAGTTGAAAAAAAAATAAGAAATAGTGAAGAAGAGAGTGGACCTTCTTCTGTTGGCTCTTATTCGCCAATAGAAATAATTTTTGAGGAGGAACAAGGAACCTCACAAGATGTGGGTTCAGCCAGCCAATATGAAACGTTAACCCCGACCACTTCAAAAGGCTCATTTACTCCAAAAGGTATTTTAGTCATTTTCTATTTATGTTCAGTACTTTAGCTAGTGTTTTTATTTTCTGACAGGATCAACCAAGGCATCAAAGCGGCATGATGCTGAAATTTCTAATTTAATAATGGCCGCTGAGAAAATTGTAAGTGGTTTAGCTGCAGACAGATGTGAAAAAACAACTGTGAATAAAACATTTTCACAGTATGTGTGTGCACGTTTAGATGCAATGAATGCTGAAGATGCTGCTGAAGCAAGAAAGCAGATATGCGCATATTTAGAGTAGTTTTTAAATGTTATTAGTTTAGTTTATTGTTTTAAGTTATTGTTTACTGTGTAAGGCATATAGGTCAGTTTATTAATATAAAATAAAATAGCACTATCTTTTTATTTTTTTATTTAATCATAAAATCACAACAAAAGCAATCATAAATTTAAAAAATAACATTCTGAGGAAAAAAAGAATGTACATAGAAGAAAAAGAGAAAACAAACAAATAGAGAAATGCAAGAAAACTCTCACAAATTGGAGATAACAAAATTTTATCAAATACTAAACAAAATGCCAAGTTCATACCTAGACTATATATAGACATAAAGATTAATTATAAGCGACTATGAAGACGGGGAAAAATTTCAGAGAACAATTAAATAAGGCCACTAACAAGGTGATAGGAATTCAACATCAAGATACTTACCAATGAAAAATCACTAGGGTCAGACATCAGTTAATTAAGCAGGGTTGAAAAAATTTTGGAAATAGGCATTTTGTATAAATTAAGTTTTGTCCAAAATGCTTACTGAAATATGAATTCAGACACAAATAACAGATTAATTGTGTCTAAGAGTTACAGTCCCCATATTAAAATAAGAGACCCAATGGAATACGACTATTATTTATACATTACTATATATTAACACAAATCTTGGACAAGTGTCATGAATTTAATGTTAAAATCATCAACTGGTAGATGTCTGCAATGCAAATGACAGTATAATTCGTGACATGCTATATAGAGCAATTATATATATCAAATAAATTGGTAGAAGTAGCAAAGTTTTAACCAGTTAGTTTAGTTAGTTAACAGAGTTTAGCGTGAAAATTCGACACATACAGATCTCATACAAGCTGTTAAAAGAAGACCCTAATGTGGTAAAGCTTGACAGACTGAGATGGGTAGGTTATATGGAGTGCATATAACCTTCTGAACCAGCAAGAATCCTAATTAGACAACAAATGGTGATAAAGCGACCCAAGGGGACCAAAACATGATATATTTTATTTATTATTAAAGGTACCCACCTAATTATATACAAAATGATACATTAAATAAAAAAAATATACAAGCGATAAATAAAATACATAGTACATGTAACAAACAGAAAAATAGTAAATTACAATAGTTGCTTTACACTTTGCTTACAAACATTACAACTCTGAGGCATATAGTAATAAATCAAGGTCTATTTATTACCATTTAGAATCATTCTCTTCATTGGAGAATGTTTACCAAAATTACACCTATGGAAATTTACTGTAAATTTTGAAATGACCAAGTAAATTTGAGAGGGACATTAAAAACAATAGATTGAAGCCAATTTTGGAATTGAGTAAAGGTTGAATGTTTCTGAAGAGTATGAACATTCACCTAAAGGCTTGTGTAGTTTAAATTTAAATATTTAATAAATTTATTTTGGACCCTCTCTGAAGATTGGTAATATCGTTGATTGAATATTCGTATATTCAATCAACGGTAATATGTATTTGATATGAAGGTGGCCAAGTATTTATGAAGAGATCTAAACAAGGGAATATACATCAATCCAATAGACTTAATTCTAATATATATATATATATATATATATATATATATATATATATATATATATATATATATATATATATATATATATATATAATGGTGTAAGGTTTAATTTACTCCTTAACAAAACTTTCAAAAATTCTAATAATGAAGATTAACATTTGAAGTGATTCTAGATTAAGTTCAGTTAATAAAACAATCATGCATCACATGTTTTACTCAAATCTTTGCAATGAGTTATCAATAAAGAAAATATTACAGTTTTCCCAAGAATATATGGCCCAGTACACAAGTATTCGAGAGAAAGAAACTAGAAATATAAATAATGGATATGATTCATTAAACAGGTCAAAGCACAATCAGGATTGTTGAGTCAATGATATTGGAATATAAAAAAACTGTTTAAAAATCCAACAAGAATATTAAGGTAATATTAAAATACAAAAATATACTCCTACAAAAAATTATATACATTATAGTAATGTGAAAAGTAACAAACTAAAATTTATTTTAAAAATAATCTTTGTATGGCATTGTTTTGCCATGATATCTGTCCACTGTCAGATGAAAAATAGTCCGATAAATTGTCTCTAATGGAATATAACACCCTTTTTGCAACATTTGCAGACATTCTTCCAACCGACTCTAGTGGTGCCTGGTCATCCCTCCATAAACCATTTGGTTGATCTAATTGATCAACAAAACCAGATGGACAGTATATATTGTCATTATTATTAACAATTTCATACATACAAAAATTATGTAAAACTACAACTGCTTTTATTATGTTGTCTACATTTTCAGGCTTTGCATTGATTTGCGTTTTTAATATTCTCCATCTGGCAACAAGAATGCCAAAAGTGTTTTCAATAACTTGACGTGCCCTTGATAGTCGATAATTAAAAACTTTTTGTTTTGCTGTTAAATTTTTTCCTCCATATGGCCTCATAATATATTGTCTTAGTGGGAAGGCTTCATCAGCAACAAGGAAATAAGGAAATTCAATGTTAGAAGTTTCATCCAAAACCGCAGCATCAGGAATATTGAACTGCTGTTGCTCAAAGTTTGTTCCAAATATGCTTTCTTTAAATATTCCTCCATCACTTCGGGATCCATAAGCTCCAATATCTACCATTGTAAATCTATATTGGCTGTCACAGGCTGCTAAAAGAACAATACTAAATTGCTTCTTATAATTAAAGAACAACGATCCACTTTTAGCAGGTGCTTGAATGGTGATGTGTTTTCCATCCAAGGCTCCTAAACAATGAGGAAAGTTCCATCTTGTTTCGAAACCATTTACAATGTGAAGCCAATCCTGCTTGGTAGATGGAGATTTCAAATATAAAGGATGGAGGGTATCCCAAATTACTTTGCACATTTCATGGATTATTTTATGAACTGTAGTATGTCCAATATGAAAAGTCCATGCTAGTACTTGCATTGACATGCCTTGAGAAAGAAACCTGGAACAGATTACCAACAATTACATTATTAAATTGTACAAAATATACAATTGTAGAATATGTACTCACTGTAAAGTTATAACAAGCCTCTCTTCAACAGAAATTCCATCAGAGCGATACTTTACATTTATTTTAGGTTTTACCATTTGCAGTAATTTTTCAAAGACTGGAACCTGCATCCTGGTATATTTAAAAAACTGCTGGGTATCCCAGTTTTTCATATTTTTATAATAATTAAAATTACCTCTGGTCTTTCGGTTCTGGTTAATGGGCCTCCGTTTGTATCGACGTTGTCTTTTATTTCGAAGGCTCAGTGCTGCTCGAATACAAAGTATCAGTGCCACTGCACCTAACAAAGGCCGAGCATTTTCATTTTCCATTTGTATTAATTTTCAAGCAAAAACTAATATCAAATCAAAAATGTAAGGTTAGAAATTTAGATGTAAACACCATTCGCCAACGCCAACCGAAAGTTTATAAATGCAGTCTTATGATAGCAGCGCCAAGGTCAACGGCGAACGCCAGCGCCAACGCCAACGTAAAGTTTATAAATCAGCCTTAAATATACATGGACGCAAGAAACACGAAAGCTGAAATCCATAATAGACTACGTAATAGTCACACAAGATACCACAATAAAGATAAAAGATGTGAGAGTCAGAAGAGGAGCAGAATGTGGAACTGACCATAAACTACTGACAGCAAAAATGGGTATTAATTAAAAACATAACAAGACCCCCTCTACAGAAAAACCGTTGAACACTATAAGAGAAAAACAATACAATATAGAACAACTCCAAGAACAATCAATAAGAGAACTATACAAACAACGTCTAAACCACAAATTAATAGAATTCAGATACAGGAACATCGGAGATACATACTGTCGTCTCCGGTGTAATTAACAAACGTATGAAAATGTGTTAGCAACTTGGTGCAAGTTTCCATGTTTATTAATTGTTCTAACTATTGCGCAATATGGTGTAATATTGCGTAGTTAGCCGGTACGCTCTTATTGTGGCATTGTCTTGAAGAGACAATGCCTTTATGGTTTTATTGGTGGTGGAAATAAAACACAGTCTTTCTAAGAAGAAAAAAACTCAGCTTCAGAGTCTTAGAAAGTTTGCAGAGCCCTTCGATCAAAGTGCTCTAGGGAGCTACCCTACACGGGTAAAACCATGTACACTACTGACTTGAGATCCAAAAATATCCCATATTTAAAGATAAATTAACTTTTATATGAAACTTTTTCATTTCTCAACCAATTAAATTTAATTATAAGTTCCAGAAGGAAGGGCGATGCACATCGAGGTGCGTGATTGGTGGCACCTGATGACATCCCCCCTGCTTTGGAGACTCTGAGGCTGATAAAAAAGTTGATTTTAATAAAAACTTAAGAAAACAATTTTTTACAATTCACATATAGGAAAGAAGAAATGCCTAAAATATATTAAAAATGGATATGTCCATATTTTCAAATTTACTCACAGTTCTCTAACACACACTACACTTGCGTAGCACGCACTTGCACTGCACAACACACTCACAGGCGGTAGTCGGTGTTGTTGACAGCATGACAATACGAGCATATAAAGGTGAATATAAAACAAGCAGCATTTGAAGCCCTTAGAGAGAAAGAACATATAACAAATAAACAGCACTATTATGAAATAAAGGAACCAACAAAAAGAATAATTGAAGAAAAAAAGCAACTATACAGAAAATGGCTGACTACAAACAACGATAAAGTTTATAAAGAATATAAAGAAGAAGAGAGAGAAGTGAAAAAACAAATAACACAAGAAAAGAATAAAAAATGGGAAATAACCAGTTTAAATTTTGAAACATACATAGGAGGTACAAGAACTTCGGAGTCATGAAAAGTATTGAGAAGATTGAAACTAAACTGTTTGTTTTGTTCTTTTTCTTAGATATGATCTGATGATTTATCTATTCGTAATGTGAAAAATTCTTATAATAAAATTATACAAAATGAATTTCAAGATCTGACTTTTTTATTCTCGCTTGACACACACAGAGATGATACAGATTAATTATTAGTTGCTATTGGCAACCTTGACATTTCCCCTTTTTAATAATTATGCAGCCACTATCTTGAACATGCCCCCCACCTTGAAAGGATCGCTTTCAATTTAACAGGTAAGCAAGTAAATGAGGAAATGCATTACATGCAATAAAAAATAAACAAATACATCTTCAATAATTATTATAAACTTTTAAGTTTAAAAATCAAACAAATGTTCTTTAACTAAGACGCATTAACAGTTCTAGAACTTAAGACGTGATTGCACCTTCACTTTGATCACTAGGAACCGGAAGTGGACAAATGTTTGTAACAGCTCGCTTTATAAGTCCTTTTGAAGTTCTTATGGTAACCACTCGTGTAACTCCATCAGCGCCGGGATGCGAAACTTCTACGCGCCCAAGACACCAGTTTAAAGGAGGTAAATTTCTTTCTTTGAGGAGGACGAATGTGTCAGTCTGAATTTTAGATTGGTTGACTTTCCATTTCTTCCGTTCTTGCAATTTGGAGATATATTCCAGAGACCAACGTTTCCAAAAATGATGGCGAAGTTGCTGCAACTGCTGGAATCTAGACAAACTGGTAATGGATGAGTTTGATAGATTTATTTCTGGAACGGAATCCATGGCTCTTCCAATGAGGAAGTGAGCTGGTGTCAAAGGCAAAAGATCAGAAGGGTTAGAAGACAATGCACTCAAAGGACGAGAATTTAATACTCCTTCAATCTGAGTTAGTAATGTAACAAATCTTTCATAATCTAATTTCGTATCTGTCATAACTCGTTTGAGGTTAGCCTTCACCGATTTGACTCCAGCCTCCCAGAGACCGCCAAAATGAGGAGAATGAGCCGGTATGAAATTCCAATTTATATCAGATTTAGCACACATATCAGGGAATTTATTACCATTGGTTTTCAAAAATTTACCCAATTCCAACAAAGAATTGTTGGCACCCACAAATGTGGTTCCGTTATCACTCATCATCTGACATGGTTTGCCCCTTCTAGCTATAAATCGTTTTATTGCCGCCATAAAGGCTTCGGTGGAAATATCCGTTACCACCTCTAAATGAATGGCCTTTGTCGATAGGCAAACAAATAAACTAATATAACCTTTATATGAAGAAGCACCCCTATGACGACTAGTTCTGAGGGCAAATGGACCAGCATAATCAACTCCTGTAACAGCAAAATAGAAAAATAGAATAGTAAACTTATGATTAGATTGAATTAGAATAGGATGTTTCTTTTGATAAGAAAAGTTTAAATTACTTAATCTACCACCGACCCTGAGTAATCCTTCTGGATCTAAAAAGGGATTAAGTGATAAGATTCTGCTTTTAGAAGAAACTGCATTACCTCTTCTTAAGCACTGAATCTCAGATGCGAAACCTTCAGCTCGTATCAACTTAACTAGAGTAAGGGTAGAATTGTTAATCTCCTGCGTGGTTAAATGCCCCAAAACACGAGTGGCCTTGTTCTTTCGTTGAGAATTGTAGTATAAACGCAAAGAGTAAGCCACTGACCTTACCAAGGTTAAAAAACTCGAATATTTTTCAAAATCAAATAATGGAGTAGACGAAACTATCATAAATTGGTTGCTAATAGTTTTAAACTCTGGAAGTTTTTCTTTATCAAAAGATACTTGAACTGGCCAAGTTTCAGGAGAATCTAGCAAGAATGATGGGCCGTGCCACCAAAATGAACAAGAGCTTAGAACCTGAGGTTCAATTCCTCGAGAGAGTAAATCAGCAGGGTTACAATCCGTAGGTACATGTCTCCAATTTTCGGGATCTGTGTTGGACTGAATTTCTGAAACACGATTACCAACGAAAGTTTTTAGTACATGTGACGAAGTTTTTATCCAGTCCAAGGTAATGGTTGAGTCAGACCACAGAAAAATCTTATTAAACTGAATATTCAAAGAAGTAATAACCATTTAAGAAAGACGTGATAAGATCAAAGCTCCGCTAAGTTCCAGGCGAGGTATGCTCAGCTTCTTTACAGGTGCTACTTTGCTTTTAGCACAAAGTAAATCTATAAAAATGTTACCCTTTTTATCAACACTGCGAATATATATGGCTGCGCCATAAGCAACTTCGCTTGCGTCACAGAATCCGTGCATTTCAATAAGAACAGAATTAGGGAGAACTACATTTCTTTGAATTTGCAATTTATTCAACTTATGCAACTGAATATGCAATGGCACTCCTTCATCCCAGTCTAACTTCTCTAACCAAAGGAGTTGCATAAGGATTTTGACTTTAATGATTGATGGACTTAAGAGACCTAAAGGGTCGAATATTTGAGCAATACCAGAAAGTATTGATCTTTTAGTGATAATTTTGGGAGTAACATTTGAATCAATAGAATAGGACAATGAATCTAAACTAGGGCACCATTGTAACCCAAGTGTCTTTGTGTTTTCATTGGCACCAAAAAGGAAGGGAGTGTCTAATGAAATAGATTCCTGGATGGACTTAAGAAATGAAGAATTGTTTGACGTCCACTTTCTAAGTGGGAAGCAACCTTTTGAAAGAATTTCAGAGACTTGTTTACAATTAAGGATTAAGTCCTCTAACGAATCAGAACCAGTTAACAAGTCGTTAAAACCTAAATAAAGTTTAGGGGGTGGTATATGGAGAAGGAGATGATAAATTAGAGAAGAACTAGCAAAGAAGTTATAATAAAAAATGGCTTAGCTCAAAAAAACACAGAGACACAAAACCTCAAGCACGAATTCGGGCTAGCCTCACTACACTAGAATTTGGCTTTGAGATAAGGGGAAAAGAGATCTTTTTATCCAAAAGAATACAATATAATAATGCACCGGAAAATCTGGAACTATAAAAGGGGTAAGATAAGAGAATATACGGAGATGCCTAGGAAAATACTGAAATGGGCGCCAGCTAATTTCTGAAGGAAATTAACGAAAAAAAATAAATGAAGTTATGAACAACAAGGAATAAAGTACTATTGATTTAATACCCTGTAGTAATGTTTAAAAACCGAATAGACACTATTGACCTTGTTCTGCTATATTATAACTGTAAGCAGGAACTGAAATAAAAGCAAAACTACTTGTAACAAATATATTTATAATATTAACAACTAACAAAACTCACCTATATCTATATATAGAAAATATAATTACAGTAGTGGGGCTACGGTATGCGAGGACCAAAAAGCCACGACAAAATGAAGGACCCTCACTACTGGGCCAAACAAAAAGATGTATTAGTAAATATATAATCTGTCCATATATATATATATATATATATATATATATATATATATATATATATATATATATATATATATATATAATTTAAAAAAAAACCTGATACATAAATTTCTTCCCTTCCCTTTTAAAACCCGCTATACAAAAATCATGAACCCCTTCCCTATCAATGAATCTAGTTTAATTAATTAATAACTATTTACCTAACTTTTTATAGCTGATACAAAAACTGTAATAAGTACTAACCTTGGTATATGCATATACAAAGTTGTAAATTACAAGAAAAAACTTAACCCTGAGAAACTTGTTGTTAATATCTGTCACAATACTACAGCTGTCCTGGTTAGGTCCCCTTAAGACTCTGACGGTCCTTGAGGCTCCGAAAAAAGTGAATGACGAAGAACGCTGTGGTTCTGGAGACAATCGGTTCCTGGTTACCAATGGGTTGAAGTAGGTGTTTGGTTAAATTACTTCTAATATTAAACGTTATCCTAATCGGGTGAAATCTACAAAAAATAACATTTGGAGAAACATCAAGGCACCCAAAGATGACTGTCAACACATACTCTTACATCGAATTACCACAATAAACAAACATTTTATTTTATCAGCTGACTGTCATCCTGTCTATTTATTGCGTCTGCGCATTTAAAGAATATCTAGTAAATTAGGCATGAAAGTTTTTATACCGAGTAGGTATACAAAAAAACAGAAAAAACTAATTAGGTGTCCGATAAATTTATGATCTAGGCTCAAGGCCACATGATACATATGAGAAAACTCGGATTTTACACCTTTAATATTTCAAAAGACAATGAAAATATCAATAAAATGATAGGCCTATAAAACTAAATGATTTAATTGATCACCTGGGTTTTAAATAATTATTTCAGTAGATTTGGAAGCCGGGTTTTAAATATTCATTTCTGCAGATTTGGAAACCGGTTTTTTTTCAATCAAGATTTTTATCATTTGTTCCAATTTCTCCCTTGATGTTCGGGGAAAACATTAAATCCAATCCCAGATTTTTTACCCGATTTTAAGACAAAAAAAAATGCCGGTTAAGGCTTGGAGAAATACACCTCTCTGTGTGAGTTGTTGGCCAAAACTGCCTTTAGCCGAGCACCTATTGATCACTTTAGTTTGCGCATCGTCTCGTCTATTGCCCATAAACGTTTCATAAACGGGATTCTGAGGGATTTTAGGATTTTAATAATAAATTATATTAATTAATTATATGTTAGCAGTTGTGACTGCTACATCCTCCCTCAACTCCAGAAAAAAAAGGAAAACTTTCCACTTACCAGAAGTTTCCTTTTTTTATTGTCTAGGACAATCTAGCCTTAAAGACAAACCAGACGATGAATATGATGAAGCCGAAACGTTGTGGTGTCAACCACAAGGATTTTGAGCTTATCAGCCACACTGTTTACTCAGGAGATGGGATAAAAGTAATGACACTGACAGACGTACAGTAGACAGACAGCATGTGATCTATTTAATAATGCGTAATTTACCAAAAAAAATTAAAATAATTTAATTTATTTAGACAAAGTATTAAGAAAAGTAAAAAAAAACATATAACCCAATCACTTAGGTACTTTCTAAATATAATTCAATAACCTTATAGCAATATCAATCTCAATACCAATATATTCAATATAATTCAATTCAACCTTATATAGAGTAAATTAACCTTCAACAATACTTAAATTCTATATTTCCAAGTATTAGTAAAACTATAAATAAACTACACTACTGAGGTGTGTTAACAACCTCTAAAAGATACGACCAAGAACCATTCACAACACAAACTCAAACAAAGTCCTATCAAGTTTACCCAACGTTGGCACTAGAGCGAACAGATTCTATTAATCACTCAAAAGTTCAATGAGGGCTTAATTTATTAGGACTAGTTGAAACTATATTACTACAAACCTAAACATCTATATGATATGGTTCTGGATATCAGCAACATATTCGAAAATTCAAGGTAAAAGATAATTCAATACATCTACTTGCTTTAGCAGCGGTAGGGAAAACACACAATCGGTAAAGGCACTAGCAAGCCTAGATACTAGCAAGCCCACTATACTCATGGTATAGGGTATGTACAAAACTCACTTCTACCAGCTATACACTTGGTAGAAGGAAAGATAAAAGAGATACTAACTGTAATACCCAAACTGTACTATTGACGTGGTCCAATTCTTTACTCACGACAAAAACAGTAAAGGACAGATTTTTAGGACTCCATAATCAAGATAAAGATAAGATATATATATATATATATATATATATATATATATATATATATATATATATATATATATATTCATAAGATATAGATAAGAAATAAACTTATCCAGGTAAAGGTAAAGATAACTAACTTAAGGTAAAGGTATGAGATAAACCAATTAAGGTAAAGGTACGAGATAAACTCAATTAAGGTAAAGATAAAGATGCACTCAAGGTAAAGATAAACTCACATCTACCAATCCGTACGAATGGTAGGTAGACAGGTACAAACTCAAGATACTAAGACATGTTAAACTCAAATTCTTGAGAAGATAACAACATAGGAGATAACAAACCAAGTTAAACAGACTTACTTACTGCTGAATATCAGAACGATCCAATTCTAAATGACACATTCTTATTTCAACCTAAGAGACGTTCAAGAAACAACTAATATGTATTGATATATTTCTGAGCCAAGTGAGGGCACACATCCAGGGTGATCAATCCTGAACCCACGCTAAAACACCGACACAGTAAGTGAATATGAATGCATAAGCTTTATGGCCATGGTCCACAAAACCATACAACACTATTAAAGAAAATATTTGGAATGTTTTCCGCATTATCCCTGTAAATATCTATTCAACTCAGAACTCAAGATGGGGAAATTCCCATATATCCATCCTGTACTCCTATGATATGCAGTTGGACTTTTAAGAGAAAACAAACAACAAAATTAAAAAGTCCATAAACTAAGATAATAACCAACATTAAGATAAGATAAAAAAAAATAGAAGGCAAAATAGCACATCTTATTGTTTTGCCAGGTAAACAAAATAGATAAACCGATCTTAAACAACCAAACTGGTACAGCATTGATAAGGGACCAGTTAATCTTCATTTGAAGATGAAGAATCCAAATTATCTGACAAGTTATGTGGACCTACTGTCTTGTCCTCCAGTAAGTCTTTGACATGAAACCTTCCTAGTTTCCTGCCAGTGGAAGTTTCCTGCAACTCATAAATTAAAGGAGAAATGACCTTAATAACTGTGCAAGGTATGTACTTCTGACATAACTTGGCCGATTGAAAGTTCACTTTATCAGATTTGACAAAGTTTCTTTTCAACACAGAATCTCCAATTCTGAAGGATAACTCTCGCTTTCTCAAGTCCTAATGGCATTTATTTCTAGCATAAGATGCTTTCAAACGTTTGCGAACATCCACATAAATATCAGGAAGATGCTGAATATCTTCTAAACGGTGTAATTTATCTGATATAGCGGGAAAGTTATTGGCATTTTCTGAAATTGTACCAAAATAATCACCAGAAAGAGGAACATGACGACCAAATATCAAATAAGATGGAGGACATTTGGTTATTTCGTGAGAAGAAGTCCTGATAGCCTGTACTATAGAGTGGATATGAGTATCCCAAGCTCTTTGATCAGGAAAGGAATATGACCTTAAAGCAGTCACGATTGATTTATTAACTCTTTCGGTATGATTGACTTGTGGATGATAGTTCGCATTGTACCAGATCTTTTGGACATTATATTTAGACATGAGGTCGCGAAAAGCCTTAGCTGTGAACTGTGGTCCATTATCGCAAGACACGATCTGTGGAACACCATAAATTAAGAAAACCTCATTCTCAAGATACTTGATAATGGATGAAGTAGTTGCCTTAGACATAGTATGAACCAAAGGAAATTTTGTAAAATAATCAACAACTACTAAGGCATACTGAGAACCTTTATAAGACCTAGGATAAGGACCAATGAGATCTAAAGATATAAGTTGAAATGGAAAATCAATCCGTCGATAACTACCCATTAAACCTGGTTGGGGAAGATTTGTCGGTTTGCATGTAGCACAGATTTTGCATTTAGCGATATAGCTACGTACAGTTTGACGCATCTTCGGCCAGTAATAGAGTTCCGATATACGACGGAAAGTTTTGTAAAAAACCAAAATGAGCTGCAGTAGGATGGTCATGAAAAGTGGCCAAAACCTCTGCTCTATTAGGAGTTGGAACGACTATCTTCCAATTCGACATTCCAGTAAGGGCATCCATGTAACTTAAGACATGTTTATACAAAACACCATGTTTAACTTTAAAATCAGGAAATTTACCTGGTACATTCTGTACATCATACAACATTTTCCGATACCAGTCATCTGGTTGCAAGGAAGATAAATCTAACAAATTAATATCGAACGTTCTAGAGAGTGCATCAGCGACTACTACACCTGCAGCTTTACGATGAATAATCTTATAATCATATTGTGCCAATTTTAAAATCCACCTAGCCAAACGAGGAGATGGGTTCTTTATATTCTGTAACCACACCAAACTACTATGGTCAGTTATGACCGTGAAAGAACGACCCTCAAGAAAATATCTGAAATGTTCAATACCAGTAATTATAGCTAGTAACTCTTTTTCAGTTGTAGTATAATTTTTCTGTGCTTTATTTAATTTCTTGCTTGTATAAGCTATAGGGTGTTCTTCTCCATCTACCATTTGATAGAGTACACCTCCAGATGCAGTGTTAGAACAATCTGTCATCAGATAAAAAGGCTTAGTAAAATCTGGGGCTACCATAACAGGAGAATTTGTGAGAGCCTCCTTGATTTTAATGAAAGCTTCATTAGCCTTAGGAGTCCACACAATATTTTGTCCCTTTTTCCGATTTTGAAGTAAATCTGTGATAGGAGACAACAAGGTCGAATAAGACTTAACAAACTTCTTATAATAACCAACCATTCCTAACAATCGACGGACCTGAGTGGTATTTTTAGGCACAGAAAAATCCCGAATCGCTGAGATCTTATCAGGATCAGTACGAAGACCCTAAGAATCTACAACATATCCTAAAAACTTAATAGAGTCACGACAAAAGCTGCTTTTATCCAAATTAATAGTCAAATTTGCGTCTTTTAAACGCTGAAACAACTGCTGCAATACAGAGATATGAGTTTCGAAATCAGGAGTAATGACAAGAATGTCATCAAGATAGTATTGACAAAATGGGTCTAAAGCAGGACCTATTACCAAATCCATTAATCGACACATAGTCTGAGGAGCAGACACAAGACCAAAAGGCATTGTAGTGAACTGATACAATCCTTTGCCATTTCCTGCAAAGGCAGTAAGCTTTTTACTCTCCTCGCTGAGAGGAATCTGTAAAAACGCCTTCTTTAAGTCGATAGATGAAATAAATTTTGCATTCTGTAATTTACTTAGGATGATATCTATACGAGGTATTGGATAAGCATCTCTGTTCATCGTTATACCGTTAAGTTTACGTCCGTCAAAACAGACACGAAAAGTCCCATCTTTCTTTTTTGTCAGCCACAGAGGGCTACAAAAAGAAGAAGTACTGGGCTCAATAATACCTAACTTAAGCATTTCATCTACCTCCTTTACTAGACTTTCATGCCAGTCTTGAGGCAAAGGATATTGATATTGCCTGAAGGGCTTAGACGAACCAACATCAATGTGATGTTCGATGAGATGAGTTCGACCTAACTGATTTTTCGATGAGATAGAAGAGAATGATGTGATGACACTATTTAACTGCTCTAATTCCTGAGCATTAAGTCGACTCATATCTTTAACAGCATTGACACAAGAGATATTAAAAGAAGACACAGATAAGGAAAATTCAGTAAAATTTAATTCACTATTAAAAGTTTTCAGAAAATCCATACCTAGGATGACTGAATTCTTAACTGAAGGAATAACAAAGAATGTAATCATTCTTTTACAAAAACTAACAGAAATCTCAGTAGTGAATTGAAATAAAATTGGTTAAACTTGACCATCAGCTGTAGTCACGTGCAAACTTTGATCTATTCCTATATTTACATTTGAATTCTGGAGAAATTCCAGACCTAGAGAACCTAAAATAGAGATATTAGAACCTGTGTCCAGTAAAGCTAAACAAGAATGTCCTAAGATAGATATTTCAAGATATGGACGATTATCCTTGTTTTTTCGAACTAACAATGAGTTTATATCTAAATCAACAAACGAAGACAAGGGATTACTTGAAGAAACTACAGAAGAATCACGGTGTTCATGCTCAACTAAGGTTGTCCTCTCTTCGGTTGGTATTTGCCGTTCTGTGGTCTTTTGTCTTTCGGTAGAGCGTGAGATGTTTGGCTTGTGGAAGCTTGGGCATCCAGACTCGAGAAACTGGTTCCTTGGTTTTGAGGAGTTTGGACAGTGTTTGTATTCCCTGTATTTTGACGAGGAGTAGGAGCCAGGGCCAACCCACCCCTTCTGTCGTTTCCCGAACAGAATTCACACTCAAATTTACGGACACCTTGACGTCCACAGCCATAACAGAACCGAATTCTAGGCTCAGGACATTCGTAATACCCATGTCCTGGCTGACAACAATTCCAACAGGTAAGCTTCGAATTAAAAGAAGAGACATTACCAGACCGAGAATAGTTAGGCCTACCAGAATAGGATGAGTCATTATTTCTGAAATTTCTACTATTACTAGACCGTGAATAATTGGGTCTATCAAAATAAGATGAGTCATTATTTCTGAAATTCTGATGAATAGGGACTCTGGACACGTTGTCAGAAGACCATGACAAAACTTCCTCTAACTTCTTACACTTTTCCGTTAAGTCAGCAATTGAAGAAATATCTGTAAGTGCCAGACTAGAATGATACGATGGCCACAAATTTTTTCTAATGATCCTTATGATATGTGACTCAGAAAAAGGAGTCTCCAACCGTTTACACAAACTAACAATCTCATTTACAAATATAGTTACCTTCTCCTGCGGAGCTTGTTTTCGAGACTTAATTTCATCAAGAAGATTGTCCTCATAGTTATATGAAAGAAAATCTGACCTAAGTTTGGCAACTAACTCTTGCCATGAAGCAAAACTACCTCGGTTATTGAGATACCAAGTGAAGGCTGAATCCTTAAATAAATCGGCAGCAGAAGAGTAACACTCTTCCTCGCTGTTACCACGCGCTATACGCAGACATTCTACCTTCTCTAAGAAACTAACAACATTTTCAGTATCCTGACCTGAAAAATGGACACCCCATTTATGAATAGGAGCAGACTTAACAAAGGGAAATGAATTTACTGAAACACTAGCATTATGAGGAGTAGAATGTGCCTGTGGAATCACTTTACAATCAAGTTCACCTTCCAGAATCAGAACCCTGAAATTAAGAGACCTCTTTACTTCCTCCTCTTCCTCTGTTGTAGCTTCTAACAGATGGACTCTAGCTGAAACATGACCTAAGCGAGAAATATAGCGAGCATAGGCAGTATCACTAGGAGAACCAACAAAAGAACCAATTTTGACCACCAGATCTGCAAGAGTAACCTCTATTTCCGCAATCTCGTCCTTAAAATTAAGATGGGAAGCAGACAGAATAGCATAACTCCGATTTGCTGCAGCTTGCTTCAATGCACCACGCAACACTACCCTTTTCCTTTCCACTGTTGTCAAAGATGGATCGTTTAAGTGACGGACTCTCAACTCGTACTCTAATTCTGGACCTAACAGATGCTCTACCTTGAAAGCAGACATTTTATACAACTGGGAAATATACCAGAAAATATATGAGAAAAACTATGATAAAATAGATAAAGTCTAACTTACTCTATATTTCCAGGTTATTATTATAATTAAATTATTTTACCAGTAATGTTTGCTTGTTTATCCAGTCGTGAACTCAGATGCAAGGTACGGCTACAATCCCTGAGAAACCTAGAAATTTCAAAAAATGTTACTTCCAGACAGTGGTGAATTACTTTGGTGCTACTCCGAACTTTTCTAGTGTTAGGATAGTTAAATTTAAAATATTTAAATAATTTTCCCTTTTTAATATATACTTATGTTATTTATTATTAATCCAATATGGATATTTAGTTAATCAAAAAAAAAATAAAGCAATTTATTCAGTCTACCCACAATATAGCAAAACAAGGGTACTACGGGTATATTTAATAGATAATGTAGATAAACTAAATATTGAAATACAAAAACCAATGTTGCAGTTAGGAAACCAAGAGTTAAAGAACACGGCTGAAAATTAAAATACAACACCAAAGGTACACAACCAGAAATTAAAGTGGGAGAAAAAAAACCAAAGATATAAAGCCAAAAGTACGTGCAAAAAAAAGAGGCCCCACGTTGGGCGCCAATTAAAACCTAAATAAAGTTTAGGGGGTGGTATATGGAGAAGGAGATGATAAATTAGAGAAGAACTAGCAAAGAAGTTATAATAAAAAGAATGGCTTAGCTCAAAAGAACACAGAGACACAAAACCTCAAGCACGAATTCGGGCTAGCCTCACTACACTAGAATTTGGCTTTGAGATAAGGGGAAAAGAGATCTTTTTATCCAAAAGAATACAATATAATAATGCACCGGAAAATCTGGAACTATAAAAGGGGTAAGATAAGAGAATATACGGAGATGCCTAGGAAAATACTGAAATGGGCGCCAGCTAATTTCTGAAGGAAATTAACGAAAAAAAATAAATGAAGTTATGAACAACAAGGAATAAAGTACTATTGATTTAATACCCTGTAGTAATGTTTAAAAACCGAATAGACACTATTGACCTTGTTCTGCTATATTATAACTGTAAGCAGGAACTGAAATAAAAGCAAAACTACTTGTAACAAATATATTTATAATATTAACAACTAACAAAACTCACCTATATCTATATATAGAAAATATAATTACAGTAGTGGGGCTACGTTATGCGAGGACCAAAAAGCCACGACAAAATGAAGGACCCTCACTACTGGGCCAAACAAAAAGATGTATTAGTAAATATATAATCTAAGTCCATATATATATATATATATATATATATATATATATATATATATATAATTTAAAAAAAACCTGATACATAAATTTCTTCCCTTCCCTTTTAAAACCCGCTATACAAAAATCATGAACCCCTTCCCTATCAATGAATCTAGTTTAATTAATTAATAACTATTTACCTAACTTTTTATAGCTGATACAAAAACTGTAATAAGTACTAACCTTGGTATATGCATATACAAAGTTGTAAATTACAAGAAAAAACTTAACCCTGAGAAACTTGTTGTTAATGTCTGTCACAATACTACAGCTGTCCTGGTTAGGTCCCCTTAAGACTCTGACGGTCCTTGAGGCTCCGAAAAAAACGAATGACGAAGAACGCTGTGGTTCTGGAGACAATCGGTTCCTGGTTACCAATGGGTTGAAGTAGGTGTTTGGTTAAATTACTTCTAATATTAAACGTTATCCTAATCGGGTGAAATCTACAAAAAATAACATTTGGAGAAACATCAAGGCACCCAAAGATGACTGTCAACACATACTCTTACATCGAATTACCACAATAAACAAACATTTTATTTTATCAGCTGACTGTCATCCTGTCTATTTATTGCGTCTGCGCATTTAAAGAATATCTAGTAAATTAGGCATGAAAGTTTTTATACCGAGTAGGTATACAAAAAAACAGAAAAAACTAATTAGGTGTCCGATAAATTTATGATCTAGGCTCAAGGCCACATGATACATATGAGAAAACTCAGATTTTACACCTTTAATATTTCAAAAGACAATGAAAATATCAATAAAATGATAGGCCTATAAAACTAAATGATTTAATTGCTCACCTGGGTTTTAAATAACACAGGCCGACGAAAAATTTTTTTGTGAAAACTTTTTTTACTTTAATAGCTGATTTTTATTGATTTTTATGTGCTGAATCCAAATCTGGCCTTAGTTTTTTTGTATCACCCATAGTTTTTCTGCAATTTGGGTTTTTATGTAGTATACATTTTTATGTAGTTTCTTATGTAGTATAAATACGGTATATGGTGAAATTAATGAAACACTATGTTACATCATAATCATGAATATATTATTACAATAGGTTACTTGAAACAGTTATACATATGATATAATACAGGTTCCATTAGTCATCTGGGATTGGTTTGTATTTTCTTTCCCTCTTTTCTTTGAAACTTCTTGTGTAGCTTTTTCTACGATGAGTCGCCTGCTGAACTTCTCTGTGAAGTGACCAACAGTAGTCCCCCATCATGTTAGTGTTCCAGCGGCCCTGATAGCGTTTTTCCATCAGTTTAATGTCCTGGTGAAAACGCTCTCCTTGCTCCTCACTTACATCGCCCAAGTTTTCCGGGAAGTAATCAAGATGACTGTTCAGGAAGTGAACTTTCAGGCTCATCAAACATCCTAACTTTTTAAAGTTCTTTAACATGTTAGCAACAATAGCAACATATTCTGGATCTTTTTTATTCCCCAAGAACTTGGTAACCACTTGCTTGAATGACACCCATGCTTCTTTCTCATTTGAGGTCATTGTCGATTCAAAGTTAAGGTCTAACATCATTTTTCTAATGTCTGGCCCGACAAAGACGCCTTCTTTCAGTTTAGCTTCTGAGAGGTGTGGAAACTTTAGGCAGAGATACATAAAACATGGCCCATCTTTAGGCAAAGCCTTCACAAACTGTTTCATGAGGCCTAACTTTATGTGAAGAGGTGGTAGGAGCACTTTTTTTGGATCTACGAGGTTTTTGCGAAGAATGTTCTTTTCACCTGGTTTTAATGATTCCCTAGCAGGCCAGTTCTTTTTGCACCAATGTTGATCTCTAGCCCTACTGTCCCATTCACACAAGAAACATGGAAACTTGGTAAAACCACCTTGTTGACCAAGTAGCATACATGTTACTTTTAAATCACCACATATCATCCAACCATGATCACAATAGCCTATTTTATTCAGCACTATTTCTAGGTTTTCATAGCTTTCTTTCATGTGTACAGAATGACCAACAGGTATAGATGCGTACTGGTTTCCATTGTGTAATAAAACAGCCTTTAAACTTCTTTTGGATGAGTCAATGAACAGCCTCCAGTCTTCCTTTTTGTACTCAACACCAAATTCATTCATCAGACCTGGAATGTCTGTACAGTACACCAAATCACCATCTTGTTCAAAAAATTTTGAAAATTGTTGCTCTCTCTTTCTATACACATAAATGCTGGTTCCAGCACCCAACAAGTTCTTTTCTTTTAGTCTAGAGCCAAGCAATTCAGCTTTTTCTTTAGTTAAGCCTAGATCCCTAACCAAGTCATTAAGTTCAATCTGAGTAAACAATTTAGGCTCTACATTTTCTGTAATACATCGAAATTCTTCATCATCTTGTTCACCTAACTCAGATTCTACATCATAAGATGGTTCAGTTTGAATGGAATCCAAATCATCTGGAGGTTCAGGGACCGGCATATCTTGACCGTGTTTCACTGGTCGGATGGCAGACATAAGGTTAAGGTAGCTTATTACCTTCTTATTTTTTGAGTTGTGACCAGTTACATCAACACTACAAAAGTAACAATCATCAGAATGATTTCTTTGCTCTCTCCATATCATAGGAACTGCAAATTTGAAGGATTTTTTCTCCTTTTTTGACCATTTTCTTAGATCTTCAACACATACATAACATACCTTATGCGGCGCCCAAGATTTATCCTGATCGCCAAGTAAAGTTCCAAAGTATGATCGATAAACCTTTTTCACAAAGTCCGTAATGTTTCTTTGGTGTTTTTTAATCACAAACTCACCACAAATATAACAAAAACTGTCAACAGAGTTTTTACAACCGCGGTTAGACATTGTGTTGAGCACGTGTACAAAAACCGTGAAAGTGAGGTTAGATTGACAGTAAACAAACATCAGCTGTTAACGTTCAAATGGAATCTACCTTTTTTGATCTTTTAGTATGTTTCAGCAGTGCTACCAACACAATTTAAGTCCATTACCTCTACTTTTTTGATTATATTTAAACTATTATAGTATATGTTAAATTCTGTAGAAATCGCTTAATTAAAAAAATGTTACTACAAAATGTGAAGAAATTGTGGGTGATACAGCTTTGTAAGCATCATATTTGGATTCAGCGACCTGAAAGACATTAGAATAGGGTATTTTTAGTGAAAAAGTTTTTTCATCGTTGGCCTGTGTAATTATTTCAGTAGATTTGGAAGCCGGGTTTTAAATATTCATTTCTGCAGATTTGGAAGCCGGTTTGATTTCAATCAAGATTTTTATCATTTGTTCCAATTTCTCCCTTGATGTTCGGGGAAAACATTAAATCCAATCCCAGATTTTCTACCCGATTTTAAGACAAAAAAAAATGCCGGTTAAGGCTTGGAGAAATACACCTCTCTGTGTGAGTTGTTGGCCAAAACTGCCTTTAGCCGAGCACCTATTGATCACTTTAGTTTGCGCATCGCCTCGTCTATTGCCCATAAACGTTTCATAAACGGGATTCTGAGGGGTTTTAGGATTTTAATAATAAATTATATTAATTAATTATATGTTAGCAGTTGTGACTGCTACATCGTCAACATAGAAGTCTTCAGCTATGATTTTAGAAGCTTATTGATCTGGATTCTCCCAAAGAGTCAACCTGTGACTTAAAAGGAATGGACACAATGAACCGACCATCCAAGTTTCTCCTAAAGGTTGATTTGAAGTGCTCCTCGCACAATAACTGTTCTGGAGACTGAAGTTTAGTACCTGAGCACTCCTCAATCTCCCAAAACCTAGAAAGGTCGTCAGTTTCGATATTGTGTGATAATCCACATATGGTAGATTGCTGACTATTCACCCTGGTATTTACTAAAGGACCAGAAATGATCCACCCTAATCTAGTTTTCTGAAGTATGGGTTTTTCAGGACCTAACTTGACCTGATCCACACATAGCAGGTCCCAAAAAATACTAGCACTGATCAGAATATTTATTTCCGAATGAGTATGAAAATTTGGGTCTGATAAACGAATATTTGCAGGTATGGGCAACGAAGATGCATCAATTTGACAAACTGGAAGTTGTCCACATATTTGTGGAATGATTAAACACTCTAGGGGGAAAGAATATATAGATTGTAAAGAGTTAATAACAATATTGCATTTGTGATTTATTTTAGAAGAAACATGAGCGATACCCACTACAGAAATGTTAACCTGCTTCCTTGAAATACCCAGCAAATCAACTAAACTTGATGTGATAAAATTAGATTGAGCTCCACTATCTAAAAGAGCTCTACAATTATGAGCAACCCCTAAATGGTCACGAACTTGGACAACAACCGTTGATAGAAGGATTTGTTGATTTTGAGAAGTATTAGAAAGTGTCTGAGGGCTACTCTGAGAAGCAACTACTTGATCATTAAACTGAGACAATGGATTTAGTGGATTTTCAATAAATTCATGGAGAAGAGTATGATGTTTCTGGTTACATTTCTTACATTCGCCATATTTGCACGTAGCTTGTTGATGTCCAGAATGCAGACAATTCAAGCATAATTTAAATCTACGTACTTTATTGATACGGGCAGGAATGTCTAATGAATGAAATTGACTACAGTGAACCAGTTTGTGTTGCTGGTTGCATAAAGGACAATAAAGAAAAGAAGATTTTGTACTTACAAGAGCCTTGGTACTGTTGTGTCTGAATTTGACATGATTATTGACAAGTCCCTTGAATATTGGGTTTATTTAGATTATATCTTTCTAGAGTATCTGCCTTCGTTTTTATGAAATATATGAGGTCCGAAACTTGACTGACTTTACCATTGTTGGCCTTCTCCCATTCTTTCACAGATTCAGAATCTAATTTTTCCAAAAGAATATATTTGAGAAGGGCATCCCAATGTTCGACTGGTTGTTTTAATGCCTCCAAAGCTCTAAGATTGCTACAAAATTTATCAATTTAATTTCTGATTGAAAATGAACCTTCTTTATTGATTGCCTTTAAATAGAAGATGGCTTTAATATGGTTATGCAACAACAATTCCTTGTTAGAATATCTCTCAACCAAAAGATTCCATGTAACAGTAAAATTAGAAGCAGAGAGAGGTATAGAAGCAATGACTCTCTCAGCAGAACCTGTTATGCATGCTCTTAAATAATGTAATTTTTGTATTTCAGATATACTATTATTTTTTAAAACTAACGAATCAAATAAGTCATGAAAATCTAACCATTCTTCTATGTTGCCACTGAATTTTGGCAATTCAATAGAAGGATTGGATGCAAAATGTTCACTAGTAGGACTAGATGTACTGGAGGCACTAGCTGAGGTTGTTGTCAACAGTTGTTTTGCCTTAATTATAACTGAATAAAATGATGTTTCGAACGTTTCTCTGTAATTTATTTCTTCCTCAGTTATTGCGTCCAGTAAACTTTCTATTTTTAATTGGGTTTCTTGATATTGAGTATTAATACTATTCGCGTTTTCGATGCGCAATTCAATTTCAGCGCGAGTTGGCTCATTTATCTCACCGTGGGTTGAGTCCCTATCAATGAATTTAATAAATGAGGTTAATCGCGCTTTAAGAGATGCTCTTATCTTTTTTAACGTAGGCAAATCCCCCATTTTAATTCAAATTTAAATGTTTTAACTATTATGTGTCAAAGTAAACTAACAATGAACAATAAATTTCAAGATTGAAGAAGTCTAAGTTAGGAAATTGAAATGAAAGGCAGATAAGTAAGGAACAAAAGCTCACTTCCCTGATTTTTGATGATTCGATGTCCCGTCTAGTGAAATCGTCAGTATGTGTTCAATCGGATTGTATACTTGACTTGAAGACTGGGGCAAAGGAGCACTCGATGTATTTCTGCGACTGTCCCGTTCAACGTTGTCGGCAAACATGGATTTTGTAGGTTGTATGGCGTGGAATAGCACAAATATCCGAAGCTCTAAGGACCAATGTTTGTTTTGTTCTTTTTCTTAGATATGATCTGATGATTTATCTATTCGTAATGTGAAAAATTCTTATAATAAAATTATACAAAATGAATTTCAAGATCTGACTTTTTTATTCTCGCTTGACACACACAGAGATGATACAGATTAATTATTAGTTGCTATTGGCAACCTTGACATTTCCCCTTTTTAATAATTATGCAGCCACTATCTTGAACAAAACTCAAAACGAAAAATTAAATTGGGAGGGGCAAAGAATGGACAGGACAAAGAATGAAAGGACTATTACAAGAAACTGTTAACAGAACAAAGGCCACAATTCATTGGAAAAGAAAACAAAGACATTTTTATTTACTTTATTCTAAGTTTCGGCAGGAAATCCATGCCTTTTTAAAGAAATAATATTGACTAAAAAACATTTTATCAAAGACATTTTAAGGGTTACAGAAACTTTTGACTTACCAAGCATGTAAAAGTTCTTTGCTAACAAGTATACATTAAACGTCACAATTAAAATAATAATAAAAGCATAGGACATACTCACTAAGTCACTATCAGTTATCACTAATCAGTTATTTTAACATCACAGGCATTCTGTGATTATTTTTTATGTGTTTTTAAATTAAATTAAAATGTATCCTGTTTAAATTTTTGACATATTTTTCATCATTTATTGCATTATAATTCTTTTTGATTTGTATAGACTCTGGGAGCTCTCTCTTCCTCCTGTTATATGCACTTTTTAGGACCTTGGTTTTGTTAAAATCAAATTTATGTTTCTTTTCGTTTTCATGTTTTGTGAGAGCGGTTGAGTTTTTTTTGTCATATTTGTGAGAACGTATTCAATAAAACAATTTTAAACTGAAGTGTAACTAGATTTTAAATTTCTTTGAATCAGCTCTCAAACAATCAACAGCCAACTCTCATCCTCTCAAGAAACCTTAAGTACATAATATTCAGATCTATTCAATGAAACCTTTGGAATTTTAACAGGTGTCACACCCGTTGCGAAATGTTATAAAAGCTAGTTGCTCTACAAACGCCATCAGTTATTTGCCTTCAAGAAACACATTTAAAAGGTTTTTATCACGCTAGGTTTTTTATATTTGGGAGCTATGCCCATTAATCCAGCCACATTTCATAAAATGTGGCTGGCTTAAAAGCTTAAAGCCGGTCTCAGCTTGTGTAGAGGATGGACGCTGAACTGAGTAGGGGTTCTTCAGCACTTTGTGCAAGACAGACTGGGTGAGGAAGTCCTCAATCCCGACACGGCGCGTCCCAATGGCTGATAGGGAACGTTCCTGTAGATATGCAAGATAGGTATAAATAAGGCTTCGCCAAATAAGTACCCGCGGATCAACGGAGGACATGACACAGGTCAGCAGCTGTGTCATGAGTGGCCCGTGGCTGAGGAATACAATTCCTGACAGGTGCGGTACCACAAAGTCGCAGGCGAAAATCAAATGCTGATTTAACCAGCTGTGATACTGCGAACACTCACCACTCCCCTCCGTCAAGCGGGGTGTTTTAATGCCAAAATACCCCTCAAAATACAACATGTTGAATTTGAAACGAAATGGGACGATACCCCAGGTGAGTAGAGCTAACAGCTCAGAATCCCACACCGGAAAATCGGTAAGCCTCACGGATTCTGGGGGAGGCACAAACTCAACAAAACGCGTCAAAATGGATACGAACAAACAAAAACAGTTACTACTAGCCACATACAACATCCAATCTATGGCTAAAGATAACAAGGCCTACGAATTAGAAGAAGAACTATCCAAGATAAAGTGGGATATTGTAGGACTGTCAGAAGAGAAGAGGCTAACAATGCATGCATCTAAACTCTGGAAATCACTTTATACTATATAGGGAAAATAGAAGAAACATATGATATAGTAGGATTTCTTGTCAAAAAGTATCTCACACCATATATTTCTACATATAAAAGCGTTTCTGATAGAGTAGCTTATACTATAATAGACCTAGATAATAAAACCAAGATCAAGGTTATACAAGTGTATGCTCTCACAACAACACATCAGGAAGAGGTAGTTGAAATGTTGTACGAAGATTTGATAACAGCATTAGAAGAAAATGATACCAAGTATACCATCATTATGGTAGATTTCAATGCAAAATTAGGTAAAAAAGAAGAAAATACTGAAACGAAAATAGTGATGCATGGTTATGGCACGCGAAATTAAAGAGGAGAAAAATTATATAACTTCTTAGAACAACAAAATTTGTATGCCATGAACACACACTTCAAGAAACCAGCAAACCGAAAATGGACGTGGATATCTCCCGATAAAAAGACGAAAAACGAGAGATTACTTCTTGTGTGAGAACAAAGATATTTTTGAAGATATAACAACTGCTCTCAATAGATTCATAACTGGCAGCGATCATCGCCTTTTAAGAGCAAGGATTCATATTAAACAGACGAAAACTGGTAGAAACAGGCCACATAATTATTGTAATTAGATAGGTCAAACTAAAATACGACAGAAGGGAAATGAGTACAGAGAAGTCTTAAGAAAAGAATTTGTAGAACATTGTCAACAAGAATACTCCGACATGAACACAATTAATAAAGAAATGCAACGAAAGCTCTTGAAAGCAGTACTGACTGTTGCAAAGAAAACGAAAAATAAAGGAGACAGAATAAGTAATAGAACAAAACGGTTGATGGAAAAGAGACGCACATTTCTAAGCGAAGGAAAGCGAAACACCAATGGTTTCAAATAATTGATTAAACAAATAAAGAAGGGAGTAAAGGAAGAATTAAGGATCTATAATGAAAACAAGGTAGAAAAAATAATAGAAAAGAACCGAGGCCTGAAATGCCTAACATCAAACTTAGGAAAGCCTATAATAATTTCAATGAAGGATAAAGATGGAAAAAAAATAAGAGAAAAGAACGAAATCCTAAAAGTTACTGAAACATTTTACCGTGATTTATATTCCTCAAACAAGAACTCAGATAACACTGCAAAGGAAAATCTTAAGAGAAAGATAACGAATGTCAACTCAGAAATACTAATAATGCTCCGGGTCCAAATGAAATACTTGTAGAAATGTTGAAGGAGGGAAGTGAAATTATTCTCGAAGAATTGAAAAATTTTTTCAACGAATGTCTTCACAGAGCAGAAGTCCTAGATGATTGGAATGAAAGTTTGACAATACTTCCCTTCAAAAATTGAGACAGGGGAGATCTGAAGAAATATAGGCCAATCTCCCTGCTGTCTCAAATGTACAAACTGTTTATGAAAGTAATAACTAGAGTAACGTCGAAACTCGATAGCTATCAACCGGTAGAGCAGGCAGGATTCCGAAAGGGTTACAGTACAGCGGATCATCTTTTTACAGTCAGAACGCTAATAGAGAAAGTCAATAAATATCACTTAAACTTATACATTGGCTTCGTTGATTATGAAAAGGCATTCGACTCCATAGAACTTTGGGCAATAGAGAGAGCTATGAATAACTGCAGGATAGACTCCCGATACAGAATGCTCATACATAATATTTACAAGAAAGCTACAATGAAAATAAAAATAGATGCGAAAACCAAAGCTATACCAATCAACAGAGGAGTTCGCCAGGGAGATGTTATCTTACCAAAGCTATTCACATTTGGACTGTTCGAAGACATTACCTTATAAGGACCCGAGCGGGAAACACTAGATATTGATTTATTATCAATGTTTTTCTTAATTTCAGAAAGTTTTGAATATTCTTGTATTTTTGAGTTTTGGCGTATGTTTCTATAAATAAATGATTTTTTTGGATAATCTGTAAAAATTATTTTAATCTAACATATACTTTTACATATATACCTGATTTAAAACTAATAGCTTCAAACGTTTTGTTTTTTCAGCAAATAATACCCATGGATCGATTTTTTTGCACCTGAGTGTAGAACAATATTTGAAAACAAGAATTTACGATCAGTGTATCCTCCCTATACTCCTGTATGGTTCACAGACGTGGACACTCACCAAGTCTAATATGGATAAAATAGTAAAAGCACAAAGAGCGATGGAAAGATCAATGCTCCGGGTGAGAATTATAGACAAAAAAACAAACAAATATGGATTAGAAGCAAAACCAAAGTAAAAGACGCAGGAGAACATGCTGCCAAATTAAAATGAAGCTTCGCAGGACATAATGCCCGACTCAAGGATAAAAGATGGAACTACGAAATACAAAAATGGTTAGGAAAGAGAAGCAGAGGAATACCACAAATAAAATGGGCCGATGAAATTGAGAAGATCGGAGGACACAAATGGAAGCAAGTGGCGCAAAATAGAAAACACTGGATTGATTTCGGGGAGGCCCATGCCCAAAGTTAGATTACTTAAAGCTGAAGAAGGAGAAGAAACCAACCATACACCAAAGCTATTATGAACTTAATCGAATAATCAAGAATAGGGAAAGGAAAAAAATCTTTTACATCCAGGGGTCTTTCAGGATGACTAACCACAGACTAAGTATACCACGGGAAAAGGGTATTATTACCGGAAAAAAAATAAAAGTAACTTACAGCTAGACCTAAGCTCAAGTGGCAATTTACAAGTTTTCACAAAACCTACAAAAATCCTAAACATGTTCTCTTGCAATCGCTGAATATTAAATATATTTCTATTTATCACATACTTGGCGTATGCAAAGAATATGTGATCTAAGCTACTTTCGCACAAATCCAACTGTATTTGATTAATTTTATATAAATGTGCTGGATAACAGGCGTGACCTAATTTTAATCGAGAGATAGTAAGAATATCGTATCTTGAAAAATCTAAATTTTTATGTCAATAATCCGTCGGGACTTTCCATTGATTCCATTGAAATTTTCAGTTATTACATATGTAGTTTTACTTATTGTTATGTATCATGGAAGTCCAATATCATTTAATACTTCCTCGCCACTGAAAATGCTGTCTTTTGCCAGCTGAGCTATTTTTCATTATGTCCAAGGCCAGTTCAAGTGGCGGTGAGACCCGCTACCGAAAGGACGCTCTTGGTATCACAGTCTAACTTCCTGCACACTGAAGTCCAAGCGACTGAACGTGAACAGTGTCGCCGGGCGCTCTCATTCAGTAGCCAATCAGCGCACCGGACACATCTCCACACACAGGAAAGATTGTCCATTGGTTGGAAATAATGGTATTACCAATCTTTCGACAATTTAAATTTCCTATTGGTTCGATGTTTGGAAAATCCATCTTACTACGTCATAATCCTAAAAGACAAAAGACTTTTCTGTATAAAAGAAGGTGGATTTTCTATTATCGGCCAGTTCGAGCTTGCCCTCGTATTTGAAGACTCTAGGTACGGTGTTAATCATCCACCTAGAATATGCATTTTATTTCTTACCTTATTTTTGCTATATATATTGTTCTGATATTTGTGTGCATTTATTGATATTTCTGCCATTTTATTGTGCTTATTTTCTGTTTGGAAATACGGTCTCACGTTAACATACGTCTGCCCTATTTTTCATATATATTTACTTGTGTTTTTGTACGGTATTTCTCACGGAAGCCTCTACAAGGACTTAGCTATTACTTAGAACGTACCTATTACTTAAGTCTCACGTGGTCATACGTCTGACTTATTCTCATTACTTGTTATTTCTGTGCTATTTTATTATTGCTTACTTTTATAACTTGTACTTCTCTTGTGTTCTCTTCCGTAACTCAAGGAACACAAGATATATATATATATATATATATATATATATATATATATATATATATATATATATATATATATATATATATATATATATATATATATATATATATTCCGGTGTATTTCCTTCCGTAAGTTAAGGAAAACACAAAATACATGCCGTTTTATTGTCGCATATATTCCACATATATATATATATATATATATATATATATATATATATATATATATATATATATATATATATATATATATATATATATATATATATATATATAGATATATATATATATATAGATATATATATATATATATATAGATATATATATATATATATATATATATATATATATAGATATATATATATATATATATAGATATATATATATATATATATATATATATATATATATATATATATATATATATATCTACGGCATAAAGTGGACTCCGCCCATGTTAAAATTCAGGTTTAATTGAGCTCCGTGGTCAAGTGGATACCGATATACGGAGCTCACTTGACCATTCCATAATATTGGTTCTGTCGATTCATCAACATGTAGAGTTTAATAATTTATAAAAATTTTTTGGAGCCCGTAAATACCCCTGTATCATAAATGTATATCGTTTAGTTCACGAGTATATATTATAGGGGTCGTTCAGATCTTTTTCATTGTATATTTGAACCATACGTTTATCGGTTTAAGTAAGCTCTGAGAGTTTGGCAACTGTGAGATTATACCGTATATTTTCAACATATACCCTGAACGGTTTATATGGGCTCCTTATTTTTATCTACTATTTGTAGACAGTGTAATGTCATATGCATTACACTGTGTAACAGAGGATATCTTATTACCTGGTATAACTACGTACTAAAAGGTAACTGGTTCTTTAAAAAACAGGTATATAGATACAAAAGGATTTCGGCTTATTATTTAATGGAATGTTCGCTTGCATAGAAAATTTTATTTTTTCTGCATTTTTAGAAATATTGTTTTTTTATTTAATATAATTTATTAGTTCAATGCCGAATTCGATGTTTTTTTTTATTACAGAAATTTCGTAATGTATTTTGTTTACGTGAGTATGTCTTTGTACGTTTTATGTAAGCACCCGATTAATAAAAACTACTTTTATTTCATCTACTCTTCTGCGATATCTTGTATAAAGCTTTTTTATTATTTTAGTTCTGGTCTTATTTGTATACTCGATATCTCGTATACTATATCTCGATAGAAGGTTATCTCAAAATAAATATGGTTAAGTGCTGCAATAGATATTTTTGTGTTAAAATGGGTAGTAGTGTTGTGCACAAAACGAAAGAATGGTTAATTTGTCTATCAAGGTATATTCGGCAGCAGAAGCATATAGCGCAAGCGTCTATGTTTTAAAGGCGGAAGGACGTACGCCTCATTTTTAGCTGACAAGCTTGCGAAGAATATTATTTCTGGTCCTCAATTTACCTTTTAGTTTTAAACAATGATCTGTGACTGATACCGTGGGATACAAACTATTTTCAAGAAATTTATAGGAAGTCTACAGTTCAACAATTTCATGACATTATTGGATGTTCAGTTTGTGAAAGCGTCTATCTTAGGGAAATTGAGGAGCGCACATGAGTTTTTCAGGGGTTTTGGCTGAAAATTGATTCATAGTTTATTTTTATTGTGCAATAATAGGTGTATCGTCTTTATAATATTAGTCCTATTATCTAATGGTATAAGTTGATCGTTTGGGTAAATGTTATACAGTGTAGGTGCTTTTATGCTACCCCAAGCGAGACCGTTCTTCATCTGCTATTCTTAACATTGAGTGATACAAAAAATATTCTCTTGTGTAGGCATACGCAAATAATATAAGTGAGTTTGTTATCTAAGGGAATATCATATAGTTTTTCGAGAAATATTTGGTAATTTAAGGTATCATAAGCGGCATTTAGATTGTAAAATACCACCCCTGATACCCGATATTTTTCGTACCCGTCTTTGATGTGTTGGGTAAGATTTAGCATTTGTAATGTACATGATCTTCCCTATCTATAGCCACTTTTGTCTTTTAATTTGAGATTTTCTTAAAATATCGGTGAAATCATATTAACGATCTTGTGCAAAAGTATTTTAAATAGCTGATAAAATAAAGATATTGGCCGATAGTTTTTGTGTTCGTTGGAGTTTTTGCCAGGTTTAAGCGAAGTAACAACTTTGGCTTGTCTCTAGATTTTGGGTGTTTCCATAATTTGAATACAGTTGTTCATCATCCGGATAAGCCATTGTGGTGTTTTTGGTCTAGATTTCGTAATAAGCTTTGTGCTCAGATCCTCAATGTCGGTAGTTGTATTGTTTTTCATTAAATATGTAAATGGTGGATCCAAGCTCAACATCGTTGAAAGGTTCTCTGAAAGCTGACTGGTGTTGTCCTTTCTTACTTTGAGTTATTCTTTGCTTTTTTTCCGACAGAGATAGCATGTCTATAATTATAATGTGGTTTTCAGCGATAAGCTTTATACCAAATACCCTACGTTAGGCCCTATATGTGTTTCCTGCACTATAAATAAGTCAGATTCGTGTTTAGCGCACATGTCTGATAAGTTTAAGTAAAGCAAAGTTTCTTGATCTCTAGATATACCCTTAACAGTTATAAACATATGTTATTAGAATAGTTGGTCCTAAAAAGGACCAATTTAACAAAATCATATTAAAGGGGTGACTGAAGAATTAGCCGATTAATTATTTAATCATTACCCTGGGTATGCCCGATTGTGGTGATCTTCTTAGTACTTAAATTTTCGTAAAGGCTCGTTCTTTGAACCCCATAAGTAATGCCTAATATTTTACTTTTTATTGAAAATTTAAATTTTACATGCCGTGTATTACTTTTTGGCGATATTTCGAATCAGATTTGTATAGTAATAATTTAAGGTATTAAAGAGCCTGTTTGTGGTAAATAAATAGGTTTGTGATATCGTTCGTAACTCATATATAGATAATAAAAAAATAAACAGTTAAAATAGGTGTAAAAAATTTCAACTTCATACATCGGCGCCATTGTTCAGGTGATGAATTTATCACAGATATCAAAGGTTACATTTTAATTCAAGGTTCTATTTGCGTATTTTCAATATTATAAGAGTAGGAAAAGACATGTTTATGCTTTTATTTTTTTTTTTTTAAATCTATTCTATTTTCTTTCTAGAGTTCCGTCTTTTTTGAACGACCTGTGGTCTTTTTTCAATTGGACACTTGTCTAAGGCTATGACAAATACTCTGTCCTCTGCTATTCTACATTAATATGACTGATTCATTTTCTCTTTCTTGCAGCTATTTTATTGTTTATCCTGTCAATCCTGTGTATCTTTTTCTTCTTCTTCTTCTTCTTTTTATATAGACATGACTCTGTCTGTTTTTCAATGTGTCTCCAGTAAGTTGCCGTTCCATGGTTTTCGTGGTCTTCTTACTGATCGTCTTCCTATTGGGTAACCGTCTCTTGCCATGTCTACTACTCCATTTGTTGTCATTCGGCTTATATGATCTTTCCATTCTACTCTTCTATTTCTTAACCAGTTCTTGATGTTCTTCACCTTGTATCTACATCTTATATCTGTACTTCTAGCTCTGTCCCATAGTGTCTTACCATCAATTTTTCTAAGTGTTTTTATCTCTGTTGTTTCTAACATCCTTTTTGTTCTCTCTGTGTCAGGTATTGTTTCTGCTGTGTATGTCATTATTGGTCTGATAACTGTTTTGTAAATTCTGCCTTTGGTTTCTTTCCCGATATTTTTATTTCTTCATATTGTTTCATTTAGGCAGCCTGCGGCTCTGTTTGCTCTATTCAGTGGATCTTCCACTTAAGTTTCGAGTTTTCCGTAGCTAGATAATATGATACCTAGATATTAAAACTCCATCACTTGTTCTATTATCTGACCTTAAAACTCCAATTAACATATTAGTAAACTTGCTGTTGTAACCATGCATTTTGTCTCTTTTGAGGAAATTAACATGTTAAATTTTCTGGCGGTTATATGAAATTGGTGTAGCATACGTTGTAAATCATCTTCACTTTGAAAGAATAGTATTGCGTCGTCTGCATAGCAGATTATTTTAATTTGTTTTTCTCCCATTTGGTATTCTCTTTTATTTCTTACTTTTTTAATATTTCATCCATAATCCGGTTGAACAATAGAGAACTCATTAAATCTCCCTGTCTTATCCCATTACCAGCTTCAATAGGGTCGGTTAGTTCTTCTTCTACTTTTACTTTTATTGTGTTGTTTTGGTATATATATTCGATTGTTTTGATTATTCAATGAAATTGACATTAATTTGATAGTTTTCATTTTATTAGTACTGATGGTATATAACTAGCATCTGTTGGTACTATATATCAATTTGAACATGTGGAAGTAAGAGAACTCTCTTGTTAGTAATTTCGGTGTAAATTATGATGAAACCAGAAATAACCCATAATATTATCCCACACCTCAAAGGTCTGCCTCGCGGTATCTGGGAGACGCAATAATTCGCTTTTGATAGATAAAAACAAAAACCCACTAAGACGAACACAACATAAATCAAAAAAATCCGTCAACCTGTCAATAGGGACATACAATATTAGATCAATGTCTACGGATGAAAAAGTACATGAATTGGAAGAAGAATTAACAAACATAAAATGAGATATCATAGGCCTATCAGAAACTCGACGAAAAGAAGAAACCCGAATACAGCCTATGTCATACTTAAAATAAGAAGAACATCAATTAAAATTATCCAGGTATATGCCCCCATGACAGCTTATGATGACGAAGATATCGAACTATTTTATGAAGATATATCAAAGGCTATGGAAGAACATAAAAATCGTCTTATACTAGTAATTCGAGATTTCAATGCCAAACTGGGTAGAAAACTAAACAAGAAAGAAACTAAAATAGGAGATTTCGGGTATGGTCAGAGAAATGATAGAGGTGCTACTTTGATGAACTACCTAGAAGAAAAGCATCTATACGCAATGAACTCCTTTTACAAAAAGAAGCCCCAACGAAAGTGGACATGGATCAGCCCTAATGGATCCACAAAAAATGAGATCGACTACATACTGTCCACGGAACGATATATCATTAAAGATGTAACAGTTCTTAACAGATTCACAACAGGTAGCGATCACTGGTTGGTCAGAGCAAAACTTAGTATTGACGGTAACTATGAAATGAAAAGAAAAATAATTAAAAACTGGGATCTAGTAGATAGAAACAAACTAGGGCAATATAAAGAGATATACAAAGACCTATTAAAAGAACAACTTACTTAAAAATTAGACAGTGATGACAAAGATATAGATGAAATAGACAACATACTTACAGCAACGATGATTACTTCAGGAAAAGAAATAGCAAAAAAGGATCTAAAAATGAACAACTATATATCAACAGAAACAAAGAAGCTTATGGATAAAAGAACGACGCTATAGAATATGTAGAAATCAATAAAACAATAAGCAGAATGATAAGAGAAAATAAGAGAAAAGAACAAGAAATAAAAATAGAAAAGGTAATACAAAACAACAAAAATATGAAATGCTTAAGACCGAAATTAGGTAAGTGTGAAATAAACAAAATAAAAGATGAAAACGGACTAGAAACAAACATTAAAGATGACATTATAAATATTATCCACCATTTCTACTCAGAACTATACAAAACAAAAAAGGAACCACCAGAAACAATTAAAAACCAACTTAAGGCTAAAGTAAAAAATGTCAACTCAGAGCTATAGCCAGAAATAAGCAAATCAGAAATAAAGAAGGCATTGAAAGAAATGAAAAACAACAAATCGCCTGGAAAAGATGGGATAACTGCAGATACGCTGAAATATGGTGGAAAAGTGGTAATTAACACTCTACATTCCCTTTTTAACAAGATATTAAAAGAAAAAAGAATCCCAAACAACTGGAAGGAATCCGTAACCATTATCCTACACAAGAAAGGGGATAAAGCAGACATAAAAAACTACCGTCTCATAACACTCCTCAATGTAATGTATAAACTCCCAACAAAAATTTTAACCAATAGATTGACGACAAAATTCGATGGATACCCAACAAGCTGGTTTTAGAAAGGGATTCAGCAAAAGTGACCATTTACTAAGTATGAAAATACTTATAGAACGAGCAAATGAATACCATATTCCTCTATATATAGCGTTCATAGATTTCGAAAAGGCTTTCGACAGTGTCGAACATTGGGCAGTGAAAAGTTCTTTGATTAACAGCAGAATTGACCACAGATAAGGAAGCCAAAACAACAATTAAAGGATATGAATAAACAAAATCAATACAAATAAATAGAGGCGTGAGACACAATATCACCGAAACTTTTCAATCAGGCTCTGGAAGATATTTTTAAAAGATTAGAATGGGAAGAAAAAGGTATAAAAATTTGTGGACAACGCTTGAACCATCTAATATACGCTGATGACATCGCATTGATAACAGATAAATGAGAAGAATTATTTGAAATGATGAAAGAACTGGACGTAGAAGCTGGAAAGATAGGCCTTTTTATGAATTACAGCAAGACCAAAATTATAACAAATACAGATGAAAACATCACAATGAGGATCGGACAAGATGAAGTAGAACAAGTTCAGGATTATATATATCTGGGTCAAACTATAAAACGTAACAAAGAAAACCAAACAGCAGAGATAAAAAGACGAGTTAGACTGGCATGGGCGGCATTTGGCAAACTAAGCTACATTCTTAAAAACAAAAGATATCCACAGCATCTTAAGACTAAAGTATACAATCAATGCGTACTCCCTGTTCTAACTTATGGTTCTCAAACGTGGACATTTACAAAAGCAAACATGGACATAACCATAAAAACCCGAAGAGCAATGGAAAGACAAATGTTGCACATAAGACTAATGGATAAAAAGAGAAACGAGTGGATAAGAGAGAAAACAAAAGTGAGGGATGTTAGACAAGAAGTTGCAAAATTGAAATGGAGATTTGCCGGGCACAATATAAGACAAAAAGAAGACCGATGGAACAAAATTCTTATAAGTTGGAGACCGTGGGAATATAAACGAAGCAGAGGAAGGCCCCAAATGAGATGGGCAGATGATATCAAGAAGCACGTGGGCTCTAGGTGGATGACTATACCGACAGACAGAGAAGAATGGAAAAGGATTGGGAAGGCCTATGTCCAAAGATGGACCGAAAAGGGCTAATTAGATAGGGACAGATTCTCCCCGTGTGATCTTAGTATTTCCGTTGATTGAATAGTATAGGGTATCCAATATTTTAATTAACGGTATGTCAGAGTTTTATTAATTTTTATATATATTTGCAAAATGAAGAAGAAAGTTCAGTACAGGCAGTTAAACAGCTGATCTGTCAATTTAGAAGTAAGAGCAAGTACCAACTTGCTGAAAAGCATACCATACACAAAAGGGATAATAAAATGTACTGCACAAACTATAGCGATATAAGCTATATATAAGCTATATATCTATTAATTATTAGGATATACAATATTTTTTCTAATACACCTGGAACGATTGAGTGAATAATCAATTATTGACTATTAGGCAGTTAATTAGAAATGTTGGGAATACAAAAAAAACATTAAATTAGTTATTTATAGATTTTAAACAAACACTGATATAATCATAAGAATAAAACTATGAAATACCATGGCAGAACTTACTGTCGACTTATTTTCAAATGTATTGCAAAGAGCTTTAAAAAATGTGAACGAATTATTAACAGCTGTTTTGAAAACTAAATATTATGAGACGAATTGGGGATATTATATTACACAAACTAAACCGCTTGCCTACAAAAATATTAGGAAAATATGATACGACGCGAAAGACTAATGACTTTACAGCTAATTGCCACATAAGTATCAATGTAACTATAGCTCGCAAAATGGGTTCAATTACATTGCAATTTTTAAATTTTTCGTGATAAAATGAAGTGATTGATTGTTGTTTTGAAAAGGTAAGTTGTTTTTTATTTTTGTATTCCTATCATCTGATATTGTAATATCAACAACATTTTTCATAATATATTCTGAAATGCGCTTTCTCTTACTGATAACGAACAAAAGTTTTATAAACTTCTCGTTAATATAATTATGAAGGAATTTAGATTTTTATCTTGTTCTTACTATAGTTCTAAAGCACAAATGTAGTCATAGTCTACCGTATATTTTTCATAGTGGTCATAGTTTTTAATTGTAGTATAGCTTATGTGTTTATAATAACTAGCGCATAGAAAATAATAAAAATTTTTACCCTGTGCTTTATGTTTATTATCCTTTATTGTATTGGAACATCTAGAAGTATAGCAATACATTTTAATTGTTGAACAAAAGAGAAAATAAAACCACTTTTTGTGATGTGTCACTTAACCATACACAAAATTGTACACAAATAGTCAAATGGTAGTAAAAGTTTCCGATATAGGCCGCCAAACGGCAGAGGCACCGCCGCGCTCTATGTCTATACTATGAGATGTTTTTCATACAGTTTTCGGATCAGATTTTTTCAAAACATCCAATTACATCTTCTTTTTGCCTTTCTTTATTTAGGCTAACCGCTAAAGCGTTTCTTCTTAATCTACATTAATGTTTATATTTACAATTCTTTCTGGAACGAGCTATAATTTTTCTCAAATAACCATTTTGTGTGGTTTAGTCGCCTTAAGGTTTAGCATGCTTTATCAGATGCTCTTTAAAGTCTCTTTTAATATTATTATCGTTTGAGAAATTTTTCCCAGATACTTATATTTCGTTTTGATTTTCAATCTTCTTTTAATGTTAGTTTAAATGGTCCAGTAGTGTGTTCGTACAGTTCAGTTATAAGCAAAATTAGGTGTTGTTGTACACCTAATTCTTTTAGTATCAGTCATAAGTGTATCCATTTGACTCTGTCGAACGCTTTACGATAATCTATAAAACAAATCCATTGTGGGATATTGAATTCCCTAGACTTTTATACTTTTTTTTGGACTATTAGAATAATAGCTTTAAAATTAAATGTTTAGTGAAAATCTCTACGCGACTTTAATGCATTAAATATTTTAATTAAAAATCGACATATCTATTGAAATTAGGCAGTAAAAAAGTATGTTATTAAAGATAGATTTATAAATTATTGTAGTTTAAATTCAACTACGCTATAAAACAAACATTGCATGTCTTAAACTGCAGGAATCCAAAAATTACAAAGATCTTCCTATTGTTTGAGTTTTCTTTAATTATATTAATAGGAAAACAAGCATTATAGTCCTACCAAAGGGGCTTCTACTTTCATAAACTGTTACACGATTACTCTATCCGATGTACGTACATTTATGAACTAAATGTTTTAGTGACAATGCCTTTTAATAAAAAATACTAATTAATAAAAATGGAAACCTAACTTTTCCACGTTTATAATAGACACTTTCTTATGTTTAAAAATATATAAAACAAGTAATATAAATTACCGCCTTGTTTATTAAAACTAAAAAGTAAAATAAAGGTATATGTCGGTTAACAATTTATATTTAACTACATAAATTAGCCAAATAGTCCTCAAATTCCTCCATGATTAAATTAATGGATATTTAAATAAATTTCCAGTTCCAGAATGTACCTGCTGTAAAATTTGAAAATCTACTACTAATACAATTATTGGCAACATCGCAGGAGTTTAGAAGTATATGCAATATCGTAAATACGGATCCCACAAATGGTTTATCCTTTTGTGGAGTCCACTTAATCCTACGTGTTGGTCGGAGTCTACATAAAGCGCTACTCAGATAATAAAATACACGGTGTATATTCTACTGGAGTTAGTATAATACCGTTTTAGAACGGAGCTTACATTAACCGCTAGATGTATATATATATATATATATAGATATATATATATATATATACATATATATATATATATATATATATATATATATATATATATATATATATATATATATATATATATATATATATATATATATATATATATATATATATATATATATATATATATATATGTTCGGATAAATTTCCGAGGTCAGAGGAATGAAAATTACTTAGTTCTCGGGAAGAACCGCGTTGAGAATTTATTACTCGACGTTTCGGCACCCATTTTGGAGCCATTATCAAGAGTGATACGGTTCGGTTCGAGTTCGGGGTCTCAATCTGCCTACTATCCTCACTCGAGACGTACCAGTATCGTGTTCTATATCGCAAGAACTGTCTCTCGGCACTGAGGTCTCAATCTGCCTACTCCTCAGTGTCGAGTGACAACCGGTCTTATCCTGTGTCGCTGCTTTTATACTCGCTGTATGCGCGGGAACGGTATGGGCTGACGTGGTCTGAACTGACGTGGCCTGGGCAGTGTGGGCGGGAGGTCGCTGAAGCAGGGGTGGTGTTGGGCTAGGGCTGAAGTAGTATCGGAATGTTTGACAGATATAGAATGTTCGTAAATACGGTTATGGATTCGTCGGTTTGTCTGTCCGATGTATGTACGTGGGCAACTGGAACAGGGTATCTCGTAGACACCATGGTCTTCATTAGGGATTTGGTCTTTTACGGATCTGACGAGATTGGATAACTTGGAGTGAGTAGTAAAGATGGTTTTGATATTTAGAGGAAGAAGAGTTCTACTGATTTTATCAGTGACACCTTTAATAAAAGGTAGAAAGATTTTGGGTTGGTCCGGCAGCAAGGTTTCTTTTTTGGATGGAATGGGGTTTAGATGTTTTTGAATGCTCTTATTGATTTGGGTTTTGTGGTAGCCGTTTTGTAAGAGTGTTTGCCTTATTGAATTAATTTCGGATGACCTATGATTGTTGTCGCTAAGTCTTATGGAACGAGAAATGAGAGTGTTGACAACTGAATTGAGTTGGGCGGGGTGATGATGTGACTGGGCATTAAGATATCGGTTTGTATGAGTGGGTTTCCGGTACACGGAATAGGAAAAGCTGTGAGGTAAGTTTTTCGGAATAAAAACATCAAGGAATGGCAAAGACGCTTTAGACTCAACTTCCATCGTGAATTGAATACTAGGATGTATCCCATTCAGGTGGGAGAGGAAGAGATCTAACGTGTCTTTACCATGAGGCCAAATGACAAAAGTGTCATCAACATACCGTAACCAGCAGGTGGGTTTGAGATTTGATGAGGACAGGGCTGCTGTTTCGAAATGTTCCATAAAAATATCAGCTATTACGGGAGAGAGGAAAGATCCTATTGGGGCACCTTTGATTTGACGATAGAAATAATTTTGGAATGAAAAGTATGTATTAGACATTTAGTGTTTTATAAGAGATAGTGTGTCTTGGGGGATTTGATGTTTAGAGTCCAGGATGGAAATGGTTTCATCGATGGGAATGTTGGAGAATAAGGAAACAATGTCAAAATATATATATATATATATATATATATATATATATATATATATATATATATATATAATATATATATATATATATATAATATATATATATATATATATATATATATATATATATATATATATATATATATATATATATATACTTATTGACTGATGTACACAATCTTTTGCCAATATTTTGGACTCTAACGAGTCATATTTTGTTTCTACGACTCTAGTGAGTCGCATTTCATTATTTATTGCTATCTTCTTGTTGTCGAACTCATTGACTTATGATATTTCTCTAAAGAGATCATACACTTGTCATTTGAAACTGCATATCTCTTGTCTTTACATTCATATCGCAAGAAGAAGAAGGTAGAACCATGGTAGACACCCGTACTACCTCCAGGTCCAATTCACAGGACCGCCAGCAAGAAGTGCGCTGAGCCAGATACGAACCGTTCTAGCCCGATCGACGCCTCTCGGCAACAACATGTTGCCGAGAGGGGGCATTTGGGCCTGTAGGACCCATCGCCGGCTCTTCGGGCTTCTTCCTATCCCCGGAGTTGGATCGGGTATTCACCATCTTTGGTTTGTCGCTGGTAGAAAGGTTAAATACCACCGCTGTTATAAATAACAGTTCCAGTGACAAATATCTGTTGTAGGTAACGGTTCCAAGGAACAGTTACAAAGTAACAGAGCGAAAATGGAAAACAGACAGGTAAAAATGATCTAAGTATTCCTTGACTTACGGAAGGAATAACTTAGTAAACAAGTAAATTAAATGGTATAAAAATATAATGCAAAGAAAAATGCACCAGGAACAGCACTACTAAGATACTGCGAAGACAGGGACATGATGTTATTCGCACCAGACGAACCAACAAGGATCAGCCCAGTAAGAGGACACAACAATTCAACGTTGGACTTATTCATCACAAAGGACGTCATTATAGAAGATGTTAGGGCCAACTTCTAATGCAGTTCGGATCACAAGCCAGTCACAGGAAGGATGACATCAAGAGTAGACCTACCCACCATAGAACCAGTAGAAAGATGGCGATGGAAAGAAGCAAATTGGCCCAATTACAGAAGACAACTCAACCAAATCGAGATGAAGAGGGAATTCCATTCAATAGAAGAAGTCGAAAGAAAAATAGAAGACATTACTAGAAGAATTCAACAAGCCATGGAGGACAACATACCGAAATCCATGACGAACAACACAGGACTAATCATTCCAACAGAACTTCAGGACATCATCAAGGACAGAAACAAGGCCAGAAGAGCATTCCAGAGGACCAGAAGACAGGAATTCAAGGAATACGGAGACACCCTATCCGAAGAAATAAGAGTAAGACTGAGAAGTCTTACTTAAAACCAGCTACACAACAACATCAGGAAAGCTGAAGAAAACCACGGAAACGTCTGGAAAATGCTGAAAGCCAAAAGAAGAGGGAAACAAAAGATGCCACAAATTATGGACAACGAGGGAATACACTACGAAACCCAAGGAAAGGTGGATGCCATCGCAAGGAACATGGCAAACATACACAGACAAAACCAGGACATGTCGGATATAAGAACAAGAAGAAGAAGTCAACTTCGAGTACAACAGGATCAAAAGAAGAAACGAATTCCAAATAGAAGAAGAAGACTACACCAGCCCATACGAAGTTGCAAGGATCATTAGAAAACTGAAAGGAAGCAGAGCACCAGGACCGGAAGGAATCCACAACATCACCCTCAAGGAGCTCCCAAGGAAGATTATAGTACAGCTGTACTATATCTTCAAATTCTGCTTGGAGAAAGGACACTTTCCGAACAACTGGAAGCACGCCAAGATCATCCCCCTCCTAAAACCGAGGAAAGACGGAAGAAGACCAGAAAGCTATTTATATACAGGCCTATTTCTCTCCTAGGAACCATGGGAAAAATTCTGGAAAAGATCATCTACAAGAGACTGATGAAACACACGGAAAGAAGAGGAATCATGCAAGAGGAACAATTTGGATTCAAAAAAGGAAGGAACTGTGAACTTCAATTAGCAAGAATCATCAGCGACACCAAAATAAAATTCAACAGGAAACAAAGGACAGGACTAGCCATACTGGACATACAAAAGGCATATGACACGGTTTGGAAAAAGGCATTTTCTTCAAGATGGACAAGGATAGACTTCCCCACTACCTCATTAACATCTTTGACACTTACCTGTTCAACAGAACATTCCAAGTTTCAGCGGACCAAAAGATGTCAGCAATTCAAGATATTCAGGAAGGAATGCCTCAGGGCAGCATTTTATCTCCAATTTTATATAACATTTTTGTTTCAGACCTACCTACAGATCCAAGAACTTCAACAGCTGTTTATGCAGACGATACAGCAGTGTATGCATCCGGAAAAGACGAAGAAAGAATCATAAGGAACATGGAAAATCACTTGGAAAAAATCACGAGGTACACCGAAAAATGGAAGATAAAAATAAACACCCAAAAGATGCAGTTCATAGTCTTCAGCCAGAGTTCGAGACCAACACAAAACCAAATCAGAATAGGAGGCAACAGGATCCAGGAAGAAGACTCAGTCAAATACCTAGGAGTCCACCTCGACAGAAGACTCAACTTCCGGATGCATATACAAAAAACTAAGGTAAAAGCTAATGCAGCTAGAAAACTAATTCTCCCTTTTTATTTTTAGGACCAGCCCGCTGTCCAAGGCCAAGAAAATCCAGTTGTACCAGGCCTATTTTAGATCGGTGATGCTGTACGCAGTCCCAGTGTTGAGTTCCATCGCAGAGACACACTGGAGAAGATTAGAAGCCACTGAAACATCATGCTACCGGATCATCGACGGAGCATCATGGGAAGACAGAGTTACGAATGCAACCATCAGAGAAAGGCTCCAGTATACACCACTGAGGGAGGTGGCCGAGAAAAGGACCAGGTATTTCTTCCACCAGGCCACAAGAAGACTCCATAAGACCAGAGGTATCCTCGAGAATAACAGGAACCAGAGGAGGCATAGAACTACCCATAAACTGATCGACCACCTGATCAGGGTCTAGCCGGATTGTTGCCGGAAAACAGCCAAGCAGGGAAGTAGGTACGGTGCCGTAAATTAGTACCTACAGAAGAAGACGAGGATAAATCCACACAAAGAGGTCCAGGATGCCGAGAAGACGAATAATCAAGAAGCTGGCGGTGCAAGTGCGGGACGCTGAAAGAAGACTATTATGAATGAGATACTCAATGCAATGTTATATTTTATTAGGCAATAAACGTTTTTATTTTCTTTATTTTTATTTTATTTATCAAAGATTGCGCTGTAAGTGTAGGTTGTGTTAAGTTGGCTCCTATATATAGTTGTGAAAATAGTATTAATTGTTTGTTTATAGTAAAAATTCATCGTATTTATTCTTCATTAAGTCACAATGAATGAAAATTTAAGAAAAACTCGTCGAAAACAGAAGCCCAATACGTCGGATCAGGAACATCTTGAAAGTCAAGTTAAGCGCTTAGAAATCGACGTAAAAGGTGGCATTGAGGAAATCAAATCGCTTATTGATCAAAATACGGATGCGAGTTCTGCATTTAATCCCAAAAGTAATAATCTCTTGGACAGAATTAAAGTGCTCGAAGAGACTTTTCAAAAATCCCTTAATTATTTAAATAGTATTATAGTAATAGTATTAAAAGTGAAATAGAAAAATTAAGGCATAAGTGTAATTCCTCTGAGAATAGCATGGAACACAATTATCAGAATTACTTGCTAAACGGTCTCGTGTTTAACAATATTCCTGAGAGCGAGGCAGAACAACTACATCAACAGGTAGTAAAAATCATTAACAATAAATTAAATATACAAATATCCGAAAACGAGATTAATTATTGTTATCAGATTGGTAAAAAACAAGATCCAATTGTCGGTCGAAGTAAAGTACGACTAACGGCAGTGATGTTTATCAACAGATGGAAACGAGATTTAGTGTTTAAAAATATATCGAAATTGAACTTGGATCTAGGGATCCCACCTTAAATTTTTACCTTTACCATGCGATCTGCGAGATGCTCCATTACGCATATTATGATTTTAAAATTTTGGCTTGTGATTTCAAGAAATAATAAATTGACAATTTATTTGAAAACTAGATTTAAGCTAGATATTTAATTAACCAATTATAATCTTTAATTTATGTAGTCTTATCGAAATTATGATTAAAATGATGACTAGCAAATCTCATAAATAAAAAACTTACAACTAATTCTTAATTTAAAAGAAAATTTTATCCTTCATATCATTCATAATATATTATCTTAATTTCCAAAATTATTTCTTTCCTCTTTCAAAAAGCCTATTTCTTGTTTTATTTTACAAACATTGAGTACTTCTACTGGTTTTTTGTATGTTTCTTTACATTTTATTCCCACTACTAAATAGAAAAATCTTTTACAATGAAACTTTTAAACTTCTTTTTTAATTTAAATATTATGTTAATATGGGATTAAGCCACAATTTATTGGTTGTAATGAAAATCACATTTTTTAATTAACCAAAGTTTGACGTTTTGAAATCGTTCTCAAAATATTTATAGAAATTTTGAACAACCTAAGAAAACGGCCAAGGATGGACCAAGGTTATTTTTATTGGTTATAATTATGATGAGCATTGATCTCCTGTTTTAATCGGTAAAAGATACAGGTTAGGTTAGGAGAAACAAAAATTTCAAAGTCTTAAAATCATCTGCGCAATGGTGCATAGCGCATCTCGCATGGTAAAGGTGAAAATTTAAGTTGGGATCCCTAGATCCTTGTGAAATTGAAGGGCAGTGGATTAGTTGTAATGGAACTTCTAAAAAAATAAAATCAAGCTATGTATAAATACACTTGTAATAAGTTTGGTTACAAGTGCTATTGGTCGTGGAAAGGCTAAATTTTTGCAAGTGTAGGTGGTGCAAAGAGACATATTACCAACTTGAATATGGGAGATTAAAAGTTAGACCAATCAACTTGTGAGTAAAAAAGATATTTGTTACATTGTGGCTATTAACAAAATGTTGAGTGTTCGGGCCAACTGAGTGCTTTTTTTGACAAACAAAAACACGAACTTTACATAGAGTTCTAGTTTTCTTTTTATTTTGTTTTCTTATTAATTAATTGTTTTCTGCTATTATTATTGTAAAAATAAATGTACAGTTCTACGAATTTAAATATTATGCTTCTATTTATGAGTACGATATAATTATTATTATAATATTACATTCATAAATAATTTGTTTCTCGTCTTATATATGATTACTTTTGGTCATATTAATGTAAGATCACTAACTACACATTTTACTGAATTCAAAAACTGTGTCCATTGGATTCCGGTGACTGAACGTGTGAAGGTCGTTCTGTATGTCGAAAATCGTTATTTAAGTTTTTAAAGTGAATATTTGGATTGTAAATGTACTAAATTTTGGACATATCAACATAAAGGTGTAGTGTATTGAAAACTGCTGTTAACTCTTGCCTACGAGTAAGCGTAAATGTAATATTTAATATCTGACTATAATTGTTTCATTGAACTGTTTATTTTGTTTATCTTTGAACTTTTTTGTGCTCATTAGTGAAACACTAATATATTTCAAATCGCCTTTTGCTTTACGCCAATTTTATAGGCAACCAGTAATACGAAATAGTGTGTTGTTGTCATCTAGACACTGGCCAATAATTACAACCACTATGGATAATCCTAAACATGTTGCTTTTAATTACAAGGGCAACCAAATTGAACAAACTACTTCAAACGTAACTAAATCAATAATGTTAACGAAAGACGGAGAAAACAATACACCTACAACTTCATACGTTGCTGCAGCAAAAACAAGACCTAAACCTATTTTTCCAAAAAAATAACAAGCAATTATCATACAATCTTGTGTTATTGGACTACGTTAAAGCAGTTGGAAACATCGTTAATCCCAAAAATGTTTGTTTTGCATCGAAAATATCAAACAATCGAGTGTGTATCTACTTATCAAGAACCAAACTTGTAGACCAGCTTATATTAGAGCATTCCACTGTAACTGTAAATTCCGTTGAGCTGAGTATAAGAAGACTAATTTCTCCAGCTAAGAGAATATTAATATCAAATGTCTGTCCATCCATACCTAACGAGGTCATAGAATAGGCACTCAAAGATTTCGGACTTCAAATGGTGTCGCCTATATCATTATTAAAGGCAGGTATCCCAGGAGATGGGTACTCGCATATTATGAGTTTTAGACGTTAAGTCTACTTTATTTCAGCTACTGAGAACTACGAGCTTCAAACGTCACTTTTAATACAGCATGAGAATATCGCATATAGAATATTCTTGTCTACAGATCGTATGGAGTGTTTAATTTGTAAACAGTCTGGATATACAGCAAACAAATGTCCTAACACAAATACACAAACAACCTCATTGCCGCAATCAAATAATTTATCATCAACATTGTCAACAACTACAATAGTTGATACAAATTCTGAGAATCTTCAAGCAACTACATTATTACCAGCACCAGGTGTCAAACGACTGCATTCATCAACTAATGACACAAATTCTCTTGAAGACCAGATATCCGACGTTGATGTAATGCCCACTCCTCCAGCACTGATAAACCAAAATTAGTTAAAAAGAAACCTAGGATGCAGTCCACAAACGAAGCTATTCTATCAGACAACAGAAAGACAATTATACAAAATCTCTGTAAGACAAATCCGAATGACTATTCGTTAACAGCTGATCAGATTATTGCATTCCTCGAGAACTCATTTGGCAACGGCAACCCAATAATCGAAGCTCTGCAAATTACTACAGATATACAGGTCCTGTTGGACGATATGTATAAGATATATCCTTCTTTAACAGAAAGATCTGTTAAGGGTAGAGTTACTAGAACAACGAAAAAATTTAAGAAATATTTAACCACAGATAATAGCAACGCTGAAGTATCGCAATCATCAACTGACGACGATTATCTCTCAGATACATCACAAAAGTCCAAAAATCTACCTTTTAATTACTTAGTTACTTTTTAAATTAATTCAATGGAATTGTGACGGATTCTATCCGAGATACGAAAGAATCCAACAATTGATCGCAGAAACAGAAGCAGATTTTATATGTTTACAAGAGACAAACTTTAAAGATACCAAAATTAGACAACTTAAAAATTACGAAGGTTACCATTGTCTACGAAAGGACTTCCTGAGAGCCAGTGGCGGCACCTCAATTTTTGTTTCCAGAGATCTATTTTCTACACATCACATACTCACTACTGGCATTGAAGCAGTCACAGTCTCCATCTGGTACCCCAGCAAAATTACAGTATGTAGCATTTACATACCACCTAATTACAAACTTTCAGAAGAGGAACTGTATGATTTAATCCATCAACTCCCCACTCGGTCGATCGGATTAGCCAAGCGGGCTAGGCGGCTGGCTTCTCCTTCGCTTCAATGCGAGAGATGTCAGTTCGATCCCCGGCTCGGTGTGCAGAAAACAAAAAGGCTGACGCAGCAGTTCAAAATTCTAAAATGAATCTGCGGCTTAGTCTAGAATATGCTGGTATCTGATAGGCCTATGGTGGAGCAGTACGGCAAGAGATAAGGGCTTGCGGCTAGGTGATACTCCTCCATAGATCCCTACCGGAAGGGCGTCGAACGCCTAAATACCGGGTATATATATATATATATATATATATATATATATATATATATATATATATATATATATATATATATATATATATATATATATATATATATATATATTATATATATATATATATATATATATATATATATATATATATATATATTCCCCACTCCTTATCTTCTTGTCGGTGATTTCAATGCACATAATATTATGTGGGGCTCTGATAAAACATTTGGAAGGGGAAAAGTCATTGAAAATGTATTAAATTGTTCTAGCACTTGCCTATTAAATACCGGATCCAGCACATACTGTAATATATCTTCTGGCACATTTTCAGCAATTGATTTGAGCTTTTCTGACCCAAAGTCATCATCTCTATTAAACTGGCATGTCCTCGACAGTCTCTTTAATAGCAATCACTTTCCAATTCTGATTTCAAATAGCGAGAATAAATCTATCAATTATAATGTACCCAAATGGCGAATCGCCAATGCAGATTGGATTGGCTTCTGCTCGTATCTCGAAAAAAAACTTCCAATTCTGTCTCTTTCTGATGACGTAGACGAATCTCTGAACCTCTTTATCCACTGCATTATCTTTGCAGCTGATTTACATATTGGCAAAACTTCTACAACCTATACACGGACGAAAGTACCATGGTGGAATAAGCACTGTGAATATGCAGTTCGTCAATGCAAAAAAGCATTAAACAGATATCGAAGAACTCTAAATAACGAAGATTTTCTGCAATTTAAAAACTAAAGGCCAGAGCAAAATACGTGCTAAAAGAAAACAAAAAAATTTCATGGAGAGAATATACTTCATCACTCAAAACCAACACTCCTTCTGCCGAAGTATGGACAAAAATGCGACAAATGCAGGGCCGTAAGACAAGTTTTGGTATTTAAAGTATAAGTTATGAAAATATCGTTATCAATGACACACAACGCATTGCCAATTTACTAGCTGATACGTTTGAACAAAAATCCAAAAGACAATACTCACCTAACACTTCATCAGGCACATTAAGCGAAAAGGCCTCCACAATAAAAACTGTACAAGAAATCGATCCTATTAACACACCATTTACCTTAGAGGAACTAATGACGGCACTCGATTTGTGTAAAAACACAGCCTCTGGTTCAGATGACATTCCTTTCATATTCTTAAAGAAATTATCGACTTCTTGCATCATTGTTTTATTAAAATTTTACAACGGTATTTGGAAGAGTTATAATTTTCCTAAGCTGTGGCGAGAATCATATATTATACAAATTAAAAAAGTTCATAACCAAATACAAAGCTTATCTAATTCATATAGGCCAATATCACTGACGTGCACCATGTGCAAATTAATGGAGAAAATGGTAAACAAAAGATTGGTCTGGTTTTTGAAAAAAATAGAGTTATTTCACCGGCACAATCCGGTTTTAGATCTCATCGTTCTACATCAGATAATTTGGTAATTTTACAGTCACATATTTCCGACTCTATGGCCAGTAAACAAGATTTATTAGCAGCCTTTTTTGATGTAGAAGGAGCCTTTGACACTGTTCAAAAATCTATAATACTCCAAAATCTTCAACAATGTGGACTTGGTGGAAACATATACTACTTTGTGCAGAATTTTTTAGATGATAGAACTTTTAAAGTTATTGTAAACGGAAAGCGGTCATCTACTCGTATTCAACATAATGGAGTACCACAAGGTTCTGTTATAAGCACAACTCTGTTTAGTTTGGCATTTAATGATGTAGGCAAAAGTATTCATCTTCCAGTTAAACACGCATTATACGCTGATGACCTTGTACTCTTTTGCAGAGGAAATAATACCGAAACAACCTGTCGACTAATGCAAACAGCCATTGATAATATAGAAAAGTGGTCGAGGCACATTAGGCTTTCCTTCTCTTCTCAAAAAACTAAAATCATGAGATTTAGCAAAAAAACGACAAAAGATAATCCAATTTTGACATACAACGGAGTATTACTAGATGTTATTGATCATCATAAAGTCTTAGGACTGACCTTCGACTCCAGACTTACTTGGAATACACACATACAGGAAACGAAAGGCAACTGCTTAAAAAATATTAATATCCTAAAAAGTTTAGCACATTTTCATCGGGGAGCTGACGAAGAGGTATTGCTTACAGTTTACAGATCCATTATTCGCTCAAAAATAGACTATGTTAACGAACCACCACTCTGGTTAAGGAGACAACATCTTCTTTTGTCATATGCAGCTAGCTTATCAGCCAATCCACAACATCCAGTCTATCAACTAATTATACAACCAAATAATCTCATTTATTATTCTCAGACCACTAGAGCTGCACAACCCCTCTCTTGCATACTGAATTCTATTCTCGACGGTTTTGATCTTTCTGCAACTTCACCCTTTCATATCTCTACACATCCTCCGTGGCATAAGCAACTTCCGAATGTCAACACTTCCCTTTGCTCTTTCAATAAACATGATACTCCTAAAGCTATAATTAAACAATTGTTCCTAGACATACTTAATCGAAATCAGTTTCGTAAAGTTCTTTATACAGATGCCTCTAAAAATTATGTAGGGGTGGGTAGTGCTATTGTTTCCTCTTTCAGCACTACAAAACTAATCAAACTTCCTGCCGTTTGTAGTGTATACACTGCAGAACTATACGGTATCGTCGAGGCTTTTCATATGTTGGAACCAACTGACCGCAATGTAGCGATTTGCACAGACTCCTTATCATCAATACAAGTAGTCAAAAACATGTCCTCAGATCATCCTCTGGTAAATTTAATACATGACATATATAATAAACTTACGGATCATGGAGTAATTGTCACTATTGTCTGGGTATCTTCACATGTAGGAGTTGTAGGAAATGAGGCTGCAGATGTAGCCGCAAAAGAAGCTTCTACTTTGGATATACCTATAATAATATTAAGAATGTTGCATAATGATATTAAGAAAATGTTTAAAAAGCGTATATATGACAAATAGCAAGCTAATTGGAACACAACTCAGAGTCACTTACACGATATACAACCAGTTATACCTTCCTTAGAGCTACCACATATGCCCAGAAGACACAAGGTTATTCTAAGAAGATTAAGACTTGGACACACTCTTCTTACACATGGCTTTCTAATGGCATCTACCGATTCACCTTCATGCGGCCATTGCAGCAGTCTCTTAACAGTCAGACATTTTCTTATAGAATGTCCGCATCTTTCTGCTAAAAGAAAACAACACCAGTTGGGAGATAATATTAAAAAAATGTTAAGTGAAACTCAGAAATTTGTAAACCTGTTTCAATATTTAAAAGACATTGAAGTGCTTAGTAAACTCTAAAGTTTAATAATTATGTGTAAGTAACGGTTAAATTTGTAAACAATAAGTACTGTATATTGTCAAATGTAAAATTGTATATACTTTATATTGTATTATACTGTCATCGTGTCAATGACCTCGTAGTCGAGACACGTTAGTTAAAAAAAAAAACTGTGTCCTTTTAAAAAATTTTAATTTCTTAGCAGTTAGTGAAACTTGTCTTACAAATTTCATTACCGATAAGGATATAACCATTGATGGGTATAATGTGATAAAACTCTACAAACAGATAGTAACAACATTGAACACCTTTGCTTGGAATTATTTGGTGGTTGCGATAATGGCTTAATTAAAGTGTTGATTCTTTTGGATTATTCCAAAGCTTTTGATACGCTTGATCATTCTCTCTTGATTTCAATGTTTAAGTATATTGGTATGTCTAAGCAGGCATCTGATATGCTATTCAGTTATCTCAATAATAGAAGTCAAGCTATTAATTACAATGGTAAGACATCGAACTATCTTAAAACAAATAAAGGGGTACCACAGGGCTCTATATTGGGTCCTAAATTATTTAATATATATATTTCAAACATTCCTGTTAACTTTTTCTCCTCTAATCAGTACTATTTTGCTGATGACACTCAGATCTACTTATCCTTTAAGCCTGATGAGTTTAAGCAGGCAGTAGCTGCAATTAATTATGATTTAGAAAGAGTTTTTAATTTTCTTCTAGCTATTGTCTTCGTCTTAATAACAATAAATCTGTAGGTATAGTTTTTGGTCAGTGACACAAAGAGAAATATTTCTGAGAGATTTTGCTCATATGATCACCATTGATATTTCTTCGATAGAATTTAAGGCAACTGCCAAAAACTTAGGTTTACATATATGTAGACCAAAACGTGATAGTTATCGTATACAAACAATGCAAAATTCTTGCCTTTGTTTGATACATGGTATTCGTAGAAATCAACCAATAAGTTACAAACTTAAAGAAACATGTTAGTTAAATATGAAACTCAGACGATATTTTCATTCACCTTGTCAATTTCAAAAAATTATTATTTTTAAAACCCCACCATATCTCTATAATAAAATAAAATTCCATACTGATGTACATAATATTAATATTAGACATAAAAACACCATTTCTATCCCTAATCATCGTACACAGCACTACAAGCGATCATTTACATATCATATAGCCCAAATTAGGAATGATTATACTACTGCTCTTAATTTTACTCAAAACAAATTTAAAAAGTTCGTTTTTGAAAAATTACGACATATTGCATAGATAGGGTTTGATAACATATATAATTAGAATGAGTAGAACTTACATTTAGGGCGCAAATTAATTGAATGATAGATTAAATTATTTTTATATTTTCCTACATTTATTTAAACTAAAATTTATTTAATTTACATTTTGATTTCGTTTTATGTAAATATTAGTACTATTAATTGGTTACAATTCTAGATATTTTTTATTAGTTGTTTGCCCAGGTTAGCTGAACAGACAGGATATGTCAGTGATTCGTACTGTACATTTCCTAAACGGAAACTCGCCTGGAGCTTTTTTAATTAATAATTAATTTATGTGAATAATATTATGAGATGAATAAAGGCCCTGATTATTAATATTATTATTATTATAAGCGTTTATCCATATAAATACTATGCTAAACTGTATAATTGTATAGTGAGTCAGATAATGGTATCAAAGGTTCTCCCTATAAGACTCCTGTTGTGATATCAAATGGTCTTGTGCTGCCATTTATAGTTTTGATGTACATTCTAGTGTTTTCACATATGTCATTCAAAATAGCTAATATTTTAGAACTTACCCCAAAGCCAAATAGTTTTTGCCACAACAAATGATGGATAATGGAATCAAATGATTTTCAAATGCAGCGAATACTTTGCGTTTTTTCACTCGGAGTAGGAGTTGTACAGGAGAAGTGAGGGTGAGTACATTAACAATGCAACTCCTTGATCCCCTGAACCCTGACTGATAATTGGAAAGAACATTATTTTCTTCAACCCAATCTCTGAGTCTATTGCACAAAATATTAGTAATATTTCCTCAATACAGTTAAGTAGGGCAATATCTCTATAGTTTTCAGGATCATCTCCGGTTCTCTTTTTAAATATCATGGTAAAAATGACTTCACTTCAGTTATGCGGGGTAATGGTCCTTTCCAATATTCTATTAAACATGCCCGTTAAATAAAATATCTGATTATTTGGAAGATTTTTAAAAAAATCGTAAGAAATATGGTCAGTTCCAGGCGATTTCCGATCAAAACAATTATTTAAAACTATATATTTTTTGTCCCTAGATATAACCCTTAAATGCCCGTGATATGAAAATAACCATAAATGCCCATGTGGGGTCTCCTAGGGACCCCACTAAAATTTTCAATTTAGTAACGTCATTTAGCACTGACTAAAAGGAAAACACGGTTAAAAATAATTTTAAGCATATTTGAATAATTTTTATTTATTTTTCATGCAAAATTAACGGCTTTTCTAGAAACAAATTATTTTCAATTCGAACAAAATTAAAATTAAATAATAATATAAGCATATAACTTTTAGTTGCAATTTTTACATACAATAGTTTTTTCTTCTTTTCTGTATACCTGGCATATAATTTTTTTGCAAAAAGAGCAAACGGTATTCACTTTTCTGTCACAGTTTCGCGGACACTGGTAACAACGAGCACGTTTCTTAGCTGAATGGACGGATTGAGTTGCAACTTCGGTAGTTGGGTTTACCATTGGTATGCCACAATCTTTTAGAGCAGATTTTACATAGGCTTTATGTTTTATATATTTCGCTCTTTTTTCCATGTTGTTTCGAGCAAGCTCAGCCCCTAATTGTAACAGGAAAATACGTCTTCGTGAAAAATTATTTTTCTTCCAATCAGGATTTTTTTCAATGTATAAAATATAGGCATTTAGTGCACATATGTCTATAATATTCATAAAGAGCCTGAATGGCCAACGAGCAGTTCTTCTTTTACAGGAATATTCCCTAATCAGTTTGTCGGCATTATCAACACCACCCTTGGTATTATTATAGTCTAAAATCATCAAGGGTTTTTTTTGAGAGTCTTGACAAATTATATCACTATCGTGTTGACTTGAAAGAAGATGTACCATCCTGTGTATTTTAGGTATGTACGAAACCATAGCTAATTCTTTAGTAAAAGCAAATATTGACGACTCCGCAGGTCTTTTTGTCAAACTTAGTTGTGGTGGTGTATCAGGTTTATTTTTGCGGACGGTCCCAAGTAAAGTAAGGTTTTTAGATAAAAGATATTGAGCAAGAGGAACACTGGTAAAAAAGTTGTCAGTTGTAATTCCTCTCCAACTGCCATGATATGGTTCCACCAGATCTTTCACAACACGAAATCCCTGATTTTTCTCTATTCTACCACCTGGTAGTTTTCCAAGGTACACCTGAAGTTTTGATAAATAAGATGTTTTAACATCCGCGGCAGCCCAAATTTTTATCCCATAGCGGCAAGGTTTTGATTTTATATATTGTCTAAAAGGTCACTTTCCTCTAAAACTCACTAACTGTTCGTCAACGGTGTCAATGTTCGTATGGTTCAAAGGCTTTGTCACAGTTAGAGACGAACATGTCCCAAATTACTCGTATCGCCGCTAACTTATCCTGTTCCTTCCGCTCCACCCTGGTCACTTTGTCATCAAACCTCAAGAAACTCGATAATTCTTCAAATCGGTTCCTAGCGAATGCGGCTGTAAAAAATGACCGGCGTATTGAGGTGTCTGTAGACCATATCTCTCGTGTCGATTCTTTCCCACACCTTAAAGCACCAGCTTTGATAAGTGCTCCTAAAAAGCTATCCAGTTCATTGTTGGTAAGTACCGTCCACTCTTTTTTGTTATTCGGATGTTTTTCGTTCCACTCTTAATAACGCCTAACAGCTTCTTCATTAGTATGAAGGCATATGACATTCTTCATCTCTTCGGTCAAAAATAAATTGAAATAGTCTAAAAACGTGTTGGAATTTTTACTATAGTTTGTTAAGCCTGGATGTACATTTATAATATTTTTTTGTTGCCTCTTGGATCTCACGAAAGGTAGGCTATTCCACTGCATTCCAGATCTGGATGTATATGTTGGACCACTAACCTCACTAATATTATCGTTTACTTCGGTAGGTTCTGCATCTGATTCCTCGTCACTGTTGACTTCTAAATTGTCCTCAGTTTCCGAAACATTTTCCTCAAAAACATCTTGCTCTTCGCTATCTGATTCGTCGGTAATCTCATAGTCGAAATCGGAGTCTGATATCCCTTCTTCTATATTTCGGATAATTTTTTCATGTTCTTGGTCGCTTATTGTCATTTTCATTCTCTTACGGTCCATTTTTCAATGTAAACTGACGAAAAATGTTAAAAATAATAAAAATATTCTGGTGCCTCTAAATGCCCAATCGGGGTCACAGCGAGACCCCACTTATCTAAATCTCTCTTACAGACCACTGCACCTCACGAATGTTCATGGTATAGTAACAGAAAACGTAGGAGACACGTCCACATAAATACCTGATTGCGCGGTTGCCAAATGTTTTAAATAAAGATATTATAGCCAAAAATGTATGTCTGGGGTCCCATAGTGACCCCGATTGGGCATTTAAGGGATAATTGCATCAAAAATAGGATGTTCTGCATCAAAAATATAGGCCTTATGATATAGATTTGGGGGATAACTATTCAAATAAAATTGTTTCCATACATCCGCATCAAGAAAATATGCTATTTTCCGAAATTTCTTAAACACTAACGAAAATATTTTATGGTCCTTGCTGTTTGCAAGTTAAGAATATAAGTTTTGAAAGAATATATGTTTTATATGAGAGGACAAGTAATGTACATTTAATAAACCTTCGAAAATTAAAGCCAGATTTGTTGTGAACGCATGTTTTGGTGCCCTTACGTTGCTCATTACTACCTCTCCGAGGCAGAGTTACCAGGTCTACTGATTTTTCAGTTGATCTACTGATTTCAACTTCAATTTACTGATTTACTGAACACTATATCGATCTACATACTAAAAATATGGTATGATAAAGTCATATTCAAAAAGTGATCATTATGTCAGTGTTCAATGAAAAATTAAAAAAAGATCTATTTATTGATATGTATCTATCTACTAATCCAATCTACTGAAGAAATAAAATATGACCTGGCTAATTTTCTGGTAACGGTTTAGGCTTCAGTCAATTCCATACAATTACGCGTCCCCTTTCTTTTCTTTTCTAAGCCGCTACTTCAGCTAAGTTCAGCAGTAATTTTATCTGATTCATTATCTGTACTTACAGCTATTCAAACACCGCTACTACGATGTAGCTTCTAATCCATACATTTTTTTTTATTAAAAAAAATGCTTATTTGAAATTAATAAATACACCCACAAAATACAATTGATATGGATCAAAGCCCATTTAGGACTTACATATAATAATCACGTAGACCAGTGAGCTAAAAATTCCATCATTAATGGAACACTAACGAACTATCAGCTTTGCATTATAGATGCTTTTGCTTGTTCAAGAACTGAACAAATGAACAACTGGAAAGCACACTGGGAAAGGTACTGTAATGTTTCAACAACACAATACAGTTTAATACAACCAATGATTCCAAAAAAAATTTGGTATAAGAATTTCATCCTCCCTCGCAAATACCTAACTATAATAAGTAGACTTAGATTTGGCCATGAATGTTATTCTACACATTTATTTAGAATAAATATATTAGATTCGGATATTTGTCAAGAATGTCAGATTAAAAGTGACTTAAACCACATATTTTTTGAATATCAAAAGTATAAACAACCCACCAATCACCTAATTAAAAGAATGATGGACAAGAACATCCCACTTCCTGTTAATATTCTCTTTCTTCTATCACTCAATGAAAAGAAAATGTTTGACTGGTTGATAATCTTGTTGTCTTGCTTGTCTGATAATAAAGTATGCCTGTAATTAGTTAGATTTGTAACCTATGTTTAGAAAAAATTAATGAAAAAAATAATAAAAAAATAATAAAAAAAAGATTAAAAAAAGGAATATAAAAAAATACTTAAAAAATATATTTAAGAAGAAAGAAAAATAAATTAAAAAAAAAGATTATAAAAACTATATATAAAAAAAATAAAAAAAAGAGAAAAATAAATAGAAATATAGTAAAACAATCATGAACAGCCCGTTTACACACGTCTCCGTTTTACTGTTTCGTGTACGTGTTTTTCTCGTCGATGGCGTATGTAGTTGTATGAACGACTTCACACATGGCACAGTATCCCGTATACAGTAAAAAATATCGTTCCGTTAAAAAATGACATTCCGTTTTGTCATCGAATACTGTAAGACAAAACAGTTAAAAATATACGAATACGTAGAATTGTAACGGATAGATACTGTGTCCGTGGCGGGCGGTGTGTGCGGGGAGTAGGAAAGGGAGTGATACGACAGGTTTTGACTCCTATTTTTTATTGTAAATTTATAGAGAACGTGCTCGTGCATTGTATGTAATAATTATTATAATCACAGATCCACCATGTCAACCAAGAAGTGGGAAAAGTTAATAGACAAGGAAATGTTAATTAGTTTGGTGGAAGATAGACCAGTCCTTTGGGACAATTTGTTGCAGTGAGAAAAATGATTGAGAGAATGATTGAAAATAAATCAGGTTGGACTAACATACACAGCTATATCCGTGCAGTGATCAAGAAAAAGGAAGAGGGAGAAAGACAGCTAGACCAACGGCAAGGGTAAGAGTGAAAGATGAAAAGGGTATGAGTTAGATAGGCGTGAGTCAGTCTGTGGGGAAGGAGGAAATGCCCGCCTGAGAATAATGCCGTACTAGGAGCGATAAGGTTTTTCTACGCGCTTCCTGGAACCAGACAAGGAGCCTCCTTGCTGATGAATGGAGTGTGGATGTGTATGAATGGAGAATAAATGGATAGAGGTAGTGCTTCGGAAGTAATGCCGGCCTTACAGCGGCCTTTCTGCTTCCTGATCGCTGGATGACAGAGGAGGGTCTGGTTTAGCAGGTAGGAGTTTGGCGTAAACTTGGCGACGAGAGGGCATTTTAAAGTACCTCGGGAACTATCGCCAGGAATACGAAGAACGAATCCTGCACTAAGCTCAGTCAGGCGGCGTCCTGGACTGAGGTGTCTTTTGAAGATTCTAGACCCCCCCTCTATAAAGACGAAAAAAAAGTCCTTTGGGACAAGACGCTGGATAAATACAAAGACAAGAGTTCGGTAAGTGTCTGTTTTATTATTTAACTACATTCTAAATAGCTTCATTCTGCCATGGAACTGATCCAGCTTCGGATATGAAACAGTTCACGAATTCTGTTCGAACTAAATTGGCGGTATTATCACCTCATGTTCTTATTTCAAGGGTTAGGTTTTCGTAACTAAATTCTTCAGATACGTTATTATCACTGTTTGAGCCCTCCTTGTCTCTTATAAAGTTGTGTCATGCCTTAACAGTCCATACAGCTGTTGTTTTATCAATGTCTAGAGGGCGATAGAATATTTTCCACTTATTAGCTAATATACCGAAGGCACATTCAACGTATCTCCTAGCTTAGTCAAACTATAGTTGAATATTCGCTTATTTTTGTCCAGATGCTTCCCGCCAAACGGCCTTGTTTCTGAGTCTCTTGTTAATGGGGATGGTACTGGTATTTGTAGACTGCCGTCTAGCATCATTTTTCAAAATGTTTTCTCCTTGAATATTGATGAATCGCATTCTTTTTCATAAGATCCGTCACTGACGTACACAAAGCGATAGTCGGAGTCTACGATCGCTAGTAATATGATGAAAAAAAATCCTTGTAATTGATATACTATTTAGTGGTTTTTTAAGTCGGATATGTTTTTCGTCGACAGCTCCGAGACATTGGGGAAAATTAGCTTTTTTGTTAAATCCTCTTGCTATATGTTTCCATTCGTCGACTGATAGGTAGGAAGTAGCATACATTTTTCACTTAAATTATTCCATATGCATCTTGAAACTTCTTTAATAATATTGCTAACACTCGATACACCAACGCGATAGGTGTAATGAAGATCTTTAAATGAACACCTGGATGCTGTATACGAAAATTGTTTTATACTTGTTTTAGGAAAACTTGTTATGAAAAAGTCAAGACAGATAAGAGATACCTGGGTGAGAATACTATAAGATAAAAAGAATTACAAGACGTCTAGTACCACTGTCTCAAACACGAAGCCCTAAAAATAACATAATCAGATGCTGTTTTTGAAAAAAGTAGCTGCTGCTGGTGAAACGCACGAAAGCGTCTCTGCTAAACAAACTAAAGAACACACCGAAGATGACACCACGATATCGAATGAACCTACAAACGAAGATGACAGTGTGACTACAATGACACAACTTGACAATAACAGTCAAAAGGACAAACAAAATCTAGCTCTCCTGCCAAAACACAGAGCACCAGCCAAAAGAAATTTTAATGAAATTGATGCAAAACTGATGTCCTACATTGACTATCAGATAAAACCGAAGAAAATTGAGCAGGATGATCGCAATTTACCGTTCTTCAAAGGTATTTTGCCGTCCTTGGCTTTGCTTGATGATGACCAAATCCCAATCAGGGGTGATAAACTTACTACCAAATATTAAACATAGGGGAGTTGGCGAGTCAACATATGAGTGGTGAGCCTAAACACAAACATTTTGTGCTTGTCACTATCAATCCCAGGAATATTTTACCAGACCAAAGCCTACTGATAGTGCACTATCGTCAGTACAATCTGTATACAGTGATGCTAGCAGACCACAGCCTACTGATTGTGCACTATCGCCTGTACAATCTGTATACAGTGATGCTACGTTAGTAGATCTGTTTTAAAAATAAAAGTACGTACCTTAAAAATATTGCTAGTTTTTCTTCTGGCAGATACTTTTATTCCATCGAGTATCTTGCTTTTTTAAAAACTTTTCCAATAGTTTAAGAAGTTCATTAAAAGTAGACGTTGACATACGAAAGTAACTGTAAAATTTCGATTTATCATCTCGTAACTTGATAAGTACTTAATAAGTAAACTGTAAGCACCCTCTCTAGATCTTTGGGCCATAAGTGAATGCTGTCCTGTGGTCTGTGAACTGTGTTTGTCATTTGTCATCTTAGTTTTAGTTAATGTCATATGTAATTGTCATGTTATTCATTCAAACAAAACAATGCTAATTTCTTGTATATTAAAACCTAGTTTTTTTGCATTTCATTACAATTTAATATACAAAGAAATATCAAATATGGATAAGCTACTACGACCAGACAGATTCGATGCAGATCCTAACTCTCCTAGATCGTCTCAAGAATGGATTCATTGGAAAGCTACCTTTGAAAACTTTATTTCCTCTGTGATTGATCTTTCAGAGGAGGAGAAATTCAAACTACTGGTAAATTACGTGAGCAACAATATCTATGAACTCATCTCTGATTGTAGAAAGTATTCTGAAGCCAAAAGTATTCTCGAAGCAGCTTTTGTTAAACCCAAAAATGAAATTTTTGCCAGACATATCCTAATGACAAAAAAACAACAAACTGGTGAAAATATAGGTCAATACGTTCAAGTGCTTTCCAAAGACTGTAATTTTCTAGCCGTTTCTGCAGACCAAAATAGAGAAGATTATATAAGAGACTCTTTTATTAATGGCATTCTTTCTAATGACATAAGACAATGTTTACTAGAAAACAACACTACTAGATGCATCTCTACTGGACTGTGTGAGTGGATCGGAATCTGCGGTTTCTAATGAACAGTTAATCAAAGATCCACCAAGCCCTAGATTGAGTATATGTGAGGAAAATCCAAATATTTCTCCTGTTAACGTTCTGGAAGATCAAGGTAATATTGAAAGTGTTTTAAAGGAAGAAAATAAAGACAGTCTTATTAGAAGAGGGGGAAAGAAACACTCCTCCACTTACCTTAAAGACTTTGTTCAAAAATAAAGTTGGGGTGAATGTCCTGTGGTTTGTGAACTGTGTTTGTCATTTTTCATCTTAGTTTTAGTTAATATCATATGTAATTGTCATGTTATTCATTCAAACAAAACAATGCTAATTTCTTGTATATTAAAACCTAGTTTATAAAGGTTTTGCATTTCATTACAAATGCTGCCAATAACGTCGAATCTTCCTTCTCCGACGATAGCACCAATACAACACGACAGCGTCCATCCTTGTAGAATAGCGGCGTATACCCTGCGAGTTTTCTGTTCACATAGCATCCAGTAATGACTGATCCGTTGAACGTTATACGGTGCCTATGTGTACAGAGCATAAGTTTATGACGTATCCGTTAAAATGGTGTTGAATCGGGTTTATGTCCTAACGTAGTGAAAAAAAAATATTACCATAGTTGTATTTATTAACATAATAGGTAGATGTTTTTATTTGTAAGATGTATACACTATGTACTTCACATAATGTCTTTCAATAACTGAAATATAACTGAACACTGAATTATAATAAAGGTATAATATAGTAATTATTAACATAGTATGTACTTTAGCTAAGTAAGGAATAATTATATTATTATTATTATTATATTAATCATGTCTCACTAATTGACATATTTAAATTCTTTAATAGAGCTCATGTTGATTGAGACTGGCTGAATGAAAGAGGAAAAAGTTGCTACCTCTATCGAACCTCGTTCGAACCTTCGTGTTGGAAACAAGCATCGAAGAAGTACTTGTGTATAATTATCTTATCTTTTTGTAATTAGTACCTATAATTAGTATAAGCCATTTGTTATCAAGAAAGTTAAAAACAACCGAAAAAGTGATTGTGTTCAATGTTATTATAATTATCCAACAAAGAACTAATACAAGTTTAATTACTACATTTATTAACATAAATACAAATAAAATAGTCCGGTATATTAACAAAATATGCCGGAATGTCTTAACAATTCCTAGTTGTAATTAGTGGAAAACTATGGATCACCAACTAGATAACCAAGAACCAACTAGCTACCAATGCATTGAGGACATAAATCCAGCCATTAGAAAATCCTGCCTAGCCCGCACTCCTCCACCTGGAAGAATTCGAAAAGACAGTTACAACTCTCTAGATGAACAGCAGAAAAAATCTAAAATACGCAACATCGATCTACAAACAAAATTATCAAACTTTCAAATAGAGAAACCACAAAAAAATCTCACAGATGCAGAAGAGGTAAAAAGTGGTAGTGAATGGGTATCAGTCCACCACAAGAAACGTCAACGCAACGATGATAGTCCTGAATTGAAAAACACCAAACAAGCTACACTCAAAGATTATTGGCTAAGTAAAACTGTTCTTACATCTAACAGATACGAGGCACTTGAAAATGATAAATCTAATGAAGAGGATGAAATGCTGGAAGAAAAAAAAGATGAACAGCCACCACCTATATTTATCCAAAATGTTGAGTGTATCAAACCACTACAGGAATTACTACAGCAGATAACTCCAGGTAAATATACTTTAAAATGTCTTGCTAACAACCAAATTAAAGTTCAAGCTGACTCATCCAAAAACTATTCATTAATTGTAAAATCTTTAGCAGAAAAAAATACTCAGTACCATACATACCAACTGAAACAAAACCGTGGATTCCGAGTTGTTATACGTAATTTACATCCTTCAACAGATCCAGATGACATTAAAAAAGCGTTGCTAGCGCACGGACATACAGCACTGAACATCTCCAACATTAAGCAAAGAGGCACAAAGAAAGATCTGCCACTATTTAATATAGAACTGGCTATTCAAAGTAACAATAAAGATATATATAATATTACAAAATTACTAAACTCTATTGTCACAGTTGAGCCACCGCATCCGAAAAGGGAACTACCCCAATGTCAAAGATGTCAAAATTTTGGCCACACCCACAATTATTGCCACAGGAGTCCGCGCTGTGTAAAATGTGTGGGCGATCACCTATCATCTCAATGCCCAAAACCAAAAAATATAAAAGATGTTCAATGTGTAAATTGTCTAGAAAATCATCCTGCCAGCTATAACGGATGCTCAATATACAAAGAGCTACAGAAAAAAAAATTTCCAACACTTAGAGATAAAAACGCAAGTCAACCACCTCGTGCAGAATTTCCTTCAAACACTCAACCAACTACAAGCTATGCGAAAATTGTTGCAGGAAGAGATAATAGAAATACATCTACCATAGATGAGACTTCTCATATAATAGAAACAACAACTCCTCAACATATACAAAATAATCTAGAACTACTTGTACATAAGTTAATGGAAAGAATGGATAAGATGTTTGATCTCATAATTTCTCTGATATCTAAGCTTAACCTTCAACACTAAACTAAAGATGTGCTGTTGGAATGCCAATGGTTTAACCTCTCATTTCCACGAAGTTAAAGCATTTATTTACTATCATAATCTAGATGTTATGTTTATTTCCGAAGCACACATGACTGATAAGAGCCATTTCCATATTCCCAAATATTCAACCTATGTAACTCAACATCCATTAGGTAAAGCCCACGGAGGTACGGCAATTATTATAAGAAATAACATTAAGCATCATGAAACAAATAAAATTAGTAAAGTTAACATCCAAGCCACATCAGTGTCGGTCGAAGATTCACAAGGCTTGATTATTCTATCTGCTGTTTACTGTCCACCGAATAAAATAATTAAAGCTGATCATTTTACTGAATACTTTAAGATGCTAGGACACCGTTTCATTTCTGCTGGAGATTATAATGCCAAACATCATAAATGGAGTTCCAGAATCGTAACCTCACGTGGACGAGAATTATTAAAAAGTATTAATGAGAATCAATTAATTCCTTTCTCTACTGGAGAGCCTACGTATTGGCCTACTGATAGACAAAAAATTCCTGATCTTATTGATTTTGCTATAGTAAAAGGAATATCACATACCTACCTCCAAATTTCTCCTTCATTTGACCTCTCATCAGATCATTCCCCTTTCTTCATAGATCTACAAAGCCAAATTCATAACTGTTCTAAACATTTAACACTCTCTAATAAAAGAACAAACTGGAACAGATATAGAGAAGAAATAAAAACATCCATCAATCTAAACTTGCCTCTTAAAAGTGATAGTGACATAGAAAACGCAGTTGCTCACTTAACTACAGTTATTCAGCAAGCTGCTTGGACGTCCACCCCAGAAATTTATTACAAACACAATTCCGAGTCCTATCCTGCACACATAAATACACTCATATTGGAAAAAAGAAAACTGCGAAAGATATGGCAGCTCACTAGGCATCCAGAAGATAAAACAAATCTGAATAGAGCTTGCAGACTACTCAAAAGAAAACTGATCCAACATAAAGACAGTGGAATCAACAAATATTTAAAGAACCTCTCACCTGCAGATGATACAAACTATTCGCTGTGGAAACTAACAAAAAAACTTAAACACAACGAACAAATGAATATGCCAATCAGGAAACAAAATGGCACTTGGGCTAAAACTGACATAGATAAAGCATATACTTTTGCAAATCATCTATGCGAGGTATTTCAACCGCATCAGAGGGAAGTCTCAGTTGAAGAAGAACAAGCTATCCATGAAATCGTAAATGCACCATATCAAATGGCTCCACCTATTAAACCTGTTAAGAAATCTGAAATCAAAGAAATAATTGATAATCTGGAAATTAAAAAGTCACCTGGATATGACTTAATATCTAGTTTAGTACTAAAAAATCTACCCAACGAAGGCGTAAGTTTAATTACTTATATATTTAATTCAATATTAAAAACAGGTTATTTTCCACTCCAATGGAAAGTTGCTCAAATTGTTCTGATTCCAAAACCTAATAAGGATCACACGGAAGTATCTTCATACCGTCCTATTAGCTTGTTGCCTATTATATCTAAAGTATTTGAACGGCTTTTGATGAGAAGACTGGAGCTTATTTTATATGACAGTAATGTTTTACCGAATTATCAGTTTGGGTTTAGGAAACAACATGGTACTATCGAACAAATTCATAGGGTGGTAAAGACTATCAGAAATTCGCTTGAACAAAAAAATTACTGTACTGCTGCATTTCTAGATGTCTCTCAAGCATTCGACAAAGTTTGGCATGTAGGTCTTATCTCCAAAATTAAATCTATATTTCCTCATCCCATAAGTTCACTTTTAAGATCCTACCTGACAGATCGATTCTTTCAAGTCAAAAGAGGTGGGGAAATCACTAACCTGTTTCCAATTTGTTCCGGAGTTCCACAAGGAAGCATACTAGGACCCACCCTCTACTTAATATTCACATCAGATCTCCCAACGACGACCAATACAACAATCGCTACATATGCCGATGACACAGTTATCATGGCTTCAAATTCTACAGCAACTGAAGCAGCCCAGGTATTACAAAATCACCTACTTAAACTAGAGAACTGGCTTAAGCTGTGGCGAGTCCAAGTTAACAGTTTAAAATCAACACAAATAACGTTTACTTTAAAAAAAGGTGTCGCGCCACCAGTTTCTATAAACAACACTCCACTACCAGTTAATAACGTCGTTAAATACTTAGGAATCCATTTGGATAGCAAACTTAATTGGGGCATCCACATCTGGAAGAAACGCCTTCAACTCAGCTTAATCTACAGGAAAATGTATTGGTACATGAGTCGAAAATCAAATCTTAGCCTGGAGAACAAACTTCTGATATATAAATGTATTTTAAAACCGGTATGGCAATATGCAGCACAAATCTGGGGTACAGCAAGTAATACCAACATACAAAAACTTCAACGTTTCCAATCGAAAGTACTGCGCCAGATCTGTAATGCCCCTTGGTATATCACGAACCACAGATTACATCACGATTTACAGCTACAAACAGTTTGCGAAGCAATATCTGCTGTAAACTCTGTATACAAGAACAGACTATCCTGCCATCCAAATCCGCTGGCCACGGATCTGCTCAACATTTCACACGTAAGAAGATTAAAACGACCAGACCCTTTGGACCTCTAGTAAATCAGAAAAAATAAAACATAGTGTCATGGTGCGGTGAAATAACAAGTTTCTATTCAGGTGTTTTCTAAATCTTTCCTTAATTTGTGTTTTTGCCTTGTAATTCTCATATGTGTGTCAGTGATGTTTACCTGTATTAAACTCTGTTTGTTAAGTTCAAATTAGCTGATATATCATAGATTATATTTATGTTATCTTTTACCTGGGTGCTCGCCACTGGGCAGCTTCCCACTATGTTATTGTACATATATTATACATATTGCTTATTGTTTATAATGAGACAGATTGCAATAAACATTGGATGTTAAATAAAAAAAAAAAAAAAAAAACCTCTATCGAACAGAGGTTTACATTACGGATTGTGATAGTTCAGCTTTAATCCGCTGGACGCCCATTTTTATTTACTTTTCGTCATTCTGTTATTTTCATTAATTATTAAACAAAAAGTTAATCAAGTGCGGAATTGAACTCACTACGCTAGATCGACAGCCAGAAACGATGTGCGCGTCGCTACGCCAGTCTAACTTGAACTGACTATTAGTATAAATACAAAAAAATCTTAGATCTTTGTAAAGGAGGCAGGCATATTATATTCGTAAACAAAAAATAAACATATCCTTGACAATTCAATTTAATTATATAAATACAGCTACAAGTTTAGATAGCAGAGTTTTTATTTGATATATTCGCAAATAAAAAATAAAAGTATCTTTAACAGTACAATTTAATTATACAGTGAGCACATAAAGGTTGAAATAAATTCGTTAAACGCTTGATTTAGAGACTACATTATAATGCACAGCCTAGGTTTGGCGTGATTGGTTGGTGGGTGGGTCCCAATTTAAAAATTGGCGGGTTTCATGTTTATTAAAATGACAATTGAGGTATTGTGACACAGTGTATCGCTAAAGAATTTATTAGCAATATACAGAGAGTAGCAAAATACTGTGGTATTGGTACAAAGCGGATGATATTCACATTTTAGGATTAAGCTGGCACATTTTAGGATTACAGTTTTATTAGAAATGTAATTATTTTTTCTTTTGAGATTATGTAGGTAAAATTAAATTCTGACTTGTGTTTTTTTTATTTTGATATACTAGTGATGCTTTTTTTAGTAGATATATAGATATTGTTTTAATTTCTTTGATTAGGTAATTTTTTTTACTAAGATTTAGAGGTTCTTCTTATTAATTTTATTTCTAGAACATTTATTACCATTATTATTCTCGTTAGCTTTCTCTATGTGGGATCGGCTTCTTTAATTATTTTCCTGTAAACTTTTCTGTTCTCTTCCAGGGACTAAGTACCTCTCCGCTTTTTCTCTGAGATTATGGTTTTTCAGAAACATGCAATTTTTGTTCATCCCCTTTTTTACTGCCCTACATTCAGTACCATAGATCATAGCTGGTCTAAAAGCAGTCCTATACAATTACCTTTTAGTTTTCTTGGTACCTTTTTTATCACACATCATTCAATTTGCCTCTTTCCTTTACCTTTAATTGAAGTATGATAAATAAAACGGTAATACCGATCCTAAAAGCCGAAAATTATCATCTTTTGTGAGTTCTTGTCTATTCAAGCCAACTACTCTATCTGGACTTAAAATATTCTAAATATTTTGTTTGTATCCAACTTAATTTTAATCATTTTTCATTAAGGACCTGTCTCCGCTACTCTATACCAAAGAGGTTCATTTGTTATCTAATCCAGCACAAATGAGAAGAAATATGGGCGAAACCCGGATGAAGTCCTATTTTCAGACAAAATTGGCCAGTTTCACCTACAATTGTATCGTTCTAACACTATAATAGTTATTCTAACTACTTATATATAGTAGTTCTAACACTATTATAGTTGTCACTTGCTCACACTCCACTCACATATTCAGCCGGCACTCCTTTCCCACTAAATATCTGCCACAGTAGGTTTCTAATAACTTCATCATGTGCTTTCTCAAGATTAATAATAGGTACTATGTGCAAGTCTATCTGTTTCACTCTAAATTGTTAAATTAGCTGTTTTATAATAAAAATTGCTGATGTAGACCTGCCTCCTTGCATAAATCCAAATTGACATTTATTCATTTTCATTTTTTAGAACACTGAATTATGTTAGATTTCACCACAAATGTAGGATAATAAAAAGATATATTGTGAATCGAGTACTATGAAAAATTGTCATTGTCGACAAAATGAAGCAGAGGTTTATTGGAAATAACTATTGCAAACCAAATAAAACACTAAACAGCTATGTTTAAAATGTCTTTATTCTTTATTAAAAATCTGGGAAATCAAAGGAGGGGGGGGCCGTTATTGGTGCAATGGCGAAGGAAAACCCCTCTAAACCTCGCTTAGGGCCCAGTACATCCCGATTTAAAAATACAATTCTAATATAAAATCCTACAAATATAACATCATTACAACATCATTACTTAACACAGCTTTAAAATTTAGGCCTAAACTAAGCATTTATACATATATTTTATGAAATTTTACTACATATATTACTAATTGTCGCTGGATTTGACCCTCGGGAATGAGGGAAGGTGGTCCAGTCGCACTATCCATAGCTATGTTGGACCGGAACATATGGAGATCACGGTCCGTGGACATATAGGTTATATATGAACCCTAGCTAGCGGGAAAAATACCTTTATTAAAATACAATTAAATGTTTATTACAAGTAAGAATCTGCAATAAAAGTTGATTAGTATTATAACTAAGAATCTACAAAGAAAGCAATTAGATATCTTAATACTAAGAATCTGAAAATAAAGTGTTAATTAGTCTTAGAACTAAGAATCTGTAAAAGAAGGTCGTTAGTTATGACACCTAAGACTAGTTAATGCAAAAAGCAAAAAAAAGTAAAATTTGAAAAAAGTGAAAAGTCCCAAAAATTCCGGGAAACAAAAGTTATTTAAAATTGTCAGATTTTCCTGAAAATGCGAAATTTGTGTCTGTCGTAGTGCCTTCGGGACTAATCAACAAAGATATGCAACAAAATATAAACAAATAAAAAGTTATTCACAAATCTCGTATTAAAAATTTCTCAAGTCGAAAAAGACCTGAAAAGTAAAAATAATCCTAAGTTATTTTTATAGTAAAAATGTTTCAAAGTCTCAAAACAGTATATAAACTAGCGGACCAACTCGACATCGAGTTTTTTAAATAAAATTTTTATTTTCAAACAAACCGGAAGTCGACCTCAAAACCGGAATGCAATTTTTAGTTGATCAAATGTCGACATGGATATCATTTAGCAATTAATTTTGCATGCTGATCACGAATCCGGTGTCAGATTTGCTCTATCTTGACGTTTTATGCGCATTTCAGGTCACTTCCGGTGTCGGATCGCAACCGGAAGTACATATTTAAATTCGTCTCGACGAGACCTTTCGATCCATATATACATTGTAGGGTCTAAAACTTAAAGTAAATTTTAACTTCCGGTCATCTCAAAACCGGAAGTGAATTTTTGTACCAAAAGTATATCTTGACAATCTCATACGTAATACTAATAATATTCCGAAAAAATATTTTAATTATCTAATATGGTTTTTGAGTAAAGTGGTGGACAAGAAAAGGACTTAGCGTTTTAGTATGTAAGATCTCTGACGGGCCTTTTATACATTTTAATTTGGATTTATTAAGTTTTTGGACAATCAGCATTATGACTTTCGATGTTTTGCAGAAGACATGGTTTTGTTTAGACAGTGAGCGATTTTTTTTGTTACCCTAACTACTATTACTAATCTAACTTAACTATGGAGTGTGCATTGCCAAGTGTATGCTGCTCTCACAGACTCTGTGTATATGTTCTTTTTGGGTTTTATATTTTTACTATATCTAAACTACTACTATGTGTGCGTATGTTAAGGTGTGCATTCCCAGGTGTATATTGTCCTTACACCCCGGTGTTCAAAATAAATATTATTCGCACTTAAATGATTATGATGCACCACTAGCTGATGAAGATTTTAATGAAGAAATTAAGTACCATTAGTGTCGGATTAAAAATTTTTCGCGTCTGTTTTGTACTCAGGTAAATAAAAACAATCACAATTTTTTTTGCGATTGATATAGTAATTATTTTCATCAGCAAAATTAATTAGTTGAGCATGAAAAGTTATGCTCTAAATTAAATGAAACAGTTCACATCGGTACTCCAAACCGAGCGGACGTTAAATGGTTCTCCATTATCAACATGCGACCGGTTTCCTCGAATTGAACAGATAAATGTTAAGTGATTAAAAAGCAATCAATTAGTAATAGACTTAAAAACAATAAATGCATCAAATTAAATTTAAAAATAATTCAGTAATTTATTTATAATGTTTCCAACGAGGAATGGACCAGGATTCGACAACTACATAGTTAGCCAACAAATGCAAAATGTAAACAGCCAGCCATTACCAATCCAGTATCCAGTAATTAGGCAGCACCGATTCGGCGTATTTTCCCATGTTAAATCCCATAAGAAATCGCTAAGGTCCATTCTACTCGTTTTTTGATCTTTTTGTGGTGGGGGTAAAACGGCTCATCAGATCGTGACGTGTGAGGTATTGTTGGAACCGTACGAGCAACGGGTTTTGCGCAGCTATGGGTAACACTGTTTTGGCTACGTGGTGGTGGCGGAGGGCGAAGGGTAGGGGGGCGAGGGGTGCGGGGGTACTCGAGGTGTCGTCGATACATGAAAAAGCGTTAATTCTTCTTCTTTTGTGAAAAATCGTCCAAACGGGAAGATAGCGTAAATTCTTCTTCTTTTCGTATCGTTCAAACTTGAAAATAGCGTCAATTCTTTTAAAGTGTAACAGGAGTTGTTGGAAAAAGGGGGCGTTGGCTCGGCAGATCGCGACGTATGAGGTGTCAAACGAACGGGAAGGGGACGGGGAACACGTAGAGAGAAAAAACAAAGATGGCGGCATAGACAAAACGACACGTCAAGATGAAAACAAGAAACAAAATCAATGTCAAAACGCTACTATAACGTATCTCCAAGTCTATTGATCCGATTCCAACGTATGAGGCGTCAAATGAAAAAGGAGGGGGTAATGAATACATGGAGATGAAAAACAAGCAACAAAATCAATGCCAAAACGGCACTATAACGTATCTCAGGGTCTATTAACCCGATTACCACGTATGAGGTATCAAATGAATATAACGTACAGCAGCGGCTATCGCCGGAAATGAAAAGAATAGAAATGTACAACATCGTGACGTGTGAGGTATCGTTAGAAAGGGGAGGAGGTAACGAATACTTTAAAGCAAAAAAAAACAAAGATGGTGGCATTGCCAAAAGGACACTAAGCTTGTAGCGTCTAAACGGCTCAACGTATAACAATGTGTAAGGTATCGATGGAAAGGGGAGGGGCAAACGAATACGATGACATAAAAATAAAGATGACGTCATTGCCAAAAGGACACTAAGCTTGTAAAGCCTAAACAGCTCAACGTACAACAACGTGCAAGGTATCGATGGAATTGGGAGGTGGTAACGAATATGTTAAGACAAAAAAAAGCAAACGCAAAGACAATGCCAAAACGGCACTATATCATATCTCCATCGGTATCTGTCAGATCACTACGCGTAAAACGTTAAATGAAAGAGGAGGGGATATCGAATACGTTAACACAAAAACAGAGACAAGACATTGCCAAAAAGGCACTACACCATATCTTCGTTTCTATTAGTCCGATCTTCGCGAATGAGGGCTCGTTGGAAAGAGGAGAAGATATCAAAATATGTTATTATAAAAACAAAGACAAAGACATTGTCAAAATGGCACTATATAGGATCTTTGTTGCTATTGATCGAATTTTAGCATAATAGACGTTGAAGGAATGGAGAGTAGTCACTGAGGCTAACAGAGAAACAAACATGACAACATTGTGAAAACGACGCTAAATCATATCTTTGTTGCTATTGGACCTATTTAGAAGGGGATTCCACGTACATTACAGTTCATCGAAACAATCGACCAATGGTGGTATAGGAACATCCACAAGTAAACGCCCGAATGGTGACATGTCAACGTCCAATGATGACATGTAAACGCCCCAAACCGTGGTGTTACGTATTCTCGTATCACCAGGCCCTAACCAATACGTACCCTCATGCACCCACCACAACATGTATCGACCACTAATGACATAGGAACGGTAAGTAAACGATTGAATGGTAACATGTAAACGCCCCTGAACACAATGAGAATGAAGTCATGACCAAAGAGATTCCACCCCGAGGCGTGCAGTCATGTGGGATAAAAGTCGACCTGATAGAGGTCACATGATTGAATAAAATTCAGTATGTATCAAGCCTTCTAAGAAGTAAGATGGATAAATCAAGTTGTTCAGAGGTCCGAACGCAGTCAGAAAAATAAAACGCTTAAATTTAGATGACACTTATTGATCAATGATGTATTTATTGATCAATGGATGAAAAACACAGAACTTACCTGCTATATCTTTTATATCAGCGAAGAACCAGTACCGTTTGTTCTATTATCAAAATGCGCCTTTGATCCACTCAGACAGCGTGATGTACTAAGAGTATTAGATTACGTATATACATTACCTCATCATCGAAAAAGAGGATACGCATGCAAACTTATAGAACATGTAAAGAAAAATAACCAATTCACCGCATTTTGCTCCAACAAAGAATCGGAACGGTTGTTTGGTAAATCTAAATGTGTTAATCATGGAATAACGAATTATACTGTAATGTTTAGATATCCATAATAAAATCGAAATAAACATATAAACAACATATTGTGCTTTATTTCTTCCACATTTATTTCAGTCTACCACACTGTACTCTGTAATAACGGAATAGGTAATAGAATATAGAAAAACGTGATATTCTCAAAGGACATACAATGGGTATATCGCATCAGAATGACTAGAAAATAATTCACAGGTAACCTATCGATGTTTAGCAATTTTAAACTTCGGACAACAACATCTAACGTATCCTAACTGTAAACGAACTGTAACAGATATCTAACGCGATCGAACATATAACAGACGTATACCTGACACTATCTACGCATATGCGATGTATAGCAGACGCATTCTAACTCATATTAGACGTATAACAGTTGTATACTAGACTCAAGATAAGACAGAACAATCGCTAAAGAAAATCTGTCGGAAAAAAAAACGAAATTTGTCAGATTAAGAAATGAAAGAATCGTAAGAAATTATGTGCGTTAATCACAGAATAACGAAGGACATCGCAACTACACTGGTATGGACACGTCCACAGAATGGGCGACAAAAAAATAACAAAAAAGTATTATATTGGACACAACAGGAAAGACGGAAATGTAGGTCATCAACTACTACATAAATATATAAATCTAATCTGAGCAGTCATTACAAGTATCCTCCGAACAGTAACTACTATACACAACTCACAAATACGATTATTGGTATGCGACAACGTTTTATTGCATAATATATAATCCAATTAATTATTATATTGCATAATATATAATATTATAATCCAATTATAACGAGGACTAAAAACGACTTTACCATTCTTCCAGTATGTTCAAACAACTAACGTATATTACTCGACATAGATATGAGTTGGATGATCACAAACCGACAAGGACCTAAACGTTCTCTACAAGCCACATCTGAACGACCACTACTATACACAAATCTCCACTGAACGTACAATTCGACAAGAGTCTCCGCTGAACACTCACTAATACACACAGATCTCATCTGAACGTATAATTACTCAAGAGTCTTATCTACATATCCACTACTATACATAAATCTTCAAGATGACTATTTTACGATTTGTTGCATATTATATTTTATCTACAACAATTATCATTTTACAATGATATTCAGATATAATCCAATTATGACGAAGACTAACCAACGAATGATTACCATCCATAAATTATGTTCAAACAAACTAACGTGCCGAAAGACCATTACAATATATCTTCGTTGTTATTTATCCGATTTTGACGTACAAGGCGTTAAATGAAAGGTGAAAGGAAAGCGTAAATATGTGCATACTATAGTTTATCTACGACGAGCAAGTAATTTATTGTTTTAAAGTGGATAATGAACATTGGTCTCTGTAAGAATATATGTTGGTCATAGACGGTTCTTCGATAGCCATCAGGCAACAATTTCCCCTGATCATGTTTATAAAACATACGGAATGCACTGTATATACCTAACCCTAGTTGACAGCGCACTTTGCAGGTCCCGTCTCACGATCAACTAATAGGTTTAAGTACAACTCCCTTCGTGAAGGTACACAGGCGTGAATCCGTGCAAGAAAATGTCGACCATCCTTTTTATACTCCGTAAAGGACCATCAAATATTCAACGTTAAAATATTTCGGGTATATTAACAAAGAAAAATTAAATTAAATACATTTTTAGAGTATATATAATTATAGAGTATATATAGTTTTAGAGTATATACTTTGGATGTGAAAATTGAAAGTAAATATATTATGTTAGATAAAAGAAAAACTTAGCCATCGAGTAAAGATATGACTACCACAATACACTACGGTAACTCTAAGACAGAAATGATGTACATGAAATGATAGAAAAACATGTATAAAATATCTGATATAAAACCATGTAAGACAGAAAGCATGGACAATAATGATGGAAAATGTATAAAATATCCGACATAGAAACACATAAAAAATAAACGCTGTACATAAAATGATAGAAAATGTGTGAAATATCTGAAATACAAACACGTAAGGCAGAAAGCATGGACAATAATGATAGAAAATGTATAAAATATCTGACATGGAAACACGTAAGAAAGAAATGCTGTACATAAAATGATGGAAAATGTATAAAATATCCGACGTAGAAACACGTAAGAAAGAAATGCTGTAGATAAAAATGTATGAAATACCTGACATAGAAACACATAAGGCAGAAAGCATGGACAATAATAAATGAAAATGTATAAAATATATGACATAGAAACACGTAAGGCAGAAAGCATGGAAAATAATGATCGAAAATGTATAAAATTGCATGTTTTAAATAATACATAAATTAATAAACAATATGAAAAAACCTGGAAAAAAAAATAATGCATAACAGATGTGGTATAAAACCAAAATTTTAAAATGTTTTTTGTATGTCTCTATTTTTTCTAATCAACAATTACTTTATTATTTGTCAAATGCACTGTTCCATTTTAAAAACGAAAAAATTAAACAACATATTTACAAATAATATTGCATGTTTTAAATAATGCAGAAATAAATTACATACATAATGACAAACTTAGAATAATGGTGTATAAAATCAAATACAAGCCCTCTAAAATATAAAATAGTACTTACTTTGTTTAAATTGTTTTACTTGTAGCACAAATTTTTTTTGTAACACAAAACGAACACGTTATTACAAAGGTGAACTGCAGACTGAGTATAACAGAATGGATTCGTTCATTAAATAGGCAGGCTGGTATGACGTAACTCGACTGAAAATTATCGAGAATTGCAAGCTGAAGCTTGTTTACACGTGCACCAGATATTCTCGACTGTGAAAACGCTGAATCGTGAGAGAATGTTAAAAAGGAATGTAATAATATCCGCTAAAGTTCTCGTTAGCAGTATTTTGCATCATATTACGTCCAGCCGTATATGTATACCTATATGACTAACAAGCTGATTCTTGAAAAAATTGTTGCACGTGTTTCCGACGACCGTGTGAGAAATGTTAAAAGGAAATGCACATCCGCTGGTTGGAATATTTATAAAGATTTATAAGTTTAATTATGTAATATACGAAGTTACTCGCAAATTACTAGTAATATATAAATTGAAAAATCAATGAATTTTTGGTATTAGACTATTCGTTGTGGATAAAATATATACGAGGTTGATTAAAAGTTACTCGTAAAATATAAATTGAGAAAATTTAAAAAAGTTCTTAGAATCACGTAAAAAAGAAATGTTGTACATAAAATGATAGAAAATGTATAAAATATCTAACATAGAAACACGTAAGAAAGAAATGCTGTACATAAAAATGTATGAAATATCTGACATAGAAACACGTAAGAGAGAAAGCATGGACAATAATGATGGAAAATGTATAAAATATCGAATAAATATTGAGAAGTACTGGAAAGGATGATAGAAAATGTATAAAATATCTGACATAGGAACACGTAAGAAAGAAATGCTGTACATAAAATGACAGAAAATGTGTAAAATATCTGACGTACAATCACGTAGGGCAGAATGCATGGACAGTAATGATAGAAAATGTATAATATATAACTGCTGTACATAAAATGATAGAAAAAATCTGACATAGAAACACGTAAGGCAGAAATCATCGGCAATAATGATAAAAAAAATATATATATATATATAAAATATCTGACATAAAAAAATGTAAGGCAGAAAGCATGGACAATATTGATGGAAAATGTACAAAATATCTGACGTAGAAACATGTAAGACAGAAAAGCTGTACATAAAATGATAGAAAAATGTATAAAATATCTGACATAGAAACACGTAAGAATGAAAGCATGGACAATAATGATGTAAAATATATAAAATATCTGACATAGGAACACGTAAGAAAGAAAATGTCTAAAATATATGGAATAGAAACACTTAAGGCAGAAAGCATGGGTAATAATGAACGATTTAAATGTAAAATTTGCTGAATAGAGAATAATTATATGTCGAAACCAGCATAGTCTAACATATTATTCAATTGCCAACAATGAGCATAGATGTAAACAACAACAAAATCATTATTATCCCCATCACAAACACCGCTAACACTGAATATTACCAACAGGCAAAGGTCTACTCGGATGGTGTTATGATGAAAAATGGAGTGTGTAAAAGTAAATCGACGTCGGAATATTGTAAGGTTACTCTAGTGTTCAAATACGACAAAAAAAATGGTTATTGCTGTAATACAGATGCTAGGATATAAATAAAAGTAATGTTTAAAGTATTTGTTTTTTGTTGTTTATAACTCAGTTGTTGAAATGACCTATTGTAAATACGAAGAAAATGTTCTAATAGAATACCAGCGGGAACACTTTACAACAATATTTTTAACAAAATATGGTGTGTGCAAAAATATTATTCAGCAAAAGAGTGAGAATTTTAAACGTAATACGAGAAAATTAAACATATTGACAAATAATATTGCATTATTTAAATAATGCTGAAATAAATTAACAATATGACAAACTTAGAATGATGGTGTAAAAAATCAAATTCGAGCCCTCAAAAATATATAAAATAGTACTCACTGTTTAATTTTTATTTGTAGCACAAACATTAAACGAACACGCTATCACAAAGGTTAACTGCACACTGCGAGTATAAAAATGTATTCGTTCATTAAATAGGCAGGCTGGCATGACGTAACTCGACTGGAAATTACCGAGAATTGCAAGCCGAAGCTTGTTACACGTGCACCGGATATTATATTGCGAACTTCTCGATGTGGGAACGAAAATGGCGATTGGAATTCAATTACATCCGGTGACGTCAGATAGCAAACTACACAATTTCTTTATAATATAATATTTCAATGAATTATTATGATGTATGAAAACTTTTATTAGTAATTATACCGGGGGTAATTAAAAATTATGAAGTAAAACTAATTTTAGCGTTATTAATGAATATATAGTAACATACGAGATATATGACACTACTAATATTATTATATATGCTGTAATATACATGTTAATTTATTGATATGAAGAAGGCCTCTGACTAAGCATTAAACAAACAAACCGCCGAATCCATACATACGACACATCCAAGGAAAGTAGGATGATATTATGAACATGTTGAGATATAAAAATAGATATGGAGACTGCTAAAAGAGCGCTACATACTATATTGATTATTCATGAAAGTATAGCGACATATATGACATCATATAATACAATGGACGGCAATAGACACACTATAAGGTAAATTTGTATTTATTGACCTAAAGAAGGCGCCTGACGCAGTAAAAAACAAAGAATCAGTTGAATCCTAACATGTGACACATCAAATGAAAAAGGAATATTTAACGAATATGCTTATATAGAAAAACAAAACATAATGAATACTAAAAAAAGGCACTATACACTATCTTTGATATTAATGACAGTATAATGACATATGTGACATCATATGATACTATGTATGATAATAGAAACACTATAAAGTAAATTTGCATTTATTGACTTAAGGAAGGCGTCTGACGCAGTAAAAAAGAAACAGCCAGTCGAATCCTAACATGTGACACATCAAGTGAAAGGGGAAGAGCTAACACATATATTATGATAGAAAAACAAAACATGACCACTAATAAAAGGGCACGATACACCATTTTTAATAATAATAAAATTATAGTGAAATATGTTATATATTAGGGTACCACTGATGGTAATAGATTTATCCTATAAGACAAATTTTAATTTATTGACTCGAAGAAGACCTCTGACTGAGTATAAAATAATGCGATAATTAAGCGTTGAAAAAGCGATGAAAAGCGATCACTTTTCATCGTTTTATATCGCTTTTTTAACATTTTTAAAAAATTTCTATTTATCAATGATTTTACATGTCTCTATATGGGATCAACAAGTGCGTAAAACGATGAAAAGCGACAGTTTTTTCATCGCTTTTACCACGTCACGCCCCCGTCAAATGTCAACGTAATTAAGTTTAGACAGAGTTTCGATAGGTAATTTATTAGGTTAACTCGTGTCACGCGTCACGTCAAAACGTCACTTTTGCGTCCAAACGTCACGTTTTAACATCAAAATGTCACCCGCCACATATGTATAAACGGCACATTTTTACGTGAAGACATCACGCGGCACGTCAAAACGTCACGAATTACGTCAAAAACGTGGATAACATGGGAGTAAAGCGTCTTTTCGTCTCTTGAGTAAAGTTAGCGATGGTTGAGCGATGGTTAATTAATTAGGTTAGGTGGTGCCGCGAAGCGACCCGACCTAACCTAATAAATTAACCATCGCTCAACCATCGCTAACTTTACTCAAGAGACGAAAAGACGCTTTACTCCCATGTTATCCATATGTAAGGTGAGACGTGTTGACTTTAAAACGTGACGTTTTTGACGTGATTCGTGACGTTTTGACGTGACGCGTGATGTCTTCACGTAAAAATGTGCCGTTTATACATATGTGGCGGGTGACATTTTGATGTTAAAACGTGACGTTTGGACACAAAAGTGACGTTTTGACGTGACGCGTGACACGAGTTAACCTAATAAATTACCTATCGAAACTCTGTCTAAACTTAATTACGTTGACATTTGACGGGGGCGTGACGTGGTAAAAGCGATGAAAAAACTGTCACTTTTCATCGTTTTACGCACTTGTTGATCCCATATAGAGACATGTAAAATCATTGATAAATAGAAATTTTTTAAAAATGTTAAAAAAGCGATATAAAACGATGAAAAGTGATCGCTTTTCATCGCTTTTTCAACGCTTAATTATCGCATTATTTTATACTCAGTCAGAGGTCTTCTTCGAGTCAATAAATTAAAATTTGTCTTATAGGATAAATCTATTACCATCAGTGGTACCCTAATATATAACATATTTCACTATAATTTTATTATTATTAAAAATGGTGTATCTTCCCCTTTTATTAGTGGTCATGTTTTGTTTTTCTATCATAATATATGTGTTAGCTCTTCCCCTTTCACTTGATGTGTCACATGTTAGGTTTCGACTAGATGTTGGTTTTAGTGTTGTCAGACACCTTCTTTAGGTCAATAAATGTAAATTGATAGTATAGTGTGTCTATTATCGTCCATAGCATCATATTGTATGACGTAAGTCGCTATAAGTTCATTAATAGCAAAGATAGTGTATAGTGCCTTTTTAGTATTCAATATGTTTTGTTTTTCTATCTTAGTATATTCGTTAAATCTTCCCTTTCATTTGATATGTCACATGTTAGGATTCGACTGGCTGTTTCTTTTTTACTGCGTCAGACGCCTTCCTTAAGTCAATAAATGCAAATTTACTTTATAGTGTTTCTATTATCGTACATAGTATCATATGATGTCACATATGTCATTATACTGTCATTAATATCAAAGATAGTGTATAGTGCCTTTTTTTAGTATTCATTATGTTTTGTTTTTCTATATAAGCATATTCGTTAAATATTCCTTTTTCATTTGATGTGTCACATGTTAGGATTCGACTGATTCTTTGTTTTTTACTGCGTCAGACGCCTTCTTTAGGTCAATAAATACAAATTTACCTTATAGTGTGTCTATTGCCGTCCATTGTATTATATGATGTCATATATGTCGCTATACTTTCATGAATAATCAATATAGTATGTAGCGCTCTTTTAGCAGTCTCCATATCTATTTTTATATCTCAACATGTTCATAATATCATCCTACTTTCCTTGGATGTGTCGTATGTATGGATTCGGCGGTTTGTTTGTTTAATGCTTAGTCAGAGGCCTTCTTCATATCAATAAATTAACATGTATATTACAGCATATATAATAATATTAGTAGTGTCATATATCTCGTATGTTACTATATATTCATTAATAACGCTAAAATTAGTTTTACTTCATAATTTTTAATTACCCCCGGTATAATTACTAATAAAAGTTTTCATACATCATAATAATTCATTGAAATATTATATTATAAAGAAATTGTGTAGTTTGCTATCTGACGTCACCGGATGTAATTGAATTCCAATCGCCATTTTCGTTCCCACATCGAGAAGTTCGCAATATAATATCCGGTGCACGTGTAACAAGCTTCGGTTTGCAATTCTCGGTAATTTCCAGTCGAGTTACGTCATGCCAGCCTGCCTATTTAATGAACGAATACATTTTTATACTCGCAGTGTGCAGTTAACCTTTGTGATAGCGTGTTCGTTTGGTGTTTGTGCTACAAATAAAAATTAAACAGTGAGTACTATTTTATATATTTTAGAGGGCTCGAATTTGATTTTTTACACCATCATTCTAAGTTTGTCATATTGTTAATTTATTTCAGCATTATTTAAATAATGCAATATTATTTGTCAATATGTTTAATTTTCTCGTATTACGTTTAAAATTCTCACTCTTTTGCTGAATAATATTTTTGCACACACCATATTTTGTTAAAAATATTGTTGTAAAGTGTTCCCGCTGGTATTCTATTAGAACATTTTCTTCGTATTTACAATAGGTCATTTCAACAACTGAGTTATAAACAACAAAAAACAAATACTTTAAACATTACTTTTATTTATATCCTAGCATCTGTATTACAGCAATAACCATTTTTTTTTGTCGTATTTGAACACTAGAGTAACCTTACAATATTCCGACGTCGATTTACTTTTACACACTCCATTTTTCATCATAACACCATCCGAGTAGACCTTTGCCTGTTGGTAATATTCAGTGTTAGCGGTGTTTGTGATGGGGATAATAATGATTTTGTTGTTGTTTACATCTATGCTCATTGTTGGCAATTGAATAATATGTTAGACTATGCTGGTTTCGGTATATAATTATTCTCTATTCAGCAAATTTTACATTTAAATCGTTCATTATTACCCATGCTTTCTGCCTTAAGTGTTTCTATGCCATATATTTTAGACATTTTCTTTCTTACGTGTTCCTATGTCAGATATTTTATACATTTTACATCATTATTGTCCATGCTTTCATTCTTACGTGTTTCTATGTCAGATATTTTATACATTTTTCTATCATTTTATGTACAGCTTTTCTGTCTTACATGTTTCTACGTCAGATATTTTGTACATTTTCCATCAATATTGTCCATGCTTTCTGCCTTACATGTTTTTATGTCAGATATTTTATATATATATATATATTTTTTTTTATCATTATTGCCGATGATTTCTGCCTTACGTGTTTCTATGTCAGATTTTTTCTATCATTTTATGTACAGCAGTTATATATTATACATTTTCTATCATTACTGTCCATGCATTCTGCCCTACGTGATTGTACGTCAGATATTTTACACATTTTCTGTCATTTTATGTACAGCATTTCTTTCTTACGTGTTCCTATGTCAGATATTTTATACATTTTCTATTATCCTTTCCAGTACTTCTCAATATTTATTCGATATTTTATACATTTTCCATCATTATTGTCCATGCTTTCTCTCTTACGTGTTTCTATGTCAGATATTTCATACATTTTTATGTACAGCATTTCTTTCTTACGTGTTTCTATGTTAGATATTTTATACATTTTCTATCATTTTATGTACAACATTTCTTTTTTACGTGATTCTAAGAACTTTTTTAAATTTTCTCAATTTATATTTTACGAGTAACTTTTAATCAACCTCGTATATATTTTATCCACAACGAATAGTCTAATACCAAAAATTCATTGATTTTTCAATTTATATATTACTAGTAATTTGCGAGTAACTTCGTATATTACATAATTAAACTTATAAATCTTTATAAATATTCCAACCAGCGGATGTGCATTTCCTTTTAACATTTCTCACACGGTCGTCGGAAACACGTGCAACAATTTTTTCAAGAATCAGTGTTTATTGTATTGTAACTAGGCAAAATTAAAACTACGGTGGACTGTAAAACACTGGCTTTAATGCTGTTTAAACAAAAACATGATCGTCTTTTGTGAAATGAAAACTGTTTCTTGCACGAATTTATTGTCTTTTACCGAAACTGCCAACGGCTTCGCTGGTTGATGTCTAGTCTCGATCTCTCTCTGTCGTCTGCTCGGTGCGCGCACTCCTGGTTGAAGACACGCACACTGTTGCCGGTTGTACAAAAAGTCTAAGATAATTGTTTGCGGCGCAAACAATCAGCTTGTTAGTCTTATAGGTATACATATACGGCTGGACGTAATATAATGCGAAATACTGCTAACGAGAACTTTAGCGGATATTATTACATTCCTTTTTAACATTCTCTCACGATTCAGCGTTTTCACAGTCGAGAATATCTGGTGCACGTGTAAACAAGCTTCAGCTAGCAATTCTCGATAATTTTCAGTCGAGTTACGTCATACCAGCCTGCCTATTTAATGAACGAATCCATTCTGTTATACTCAGTCTGCAGTTCACCTTTGTAATAACGAGTTCGTTTTGTGTTACAAAAAAAATTTGTGCTACAAGTAAAACAATTTAAACAAAGTAAGTACTATTTTATATTTTAGAGGGCTTGTATTTGATTTTATACACCATCATTCTAAGTTTGTCATTATGTATGTAATTTATTTCTGCATTATTTAAAACATGCAATATTATTTGTAAATATATGTTGTTTAATTTTCTCGTTTTTAAAATGGAACAGTGCATTTGACAAATAATAAAGTAATTGTTGATTAAAAAAAATAGAGACATACAAAAAATATTTTAAAATTTTGGTTTTATACCACATCTGTTATCCATTATTTTTTTTTCCAGGTTTTTTCATATTGTTTATTAATTTATGTATTATTTAAAACATGCAATTTTATACATTTTCTATCATTATTTTCCATGCTTTCTGCCTTACGTGTTTCTATGTCATATATTTTATACATTTTCATTCATTATTGTCCATGCTTTCTGCCTTCTGTGTTTCTATGTCAGGTATTTCATACATTTTTATCTACAGCATTTCTTTCTTACGTGTTTCTACGTCGGATATTTTATACATTTTCCATCATTTTATGTACAGCATTTCTTTCTTACGTGTTTCCATGTCAGATATTTTATACATTTTCTATCATTATTGTCCATGCTTTCTGCCTTACGTGTTTGTATTTCAGATATTTCACACATTTTCTATCATTTTATGTACAGCGTTTATTTTTTATGTGTTTCTATGTCGGATATTTTATACATTTTCCATCATTATTGTCCATGCTTTCTGTCTTACATGGTTTTATATCAGATATTTTATACATGTTTTTCTATCATTTCATGTACATCATTTCTGTCTTAGAGTTACCGTAGTGTATTGTGGTAGTCATATCTTTACTCGATGGCTGAGTTTTTCTTTTATCTAACATAATATATTTACTTTCAATTTTCACATCCAAAGTATATACTCTAAAACTATATATACTCTATAATTATATATACTCTAAAAATGTATTTAATTTAATTTTTCTTTGTTAATATACCCGAAATATTTTAACGTTGAATATTTGATGGTCCTTTACGGAGTATAAAAAGGATGGTCGAATTTTCTTGCACGGATTCACGCCTGTGTACCTTCACGAAGGGAGTTGTACTTAAACCTATTAGTTGATCGTGAGACGGGACCTGCAAAGTGCGCTGTCAACTAGGGTTAGGTATATACAGTGCATTCCATATGTTTTATAAACATGATCAGGGGAAATTGTTGCCTGATGGCTATCGAAGAACCGTCTATGACCAACATATATTCTTACAGAGACCAATGTTCATTATCCACTTTAAAACAATAAATTACTTGCTCGTCGTAGATAAACTATAGTATGCACATATTTACGCTTTCCTTTCACCTTTCATTTAACGCCTTGTACGTCAAAATCGGATAAATAACAACGAACATATATTGTAATGGTCTTTCGGCACGTTAGTTTGTTTGAACATAATTTATGGATGGTAATCATTCGTTGGTTAGTCTTCGTCATAATTGGATTATATCTGAATATCATTGTAAAATGGTAATTGTTGTAGATAAAATATAATATGCAACAAATCGTAAAATAGTCATCTTGAAGATTTATGTATAGTAGTGGATATGTAGATAAGACTCTTGAGTAATTATACGTTCAGATGAGATCTGTGTGTATTAGTGAGTGTTCAGCGGAGACTCTTGTCGAATTGTACGTTCAGTGGAGATTTGTGTATAGTAGTGGTCGTTCAGATGTGGCTTGTAGAGAACGTTTAGGTCCTTGTCGGTTTGTGATCATCCAACTCATATCTATGTCGAGTAATATACGTTAGTTGTTTGAACATACTGGAAGAATGGTAAAGTCGTTTTTAGTCCTCGTTATAATTGGATTATATCTGAATATCGTTGTAAAATAGTAATTGTTGTAGATAAAATATATTATGCAATAAAACGTTGTCGCATACCAATAATCGTATTTGTGAGTTGTGTATAGTAGTTACTGTTCGGAGGATACTTGTAATGACTGCTCAGATTAGATTTATATATTTATGTAGTAGTTGATGACCTACATTTCCGTCTTTCCTGTTGTGTCCAATATAATACTTTTTTGTTATTTTGTTGTCGCCCATTCTGTGGACGTGTCCATACCAGTGTAGTTGCGATGTCCTTCGTTATTCTGTGATTAACGTACATAATTTCTTACGATTCTTTCATTTCTTAATCTGACAAATTTCGTTTTTTTTTCCGACAGATTTTCTTTAGCGATTGTTCTGTCCTATCTTGAGTCTAGTATACAACTGTTATACGTCTGATATGAGTTAGAATGCGTCTGCTATACATCGCATATGCGTAGATAGTGTCAGGTATACGTCTGTTATATGTTCGATCGCGTTAGATATCTGTTACAGTTCGTTTACAGTTAGGGTACGTTACATGTTGTTGTCCGAAGTTTAAAATTGCTAAACATCGATAGGTTACCTGTGAATTATTTTCTAGTCATTCTGATGCGATATACCCATCGTATGTCCTTTGAGAATATCACGTTTTTCTATATTCTATTACCTATTCCGTTATTACAGAGTACAGTGTGGTAGACTGAAATAAATGTGGAAGAAATAAAGCACAATATGTTGTTTATATGTTTATTTCGATTTTATTATGGATATCTAAACATTACAGTATAATTCGTTATTCCATGATTAACACATTTAGATTTACCAAACAACCGTTCCGATTCTTTGTTGGAGCAAAATGCTGTGAATTGGTTATTTTTCTTTACATGTTCTATAAGTTTGCATGCGTATCCTCTTTTTCGATGATGAGGTAATGTATATACGTAATCTAATACTCTTGGTACATCACGCTGTCTGAGTGGATCGAAGGCGCATTTTGATAATAGAACAAACGGTACTGGTTCTTCGCTGATATAAAAGATATAGCAGGTAAGTTCTGTGTTTTTCATCCATTGATCAATAAGTATGTCATCTAAATTTAAGCGTTTTATTTTTCTGACTGCGTTCGGACCTCTGAACAACTTGATTTATCCATCTTACTTCTTAGAAGGCTTGATACATACTGAATTTTATTCAATCATGTGACCTCTATCAGGTCGACTTTTATCCCACACGACTGCACGCCTCGGGGTGGAATCTCTTTGGTCATGACTTCATTCTCATTGTGTTGAGGGGCGTTTACATGTTACCATTCAGGCGTTTACTTACCGTTCCTATGTCATCAGTGGTCAATACATGTTGTGGTGGGTGCATGAGGGTACGTATTGGTTAGGGCCTGGTGATACGAGAATACGTAACACCACAGTTTGGGGCGTTTACATGTCATCATTGGCGTTGACATGTCACCATTCGGGCGTTTACTTGTGGATGTTCCTATACCACCATTGGTCGATTGTTTCGATGAACTGTAATGTACGTGGAATCCCCTTCTAAATAGGTCCAATAGCAACAAAGATATGATTTAGCGTCGTTTTCACAATGTTGTCATGTTTGTTTCTCTGTTAGCCTCAGTGACTACTCTCCATTCCTTCAACGTCTATTATGCTAAAATTCGATCAATAGCAACAAAGATCCTATATAGTGCCATTTTGACAATGTCTTTGTCTTTGTTTTTACGATAACATATTTTGATATCTTCTCCTCTTTCCAACAAGCCCTCATTCGCCAAGATCGGACTAATAGAAACGAAGATATGGTGTAGTGCCTTTTTGGCAATGTCTTGTCTCTGTTTTTGTGTTAACGTATTCGATATCCCCTCCTCTTTCATTTAACGTTTTACGCGTAGTAATCTGACAAATAACGATGGAGATATGATATAGTGCCGTTTTGGCATTGTCTTTGCGTTTGCTTTTTTTTGTCTTAACATATTCTTTACCACCTCCCAATTCCATCGATACCTTGCACGTTGTTGTACGTTGAGCCGTTTAGACGCTACAAGCTTAGTGTCCTTTTGGCAATGCTACCATCTTTATTTTTTTTTTGCTTTAAAGTATTCGTTACCTCCTCCCCTTTCTAACGATACCTCACACGTCACGATGTTATACATTTCTATTCTTTTCATTTCCGGCGATAGCCGCTGCTGTACGTTATATTCATTTGATACCTCATACGTGGTAATCGGGTTAATAGACCCTGAGATACGTTATAGTGCCGTTTTGGCATTGATTTTATTGCTTGTTTCTCATCTCCATGTATTCATTACCCCCTCCTCTTTTATTTGACGCCTCATACGTTGGAATCGGATCAATAGACCCGGAGATACGTTATAGTACGTTTTGACATTGATTTTGTTTCTTGTTTTCATCTTGACGTGTCGTTTTGTCTATGCCGCCATCTTTGTTTTTTCTCTCTACGTGTTCCCCGTCCACTTCCCGTTCGTTTGCCACCTCATACGTCGCGATCTGCCGAGCCAACGCCCCCTTTTTCCAACAACCCCTGTTACGCTTTAAAAAAAATTGACGCTATTTTCAAGTTTGAACGATACGAAAAGAAGAAGAATTTACGCTATCTTCCCGTTTGGACGATTTTTCACAAAAGAAGAAGAATTTACGCTATTTTCATGTATCGACGACACCTCGAGTACCCCCGTCCCCCCGCACCCCTCGCCCGGCCCCTCTCGCCCCTCGCCCCCCTACCCTTCGCCCTCCGCCACCACCACGTAGCCAAAACAGTGTTACCCATAGCTGTGCGAAACCCGTTGCGCGTACGGTTCCAACAATACCTCACACGTCACGATCTGATGAGCCGTTTTACCCCCACCACAAAAAGATCAAAAAACGAGCAGAATGGACCTTAGCGATTTCTTATGGGATTTAACATGGGAAAATACGGCGAATCGGTGCTGCCTAATTACTGTATCCATCAAACCAAATGAATTGTTACCCACAAATGCAGATTCCAAACAACACACAGGGTCAACCAACCACCAATTCTTCGACGCATATGATATTTCCGCCCAATCAAGAAAAATATATAAATCAACAAAACGCGCCACACAACAGCAATATAAATAACAGGAATAGCCAGCAATACTACAGAATGTCATCAAAAAGCGATGACGAACCAGAAAGTGCAAATGTGTCAACAAAAAACTCATGGCAAGTAGTTAAAACTACAAAACGCAGAAAAATAAGATCAAATGTAGAAACAGACAAAGATGATACCATTACACTATCGAACAAATATAATACCCTAACGGATACCCAAGAAAATGAAACCAATCAAAATGAAACAGCTCCAAAAAAAACCTAAACCACCACCAATATTTGTTTACGGTGTAAGCGACTTCCCAGAAATGAGGAAAAAAGTTACAGAAATAGCTGAAGCTGAACAATACGAAACCAGGACTATGGCAAATAATACAGTCAAAATAATTTGTAGCGATCCAGAAATATACAGAAAATTATCAAGATATATGAGAGAGAATAACATTATTCATCACACATATCAACCAAAGGAAGAAAGGGCCAATAGAGTCGTAATTAAATACCTTCACTATTCACATGCAACAGAAAATATCAAAGAAGAACTGACAAAACTGGGTCACAAGGTAAAAAACATCATTAATGATAAACATAGGATTACAAAAGAGCCGGTAAATATGTTCTTTGTTGACCTTGAACCATCAGACAATAACCAAGATATTTATAAAATTCAGAAATTACAACACTGCAATATACAAATTGAACCACCCATAAAAAACAAAAATATCATCCAATGTATGAGATGTTAATTATGTGGCCATTCAAAAACATATTGCAATAGACAATATATGTCTGTGTGAAATGTGGAGGGCAGCACAGTACAAACAGCTGTAAAAAGAACAAGAACACACCAGCTACATGTGCTTTATGTGGAGGAGATCACCCAGCTAACTATAAAGGATGCGAATGTTATCGTAATTTAAATAGAAATAAAAATATAGCACAAACTACATATAATAATCACCAAAATATGTCAGCACAGTACAAACAGCTGTAAAAAGAACAAGAACACACCAGCTACATGTGCTTTATGTGGAGGATATCACCCAGCTAACTATAAAGGATGCAAATGTTATCGTAATTTAAATAGAAATAAAAAATATAGCACAAACTACATATAATCATCACCAAAATATGTCGCAAGCACGTAACAGAGACTTTATACTCAATACAGTAAGACCAAATGTAAGCTATGCTAATGCAGCGAGTAATACACAACCTCCTGCTGCTCCTTTAGATAACCAAGATTCAAACACTATTCTTATGAAGTTTTTAGAAGAATTCAAAACCATGTTTAATTAAATCTTGCAACAAAACAGCATAGTAATAAACATACTAAGTAAACTCGTATGCAAATAAAATTATTTCTACGAATAGCTAAATGGAACGACAATGGCCTGCTGAATCATAAGGACGAGGTGATAATATTTCTACAACAAAATTTTATAAATATATTATTAAAAAGTGCGACACATTTTACAGACAAATCGTATTTTAAAATACCTACAAAAAGAATAGCTTCCGAAATAACTACTCCCCCAAGTATATCGCAAATAGAAGATGAAAAGATGCATTCACTTTACAGAAAATCTTGTAAATAAAAAAATAAAGAAATCGTCTTAACAAAAACAGAGCACTGATTTATTAGAATTAATTAGGCCCACCGAAAAACTCTTTCAAAATGAAGTCAACCAGTAACATTCAATCAAGCCGTAGACTTTTTCGAAAATACGCTGGGATCAAAAGATCCTTTAAGCATATCCAAAACATATAAACAAAATACATCTCAATTTTTGAAAATGGTGTATCACGTATCCATATTATCAAAGTAAACGTATGAAAAGTTTTAGTACAAGAATAAGAAGAACACTGATGTCACAGCTTAATTAATCTATCTGAACTAGCAATAACAAGAAACAGAAGACTACTCAGATATAACATCAATAGAATCATCGTAAGAATAAAATAACTCATAAAGACACAATTCTGCATTGGAATATTAATGGATTTAACAAAAACTTTGAATTATTACAAACACTAATGTCAGAAATAAAACCATCTATCCTGTGCCTACAGGAATCTAATTTTAAGGATTAAAATGAGCACAACTTTAAAAGTTATCAATGTTTAAATAAAAATAGGCAAAACCTAGTTAAAGCTAGTGGATGTGTAGCAGTATATGTACATGAAAATTACAAAGCTAAAGAAACACAGATAAACACGAGGAATTTTGAAGTAGTTTTAGTAGAAATACTTATACCCAAAAAGTTTATATACCGTTTATATACTGTTAGATAAAAATATAGATGAATACGATTTGACTCTTATTTGGAACGAAATTCCTACTCCACATTTAATATTAGGATACTTTAACAGTCATAATCAAACATGGGGATCAACAAGTACTAACACTAGAGGTAGGATGATAGAATAGTTAGTTGCACTCGAAAACTTAAACTTATTGAATGACGGTAGAGCGACTAGAATGGATATCAATACAAGACAAATTTTAGTCATTGATCTTACCCTATGTGAACCAATCATATCTTCAAAATTTATCTGGGATGCAATCCCTCACTTATTTGGTAGTGATCAATTTACTATAAAAATATCTGTTCCATCACCCTATAAAAAAATTGATACTTTAAATATTCCTAAATGGAACACCAAAAATGCCAACTGGAACACCTTTCAAGTTTTAATAGAATTCAAAATACAATCTATAAGAATAAAGGAAATTACAGACATAAATTAAACAGTACATATTTTCTGCTCTACAATAATTGACGTAGCCAATAAACACATAGGAGTTATAAACACAAACAATAAAGATATCCCACTTCCATAGTGGAATAAAAAAGTCAACAAGCTATAAAATCGTACAAATCTGCCTTTAATAGGTTCAAAAGGAATAAGTCAAACGACAATCTGATAAATAGACTTCGGCAAATATTCATATTGCATATTTTGCATATTGTGCATATTTTATGCAAATATTTCATATTTTGGCATATTTGTATAAAAGTTTGCATAAAGTTCATAAAAGTTCAGATTTTTATACTGTATTTGAAAATTTTTAAACATACCAATTTATTTCAATTCTTGTATAAAATTTTGTAGTCATTTTAATCAAGAAATGATCTAAGTACGTAATCTCTATAGGTACAAAACATTTACAATTTCAAAGAAGATCAATTTAAATAGCCCTCAACATTCTTAGAAAGTCTCGGTCACTGAGGCATTCAGTTATTGGATAATCGCTAAGGGTTCGCTCATTTGCATTTTATGATCTAATCCCCAAATCTATCTACAATTTATTGTATCTTAACAGCAGGTAAACGGCTAATAGTTTTGTTCCTAATTTAGGGATTTTCCAAAATCTCCCAGTTTATTGAATTAGGTACCTAAACATTTCTAATTTGATGCTCAGATTTGTAAATCATTTTTGTTTTGATATTCAAAGCGTAAACACTCGTTGTGCGTAACAAAAAGGAAGATTGTGATTTTATAATGCCTAAAACAACCAGTGCTTCAACTTGGATTAAACCTTATAAAGAGCTGTCTATGGATATGGGAAAAATCTACTGTTCAGTCTGTGGCAAAATTGTAAGTATCTAATATTTTCTATTAAATATCTAATATTTCATACATACAGGGTGTTTCCAAATGACACTTACAACGTTTGACTGTAGATACTTCTCGAAAAATTGAACAAAACGATATAGTTAATGAGGGGTCAAACTTATTTACTTTTCGAGATACAGGGTGTTAAAATTAAAAAAAATTAAATTCTTTTAGTTAATAACAACAATAACTTTAAAACCAATAAACGTATTTACTTAAAATTTAGTACTCGTAGGTTGTTTTTAAATGAAAAATAGCTTCCTTTAGTGAGAAAAAATTATCCATGGTACAATACAATGGTGTGTATTTAGAAAAATTTTTCACCTTTACTTTTTTTTATGAAGTCAGCTATTCTAAAACACAATTATTTTTATTGTAATTGAATTAACAAAAAAAAACTTTTGTTAAATTTTAAAATAAGTTATATTATGATGTACTAATGGTTAGTAACAAAAACTAATTTGTGGATTAATACTGCATTTAAAACACTTAGCGAGTGTTTTTTTTTTCAAACCAGTTATTTGATTAACCAAAAACACCTTGTATATTTTTATATTTTAAAGGTTGGGTTAAAATAAAGGTTTTTATTTTTATTTATAGATAGCATGTGAGAAGAAATTTCAGATAGACCAACATGTGAGAACTGCTTCACACATTGCAAAAAAAGGAAAAATAGGAGGAAAACATCAAACTTCAATGGCTAAATGTTTCCAATCTACTTCAAAAAAATTAGATGAGCAAGAAACTTTTAATGAAGACTTGTGTCGCGCATTAGTGTCTGCAAACATACCGCTTTCAAAATTAGCAAATGTAAATTTTAGTTTATTTCTAAAAAAATATTGCAAACTTAATGTTCCAAGTGATCGGTCTCTAAGAAGAAATAATATGAACGGGCTATACTCGTCGGTGTTAATTAATATTAAGGAAGAAATTGCAGATAATTATTTTTACATATCTGTAGACGAAACCACTGATTCCTCAGGAAAGTATATTGCTCATTTATTGATTGGTGTTCTTAAAGAAGATACCTTACCAAAATCTCATCTTATTTCATGCCAGCAACTTGAGAAAACAAATGCTTTAACAATTTCGCGTTTTATACAAGAAACATTAGCAACTTTTTTTCTTCCGACAACTATTCCTTCTAGTAAATTACTGCTTATTTTATCGGATGCTGCTCCTTATATGGTGAAAGCAGGACAAAATTTAAAAATATTTTTCCCAGATTTAATACATGTTACTTGTGTAGCGCATGGATTAAACAGAGTTGCAGAAGAAATACGAAAAAAGTTTCCTCTTGTAAATACCATGATATCCAGTGTCAAAAAAGTATTTCTTAAATCTCCTATAAGAATTCAACTTTATAAAGAAATGCTACCTAACATTCCTCTTTCACCACAACCTATTTTAACGCGATGGGGAACATGGTTAGAAGCAGCTAATTTTTATGCAGATCATTTTGTTAAAATAAAGAATATAATTGATACGTTAACAGATGAAAGTTCCCAATCTCTTTTGGATTCTAAACAAACTTTTCAGAGTAACTTGCTTCAACAAGAACTTTCATTTATAAAATCAAATTTTAGTTTTGTTTAAAAAACAATTACTTAGTTAGAAGCACCAAAACTGTCATTGTTCTAAAGTACAGCATTAATTAAAGAATTTGCGTCATGTTGTCGGAACTTTAGAGGTAATATTGGAAAAGATATTTTAAAAAAATTTGAAGCTACTATGGAAAAAAATAAAGGTTACCATATTCTTTCTGAAGTAGTCAGTGTTCTAGCTGGAAATATTTCGGAAACAATTAATTTAGAACCAAATGTTTTGGTTAGTTTGAAAAATGCTCCCGTTACATCAGTTGATGTTGAACGAAGTTTTTCCATATATAAATATACAGATTGAACGAAATTAAAACGGAACATACAATTTAATATATGTCTGTTTGAACTGCATTTGAAATAGTGGACCAATATAAAACTTGGACAAAAATAAATCCATACCCGGAGATAGACATTGTATAAAATATCGTTCAACTATCTGTCTCCTTTAAAGGAAAGAGGAGCTTGCCTAACAGTCGGAGAGATAGAGCCGAAATTTTGAACTGATCAGTAATATGACATTTCTCTATTGGAATATATTCATTGTAACTGGGTTAAGACTTTACCTTACAGGCGGACGCCCCTCGTGGTACAGGGGCTGGCTATACAGGGATGAAGTTGTAATTTTTTTCGGAAAAATAACGATCGATAATATGGCTGAAAATTTGCCCAGAGTAAGATTTTGGTATAACTAGACGAAATCCCAAAGGGCGGACGCGAGAGTGGATACATAAGGGGTGGCGGACAGGGGTGAAGTTGCAATTTTTTGGGGAAAAATTAAAGATAAGTAATATGTCCGCCATTTTCATGGCTCATTATTTAGCCCCTGAAAACTCTAAATCTAAAAGAGCAGACAGCTGAGTTGGTACAAAGAGCCATAAAACGGGGTCAAATGTACCACTTGCCTGCGCATTTTAGGTCTCGGTAACAATTTTCAAACTGATTTTATTATGATATTTTTATACCGATTGATTTGAAAATTTGTATGCTTACTTCTGTTACTATTCTGAGAAGCGTCAAGTAGAGTTTTCCTCAAAATTTTCCAAAAAAATTTCCGTAAATGAAAATTTTCGTAATTTTTTGAGGTAAAATCTAATTTGTAGAATCCTTTCGATTTTCTGTCAGTTATACCATGATTTTTTTCCAAAAATTTTCAAACGATTTTTCCGATAAGAAGAAAAAAATTAGAAAAACTTTAAAAATTTCGTCATTTTTCTCACTCTCATTGATGTCATCACATTCATCATCTTCGTTACTTTCACTTTCAATAATATCACATTCGTTATCTGCTTCATTTTCAATCACTACTTCTCGAACTGATTCTGGCATCTGAGGTCCACTAAACCATTTGAATTTATATGTTTCATCTTCAAACTCCCAACCATGTTCTTCAACAATCAATTCTGTTGGTACTTTTTTATGAGCATTTGTCCAAATATTTGAAATATAATGAGCTCGCAGTAGATGTTTGTGTAATTCATCTTGACATGGTGGTAAGCTTAAAGCATCGAAATTTTTTAGTTTTTTTTTAAAGGCTCGTTCGCATCATGCAAATTATACTGCCGGTTAAATAGTGAAAATCTGACATCGTTTACTTTTCTTTTTGGAATTGTTCTCGTTAGTCCTGTTCCATATAAGTGACATATGAAAGTTTCTAAGGTTTCAAAAACTTCATTACAATCGAAGTCAGTTTCACCAAGTTGGATAAAAGCGTCTTGATACTTATTACATTTAGCGCATGCGTCTAGAATTACTGATCTAAATGGAACGCGCATCATTATTATATTAATATTTTAAAATAATAATGATGCAAAATTAATGTCCAACCAGAATTTGTAAAATTATAATTAACTAATGAAAAAAAAATTCAATCAATTTGAAAGTTAAAAAAAATATTGAAAATATCTACAAAGTAAATTTCAAAACTTAAAAAATTGATAATTCCACTATTAAATTGATTTTTATTAATAATTATTTGTAAAATGTTAAAGGAATTCTACAAATTGAATTTTACCTATTGATAAATAGAAATAATATATTTTGTATTTGATTATTAATGTAATAATAAATCAAATTTTTCTTATATCTGAACAACCATTATTTATGCAATATAAATTTAAAAACCTTTTTATTGTAATAAAAAATAAGTAAAATTACTATTTGTTATACCAAAAATATTTAATAGTTAACATTATAAAATTACTTTAATTTAATAAAATATCAAATATCAAAAATTTATTCAATTAAAAATTAATTCGTAAAATATTTATATTTAAGAAAAAAATGTGATTTGTAAAGTAAATATGACTTTAGTTTAAAAAAAACATTATCATAATATCATTTTAAAACTACAAAATATTCTATAAAAGATTCAGACGATGACGTAGAGTTTTATCAAATGTTTTAGAAAAGTTTTTCTAATTTTTTTTCTTATAGGAAAATTCGTTTGAAAATTTTTGGAAAAAAATTCATGGTATAACTTACAGAAAATCGAAAGGATTCTACAAATTAGATTTTACCTCAAAAAATTACGAAAATTTTCATTTACGGAAATTTTTTTGGAAAATTTTGAGGAAAACTCTACTTGACGCTTCTCAGAATAGTAACAGAAGTAAGCATACAAATTTTCAAATCAATCGGTATAAAAATATCATAATAAAATCAGTTTGAAAATTGTTACCAAGCCCTAAAATGCGCAGGCAAGTGGTACATTTGACCCCGTTTTATGGCTCTCTGTACCAATCCAGCTGTCTGCTCTTTTGGATTTAGAGTTTTTAGAGGCTAAATAATGAGCCATGAAAATGGCGGACATATTACTTATCGTTAATTTTTCCCCAAAAAATTGCAACTTCACCCCTTTCCGTCACCCCTTATGTATCCACTTTTGCGTCCGCCCTTTGGGATTTCGTCTAGTTATACCAAGATCTTACTCTAGGCAAATTTTCAGCCATATTATCGGTCGTTAATTTTTCCGAAAAAAATGACAACTTCATCCCTGTATAGCCACCCCCTGTACCACGAGGGGCGTCCGCCTGTAAGGCAAAGTCTTAACCCAGTTACAATGAATATATTCCAATAGAGAAATATCATATTACTGATCAGTTCAAAATTTCGGCTCTATCTCTTGGACTATAAGGAAGCGATAAGTGGTTTGACAGCATAATAACTGCTTGTGTAGTCTAGTTTTCACAGTGATTCTAGGCAACCTATTTGGGTGGAGTTTTGACTTGTTCTTGAATGAGTTCAGAATCCAGCAGCCCGCTGAAGTATTGGATTTTTATAATATAATTATTGGACAACCTTTTGTTGGCCAACCACCTAGAGCGGAGTTGAGCCGAAATACATTGATTTCGTATGTTCCGTTTTAAATTCGTTCAATCTGTATGTACTTAGACAGAAGCCACAAGTTTTTGTTAAAAAATTTTGAACACCACTTGGTCATTTATTGTTACCATAATTCTAAATAAGTTTATTCATACTTAAAAATGATGTAGTTACTTAAAATAAATGTAAATCTTAATGAATAGTAGGAAATATTTAGTTATGTACACTTTTTTTTTAAATAAAATTGTTACTATTTTACGATTTTTTTATTTATTTGTATGCATATTTTGTAAAATATTTGCATTATTTCGGGTAAACACGTGCATATTTATGCGCATATTTTCTACATTTTTATTTGCATATTTGCCAAAGTCTACTGATAAATTACAAAACACTTAGAGCAGAAGCTAGATATATTATGAAAAATAGCAAAAAAGAATCGTGGAAAAAGTTTGGTAGTTCAATTAACAGTTCAACACTGACATATTTTATCTGAAAATGTGTCAGACAAGTTACAGGAAGGAAATATACTCCCAAAATTCCATTCTTAACACAAAATATAAAAATAATAACAAATACAGCAGAAATCACGGAAATATTAGCAAACTAATATGAAAATAATTCAGGTGACAACAACTAGTGATGCCTTACTGGAAATAAAATACACCAAAGAAAAAGAACTAATGGATTACGATGGTAATACACACAACTCAAAAAATAACCTGTTTACAAAAACAGAGTTGGATGACGCACTTAAAGAATTTAAGAAATCTGCACCAGACCCTGACAACAAACCAATAATTATTTTAAAAGAGTTTTTACTACAAATATATAATCACTTATGGTCTAAAAATGTATTTCCTTTAAGTTGGCGTAAAGCCATAATTATTCCATTACTAAAAACTGACAATGACCGAATTATCCCAGAATCATATAGACCAATATCGTTAACAAATGTTATGTGCAAAGTGTTAATAGTAAACTAAAAATAGTAAAAATAAAAAATAGTAGTAAAGTGAAAAAATAGTAAACAAAAGATTACTTTGGTACCTAGAATATCACAATAAACTTATTAGTGAACAGAGAGATTTCCGACAAATAGGTGTACAGCTGACAACTTGATTGACCTAGAGTCAGAAATTCACGAAGCTTTTGCAAACAAACAGAAGTGTATCGCAGTATTTATAGATATAACAGAAGCATATAATACTATATGGAGACGCAACGTTATAGGAAAACTCAACAAGTGGAACCTAAAAGGAAACATTTTACACTTTATTAGTATCTTCTTTAAACTTTAAATTTTTTAAGTAAGAGTTGATAATATCTTATCTTCAAAAAATTACAAACAAACGGCATCCCGCAAGGCTCTACAATATGCACGACCCTTTTTTTAATTGCTATAAATGATATTCTAGATCACTGCTCCCCATTAGTGAAAGCAAGACTTTATTCTGATGATCTAGTTATATCTGCTAAAACGAAAAATATCACATCTACCCAAAAACATATTCAAACTTCACTAGATAGCTTAGGTCACTGGTCAGAATCCATAGGATTGAAGTTTTCTACATCTAAAACAAAATGTGTGTTTTTTTCGAAAAAACACTCGCAAGTAAATCCATCATTATTCCTCCAAGGACAATTGTTAGAAATAAAAAATAGCATTCGCTTCCTAGGTATGACTTATTATAAAAAGCTAACCTGGGGAGACCATATTTTAAACTTAAAGAAAACATGTCAAAACCGAATAAATTTATTAAGAACCATAGCCGCTCATGGTTGGGGAGCTGACTTCTCTAGGCTCATGTATTTATACAAATGTCTAATTAGGTCTAAAATTAATTATGTTTGTATTGCTTATTCTTCTGCTAAAAATCTCTATTACAGCAACTAGATACAATACAAAGCAGTGCATTACGAATTGCCACAGGAGCTTTCCGAACATCGCCTGTCGTAAGCCTTCAATGCCTAACGGGAGAACCACCTTTAGAATATAGGAGAATGTACTTAAATTTATAGTATGCGTCAGCTGCTCTTGTAAATAATAATAATCCAGTCAACTATAATATCAAAACCAGCCGTTTCCCTAATACATACTTTAATAAGAGACAAGTTCAACCTTTTTACGAAAGATCTAGACAATATACAAATAACCTTAAGATACAACTACAAGATTTCTTTGCATCAAATACCAAAACACCTCCTCCCTGGACAATTTCCCCATTCCAAATCAATACTGACCTAACTAGATACAACAAAACTGAAATAAACCATAATTGCATTAAACAATCTTTTCTTGAGATAATGAACCAGCATAAGGATTATCTTCCTATATATACCGACGCCTCAAACACAGACCAATATCTTGGAGAAAGTAATATCTCCTAACGCTGTTAAAACTTTTCAATTATCTTTATTTAATAGCACCCTTACAGCCGAACTGTACGCCATCCTAGAAGCAGTAAGATTCGCAAAATCGACTTATCACTCCAAAGTAATAATAATTACAGACTTTCGAAGTTCCATACACCATCCAATAGTTATACTCTAAACATCCAATTGCAGGCTTAATAAAATCATAAATATTTTTTCTTTAGTTATTATGGGTTCCATCACACGTACGCATATACGGAAATGAAAAAGCAGATTTATATGCTAAAGAAGCAACAACCAGCACCGAAGCAACAATAGTGCGCTAAGTAGTAGCGAGTGATATGAAAGCGGTTATTCAAAATAAAATAATGTTTATGTGGCAAAACAAGTGACTTACGACTGCAGAGAAAACAATAAAACCGAGTGTGAAACCGTGGAAACTAACTAAATATAAGTCGTGTGAACCAAGAAAAAATTGACAGGTTACGCCTGGGTCATACAAGACTAACTCATTCTTACCTATTTAATAGTCAATCCTTCTAAGTGTGAGTGTACTAATGGAGTGTAACAAATACAACAATATAAGAACTAACCATAACGTAATTTGGTAAATGTTATATAATAAACTTTTTGAAGAATGTAGGTCTATTTCATTAGTTGTAATTGCACATAATGTAACTTATGTCGCTAATAACTCCTAGTAGTTAATGCGAATAAATAAAACAAAGAAATGTTCTATTCACTGCTGGTTTTTATGTAAAATTCAAATTCAATGACACCCTTTCTTATTTCGATAGCTTTCAGAAGAAAATAACATTAAATTACGATTCATAGACTCTTTTTGATTTATAGGGGTTACTCTTGATGAATCAGATTCAATTTTAGCAGATTCAAAAAAGAAAATACAACTAGAAAATTTCAAAATTTCGATGAAAATTAATTTAAAATGTTAACGCGTAAAGGATTTTGCTGTTACGATTATATTGATTTCATGAAAAAAATTAAATGAAACAGCTTGGCTTTTAATTGAAAAATTTTACAATAAATTAAACGATAAAGCTACAAGCGATGAGAAGTATGCTCATGCACAATTGTGTTGGCATCAGTTTAACATTCAAACTATAATCGATGTAGGTTAGAACTTCTAAAGGATCCAGGCATAGTGATGTTTTACAAAAACGCCATGAGCGGTGGAATTTCCGAGTTTAGTAACCGATTATCGGAGGCCAACAATAATATATATATATATATATATATATATATATATATATATATATATATATATATATATATATATATATATATATATATATATATCTACGGCATTAAGTGAACTCCGCCCATGTTAAAATTCAGGTTCAATTGAGCTCCGTGGTCAAGTGGATACCGATATACGGAGCTCACTTGACAATTCCGTAATATTGGTTCAGTCGATTCATCAACATGTAGAGTTTAATAATTTATAAAAATTTTTTGGAGCCCGTAAATACCCCTGTATCATAAATGTATATCGCTTAGTTCACGTGTATATATTATAGGGGTCGTTCAGATCTTCTTCATTGTATATTTGAACCATACGTTTATCGGTTTAAGTAAGCTCTGAGAGTTTGGCAACTGTGCGATTATACCGTATATTTTCAACATATACCCTGAACGGTTTATATGGGCTCCTTATTTTTATCTACTGTTTGTAGACAGTGGAATGTCATACGCATTACACTGTGTAACAGAGGATATCATATTACCTGGTATAACTAAGTACTAAAATGTAACTGGTTCTTTAAAAAACAGGTATGTAGATACAAAAGGATTTGGGCTTATTATTGAATGAAATGTTCGCTTGCATCGAAAATTTTATTTTTTCTGTATTTTTAAAGATGTTGTTTTTTTATTTAATATAATTTTATTAGTTCAATGCCGAATTTGATGTTTTTTTTAATTACAGAAATTTCGTAATATATTTTGTTTACTTGAGTATGTCTTTGTACATTTTATGTAAGCATCTGAATAATAAAAACTACTTTTATTTTATCCAATCTTCTGCGATAAATTGTATAAAGCTTTTTTAATATTTTAGTTCTGGTCTTATTTGTGTACTACATATGATATCTCGATAGAAGGTTATCTCAAAATATTATAGTATAAGAATATAGTATATTCGGCAGCAGAAGCATATAGTACAAGCGTCTATGTTTTAAGGGCGGAAGGACGTGCGCCTCATTTTTAGCTGACAAGCTTGCGAAGAATATTTCTGGTCCTCAATTTACCTTTTAGTTTTAAACAATAATCTGTGACTGACCCGGTGTGATACAAACTATTATCAAGGAATTTATAGGAAGTCTACAGTTCAATGATTTTATGACAAGATTGGATGTTCAGTTTTGTGAAAACGTCTATGTCGAGAAAATTGAAGGAGCACCCACGAGTTTTTCAGGGGTTTTGGCTGAAAATTGATTCATAGTTTATTTTTATTGTGCAATAATAGGTGTCTCGTCTATATAATAGAAGTCCTAGCATCTACCGGTATGGATCGTTTGTTTGTGTAAATGTTATACAGTGTAGGTGCTTTTATGCTACCCCAAGCGAGACCGTTCTTCATCTGCTATTCTTAACATTGAGTGATACAAAAAATATTTTCTTGTGTAGGCATACGCAAATAATATAAGTGAGTTTGTTATCTAAGGGGATATCATATAGTTTTTCGAGAAATATTTTGTAATTTAAGGTGTCGTAAGCGGCATTTGGATTGAAAAATACCACCCCTGATACCCGATATTTTTCGTACCCGTCTTTGATGTGTTGGGTAAGATTTAGCATTTGTAATGTACCTGATCTTCCCTATCTATAGCCACTTTTGTCTTTTAATTTGAGCTTTTCTTCAAATATCGGTGAAATCATATTAACGATCTTGTGCAAAATTATTTTAAATAGCTGACAAAATAAAGATATTGGCCGATAGTTTTTGTGGTCGTTGGAGTTTTTGCCAGGTTTAAGCAAGGTAACAACTTTGGCTTGTCTCTAGATTTTGGGTGTTTCCATAATTTGAATACAGTTGTTCATCATCCGGATAAGCCATTGTGGTGTTTTTGGTCCAGATTTCGTAATAAGCTTTGTGCTCAGATCCTCAATGTCGGTAGTTGTATTATTTTTCATTAAATATGTAGATGGTGGATCCAAGCTCAACATCGTTGAAAGTTTCTCTGAAAGCTGACTGGTTTTGTCCTTTCTTACTTTGAGTTATTCTTTGCTTTTTTTCCGACAGAGATAGCATGTCTATATCCATAATGTGGTTTTAAGCGATAAGCTTTATTCCAAATACCCTACGTTAGGCCCTATATGTGTTTCCTGCACTAGAAATAAGTCAGATTCGTGTTTAGCGCATATGTCTGATAAGTTTAAGTAAAGTAAAGTTTCTTGATCTCTAGATATACCCTTAACAGTTATAAACATATGTTATTAGAATAGTTGGTCCTAAAAAGGACCAATTTGACAAAATCATATTAAAGGGGTGAATGAAGAATTAGCCGATTAATTATTTAATCATTACCCTGGGTATACACGATTGTGGTGGTTTTCTTAGTACTTAAATTTTCGTAAAGGCTCGTTCTTTGAACCCCATAAGTAATGCCTAATATTTTACTTTTTATTGAAAATTTAAATTTTACATGCCGTGTATTACTTTTTGACGATATTTCGAATCAGATTTGTATAGTAATAATTTAAGGTATTAAAGAGCCTGTTTGTGGAAAATAAATAAGTTTGTGATATCGTTCGCAACTCATATATAGATAATAAAAAAATAAAAACAGTTAAAATAGGTGTAAAAAATTTCAACTTCATACATCGGCGCCATTGTTCAGGTGATGGGTTTATCACAGATATCAAAGGTTACATTTTAATTCAAGGTTCTATTTGCGTATTTTCAATATTAAAAGAGTAGGAAAAGACACGTTTATGCTTTTATTTTTTTTTTTTAAATCTATTCTATTTTCTTTCTAGAGTTCCGTCTTTTTTGAACGACCTGTGGTCTTTTTTTAATTGGGCACTTGTCCAAGGCTATGACAAATACTTTGTCCTCTGCTATTCTAAATTAATATGACTGATTCATTATTTTCTCTAAACACTCTGTCCTCTGCTATTCTACATTAATATGACTGATTCATTTTCTCTTCCTTGCAGCTATTTTAATGTTTATCCTGTGTATCTTTTTCTTCTTCTTCTTCTTTTTTTTATATAGACATGACTCTGTCTGTTTTTCAATGTGCCTCCAGTAAGTTGCCGTTCCATGGTTTTCGTGGTCTTCCTACTGATCGTCTTCCTATTGGGTAACCGTCTCTTGGCGTGTCTACTACTCTATTTGTTGTCATTCGGCTCATATGATCGTTCCATTCTACTCTTCTATTTCTTAACCAGTTCTTGATGTTCTTCACCTTGCATCTACATCGTATATCTGTACTTCTAGCTCTGTCCCATAGTGTCTTACCATCAATTTTTATAAGTGTTTTTATCTCTGTTGTTTCTAACATCCTTTTTGTCCTTCTGTGTCAGGTCTTGTTTCTGCTGCGTATGTCATTATTGTAAATTTTGTAAATTCTGCCTTTGGTTTCTTTCCCGATATTTTTATTTCTTCATATTGTTTCATTTAGGCAGCCTGCGGCTCTGTTTGCTCTATTCAGTGGATCTTCCACTTAAGTTTCGAGCTTTCCGTAGCTAGATAATGTGATACCTAGATATTTAAACTTCATCACTTGTTCTATTATCTGACCTTCCAGCTCCAATTAACATATTAGTAAACTTGCTGTTGTAACCATGCATTTTGTCTCTTTTGAGGAAATTAACATGTTAAATTTTCTGGCGGTTATATGAAATTGGTGTAGCATACGTTGTAAATAATCTTTACTTTGAAATAATAGTATTGCGTCGTCTGCATAGCAGATTATTTTAATTTGTTTTTCTCCCATTTGGTATCCTCTTTTATTTCTTACTTTTTTATTATTTCATCCATAATCCGGTTGAACAATAGAGGACTCAGGAAATCTCCCTGTCTTATCCCATTACCAGTTTCAATAGGGTCGGTTAGTTCTTCTTTTACTTTTACTTTTATTGTGTTGTTTTGGTATATTTTACATTTTCGATTGTTTTGATTATTCAATGAAATTGACATTAATTTGATAGTTTCCATTTTATTAGTAGGTACTGATGGTATATAACTAGCATCTGTTGGTATATATATCAATTTGAACATGTGGAAGTAAGAGCACTCTCTTGTTAGTAATTTCAGTGTAAATTATGACGAAACCAGAAATAACCCATAATATTATCCCACACCTCAAAGGTCTGCCTCGCTGTATCTGGGAGACGCAATAATTCGCTTTTGATAGATATAAACAACAACCCACTAAGACGAACACAACATAAATAAAAAAAATCCGTCAACCTGTCAATAGGGACATACAATATTAGATCGATGTCTACGGATGAATAAGTACATGAACTGGAAGAAGAATTAACAAACATAAAATGAGATATAATAGGCCTATCAGAAACTCGACGAAAAGAAGAAACCCGAATACAGCCTATGTCATACTTAAAATAAGAAGAACATTAATTAAAATTATCTAGGTATATTCCCCCACGACAGCTTATGATGACGAAGATATCAAACTATTTTATGAAGATATATCAAAGACTATGGAAGAACATAAAAATCGTCTTTTACTAGTAATTGGAGATTTCAATGCCAAACTGGGTAGAAAACTAAACAATGAAGAAACTAAAATAGGAGATTTCGGCTATGGTCAGAGAAATGATAGAGGTGCTACTTTGATGAACTACCTAGAAGAAAAGCATCTATACGCAATGAACTCCTTTTACAAAAAGAAGCCCCAACGAAAGTAGACATGGGTCAGCCCTAATGGATTCACAAAAAATGAGATCGACTACATACTGTCCACGGAACGATATATCATTAAAGATGTAACAGTTCTTAACAGATTCACAACAGGTAGCGATCACTGGATGGTCAGAGCAAAAATTAGTGTTGACGGTAACTATGAAATGAAAAGAAAAATAATTAAAAACTAGGATCTAGTAGATAGAAACAAACTAGGGCAATATAAAGAGATATACAAAGACCTATAAAAAGAACAACTTACTTAAAAATTAGACAGTGATGACAAAGATATAGATGAAATAGACAACTTACTTACAGCAACGATGATTACATCAGGAAAAGAAATAGCAAAAAAGGATCTAAAAAAGAACAATTATATATCAACAGAAACAAAGAAGCTTATGGATAAAAGAAGGAAGCTATAGAATATGTAGAAATCAATAAAACAATAAGCAGAATAATAAGAAAAAATAAGAGAAAAGAACAAGAAATAAAAATAGAAAAAGTAATACAAAACAACAAAAATATGAAATGCTTAAGACCGAAATTAGGTAAGTGTGAAATAAACAAAAAAAAAAAGATGAAAACGGACTAGAAACAAACGTTAAAGATGACATTATAAATATTATCCACCATTTCTACTCAGAACTATATAAAACAAAAAAGGAACCACCAGAAACAATTAAAAACCAACTTAAGGCTAAAGTAAAAAATGTCAACTCAGAGCTACAGCCAGAAATAAGCAAATCAGAAATAAAGAAGGCATTGAAAGAAATGAAAAACAACAAATCGCCTGTAAAAGATGGAATAACTGCAGATATGCTGAAATATGGTGGAAAAGTGGTAATTAACACTCTACATTCCGTTTTTAACAAGATATTAAAAGAAAAAAGAATCCCAAATAACTGGAAGGAATCCGTAACCATTATCCTACACAAGAAAGGGGATAAAGCAGATATAAAAAACTACCGTCCTATAACACTCCTCAATGTAATGTATAAACTCCTAACAAAAATTTTAACCAATAGATTGACGACAAAATTCGATGGATACCAGTCAAAAGAACAAGCTGGTTTTAGAAAGGGATTCAGCACAAGTGACCATTTACTAAGTATGAAAATACTTATAGAACGAGCAAATGAATAATGAAAAATGAATAAGAAAATGAATTGACCACAGATATACGGAACTAATAGCCAATATATATAAGGAAGCCAAAACAACAATTAAAGTATATGAATAAACAAAATCAATACAAATAAATAGAGGCGTGAGACAGGGTGACACAATATCACCGAAACTTTTCAATCAGGCTCTGGAAGATATTTTTAAAAGATCAGAATGGGATGAAAAAGGTATAAAAATTGGTGGACAACGCTTGAACCATCTAATATACGCTGATGACATCGCATTGATAACAGATAAATGAGAATAATTATTTGAAATGATGAAAGAACTGGACGTAGAAGCTGGAAAGATAGGCCTCAATATGAATTACAGCCAGACCAAAATTATAACAAATACAGATGAAAACATCACAATGAGGATCGGACAAGATGAAGTAGAACAAGTTCAGGATTATATATATCTGGGTCAAACTATAAAACGTAACAAAGAAAACCAAACAGCAGAGATAAAAAGACGAGTTAGACTGGCATGGGCGGCATTTGGCAAACTAAGCTACATTCTTAAAAACAAAAGATATCCACAGTATCTTAAGACCAAAGTATACAATCAATGCGTACTCCCTGTTCTAACTTATGGTTCCCAAACGTGGACATTTACAAAAGTAAACATGGACATAACCATAAAAACCCAAATAGCAATGGAAAGACAAATATTGCACATAAGACTAATGGATAAAAAGGGAAACGAGTGGATAAGAGAGAAAACAAAAGTGAGGGATGTTAGACAAGAAGTTGCAAAATTGAAATGGAGATTTGCCGGTCACAATATAAGACAAAAAGAAGACCGATGAAACAAAATTCTTATAAGTTGGAGACCGTGGGAATATAAACGAAGCAGAGGAAGGCCCCAAATGAGATGGGCAGATGATATCAAGAAGCACGCGGGCTCTAGGTGGATGACTATAATTGAATAGTATAGGGTATCCAACATTTTAATTAACGGTATGTCAGAGTTTTATTAATTTTTATATATATTTGCAAAATGAAGAAGAAAGTTCAGTACAGGCAGTTAAACAGCTGATCTGTCAATTTAGAAGTAAGAGCAAGTACCAACTTGCTGAAAAGCATACCATACACAAAAGGGATAATAAAATGTACTGCACAAACTATAGCGATATAAGCTATATATAAGCTATATATCTATTAATTATTAGGATATACAGTATTTTTTCTAATACACCTGGAACGATTGAGTGAATAGGTGAACTATCAAATAGGAGACTATTAGTATGGAATAAGAAAAACTAATAAATCGTTGATCAATTATTCACTATTAGGCAGTTAATGAGAAATGTTGGGAATACAAAAAAAACATTAAACTAGTTATTTATAGATTTTAAACAAACACTGATATAATCATAAGAATAAAACTATGAAATACCATGGCAGAACTAGGCTTACCTAATAAACTAATTTAACAAGGAGTAATCTACAAGTAAAGTATCTTACTGTCGACTTATTTTCAAATGTACTGCAAAGATCTCTAAAAAATGTGAACGAATTATTAACAGCTGTTTTGAAAACTAAATATTATGAGACGAATTGGGGATATTATATTACACAAACTAAACCGCTTGCCTACAAAAAATATTAGGAAAATATGATACGACGGAAAAGACTAATGACTTTACAGCTAATTGCCACATAAGTATCAATGTAACTATAGCTCGCAAAATAGGTTCAGTTACATTGCAATTTTTAAATTTTTCGTGATAAAATGAAGTGATTGATTGTTGTTTTGAAAAGGTAAGTTGTTTTTTATTTTTGTATTCCTGTCATCTGATATTGTAATATCAACAACATTTTTCATAATAGGTATATTCTGAAATGCGCTTTCTCTTACTGATAACGAACAAAAGTTTTATTAACTTCTCGTTAATATAATTATGAAGGAATTTAGATTTTTATCTTGTTCTTACTATAGTGCTAAAGCACAAATGTAGTCATAGTCTACCGTATTTTTTTCATAGTGGTCATAGTTTTTAATTGTAGTATAGCTTATGTGTTTATAATAACTAGCGCATAGAAAATAATAAAATTTTTTACCCTGTGCTTTATGTTTATTATCCTTTATTGTATTGGAACATCTAGAAGTATAGCATATATTTTAAATAATAAAATAATTTAATAATAAAATTTTGTACCCTGTGCTTTATGTTTATTATCCTTTATTGTATTGGAACATCTAGAAGTATAGCATACATTTTAATTACTGAACAAAAGAGAAAATAAAAACACTTTTTGTGGTGTGCCACTTAACCATACACAAAATTGTACACAAATAGTCAAATGGTAGTAAAAGTTTCCGATATAGGCCGCCAGACGGCAGAGGCACCGCCGCGCTCGATGTCTATACTATGAAATGTTTTTCATATAGTTTTCGGATCAGATTTTTTCAAAACATCAAACTACATCTTCTTTTTGCCTTTCTTTACTTAGGCTAACCGCTACTGTTTTTTTCTTCAGCGTTTCTTCTTAATCTACATTAATGTTATTATATTTACAATTCTTTCTGGAACGAGCTATAATTTTTCTCAAATAACCATTTTGTGTGGTTTAGTCGACTTAAGGTTTAGCATGCTTTGTCAGATGCTCTTTAAAGTCTCTTTTAATATTAATATCGTTTGAGAAATTTTTCCCAGATACTTATATTTAGTTTGATTTTCAATCTTCTTTTAATGTTAGTTTAAATGGTCCAGTAGTGTGTTCGTAAAGTTCAGTTATAAGCAAAATTAGGTGTTGTTGTACACCTAATTCTTTTAGTATCAGTCATAAGTGTATCCAGTTGACTCTGTCGAACGCTTTACCATAATCTATAAAACAAATCCATAGTGGGATATTGAATTCCCTAGACTTTTATACTTTTTTTGGACTATTATAATAATAGCTTTAAAATTAAATGTTTAGTGAAAATCTCTACGCGACTTTAACGCATTAAATATTTTAAATCAAAATCGACATATCTATTGAAATTAGACAGTAAAAAAGTATGTTATTAAAGATTGATTCATAAATTATTGTAGTTTAAATTCAACTACGCTATAAAACAAACATTGCATGTCATAAACGGCAGTAATCCAAAAATTACAAAGATCTCCCTGTTGTTTGAGTTTTCTTTAATTATATTAATAGGGTAACAAGCATTATAATCCTACCGAAGGGGCTTCTACTTTCATCTGTTACACGATTACTCTATCCGATCTACGTACATTTATGAACTAAATGTTTTAGTGACAATGCCTTTTAATAAAAAATACTAATTAATAAAAATGGAAACTTAACTTTTCCACGTTTATAATAGACACTTTCTTATGTTTAAAAATATATAAAACAAGTAATATAAATTACCGCCTTGTTTATTAAAACTAAAAAGTAAAATAAAGTTATGTGTCGGTTAACAATTTATATTTAACTACATTAGCCAAATAATCCTGAAATTCCTCCATGACTAAATTGATGGATATTTAAATAAATTTCAAGTTCCTTTTTTTTTTTTCCTAAGTTAATGGCACTGGCAAAGCCAAAAGGCCAGTCAAGTTTTCTCATAGTTTTATCATCCATTTCCATTGTTTACATTATATACATATTAATATTTTATACATGTTAAATTGGGATACCATATTTTTAGTGTGTTATACTTATTTTCATTTTTAATGTTTTTTTTTTGATATCAGTTGTAACGTTGTAACTATTCTTTTATTTTTATTTTTAATTTCTTTTTATTAGTATTTTTTTTTATTGTTTAATATTATTCATTTATCGGTTTGATTTTTTTTTTGTTTTTGTATATATTGTTTTTTTTTTGTTTTATTTTTTTTGTTTTTTTTTATTTTATTTTTTTGTTTGTTTTTTTTTTTCGTTTTAGGCTTACAAATTTATTCATATGTCGCAATACTGCTTACAAAGTAATATTAGTAGATTTTACATACTGATATATGATGTTGTAGATACTATTATCCTCTAATGTCAATAGATTTGAAACATTTATTGGAAATTTCATTTTGTACGATATTAAATTTTGATAGAACTGATCAATTTCTAATTTTTTTAACGGGCATTCTAAAAGAATATGTTGTAAATCGGCAATTTCATCACATAGACATTTATTATTATCTAACAAACCTATTTTATGTTTATAAGCTGGAAATAGTGCATGATTGCAGCGCATTCGACTTATTATCCGAATAATTGATCGATTACGTGTATTCTCAAACCATGGTTTGTCCCTTATTTTTGGTTGTATATTCTTAAAATACTGTCCTTTGTCTCCACATTTATATTTTATCTGCCACTGTTCCTTAAGTTCCTTTCGAAAAATTGGAATAAAATCAGACTCTGGTATTTTTAATCTAAGTATTCTTCCATTTTTTGCACCATATTTTGCAAAATAGTCCACTTCTTCATTTTCTTCTATACCTGAATGGGCTTTTATCCATGATATATAAATTTGTTTTCCTCTACTTAATACATTTTGATACAATTCCAAAATATCAAGAAGAATGTAATTTAAATTAGGATTCAAACACAGATTATTAAGTTTTTCTACCGAACTTTTAGAGTCTGTAAATATGACAAATTTATCTTCTTCTTGTTCTAAACACAGATTAATTGCTAATTTTATGGCAATAAGCTCAGCACTGAAAATTGACATCATATCTGATCTGAGTTTGTATATTAACTTAATATTTTTGGAAGGATAATAAACTGCACAGCCAACTCCATGTTCCGATTTAGATCCATCAGTATAAACTTTTTCATACTCTTTCCATTTTACTATACAATCCCGATAATATTCTTTTTGTATAATAATATTGTTTTGACACAAATAGCGAGCGTTAATATGGGTCTTAACTGGAGAAAGAAACATTTCATAAGAATAATTCCATAAAGGGATTCCATTGGATTTATAAAGTTCTTCATATCTTTGTACATTGGTAATAAAACTTTCAACTAATAATGGTATTTTTTTCTTATCCCAATATTTAGATGTTAAGACCAAACCAGCTAAACTAGATATTTTAACCAATAACTTGGATTTCTGACTTCTTAACTTTAACACGAATTTGTCAGATAGAAATCTTCTCCGAAGATTTAATGGCGGTTCGCATGTTTCTGTTTCCATAACGTCTACAGGCGTACTTCCCAAGTATCCAATACTGAGTCGAAGACATTTGTTTTTTATTTTATCTATTTTTTTAAGATTTGTTTCTGCAGCTGAATGGTAAAATAAAGATCCGTAATCTAAAATAGATCTAACGAGTGTTCTATAAAATAGTAACATTATTTTTGGATCCCCTCCCCAGGAGGAATGACCGAAAGTTTTTAATAAATTAACACTATTTTCTGTTCTTTTGATTATATAATTTATCTGTTCTTTCCAATTTAATTTACAATCTAAAATTACTCCTAAAAATTAGTGGAAGATTTGTAAGGAAACAAATATTTTGATAATTTTATTTGGTGAGGACACCGAAATCTTTTTCTCGTAAAAGTAACTAATACTGATTTTTCTTCGGAAAATGATAAGCCGTTATTGAAAATCCAATTATCTAAATTTCTTATTGCATAATTGAGTTGATTATGACCTATCTCGATGGATTTGTGACGAGTGTAAATAACAATATCATCAGCATATTGCAAAACTGATATATTATGTGGGATGTCAACAACTAAATCAGTTGAGTAAATAATATAAAGTATAGGACTTAATATACCACCTTGTGGCAAACCCATAGATGTTTCTCTGCATTCAGAGAATAAGTGGTTTTCTCTGAAAAATAAATTTCTATTACTGTATAGAGTATATAGGTGTTTAGATAGACTTTGGGGAATTCCCATCTGACACATTTTTTTATCTAATATGTCTAATTTCACGTTGTCGTATGCCCCTTTTATGTCTAAAAATAAAGCTGATGTTGACTGGTCATTGGAGAGTGAGAATTGAATATCTGTAATGAGAGTGGCCAGGTTTTCATATGTCGACTTTTTTTTTCGAAATCCGAATTGAGTACTGAATGAATACTAATGAATAAGATTATTAGATTCCAAAAAAAAATTCCAGTCGTGATTTTATCATTCTTTCGTATGTTTTTAGAACACATGATGCTAAAGATATAGCCCTATATGATGATGCATGATTTTTTGGTTTTCCTGGCTTAAGTATGGGAACTAAAATGTAATTTTTCCATTGAGACGGTATTTCGACTTTGTTTAACCAAATATCATTTAGTAGATTTAGAAGAAAAATTTTTCCTGATCTAGGAAGATAAAACAACATAGGATAATGTATATTATCAGAACCTGGAGCTGTATTGGCAGATTTTTTGAGTGCCATGTCTAATTCTTGAAGTGAAAACTGGTTGGTGAGATAATGTCCACTAATACTATGTTCTCTTATATCTACACAATCAAGAAAGGATGGGTCAGGGGATACATATGGAGGGGTTAAAATGCTGTGAAATTCAGCAAGCCATTCATCATGATCTGATTGATTTTGATTTGAATATTTTCGATTTTTAAAATTATTTACCTTTTTCCATATATTCTTAAGAGGTACCGATCTGCTGAGAGATTTACAATAATTTTCCCAACTATTTTTTTTTATTTGTTTGAAGGTTTTTTTTGCTATAGCATCAGTTCTTTTATATTCTAACAAGGTATCTAGTGTGGGATTGTTCATATATTTATGTTTCTTGCAAACTGTTTCTTCGTTTCTGTACTAGAAATTGACATTTTTCATTCCACCATTGTTTGTTTTTATTTGAACTTTTATTTGATTTAAATTTAGGTATAGAAAGATTTGCTGCATTTTCAGTTATTCTTATAAAAGAATTGTAATCCCCAACTTCTGTTTTATTGAACTGTTCTTGAAACTCCATATAATATATATCCCAGTTTGCCTTTTTAATATTCCATTTTCTACAAGATAGTAATTTATTAACTTTGGGTGCCAAATATATTTGTGTAATGCATGGTAGATGATCAGATCCATAAAGATCTTTTATTGTGTCCCAATATAGTAAATGTTTTATACAAGGAGAACAAATTGTCAGATCGATAGCAGAATGAGATTGCAAATAATTTCCTATGAATGTAGGTGATCCATCGTTGAGATATACCAGATTATTTCGGTCAAGAGCTTTCATAAGCGTTATGCCATAGTGGTCTGTGTTTGGCCCACCCCAGGCAATATTATGTGAATTAAAATCTCCCGTAAAAATTACAGGTGGATTAAAAGAACTAAAGAATTGATCCCAAATATGCAACGAAATTTTAGTTTTTGGTGGAACATAAAGCGATACAATGGTAATATTTTTTTTTATCATTACATTTTAAAATAATGGATGATTGATTACAATTAGGTAGTAAGACAGAGATAGGTAATTCTGTATACAAAAGATTTGATTTAATAAGGATGGCCGTTCCCCCGCCATTGCGATCTAAACGGTCATCCCTCACAATGTTGTAACCTGGAAGATTAAAATATTTATTGGATGTAAATCTAGTTTCTGACAAGCAAGCTATATCGATGTTATAATCATTTAACAAATATTGTAAATTTTCTTTATTTGAATTTGCCGATTTAAGGTTCCATTGACATAGAGTTATATGATCCATGTTCAAAAAGGTTATTTAAACTAGTTTTAATAATATTTGTAATTTCGTTTTCCTGTATGTCTAATTTATTTTTGTTCTTTATTGTATTTATGGTTGATAAAACTATCTGAAAATGACATTTGCAATTTCATTATTTTCGGTTTCTCTTATGACATTTTCTGATTTATTTAAGATTAACTGAACTAATAATGGATTGATGCGCTGAAAATGTAGGATCGGGAGATAAAGGATAAGATCTTTTACTTTTTTTTGTTAAGTTATTTAATTGGGCTTGAGAGTATGAATGGGAGTTCGATCTTTGGAAAATGGATCGCGTATTGGATTGGTGTGTTATTTGTGGAACGGGCTTGGACGATGTTGAAGTTACATGGACATTAACTGAATTTGAGGAATTTTGTTGTAAATTAGAATTAATTATATTATTATCAACAGCATTCGAAGGTAAATGCTTAGATACAATATCTGCATAACTTTTTTTTGGAATACTACTACTAGCATCCTTGAATGAACAATTTGTCTGTGACATCATTTGTTTAATCTTTTCTTGTCTGTTGTACTCCGGGCATACATTAAAATCATTAGTAAAATGGTTTCCATTGCAAGAAAAACACTTTACTGTAAATTCGTCTGATGGGCAGGTAACTGTGTCATGATTCTGAGAGCATTTAAGACATCTGATTTTACTTCGACATTGTTTACTAATATGTCCATAGCGGTAACAATTATTACACATTACAACCCTTTGTTTATAAACTTCTACTTCGTAAAGAACTTTGTTAATCTCTATATACTTAAGTAAAGTTTGACTTTTAAAGGAAACCAAAATAGTACTTGTAGGTATTAATTCTGTTTCGTTATCCGAGTTTTTTACTTTTCGGTTCATTCTTTTAACAAATTCCACTTCAAATTTACAATGAAAATCATAGGCCCTAATTTTATTTTTTAAATATTCAACTGGTAAATCTTTATCAATGAATCTAATAATTCCTAATCGAAATATTAAAAATTTAGGAATATATGCAGACAAGTTTTTATTTTCTAAAATGTGAGATTTTAATAATACATTAGCACTCAAATAATCCTTACAAAAAACCTGAATTCGATTTCTTCCTATCGATTGAATTTGTTTTATTTTTTTATCTAATTCCGGATGTGAAGTTAAAATTATTTCTCCAATTTTTATTGCGTTTAATTGGCCTGTATAATTATCCATATTATTTTCAATGTAAATCTGAAACGGGCCTATATCAGTAGACTGATAAAGGAATGTTGTTTTTACTTTTTTGATCGTTTCATTATTATTGTGAACGGAAAAACTTGATTCTGGATTTGAACTAGCCTCAACTATCTTATCCTTTAATATAATTTGTTTTTTATGTTTTTTATCTTTAGTATTCCGATTTAATGCAGGAGAATCTATAATTAAATTTAAATGATTTGAACCACTTATCTGATTATTTCCTAGATCTAAGTTTTCTGGAGGATCCGGTAGAGGTGGGGGTTTCCCCCCATCATCCACTTCCATATGAATGCACTAAGCTTTCACAACACCCTTATAACCACAATTATAACTAATTTTCAAATAATTAAATTTGTCTTTTAAAATGATTGATTGTACTAAACTTCTAAGATACACGTGTAAGCACGACAACTGTTCACGCACGAAAAAAAAAATGATTTCAAGTTCCAAAATGTACCATCTGTAAAATTTGAAAATCTACTACTAATACAATTATTGGCAACATCTCAGGAGATTAGAAGTGTACGCGAAATGGTAAATACGGATCCCACAAATGGTTTATCCTGTTGTGGAGTCCACTTAATCCTACATGTTGGTCGGAGTCTACATAAAGCGCTACTTAGATAATAATATACACGGTGTATATTCTACTGGAGTTAGTATAATACCGTTTTAGAACGGAGCTCAGATTAACCGCTAGATGTATATATATATATATATATATATATATATATATATATATATATATATATATATATATCTACGGCATTAAGTGAACTCCGCCCATGTTAAAATTCAGGTTCAATTGAGCTCCGTGGTCAAGAGGATACCGATATACGGAGCTCACTTGACAATTCCGTAATATTGGTTCAGTCGATTCATCAACATGTAGAGTTTAATAATTTATAAAAATTTTTTGGAGCCCGTAAATACCCCTGTATCATAAATGTATATCGCTTAGTTCACGTGTATATATTATAGGGGTCGTTCAGATCTTCTTCATTGTATATTTGAACCATACGTTTATCGGTTTAAGTAAGCTCTGAGAGTTTGGCAACTGTGCGATTATACCGTATGTTTTCAACATATACCCTGAACGGTTTATATGGGCTCCTTATTTTTATCTACTCTTTGTAGACAGTGGAATGTCATACGCATTACACTGTGTAACAGAGGATATTATATTACCTGGTATAACTAAGTACTAAAATGTAACTGGTTCTTTAAAAAACAGGTATGTAGATACAAAAGGATTTGGGCTTATTATTGAATGGAATGTTCGCTTGCATCGAAAATTTTATTTTTTCTGTATTTTTAAAGATGTTGTTTTTTTATTTAATATAATTTTATTAGTTCAATTAGTTCAAGAAATTTCGTAATATATTTTGTTTACGTGAGTATGTCTTTGTACATTTTATGTAAGCATCTGAATAATAAAAACTACTTTTATTTTATCCAATCTTCTGCGATATATTGTATAAAGCTTTTTTAATATTTTAGTTCTGGTCTTATTTGTGTACTACATATGATATCTTGATAGAAGGTTATCTCAAAATAAATATGGTTAAGTGCTACAATAGATATTTTTGTGTTAAAATTAATAGAAAGAATGGTTAATTTGTCTAACAAGGTATATTCGGCAGCAGAAGCATATAGTACAAGCGTCTATGTTTTAAGGGCGGAAGGACGTGCGCCTCATTTTTAGCTGACAAGCTTGCGAAGAATATTATTTCTGGTCCTCAATTTACCTTTTAGTTTTAAACAATAATCTGTGACTGACCCGGTGTAATACAAACTATTTTCAAGGAATTTATAGGAAGTCTACAGTTCAATGATTTTATGACAAGATTGGATGTTCAGTTTTGTGAAAACGTCTATGTCGAGGAAATTGAAGGAGCACCCACGAGTTTTTCAGGGGTTTTGGCTGAAAATTGATTCATAGTTTATTTTTATTGTGCAATAATAGGTATCTCGTCTATATAATAGAAGTCCTAGTATCTACCGGTATGGATCGTTTGTTTGTGTAAATGTTATACAGTGTAGGTGCCTTTATGCTACCCCAAGCGAGACCGTTCTTCATCTGCTATTCTTAACATTGAGTGATACAAAAAATATTCTCTTGTGTAGGCATACGCAAATAATATAAGTGAGTTTGTTATCTAAGGGGATATCGTATAGTTTTTCGAGAAATATTTTGTAATTTAAGGTGTCGTAAGCGGCATTTGGATTGAAAAATACCACCCCTGATACCCGATATTTTTCGTACCCGTCTTTGATGTGTTGGGTAAGATTTAGCATTTGTAATGTACCTGATCTTCCCTATCTATAGCCACTTTTGTCTTTTAATTTGAGCTTTTCTTCAAATATCGGTGAAATCATATTAACGATCTTGTGCAAAAGTATTTTAAATAGCTGACAAAATAAAGATATTGGCCGATAGTTTTTGTGGTCGTTGGAGTTTTTGCCAGGTTTAAGCAAGGTAACAACTTTGGCTTGTCTCTAGATTTTGGGTGTTTCCATAATTTGAATACAGTTGTTCATCATCCGGATAAGCCATTGTGGTGTTTTTGGTCCAGATTTCGTAATAAGCTTTGTGCTCAGATCCTCAATGTCGGTAGTTGTATTATTTTTCATTAAATATGTAGATGGTGGATCCAAGCTCAACATCGTTGAAAGTTTCTCTGAAAGCTGACTGGTTTTGTCCTTTCTTACTTTGAGTTATTCTTTGCTTTTTTTCCGACAGAGATAGCATGTCTATATCTATAATGTGGTTTTCAGCGATAAGCTTTATTCCAAATACCCTACGTTAGGCCCTATATGTGTTTCCTGCACTAGAAATAAGTCAGATTCGTGTTTAGCGCATATGTCTGATAAGTTTAAGTAAAGTAAAATTTCTTGATCTCTAGATATACCCTTAACAGTTATAAACATTATGTTATTAGAATAGTTGGTCCTAAAAAGGACCAATTTGACAAAATCATATTAAAGGGGTGACTGAAGAATTAGCCGATTAATTATTTAATCATTACCCTGGGTATACCCGATTGTGGTGGTTTTCTTAGTACTTAAATTTTCGTAAAGGCTCGTTCTTTGAACCCCATAAGTAATGCCTAATATTTTACTTTTTATTGAAAATTTAAATTTTACATGCCGTGTATTACTTTTTGACGATATTTCGAATCAGATTTGTATAGTAATAATTTAAGGTATTAAAGAGCCTGTTTGTGGAAAATAAATAAGTTTGTGATATCGTTCGCAACTCATATATAGATAATAAAAAAATAAAAACAGTTAAAATAGGTGTAAAAAATTTCAACTTCATACATCGGCGCCATTGTTCAGGTGATGGGTTTATCACAGATATCAAAGGTTACATTTTAATTCAAGGTTCTATTTGCGTATTTTCAATATTAAAAGAGTAGGAAAAGACACGTTTATGCTTTTTTTTTAAATCTATTCTATTTTCTTTCTAGAGTTCCGTCTTTTTTGAACGACCTGTGGTCTTTTTTTAATTGGACATTTGTCCAAGGCTATGACAAATACTTTGTCCTCTGCTATTCTAAATTAATATGACTGATTCATTATTTTCTCTAAACATTCTGTCCTCTGCTATTCTACATTAATATGACTGATTCATTTTCTCTTTCTTGCAGCTATTTTAATGTTTATCCTGTGTATCTTTTTCTACTTCTTCTTCTTCTTCTTCTTTTTATATAGCCATGACTCTGTCTGTTTTTCAATGTGCCTCCAGTAAGTTGCCGTTCCATGGTTTTCGTGGTCTTCCTACTGATCGTCTTCCTATAGGGTAACCGTCTCTTGCCGTGTCTACTACTCTATTTGTTGTCATTTGGCTTATATGATCGTTCCATTCTATTCTTCTATTTCTTAACCAGTTCTTGATGTTCTTCACCTTGCATCTACATCGTATATCTGTACTTCTAGCTCTGTCCCATAGTGTCTTACCATCAATTTTTCTAAGTGTTTATATCTCTGTTGTTTCTAACATCCTTTTTGTCCTGTTTATGTCAGGTCTTGTTTCTGCTGCGTATGTCATTATTGTAATTTTTGTAAATTCTGCCTTTGGTTTCTTTCCCGATATTTTTATTTCTTTATATTGTTTCATTTAGGCAGCCTGCGGCTCTGTTTGCTCTATTCAGTGGATCTTCCACTTAAGTTTCGAGCTTTCCGTAGCTAGATAATGTGATACCTAGATATTTAAACTTCATCACTTGTTCTATTATCTGACCTTCCAGCTCCAATTAACATATTAGTAAACTTGCTGTTGTAACCATGCATTTTGTCTCTTTTGAGGAAATTAACATGTTAAATTTTCTGGCGGTTATATGAAATTGGTGTAGCATACGTTGTAAATCATCTTTACTTTGAAAGAATAGTACTGCGTCGTCTGCATAGCAGATTATTTTAATTTGTTTTTCTCCCATTTGGTATCCTCTTTTATTTCTTACTTTTTATTATTTCATCCATAATCCGGTTGAACAATAGAGGACTCAGGAAATCTCCCTGTCTTATCCCATTACCAGCTTCAATAGGGTCGGTTAGTTCTTCTTCTACTTTTACTTTTATTGTGTTGTTTTGGTATATTTTATATTTTCGATTGTTTTGATTATTCAATGAAATTGACATTAATTTGATAGTTTCCATTTTATTAGTACTGATGGTATATAACTAGCATCTGTTGGTACTATATATCAATTTGAACATGTGGAAGTAAGAGCACTCTCTTGTTAGTAATTTCAGTGTAAATTATGACGAAACCAGAAATAACCCATAATATTATCCCACACCTCAAAGGTCTGCCTCGCTGTATCTGGGAGACGCAATAATTCGCTTTTGATAGATATAAACAAAAACCCACTAAGACGAACACAACATAAATCAAAAAAATCCGTCAACCTGTCAATAGGGACATACAATATTAGATCGATGTCTACGGATGAATAAGTACATGAACTGAAAGAAGAATTAACAACCATAAAATGAGATATCATAGGCCTATCAGAAACTCGACGAAAAGAAGAAACCCGAATACAGCCTATGTCATACTTAAAATAAGAAGAACATTAATTAAAATTATCTAGGTATATGCCCCCACGACAGCTTATGATGACGGAAGATATCGAACTATTTTATGAAGATATATCAAAGACTATGGAAGAACATAAAAATCGTCTTATACTAGTAATTGGAGATTTCAATGCCAAACTGGGTAGAAAACTAAACAATGAAGAAACTAAAATGGGAGATTTCGGCTATGGTCAGAGAAATGATAGAGGTGCTACTTTGATGAACTACCTAGAAGAAAAGCATCTAAACGCAATGAACTCCTTTCACAAAAAGAAGCCCCAACGAAAGTGGACATGGGTCAGCTCTAATGGATCCACAAAAAATGAGATCGACTACATACTGTCCACGGAACGATATATCATTAAAGATGTAACAGTTCTTAACAGATTCACAACAGGTAGCGATCACTGGATGGTCAGAGCAAAAATTAGTGTTGACGATAACTATGAAATGAAAAGAAAAATAATTAAAAACTAGGATCTAGTAGATAGAAACAAACTAGGGCAATATAAAGAGATATACAAAGACCTATTAAAAGAACAACTTACTTAAAAATTAGACAGTGATGACAAAGATATAGATGAAATAGACAACATACTTACAGCAACGATGATTACATCAGGAAAAGAAATAGCAAAAAAGGATCTAAAAAAGAACAATTATATATCAACAGAAACAAAGAAGCTTATGGATAAAAGAAGGAAGCTATAGAATATGTAGAAATCAATAAAACAATAAGCAGAATAATAAGAAAAAATAAGAGAAAAGAACAAGAAATAAAAATAGAAAAAGTAATACAAAACAACAAAAATATGAAATGCTTAAGACCGAAATTAGGTAAGTGTGAAATAAACAAAAAAAAGATGAAAACGGACTAGAAACAAACGTTAAAGATGACATTATAAATATTATCCACCATTTCTACTCAGAACTATATAAAACAAAAAAGGAACCACCAGAAACAATTAAAAACCAACTTAAGGCTAAAGTAAAAAATGTCAACTCAGAGCTACAGCCAGAAATAAGCAAATCAGAAATAAAGAAGGCATTGAAAGAAATGAAAAACAACAAATCGCCAGTAAAAGATGGAATAACTGCAGATATGCTGAAATATGGTGGAAAAGTGGTAATTAACAATCTACATTCCGTTTTTAACAAGATATTAAAAGAAAAAAGAATCCCAAACAACTGGAAGGAATCCGTAACCATTATCCTACACAAGAAAGGGGATAGCAGATATAAAAAACTACCGTCCTATAACACTCCTCAATGTAATGTATAAACTCCTAACAAAAATTTTAACCAATAGATTGACGACAAAATTCGATGGATACCAGTCAAAAGAACAAGCTGGTTTTAGAAAGGGATTCAGCACAAGTGACCATTTACTAAGTATGAAAATACTTATAGAACGAGCAAATGAATAATGAAAAATGAATAAGAAAATGAATTGACCACAGATATACGGAACTAATAGCCAATATATATAAGAAAGCCAAAACAACAATTAAAGTATATGAATAAACAAAATCAATACAAATAAATAGAGGCGTGAGACAGGGTGACACAATATCACCGAAACTTTTCAATCAGGCTCTGGAAGATATTTTTAAAAGATCAGAATGGGAAGAAAAAGGTATAAAAATGTATGGACAACGCTTGAACCATCTAATATACGCTGATGACATCGCATTGATAACAGATAAATGAGAATAATTATTTGAAATGATGAAAGAACTGGACGTAGAAGCTGGAAAGATAGGCCTTAATATGAATTACAGCAAGACCAAAATTATAACAAATACAGATGAAAACATCACAATGAGGATCGGACAAGATGAAGTAGAACAAGTTCAGGATTATATATATCTGGGTCAAACTATAAAACGTAACAAAGAAAACCAAACAGCAGAGATAAAAAGACGAGTTAGACTGGCATGAGCGGCATTTGGCAAACTAAGCTACATTCTTAAAAACAAAAGATATCCACAGCATCTTAAGACCAAAGTATACAATCAATGCGTACTCCCTGTTCTAACTTATGGTTCCCAAACGTGGACATTTACAAAAGTAAACATGGACATAACCATAAAAACCCAAATAGCAATGGAAAGACAAATGTTGCACATAAGACTAATGGATAAAAAGGGAAACGAGTGGATAAGAGAGAAAACAAAAGTGAGGGATGTTAGATAAGAAGTTGCAAAATTGAAATGGAGATTTGCCGGTCACAATATAAGACAAAAAGAAGACCGATGAAACAAAATTCTTATAAGTTAGAGACCGTGGGAATATAAACGAAGCAGAGGAAGGCCCCAAATGAGATGGGCAGATGATATCAAGAAGCACGTGGGCTCTAGGTAGATGACTATACCGACAGACAGAGAAGAATGGAAAATAATTGGGAAGGCCTATGTCCAAAGATGGACCGAAAAAGGCTAATTAGATAGAGATAGATTCTTGTGATCTTAGTATTTCCGTTGATTGAATAGTATAGGGTATCCAATATTTTAATTAACGGTATGTCAGAGTTTTATTAATTTTTATATATATTTGCAAAATGAAGAAGAAAGTTCAGTACAGGCAGTTAAACAGCTGATCTGTCAATTTAGAAGTAAGAGCAAGTACCAACTTGCTGAAAAGCATACCATACACAAAAGGGATAATAAAATGTACTGCACAAACTATAGCGATATAAGCTATATATAAGCTATATATCTATTAATTATTAGGATATACAGTATTTTTTCTAATACACCTGGAACGATTGAGTAAATAGGTGAACTATCAAATAGGAGACTATTAGTGTGGAATTAGAAAAACTAATAAATCGTTGATCAATTATTCACTATTAGGCAGTTAATGAGAAATGTTGGGAATACAAAAAAAAACATTAAACTAGTTATTTATAGATTTTAAACAAACACTGATATAATCATAAGAATAAAACTATGAAATACCATGGCAGAACTAGGCTTACCTAATAAACTAATTTAACAAGGAGTAATCTACAAGTAAAGTATCTTACTGTCGACTTATTTTCAAATGTACTGCAAAGAGCTCTAAAAAATGTGAACGAATTATTAACAGCTGTTTTGAAAACTAAATATTATGAGACGAATTGGGGATATTATATTACACAAACTAAACCGCTTGCCTACAAAAAATATTAGGAAAATATGATACGACGGAAAAGACTAATTACTTTACAGCTAATTGCCACATAAGTATCAATGTAACTATAGCTCACAAAATGGGTTCAATTACATTGCAATTTTTAAATTTTTCGTGATAAAATGAAGTGATTCATTGTTGTTTTGAAAAAGTAAGTTGTTTTTTATTTTTGTATTCCTATCATCTGATATTGTAATATCAACAACATTTTTCATAATATATTCTGAAATGCGCTTTCTATTACTGATAACGAACAAAAGTTTTTTTAACTTCTCGTTAATATAATTATGTAGGAATTTAGATTTTTATCTTGTTCTTACTATAGTGCTAAAGCACAAATGTAGTTATAGTCTACCGTATTTTTTCATAGTGGTCATAGTTTTTGATTGTAGTATAGCTTATGTGTTTATAATAACTAGCACATAGAAAATAATAAAATTTTGTACCCTGTGCTTTATGTTTATTATCCTTTATTGTATTGGAACATCTAGAAGTATAGTAATACATTTTAATTGTTGAACAAAAGAGAAAATAAAAACACTTTTTGTTGTGTGCCACTTAACCATACACAAAATCGTACACAAATAGTCAAATGGTAGTAAAAGTTTCCGATATAGGCCGCCATACGGCAAAGGCATCGCCGCGCTCGATGTCTATACTATGAAATGTTTTTCAGATAGTCTTCGGATCAGATTTTTTCAAAACATTAAATTACATCTTTTTGTCTTTCTTTATTTAGGCTAACCGCTACTGTTTTTTTTTCTTCAGCGTTTCTTCTTAAATTACATTAATGTTATATTTACAATTCTTTCTGGAACGAGCTATAATTTTTCTCAAATAACCATTTTGTGTGGTTTAGTCACCTTACGGTTTAGCGTGCTTTGGCTCTTTAAAGTCCCTTTTAATATTAATATCGTTTGAGAAATTTTTCCCAAATGACTAAATAAATTTCTTTAACATACAAGAGAGAGGACGTAGAGTAGGGCATAACGTAACTTAGATGTTGAATGAAAACTGCAAATTGCTGCTTAGATTGACAAATACCACTCCTCATACCTAATATCTTTTGTACCCATCTTTGCTGTGTTGGGCAAGATTTAGTATTGGTGACGTACATGATCTTTCCTGTCTATAGCAACTTTTGTCTTTTAATTTGAGTTTTTCTTCTGTTTTACCTCTTGAGAAGTATTTTGTAAAGCTGACAAAATAAATATATTGACCGATAGCTTTTGTGGTCGTTGGAGTTTTTGCCAGGTTTAAGCAAGGCAACAACTTTGTCTTTGCTTTGTTTGTCTGAAGACTTTGGATATCAGTAACTGTTGTATTTTTGGTCCAAATTTTATAATAAGCTTTGTGCTCAGATCTTCAGTCAGTGCCGTACTATTCTTCATTATATACGTAGATAGTGGATCCAAGCTCAACATCGTTAAAAGGTTCCTTCAGCTGACTGGTTTTGTCCTCTCTTATTTTAAGTTTTTCTTTGCTTCTTTGCCGCCAGAGATAGCACTTTTACATTTATTATGTGATTTTCAGCGATCAGCTTAATACCAAATACACTATTTTTTGCCTTCTATGTATTTTCTGCACTAGAAATACGTCACATTTGTGCTAAGCGCATATGTCTGATAAGGTTAAGTAAAGTAAAGTGTCTTTATCTTTAGATATGCCCTTAATATTTATAGACATTATTAGAATAATTGATCCTAAAAAGGACCGATTTGACAAAAATCATATTGACCGGGTGATTCTGATTAGCCGATTAATTAATTATTCATTACCCAGGGTACAACTGATTACGGTGGTCTTATTTGTACTCAAATTTTCGTAAAGGCTTTTCTTTTGAACCCCATAAGAAATGGCTAATTAACTTTTCATTAAAAATAATTTTACACACTGTTACTTTTCGACGATGATATTTCGAATCAGATTTGTATAGTAATAAGTATAGTTAATATGAAGTTCCTTTGTGAAAAGTAAATGAGTTTGTAATATCGGTCACAACTCATATATGAATGATAAGGACATAAACGGTTAAAATAAGTGCACAGAATTTTAACTAAATATATCGGCGCCATTGTTTAGGAGATGGATTTATCCCAGATATTAAAGGTTAAATGTATATTCCAGGTTCTATCTACGTATTTTCATTACTAAAAAAGTATATTTAAAATAAAGGCCTTAAGATATATTTAGATTCTATGGAAATTAGAATCTATGGAAATTAGCAAATTAAAAAATACAGACATAATTATTCTGAATGACAAAATTGAGACAAACAGTTGCCTCAAGTATTGTTTATATTGTAAAGGTTATCGTCATAGTATAGTCAGAACGCAACAAGGTTCTATTGGCTTTTCTGCTTTTTGTCTCCTCATTCCTATTGAAAACTTAGCCACGTAAATAACGTTTTAAAAATATGTATCAATATTTCTTTAGTGCCTTTCCTAAGATAACTTTTTTTAAGCCTACTTCGTTTGACTACATGTAATGGATTTGATAGTTCCCAACAGATAAGTATTGATTGTAGGTTGGATAGCAGTTGGTTGTACAGGCATGTGTTGATAAATATGATGGGTCGGTAGGTAGTTCCATTATTCCTAAATCTGACCATATGTTACCTCCCCTGTTGATTCGTGGACGTCCTAAGGGCATTTTTTCTCTCGGGGCATTCTCCCAGTTTAACTTGGCAATGCAGTTATTAGAAAGCCTTTGGATGTAGCCAGCGTAACTTTGGCGTTGAGATTTAGTCTCTTGTATGACGTTGCTATCTTTATATATCTGTTAGACCTTGGCATTAGTTCCGGTTCGGTATTGGTTAGTATTCGGACCTTTGTAAGTTGGAAAATAATTCTAATGGCTTTTCTAGTAATCCTGATCTAATTAATACCTAAGTTTTACTTACATTGTTTTGTCAGCGTTCTCGTCACATTTAAGTCAATAGCACTGGTTTAATCACTGTTTTATATATCCTGATTTTAGGGATTTGTATTAGACTTCTGGATTTAAAAGTGTTATGTGGGTTATATTTACATCAGTTAGCTACCTGAATATTCCATTTTATTTCTTATGTGACAGCGTTATCTACGATACCTAAAACGCTGCAATCTTTCAAAATTATATGGGTTTATTGTTACTTTATGCCCTACCCTACGTCCTCTCTCTTGTATGTTAAAGAAATTTATTTAGTTTTCTCATTACTTAATATCAGACCGTTTTTTGCTGCTAATAGCATTATTTTGTAGCATTCTAATATTTAATCTATGAATTAAATCCGGATAGCAAATAGATATTTTTCACTTTCTCGGAGAAATAATATTCTAACATACAAAATCCTATTAAATTGCCAAAACCTTTCTTGCATATTATATTTACTTATGAGGGACAGCAGCAATATCAGTACCATAATAAGGCGTATAGTCCTGGACTGGCTAATCGTTGGATAATTTAAAGCATGAGTGTAGCAGTTATAATGTTTTCGGGACTGCTACCTGGTATCGGGGAGCAGAGATATCAGTACCAAGTTAGTGCATATAGGAATTGTTGCTTGAACTTTATTATTATTAAACAGCACTATATTTCCTAGTAAAATCCTCATGACTTTACAGTAAGACAAATTTTCGAACGTTGGTTATGGAAACATCATGTACATACCACCGGATTCCCTAGATCGACATTCAGCAAAATTCTTTTAATAATGATGCGGGAGTAAAAATATAAATATCTGGGAGCTTACATCAACAAAGAATTAGATTCAGACTAAGAAATCAGGGTACGAATAGAAATGGCAAGGGCAGCGTTCTTAAAATTCAAGCAATTGTTCTGTGACAAAAATCTTAATACTGCGCTGAGACTGAGGTTTGTTGAATGTTACGTCTGGTCTCAACTATTGTACGGAGTAGAAATATGGACGGTAAAAGCGCAAATAGTTAGGAAGCTTCAAGCCTTTGAATTTTAGATATACCGGAGAATGTTGAGAATTCCATGGACTGCCAGGGTCACCAATGAGGAAGTGCTGAGAAGGATGGGTCGAGACAAAAAATTGTTGAGAACAATAAAAGTACGCAGGACTGCATACCTGGAACACATACTAAGGAATATAAAGTCTTCTGCAGACCATCATGCAGGGTAGAGTCGATGGCAAAAAGGGAATAGGTAGAAAGAGGAAGTCATGGCTGCGAAATATTCGTGACTGGACAAAGATGACTGTAGACGAATTATTCCACGTTGCAAAAGACAGAGATACTTTTAGAAATGTGGTCGCCAACCTCCGTTAATGGGGACGGCATAGGAAGAAAAATAATGATACGCTAAACAAAAAAAAACAGAGATGAAGATAGGCGCCAAGAAACTCTGTGTTATAAAACAGTTGAATAAAATACAGATTTTCGATTCAAATATTCAAAAATTTAATGAAGAGCTTACCAAAATAGAAATAACGTCTATTTAAAATGCAATTCATTAATGGCTCAAGGTACAAAGCAGTCCTAGCATCTGCTAATGATATTGATCTTATAAGAAACTCTCTCCGCAAACGACATCTTCAACAAAGTGAAGAGAGCACGAAAAATGTTTTACTTAAAATCAACAAAATAAAAACCAAATACAAGCGAATCAACAGAAGAAAGCAATTCAATACAGAGCATAATTCACTTAAGACCTATTTTAATACATGAATGCGAATCATGGACAATGACTAAAACAAATAAGGAAGAACTCCGAATATTTGAAAGAAAAATAATAAGAAAACTTTTTTAACCTCATTATCATATTGCTACAAATCCGTATAGAATAAGAACACATACTAAATAAAGAAAGCTCTTATAAATATATTGTTTAGGAAAATAAATCGCTTAAGGTAGATCGGACACATGCATAGACGCCAAGATGTCAAACTTGGTTAAAAAACGTAAACTAATTTTTGAAACCAAATTCAGTATTTTGCTTTAATCTGTGCCTTCTAAGAATTGCAAGGAAAAACAGACGTTGATAAAACTGTTATTAGAGACATGGGGAATCTAAAAATTGCATTCCACAACATATCTCCTTAACTAAGCAAAAATCCTTAACGAATTGGTTTCTAGTACTCGTACAGAGTATATCGGAATAAAAGGAAAAAGACAGTTAAGCAAGAAGAAAAGTGCTAGCATTTACGTTTTAAGGGTGAAAGGACGTGCGCCCCATTTTTAGCTGACAAGCTTGCGGAGCATACTATTTCTGGTCCTTAGTTTGCCTTTTAGTTTTAAACAAGATTCTGTGATTGACAACGTGCGATATAAACTATCTACAAGGTATTTATAGGAAATTCAGAGTTCAAGGATTTCATCACACTATTGGATGTTCAGTTTTGTGAAAGCGCCTGTGTTGGGAAAATTGAAGGAGCGTTCCTAAGATTTTCGGGGTTTGGCTTAAAATTAAATCGTAGTTCATTTTTATTATATTTAAGGCATCTATTAGATTTTTCTCCACTCCAGCAACAAAAGTTTTTGGTTGTGCAATGTATGGTCTACATGAAAATCCTAGTATCTACTGGTATCTGTTGATCATTTGTGTAAATGTAATACAGTGTAGGTGCCATTACGCTACGCCAAGCGAGACCGTTTGTCTGCGTTCTCCATATTACCATTGAATGATACGAAAAATCTTCTGTTCTGTAGATATACGCGGATAAAACGATGTTTACAGTTTGTCATAAAGTTTTTGGAGAAATGTCCTCTAATTTAATGTGTCGTAGGCGGCATTTAGATTGACAAATACCACCCCTGATACCTGATATCTTTCGTACCCGTTGTTGCTTTTTGCAACAACGGGTACGTTATTACGTACGTTATAAGTATTACGAATAAAAATAAATAAGCAAGAAGAATATAAGTGAACCATATTTAAAATAAGTGACAGAAAAAAGAATATTATATATACATTTACTTCTAAATTAAAAATAAAATACTCGTATGCCTGATCACGAAAGATACAAAATTTACAAGCGACAAAGTATTTTTTAAAACAACCGAACATATATGTAATAATTGTAATAGATATGTTGGCTATAATCAAATTACCATAAAGTCACTGAAATATTTTATCTGAGTAATGATTCACTACTGATTGCTACGTTACGTTATACGATACATTTATAGTTAAAGCGAAATTAGGTGTTATGCCTACTTATTATTTTAGTATCTGTTACAAGTTACATACTAAAGTATTATAGTAAGATATTGAATTCCCTACATTTAAAAATTGAAATATTGAAATTAGACAGTAAAAAATTGTAATTTTAAGATTGATTTACAAATTATTATAATTTAAATTTTACTACTTTATGAAACAAATATTGTACATCATAAAACGTAGCAATCGAAACATCGGAACGTACATTTATATAATAAATTTTTCAGTGTCAATGCATTAAAAAAATACTAATACATAAAAATTGCCTTTTCCAAGCTTATAACAGACACTAACTTAAGTTTAAAAATAATTAAAGCAAGTAATATAAATTACCATCATAAAATATTTAACTACATTAACCAAGTATTTGTGAAATTTCAGAATGAATAAATTGATTGATATTTAAATAAATTTCAAGTTCCAAAACGTACCTGCTATAAAATTTAAAAATCTACGACTAATCAAATTATTGGCAACATCGGAGGAGTTTAGTTGTGTACGGGGAAGAATACATACGGATCCCAAAAGTGTTTTACCCTATTACGGAGTTCATTTAATCCTACGTGTTGTTCGGAGTCTACATAAAGCGCTACCCAGATAATAATATACACGGTGTATATTCTCCTGGAGTTAGTATAATACCGTTTTAGTACGGGGCCCACATTAACCGCTAGATCTATATATATATATATATATATATATATATATATATATATATATATATATATATAGATCTAGCGGTTAATGTGGGCCCCGTACTAAAACGGTATTATACTAACTCCAGGAGAATATACACCGTGTATATTATTATCTGGGTAGCGCTTTATGTAGACTCCGACCAACACGTAGGATTAAATGAACTCCGTAATAGGATAAAACACTTTTGGGATCCGTATGTATTCTTCCCCGTACACAACTAAACTCCTCCGATGTTGCCAATAATTTGATTAGTCGTAGATTTTTAAATTTTACAGCAGGTACGTTTTGGAACTTGAAATTTATTTAAATATCAATCAATTTAGTCATCCCGAAATTTCACAAATACTTGGTTAATGTAGTTAAATATTTTATGGTGGTAATTTATATTACTTGCTTTAATTATTTTTAAACTTAAGTTAGTGTCTGTTATAAGCTTGGAAAAGGCAATTTTTATGTATTAGTATTTTTTTAATGCATTGACACTGAAAAATTTATTACATAAATGTACGTTTCGATGTTTCGATTGCTACGTTTTATGATGTACACTATTTGTTTCATAAAGTAGTAAAATTTAAATTATAATAATTTGTAAATCAATCTTAAAATTATAATTTTTTACTGTCTAATTTCAATTTTTAAATGTAGGGAATTCAATATCTCACTATAATACTTTAGTATGTAACTTGTAACAGATACTAAAATAATAAGTAGGCATAACACCTAATTTCGCTTTTAACTATAAATGTATCGTATAACGTAACGTAGCAATCAGTAGTGAGTCATTACTCAGATAAAATATTTCGGTGACTTTATGTTAATTTGATTATAGCCAACATATCTATTACAATTATTACATATAATATGTTTGGTTGTTTTAAAAAATACTTTGTCGCTTGTAAATTTTGTATCTTTCGTTATCAGGCATACGAGTATTTTATTTTTAATTTAGAAGTAAATGTATATATAATATTCTTTTTTCTGTCACTTATTTTAAATATGGTTCACTTATATTCTTCTTGCTTATTTATTTTTATTCGTTATACTTATAACGTACGTAATAACGTACCCGTTGTTGCAAAAAGCAACAACGGGTACGAAAGATATCAGGTATCAGGGGTGGTATTTGTCAATCTAAATGCCGCCTACGACACATTAAATTAGAGGACATTTCTCGAAAAACTGTATGACAAACTGTAAACATCGTTTTATCCGCGTATATCTACAGAACAGAAGATTTTTCGTATCATTCAATGGTAATATGGAGAACGCAGACAAACGGTCTCGCTTGGGGTAGCGTAATAGCACCTACACTGTATTACATTTACACAAATGATCAACAGATACCAGTAGATACTAGGATTTTCATGTAGAGCATACATTGCACAACCAAAAACTTTTGTTGCTGGAGTGGAAAAAAATCTAATAGATGCCTTAAATATAATAAAAATGAACTACGATTTAATTTTAAGCCAAACCCCGAAAATCTTAGGAACGCTCCTTCAATTTTCCCAACACAGGTGCTTTCACAAAACTGAACATCCAATAGTGTGATGAAATCCTTGAACTCTGAATTTCCTATAAATACCTTGTAGATAGTTTATATCGCACGTTGTCAATCACAGAATCTTGTTTAAAACTAAAAGGCAAACTAAGGACCAGAAATAGTATGCTCCGCAAGCTTGTCAGCTAAAAATGGGGCGCACATCCTTTCACCCTTAAAACGTAAATGCTTGCACTTTTCTTCTTGCTTAGCTGTCTTTTTCCTTTTATTCCGATATACTCTGTACGAGTACTAGAAACCAATTCGTTAAGGATTTTTGCTTAGTTGAGGAGATATGTTGTGGAATGCAATGTTTAGATTTCTCATGTCTCTAATAACAGTTTTATCAACGTCTGTTTTTCCTTGCAATTCTTAGAAGGCACAGATTAAAGCAAAATACTGAATTTGGTTTCAAAAATTAGTTTACGTTTTTTAACCAAGTTTAACATCTTGGCGTCTATGCATGTGTCCGATCTACCTTAAGCGGTTTATTTTCCTAAACAATATATTTATAAGAGCTTTCTTTATTTAGTATGTGTTCTTATTCTATACGGATTTGTAGCAATATGATAATGAGGTTAAAAAAGTTTTCTTATTATTTTTCTTTCAAATATTCGGAGTTCTTCCTTATTTGTTTTAGTCATTGTCCATGATTCGCATTCATGTATTAAAATAGGTCTTAAGTGAATTATGCTCTGTATTGAATTGCTTTCTTCTGTTGATTCGCTTGTATTTGGTTTTTATTTTGTTGATTTTAAGTAAAACGTTTTTCGTGCTCTCTTCACTTTGTTGAAGATGTCGTTTGCGGAGAGAGTTTCTTATAAGATCAACATCATTAGCAGATGCTTTGTACCTTGAGCCATTAATGAATTGCATTTTAAATAGACGTTATTTCTATTTTAGTAAGCTGTTTATTAAATTTTTCAATATTTGAATCGAGAATCTGTATTTTATTCAACTGTTTTATAACACAGAGTTTCTTGGCGCCTATCTTCATCTCTGTTTTTTTTTTGTTTAGCGTATCATTATTTTTCTTCCTATGCCGTCCCCATTAACGGAGGTTGGCGACCACATTTCTAAAAGTATCTCTGTCTTTTGCAAAGTGGAATAATTCGTCTAAATTTAAATCCGTCCCATTTAAATAGTTGTTATGATAATGGAGTTAAATAAAAATTTCTGATTATTTTCCTTTCAAATATTCGGAGTGCTTCCTTATTTGTTTTACTCATTCTCCATGACTCACATCCATGTATTAAAATAGGTCTGAAGTTTGAATTATGCTCTGTATTTCTTTAGTGGCATTATTATTAACCGTGATTAGTGATCTAAGATATTTAAAGTGTTCCATACTTTCGAAATTGTAGTTGTTGACTTTAATGTTTTTTCTAAATTTATTGAATTGGTTGATTGGTTTTCTGTTGATTCGCTTGTATTTGGTTTTCATTTCGTTGATTTTAAGTCAAACATTTTTTGTGCTCTCTTCACTTTATTGAAGTTTGTGGACCGAAGAGTTTCTCATTAGAGTTATGAGTTCTATATCATTAGCATATGCTAGGAGTGCTTTGTCCCTTGGGCCGTTAATGGATTACATCTTAAATAGGCGTTATTTCTATTTTAGTAAGCTGTTCATTAATTTTTTGATTATTGGAATCGAGAATCTGTATTTTATTCGACTGTTTTATAACACAGAGTTTCTTGGAACATATTTTCATCTTTGGTTTCCAGTATCATTATTACAAGGATTTTGCTGGATATGGAGTATGTACATGATGTTTTCATAACCAACGTTCAAACATTTTTCTTACTGTAAATTTATGATTATTTTACTAGGAAATATAGTGTCGTTTAATAATAATAAAGTTCAAGCAACAATTCCTATATGCATTAACTCGGTAATGATAATTCTGCTCCCCGATACCAGGTAGCAGTCCCGAAAACATTAAAACTGCTACACTCATGCTTCTCATTATCCAACAATTAGCCAGTCCAGAACTATAAGCCTTATTATGGCAGTGATATTGCTGTTGCTCCTCATAAGTGAATAGAATATGCAAGGAAGGTTTTGACAATTTAATAGGATTTTGTGTGTTAGAATATTATTTCTTCGAGAAAGTGAAGAATATCTATTTGCTATCCGGATTTAATCCATAAATTAAATAATAGAATGCTCTAAAATAATGCTAGTAGCAGCAAAAAAAAGCTGTCTAATAGTCATCATCATCATCATCAATCAGCCCTGAGTTGTCCATTGTTGAACATAGGCCTCCTCTAGACTTTTCCATCTGCTTCTGTTCTGCTCCTCTGCTATCCAATTGGTCACGATTCTTTTGAGGTCGTCGGTCCATCGCTTTGGGGGTCTTCCTCGGCTTCGCTTGTCAGCCCGTGGTCTCCACTCAAGCAATTTTTTTGTCCAACTGTTGTCTTTCATTCTTGCAACATGTCCTGCCCATCTCCATTTTTTTTTGTAATATGTTCGATAATGTCTTCCACTCCGGTTCGTCTACGAACTGCCCCGTTTCTTATTCTATTGCTTAAGTTTATTCCAAGCATTGATCTCTCCATCTTTCGTTGTGTCCTTCTCAATTTTTCGGCAGATGTTTTTGTGAGAGTTAAGGTTTCTGCTCCGTATGTGAGGACTGGTAGAACGCCCTGGTTAAAAGCTTTTCTTTTTAAATGGATCGGTATATTTGTTTTAAATACGTCTCTCATTTTTCCTAATGCAGCCCAACCCAGACTTATTCTTCTGAGTAGCTCGCATGTTTGGTTATCTCGCGTTAACCTTATTTCGTGACCCAAATACACATATTTTTCCACAAGTTCTATGGGCGACTTTTCGATTTCTATTAGCTCATTGGGGACGAGATTGGTCATCATTTTTGTTTTTCCATAGTTTATTTTTAAACCGACTTTCTGGGTTACTTGCTGTAGTTGTTGTAGCATAACTCTGGCTTCTCCTAAGTTGTCTGTTATGAGAACAATATCATCGGCATATCTGAGATGATTGAATATCTTTCCATCGATTCTAATACCCTTTGATTCAAACTCTAGCCTTTTAAATGCGTACTCCATAACTGTTATAAATAGTTTTGGCGACAAGGTATCTCCCTGCCGCATCCCTCTGCCAATTTTTATCTTCTCAGTGCAATGGAGGTTAACGGTTGTTGTCGCATTTTCGTATATATTTCGAATAATATTTGCATACCTGTGATCTATTCTGCATTCTGATAGTGCTTTTAAGATAGCAACTGTTTCGACTGTGTCAAATGCTTTGTGGAAGTCGACAAAGATAAGAGCAAGGGGTCTGTTATATTCGATAGACTTTTCAACTAGAGTTTTAAGGCATTGCAAATGGTCGTTTGTTCCATGTCCCGCTCGAAATCCTGCCTGTTCTTCTGATTGATAGAAATCGAGTTTTGCTTCTAATCTGTTTGTCAGTATTCGAGTAAAGAGCTTGTATAGGTAGTTAAGCAAACTAATTGGCCTATAGTTTTCGAGATCTGATTTATCCCCTTTTTTGTGGAGGAGGATTGTAACCGAATTTTTCCATTTACTTGGAATGTTTTCACTATGCAGACATAGATTAAAAAGTGTTTGGATTCGGGACATCAAAAGTGGACCTCCTAGTTTAATTGTCTCAATGACTACACCATCTTCCCCCGGAGCTCTATTATTTTTCATATTTTTGAGGGCATGTTGAACCTGACCTCAGCGACTCCAACAATGTCCCAATTGATTTTATCAAGTTCAGATTCCATTTCTATGAATTTTTCTTCTGATAGCAGGGTTCTTGCATTGAAAGTTGCAATTTTTAGAGATATATATCTGTTAGATGGTTTTCTAAAATATGTCAGAATTTTGCCCCCCCCCCCAGAATCCGTGGGACTGACTGATAGTCTGACTGATAGTCTAACTGATGGTCTAATAGTCACTAATGAGAAAATCAAATAAATGTTCTTTAACATACAAAAGAGAGGATCGAGAGTAGGGCATAACGGAACAATAAAGCCATATAATTTTGAAAGATTGCAGCGTCTTAGATGCCGTAGGTAATGTTGTTACATAAAAAATAAAAGGGAATATTTAGGTAGCTAACTGATGTTTATGTATATATAACCCTCTTTTAAATCCAGAAGTCTAATTCGAATCTCTAAAATCAGGATATATAAAATAGTGATCAAACCAGGGCTAATGTGTGGATACGTGACGAGAACGTATTAATTAGACCAGGATTGCTAGAAAAGCCATCAGAGGTATTTTCCGACTTACAGAGGTCCGAGTACTAAACAATACCGAACAGAGCTAATTCCAAGGTCAAACACATATATAAAGATAGCAACGTCGTACAAGAAACTAAATCTCAGTGCTAAAGTTGCGCTGGCTTTATCCAAAGACTCTATAATAACTGCATTGCCAAGTTAAATTGGGAGGATGCCCCAAGAGAAAAAATGCCTTTAAGACTTCCACAAATGAAGGAGGAGGTAACATATGGTCAGATTTAGGAATAATGAGACTATCTACCGACCCATTATATTTATCAACACCTGCTATCCTACCTACAATCAATACTTATCTGTTGTGGAATATCAAATCAATTACATGTAATCAAACGAACTAGGCTTAAAAAAATTATCGAAGGAAAGGCACTTCAGAAATATTGACATATATTTTAAAAACGTCATTTACCTGGCTGTATTTTCAATAGGAAAGAGAAGACAAAAAGAAGAAAAGGCAATAGAATCTTGTTCCGTTCTGACTATACGATCACGATGATCTTTATATAACATATAGGGAGAAAGAGAGAATAATGTTTATGTTTAATTTAGAAGTCGCTGGTTTTCTCCCTTTTGAATTGGGTATGTATATGTATTACCATAGAAAATAAAAGCAAGAGAACTATAATTATAAAACGAAAAGATTACGAAATGAAAAGATTATATAAATCCCTTATATTTACACAGACTGTTTTACAAAAGGTGAAAGTATCAGCATAAAAGGACAGCTGTTTTACAAACTTAATATTATTAGACGCATTTAGGATCAATTTCACTCAAAATATGATATGCTAAAATATGATCCGACAGGAAAAAGGCAATGACTTTTACAGCTGATTGCCACATAAATATATCAATGTAACCCAAGTATGATGATTTTTGCCACAGCAAATTTAAAGTGTTCCATACTTCCGAAATTGTAGTTGTTGACTTAAATGTTTTTTCTAAATTTATTAAATTGGTCTCTTCTGTTGATTCGTTTGTATTCGGTTTTCATTTCGTTGATTTTAAGTGAAACATTTTTCGTGCACTTTGTTAAAGATGTTTGCGGACCGGAGAGAGTTTCTTATGAGATCCATATCATTAGCCTATGCCAGGAGTGCTTTGTACCTTGGCCCGTTAATGGATTACATCTTAAATAGGCGTTATTTCTATTTTACTAAGCTGTTTATTGATTTTTTGACTATTTGAATCAAGAATCTGTAGTTTATTCGACTGTTGAATAAAACAGACTTTCTTGGTGCATATTTTTATCTCTGGATTTTTGTTTGCCGTCTTCTTATTACAACGATTTTGCTGGATATCGACATAGGGAACCTGGTGGTATGTACATGATGTTTCCATAAGCAACGTTCGAAAATTTGTCTTACTGTAAAGTCATGATGATTTTACTAGAAAATATAGTGTTGTTTAATAATAATAAAGTTCAAGCAACAATTACTATATGCATTAACTTGGTACTGATATCTCTGCTCTCTGCTAACAGATGGCAGTTCCGAAAACATTAAAACTCCCCCCCATGAGTGAATAGAATATGCAAGGAAGGTTTTGGCAATTTAATGGGATTTTGTGTGTTAGAATATTATTTTTCCGAGAAAGTGAAGAATATCAATTTGCTATCCGGATTTAATCCATAAATTATTAGAATGCTATAAAATGATGATATTAGCATAAAAAAAACGGTCTAATAGTCAGTAATAAAGCATATAAATGTTCTTTAACATACAAAAGAGATGACGTAGAGTAGGGCATAACGTAACAATAGACCCATATAATTTTAAAGGATTGCAACATTTTAGATATCGTAGATAACTTTGTAACATAAGAAATAAAAGGGAATATTCAGGTAGCTAACTGATGTATATATAACTCTTATAATACTTTTAAACTCAGAGGTCTAATACGACTTTCTTAAATCAGGATATATAAAACAGTGATTAAACCAGTGCTAATGTGTGGATATGTGGCCAGAACGCTAACAAAACAATGTACGTAAAACTCAGGTATTAATTAGATCAGGATTGCTAGAAAAGCCATCAGAAGTATTTTCCGACTTACAAAGGTCCGCGTACTAACCAATACCGAACGGAACTAATGCCAAGGCCAAACACATATATAAAGAAAACAACGTCGTGTAAGAAGCTAAATCTCAATGCTAAAGTTGCGCTGGCTATATCCAAAGGCTCTATAATAACTACATTGCCAAGTTAAATTGGGAGGATGCCCCAAGAGAAAAAATGCCTTTAGGACTTCCACAAATGAAGGGGGAAGGTAACATGAGGTCAGATTTAGGAATAATGAGACTATCTACCGACCCATCATATTTATCAACACATGCCTCTTCAACTACCTGCTATCCTACCTATAGTCAATACTCATCTGTTGGGGACTATCAAATCAATTACATGTAATCAAACAAACCAGGCTTAAAAAAAGTTATCTCAGGAAAGGCACTTTTAAAACGTTATTTACGTGACTTATTAAAATTTAAATTTTTAATGAAAAGTAAAAGATTAGCCCTTTGTTATGGGGTTCAGAGAAGAACCTTCACGATGTTAATTTTTTGAGATATGATTGGATGTTTTGCATCTACCTTAAGCAATTTATTTTCCTAAACAATATCGTTATAAGAGCTTTCTTTATTCAGTATGTGTTCTTCTTCTATATGGATTTGTAGCTATATGATAATGAGGTTAAAACAATTTTCCTATTATTTTCCTTTCAAATATTCGTAGTTCTTCCTTATCCGTTTTAGTCATTGTCCATGATTAGCATCTATGTATTAAAATAGGTAAAAAGTTTAAATTATGATCTGTATTTCTTTAGTGGCATTATTATTAACCGTGATTATTTATCTAAGATATTTAAAGTGTTCCATATTTACGAAATTGTAGTTGTTAACTTTAATATTTTATCAAGATCTATTAAATTGGTCTCTTCTGTTGATTCGCTTGTATTTCTTCTTAGCTTGACGAATTCTTTTTTTTTTTTTTCATTCTGTGAACTACTAGTGGGTTCTTTTTACGGAATTTTTTCATCACGTTTAGGTAATCATCAACGGTATATAAACGTTGTTGAAATTTTAGGGCATTTTCAAAATCTCCAAAATCACTACCGTTGGGTAAAAGCTATGACTAGGAAAGTAATAGCGTAATGTAATTTTTTCAATGGTAGGATGAGTTTCCAAAATCATTTTCAGAATCAAAACTATTTTAATGCTGCGGTTTTGGCCGCCACAAGAGTCTGACCACAAAATTACATGTTTTGCACAAGTAACATTTTCTTCAATGTGTTTCTTAAGACAAATGCCTACGTCCTGGGCTCCCCGACCAGCTTCACCTTCTATCCAAATATAACAATGACCTTTTTTATCCTTGGCGCTATGGATACCAAGGTTGTAAATACATAATTGACGCTTATAATATACAATATTTATTAGAATTCTCGAAAGGGGAAGAGTTTTTCTTTAAATCAAAACAAAAGGTTTCCACTTCTGGTTGATCGTTGCTTCTCTTCATGTCTAGCTTTCTTTCTTCTAAGTGCACATTTTTTCTTTTTTTAACGCTTAATTGTTCGTTATCTGCGCAATTTTTAATTTCTAATTCGAAACAATCACATCTACTACAAGTATCTTTTTTTAACTTTTTTCTTTGAAGATTAAATCGTGTTAAAAACATTTTTTTGTAAAACGAAAATTTAACAAGGTCATTGTCTGCTTCTTTAATATACAATTCATACATTTTACTTAATGTTATGTCTTTTGTTAAGTATTCTCTTTCTGTGTTAGCTCTTCTGTAATGTGACTATTATAGAAAAATTTAAGCAATAACTGAAACTACTTCTTAACCTAAACGCCTCAACAAGTTGCCAACGTCACCATTGTTAACGACGTTTATGTACATATGTTGCCAAATATTCGATTTACAATCATTAAAACGCTCGCAAGAGGCGCTTGGTCCAAAACTAATACACAAAAATTAGTCGCTTGCTCTAGTTATGCAAAATTCAAAATCCAAAATAAAAAGAAAGGTACTTAATCTTTTTAAATATATCTGGTTATCCGTTACTAACAGGATAATGGGATTTATTACGTAGATAGTTTATGCTTTTTTCTATCTTCTTCTTTAAGTTCCATCTTCTATCGAAGGTTGGAAATCATCATGGCTATACGGACTCTGTTGACTGCCGCTCTATAAAGTTCTGCACTACTACATTCAAACCATTCCCTTAAGTTTTTAAGCCAGAATATTCTTCGTCTTCCCACATTTCGCTTTCCTCGGATTTTGCCTTGCATAATAAGTTGTAATAATGAGTATTTTTGCCCTCTCATCACATGTCCTAAGTACTCAAGTTTTCGTCTTTTGATAGTTAGTAATATTTCCGCCCCATTTCCTATCATTCTAGTTACTTCCACGTTTAACATTCTTTGAATCCATGATATTCGTGACACCAAAATTTAAAGGCGGCCAACTTATTCAGATGGACTTGTTTTAGTGTTCACGCTTCCAAGCCATAAAGAAAAGTAGAGAACACGTAACATCGAAGCATTCTCAGGCTCTAACTTTATATCCCGAAAACAAAGAAACTTTTTAAGTTTAAAAAATAATGCACGTGCTATTTCAATGCGTGTCCTAATTTCTTTTGTTTGGTCTACATCTGATGTTATCCTGTTGTTCCTCTTTTCCACCAGAAAGCGCCATAATCCACAATTTAAGGAAATGGGGCTGGGTCTAGTGATGCATAACGCCGTTCATATAGCAATTTGTTGTCACATGTTTATAGTTTTTCAAAAAATGAACTCCGATTTAAAGATTAAAACGTAAAACAAAATATAAAAACCTATTGAACCTTATTCAGAAAATTTCAGAAAAGAATAACTTTTGTGAAAGATTGTGGGACACAGTCATATTTTAAGATAAAAACTTCAATTCAGAGAGTGGACATTCTTAATAAATGTATAATCTAATATGGAAGCATATTTATGTTTTACAGACTTAGAAAGCACTGAGCACACAAGTATTAATTTTTTTATGTACTAGGTCGTAAAATAAGTATACTCAAAACAAATAAATATTATCTACCAAGTATTCTACTCCACTTTATTATCAATGCATCAGATATATTATAAAGATTTCGTCGTAGTTGTAAATTAATAGGAGATAAAACCAAATGTAGAGCATATAGTGAAATCTGAATATCTTAGAATAACTATATCGAGCGGGAACATTATTGATGAGCAAAAGGGAGACCCATCGCTGAGAAAGTGACAAAGCAATTGGCAAAAGCAAAGGGTACTTTTTACTAAAGTACCCATACTCTAAAGCATAAGCAGGTCTTTTCGTACTCTTTTAGTAAGTGATAGATTCGACCGTTACTTGATGGAAATTCATTTTATCTAACAATTAAACAGGTATGCGTTTACACGTCATATTTTGTAACTGAATAAGTTGAGGAGGGGATAACTGTTTGTCTCAAGTTGGTCATTCAGAATTATGTCTGTATTTTTTAATTTGCTAATTTCCATAGATTCTAATATTCATGGAATCTACAGATAGCTTAAGGCCTTTATTATAAATACACTTTTTTAGTAATAAAAATATATAAATAGAACCTAGAATACGCCTGTAAAAGTATGTAACCTTTGATCTCTGGGATAAACCCATCTCCTGAACAATGGTGCCGATATATGTAGGTAAAATTTTCTACACCTATTTTAACCTGTTTATTTCCTCATTATCAATATATTTGAGTTGTAACCGATACCACAAACTCATTTACTTATAGAGACTATATATTGACTATAGTTATTACTATACAAATCTGACTCGAAATATCGTCTTAAAATAACAGTAACAGAAAAGTGAAAGATTAGTCATTTTTTATGAAGTTTAAAGTAGAAGCGTTCACGAAAATTGAAGTACTAATAAGACCACCGCAATCGGGCGTACCCTGGGTAATGTTCAATTCACACTTAAATCACCCGTTCAATATGTTTTTTGTCAAATCGGTCCTTTAGACACAGTTTTATACTCCAAAGAGTATATCTAGAGATAAAGACACTCCACTTTACATATGCGCTTAACAAAATGCAGGAAGCACATAGATGGCCAATCCTATGGTATTTGGTATTAAGCTAATCGCTGAAAATTACATATTAAATGCAGGCAAAGAATCAAAGAAAAACTTATAATGAGAGAAAACAAAACCAGTCAGCTGAGAGAACCTTTCAACGATGTTGAGCTTGGATCCGCTATCCACGTATATAATGAACAATATACGGCTCCTGGCTGAGGATCTGAGCACAAAACTAACTATAAAATTTGAACTAAAAATACAACAATGGCTAATATCCAAAGTCTTTAGACAAGCAAAGCAAAGACAAAGTTGTTGCCTTGCTTAAACCTGGCAAAAACTCCAACGACCACAAAAGCTATCGGCCAATATATCTATTTATTTTGTCAGCTATACAGAATACTTCTGTACATGATCCTTAATATAAACCGATAATAGAAGAAAAACTCAAATTAAAAGACAAAAGTGGCTATATATGACAGGTTAGATCCTATATGTCACAAATACTAAATCTTGCCCAACACAGCGAAAAGAAGTACGAAAAATATCAGGTATGAGGAGTGGTATTTGTTAATCTAAATGCCGCTTATAAATAGTTATTTAAATAACTTATAAAATATTTAGTTATAAATTAGTCAGCCAAATTCAGGGAATATTAAGACTCACATCCATACATAAGCTCTACAATATCGTAGCTATCAATCCACCTAATATCCGAAGATAAGTAGCTAGAGAGCAAAAAAAAACAAAGTCCAGATTCGTGACATCCACTTCACGAATACCAGCCCATTTCATGACTAGAATCGAGTAAAAACTGGCTATATCAACACATCTGCAAGATATACAAACAAAAATAAGCTGCTCCTCGCCATCTGATCCCTCGAACGGAACTTCCTTATGGTAGTTATCTTCCTTAAATCTGCCAGGAGGACTCTTGCCTGCAAACACCGGTTAACTTGTGTGCATGTGGGGTGGTACAAGACTTATCACACTTTCTTAGTTAACTTTACCGTTCAAATCGCTCTTTTTGAAGGGACAATGTTTATTTATGTGAACTGAACACGTAAAGTACAGTCAGTAAGCTATTACTTATAAAGATCATTGCAAATTTGACACTAACTCCACTTATATTGAATACATATTACCCTTAAATACGGGATAAAACATTCAGAAATATGTAATATTGGTGAAGTGGTATAATTCATGTTAGAAAAATTAATCATTCTTCCCTTTTTTGTGCACTACTACCCATTTTAACAAAAAAATATCTACTCGTATTTTAGCACTTAAATATTTATTTTGAGATAACCTTCTATCCAGAATTAAAAAATAGAATAATAAGAAATAGAATCCAGAAAAATATAAAATAATAAAATAGAAGAAATAAAATAATAAAAAAGCTGTATATAAGATATCATGAAACAATGGATGAAATAAAAGAAGTTCTTATTAACCGGATTCTTAAATAAAACTTATAAAGACATACTCACGTTAACAAAATACATTAGGAAATTTTCGCATATGAAAAAACACATCCAACTTGGTAATGAAATCCTTTTGTATCTATAAATCTATTTTTAGAAAAGCACGTACCTACCAAAAACAGGTATTTGGTAGTACACATATCTGTTACATACTGTAATGCGTATGAATGATAACAAAAGTAAGGAGTCTATATGAACCGTTTAGAATATACGCTGGAAATAAACGCTTAATCCCATAGTTGCCAAACTATCAGAGCTTACTTAAACCGATATACGTATGGTTCCAATATACACGGAACAAGATCTGAACGACCCCTATAATATATACACGTGAACTAAGCGATATACATTCATGATACAGGGGTACTTAGGGGCTCCACAAAATTTTTAAAAATTGTGAAACTATACATGTTGACGAATCGACAGAGCCAATATTATGGAATGGTCAAGTGAGCTCCGTATATCGGTGGCCACTTGACCACGGAGCTCACTTGAACCTGAATTTTAACATGGGCGGAGTCCACTTTATGCCGTAGATATATATATATATATATATATATATATATATATATATATATATATATATAGTAAACTCTTAAATATTGGGGAAATCTGCAAGAAAGACTCTAATGTGTATCAATTGTTTCGCCGAACGTTTTCGCCAAGGAGAATTAATTTGGCTTCTTCAGGGCTGAAAGAGAATAAATTATAATTAGCTACCACATATTATCTATTAAAACATTATTGATCTTACCGTAACTTAGAATTGTAGAGTTAGAATATTAAAAAACTTTGCTAGTAACATAGTGGTGTTTTTTGTTACTATGTGCAAAAAAAAGTTTTTTATAAGGTTTGAAATGTATGGTAGCTTTGAACTTGACACGTAAAGGCTTACCCAAGGTTAATCGAAAAACCCAATGTAACTACATTTAAAAGGAGGTAATTCTTTGAATTGTCGGCAATAACTAAATTTTTGATTTTCAGACAGTTAAAAGTGAGGTTCTGTTTGAGCCAGAACGCAAGCGCTGACAACTTCATTAGTTCGTATGAATCTTTATGTCGTTAAGGTTCATTGGTAAGAAACGAATGAATTTAAATCCCAGTAAAGGGAAATATTATTTTGATTTTCTTTATTTAATTATATTATATTGTTCATGTACTATTGAATCTTATTGAGATGTATCTAAGAAAAGCAAGGGAATGTTATATATTTTTTGTTAATAAAAATTAATTATAAAGGTATGTTAGTTGTTAATGGATATATCAGTCAAGTTAGTTACTGTGATATAGTATTGTTCTTGGTATCTGATTTAAGTAACAGGTGGTATATATCGCTTAGATTCTTGATGTCACTCTTAACATTAATGGAGAAATCGTTAAGGAAAATATAAGACATTTCAATGAACTCTCTTTTAGATTTATTGTTCTCACGGTGGAGAATTGTGGTGTTAGTATAGTCCATGAGATGACCAGTGGAATGGACATGTTTGGCTAATGCACAACGGTCAGGGTGAAGTCGAGAATCACTTTTGTGTAGTGTAATACGTGATTTCAATAATTGAGATGTTTGACCGATGTAGGAATTGTTGCAAGAGAGACATGGAATGTTGTAGACAATATTACTAAGCCTATCTATGGGAGTCTTATCTTTTATCTTAGAATAAAGATTATTAATTGTTAGGGCTGATCTACAAGCCACATTAAGTTTAATGTTGTTATTATTATTGCCAAAGCTATTTTCAACACTTTTCAGAATCCTTGTTAACCCCGGAGTGATATCTCTGAAATATGGTAATGAAAAATATTTGTTTATAGGAGTATCCGAGACTGGGTTCCCACTTAAGACATCAGGATCAGCATTGTTAGTCGCGAAGGAAGGTGAAATATCTTCGTCATGGATAGTATTAAACAAAATCTTATTAACTAATGGTGTTGGATAAGCGTTTGAAATAAAAAGTTTCTGTAGGATTTGTAGGTTTTTTGTATGAAATGAAGGATCTGATAGTTTTGTTACTCTATTTTTCATCTGTTTGATTAATGTCTTTCTTGCAGATTTCCCCAATATTTAAGAGTTTACTATTTAACTAATCTGCACAGATTAAATTTCTTTTCTATATATATATATATATATATATATATATATATATATATATATATATATATATATATATATATATGTCTGAGTACGATCCTTAAGAGCCGCCCAAGTACCTTATTTACTTAGATGTAAACAATTTGTATGGTTTTGCAATGGAGCAGCTTCTACCCTGTGGAGGATTTAATATTTTTATGTTAAAAAAATGCTTTATTTATACGAAATATTAAGAAATTGAATTCACCATCCTAAACGCAGTATGTCCAAAAGAACATAACGTCCATCTCGAGGGATCATATCTGACACAATAATCGTTACGGTGATTATTTCTAAATGGCCAGAAATGTACCGCACCTTTTTTATTTTCTCGGGACAATAAAAGAAAATTAAATTTATAAATTTTACTATTCAACACAAAGTTCTTTACACTTTCTTTTATATGAGTTAAATTAGTCTTGATATGATATAATAATATAATATAATAGTAGATGTGACAGGTTCGTTCTGGAGCGGAAGTGACCTGTCACTCTAGGCCACGCCCCCTGGTGACGTAGGAAAGTCCCACGCAATGACGTATAATATATAGACTCGGTGAACGCTTTAAAAAGTGTCCGCAACATGAAATACCTTTGTTATTGTTTATTGTTTTGATACGAAGTTGCACGAAGTTGCACGAAGTTGCACGAAGTTCATGATTTCTTACGAAGCATTACGAAGTTGATCTTGTGTTTGAAAATATTTTCGCCATTTTGTGTGTTTACATATTTTATGTGACAAGCAAATTTTATTTTAAATTTTTAAGAGTCATTTACCTACTATTTTAGTAAAATGCCATTTAAGTGTCTTGTCTGTGGTCGCGGAAGTTCGAAGAGCGAAACGTTATCACTTTTCAAGTAAGTTATTTTTTATATGTATGTTTTATAAATATTAGGTTATGTGGTGATAGCCAGTGGAGGCGTTATAGTTGTTATTTATTTAATAAATAAATAAATTATTATGCATTATACTGAATACTAACAATTTCCATTAAATTTTTTGTTTTTTTTTATTAAAATCGTTGCATAGGATTTTTCTTACTAATTTTTTTTCATAGATTTCCTTTTGGGGAAGAAAAAAAAGAAATTTGGATAAACATATTACAATTAAATAAAAACAAGCTTTCCAGATGGTCACGTATTTGTTGTGATCATTTTGATCCAAATGATCTTATCACGAAATCTGGCTTTGTTCGTCTAAAAGAAAATGCAAAACCATTAGCTATACCAAGGTGGGTAATACTTTTATTAAATTTTTACATTGGTATTTAATATTTATATAAATTTTCTGTTTATTGTTTCTTCTATATTGTTTTCTCTTTGCATACAGGTCTTCTAAAGATGTTAAAGAGGTGGTAGGAACTAAAGCTTGTCCTAGTCCATCAGACAGCCACAATTTAAATTTTGAAACTAGAGAATTTCTTACTGGAAGGTATGTAATAATTCTAAACCAACTGTATACAGGTTAATCATATTTTAAGCTTATTCAAATTCAAATTTATATTTGCAATGTGTTACATTCAAAGTGTATTAAATATTTTTTCAGACAAATATCCAGCAGCTCAACAACACAAACTGCTAGCAGTGAACGAACTTTGTCTGCCTCAGAAACTGATGAATTCTTGGGCAAGGAAAATATCGAAGGGCATGCTGCAGATAGAGAATTAGTAGCTAAAAAAATTAACAAGAGGTAAAATTCATTTAATTTTTCGTTTGCATTATTATAAACTTGAATAAGCAATTTTTTTTTTCATTAATCATTTTATTTTTAGGAAGCATTATGTGGGGGATTTTTCCATGTCGGACTTGGACTGCTCAAGAAAAAGAAAAAGGTACATGGAATCAGTAGACATGTATATAACAAAAAAAAATACACAAATTGACACCCTAAGAAAATCTACCAAAAGATGGAAACAACGAGCAACAACATTAAACGCATTGGTAAAATCATTAAAAGAAAAACTGTATGTTACAGAAAATGCTGAATCTGTGTTGTTGGTAAGTTTTCTTTCACATATTCCATAAAAAACAAAATTAAATTAAAAAATTAATGGGAAACTCCCAGTAGTTGGCTGTATACCATTGTTTAAAAAACTTATACAGAAGCAAAACACTTCACATTTGTATGTAGGTATAAAACATTTAATTTAAAACATTTTTAAAAAGTGTCATCAAAATTTACACAGGTGCATAATGTGATGTTTTCAATCTCGTTCAGATCATCCTCAGTGCCTTCTTTTGTAATTGAAGCTAACACTGTGAAGATATAATTCTTCTTGAATTATATTTCCTGTCACCTCAGCCAGTTGGTATTTGTCGTTTTAACTGACAAGAATCACATGTTTAAGTCGAGCAAAGAAACATTTTGCTCTTTAAGTATTAAATCTTTATCCAATGTCATCGACATATGGTCACATTAGAATTTAAATTTTGAAACATGTAAAACCATATATTGATGTCACAGCTATTTTTTTAGTGTTTTCAATTACAAAAGCAGGCACTGAGGATTATCTGAATGAGATCGAAACCGTCATGTAATGCACCTGTGTCAATTTTGATACAACACTTTTTAAAAAAGTTTTAAATTAAATGTTTTATACCTACATACAAATGTTAAGTGTTTTACTTCTGTATAAAATTAAATTATTATTATATTTTATTTTTATAATTATTTTTTATTGTTTTAGGCCTCTTTACCAGAATCAGCCAAAGCATTGTTTCAACGATTTTTAAAGGGTTCCAAATGTGCCAAATATTCTCCAGAATTAAGGTCATTTGCACTGACTTTAAATTTTTATTCAGCAAAAGCCTATGATTTTGTAAGAAGAGCTTTTAATAATTCATTACCACACCCATCAACCATAACAAAATGGTACCAAACTGTTGATGGTGCACCTGGATTTTCCAAAGAAGCTTTAAATGCTTTGAAAAACAAAGTTGAAGAAGCAGGGAAGCAAAATAAAACACTTGTGTGTAATTTAGTGCTGGATGAAATGTCTATTCGTAAGCAAGTGGAATGGGATGGAAAAAAATTTACTGGCTATGTAGATTTTGGTACAGATATAGAATCTGATAATGTACCAGAAGCAAAAGAGGCACTGGTGTTTATGTTAGTAGCCTTAAATGACAATTTTAAAGTGCCAGTTGCATATTTTTTAATTGACAGTTTTTGTGGATCAGAAAAAGCATCCTTAGTAAATCTTTGTTTAAATTTTATTTATGATTCAGGCATAAAAGTCTGTTCATTAACTTTTGATGGTGCTGCCAACAATTTATCAATGGCCAATGCTTTAGGTGCTAAAATATCTGCAACAAATATTGAGCCTTTTTTTCTACATCCAATAACTAAGGAGAAAGTTTTTATATTTTTAGATGCGTGCCACATGATTAAGTTGGTTCGTAATTGTATGGGTACATTTGTTTTGAGTAACGTAAAAAATGAAAAAATTGAATGGCAGTATTTAAAAAATCTTGTTGACTTGCAATATGATGAAAAATTATATTCTGCCAATAAATTGAGGTATCGCCATTTGAGATGGGGACAGGAAAAGATGAGGGTAAACTTAGCTGTTCAAACCCTAAGTAAAAGTGTGGCAGACGCTTTGACATATTGTAACAAAGAAAAAAACTTTAGTCAATTTAAAAATTCAGAAGCTACTTCGGAATTAATCATGATTTTTAATAATTTATTTGATATATTTAATAGTATGACATATTATTCTAAATACTCAATTAAAAATTCTTTAAATATTAATAATGAGAAGGAAACTTTTGAATATTTAAATATGGCTGAGAGGTATATATGTGATTTAAAATTAAATGATATAAGTATCATATCTTCACAAAGAAAAGTGGGTTTTTTGGGTTTCATTTCAAATATCGCAAGTTTGAAAGGATTATTTAATCTTTTGGTTAAAGAAAAAAAATATTTAAAATATTTACTTTCTTACAAACTGTCGCAAGACCATTATTTTTTGGGGCTGTAAGGGGTAAAGGGGGTTATAACAATAATCCAACTGCCCGACAATTTGAGGCAGCTTTTAAAAGATTGCTTATTCACACAGATCAGGACCTAATACAGGGAATGTTAAAAATATAAATAATGTTGGCATTTTAACCGCAACATCTGCACGACCTATTACTAGTTTAGGAAACATAGAAGAAAATTTAGAAGATTTTACACAAAAGACAACAATTTTTTATGAGCATGACTATTTTCAAAAAGATGTTTTAAATTTAAGTGTTTATGTAGAAGATGTAATTGGATATATTTCTGGCTTTATAGTTAGAAATTTAAAAAAAATCATTAAATGTACAAAATGCATAATAATATTGGAAATTGAAGAAACATTTTCAAAATTACAGTTAGTAAAACAATATAAAAATTTAACTAATGCTTCGAATTTAGTTATAAAAATATGCAAGGAGGCAGAGAAAAATTTTAGAATGTATATAAACAAAATTGAAAGTAGTTCAAAAAATTTATTAAATAAATTAATAAACGCCACAATGAATAATTTGCCTCGTGACATCATGGATAGTTTTGGTGATCACATTTATGACAGTGAACTACTCAACAATCATTGCATTCAATTATTAAATTTAATTTTAAAAAAGTATTTTACGCTAAGACTTCATCATGAAGCCAAAAAAAAATTAGATGTAGATAGGCAGAATCGTATGAGAAGTTTGTTGACTAAAAGGATACTGTTTAGACATGAATAGAAAAGATCATTCCACACAAGGTAAAATCACTATTGATTTTACCTTGTTTATTTTTATGCCCACCTTATTTAAAGCTCTATTCCGTATCGTTACACTTCTTTGTTGTATCTGTTTTTTTAGGTTTCAGTAACCTATATGTAGTTGATGTATGTAGTTGTAGTTTCTTTTATAACTGTTTTTTTACTTTTTACCTTTAATTTATTACTTGCGGAATCTCAAGTTAGTAGGCAAACTCCCGTACGAAATTTCGGATGTAGAAATATTTTACTTCGGGTAGGGACTTATTGTTAAAAACAGTTTTATTTGTATTTAAAGACAGACGTGGCAACCGCCCATGCGAAGTTTGTACGTCCGCCTAATTCATAACAGTCGTTGAAAAATGGTATTGTAAATCCGAAAGTCAAACAAAAAACACATGGTATATCCTAGTTGTCAATTCAATTCTACGAAAATCCCATAGCGGGAAGTTAATCAACACTGATGATTCCCAGTTAGTAATTCAATTGCATCGGCATTTTGCCGTATAATTTTAATACTTTCAAGTATGTTTTCTTCAATGTAAACCCATCTACTGTTTTTGTTTTGCGTTTAGTTACGCAAGTACTCCAAAAGTAAGTAATCTAAACCACATTTTTGAATTTGACAGATATAATTTTACCTTAACGTTTTTCTTAACTGAGTGGAATTACTTACTTTTTAGCTTCACTGAAGATGGACTGATTAATCCGAAAACGTTCTGAACTTTATTATAATTCATTTGGATTTTTAATTTAATTTTTTAATTAAATATACCACTTACAACAGAAGTTTTTTACTTCGATGTTCGAGTTTTTAAATTTATTTATTGAATATATGTTTTATGAATTATTTATTTTTAACCACATATAAATACAAACATGTACAACTATAGCTTGTACCATCCCTAATAAACGGGACAAGCGGAATAGTACATTATAAAATGTTAAAAGCGCATTTATAAAATGGCAAGAATTTTAAAATTTCGCTTATAATTAAAGCCTGGACAAAAATTTTCAAACTTGCGATATATATTTTAAAATCTAAAAATCCTTTTTATCTCTCAGAATTTAAAATTGAATTACCAGTTATATGTAGTTTTAAATTACTTATAGTGATTGGCTGTTTTTAAAAGTCTTTATTTCTAAAATTATTTAAACACAATGGCTTTTTGTTTCCTAGTTGCAATAGGTTTTATAGGATTTTTTTTTATTTCGAAATATGTGTCTCGACTGCTATGTGTCTCAATTGTACATTGACACATGTACTGTCAAATGCAGTTGAAACATTTTTACTAAATAATTGAAAAGCAAAGATTAATTTCATTTTTTGTTTATGAAAATGAATATGTTGGCTTCGCAATTTATTAGCTAAATGAAAACGTCCATTCTCTTGCAAGTTGTTTAATTCTTTAAAATATATCCATGCTAAAATGTCATTATTACTATCCACATGATCATACTTCTCACCTATAGTATTCCCAAACAATTTAATCAAATGGATATCAGAATTATTACGATGCTGGACAATGTTGGTATTTGTACAAGGGTGTTTAAATGTAGTTTTTAAGGTATTATGGTTCAAATTACAACCTAACCGTTAACCCATTTTCAAATTCACTGGAGCATCATCAAAAGTTAAACTTACAACCTTAATAACATTAACAAAATTTAGCAAAAAAGCCAGCGCTGTTTTCCTTAATGTTTATACAGTTGATCCTGTGCCAAAATCAATGTATCCGTAACATTTATTTCTTTCGGGAACCCACTCTTGTTGATGGATGTGCATTTCATTCATAATACTACTACATACAAATGATGCTTCAAAGTTCATAGATTTTAAACGAAGAACATCAAATTCTTTATTGAATCCAGGTTCACCATCAACACTCTGAAACCACCTACTGAGTGTTCTAGTATGAGGAAAGCATTTATTAAAATGTCCTTCTAACATAATTATATGCAGAAGGCGAATAAAAATGGAGTGTAAGAGCAAATGCCTTGAATTCTACAAAATATTTTATTGTTAAGCCTTCTTTTTGTTCTTATAATACCGCCTTATAAAAAGTTCAGTTGGTCCACCCATTTTTTCAAGGATGTCTAATGTTTCTTCATGAACAAGATTTAGTAATATAGTTAGTTAGTATAGATAGTTAATAAGTATATCAAAACAACCAATACACTGAAATCTATCCTGTCAAAACCAAACCTAACAAGGTACAAGGGAGATCAAAGAACTGGATTTATAAAATACCCTGTGAATGCAACAATTTCTATGTGGGAGAAATCGCAAGACCACTGTCAGGATAAAGCCGTCTGTATACCAGCATTGATCTGCCATTATGAGATTTGTTTTATTTAAATCCCTTTTGTACCTCCCTATAAAGAGGATGGTAAACGACTTTTAGAAATTATATTTAGGTTGCATTGTATCTGGTACTATTTCCAAATCTAGGTAATTTTTAATTATCTCTCCAGATTTGATCCAGGTATCCTTTTGCCCTGCTTCCTGACATCTTATCCACCTTATCTTCGCATCCTTCTCCATCCATATACCTATGTAATGAAGAGAGATCAAGCATGACCTCCATGAGGCAGTTGGGGTAGTCAACATGGCTCGTGTTATGATTAAGCATGCTTGTCGTTGAAGCTTATTCAGCTCTATTTGGTGGTCTTTTGTTTTTATTTAAACTACCATATAAGTGCGTCATACGTAATCATAAGTTTGGCTGTAGTCATATATAGCCAGTACATCGGTTTGGGTTTCAAACCCCATGTTTTCCCACATATTCTTCGACATGTGGAAAGTGAAACCTTTGCTTTGTTGGTTATTCTTTCCAACTGGGCGTTACATGTAAGCTGCACATCTAATATTACTCCTAGATGTTTTACTAAGATTGATAGAGAATTTTTCCATGTCATGCTACCTACTAAGGATATTTAATATTCTTTGGAGTGTGCTGGATAGAAAATTACCATATTTTCCTCTTACCATAATTACTAGATCATATTTTTATATTCATTTTGTTTTGAACAAAATCTCTCCTTGCACCTCTGTGAGAATCTTCTACTCATTCAACAATATATTTTCCAGCATTGCTTTGATCCAGTTACACACAGTGATAGTGGATCTATTTGACAGGGCATTATTAAATGTGCCTTCTGTATCTTCTCTCCATTATTAATTGAGTGACCGATTTTCTGAACTACTTCGTCCACTGATGTTTCTGTTGATTTCCTTCTATATATGCATGCTGGTTGCCATTGAGAAAATGATTCCCCAAGTGTCTTTCCTTAATATGCCTATAAAGAATTTTTTCTATTGCCTTCAACAAAAATGATGTAAGACTGATCGGCCTGTGAAATTTAGGCAGGACATTATCTTGTCCTATTTTGTATATGCACTCCACCATAACAGTTATCCATGCCTTTGGTATACAATTTATTTATAACATATTGTATCTTTATATACAACATATTGTGTGTCTTAGAAAATAAATGAAACAGTATTTATTAAGTTGTGTGCATTAATGCCTTAATTAAACTACTAATTATTTTGCAAAATGTTTTATGATTATTTCTTTTGCATGGTTTTTGTTAAAAATTTATAATCGATTTGATGTTTTTTTGTTGTATTTAATTCATTACAACAAAATACAAAATTAGAATTCAAAAGTTTGTTGTTTGTTTGCACTCAAGTAACCTATTAATTTCCTTCCTAATTCCCTAATATAAACTTCAAAATTTGCTACATACAAAGAAATTATTGCAACAGTGAAAAACACCAGGAACGGATGAAACATGAATTAAATGAGATATAAATTAATAAAAAATGGAGGAGACGAACTGATGCACCGGATTCTTAAACTAAACTCGGGCCGCTGAAAAGATGGAATCCAAGGTCGCATGATCACTGAATGCAAGCATCGTCAGTCGGTCAAAACTAGACCTTCTGAGAAACTGTTTACACCGTAATTATTTTTGTTTAACTTCCGCCGTCTGGAGAATTTTGTTGGCAGTGCTAAAAATTGTTTGTAGAGTTTACGCGTACGTATATTAATTTGTATTAATTTTATTGTGAGTTTATTTGTATTAGTTTTATTAATTGTGTCTTTTATTAAATATGGATGTAAACACTCTTTCACCTCCAAGAAAAAAAATCAAAAAAAAGACATTTAACTATTGAGGAAAAAGGTGTAATAATGAACACTTATAAAAAAGCATCCCAAGAATTAGCAGAACAGGGAAATATTGTAAAATTCACTGCTGAGGCTACAGGTAACTATTAGCATTATTATGTCAACAATATTATTAATTATATTTTTAAATTTTAGGTGTCACCAAGTCATCAGTGTATAATATTTTACAAGAACATCGTCAAAATAATGGTGAATTTAGACCACCAAAACTATATTCTAGAGGAAACAAAGTGCTCGATACAATTACAGATGAGCATAAGAACATGATTCGTCGGATAGTTCACAGTTTCTTCTTCGATAATGAGCTTCCAACAATCCAAAAGATTATGAGGAAAATTTCTGAAAATCCTCATATCCCTGATCTAAAGAAGACTACTTTGGGAAAAGTATTGAGATCAATTAATTTTCGGTGAGAATGATTTTTAATGTTAGTAATAGTGATGTATCGAATATTCGTACTCCTATTCGCGAATATTTGCATATTCTTGTATTTTCGCATTCGCACTCGAATTTGCGAAATTTAATGCGAATGTTTTACGAATATGAATACGCTGTTTATTGAAGTCGATTTGTTTGTACATTATTTTATTTTGCAGCTTTAAAAAACGATGCCGCAATAGTGTCTTAAAGGAAAAAAATGAGATCATATCGTGGAGGCGTCGATACTTGCGATGTATAAAGCAGTAGAAACAGGAAAATCGAAGTATCTTCTATCTAGATGAGACTTGGATCAACGCTGGCCATACTGTTGATAAAGTTTGGACTGATATGTCAATTACCAGTGCTCGACAAGCACATGTGGAAGGCTTATCTACAGGACTGAAACATCCTTCTGGAAAAGGAAAAAGACTCATTGTCTTACATATGGGCTCTAAAGACGGGTTTGTCGAAAATGGATTGCTTTTGTTTGAGTCCAAGAAACATGGTGACTACCACGAAGATATGAATTCACATCTTTTTGAGGATTGGTTACAAAGGATTTTACCAACTTTGCCTGAAAATGCAGTTATTGTTTTAGACAATGCATCATACCACAGTAGGAAATATGAAAAATTGCCAACCAGTGCCACGCGGAAGGCTGATATTCAAACTTGGTTACGACAAAAAAGTATTCCATACACTGATGACATGGTCAAGGCAGAACTATTAACATTGGTGAAAAATAATCCTATTGAGCAAAAATATGTGGTAGACGAAATGGTTAAACTCACAGGTAGGTGTGTGCTGAGGTTGCCACCGTACCATTGTGAGTTAAATCCCATCGAACTAATTTGGGCGCAAGTAAAGGGCGAAGTTGCAAGAAAAAATAGTACATTTAAGTTATGCGACGTAAAAGTATTGTTCAATCAAGCCTTAAATAATGTTACAGCTAATAATTGGCAAAATGCTGTCAATCATGTTGATGGAATTATATCCAAGATGTGGCAATTGGATTTTATTATCGAACAGCAATTAGAACCAATTATTATTAATTTAGGTAACGATTCTTCATCCGAAGACTCTGATGATAGTGATTAAATTACGGCACCATTTTAGGCAATATACCTCCTCGAAAAGACACCGATTTGGAGTGAAAATATGTGTGTTGTGTGATTGTGAAACTGGAATGGTATTAGATTTATTAGTTTTCGTAGGTGTTACAACAGATATAGTGCAGAACAATTTATTAGAATTTAGTGGTAGCGCAGTAACACATTTTATAACGAAATATGAAAATACAGGACATATATTGGAAATAGACACAATAAACAATTTCCAAAATTTCCGCAAAAAGTACCGCGTGTGACTTTCGACACGAGAACCAGTAACAATATTTTAGCAATGAGGTGGAAAGACGAACGTGATTTTTATATGCTGCCAACGTTTGACAATGACAAACTTACATCAACAAATAATAATCGAGGAAAACCGTGATAAAACCTGATTCTGTCATGAATTATATGCAAAATATACGAATGGTAGATAAAGCAGACATACACATATCTGCAGTTAAATGGATCAGAAAACCCATCAAGTAGTACAAAAAATTATTGTTTCACATGTTGGAGTCCTTAAAACAGAACGACCTGGAAGACAATGCAGTGGAATGTCTTATCTACTAACGGCCACAACTTTCATGGAAAGACATTGGCCAACTAGCAAAGGACAGAAACACCAAAGGAACTGCCATGTATGTGCAAATGCACAACTTAGACAACAAAAGCTCACAGCTGTAGCAACTGGATGTCCAGAATGCAAAGTGCCCATCTGTATACAGGATTGTTACAAAAGTTATCATTCCAGGAAAAATATTAAAATAGGTAAGATTATTTTTTATTAAAATTATTGTAATATTCCTGATATTATTTTATTTATATTACACACATATATATATATATATATATATATATATATATATATATATATATATATATATATATATATATATATATATATATATATATATATATATACAAAGTAAATCATTGGCAAAAAAACTTACTTAATTAACATCCTTTATATTATATATATATATATATATATATATATATATATATATATGTATATATATATATATATATGTATATATATATATATATACATATATATACATATATATATATATACATATATATATATATATATATACATATATATATATATATATATATTATAAGTATATAATATATGTATATATTATTATGTATTAATTATAATTATTGTAAAATTCTTGACATTTACTCTTACAATTATTAATTTCTTTACAAAATTTAAATTTTGCTATAATATTCATCGAAACAGAAACGTGTTTTTCAATCATTTAAATCATATATTTCTTTGTCAACCGATTCTTGCGAATAAAGATATTCTATTCTATTTAAACGAATCGCATTCCATCAAATTTATAAAGCGAATTTATCTCTTAATTTTATTTAAATTTAATTTTTGACATATTTATATAAACTTTTTTATTTGTCCACCCTATAAAAGTTGAAATTTAGAATTTAAATCTATACGCAAAAGCCAATAAAATGTTTAAATTTAATGCAAATCAATAACCTGTAAAAAACGGTATAAATATATTATAGCGAGTGTTAGTTCGTTTTTGTTGAGCGGTGTAAACGTGGGAAAAGTGATAACATAGGGAGAGGAATATTTAAGAGTGCGTGTCTTTCACGTGATCATTCCATCTTTTCAGCGGCCAAACTTATAGTAAGAATATAGGGAACTCAAAAAATATACCGATGGAGTAGAGAAAGGGTCATCTAATAAGGGTATTAAAAACAGGAGACAGTAAGATATAAGTAACTACAGAGGAATCATGTTACTGAACACCACATAGACCATATACAATATGTTGTCAAGCATATTGGGAAATAGATAAATTACCGAAAATACACTAGAGCAATATCAACCCGGCTTTAGAAAAAGAAAATCACCCATAGATGCCATTCACTTCCTAATACAGCTGATTTACAAGTGATATAATTTTTTCTTACTATTTATAGACTTCCAGCCATCTTTCGACTCTCTAAATAGACTCCAACTCTTAATGGAAATACAAAACTGATTAGATTTATATATCAAAATTTCCTTCACACTAAATAATAATTAATAGTCCTTAATACAATTTAAAAAATTAGAATTTTTAATCTTTAGGCAAAACTTCAATATTTCCTATTGGTAAAATGATTAAAATTCAGGTAATGTACTTTACAAACATTATAAAAATAATTTTTTCTCTTATAGACGAGAACAAAAAAAAATTATAAATATTTAATTTTAATTAAAAAAATAATTATTGTCATTAAAATATAAATGAGCACGCCGCTGTTCTGGTAAACATACCTTCAACCTTGAGCGGAGATCTTTCGGACACCCGATTATATAGCGAGAATACGGGACCGCTTAGTCTATATATTATACGTCATTGGTCCCACGTCTCTCAAGGCCACGCCCCCAGCCAATGGTGACGTAGGTACGCCCCTTGTCTATAGGCCACGCCTCTCGACAAATGGTGGTATAGGAACGCCCCCTCGTGACGTAAGAACATAGCGTCGACCAATGATGGCACAGAAACGCCCCACTCGTGACGTTAGACGATATCCTCGACCAATGGTGGCATAGGAACGTCCCCTCGTGACGTAAGAACATATCGTCGACCTATGGTGACACAGAAACGTCCCACTCGTGACGTTAGAAGATATCCTCGACCAATGGTGGCATAGGAACGTCCCCTCGTGACGTAAGAACATATCGTCGACCAATGGTGACACAGAAACGCCCCACTCGTGACGTTAGAGCATATCCTCGACCAATGGTTGCATAGGAACGTCCCGTCGTAACCATAGAACATATCCTCGACCAATGGCGGCACAAAAATGCCCCCACTCGTAACGTAACAACATATCCTCGACCAATGGTGGCATAGGAACGTCCCCTCGTGACGTAAGAACATATCGTAGACCAATGGTGACACAGAAACGCCCCCAAGTAAACGCCTGACCAATGGTGGCATAGGAACGTCCCCTCGTGACGTTAGACCATATCCTCGACCAATGGTGATACAGAAACGCAACACTTGTAACGTTAAAACGTATCCTCGACCAATGGTGACACAAAAACACCCTACTCGTGATGTCAGAACGTTTCTATGTCCAATAGCGGCATCATGACATCAAATTGAGTTCATCCTCATATCTCACCGACCAATGGTGACATAGGAACGCCCCCAATGGGAAAGTGTGCATCGACGTCCAATGAGAACGATGTACATCAATGGCGGAGGCTATTTCCCCACTAGGAGTGGAGCTGTGCCCCCCTCCCCCCCATTCCCTAATAATAACGAAGATACGCCTCAACGTACACCAATAAGAACGACTGGTGGATGCGTATCACGAAAAGACACCCAAAAGCCCGTCCATTCCCCCAATAATAACGAAGATACGCCTCGACAAACACCAATGGCGACAGCCGAAAAGAAGACGAATTGATAGCCGAAACGAAGAAGACGAATTAACGTTGACAGACAAAGAGAAGAAGTGTGTAACTTTTAATTAACCTCGTATATATTTTATAGACGATGATTAACGTAAGAACTTTTAAATTTTCTCAATTTATATTTTACGAGTAATTTTTAATCAACCTCGTATATATTTTATCCACAACGAATAGTGTAATAGCAAAAATTCGTTTATTTTTCAATTTATATTTTACTAGTAATTTGCGAGTAACTTCGTATATATAATTAAACTTATAAATCTTTATAAAAATTCCAACCAGCGGATGTGCATTTCCTTTTAACATTTCTCACACGGTCGCCGAAAACACGTGCAACAATTTTTTTCAAGAATCAGCTTGTTAGTTATAGAATCACCAGACGTAATATGATGCGAAATACTGCTAACGAGAACTTTAGCGGATATTATTACATTCCTTTTTAACATTGTCTCACGATTCAGCGTTTTCACAGTCGAGAATATCCGGTGCACCTGTGTACAAACAAGCTTTGGCTTGCAATTCTCGATAATTTCCAGTCGAGTTACGTCATACCAGCCTGCCTATTTAATGAACGGATCCATTCTGTTATACTCAGTCTGCAGTTCACCTTTGTAATAACGTGTTCGTTTTGTGTTACAAAAAAATTTGTGCTACAAGTAAAACAATTTAAAAAAGTAAGTACTATTTTATATATTTTAGAGGGCTTGTATTTGATTTTATACACCATAATTCTAAGTTTGTCATTATGTTAATTTATTTCTGCATTATTTAAAACATGCAATAATATTTGTAAATATGTTGTTTAATTTTCTCGTTTTTAAAATGGAACAGTGCATTTCACAAATAATAAAGTAAGTAATTGTTGATTAAAACAATAGAGACATACAAAAAATATTTTAAAATTTTGGTTTTATACCACATCTGTTATCCATTATTTTTTTTCCAAGTTTTTCATATTGTTTAATAATTTATGTATTATTTAAAACATGCAATATTATTTGTAAATACATTTCAGTTTCTCGTTTTTAAAGTAGAACAGTGCATGTCACAGATAATAAAGTAGATGTTGATTAAAAAATAGAAGCACGCAAAAAAATATTTTGATGGTAAATTAAGAAAATACATATTATTGCAGATGGATCTAGCAAAAATTAATGCATCATCTTTGGTTGCAGAACCCAAACCGATAAAAAAATTGGTAGATTTGCCAATTGGGACACCCTTTCCAATTCACTCAGGAAAAGTGGTAAACACAAAATTTGGGGAAGCAGTTCTACTGGATTTAGGTACTGAAGTCGTGTTCCTGCCTCATCGGGTAACCGAAGTATACCAACCAATCATCGGCGAACTTTGTGGAGGAAAATATTCACTAATCTTTGAAGGGAAAGTGGATGTAGGAAAAAACCAGCCTCTGACATCATTTCAAATAGCTGAGCATTAATAAAAATACTGGTGAGTTTTTACATTTATTAATTTTTTATTGTTTTTTCAATCATGAGTGGTGACATTGGTAACCTCAGTAGCGATATTGTACAACATTTAGTTAAGGCGCGAAATATTTTGTTTTAACATTATTCACTGCGAGAAGCGAATATTTGGTTAAAACACATCAAGAGACATTTGACTTTGTTTACTAAAGCGATTCGGTGTGGGGACTTGGAATTAGCCAAGTTACGACAACTACAGACAAACGCAGGTCATTTAAAGACAATTAAATTGGAAAATAAAAATTTCGGTTTTCGCGTGGGTGGCGGAATTAATAATAAACATCGTAGAGTTAAATGGGAAGATGTAAATTCCGTATTTTCGAGTAGAGTCAGAACGGGTATAATTATTAATTTAGGACACAAAGATTTAATGCAATTTTTTGGGGACTGTTTTAAGTTATTTAAAATTCGAGTTAAAAACATCTTAAAAAAAATAAATATGATAAAATGTAATATGACGTTATGTGGAGAATTTATTAGAAAATCAAATCAAAGTGATATTAACCAATTTAAATATTTCAACATCAAAAATGCTGCCCTGGACGGAGGAACGGACTTAGTTTTATGGTTTCATAGAAACGTAGTCGATAAATTAATGACTAAGCTATCAGAATTTGAAGAAACAGGATCAGGGTGGGCTTTGAAAAAAATAGTTTCTTTAGAAGTCAATATAAATAAATATGAAGTGGGAAATGGAGCTTCGTCGTTCATTAGACTACCAGAACCAATCCAAAAGAAGCACGCATGTATTAATATCAAAAACGATGATGAAGCATGCTTTTTTTGGAGCATAGTGTCAGCGATTTATCCAGCTAAATGCAGTTCAGATCGTACATCTTCATATCCACATTATGCTACTGTCTTAAATATCGATGGGCTAGAGACACCTATGACTATAAAGGGTATTTCAAAATTTGAAAAGTTAAATAACATTTCTGTAAACGTTTACTGGTTAGAAATGAATGTTGCTAAAGAGAGAACATTTTACGTAACAACACCGGTAAGGCTATGCAAAACCAAATTAACTAAACATGTAAATTTATTGATTGTGCAGGATAAATATTTTCCAAAATTGAATGACTACGAAGCACCTATGGCTCACGATGAATCTGTAGAAATTAAATATCAATATTGTATGATTAAAGATATGTCTCGACTCATGTCTAGTCAGTTGAGTAAGAATCATAATAAAAAGTTTTTATGTGACAGGTGTTTGAATTATTTTAGCAGTTTTGACAGATTAAACGATCATACAAAATATTGTGAGAAAATCAATGAATGTAAAGTTTCATTTCCATCATATCAGAATGTTGAATTTAAAAATCATATGTATAAACAAACGACTCCTTTTGTCGTTTATGCTGATTTTGAGTCAATGTTGCACAAAGTTAAAAACACTCCGTTAAGATGCAAAACAATTAAATATCAGCAGCATAAGGCCTTTAGTGCAGGTTATTACGTAAAATTTTCTTACGATGAATCTCTGTCGTTTTACCGAAGTTACGCAGGTGAAGATTGCATGGAGTGGTTTGCCAAGGAAATGTCTGAGTTGGCGGCATTTGTGCAAGGAAAAATTAAAGCTATTAAACCTATGATTGCTACACCCAGTTTTATTGATTTATCTAATTGTCACATTTGCGAAAAAACGTTTTCAGATAAGGATGTAATTGTTCGTGATCATGATCATTTTACTGGAGATTTCCGAGGATTCGCACACCAAGTGTGCAATTTAAATTTCAAAAAACTTTTCGTTGTCCCAATTTTTTTTCATAATCTCAGTGGATACGATTCACATATGATGATTAGAGATCTGGCGAAAAAGGGTAGTATAAGCTTACTACCAATAAATAAGGAAAACTATATTTCTTTTACAATAAACGATTCCAAATCCAGCATAAGGCTGAGATTTGTTGATTCACTGAGATTTTTAAATTCGTCATTGGACAAGTTGGCTGCCACATTACAACCTGAGGATTTAAGATATTTAGCTAGTGAATTTCCAAACGGGAGTACCGAACAAATGGAATTATTGAAAAGAAAAGGCATATTTCCATACGAATATATTGATTCTTTTAATAAATTGAATGAAACACAACTACCATCAATTGATAAATTTTACAGCTCATTATCAGGTGAACACATCTCCAAAAATATGTATTATCATGCACAAACAGTTTGGCAGTCATTCGGTATTAAAAATATTTTGGAATATAGTATGTTGTACATGAAGACAGATATTATGTTACTGACATGCATTTTTGAAAATTTTCGACAAAAATGTCGAGCCACATACGGTCTTGATTCTGCTTGGTACTATACCATGCCAGGGTTTTCATGGGATGCAATGGTAAAGTATACTGGATGTAAACTTGAACTACTGAATGATATCGATAAAATCATGTTTATTGAGAAAGCTATGCGAGGTGGCATAAGTCAAGTAAGTAATCGATATTCTGAGGCAAATAACAAATACATGCATAATTATGATCCATCAAAGCCTAGTAAATATTTGCTATATTTAGATGTCAACAATTTGTATGGTTGGGCAATGTCTCAATTCTTACCATATGGGGGTTTCGAGTGGGTTGACCCCAATATTGATGTTCTTAGCATTCCTGACGACGCAGATATGGGGTACATACTACAAGTGGATTTGGAATACCCAGAACACTTGCATGACTTACATCGAGATTTACCGTTTTGTTGCGAACATCGTGTTCCACCAAGAAGTAAGCTTCCAAAACTTATGACCACCCTTTACCACAAAAAAGAGTACACTTTGCACTATCGCAATCTAAAACAAGCTCTGAATGCAGGACTCATACTAAAAAAGATTCACCGGGTCCTGAAATTCAAACAGAGCGCTTGGCTTAAGCCTTACATCGATCTTAACACCAGATTGCGAACCGCAGCAACTACAGCATTTGAAAAAGACTTGTACAAGTTAGCCAACAACGCCATCTTTGGTAAAACGATGGAAAACATTAGGAAACATCGCATCGTAAAGCTAGTATCAAAGTGGGATGAAAGATATGGGGCAATAAATTTGATTGCTAGTCCACGATTTCATAATAGAACCGTGTTTGATGAAAATCTAATGGCAATCGAACTTAACAAAACAGAGCTTATTTTCAATAAACCATTGTACATCGGTATGTCTATTTTAGATATATCTAAAGTATGTATGTACGATTTTCATTATAACTTTATGTTGCCATATATGAGAGTTGAAAATTGTAAGCTGATGTCTGGGGACACTGACAGTTTTATCTATGAAATAAAATGTGATGACATTTACAGAGATGTTATTAAAGCAAATTTATCTAAATTCGATACATCAGTCTATTCTGAGAATAATATTTATGAAATACCTCAAGTCAACAAAAAAGTTCTCGGAATGATGAAAGATGAGACAAACGGTCGCATTATGACTCATTTTGTTGGACTTAGATCTAAAATGTATTCGTTCAAGATCAGTACGACAGATGAGGATCGAAAGGCATTGTGGGATAAATACAAGAGTAATATGGATGATGCAAATATTGAAAGAATTGTAAATAATAATTTAGGTGTCACAAAAAAATCTAAGGGGGTTAAATATTCAACGGTAAAAAATGACATTAGTTTCGATGATTATGTTAAGTGTTTAAACGAATTTACAACCAAAAACATCTCCCAATTAACGTTTCGTTCCTACGCCCATGATCTCTTCACAATAACACAAGAAAAAATTGCATTAAGTCCTTACGATGATAAACGTTACTTGCAACAAAATTCTCATGACACGTTACCTTGGGGTCATTATGAAACCACAATGATTGAGTAAAACAATAAGCAAATTAATAAATGAAAACATAACCATTTTACAATTTTCACTGTTAACTGAAAACCTATGTATTCAACAAAATTTTGTAAAATAAATGATGTAATTACATGTTTATATCTAAATAAAAATTAAATTAAATTAAAAAGTATTTTATTCCTGTAAAATAGCAAAAGACAAGTTGGTTGGCTAGTAAAATAACTTTATTTAAAAAACATAAGTTGTGCTAAAATAAGCGTTGAAAAAACGAATGTTTTTAATTGTTTTTTTCACTTTATCAAATCATTTTATGAACTTAATAGAATAGAATAGAATAGAACTTAATAGAAATAAAATACATGTTTAGATACATACTATTTTATTTATTAACAATTATACAAATCATTTACAACTTTAATTTTATAATACCATAAATATTCTCTCAAAGCTTGACTTAACAAAGTGTTTGGACAAATATTGCAATATGCTGTGAAGGCTTCAACTGGTCCATGTAAAGAGTCTATAGCACAAAAATTGTTCTTGATAAAAGTTGAAATATTTATGTAGTATTCATGGAATTGTAAACTCTTTAACAACGCCACTCTAGGGAACATCATGCTCTGGTCTGCTTCTATAATTTGGTTGACTTCATCTTCCCATAAATAATATTCGACTCCAAATTTCTCAATGGTCAGCAACTTTACATTTTCCATCACCAATTGTCTAAGTTTGCAAAAATCACCACACATAAATTCGATAGGATCATACTCATCCGCATAAGTCGGTAGATCTGCTTGGAAAAAATCACTCACTTTTTCTTTAAACCACATAATTATGGCTTCCCATTCGAATGTGTTTAAACTGATTCTTTTAAGGCTGTTTTAGCAGTTCAAGTACACTGCGATTTGAAATGGGCGTATCACTTACTTTTCTACACTGCTTACGCGAGACCATCTTTACTCAGTGCCGCCGGCCGACGGGTAGTTTAATGACAACAAATACATTATTCTCCATTCAAATTAGTTTTAACACGAACTAACTGACCGTGCGTTCATGAGATTTGACGTCACGAAGGCGATAACGATGAAACTAAGCCTAATGATGAGTAACACGTTTCACTATTAGATTTCAGTATTTCTTAGCAATTTTCTTTAAAATTGGAACACGCTTTTCTCGACTATTACTGGACACAGAAAGGTGAAACAAAAATCAACGATTACAGAAAAAAAAACTCTTTCGAGTGATGGGCGTAAAAAGTTTGGTTATAATAGAACGTTAAACAGTATATTCCAATTTTTCAACAGAAGTTTCAAAAAAATAAAAAAAGTAAAACCATCAGTTTAAAGGCAACATAATTTCGAATAACATGTCCAAATTTCGAGACATTTTGTCAGTAAATAACAGAGAAAACACTGTCCCTAGGTTTTGGTGCACCGATAAAACAGCCTTAAAATTACCATGTTGACACAGAATGATGGTTGGTGAAAAATCTCGAGCTGGAGATAGACCAATTTTTATGTGGAGAGAGCTCATTGGATATGTTGTTTCCAATAAACAATATGGCTCATTTTTCGCAGCTTCTTCGAATTTTGCCAATACTCGATCTAATTCAGCGCCAGGACTAGGTGGTTGACTATCTTCATCGTAGTCAAATTCTACACTAAATTCACTGCCATCGTCATCGTGTTCTAGATTAAATGACTCGTAGCCGCTATCTTGGGAACTCATGCTACTACCGTTGACTAAGTGAATGTAAACTGAACGTCTTAAATTTATACTTTTTAGTGCGCCACTCCCCCCACTCATTTAGAGTATGTCTACGCAGCGTATGTAAAAGCAGATCCTCAAACTAGGTCTGAACTATTAATCCAACTGTTATGTTTGCTATCGAATCCTAACCATTGAACGTACATCTTATTTCCGCGTCTGCGCAGTACTTTTTCAACTAAATAAATTTCAGGATTAGCTGTTTTTTGCAATTCTTCTTCGTAGAATGCTCCTCTGATAAGCGCTCCAGTCATATCTTTAATCAAGTATGTTGTAGGATTCGTTATTTTAATTTCAACGATTTTAAATAATTCAGTTGTCCAATTCGGCTTATATCCTTTATCGAAAACATGTTTATTTTTACTAATGCGAACTACATCACCAACTTTCAATTTTCGTGGAGCAGCGATTTTCGAGTGAGTGTAATATTTTCGTAAAATATCTTTTTCGTAGGATTTATTAACGTCAATAGGTCTAAGTCGAATTTTGCTATGTTTCGTGTTATTGTACTCTTCGGTGATTTGAGGTAAGATATCAATCCATTTGTAAGTACCATTAAGACTGAAATACTTGTAAAGTTTTTCCTTCAATGTACGAATAACTCGTTCACAAATAGCTGCTTTTTTAACACTAAAGGTATTATAGTGATTAATACCAAGCTTTTTCATGAGATTTTGAAACTTGGAATTGAAAAATTCTGTACCTTGGTCTGTCTGTAAATTTCTCGGACATCGTTGAGTATGAGCGAGAATATCTGAAAATGTTCGAGTAATTTCCTCTCTGGTTTTCGTCTTTAATGGACGAGTCCACACAAACTTTGAAAGACAATCAATTACAACGAGAATCAGCTTGTATTGTTTATTTTGATTAGCATACGAACGCATTTCAGCCAAATCCATCTGCCATAAATCATCTAATCCTTTAATAATTGTTCGACGACGAGGATAATTTTTTCGTGCTTGCTTATGAAGCTCGTTAACTAGTTGTGTCTTCTCTTTGGTAAATGTCATGTTTAGCTTCGAACGCTTTAACTTTGTATCAGATTCGGACATCTTCACTCTTTTAAACCTTTTTACGTTGTAACGCTTTAAGTCATTGTTTCCTAGTTTTTATAATATATGATTTTATTATTTTCGATGTATTCTTCTATTACCTTAAGACGACTGTCTAAATCATGCGAATTAAGATCCATTGTTTTAATCTTTTTTTCTATTTCCAACTTTTTCAGCATATTTTGTGCACTTTGGTAAGCAGCATATGTAATGTTCTCCTTCATTTCACGTTTAAATATATCTAAATCATTTTTAAAGTCATGTACTTGTTTTGAGAAATCGGATATTTTCAAATCATCCATTTTATTGTTATCATTTAACTCATTAATCGATTTATTAAAACTGCTTTCAATTTTGCTAATTGAGTTTAAGATTTTTTGTTCAAGTTGAGCATCTTTTGCATTATGTTCTTTGCGTATCAAAGTAAACTCTTTTTGTATAAAATTTTTGACGTGAACAATGCGGTCATCTACGTATTTCTTGTTGGAAAGATGTATGCCTGCTAGAGGAGGATCCCGTTTAATATCCTTATTGACTGCATGTATCTGGTTTTGTAAATCCAAAATGGATTGCTTTAAACGATCACGTAGCTTTTTAACAACTTGTTCATTAGATCGATAATGATGACGACCAAACTTGTCAACACTCATCTTGGAAATGATGCTCCATCCAACCTAACATTAATATATAATATCTGCTTCACGTAATTCGTTAATAATAGCAACAATTTTGTTATTATGGGATGTATTTCCTGCTTCTTGGGAAGCAATCAGCAATTTTAGTCTGTCACATAGTTCGTTTGGATCATCCCAATACACATATTCAATAGGATTATCATTGTAGATCAATTGAGAATCACCAACGAGCCCAGATCCTTTGGAACTAGATGGTGAAGATAACGATGTTCGAGGAGACGTTGACGATGATGAACGAGTTGCTTTTGCTAAACGAGCCAGACCTTTGAAAGGTGGTTTCTTTAATGCAGTAGATCGAGTTTTTGGTGGTGATTTCTTCGTTGTTGCATCGATAGGTTTAAATAGTGGCTTGATAATATGATGATACTTTTCTCCATGTACACATTTAAGACGACCTGTGGCATTCAGATGAGCTCCTGTACTATTTAATAAACTTTTATAGTGTTTTAAATCATTATCATCATAATATTCTGGACTATTATAGAAAATTAGTTAGTATAAACCTGGCGTTCCCGGTACCCATTCTCCTTCCTCACTACCGACACTGATGACTTGTACACTACCTTTGTTTTTGTTAAAGTTTATTCGCCGTTTACCCAACATCCAACCAATTTAATCATTGTATATAGGTCCATAGTTTTTATCAATTTTATCATCTTTCATCCAAAACTCTTTTATATACTTATGACTCATTGGAGGATATTGCTCGATATATTCATCAATAACCTCTTTCGAAGCATTATTAGGATTAAAAATTTCATGTTCGTTAACTTGATCAGTTGATACTGCATCTGAAAATACATCGTCACCGCCGGCTTCCTTTTTCACCTCTTCCTTTTTGATATGATTAAGCTTGTTATTAATAGTATGATGCAATGTTTTTGAGGATTGCGCAATATACTTTAGAGGTTTAGCTATAGGTTTAAAGAGTTTATTTAGCGACTCATCTTGTTCTGTTCTACCTAGCTTTAGTGCCAAATACTTTTTGCGAATGACACGAGCTAGTTCGACAACTTTACGTTTGCGTACAGCTACCTCTTTGTCTGACATATTGTTATACAATGCGTGTGTTTCGATCATACCTACATTTTTATAAACTTGTCGAAACCTTTACGATATCGTCCATTAGAAATATCGAAATCCTTAACAATCACGAACGTACCGTATTTGTCCTTCCAACATTTGGAACAAAATTGTTTAAATTGGTCAAATGTCATATCCGGTGAGACGTGATCGTCAAAGACGTGTTTTAAATTGAGTTCGTCCTGCTTAAACAATACAATAAGGTTAGCATTATCACGTAGGAGTTGTTTGCCTGCTCGACTGTACGATTGACATAGGTATACACAATCGATATCTTTATGTCTACCCATACAGTAATATTCACGTATTGTTTGTTGCGGATCCGTTGATACGTCATCAAAAATAAAAATGGAATTTGGTTTAGCTTCACCAGGACTTATTACGTCATCATTGTCTTTAAATGGAAAATACCCCACCTCTTTCACAGATGTCAACACTTCCTTTAAAAATTGATACTTGGGTTGAAACAACGACTTTGAATAAACGTAAACATTTTTGAATTTAGCGCCATTTAGATCAAACAGTAATGCCAACATCACATTAGTTTTTCCACACCCACTTGGACCACATATGATTGCACGAAAAGAATGTGGTAGCAATGCACCATGTTTACTGGTTCTTGTCACGTTATCAACAAAATCCAAGTTTTCCACTGCTAGTGTCTTGTCTTGTTGAATGAACTTCATCCTGTGATTGAAATGTATTTTGTACACACGGTTATATATAAAGATATTTTGGAAAAGGCGGTTCATTTCAATGTTGGTCGTTCAAGGTGAAGGAGTGCTGAATTCTCTGATCAACAGTCTACCGTTTGAATTACATGCTCCTGGTTACCAATATCTAGGACCTAGAACTAAATTACAGAAACGTCTAGCTCGTGGAGATCCGGGGATAAATCCGTTAGATCGAGCTGCGAGAGATCACGATATCGCATATTCCCAGAGTAATTCATTAAAAAATCGGCATAAAGCAGATTGGGTCTTGGAAAACAAAGCGTGGGAACGGGTTAAAGCAAAAGACGCATCTTTGGGCGAAAAAGCTACTGCCTGGTTGACTACTACAGCAATGAAAGCTAAACGAAAACTGGGTATGGGTATGAAACGTGGTAAAGGTGTTGGTTCATTTAAGCGACATGTGTTACAACCAATTATCAAAACATTGAAACGCGCTCCTCCGTCACCAAATCTGCGTAAATCGGCCCTACTTGCACTTGCAGCAGCTAGAACAGCCGTTAAGAATGTAGGTGGGAAGAAGAATGTACGAGTTCCAAGAATAATTCCATCCGAACCAAAATCTGGTGGTATTTTACCTTTAATCCCCATCCTTGCAGGCCTATCAGCTCTCGGCAGTTTGGCGGGAGGCGCAAGCGCATTTGCCAAGACTGTAATTGATTCAAAGAATGCTCAAAATAAATTAGAAGAGGATAAACGTCACAATAAAGCAATGGAACATCTAGGCAAAGGATTATACCTACGAAAAAACGCTAAAAGTGGCTTTGGATTATATTTAAAAAAGTCAAAAAACTCCCGCTAAAGCTACCTAATAGACCTTTAACCAACGTGGACTTAAATAAATTTGCTAAACAATTAAAAATACCAAATTTTCGTGGTGTGTTTATGCGAGATAATTTACCACATATCCCTCATAAACATGAATGTGCTATTATTAATCTTGATATTTCCAAGAACCCCGGTACACATTGGGTAGCTTACCGAAAGATAAACAGTGATATAGAATACTTTGATTCATATGGTTGCTTGAAGCCACCGCGAGAACTAGTATCATATTTGAACGGTGGAAGAATTTTCTACAATAACGATCAATATCAAAGTTATAACCAAATAAACTGTGGACATCTGTGTTTAAAGTTTCTCTTCAATGGAACTATCTAACGACATCTTGAGACGTGCCATTCACATTTTTATGGAAAATATAACGAGCGTTGTTTGGTATGAACTGCCTCAAAATATTCGTCACGCACTAGAAGAGTATTTACCTTGCAAGAAAGATTATGATAAACATGAATGGAGTGATGGGTGTGGCATGTATATGGAAAGTAAATGTGTATTTTGTAAAGTGCTATATTATAAGAAAAATAAAACAAAAAACATGTAACAGTATAAGAAAAATAAAGAATTTTTTTAACATATTTTGTTATTTAACATACTACATCTTGCATCATATATCAGTCATGTCTCGATTGTTGACCCTGACAAGTACTACAAACGAGTTTTCGTTTACTCCTCAAGTGCCTCTTGTGCTTGATTCGTTGCGACAGTATTATGTAGCCGTATTGGGATTTCATACATTTAATTCAATTCCGAACATCGATGGTGAAAAGTTTTATTTCTATGAGCAAAATGATCGTACAAATCTGTGTAATATTGAAATTCCATCCAGATGCTATGAAATTACTGATATCGAAGCGTACATTCGAAATGAATTAATGCTTAAATACAATTCGGTTCAGGAGTTTACTTTAAGACCGAACAACAATACGCTTAAATGTGAAATTTTCTGTCAGGATCACATCATTACTTTCGATAAAGACGATAGTCTTGGAAAATTACTGGGTTTCTCCTCAAATAGAGTGTTGACACCAGGAAAAATGCATTCTTCAGATCAACCTGTCAACATTATAAAAGTATCGAGTCTACTTTTTGAATGCAACATTACCGAAGGAGCCTTCTACGAGAACAGACCTGCGCACACCATTCTACATTTTCCGATAAGTGTTGATCCTGGTTTTTCTATAGACGAACGTCCCCATAATCCTATATACATACCAGTAAGCAACAGCATACGCGAAATTACCAAAATTACCGTTAGTGTAGTCGATCAAGAATTAAAACCTGTCAACTTTAGAGGGGAGAAAAGTACGCTGCATTTGGATTTTAAGGAAACGATATAGATGGGTTTAATTATAAAACAAAACTCTACACATCAATATCCATTAGTATCACGCAAATCCTGCAAGCGACGTGACGTGTCTGCTGGCAATAAAGCATTTCTTGTTTCCATTAGATTAAAGTTGAAGGATGTCAAAACGTCAATACATTCGACGACAGGTTCAGAAACATCAACCACCTATTTTCGACATTTACCAAAAACCTTTGTTCGATGATACTATTAGAAAAGAAGAATTTCGGACATATACACCTTACATCAAGTCATTTAATAATAGTGACGTTGTCGAGTTTATCGTAAATCAATCAGATGCATTTTTTGCGATACACGAAACACTTTTGGAAATTAAAGGAAGTATAAAGAAAGTGGGTAATGGAACTGTTTCTCTTGCACCGAATGTTGGAGCCTTCTTGTTTGATACGTGTCCATATATCCAAAGTTCATACGACATGGAAATAGTTCGAGATCCAGGCGTAGTTAGCACTATTCGCAGTTTGTTATGTTATAATCCTGAAGATTCCAAGTTTCTCAGTACTGCAGGATGAAATTATCCGAATAATCCACATTTATCTGGGGGCAGCTTTAGTTTACTAATTCCGATAAAACATATTTTCAACATTTTCAACGATTACAATAAACTAACCTATGGTCGTCAAGTGTTTCGATTTGTTCGAGCACGTAATGATAGAGATTGTATTTTAGTGGAAGAACCTAATGCCACAACAACAACAACAGTATCTCTAACTGTTACCAGCATGAAACTCAAGGTCAAGCATGTCTTTCCCAATGATGATGTGAAAATTGAATTAATGACTCCAATTAAGAATAATACACCGATAACTATACCTTTCCGTAAATGGGAGCTCAATGAACTACCTTCACTTACGGCAGGATCTCGACGTGAGATATGGAGTGTAAAGACAACTTCAGCTATTGAACGTCCACGTTATGTCATTGTAGCTTTTCAAACTTCTAAACGAGATGACATTCACGCCAATCCAACGTTATTCGATCACATTAGAATGTCAAGCACACGAGTGGTTATTAATGGGGAATATTGGCCTAACGAGAGAATGCAATTAGATTTTAATAAAAATGACTATGCTATAGCTCACTACAACTATACCGAATTCTTTCCCAGTTATGCTCATTCGTCAACAAAACATCCCATCTTGGATTATCAGGCATTCAAAAAATATGCCTTGTTTGTTTTTGACTGTTCCAAGCAGGATGATACATCATTCAGATCGGGAACCGTTGATGTTAAGTTGCAAATCGAAGCAGATGAAGGTTTTCCGGCAGGCACTCGAGCGTACTGTTTAATTGTTCACGACAGTCTACTCGAATACTTTCCTCTAACTGAAGTTGTCAAAAACATCATTTAAAAAGATTAAATAAGTTGAATGAAGTGTTAGTAGCAGACAAGCAGTCATCATGAGAGTAGCGTTCGTAGACATACAGGGATTCACCGTAGATGGGCGGTTCGTACCCAAAGAACTAAGTATGGAAATTGGTTTTAAACATTGTCATTATATATTTAAACCTCCACAACCATTTGCTACATTGAGTAATCAAGATAAGAAGACTGCTGCGTACTTGGAGAAAAACGTGCATGGTCTTCGGTATTCTAATGGAGATATTGAATATTCCAAAATAAATGAAATACTGGAATCTAAGTTGTTGTATGCTACCGACTATATATACGTTCGCGGAGAACAAAAAGCAGATTTTTTAAAACAGAAGTGTCACATTTTTGGAGTTTTCCCCTCAATTATCGATGTTTGCAAGTATGATGGTACACCGTGTGCAACAGGAAAATTTTTTGCATATTCAAATGCTTGTCACACAACTGGATTATTTTCCTGCTCTTCGATAAATGTGGATCGCCTCCGACAATGGTTTTGTGAAAAGATTATACCTATGTAAATTGAATTTTTTTAAATAAAAGATTAAAAGTTTTGTTTTAGTTTTATTTTATCAGTTTTCCTTTTTTACATATTTATTTTAATGCAAGATGATTCGCATTTGCGATTTGCAAAAAATTTTATAATGATATTAATCGTTAGAAATACATTTATTACTAATATGATTGTTAACACTATAATCGATGAACCATATTGAGCGATGACACCATTATTAGTTGTACACCATTTTGAATCACTTTCGGTGTTATTTGGGGATATTAGCCTGATCTTGTAGAATGCTCCTCCTGACTTTGGTATCGCTTTGAAAAATACTGGAAGCTGTCCATAATTCACCACTTCATGATCCATTAGAGTCCATTCAGTTCGATTACAATCCGTTTTTACATCATTAAAACATATCATCAAGTTCTTAACATTGTTTGGAACGTTTGTATAAAGGACATTGTTAAAGGACATTGTTATGAATGATATTGTTAGTTGAGACATCTTTTCGGCTGAATTCTTTTTAGCGGGTATTGTGTTTTTGGTAGTTTTCTATCAGACAAATGAAACTCTGCAAATCGTTTTTCAATTTTCGTTATATCTTCGTACCACTGTATATCCACCTTCAACTTTTGTATTTTTTCGCAAAACTCTTCTAGCCTGCACTGTACGAACGACATCAGTTAAATAAATGACTTTCATTCTAACCCCAATATAAATAGTATTCTCGATAATTCTAACTGCTATGGTATTATTCTAACCTAATTATTTGGTTGTAATGTTTTACAAATCCAATAAATAATATTTGTTGTGCACAAAACTTTTTCGTTGCACCCTGTATACATAAATATACATTTACTTTACAGAATGTAGTCGTTTATTGAATAGTCAGGCTGGTATGAAGTAACTCGACTGGAAATTATCGAGAATTGCAAGCCAAAGCTTGTGTGTACACAGGTGCACCGGATATTGTCGACTGTGAAAACGCTGAATCGTGAGACAATGTTAAAAAGGAATGTAATAATATTCGCTAAAGTTCTCGTTAGCAGTATTTCGCGTCATATTACGTCCAGCCGTACATTCTATATGACTAACAAGCTGATTCTTGAAAAAAATTGTTGCACGTGTTTTCGGCGACCGTGTGAGAAATGTTAAAAGGAAATGCACATCCGCTGGTTGGAATTTTTATAAAGATTTATAAGTTTAATTATATATACGAAGTTACTCGCAAATTACTAGTAAAATATAAATTGAAAAATAAACGAATTTTTGCTATTACATTATTCGTTGTGGATAAAATATATACGAGGTTGATTAAAAATTACTCGTAAAATATAAATTGAGAAAATTTAAAAGTTCTTACGTTAATCATCGTCTATAAAATATATACGAGGTTAATTAAAAGTTACACACTTCTTCTCTTTGTCTGTCAACGGTAATTCGTCTTCTTCGTTTCGGCTGTCAATTCGTCTTCTTTTCGGCTGTCGCCATTGGTGTTTGTCGAGGCGTATCTTCGTTATTATTGGGGGAATGGACGGGCGTTTGGGTGTCTTTTCGTGATACGCATCCACCAGTCGTTCTTATCGGTGTACGTTGAGGCGTATCTTCGTTATTATTAGGGAATGGGGGGGAGGGGGGCACAGCTCCACTCCTAGTGGGGAAATAGCCTCCGCCATTGATGTACGTCGTTTTCATTGGACGTCGATACACACTTTCCCATTGGGGGCGTTCCTATGTCACCATTGGTCGGTGAGATACGAGGATGAACTCAATTTGATGTCATGATGCCGCTATTGGACATAGAAACGTTCTAACATCACGAGTAGGGTGTTTTTGTATCACCATTGGTCGGGGATACGTTTTAACGTTACAAGTGTTGCGTTTCTGTATCACCATTGGTCGAGGATATGGTCTAACGTCACGAGGGGACGTTCCTATGCCACCATTGGTCAGGCGTTTACTTGGGGGCGTTTCTGTGTCACCATTGATCTACGATATGTTCTTACGTCACGAGGGGACGTTCCTATGCCACCATTGGTCGAGGATATGTTGTTACGTTACGAGTGGGGGCGTTTTTGTGCCGCCATTGGTCGAGGATATGTTCTATGGTCACGAGGGGACGTTCCTATGCAACCATTGGTCGAGGATATGCTCTAACGTCACGAGTGGGGCGTTTCTGTGCCATCATTGGTCGACGCTATGTTCTTACGTCACGAGGGGACGTTCCTATACCACCATTGGTCGAGGATATCTTCTAACGTCACGAGTGGGGGCGTTCCTATGTCACCATTAGTCAGGCGTTTACGTGGGGGCGTACCTACGTCACCATTTGTCGAGAGGCGTGGCCTATAGACAAGGGGCGTACCTACGTCACCATTGGCTGGGGGCGTGGCCTTGAGAGACGTGGGACTTTCCTACGTCAACAGGGGGCGTGGCCTAGAGTGACAGGTCACTTCCGCTCCAGAACGAACCTGTCACATCTACTTATAATCTTGATATACATATATAAATATATATATTTATATATATATATATATATATATATATATATATATATATATATATATATATATATATATATATATACATCTAGCGGTTAATGTAAGCTCCGTTCTAAAACGGTATTATACTAACTCCAGTAGAATATACACCGTGTATATTATTATCTGCGTAGCGCTTTATGTAGACTCCGAGCAACACGTAGGATTAAGTGAACTCTGTAATAGGTTAAAACACTTTTGGGATCCGTATGTATACCTTCGCGTACACAACTAAACTCTTGCGATGTTGCCAATAATTTGATTAGTCGTAGACTTTCAAATTTTACAGCAGGTACATTTTGGAACTTCAAATTTATTTAAATATCAATCAATTTAGTCATCGAGAAATTTCACAAATACTTGGTTAATGCAGTTAAATATTTTAGAGTGGTAATTTATATTACTTGCTTTAATTATTTTTAAACTTAAGTAGTGCCTATTATAAACTTGGAAAAGGCAAGAGTTCATTTTTATTTATTAGTTTTTTTTTAAATGCGTTGGCACTGAAATATTTATTATATAAATGAACGTTCCGATGTTTCGATTGCTACAGTTTATGACGTATAAAATATTTGTTTCATGAAGTAGTAAAATCTTAATTATAACAATTTATAAATCATTTTTAAAATTCCAATTTTTTACCGTCTAATTTCAAGGGAATTCAATATCCTATATACTATATTTTAGATACACATAAACACATGGATACACTTATGGCAGATACTAAAAGAAGAAATATTTGGGTTCCTTAGGGTATCTTGATTCTCGGCAACATATCTATTACAATTACATATAATATGTTCGGTCTTATTGTTTTAAATGCTTGGTCGCTTGTACAAGCTATTATTATTTTCAACTTTATATAATTGTGTTTTTGTATCTTTCGTTGTCAGGCATATCAAAATTTAATTTTTAATTTAGAAGTAAATGTAGATATAATATTCTTTTTTCTGTCACTTAGTTTAAATATAGATCACTTATATTCTTCTTGCTTATTTATTTTTATTCGTAATACTTATTAACGTACGTAATACCGTACCCGTTTTTGCAAAAAGCAACAACGAGTACGAAAGATATCGGGTATCAGGGGTGGTATTTGTCAATCTAAATGCCACTTACGACATATTAAATAAGAGAACATTTCTCCAAAGCTCCATGACATCGCCTTAGATAAAAACATTACTTTTTTTATCCGCGTATATCTACAGAATAGAAGATTTTTCGTATCATTCAATGGTAAGATGAAGAACGCAGATGAATGGTCTCGCTTGGGGTAGCGTAATGGCACCTACACTGTATTACAAATTAAACTATTAAGCCAAACCCCGAAAAATCTTAGGAGCGCTCCTTCAATTTGTCTAAGACAGGCGCTTTCACAAAACTGAATATCTAATCTAATATAATCTATAGTCTAATATAAATACCTTTTTTTTAAACGCATCTACCACGCAGAGGCATTAGCGTATTTAAATTAATGTTACAGTTGATACAAATAGTGTATATACATTAGTTCACAATTAATAATAATAATATGTATGTGTATTACAATGTATGTTTTAAATCTTATGAAGAAGTTGACAGTCTTTAAGATAAGAAATTATTCTTTTTGTATCTGTATTTTCTTCTAGGGCAGTTGGGTATGCTATATTTCGTTCACTGTTATATTTAGGACACTGTATTAAAAAATGTTTTAACGTTAGAACACGGTTGCACACTTCACAAACTGGTTTATTTTTGCTCTGTAGTAAACAGCCATGAGTAAGTCGTGTATGGCCGATACGGAGACGGGTAAATATCACATGCTCTCTTCTGTCTTTTATTTTTGGTTTCCAAAGATGTGGATGTTTGTTGACTTCATATAGCCTTGATGTAGTGTTGTTCCAAGTTTGTTGCCATTTTTGAATTATTTTTTGTAGTATAAGTTTATAGTTTAAATCGTTTTGTACCAATATGTTACTTTCTTCGGACATTAGGTTAGTTGATGCGTTTTTAGCTAGTTTATCTTCAACTTCGTTACCTTCAATTCTGACATGAGAAGGTACCCATAAAAAATGAACTTGGATTTTCTTATTTGAAATGTTTTTATGTTCTTTTTTACTAAGAAGTAGAAGGGGGTTGTCACAGTATAATTGAGTCAGTGAGGAAAATGAATTTAGAGAATCTGTGATTATTATACATATTTCTTGGTTTTTGTTTTGTATTAACGATAGTGCTTTTAGAATTGCAAATAATTCAGCCGAAAAGATGGTTGTAATTGACAACTATTGGAAACTAACTGAGATGTCTTCCGAATAAATTGCTGCTCCAACTCTGTCTTCATTTTTTGATGCATCAGTGTATACGCTGTAGGTATTGCCATATCTGTTTAATAGTGTACGAAACTTTTGTTTAATGACGGTTGACGATATCTCTGATTTCTTAGGTTTGTTTGATGTCGATAGCCGGAACAGATATTGTCCATGGCGCAGGGTTGTGGATTGAGGAGGTATCATAAGTTTTTGAAAATTGGAAATTTAATTTGGATAAGTATGATCGTATACGAAAGTAAAAAGGATGATCAATTTGATGTGTTTGTTAAAATTTATTTGTAAATCGATCGGCAAAAACGTTATGCACAACTGGATTATTTCGGTTTGATGACACTGCTGCTGCTTATGTTAGGCTTAGTGGAAAATATGAATTTTACTATAACGAAATATAAACAAACCATGAAAATTTGATGATTTGAAGAAAGAAAATGTCAAATTAGGCTAGAGCAATAACTGAAACAAAAGAATCAATTGGGAATAATGTCAGTCATCATATATTTACTCTAAAAATAACTAACAAAAGATAGACATTAAATGAGAAGTAAAAATTAAAAGAATAATATGTCACTAAAAGACTTAATTTGTAACGATTATCAAAATTTAATAAAAGTCACAAATGTCATCCGATTAATAACAACATTAAATCGTCTGTCAATAAAAAATGTGAAGAACAATTGGACAACACATAGTTTGGATTTAGAAGTGGATTGGGAACAAAAGAGGAATTGTGCGCAATGGAGGTACTATTACAAAAATGCAGAGATTATAATGAAAACATATTCATATCTAATATAGATTTTCAAAAGTATTTGACATAGTTCAACCTGGTAAGCACATACATGCATTAAAATACATACACCTAGATACCAAGATATTAATTTACTAAAAAATCTACTAAACTCAAACAGCGGTCATGCGGGTGAAAGAGAAACAAATCAAGCAGAAATTCAAAAAGGAGTCAGCCAGAGATGTGTGTTGTCAACTAATAGGTATTTTAGGAGACACTATGGGAAAGAAGTAAGGAATGGAGTGAGCATCATTAATAACATAAAATTTGCAGACTAAACCCCAATTAAGACAGAAAATATAGAGGATTTACAAATTCTTATAGAAATCATTAACAGATAAAGCAAAAAGATAGGACTAAACTAAACAGATAAAAGTCAATGTTTACAAATAAGAAATTGAGTGTGGTTATTAGATTGAGGTCGTCGAATGTTATGTATGGTCGCAACTGCTATATGGGGTAGAAGCTTGGACCCTGACAGCCAAATCTGTAAAAAAATTAAAGGCATTCGAAATGTGGCTATATAGGCGTATTCTTAAAATTCCTTAGACTGTAAAAGTCTCAAACGAAGAAGCGTTAAGACGAATTGTCTATCTGGACATCGTATCTGGGCTACAGTTCGAAACGATAAATACTCTCTTCTACGCGTCATCATGCAAGGAAGAGTAGAGGGAAGAAAAGTCTTGGGAAGAAAGACAAAATCTGGCAGAGAAATATCAGAGATTGGACTAACTTCAGTGTTGAAGAAATAATATATCTAAAAAATCTAAAAGAATATCTAATATATCTATACCGGATCCTGTAAAATTTTAAATACATTAAATTAAATCTCTCGTAAATTATAAAGCCTGTTCTTAGATTAAAATAACAAATTTCTTAGTATTATGATATGTAGTATTGTGATAATGTGTAGGTGTCAGTATTCTTTTAAAAGAGATTTATAGGTTGGTATATAAATTTCACGGTTATGTGTCATACCGTTTCATCTTTCATACAAACATTAAAAACCTTAAAAAGTTTCATTTTACATACAATTAGCACGTTGGCTCTAGAAATGAGCTATAAATATGCATTGTTAAAAATGGTATACATTTATATAGATTATTATATATTATATAGATTTTCCTGTGTCGTCTTCTGATTATGTATCTCAATTCGTTCCTAATTAAGCACATGTTGTCCACAAGGTACCTCTCTCATGTTTTAATCACTACTTTTTTTTACCTTTTGCCATAGTTTTCCTCATTTTCTTTATTCATATCGATTTCACTCATAACGAATATTGGGTAGTTTATTGTTTCATGAAACTTTCTCCTTATATGTCCGTATCGTACAAGTTGTCTAGTTATTATAGCGTATATAATGTCGTATGTTAATTCCATTTTATTTAACAACAAAATACTAAAAACTTTGTTTTCAAAACTTACACCAAATTAATTGTATCTTATCACTACAGCTGTTTCGGCAGAGTGCCTTTCTCAAGTCTCAAGTTTCTCGAATCCGTCAATCATCTATTGTATTTCTTATCATGATTTTGAAGCAGCTGTGCTCCATTAGTCCATTTTTGTTGCTATTTGTCACTGTTTCCCTTTTTTCTTTATTGTCATTATTACGTAGCGCTACAACACTGGGTGAGTCTTCGCTAACTACAACTTTTTTCCAAGTTGATAGATTTTCCACGAATCTTCAATGAAATGTTAATTTCCTAAGATATGATTGGATGTTTTCTTTCTATTGTATACTGAGACACCCAAGTGGCATTCTTCTGTGCTAAGTTTCTTCCATACCAGTTTTACAAGTTTGACATCTTGGCGGCTATGCATGTGTCCGATCTACCTTAAGCGATTTATTTTCCTGAATAATATCGTTATAATAGCTTTCTTTATTCAGTATATGTTCTTATTCTATACGGATTTGTAGTGATATAATAATGAGGGTAAAAAATTTTAGAAGAATTATGCTCTGTATTTCTTTAGTGACATTATTATTAACCGTGATTATTGATCTAAGATATTTAAAGTATTCCATACTTTCAAAATTGTAGTTGTTGACTTTATTATTTTATCTAGATGTATTGAATTGCTCTCTTCTCTTGATTCGCTTGTATTTGGTTTTCATTTTGTTGATTTTAAGTGAAACAGTTTTGGTACTTTCCTCACTTTGTTAAAGATGTCGTTTGCGGATGGGAGAGAGTTTCTTATGAGATCAATGTCCTTAGAATATGCTAGGAGTGCTTTGTACCTTGGTCCATTAATGGATTGCATCTTAAATATGCGTTATTTCTATTTTAGTAAGCTGTTCATTAATTTTTTGAATATTTAAATCGAGAATCTGTATTTATTCGACTGTTTTATAATACAGTTTCTTGGCGCCTATTTTAATCTCTGTTTTTTTGACATAGGGAGTTCGGTGGTATGTCCTTAACGTTTTCATAACCAACGTTCGAAAATTTGTCTTACTGTAAAGTGATGACGATTTTACTAGAAAATATAGTGCTATTTAATTTTAATTTAATTTAATTTAATTTAATAATAATAAAGTTCAAGCTACAATTCCTATATGCATTAACTTGGTACTGATATCTCTGCTCCTCGATCCCAGATAGCAGTCAGGAAAACATTAAAACTGCTACACTCATGCTTCCTATTATCCAACGATTAGCCGGTCCAGGACTATACGCCTTATTATAGTACTGATGTTGCTTCTGCCACTCATAAGTGAATTTAATATTCAAGGAAGGTTTTGGAAATTTAATAGGATTTTGTATGTTAGAATATTATTTCTCTGAGAAAGTGAAGAATATCTATTTTCTATCCGGTTTAATCCATAAATTAAATATAAGAATGCTATAGAATAATGCTACAAGCAGCAAAAAAACGGTCTAATAGTCAGTAATCAGAAAACCAAATAAATGTTCTTTAACATACAAAAGAAAGGATGTAGAGTAGAGCATAACGTAACACTAAACCCATATAATTTTGAAAGATTGCAGCATTTTGGGTATCGTAGATAACGTTGTCACATAAGAAATAAAATGGAATATTCAGGTAACTAACTGATGTATATATAACCCTCATAACACTTTTAAATCCAGAAGTCTAATACGAATCCCTAAAATAAGGATATATAAAATAGTGATTAAACCAATGCTATTGACTGGATACATGACGAGAACGCTGACAAAACAATGTAAGTAAAACTCAGGTATTAATAAGATCAGTATTACCAGAAAACCCATTAGAAGTATTGCCAAGAAATGTAGAGCATATAGTGAAATCTAAATATCGTAGAATAAGATATTCAGACAGTATCGAGCGAAAACATTATTGATGAGGAAAGAGAGATCCATCGCTGAGAAAGTAAAAAACTAATTGCCAAAAGCAAAGGGTACTTTGTAATAAAGTACCCGTACTCTAAAGCATAAGCATGTCTTTTCCTACTCTTTAAGTAAGTGATTGATTCGACTGTCACTTGATGGAAATTTATTTTATCTGACAATAAAACAGGTATGCGTTTACATGTTATAGCCTGTAACTGAATAAGTTGAAGAGGGGACAACTGTTTGTCTCAAGTTGGTGATTTAGAATTATGGCTGTATTTTTTAATTTGCTGATTTCCCTAAATTCTTATTTCCATAGAATCTAAAAATACCTTAAGGCTTTTATTTTAAATATACTTTTTTAGTCATGAAAATACGTAAACAGAACCTTTAATATACCTGTAACCTTTGATTTCTGGGATAAACCCATCTTCTGAGCAATACCGTCGATATATTTATTTGAAATTTTGTACACTTATTTTACCCGTTTATGTCCTTATTATCCATATATGAGTTGTCACCGATATGATAAACTCACTTACTTTTCACAAAGAGACTCTATATTAAGTACGGTGATTACTATACATATCTGATCCGAAATATTGTCGAAAAGTAACAGTATGTAAAATTTAAATTTTTAATGAAAAGTTAAAGATTAGCCATTTATTATGGATTTCAAAAGAGAAGCCTTTACGAAAATTTAAGTACTAATAAGACCACCGCAATCTGACGTAACCTGGGTAATGAACAAAAAATTAATCGGCTAATCACCCGTTCAATATGATTTTTGTCAAATCGGCCCTTTTTAGGACTAACTATTCTAATTATGTCTATAAATATTAAGGGTGCTTAGCACAAATGTGACGTATTTCTAGTGCAGGAAACATATAGAGGGCCAAACCTAGGGTATTTGGTATTAATATGATTCCTGAAAAACACATAATAAATGTAAAAGTGCTATCTCTGCTGGCAAATAAGTAAAGAAAAACTTAAATGAGAGAGGACAAAACCAGTCAGCTGAGGGAACCTTTCAACTATGTTGAGCTTGGATCCACTATCTACCTATATAATGAACAATATTACGGTTACTGACTGAAGATCTAAGCACAAAGCTTATAAAATTTGTACCAAAAACACAACAATTACTGATACACAACTACTACACAACAGTCTGCAGACAAGCAAAGCAAAGACAAAGTTGTTACCTTGCTTAAACCTGCAAAAAAACTCCAACGACCACAAAAACTATCGGTCAATATATTTATTTTGTCGGCTATATAAAATACTTCTGCACATAATCCTTAATATAATTTTACCGATAAGTTTTTTGTGATTAACGTTTTAGACTTACTTCGTCAATTTTGGGCTATCCAACAATAATTGCAGAATGTCATAAGTGAAGAATATCAATTTGCTATCCGGATTTAATCCATAAATTAAATAATGGGATGCTATAAAATAATGATATTAGCGAAAAAAAAAAACGATCTAATAGTCAGTAATAAAGCATATAAATGTTTTTTAACATACAAAAGAGATGACGTAGAGAAGGGCATAACGTAACAATAAACCCATATAATTTTAAAGGATTGAAACGTTTTATATATCGTAGATAACTTTGTAACATAAGAAATAAAAGGGAATATTCAGGTAGCTAACTGATGTATACATAACTCTTATAATACTTTTAAATTCAGAAGTCTAATACCACTCTCTTAAATCAGGATATATAAAACAGTGATTAAACCAGTGCTAATGTGTGGATATGTGACGAGAACGCTGACAAAACAATGTACGTAAAACTCAGGTGTTAATTAGATCAGGATTGCTAGAAAAGCCATCAGAAGTATTTTCCGACTTACAAAGGTCCGCGTACTAACCATTAACGAACGGAAATAATGCCAAGGTCAAACACGTATATAAAGACAGCAACGTCGTACAAGAAGCTAAATCTCAATGCTAAAGTTGCGCTGGCTATATCCAAAGGCTTTATAATAACTGCATTGCCAAGTTAAATTGGGAGAATGCCCCAAGAGAAAAAATCTCCTTAGGACTTCCACAAATGAAGGGGGAAGGTAACATGAGGTCAGATTTAGGAATCATGAGACTATCTACCGACCCATCATATTTATCAACACATGCCTGGTCAACTACCTGCTATCCTACCTATAGTCAATACTCATCTGTTGGGGACTATCAAATCAATTACATGTAATCAAACAAACCAGAATAAAAAAAGTTATCCCAGGAAAGGCACTTCAGAAATATTGACATAAATTTTTAAAACGTTATTTATGTGGCTTATTAAAATTTAAATTTTTAATGAAAAGTAAAAGATTAGCCATTTGTTATGAGGTTCAAAGAAGAACCTTCACGATGTTAATTTTTTGAGATATGATTGGATGTTTTCTCTTCATTGCATACTGAGACGCCCAAGTGGCATTCTTCTGTGCTAACTTCCTTCCATACCAGTTTAACAAGTTTGACATCTTGGCGTCTATGCATGTGTCCGATCTACCTTAAGCAATTTATTTTCCTAAACAATATCGTTATAAGAGCTTTCTTTATTCAGTATGTGTTCTTCTTCTATACGGATTTGTAGCAATATGATAATGAGGTTAAAACAATTTTCCTATTATTTTCCTTTCAAATATTCGTAGTTCTTCTTTATCTGTTTTAGTCATTGTCCATGATTCGCATCTATGTATTAAAATAGGTAAAAAGTTTAAATTATGATCTGTATTTCTTTAGTGGCATTATTATTAACCGTGATTATTTATCTAAAATATTTAAAGTGTTCCATATTAATGAAATTGTAGTTGTTAACTTTAATATTTTATCAAGATTTATTAAATTGGTCTCTTCTGTTGATTCGCTTGTATTTGGTTTTCATTTCGTTGATTTTAAGTAAAACGTTTTTCGTGCTCTCTTCACTCGAGAGTTTCTTATGAGATCTATATCATTAGCACATGCTAGGAGTGCTTTGTACGTTGGCCCGTTAATAGATTACATCTTAAATAGGCCTCATTTCTATTTTAGTAAGATGTTCATTAATTTTTTGACTATTTGAATAGAGAATTTATATTTTATTCGACTGTTTTATAACTCAGTGTTTCTTGGTGCATATTTTCATCTTTGGTTTTTTGTTTCCCGTATCATGAGTATACGGATTTTGCTGGATATCCACATAGGGAACCCGGTGGTATGTACATGATATTTCCATAACCAACAATCGAAAATTTGTCTTATTGTAAAGTCATGATGATTTTACTAGGAAATATAGTGTTATTTAATAATGTGTTTAATTAAACACATATACAAAAACGCAATAGCCAGTGTTAGAGTGGGTGATCGTCAAACCCAGAAATTCCCGATACAACGTGGAGTACGCCAGAGGGACACCATATCACCGAAACTGTTCACTACGCTTTTGGAATATATATGTAAAAGGGCAAAACTGACCGACAAGGGCATAAATATAAACGGAGAAAAGCTTAGCCATCTAAGGTTTGCAGATGATATTGTACTAATAGCTGATAGGATAGATGAGGCCAAAGAACTTTTAAATCAGCTCTACCGTTCCTCGCTAGAAGGGGGATTGAAAATAAATATATCTAAAACCCAGATGATGACAAATCTTGTAGTCAGCGAAGATATATGCGTAGGAACAAGATCCATAGACCAGGTAATGGCCTATAAATACCTAGGTCATGAGATTCGCATAGGAAAAGATAACCAAACCGTTGAGCTTCTCCGTCATATAAGACTGACTTGGGCAGCCTTCGGCAAGCTGAACCATATTTTTAAATCGTCTGATATACCAATATGCCTTAAAAGAAAAACGTTTAATCAGTGTGTTTTGCCAGTGTTAACTTACGGTGCGGAAACGTTGACCATGACAAGGAGAACAGTTCAAAAGATCCGTGTGTGTCAAAGGGCGATGGAGCGTGCTATGTTGGGCATTTCACTACGAGACAAGATCCCAAATCGCCAGCTACGACAAAGAACCGGAGTGGCTGATGCAGTAGAGAGAGTAGCAACACTGAAATGGAACTGGACAGGTCACGTGGCTCGAATGACAGATAATAGATGGACAAGCGGATACTGGAATGGAGACCAAGAGATGATGCCTACCGAAGCAGAGGTCGTCCACCAACACGTTGGACTGACGATCTAAAACGTTGTCATAGGAATTGGATGCAAGAGGCACAAGATCGAAATAGATGGAAAATTATGAGGGAGATCTATGTCCAGCAGTGGATAAGCGAAGATTGAATGATGATGATCACTTTTATTATAAAGAAGATTAAATGATGTTCATAATAATAAAGTTCAAGCAACAATTCCTATATGCATTAACTTGGTAATGATATTTCTGCTCCCCGATACCTGGTGCAGTCCCGGAAGCAATAAAATTGCTAGACTCATGCTTCCTATTATCCAACAACTAGCCAGTCCAGGACTATACGCCTTATTTTGGTACTGATATTGCTGCCCCTCATAAGTGAACAGAATATGCAAGGAAGGTTTTGACAATTTAATAGGATTTTGTATGTTAGAATATCTGAGAAAGTAAAGAATATCTATTTGCTATCCGGATTTAATCCATAAATTAAATAATAGAATGCTATAAAATAATGCTATTAGCAGCAAAAAAACGGTCTAATAGTCACTAATAAAAAAATCAAATAAATGTTCTTTAACATACAAAAGAGAGGATGTAGAGTGGGGCATAACGTAACTCCATACGATAAAGCCATATCATTTTGAAAGATTGCAGCGTTTTAGATATCGTAGATAACGTTGTTACATAAGAAATAAAAGGGAATATTCAGGTAGCTAATTGATGTATATATAACCCTTATAACACTTTTAAATCCAGAAGTCTAATACGAATCTCTAAAAGCAGGATATATAAAACAGTTATTAAACCAGTGCTAATGTGTGGATATGTGACAAGAACGTATTAATTAGATCAGGAATCAGGATTGCTAGAAAAGCCATCAGAGGTATTTTCCGACTTACAAAGGTCCGAGTACTAACCAATACGAACGGAACTAATGCCAATGTCAAACACATATATAAAGATAGCAATGTCGTACAAGAAACTCAATCTCAACTCCAACGTTCAGCTAGCTATATCCAAAGGCTCTCTTAATAACTGCATTACCAAGTTATATTGGGAGAATGCCACGAGACGATGTCTACAAATGAAGGGTGGAGGTAACATATGATCAGATTTAGGAATAATGAGACTACCTACCGACCCATCATATTTGTCAACACTTGCTATTCTACCTACAATCAATACTTCTCTGTTGGAAGCTATCAAATCAATTACTTGTAATCAAACGAACTAGGCTTAAAAAATTATCCCAGGAAAGGCACCTCAGAAATATTAACAAATTTTTAAAACGTCATTTACGTGGCTGAGTTTACAATAGAAATGAGGAGACAAAAAGAAGAAAAGGCAATAGAATCTTGCTGTGTTTTGACTATGCGATGACGATGATCTTTATATAACATAGAGAGAGATAGAGAGAAGAATGTCTATGTTTAATCTAGAAACCGCTGGTTTTCTCCCTTTCGAATTGGGTATGTATATGTATTACCATAGATAATAAAAGCAAGAGGACTATAATTATGAAACTTTATCTAAAAAGTAAAATCAATAAACAAATTATATATACAAAAGGATTATATAAGTAAATCCCTAATATTTACACAGACTGCTTTACAAAAAGTGAACGGATGAGCATAAAAACACAACTGTTTTAAAAACATAATATTATTAGACGAATTGTGGATTCATTTCACGCAAACTAAACCGGTTTAGTTAACATACTACAAAATAAATCAGAAGACTATGCTAAAATATGATACGGCAAAAAAAAGGCAATGACTTTTACAGCTGATTGTCGTATACATATCAATATAACGCAATTATGACGATTTGTCCACAGCATATGAATATTGTCTCGTAATTTTATATGGACGGCGTAATTCATCACTTGAACAAGTGCCAAAATATGATTTTGAGATATTTGACTTTAAAGTTTTCACTCTATTAAAATTCACTATATGTTACAATTGTCGTAATTTGTTGTTTTCGAATACAGTTTTTTATGTTTCTTATAAGTGCGAAATAGTAACTTTTCCAATATTAAAGAAAAACAAAAAAAAAGTCTTTTGGTCGACTTACGATTTTCGCCACATTGTGTAATTGTGTTATACATCAGTAGACCAAGCGACATGGAGGTCGTTTGGTCTAGTGATGAGTAACTAAAATATCACTTTTAGTGAATTATTGGTAGGCCACAAACTATTATTTCTTTTTGGGTATGACAAAAATAGTCGTTGTTTTTGAATATTTTATATTACATACTTAAGAAATTAATCAAAAATATAAAATCTTTTAATGTCGTCTTCTATTGTATTGTTTCTGAAAAGAGAGCAATACAAAGGTTTTGCATCATTTGGTATTAGGTGCGTTAAAGATTGTCGTTAAGCTTGGGCACAAAAAGTGGCTTGCCTGTGGGCCAAAGAGGAATCAAGTGGTTACTTACGGATTGCATTGCAACAGGCCGTCCTTTTTAAAAATCCTTGTAAAGATTTACTTCAACTTCACTAGTGTTAAGTTTTCATAAAAATAATGAGTGGTATATCCTTTCTTATTTAAATTTCTCTTGTTTTAAACCAGCCTTACTGTTTTCTATGTCTGACTTACGGTTTGTAATCATAGTTTCTAACTTCTTTGTTCCAACGAATTCTTCTTTTTTCATTCTGTGAACTACTAGTGGTTTCTTTTTACGGGATTTTTTCATCACGTTTATTTAATCATCAACGATATATAAACGTTGTTGAAATTTTAGGGCATTTTCAAAATCTCCAAAATCACTACCATTGGGTAAAAGCTATGACTAGGAAGGAAATAGCGTAATGTAATTTTTTCAATGGTAGGATGAGTTTCCAAAGTCGTTTTCAGAATCAAAACTATTTTGATGTTGCGGTTTTGGCCGCCACAAGGGTCTGACCAAAAAATTACATGTCTCGCAGAAGTAACATTTTCTTCAATATGTTTCTTAAGACAAATGCCTACGTCCTGGGCTCCCCGACCAGCTTCACCTTCTATCCAAATATAACAATGACCTTTGTTATCCTTGGCGCTATGGATACCAAGATTGTAAATACATAATTGACGCTTATAATATACAATATTTATTAGAATTCTCGGAAGGGGAAGAGTTTTTCTTTAAATCAAAACAAAAGGTTTCCACTTCTGGTTAATAGTTGCTTATCTTCATGTCTAGCTTTCTTCTAGATTGTGCATTTTCAGCTTATTCTAAGTGCACATTTTTTCTTTTTTTAACTTGCTTAATTGTTCGTTATCTGCGCAACTTTTAATTTCTAATTCGAAACAATCACATCTACTACAAGTTACTTTTTTTAACTTTTTTCTTTGAAGATTAAATCGTGTTAAAAACATTTTTTTGTAAAACGAAAATTTAACAAGGTCATTGTCTGCTTCTTTAATATACAATTCATACATTTTACTTAGTGTTATGTCTTTTGTTAGGTATTCTCTTTCTGTGTTAGCTCTTCTGTAATGTGACTATTATAGAAAAATTTAAGCAATAACTGCCACTACTTCTTAATCTAAACGCCTCAACAAGTTGCCAACGTCACCATTGTTAACAACGTTTATGTACATATGTTGCCAAATATTCGATTTACAATCATTAAAACGCTCGCAAGAGGCGCTTGGTCTACTGATGCAAAACTAATACACAAAAATTAGTCGCTTGCTCTAGTTATGCAAAATCCAAAATAAAAAGAAAGGCACTTAATTAATCTTTTTAAATATATCTGGTTATCCATTACTAACAGGTTAATGGGATTTATTACGTAGATAGTTTATGCTTTTTTCCACCTTCTTCTTTAAGTTCCATCTTCTATCGAAGGTTGGAAATCACCATGGCTATACGGACTCTGTTAACTGCCGCTCTAAAAAGTTCTGCACTACTGCTTTCAAACCATTCCCTTAGGTTTTTAAGCCAGGATATTTTTCATCTATAACTATTCTAATTATGTGTATAAATATTAAGAGTATATCTAGAGATAAAGACACTCCACTTTACATATGCGCTTAACAAAATGCAGGAAGCACATAGATGGCCAATCCTATGGTATTTGGTATTAAGCTGATCGCTGAAAATTACATATTAAATGCAGGCAAAGAAGCAAAGAAAAACTTATAATGAAAGAAAACAAAACCAGTCAGCTGAGAGAACCTTTCAACGATGTTGAGCTTGGATCCGCTATCCACGTATATAATGAACAATATTACGGCTCCTGGCTGAGGATCTGAGCACAAAACTAACTCTAAAATTTGAACCAAAAATACAACAATGGCTAATATCCAACGTCTTTAGACAAGCAAAGCAAAGACAAAGTTGTTGCCTTGCTTAAACCTGGCAAACACTCCAACGACCACAAAAGCTATCGGCCCATATATCTATTTATTTTGTCAGCTATACAAAATACTTCTGCACATGATCCTTAATATAAATCGATAATAGAAGAAAAACTCAAATTAAAAAAAAGTGGCTATATATGACAGGTTAAATCATATACGTCACAAATACTAAATCTTGCCCAACACAGCAAAGAGAAGTACGAAAAATATCAGGTATGAGGAGTGGTATTTGTTAATCTTAATGCCACTTACGACACCTTAAATTATAGGGTATTTCTCCAAAATCTATGTAATATCCCCTGAGGTAATAAACTCACTTGTATTATCCGCGTATGCCTACACAACAGAAAATTTTTCGTATCACTCAATGGTAAGAATAGCAGATTAAGAACGTAGAATAACTGTCTCTTTGGGGTCCTGTAATGGCACCTACTCTGTATAACATTTACACAACTCATACCAGTAAATACTAGGACTTTTATTATGTAGACGATACATTATCTATTGTTGCACAGCCAAAAACTTTTGTTGGTGAAGTGGAGATAAATCTAAATCATACCTTAAATACAACAAAAATAGATTATAACTCAATTTTAAGCCAAACCCCGAAAAAAGTCAGGTGTGCTCCTTCAATGTCCCTAACAGAGACACTTTCACAAATCTGAATATATACCTGAACCAATAGTGTCATGAAATCCTTAAACTCTGGACTCGCTATAAATAGCTTGAAGATAGTTTCTATCACACTTTGTCATTCACAGTACTTTTTTTAAAATCAAATGCCAAACTAGAACCAGAAAATAATATTCTCTGCAAACTTGTCAGCTAAAAATGTGAAGCACGCTTGAACTCTATGCTTCTGCTGCCTAATATACCTTGATAGTATAAGTGACACCAACACATACTTAACACGTAGATTTAGTTATAAATTAGTCAGTCAAATTCAGCAAATATTAAGACTCACATCCATACATCTTCTTCTTCTTCTTCTTCTTCTAATGGCGCTACAACCCTTTGTGAGTCTTGGCCTGCTTAACAATGTTCTTCCATGCTGCCCTGTCGGATACTTTCCTTCGCCACTGCCTGATGTTCATGGTTTTAAGATCCCTCTCTACGTCGTCTATCCATCTTTTACACATCCATACATAAGCCCTACAATATCGTAGCTATCAATCCACCTAATATCCGAAGATAAGTAGCTAGAGAGCAAAATAAACAAAGTCCAGATTCGTAACATCCACTCCACGAATATTAGCCCATTTTATAACTAAAATCAAGGAAAAAATGGCTATATCAACAAATCTGCAAGATATACAAACAAAAATAAGCTGCTCCTCGCCATCTGATCCCTCGAAAGGAACTTCCTTATGGTAGTTATCTTTCTTAAATCTGCCAGGAGGACTCTGGCCTTCAAACACCGGTTAACTTGTGTGCATGTGGGGTGGTACAAGACTTATTACACTTTCTTAGTAAACTTTACCATTCGAATCGCTCTTTTCTGAAGGGACAAGGTTTATTTATGTGAACTGAACATGTAAAGTACAGTCAGTAAGCTATTACTTATAAAGATCATTGCAAATTTGACACTAACTCCACTTATATTGATTACATATTACCCATAAATAGGAGATAAAACATTCGGAAATATGTAATATTGGTGAAGTTGTATAATTCGTGTTAGATAAATTAATCAGTCTTCCCTTTTTTGTGGACTACTACCCATTTTAACAAAAAATATCTATTTTAGCACATAAATATTTATTTTGAGATAACCTTCTATCCAGAATTATATGTAGTACACAGATAAAAAAATAAAATAATAAAATAGAAGAAATAAAATAATAAAAAGCTGTATATAAGATATCATGAAACAATGGATGAAATAAAAGAAGTTCTTATTAACCGGATTCTTAAATAAAACGTATAAAGACATACTCACGTTAACAAAATATATTAGATAATTTTCGGATATGAAAAAACACATCCAACTTGGTAATGAAATCCTTTTGTATCTATAAATCTATATTTAGAAAAGCACGTACCTACCAAAAACAGGTATTTGGTATTACACATATCTGTTACATACTATAATGCGTATGAATGATAACAAAAGTAAGGAGTCCATATGAACCGTTTAGAATATCCGCTGGAAATAAACAGCTTAATCCCATAGTTGCCAAACTATCAGAGCTTACTTAAACCTATATACTTATGGTTCCAATATACACGGAAAAAGATCTGAACGACCCCTATAATATATACACGTGAACTAAGCGATATACATTCATGATACAGGGGTACTTAGGGGCTCTACAAAATTTTTAAAAATTATGAAACTATACATGTTGACGAATCGACAGAGCCAATATTATGGAATGGTCAAGTGAGCTCCGTATATCGGTGGCCACTTGACCATGGAGCTCACTTGAACCTGAATTTTAACATGGGCGGAGTCCACTTTATGCCGTAGATATATATATATATATATATATATATATATATATATATATATATATATATATATATATATATATATATATATATATATATATATATATATATATATATATATATATATATTGTTATGATATGTAAAATCGAGAAAAATATTGGTTTGTTACAAAATATTTCAAAATTCAATAACATTAAAATAATTCAGATAAGTAGGATAATATCCAACAAACATTTCGAAGAAGGAGAGTTATTAATTTCTTGAATTACCTGTACCAAACAAAAAGTAAGCTTTGCATAAATTATTTCTTTGTTATACTTGAGTGACCCGCATAATTTTAAGTGAAAACAAAAAGACAATTGAACGGGGTTTTCCAAAATACATTAATGCAGTGATTAGGGACAAATAGAAGAGATTTTAGATAGAGGTTTTTGTTAGTTTTTAAGAATTATAGAAAATATTATTTGTAAATAAGTTTTAGGAAATTTTATAATTATAGGTAAAAATTTGTTTGTTATCGAAATGAAAAAATGGGGGAATTGTGACGAGTTTTGATTGGCGGAGATTGAAAAAGGTGGGATAAGTATGTAGGAAAAAGTTTAGCGAGATTGAGGAGAGAGAAAAGAGAATCAGTTGATTTTCCAATTCTGTAAGAAAAACAGGGATTGTTCTTTGGTGGTTCCCAAGAAGTAGCAAGCAGTAGTGTTGAATGTTAGTGAGTTTTTTGTGGAGTTAGTGTATCTGACAGAAGCTGAAGCAGCAAAATATTGTAAGTCATATTTTCCTACTTATATTCCAAGAGTCACTGTTCAGGCCAACGAGAGATTCAGTTTATCGTAAAGAGAAGATATTCCAAGAGTCAATTTTTCACTCGGGCCAACGAGAGATTCAGTTTATCGAGAGGAGAAAGGCTGTCATAATTTGAATGATTGTTGCTTTTGAAGGAGATCATTAAGGACGATATACTTGCAACAATCTGTTGTAAGATTGCTGATTACATAGGGAGCGGTTGAGAGGAGATAATACAGTCTACAAGGAACAAGGATTTGGACCACTCATCATCAGAGAGAGATATTTTTGTTTTCTGCAGTTTTTTTTTCTTTTATTGATAACACAATTTTTACACGTAATTTAGAAAGGATATAAATATTTTGATTAGGAGAGTTAGAATAGTTTGGGATTTTGAGTTTTCAATGAATATTGTTTGTACCATTAATTTTGATTGTTCACGTACGGAGAACAAAATTTTGAGAATCCTTATATGAGATTTGTTTATTGAAAACTTTTGAGTGTGAATTATTTCATTATTTTTATTTCAATATATAGTGTTAGATCATATGTGTTTTTTATTATTCCGGTATTCTCTGGACCTTACCTTTCACATGTAATAGCATAGATATTGAAGCACGAATTTAACCCTGAGATAAAAGAATTAAAAATTGTGATAGAGTCATAATCATATCATTTAAATAATTTTAATTAATCAAAAAAATTAATTAGCTAATTATTGCTTGGCGCACCAAGACTTTAAATATCACAATAATATATATATATATATATATATATATATATATATATATATATATATATATATATATATATATATATATATATATATATATATATATATATACATATATATATATATACATTATATATATATATATATATATATATATATATATATATATATATATATATATATATATATATATATATATATACATATTATGTATATACATACATAAGTTTATCGGTCTGTAGTTCTTTGAAAAAGTCCCATTTTTTTCCCGGGTTTCCGATCATAATAACATAAGCCTCCTTGCATCTGTCCGAGAAGTATCTTAAGCGCAGTATGCTGTTTATTATGCATGTTACACAGACTACTACTGCTTTTACCGGCAGATTCTTAAGAGCTCTGTTGCTGATGTTATGTGGTCCTGGTGCTGCTTTTACGTGTATCATTTTTATCAGCTGTTTGATCTTCTCAGTGGAGGTATGTATTATACCTAATCTGCCCCTTCTTCTTAGATTTATGGTTCTTTTTTCTACCTTTTCAGTGAAATCTAGGTCTTCCTTGGAATGGTAGTTGTTTCTGCATCCTAACTACAACGTATCCTTTATGACTTCTGCTTTTTTTTCTTCGGTATATACGATTCCGGTCCCTCCGTGAAAGGGTGGGATTGGCTATGTCTTTACGTAGTATTTTTAAAATATTCCAGAACGCAGATTTGTTTGGGTTTAGCTCTTGGATATAATTCTCCCAGCTTTCGTTTCTATGATTTTTCAGTTGTTTCTTTCTGTATAATTCGTTAGCAATTCTTTTATCCTCTTGATTTCTTGTTGTGTTGGCTCTTCTTCTTTTCTGTTCTTTTCCTTAATTAGGTATTTTATTTTCGTCGTTTATATCCCTGAATCTTCCTTTTTATATTGTAACTGCTGCTGGTTTAGAGGTGGCATCGATAGCATTTTAAATTGTTTGTTCTAATTTAACCACACATTCTTCTAGTTCTGTTATGTTGTTAATTGTGGGTACTACTCCCATGTTCTCCCTCACAATTCTTTTAAGGTGTGGCCAACTTGTTATTTTCTTCTTGTGGGGCTGCAAATAGTCTATTTCTATTGCGCCCAGGGTACAGACGATTAGATTGTGTGGTGAATCGCTTTCATTTATTGAATGTATTTGATATTGTTGACCCACACTGTGTAGTATTGCTATATGCAAATATGCTGTAAATTTGTCTCCGTGGAAACCTGTTGGCTCCATTGTTCCAATCGCATGGGTGTTACGTCTTTCTTTAAAATAGCCAAATAATAATCTCCAGCTGCGGTTTGCTTTTCTATCGTACCAGTTGGGTGACCTCGCGTTTAAGTCACTTAAGATAAATGTGGGCTTCTCTCTGACTAAAATGAAAGGTCCTTATTAAAGATTAGGTCAGACGGTCTGACAGACGTTGAAACAATTTTCAGTGTATCGCTTCCTGTGCTAATCCGGACTATGGTGGCTTCCATAGTGACCAGACCATCGTGTGTTGGAATTATTTAATGTTTTATTTCTTTTTTCACCAGGAGAGCCTTACCTTCCGATAATACCCTGTGATCATTTCTGTAGATATCATATCATATCCTGGAAATTTGGTCTTCCTTATTTCCGTTAATTTTGTCTCTTAAGCTATAATATCTAGCTCGATTGTATTGGAGAACTCGTCCAGAGTATTATCTTATAGTTTAGTCTGTCAGAGTTCCATGATCCAATTCGCAGATCATCCGACTGGCTATACATTACTGGTAACCGCGATTTCCCAGTGTCCATAACGGTTGTCATCTTTTTAAGCATGGAGGTTAAGTTTTTCATCTGCATCTTTAAACTGGCTATCAGTGTCGCCGTTAAGCTGTTGTTCGTTGCGGGGTTTATTGCTGCAGTGCTTAGTACCTCTTCTTGATTAGGTATCTTTCTGGTCGCTTGTGCATAGCTTACACCTTTGTTAATTGATGTAGTTTGTATTCTTTTACTCTTGGTTGGTTAAAGAGCACATGGTTTCCTTCTAGGTACTTTGGAGCAACCTTTAAACTTGGCGGTATGTGCTTCGCCACAATTCGCACATTTCGGATCAGTACTCCGATCTTTTTGGCACTCGCTGCTAACATGGTCTTTGCCATACTTTGAGCCACAGTTACATGCCTTAGAACCATGGTAAAAGCTCTGGCAGTTATAGCATAGCATGACTTCTTTTTTGTTTTTAAATTCCACTTCTACACAGATTTACAAGTAAACCCAAAACTTTCTTTATTTTTTCGTCATCGTCTTCTATAATAGTTACTACAAAGAGCGGTACTAGCTTCTTCTTCTTCCTCTTAGATATAGTATTCGGTACTCTTATTGCATCTAATTTTTTTTGTAATTTATTTTGAATTACGTTGATATCAGTTGTTTCAGCTGTTTGTCCTCTTGTTTTCGTTTTTGTTTTTTGGTAGCTGTTACTGAATTTTTTTCTGTTGGTTTAGCAATGGCTTTTTCTTTCTTCTTTGTTTTTTAATTTTTTTGATGGGTTTTTCTAGCCGGCATCTTCATATTTGGTATATATTATCTCATATATCTTTTGGGTTTCACTAAGATTCGAAGGATTACTGAAGCTGATGTTGGCTATTTAATCGGATAGTATTATTTGGCCTATTATCTTTTCATTTTTTGGCTCCTTCTGGTCATCGGAGCTAGCAGATCGTCTTTCCTTTTTCCGCATTCTTCACGAAGGCGTTTGTTCTCTATCTCCATTCATGCCATTTGATCAGAGTGTTCATTAATTGAGCCACATTAATGCTAACGTCGATTTCTTTGGTTCTTTTGACGTCGTCCGTATCGGAGCAGCTCCCTCTGGAGCGTTGCCTTTTTCGGTTTTTTGTGTCCGCTTACTGCACCGTCCTACTGCACCGGGAAGTTTCGGTCGTATGTATGCTGTCTCTATCAGTTTGGATGTCTTCGAAGTTATCATAATTGGTTTCAAGCAATTCATCAGCTGATTTTTCCTCAAATAGGTCGTTGTAATTGAATTTACTAAGTTCAGATTTTAGTCTTGAGTTTGATTCTGGAGTAATATCCACATTATAAATACAGATAATTGCTCCAAATTAGAATTTTTGAGCCTGTTGGGGGGAGGCGCTTTGATTTTATATGCTTCACGGCCTGGTGATTGCAATATGTACTCAGGCGACATTATAAAGCTGGCTTTTTCAGAATCTGTTTGTTTCAGCCGCTTGACCGCTGTCAATCGGATTCTTGGACTCTTCGCGGTTATACACTCCCTGTCTGTGCTTAGAGGTTTCCTTTTGCCGTTTTTCTTTCCTTGTAGACTCGTGTAATCGTTTCTGCTGGATCTTAAAACGCAGAGTCATCCCGGACGTATCATACAATTTAACCCAAGCGCTTGCTCTCTATATGATGCGCTCTTATTAAAATACAACCTCCAAAGTCAATAAACTCAACTTGGTTTCAGTTTTTTTGATTTCTTAATTACGTGTTCCGCTGTACTTATTTGCTTTTGTACTGTGTTGCATCCAATACGAGACTACCTGCATGTCCCTTAACCCACAAGAACTTGATATTTTTTTGAATTTGCATTAAGGACCATAGTTCATATTTGTTTAGTTTTATACAGTGTGTCCGTAAAGTATGAAATAAATTCGATATTTTCTAAATGAAAAACCTTTTTAAAAAAATCTAAAACACGACGATTTTTAAATTTAATGTTCTACATTTAACAATAAAATTTCATGTGATAGTTTCAGGTGATACACATTACAGTGATCACGTCATCGGCTCTTTTTTTAAATATAACACCCTGTATTTTAGTAAATTTTTAGATCGATAAAAATGAGCTGATTCCAAAAAAGTATAATACTTGGGGTCTAACGGATATAATTTGAAATATATGCGGTTAGAAAATTATTTTTTATTGATTTATAATATTAATAAATTATAATAAATAACTTGAAAGGAATTCAGTACTTAATACATGACTTGTAGCCCTTGTTGTATTTGACAGTAACCCAAAGGTTGTACAAATTCTTGTAGAACCTTGTTTATGCTTTCCTGAGAAATATTCTTTATTTCTTTACGAATTCTTGTTTTTAAGTCTCCAATATTTGCAGGTTTCGTTTTATAAACAACATTTTTTAAATGACACCACATAAAATAATCCGAAGGATTGAGGTCTGGCGACCTCACTGGCCATTCAATATGTCCATGTCTTCCAATCCACCTGTTCGGAAAAAATTTCGTTTAGGTACCTTCGAACATTTAAAGCCTAATGCGGAGGCGCACCATAATGTTGCAACCATACATTTTTATCAAAACCGCCAATATTAATTGTACTGGGGAATAAACTAATTAAAGTAAGTACGAGATACACACTTAAAAACTGAAGGTATGCTGGCCCGTTTAAATTACCTTCGAAATAGTAGGGTCCATTGATTTTATTTCTTATAATGCCAGTCCATACGTTTACCTTTTGCGGGTATTGTGTATGATCTTCCCCCATTCAGTTGGAGTTTTCTTTTGCCCAGTATCTACAATTCTGACGGTTGACCTTGCCATTTAATTTAAATGTAGCCTCATCAGAAAAAGTAATATTTTTAACCAAGAGAGGGTTTCGGTGGCTGTTATCCATCATTATTTCGCAAAATTGTATTCTTTTATCTGGATCAACCTCGTTTAATTCCTGTACAACTGTGCATTTTACTTACTTTACTTACTTTTACGTACTTTGTGTACCGTTGTTTTGCAAACATCGAGAACACTACTAACCTTACGAATAGAAGTGTGCGCATCTTCTTCAAAAGCAAGTAGAACATCCAATGTTGTAATATAATTTACAGAGGGACTACCTGATTTGCGTGCATTTTCAACCGTACCAGTTTTTCGAAATTTCTTTTCAATCTTACTTACTGTTGACTGCATGATGGGTATTGAAGGTTACTAAAACTAATTACAGTTTACCAAACACTAGAAGTACGCAACTTTTTGGCAATTGATAACAAATAATTTATTTTCTAAGCGCATATCTTTCAAATTATATCCATTAGACCCGAGTATTGTGCTTTTTTGATATCAGCTCATTTTTATCGATCTAAAAATGTCCTCAAACACAGGGTGTTACATTAAAAAAAAACCAATGACGTCATCACTGTAGTGTGTATCACCTTGCATAATGAAACTTTATTGCAAAATGTAGAACCTTAAATTTAAAAATCGACGTGTTTTAGATTTTTTTAAAAAGACTTTTTATTTAGGAAATATCGAATTTATTCCATACTTTATGGACAGACTGTATAGTTCTTAATTATAGATCCGATGAGTACTTGCAAAACCTATTTGAAATCATAGTATTACAGCTCCCTTAATTGGTCTTCGAAACACCAATCGAGTGTTTTTTTAAATGTATAATAAACTTATTGTGATTCGCTGAGTAGCGGTAGCTCATGCCAAAAAATCTAAAGCTTTCCTTATCGCTAAAGCTTCTGCTACAAAAATTGTGTTATATTTGAAATACGGCACTTCGGTTACAATCGCTTGTAGTTATTTAAAAAAATATTTTATTGGCCGGCTCACCAGAAATCCTTGTAGCAAGCAACCTGTATAGCTGCATAATATAGTAGATATATAATTTCCTTCAATAATTATATTCTACTCTCCTAGACACGCTTTTTTTTTCTTTAGTAAGTTGTAGATTGTTTATTTCAACTAAAAACTATAACAACGACGTAATTCTTTGAACTTACCTAACTAAAAACTCTATGGGAAACGCTTTGGTAAAAATCTAAGCTTGTTGCCATGCAAAAGATTGTTCATGCAAGTCTCATGAGAGTTGACTTTCAAGTTTCTACCGATCTGCCGAGGTTTGTCCTCACTCCTCACTGTGAATACTAATATTGCACTTTTTAAAATTGTTATCCGAAGTTGTACGTTGGGAAGTATCTTACTCTCAATTCCTCGTTTTTAGTAGTATTCCTCTATTTAAATTGCTTACTCGAAAAATAAAAACATAATATCAGAAACCAAGTAGGGAAATGATATTACTGAGAGACTAACGTAGATATGCTGAATTACATATAGAGGAAGGCCAAGAAAACGGAAAAAAAATTTGAGACGTTTTATTAATAGACAACGACAGAAGACGATTTCACAAATTTAACAAAATGTAGTAAGGTTTTAACTCTTAAACATTAACAGCAAATCAAGGCTTATGGTGTAAGAATAAGTCAACATACGAATGATTTATAATTGAAATAATAGTGAACCTACATGAACTAGTAACATTGAAAACTCATATCTGTTTGTATAACTAAAATTATAAATATTATTGTATTGTAGTAAAGATCAATCAATAATAGTTATTAGTCACTGTAGAAATATACACAGCAGAATATTGTCTTACAACGTTAGTGTAGGTCACGAACCTGTATTGAATAATATTGTTTCGAGTTAGTCGTGAAATGTAAAACAACACAATATAACCAAATAAAGTATACGGGTTGTCCTTATGTAATTGTACAAAAAGAAACCGTATATTCTGCACTTTAAAATATTATGATTTAAGTCAACTTGCTTAAGTAAAATGTTGATATTAAGAAAGATACAGGGTGTTACAGTGTAAATTTAAAATTTTATTTTTCGCTATAACTTTTATGTTTGTTAACATTTATGTATAAAAATTTACAACTGGGAACTATTGAATATAGGAAATTATAATTTGATGCACACTTTGATGTAGCTGATAGACGACGCCACATATGCTACATACGTGGCATAAATTTGCACCTAACTTTTTTGCTCTTTAAGTTATCGATATTTTTAATAAAAAATATTAAAGACACATTATTTTAACATAAAAAAGGTATACCTGTTAATAACTTTAAAACTCAACAGTTTTCGAGATAATCGTATTTTACAAATCAACTGCATAATTCTGATTTACCGCAATTACTCCAGGCAATGAAAGAAAAGTAGACAAAAACATTAATACTTCTGAATTTTGGTATGAAATATCTTTAATAAAGTTAGTAGCTAACGAAATATTAAATAAAATAAATATATCAACAGGATAATTAATAATATGATTTGACAAAATAATAGGATAATTGGATTTGACATCAAACATTTTACGTTTCATATTAAATTAAAGTCATAAACATTTTATTTTTCAAACCAAATTAAGAAATAGTTAAAATAATTAAGATTAAACTCTTTGTCAAAGTAAGTGTTCGATATGTCCACCATTTTCCTCAATACATTTATCAATCCGTTCCATAAAAGATCGTCTCATATTAAATAGCATCATCGGTTTAATAGAAACTGTGCAGTATTTATTTCTTCCCAAAGTTGGTTGCGAATGTTTATGGGATTCTTGTAGACACGCTGTTTCATTGCGACCCATACACCAAAATCTAGCGGACTAAATTCTGGGCTATATGGTGGCCAAGGAAAATGACTACCACGACCAATCTAACGTTCCGGAAAGTTGGTATTCAAGTATGTTCTCACTACCCTTGTATAATGTGGTGGTGCACCATCTTGCATGAACCACATATTTTGCCTTAAGTTTAATGGCAATTCATCCAACAAATAAGTAAACTCATTTTGTAAAAAATGTAAATAGTTCTCACCATTCAAATTACGAGGTAACTCGCGTGGCCCTAAAAAATGATTACCAATGATTCCACACCATACATTTATGTTAAATTCATGTTGGAAATGTATTTCTCTATTAACATGTGGTATTTTAGTATCCCAGAAATGATTGTTCCTTAAATTAAAAAGACCATGGCGTGTGAATGTAGCTTCGTCCGTAAATAATATTCTATCGACGAAAGAGTTGTCAAGATTTTGCCTGTTTCGGATATCATTTGCAAATCTGCATCTTGAAGGTAAATCTGCTGGTAATAGATTTTGCACAGGTGTAAAATGGTAAGGGTGAAAATGCTCACGGTGTAGGATTTTTAAAACTGAAGTTTTGCTGATTTCTAACGCTAAAGATAAACGTCGTGTACTTACTTGAGAATTATCGTCAACACGAATCATTACTTCATCTTCTTGATCAGGAGTAATGATTACTAGTTGACCTAAGTTGTCACGTTTAGGACGAAATGAACCACTTTCGCCTAAATTTCGAAATAGATGTTTAAATGCTTTGTGATTGGGTTGCAGCCTGTTTGGGTATCTTCTTAAATATTCCCTTTTCGCTGCTCGCCCGTTAAAGTGTTGTTGACAATAAATAGCAACCATATCTCTCATATCCATACTAGAAAAATTATTATGCCTTGGCATTTTCTGCTTTTCTTTAAGAAACCAAAATAGACTAGATATTGCAAAAATCACTGATTAAACAAAACAAGACTTTTTAGTTGTCAAAAGCATTCGTGACATACTACTTATATTAAAATTTCCCGTAATGCATTGGGGTTGTCTACTGGCATCATAAGTTCCTTCACAAAAAAAACGTGGTAGGTACAATAGCTAATACTGTAGACTAGCACTTAGCTTCATATCATGTTTTCTATATTTTTTAAATAATATTTTTAACATTTAATAAAGTAACTTTATTATTTATTATTAATATTTTAAACAAATTATATTATATTAATTAAGTTTGCTAGTAGCGCCACCTGCTAACGTATCAACAAAATAAAGACCCGTCAAAGTGAGATTTAATATATTAAGTTATTATTGAAATATAAATTTGATATTCGATCATTAATTTGATAGTAAATTTAATTACTATATAAAATAAATAAGACGTTTAAAAATACAATTTGATTATAGTTTGAAAGGAATTTATTGACAACTAACGTTGAGGGCACTCTTTTGTCCTGGGGCTGAGAAACCGGCCCCAAAGGCGGAAGAATCAATGGTTTGGTCAACGGCATAAGAATATAGAAGGCAACGAGAAACCACTATATTAAAGATCCCTATGGATATCTCTAGTACAATTATAATGGCTGTACAACTCAATAAAAAGTCGCATACTGATCATGGACATCGGAGACCAAGATCCGGCAAGAGAGGTCATTCCCATGACCACAGGGCCTCTCAGGTCGTTAATATACAAAATCCCTGTGAAATACCCAATAAAACACCGTTAAGAAAAGTCCACACGAATTGTCTGAAGAGGATATCCACTTGGAACGTTAGGACGATGGCTCAATCAGGAAAAATCCAATGCGCAATTAAAGAAATGGAACGCATGAAAATAGAAATAATGGGCATAAGTGAAATGAGGTGGCCTGACTCAAGTTATTGTGATATAGAAGACTACAGAGTATACTATTCAGGATCAGAAAATGGTAAATATGAGAATGGGGTTGGAATTATCACGCATAAAAGTATAGCCAAACAAGTCAACAACTTCATACCAGTGAACGATAGAATCCTCCTGTTACAAATAAATACGTCACCGGTGAACACAAACATCATACAAGTCTACGCACCCACAGCAGAAGAAATATCAGAATTCTACAAACAAATAAGCAACCTTATAAGAGATATACCGAGACACGAACTCCTTATAATCATGGGAGATTTCAATGCAAAAATAGGTAACGGAAAAGAAGGGCAACATATTGGTCCACATGGATTAGGAGAGAGAAATCAACGCGGAGAAACAATGAGTATCTTTGCAGCTGAGCATGACTTAATCGTGCTAAACACATTTTACAAACTACCGCCTAGACGCCTGTATACGTGGAAATCACCTAGAGACAACGGAGAAGACGTTATTATTAGAAATCAAATAGACTATATGCTTGTTAACAAAAGATATCGAAATAGTTTCAACAGTATTAAAACCTACCCAGGCGCTGATATTCAATCTGACCACAATCCTTTAGTGGGCGTGTATAGAACTAAGTTAAAGAAAATACGCGGAAAAACTGTAAAAAAACATGACATGAGAAAACTGAAATGTAGCGAAGTAAAAGAAATAGTCAGCAAAACATTAAATAGAAAATTTAAAGAAATCGATAATACAACGGAAAGCACAGAAGATAAGATAGAATCCCTTAAGAAAACAATAGACGACATTAAAGACAATTTTATGAAGAACGAAAAAGGTAAGAATAAGACATGGATGACGACAGAGATTCTGCAACTAATGGAAGAAAGAAGGAAAAACAAGAACGATAACTCCATGTATAAAACATTACAGCGAGAGATACAGAGAAAGATCAGAGAAGCCAAACAGAAAGAACTGGAGAAAAAATGCCAAGAAATCGAAATTCTCCAAAGTAAATACGACGACTTCAACGTGCATAAGAAGGTAAGAGAAATTACAGGTAAATGTAAAAACAGAAGAATAAGTAAACTTGTTAATGACAATGGAGAGATAATCGTGGATAAAGAGAGTATCAATGATACCTGGAAAAATTACATAAGAAATTTATTTTTTGATGAGAGAGAGAACCAGCCCCCAATACCTACGGAAACAGGACCACCTATACTAGTGGCAGAAATAAGAGCAGCCATAATATCACTAAAAGAAGGTAGAGCTCCAGGACCAGACGGAGTACAATCTGAATTTCTTAAACTTCTTGATGATGAATCTTTAAGAGTACTATGTAAAATCTTCAATAATATCTATGACACAGGCAATATCCCAAAAGATTGGCTACTTTCAGAATTTATTACCTTACCAAAGAAACAGGGAGCAAAAAAGTGCGGAGAATATAGGCTAATAAGTCTAATGAGCCATACATTAAAACTTTTTCTTAAAATTATACATCGTAGAATATACAAGCTATGCGAAGAGAGAATACAAGACACACAGTTTGGATTCATGAAGGGCGTAGGTACAAGAGATGCACTGTTTAGTCTACAAGTATTATTTCAAAGATACAGAGATATGACTTGCGATATTTACACCTGCTTTGTGGACTACCAAAAAGCATTTGATACAGTTCAACACCAAAAAATGATGGATATTCTAACAAAAGCCCAAATGGATGATAAAGATCGGCGTATAATACAAAATTTATACTGGAACCAATCAGCCACAATAAGAACGAATTTTGGAGGTGAACCAACGGAAATGATCCAGATTCTACGAGGCGTTAGACAAGGTTGTATACTTTCACCTATATTATTTAATCTATATTCAGAGGAAATATTTAGTGAAGCCTTGGAAAAATGCGAACATGGAATACTTCTAAATGGAGAACGCCTAAACAACATCCGTTATGCAGACGACACCGTTATTTCTGCAGACAGTTTGAACAGTTTACAGCAACTGATAAACAAAGTAAATGAAGTAAGTGAAAGATTTGGACTTCAAGTAAATATAACAAAAACTAAATTTATGATCATCAGCAAAAATAAAGTTAGAGACGCTCAACTACTTATCAATAATACACCAGTGGACCGAGTAAAACAGTATAACTATCTTGGAACAACAGTAAATGAACAATGGGATCACTCACAGGAAATAAAATGTAGAATAGAGAAGGCTAGGAGTGCATTCAATAACATGGCCAAACTCTTTAAAAGCCACAATCTTAATCTGGAGATAAAAGTAAGGCTCCTACGATGTTATATCTTCTCAATATTGTATTACGGAGTTGAATCCTGGACACTAACTGAAGCAATGGAGAAAAAACTTGAAGCCTTCGAGATGTGGCTATACAGGCGAATTCTAAGGATATCATGGACAGACAAGATAACCAACGAGACCGTATTACGAAGAGTGGGCAAAGAAAGAGAGGTGATGTATACCATTAAAAGAAGAAAGTTGGAATATCTCGGACATATAATGAGAAACAGCACTAAATACAGATTACTGAAGGTAATCCTACAGGGTAAAGTATTCGGAAAGCGAGGAATTGGGAGAAGGAGAATATCATGGTTGAAGAACCTGAGGAAATGGTTCTCCACAACAACAACGAATCTATTTAAAGCATCAGTCAATAAAATAATTATAGCCAGAATGATTGCCAATATTCGGAACGAATAGGCACTGAAAGAAGAAGAACGTTAACTAACGGCGTCACGTAGCGCTCGTGACGCCGTCTCGTAGCACTTCTTCCGTGACTCTCGCCTCAAGATTTAAAAAAAAGAAAAAGTAATACAACGCCAGCATAGATACTTATAAATGCGATTTATAAAGGAAATTGTAAACATGATGACGGTCAACTTCTGAATACAAACACGGCACTCAAAGAAGAAGATAGAAGCTTCTCTACAATAAGGCATTTAGCAACCATAACAAAGCATTTCGGGATATTACATTATCATATTTGAGTTGTTTTAATAAGAACAAACTAATAATTATGCTTATTCACAGGTATTCAGTGCTTTACCGCAAAATTATCACAACTAAGAATTATTATGCAGCTGACTTATAAAATGCGATTATCTCGAAAACGGTTGAATTTTGTAGTTATTAACAGGTATACTTTTTCTTTGTAAAAATAATGTGCCTTTAATATTTTTTAATAAAAATAGGGCTAACTTAAAGGGAAAAAAAATTAAGCGCAAATTTATGCCACATATGTGGCATATGTGGCGCCCTCTATCAGCTACATAAAATTATGCATCAAATTTTAATTGCTTTTACTCAAAAGCATCCAATTGTAAATTTTTGTCCATAAATATTTACAAACGTGAAAGTTATAGCAAAAAATAAAATTTTAAATTTCCACTTTAACACCCTGTATCTTTCTTAATATCAACATTTTACTAAAGCAAGTTGACTTAAATCGGAATATTTTAAAGTGCAGAATCTACGGTTTCTTTTTGTACAATTACTTAAGGACCACCCTGTATAGTTAATTAAAATATACTTCGTTACGAGTTTAATTGTATAAGTACTGAAAAGGCACCTCAACCTACCACCAAACCTATTTAATGCCATATGACGATATCTGCGTACTAGGAAAAAAATAATGAAAATAGTTATTGAAACAGCTTGTAGTGAGGGACCTTGAGAATTTCATGTATTTTTATTTAACAAAAACTATAAACAACAAACTATAGTAATAACTTATATGTAATTTAAATTCATCTTCATCTAAGCAGATGTGTGTGTAGTCGTGTCGTTAATCTTGGCGTCAGCATCTCTCTGTCGAGGAGCACGTTCGGTTCGATCGCGGTGGATTAGGACGCAGTAGCACAATACTGTTTAAATTCGACGTGCGCGAGCAGGTCCATACTTAACATATACTTCTCCACCTTGAAACTGCAAAGACCGGGTTTCGATATTAAATAAAAAAGTGTTTTTTAAAGGAAATGTCTAAAATCATAGTACTTATAAATAGTCTTAAAGAATTCATTGATCTTGATTTGGTAGAACACTAATTTTCAAAACCGGTTGTTTAATTTCACTAGTGTTTGTTTTTACCGTAACCGACCGCTCAACATTGTCACTTCCGGTATAAGTTTTCGAAATTCTTCCTCTTTAAGGGAGAAAGTCTATCATCTTTAACCAGAACCATGCGTCTAGGCTTGATCAACTGTTGGCAATTCTCCTTCCACTTGACCCGCTGCTGAAAATGGGATACGTATTCTTTTGACCATCTTGTCCAAAAGTTGTAATAATTGTTGCACCCTTTGAAATCTTGAAAGACGATTTTCATTATTGTCGATTAAGTCGTATTGTGGTATACTTGTCAATGACGATCGGACTAACAAGTGTGCAGGGGTCAGAGGATTAGAGTCATTTTGGTCATTAGAAAGAGGATAGAGTGGTTTGGAGCTGAGGTAAGCCTCTATTTGATATATAACCGTAGAAAATTCTTAATATGTTAAAATTGCATTTCCTACTACACGTTTCATGTGGTGCTTAACTGATTTAATATTCGACTCTTATAACCCACCGATGTGGGGAGAGTGTGGAGTAATAAAGTGCTATTAAATACCGTTCATTGACAGGTCTGTCGTAATGTCATGAGAGTTTTTGTCAAAAAATTGCCGCTTCTGGCCATGAATCGACGTAATGCCGCCAAGAAGCACTCTGTCGTGAGGTCACTGACAACTTCTAAAGCCTTACTGGCAAAGCAAAAGTTTATTGTTAAATCTAAATTGGCTGAACTGAAATTGGCCAGTAATTTTCTCGTACGGAAGCAAGAAGTGCTTGAGGACCAATGTGTAAAAGTTTCAAGTGTTTGTGGCGAGTAATGAGTTTCGTGAGGTGATATTTTGGAGGTAGCACTATGGGATGTTTTTTGTTAAATTCAAATGATGAATGGTGTAAACGACCCCCAACAAGTATTAATTTTGTTGTAGAATCAAAGAATAGGTTAAGGCCAAGAAGTTTACTTCCTCTGTCAATTTATATATATATATATATATATATATATATATATATATATATATATATATATATATATATATATATATGTAATACACATATAAGTAGCATAGCAGGACTAAAGCGCCTAATGCCCAGAAGATGACATAAATCTATATAATATATTATAACTCTGTGATTCCTCAAATTTTATAAATTACAGAAATAAATAAATTTTTAAGAATATCTGTTTTTTATGTTGATGTTTTAATGTAATGGAAAACAGATATAGTCATAAAATAATAAATAAAAACTTATCCTGTACCAAAACATATGTCTCTATCTGATATGTTATACATTTTTGGTATATAAAATTGCATAAGTGTGAACTACATTTTTGGACGCAGAATATATTTTGGCATAGAATAAGTTTTTATTTATTATTTTATAACTATATTTATTTTCCATATAAAATTCGGAACATTTTGAATTTCCGCCTTAAATTCAGAACCTACATTTTGAATTTCCGCCTTAAATTCGGAACCTACATTTTGAATTTCCGCCTTAAATTCAGAACCTACATTTTGAATTTGCCGCTAAATATTTTAGTTCCCGATTCCGAACTTATTTGGCGCTAGAAACTCTCTCCCCACTTTTTCTTCGGCACTTACCTTACTAGGGGGTATATACTCTACTCTGAGTATTGTTCTATAGTTCGAAGTAACATTAGATAGACGTCTCACCTTTACCGATCACATAAACCAAACGGTACATAAGGCAAAGATCCTCAACAGTCAGCTCTCCTCGCTAATTGGAAGGAGAAGTAAACTGAGGTTTAAAACAAAAATAAGAATGGCAAACGCCATCATTCTGCCATCCCTCACATACGCCTCTGCAGCGTGGGGACATGCATGTAAAACAAACAGGAAGAAAATCCAAATTGTACAGAACTTCATGATCAGGGAGACTCTTAAAGTCCCTACGTACGTACCTTTAAAGTACGTATATAGAGATTCTCAGCAAAAGAGAGTCCTGAGCATGATGGACGAACATGCATATGAGCTCTTTGAAAACCTCAGAAACCATCCGAACCGTTTGCTAAGAGAGCTGACTAACTACGATCCAAATCTAAGGACGGTACATAGACGGCCTAAACAACAGCTGGCAGGATACGGGAGCAACCCCGATTGAACGTAAAGAAAAGATACTCGCATAGAAATCCCCGATAGCTTAACAGTTTTGGCCCAAAAAACACAAAATCCAAAAAAATCAAAAAACCAAAAAAAATGAGCGTACGCTCACCAAAAAAATATCCTTAACTCCCAACCACCACCCGATTCATATTATGATTTGTCTTATTTTAGTTTTTTATTTCATTTTCACTAACCAGTTAAAACAAAAAAAAAACAAAAAACCCAAAAAACATATACACGGGATGTGTGTGAGCATTATACACTTGGGAATGCACATCCCTCCACCCTTAAACCCCACCCCTATTATTTTTACCCAAAATCCCCACTAACAAACAAACTGGTAACTTTAAAGATATAAAAATAGCTGGACACAGATCCACACGTCATTAAAGCCCATCAGGCTAAGGCCCCTCAGGCATGCCCTTCAGGCAAAAACCCTTCAGGACCAAATTGCCCTAGGCAATCGCGTAACCTGAGCATTGAGGCCGTGTGCGACAAACACGGGCTTGATGGCCAGACCCATCGATCACTAAGCCGGCAAGGAGACCAAAACTAGTTTTTGCCAAATTGGCGACTGTTTGATCGAGGACACAACTTCCGAACAGGGGGCCATCAGCCTGCTGCCGACTACCTGATCGGACACACATTTTTTTCCGGGACACAGAGCCCAGTCATGCAAAAATTGAACTCAGTAAAGTAAATAGGGAGAAAAGCTACACTAAGCTACCCCTACAGTCAGGTGGCCTAACCACAAGTCAAGTAAAACGGAGGGTGTTTTCTTTTCCCAAAATCGCCCGCCGTAATAGTTCATAGCCTCCTCTGCGTATGTCAGACGTAGAGGAGGGATGGAGGAAAAACCTGGGGGTCAGATAGGTACCGAGCCAAAACGATTAGCTCTTTTGGAACGTGACTGGTCTGATCTTCGGACATGGGGGTCCCACTGACTAGCAGTGGTACACTCATGTTCCTAGGGGTTGAGATGAACTCATGTGTGTGTGTGTGTGTGTGTGTTCTATAGTTGGTCGGAGAAAGCACAGCACGCGCTTTTGGTGAACAGGATATTTGACGCCAAATCATCAATATGACTAAGAAAATTTTTCCCCCCCCCCCCTTGTTATTATTACTAAAATTTTTAACAAATACGCTTTAAAAGTTAATGGAGTTTGAATTGCGACTTGTACATACATGTACAAGATGAAAGATTGTATATTTTGTATGTTTCCATGATAGTGTGTTTGTGTGTATGACAGTTTGTGTTGTTTAAGAAATATTTACTTGTTTTTTAATCCTTTTCCAATAATAATATTATTATTCCTGGTAAATGTAATTTTTCGTTGTATTTGCAGTTCTTAAATTTTCCGACGATCTCAACTCATATTGGATATGGTAACGTCAAAAATACCAAGTTCGGATTACTTTAAGATGCAAACTGGCGAACCAGAAACAGAATTTGTAAACAATTTGTATGCTCGACCATATTCCATGACGTAGGCAGTCTTCAACAAATTTATTTAGACTCAAAATAGTTTAACATCTTACCATTCCCGAAATTTGATAAATGAAATTACTATGCTAAACAAAGCCTTTCCCAGCATATCATTAGAAAACAATGACATGTTTTGTTATGAAAAAATGCCAGCAGATGATTTTCCTTCAGATAATGTACCTGATTCTATCCAACATAATTCTTTTCACCCTGATAATAATAATACAAAACATCATACATAATAATAATACATCATTATGCCCTAATATATTAGATTTTAATTCAAACGACTCAGTTCTTGACGAAGATTATATTCCGAATTCAAGCGAAGATTCAGACGATTTAAATTTGCCAGAAAACGTTTCTCGCACCAAAAATTGCCAACAAAAGTCAATTACGAACGTTTCCTACAAATTTAACCGAGCCTTCTACTTCTACAGATACACTCACCTAATCTTCACCATCTCATACATTCTGTAATTCACTGTCGTCAAATAAACATAAAAAGACGTGTTACGACAGATTTTCGAGAACTAAGATGCATTGAAAATGGGAAAAAAAGAGCCAAGAAAATACACTGTAGGTTGGACCAATAAAAAAAAAATACTAACACTATGGAAACGAAAAGCACTGGTACGGGGAGAAGTGAACTTAATGTCCAACCACAGAAACGAAAGAAGTATGACACAGACCTAGGTAAACGGATTAAAGAGAAGAGAGCTAAAAAGCAATTATAATATGCCGTAAAACCAGCTTGTGCTAAAAAATGTTTGAAGAAATGTAACACGTTTTTTAGTGAGCAAGATAGAGCACAGGGGAACTCTGATTTTTGGAGTTTGTCATTTAAACAGCGAAGAGTTTTTGTTATGTCTCAAGTAGTTGTAGCAGTTCCGAAAAGAAAATACACAAGTGAACCAAAAAGAAAGCCGAAAAGATGTTTTGCGTTTAAGAAGAAAAGAGATGGATCTGTTATTGAGGTGTGCAAAATATTTTTTTTGACTAACTTGGGTTATAAAAAAATAACGACGCGATATTGAGGTCACTTGATGCTACAAATCCCATTCATTCAGACATGCGTGGAAAACACCAACGACTCGTATAAATCGCCAGTTAATTAATAACCACATACAATCATTCAATCCTGCAGAGCCGCACTACAGACGGGAACACACGCCATTGAGACGATATTTACCGAGCGATATTAATATAACTTTTATGTACAAAGATTTCTGTTCAAAATATCCAGAAGAAAATATGTCCTATGAGGTTTATCGCAAACAACTTAAAACTTTGAATATTTCATTCACTCGACTTGGTAATGAGGAGTGCGAAATGTGTGAGTCTTTTAATTTACATAAACAGCAAACATCACATTATTGTAATACTGTAGTAGATTGCAATCCTTATGTCGACATTCGAAAACATCGCCTTAAGTATACACAAGCCAGGGAGTTGTAGATTAAGCATAAAAATCTGGCTCAACGTGACAATGTAATTTATATATCTTCAGATTTAAAAAAGATCATAATGCTACCAAGATTAGAAACCTTTAAAAGTATAATCTTTTGCCCACATTTAACTGCTGGTAAACTTTTGCTCCCCTGGGAACAATAACATCTAACCAAAAATCGTTAACCGTTTTGTGGCATGATGGCATAGCTGGACGGAAACAAGAAGATTTAATGAGCGCCTTCTATATATGTTTAATGCAAAATCGCGATATCCAGAACATTGATATATGGTTAGATAATTGCACAGCGCAAAATAAGAATTGCTACTTTATTCTTTATTAGTTCATATGGTAAACAGTGACTTAACATCTACAGAAGAAATTTCCTTATTTTATTTTGAACCTGGTCATACGTTTATGAGCGCTGATCAAGTTTACCATCAGGTAGAACTTGCAATGACGAATAAGGGTAAGCTGTATGACTTTACCTATTTCGAAGAGGCACTTGCTTCGATAAATAACTCCAAAGTGATAGTCAAATCTATGTCACCACAAAACTTTGTTAATGTTCCAAATTTGATAAGTGAGAGGCGTATACAAAAAAGTAAACCAAGAGGTTACTTAAAAAATATGAAACATGTTCGATTTAAACGAAATTCATTTGGGTTACTATATAAAAATAATTTTAATGAAGATTTTATATATCTGCAATTTATGACTGACAGATATTTAAAAAATTCAAGTTGTATGATTCTCACATTTCGCACTTCCTCAAAAGGCGTTGAACTTAACCGAAAAAATACGTTAATTGATAAATTAGTATTAGATTTAATAGAAAGACAACTTAATAATTACCTTAATAAGACTGATAAAGTGCCATTTACTTGTAAGGACTGATTTTAATAGGTAAAAAATTTTTGATCTCATTTTTATAACATTTTGTAAACGTTTTCTAGTGATATATTATTATGTCTAATAGTATTTTTACCTATTTACAATTGAAACAATGTGACATTAATGTTTTATTAGTCAGAAAATATTTTTATCACAAAGTGATAAAAATGTGGCCATTGACACGAGGAACTGTATTACAGAAAACAATAAATTAAGTTACATTGATATCTAAAAAAAAATAAAATAAAAAACTAGCAGATGAATACAAAATTAAAATATAGATAGGTGATACAATTACAACAGGTGATATAATTTACAGTTTTTAAGGAACTCTATCACATTAGACATATTGTTTTTGGAATTTAAGATATCACATAAACTTCCGTGGATACCATGTTTGATCCGTGCTGCTGCGTACTGGTTACATTCCACAAGTATATGGTGTACACTTAGACGGGAGTTGCAATATTGGCAGTTTGGAGGTTCTTCTGGAACCATCAGATATCCGTGGGTTAGCCGGGTGTGCCCAATTCTAAGCCTTCTAATGATGGTCTTCGATTTTCTTTCCGTAGAAAAAATTCTAGGTCCTAAAATGTTTGGTTGGATGGACTTTAGTTGGGTAGTGCACCTGTTCCATTGATTTTGCCACATTGAGGTAGATAACTTTTTAATTTCAATTATTATATCTTGAAACAATTGGCATTTTTCATCTGTAAGGTCAGAGCGAGGTGCTTCATTTGCTGCGTGGTCAGCATTCTCATTTCCTTTAATACCAACATGTGAAGGATTCCATATCATCGAAACCGAAGTGTTGGATTTAGCAAGTGCTGTACATATTTCGTGGATCTCATTAACTAACGGATTTGATGTGTAGATTTTTCTAATGGAATTTATGGATGATAATGAATCTGTACAGATTGCTAAGTTTTTGGTACCCTGCATTGGAACCTCTAGAGCTTTAAGTATAGCGTAGAGTTCTGCTGTGAATATACTGGTAATCTTGGGTAGTCTATACATTGCTAGTCTGTTATTTGTGGAAGTAACAGCACATCCGACACTTTCTTCGTCTTTAGATGCATTTGTGAATATTATGTTATCAAACTTGCCTCTATTAATTATGTCATTAAAAGTTTGTTTCATGAGTATCGTGGAGGTTTCCATTTTCTTATATCTGCACAAATTTACGTTAAAGTCAGGTAATATTTTTAGCCAAGGTGGAGTATTGGGCTGATTAATGGGGGTGGTAAGATTTAGGTCAAAATTTTCTAAGAGTGGGAATAGAAACTGTAGTGATGAATTGGCAGTAGCTCTACTGTGTGCTCCTGTTAATTGAAAATTTTTAATAAGTTGGAATGATATATTATTTGGGTTTGCAGAGACCTTAGCAAAATAGGAGTTTAGTAGACATTGTCTTCTAATATTAAGAGGGGGTTCACACGATTCGACATATAGGCTTTCTGTAGGGCTAGATCTGAAGGCCCCAAGGCATATTCTTAATGAAGTGTTTTGAATTGTATCTAGTGATTTTAAATAAGTTTTAGGGACAGACATATATAATATCGATCCATAGTCTAACTTAGATCTTATTAGGGCTCTGTATAAACTTAATAGGTCTTCTTTTTCGGCTCCCCATTGTCGATTGGCTAGTGATTTTAAGAGATTTATATTTTTTGAGGCACTGGCTTTAGTTTTTTCTATATGTCTCTTCCATGTTAATTTTTTGTCGAAAATTACCCCTAAAAATTTGTGATTTTCAACTACTTGTAGTGGATGCTCTTTTAATTTTATGAGTGGAAGAGTTTGTTTATATTTTTTGCTAAAGTTAATCACTTTAGACTTTGTAGGCGAGAAGCTAAAACCAATGTTGTTAGACCAGTGAGAAATGTTATCAATAGTATTTTGCAAAAGAGTGCTAGTGAAGCTTGTTACTTTACCCGAGCAGTAAATAACTAGATCATCGGCATAGATATTATGTTTGACAGGGGGTTGTACTAAGGAACTAAGGTAGTTAAGAAGCAGTAAAAATAAGGTTGTGCTAAAGACTGATCCTTGAGGTACTCCTGTCTCCAGGATATATGAGGGAGACATTTTACCATTTGCAGAAACTTTGAAACTTCTGTTAGTTAAAAAATTCTCAACAAATAGATATATGTTTCCAGATAAATTAGACTCTTTAAGTTTTTTTAGAATTGCCGGCCTTGATGCTGTATCAAAAGCACTTTCTATATCGAGTGAGACAGTTATAAGGTCGTTTCTATTAGAGAATGCTTCTATGATATCGGATTGAAGAGTGATAAGATTATCCATCGTGCAACGATTTGGACGAAATCCTGATTGAGCGGTATTGATAATATTATGTTTTTCAAGATACCAAAGTAAGCGTTTGTTGACAATTTTTTCCAGGAGTTTGAAAAGTGTGCACGTTAATGAGATGGGTCTATATGACATAGTTGTATTGGCAGAAGTATCATTTTTCTTGAGTGGAATTGTTATAGCTTATCGCCAAAGTGTTGGAAATTGGTTACCTAGCCATATGTTGTTGTAGAATTCTAGTAACTTTATTAGGGTATCTTCATGTAGATTTTTTAGGAATATCGATGGAATGCCATCCGGCCCTGCAGCACTGATCTTTAGGGAGTTAACAGCTTCGACTAATTCGTCGATTGTTAGTGGGAGATTGACAGGATGATCATTGGAATTTGGATTCTTACGTACAACACCTTTATTTTTTATGTTTGTTGGCCCAGTACAGTTGTTATCAACTTTAGATTTATTTAAATAGTATTTGGCACGTGTGTTTACAATCTGCTGGTCATCAGTTATGACATTGTTATTTTCTATAATGGCTGGAATTTTGTATGTTGTATATCTACCTTTTATCTGATTTAGCTCTTAGTTTTCTAAGATTTATTAGATCCGCTTGGTTTCTAGTTTTACGATATTGGTTTAATGCTTTTTACAATCTTTTACAGCTAGTTTACATGATTCATTCCACCATGGAACATATTTTTTGGAGGGATCAAAGTAGTATTTACCGATGCATTTTTCAGCAGAAGGTATAATACAATTAATCAACATGTTAAGATCTTCATCAGCAGAATATTCGTAAAGGAGATTTCATTTGTTTGTTCCTTGACAATTAAGTTAAATAGATCCCAGTCAGTGTGAGCAATTTTCCACTTAATTTGGCTTTGTCTTTGTGAGTTATCATTGTTAGAAATTAAAATGGGAAAATGGTTACTGCCGTAGAGACTTTCCAGTGTTTTCCATGTAAGATGTGTAGATAATTCTGGATTACATATGCTTAAATCAATGGAAGAGAGAGTACCTGTTTGAATATGAAAGTATGTGCTGCTTCCAGTGTTTAGAAAATTAAGGTTGGAATTGATTATGATATTTTCAATTATTTTGCCTCTACCGAAAGTATTAGTGGAGCCCCACATAGTGCTATGTGCATTAAAATCTCCAACTAAGATAAATGGTTCAGGAAGTTGGTTAGTTAGATTTGTAATTTCGAGAGCTGTTAGGGTATAATAGGGAGGAATATATACGTTGCAAATTACGTTTTTATTTGGACACCAAGCAGTAAAGGCAACGGCTTCTAGAGTTGTTTTTAAGTGAAATTCTTGGTGGAATATATCTGTAGAAATAAATATGGAGCTCCCACCATTAGCTCGTGCGTGTGATGTTCGTATAAAGTGGTAGTCAACGTAATTTTTAAGGTATGGATTATGGATTTTAGAGAAATTGGTTTCTTGTAAACAAATGAAATCGGGTGAAGTATCAGCAACAAGCAGTTGGAGATTTTCTAGATGGGGGTAAAACCCATCACAATTCCACTGGATTAAATTGAATGCGAAGAATATTAGAAGGGGGGATTTTTCAGTGCTGCGACCTTTGGGATCGATCGGAAAGGCACTCATCGTCAGTTAGATCGCTTGATGAAATTGGGTCTGATAAACTTGTGGCTTCAGAGGATTCTAGTTGTAGTTGTTTCTTGATCTTTTTACTTAGACGGGTAAATCGGTTTTTTAAGGATCTATCTGAAAGATTTGGATATATAGTATGCAGGTTTAAAAGTAAATTTTTTACATCATCCGTGAGCTTTTTCGCTTCCGAATAAGGATCAGAATGTCCAAAACTATTTTCAAGGAAGAAAAAGAAATTGTCTATGGGTATTTTAAAGGTTTGTGGGTTCTTTTTGTATGCCTCTTGGATTGTTCTCTTGGTGGTTTCGGTTAATACTAATTCTGTTGGAGTATCAGGTTTGTGCTTTTTTTCTTAGCTTTGAGACCTTTTTTGGGGGAAGCTGATAGAGGAGGAAGCATATCTAACAATGGTTGAGCTTCTTTCTCAGGAATTTTAGGGCTTGTTAGTTCACTAGGGGTTTCTATTTCAGAGTGTCCTCGTTTTTCAGATATTTGTGTTATGTCAATTTGGTCTGATTGTGTTTCAGTGTTGGATTGAGTTTCAGTGTTGGAGTCTTTTTTTTCGATTTGTGGCTCTTTGGCATTATGTGTAGAGGGAGATGAAATTTTTACGGATGAGTTGGGGCTTGTTGGTATATATTCGGTTGGGATTGTATTGTCTGTTGGAGGATTTGGACAGTTGGAGGCTATATCTCCTGTTTGTTTACAGATAAAATAATGTACTTTATCTGTAGAAAGGAAGATTCTGTGTTCATTCCCTTTAAAGGAAATAAGTACTGATGTTTGTAATTCAAAATCTTCGGAGGGATGGTATACGTAAACTTGGCGTCTGAAACTTAATACGTGTGAATATTCGTCCCCAGGAATGCCTGCTCTTAAATAGGATATAGGAGATTCGATGCGAAGTCCAAGATTTTTAATGCTATTTTCAACTATGTCATGTGGTAAGACCGGAGATACATTAGATATAATTATTCTTTTAGCAGAGGAAATAAGTCTTCGGATATTTAAAGAAACATCTCCTATCTGTATTATGGGATATGAATCTATGAGCTGGTCAACAAGATTAGTGTTAGAAAGATAGATACAAATGCAATTGTTTGATATCCTAGATGCAAAGGAGACTTGTTTAGGGCCTATTATATCACTTATAGCTTTAACGTAATCGTAAAATTTCAGATTTTCTTCGGCATGCATCACAATGGCTTGATGTTTGGAAAGTTGGCCGTGGAATTGTTTTCGCTACTGATACATATGATAAAACTTGGTTTTGTGTTTGAGACATATTTACTGTTTTGGTATTTGGTACGCCACTGCTCATGTAGTCAAAAGCAATTGCGTTTTTAGTTGAAATTATAATTTAGCTTCTATGTGTTATGGTAAAGTTTCAGCTTTTTATTAATTTTAAAATAAAAATAGATTGCCGGTTCTAAGGCAATCCTGTTTAAATTTTTCCTTTTGTGATTTTAATCAGTTGAAACAAAAACAAACCTCAACTAGTAATGAGTGAATTATACAAACATTTATTTGTAGTTGAAGGTACACTTATGTTCACTGTTTTTGCACTATGTTTTAGTAAGCACGACAAAATATAAAACGATGTTACTCGTTCGGCACCTCGTAGTGGAATCCAAGATCAATATTAACGTTGATAACTTTTAAATATTTTTAATGATAATATATTATTTTAAAGGCATCCGCATTAACCATACTGGTTATTAGCGAATAGATTTAATGTAAATAATAATGATTACAAATAACAAATAAACAACATACTTATATGTGGTTCAATATGTTACAGTCTCTTAAAAATTTCACAGTATTTTCACTGGTACAATCACTACATATATCTCTTATAACTAATAGAATTATATTAGTTAGTCGTTCAGCACTATATTTGGGACACTCCAGTAATACGTGTTTCAATATTAACGGCACGTCACAACTCGTACATTTTGGTTGAGGTTCCTTCTTCATGAGATATTCGTGTGTGAGTTTGCTGTATACTAATCAGAGTCTGGTTAATACAACCTGAAGAAAACGCCTAGGGACGTTAGTAAAGGGGCAGCACGGGTTCTGGCTATTTTCCCATGTTAAATCCCATAAGAAATCGCTAAGGTCCATTCTGGTCATTTTTGGCTCTTTTTGTTAACGCCGCCATCTTTGTTTTTTGCTTCAACGTATTCGTTACCTCCTCACCTTTCCATTGATACCTTGCACGTTGTTGTACGTTGAGCCGTTTGGACGTTACAAGCTTAGTGCCGTTTTGATAATGACGCCATCTTTGTTTTTTGCTTTAACATATTCGTTACCTCCTCCCCTTCCCAACGGTACCTCACACGTCACGATGTTGTACATTTCTATTCTTTTCATTTCCGGCGATAGCCGCTGCTGTACTTCATTTGATACCTCATACGTAGTAATCGGGTCAATAGACCCTGAGATACGTTATAGTGCCGTTTTGGCATTGATTTTGTTGCTTGTTTTTCATCTTCATGTATTCGTTACCCCCTCCTCTTTCATTTGACGCCTTATACGTTGTAATCGGACCAAGAGACCCGGAGATACGTTATAGTACCGTTTTGACATTGATTTTGTTTCTTGTTTTCATCTTGACGTATTCGTTATTCTCTCACCTTTCGTTTGACGCCTCATACGTTGCAATCGGACCAATAGACCCGGCGATACGTTATAGCGTCGTTTTGATAATGCTGCCGTCTTTGTTTTTTGCTTCAATGTATTTGTTACCTCCTCCCCATTTACAACGACCCCTTTGTTCGTCACGATCCGCCGAGCCAATGTACCCTTTTACCAACATACCCCTGTTACGCTTTAAAAAAATTGACGCTATTTTCAAGTTTGAACGATACGAAAAGAAGAAGAATTCACGCTATCTTCACCCGGCTTCACCCCTCGACGGCCCCACTCGCCCCTCCTTCGCCATACCACCACCACCCCGTAGCCAAAACAGTGTTACCCATAGCTGCGCGAAACCCGTTGCGCGTACGGTTCCAACAATACCTCATACGTCGCGATCCGACGAGAGGTCGCGCCTCCACCACAAAATGAGCCAAAAATGACCACAATGGACCTTAGATTTTCTTATGGAGATTTACATGGGAAAATGACCGATTTTGTTCCCGAACCGATGCTGCCTAATTACTGACGTTGTTACTCCATCGTCCAAAATTGGTTTAATTTATTTTAACTTTGAGGATTTTTCTTCCCAACATTTAGTCCAATTACATATCAGCTTTTGTTTAAAGTACGGATTGAGATCTTCTGCTAATGGTTTTATTATCGGTCTGATATTTGGAAATTTTGCTATTTTTCAAGCATTTTTATTAGCTGGTTCATTTTGTTTAATGCCTATATGTGATGGTACCCACACGAAGACTAATGTTTTGTTTTCCAGCTGCTGCATCTTGTTTTTAATGAATTTAGCAATAGGGTTGCAGGTGTACATTTTTGACAGTATATGCAGGGAATTTATTAAGTCAGTAATAATAAAAAATTTATCTGGTTTGACTGTTTGTATGCGATTTAGAGCTCTGTATATTGCATACATCTCTCCAGTTATCACAGTGGATTCTGTGGGTAATTTGAAACTTTTTATTATGTCTCTTATAACAAATGATGCTCCTACACCAAAAGTTACTTTAGATGCATCTGTGTAAACTTGGATATATTCAGAGAAAGAAGAAAGTATTCTATTATAATTGCTTATAAATATTTGTGGATTAGTCTAAGAGTTTTAAATTTAACCCTGCGTTAGTGTGCCTAGATAAATTAACACAAGAGGTGTTCCGGGGTATGTCTTACCTCTAACTAAACTAACGCAAGAAGTTAAATTTGTTAAATTTAATCATTTGAAATGGTTAATCTTGATTTTTTACTTATTTATGATTCAAATAAATTAAATATGGTACTGTAAAAGTTTTATATTTAAATGGTAAACATCATTTATCCAACATATTGCAATTATGCTAGTCAAAAAACACGAGTGAACAATAATACAGTCAGATATTATGAAAAAATGTATTAATCACACGACTCTAAATAAACTTAGAGCCTAAGATTCTACAAACTAAAGAAAAAAATGATCGCCAAAATACATTGAAAAATAAAAAAAGTTAGAATTCCTCAAAATTGTCACAACTTGAACACGTCATTATAGCGTGTTCCAAATAAATTGGAGTATCACATCGCATGCATAGGTAAAAAGTCTTCCTATCTTTATTTCTTGGACAAACAGAACATCTACTGCTTGTCCTACGTCGCTTGGGTCCCAACTGATGTATCTCTGGTTGCTGATTATCACGTAGTGGTCGATGCAAGGAAGGGTTTTGTCTTCGTTGGTTTCGAAACTCAGAAATCAGGTGCACACCCAGATCAGAAAAAAATTCGTCTTTATAATTTATTGTGTATTGTATTTGTTTTATATATAACTTGAGCATTCACTCCAGGTATATTCAAAAACGGGAAAAATTGGTTGAATTATAAAGTCAATAATTTCAGGTAATTTCTTTTTACCAGTTTCTTCACTTATAGTATCATTATGATGCAATGTAGAAAAGAGGATTACATTTTTTTACTTTTTTGGCACATATGAGACAGCCGTTATATCTTCTTTGAAGGCAAATTTTGAACTGCTAATTTCTCTTCCTCGTGTGTTCAGAAGTGCTGTTGGAATTTGCCTTTTGTTCTTGCTTACTGTCCCAACCGATGTAAGATGATAAGTCTGAAGTAGATTGATCATGAACGGATAACTGGTAAACCAATTATCGAAAGTAATATTACGTTTAGTACATTTCAACTATGTTTTGCGGATTGTTATTTTGTCGGAAAGGTCCTTCTGGCTGTGTGCTGACGTAAACTTCCATATTTAGACAGTAGTAAGTTTTGGCATCCACTAGCGCAAATACTTCTAAGCCATACTTCGCTGGCTTATTTGGTATGTATTGAAGAAATGACATCACGAACGTCCCCTGAACGGTTCCAGTTTTTCGTCTATTGCAAGATGTTGACTTGGTATATAGTGTGTCTTACAGTTGACAAAGAGTTGATCACATATACCTCTAATTGCTGCCAATTTGTCGATATATTGTTCTGAAGCTATTTTCTTGTGGCATTTTAAATTAATTACTATTTAACTGGGAATAAGCCACAATTAAAGGTTAAAATACGTTTATTGACGTTTCAATTTCCACTTCGGAAATCGTTCTCAAAATACAAACATTAGTAAATTAAACAAATTTTGTTTTTGTTACTTAGTGAAAAAATTCTTCTATTAATTTAATTTTATCTGACTCATCTATATTGACAATTCAGATATACATTATACATTTTAAAGTAGACGACTTTAAAATGATATTGCCAATATTGTTGAGTTGCGTTCCTGGGACGACTTTACTTATAAGAGAGTTCATTCGATTACATGAAATCAACTTTAACTTGAGAATATCCGTCAGAAAAGATCATAACATGTAATTCGTCTTTAAAAAGACAAATACATACCATGATGACAGTACAATTCTCCTGTTAGTGATTCCATAGTAAATTATGAGGGAAAAACCAGGAAAAAAAAAGCTTAAAAGGATAGGAAATAAATTCAACATTTCAACAACATTCAAAACAACAAACACGTTGAGATCTATTTTGTCCAAAACCAAACCTAACAATGAACAAGAAAGGACAAAGAATTGCATTTATAAAATACCTTGTGAATGCGATCAGTTTTATTTAGGTGAAACATCAAGGCCATTAAATGTTAGAATAAGTGAACATCAATCCTATATTAAAAATAGAGAATTTGATAGATCTCAAATATGTAAACATGCATGGGATAATGAACATAGGGTTCAATGGAATGATTCAAATATAGTCCTAAAAGAAACGGATGGTAAAAAGAGAAAAATCAAAGAAGCGGCTCTAATTATGCTAAATGAGACCAATTGTGTCGCGAATTCCTCGGCAGAATGTAGTAGGATCTGGTTACCCATATTGAAAGAGGAAGTTGCTAAAAAGAAAATACCAGTATTGGTAAGTCAGTAACATATAGAGAATACATCATTTATATTTTTAAATAACAAACATATAAAATCGGAATTTGGTATTTATTGAAGGTAAAATAAATGCAAGATCAAATACTTACCATGTCGGGATAGTATTATGAGGTTTTTTTCCTGGTTTTTCCCTCATAATTTACTATGGAATCACTAACAGGAGAATTTTACTGTCATCATGGCATGTATTTGTCTTTTTAAAGACGAATTACATGTTATGATCTTTTCTGACGGATATTCTCAAGTTAAAGTTGATTTCATGTAATCGAATGAACTATCTTATAAGTAAAGTCGTCCCAGGAACGCAACTCAACAATATTGGCAATATCATTTTAAAGTCGTCTACTTTAAAATGTATAATGTATATCTGAATTGTCAATATAGATGAGTCAGATAAAATTAAATTAATAGAAGAATTTTTTCACTAAGTAACAAAAACAAAATTTGTTTAATTTACTAATGTTTGTATTTTGAGAACGATTTCCGAAGTGGAAATTGAAACGTCAATAAACGTATTTTAACCTTTAATTGTGGCTTATTCCCAGTTAAATAGTAATTAATTTGTCGATATGTTTTCGTTCTACTTTATTTTGCACATTGTCGAATCGCAAAAATTGCAACAAAATGGAATATTTTTGTTGTGACATTGTTGTTCGAATGAGATCAATACCTCTGCCATCAGTATTTCAGAGATCTGAAATATTTTGTCGGTTTGACTTGTGAAGTCCCGTAAAATAGAGCAGGCCTATAACAGCTTTGATATCTATTTTGTCAGTCTCTTTGACTAAATACTGATGTCGTGCATCGTACCACGGGGCTCTCGTCGCTAATTTTACATTTGTATAGTCAACAATTTCATCTAACATTTCTTCTGTAAAGAATAACAACCAACAATCAAGAACATTCTGCTTTTGTCGTGCTATTCCTTTTACACCAGGTAAATATGTAATTAGATTGTCCGACCTTGTTCTCACTTATTTGTTTTTTGGAAGCTTGAACCACTTTGATTTGTCTTTATCTAAAAAGTATCTCTTACCTTTATTCTCACTACCACTTTCTGAACCACTTGAAAATTCACTTTCTGCTTCAGCCTCCACTTCTTCAGAATCCTCCCTTTTGTGTGCTGTCTCTCCTTGAGCCCCTTCTTCCAATATGATTGTCTTTTGACTTTTTAATGCGGTTTGTTCTACCTCAGATTCACTATCAATGAACGATTTATCATCAGAAATACTGCCAAACTCCGCCCATAAACGTTTTAACCTTTCCTGCTCTTGTTCGTAAGACATAATTATTCTATGTATCGCTGAAAGAAAAATAAAAATCTAGAACACAAAACAACTAAAAGTTACAACAGAAGTGTACCGGGGTATCACACACCCCAACCGTCTTTGACGAACTCTTAATTCAAACTGAAATTGTATGTACATCTGGTAACAAGGTCATCGTGTGAAAACATGCATAAACTACAGCTACTAAGCGCTAGAAGGCGCTATTTCATTCACTTTCGATTTTATAGAAATAAAAGGAGTATATACCTATGGTATGGTATAACTCAGAACACTAACCGAGGGTTAAAGTAGGCAAAAGTATTAACCAGGGAGGTGGGGTGTTTACGTTTGCTGAATGTGTTGAGGGAAAGTTAAAAATTTGAATAGAGTTTAAAATGTTTTTGATCCTTAATTGAAATGGTAAATGTGTTATATAGATATTTGATAACGATGACTGAGTAAGAAAAGGGTTGTCAGGTTGTAGTTATGATTGTTTTGAAGCTTAAGATAGGCTAAGTAATTTCCGTCGTTCATGTAATGATGGCTCTCCAAGTTCCCACTCGAGGCTTGCAATAGAAGTTGTTCTATAAGCTCCAGAGATCATGCGTAATGCGTTGTTGTGTATAATGTCTAAGATTTTTAAATTTGATTTCGACACTGAAGAATATGCAATGCATCCGTAGTTTAGGATGATCGGATTAGGCTTCTATACAACAGTAATAATGTATCTTCGTCAGTACCCCATTGTTTGTTGGCAAAACATTTAAGAAGATTTATACCATCTTGACATGATATCGCCAATTTTTTAATATGTGGTTTCCAACTTAAAGTTTCGTCGAATGTTATGCCTAAATATTTTATCTCCGTACTTCGTTTCAAAAACTTTGTGCTGATTTAAGGCAGGTATGTTAGTGTAAATAGGCTTTTTGGAAACAATAATATATTGTGTCCTGTCAGCTGAAAAATAGAATCCACTCCTATTAGACTAACTTACGATTTTATTTAGTTCTTCTTGTAAAAGTTTGACCATCGAGTTAATATTTTTTTCTTAGATAAACATTATCCTATCATCAGCATATTATAATCTAGCCTGTACAGGTCTCTTGAGATTTTTTCATAACATCATTCATTGCTAGTAAAAAAAGTGTAGGGCTAATTACAGATCCTTGAGGTGTTCCGTTATCTTGAGACTTGATACTAGAAAGTTCTCCATTACTACGTACTAAAAATTTGCGTTCATTTAGAAAGCTATTCAAAAATGCCAACATGTTTCCTTGAATTCTCCAAGTCTGTAGCTTCGTTAATATTCTGTGTCGCCATGCTAAGTCAAATGCTTTGTGGATATCAAAGTAAACAGCTATGCATTTCTGTTTGTTATAGAAGGCTTCATTAATTTGACTTTCTAAGTGTAAAACATTGTCTATAGTAGATCTCAAAGGACGAAATCCAGCTTGTTCCGGTATAAGTAAATTGTGATGTTTCATTTGAAACATAAGTCTATTATTTATTATTTTCTCTAGCAGTTTGCAAGTAGAACATGTATGTGATATTGGCCTATATGATTCTGCTGCTGTAGCCGGTTTGTTAAGTTTTAGTATAGGAATGACAATAGATTGTCTCCATCAATCAGGAAATTTTTGTTTACACCAGATTGTATTAAAAATATTCAATATGAAGTCTAAAGCTTAGTTAGGTAACTGTTTTAAGAATATTGCGGGTATGTCATCTGGACCTGGTGATGTGTGTTTTAACATTTTAGTTGTTTCTAATAAATCTGTTTTATTAATTGGAGTATTTATATCATCGTCATTGGCTATAATTTCTATTGAATTTGTTTCCTCTTCTTCCCGATATCATAAAAAAAGTATTACTGTAATTTTCATTTGTAGATTCTTGTCTGTATATTTTAGCTAATTCTTCTACAATTTTTGTGTTTTCATTATTTAGGTTTTCATTTCGTTCTAGGTATTTTATTCCATTTTGTGTATTGACGCCAGATATTTTCTTAACTTTTTTCCATGCTGATGACATGTTTGTATTTCAGTTAATACTTTGAACGTATTTTTTCCAAGACTCTTTTTTAGATCTGGTATTAATTCATTTTACATGTGCCCTTTTTTCTTTAGCTCTATCAAGTTCTCATTGATTTTATGTCTTTTAAAAGTATTTAAAGCTTTTTTACTTTGTTTTATTGCCAATTTACACTCTTCATTCCACCAGTGAACAACTTTGTTTTTTGTTATATACTTTGTTTCTCCCATTGCCATTGTGGCGGCTTCAGTGATTAAGTTATTAAACAATTTTAAACTTAAGTTTATGTCTTCTGCAATTAAAGGGATATTCGAGATTTCTTCAGTAATTTTTGTTTCAGTAGGCTTGCTTAATTTTCCACTTTTGCAAAGGATTGGTTTTTGTTGTGGGGTTGGAAATTTTTATTACTATTATTAGATAATGATCACTTCCATATAAATCGTCTACGGTTTGCCATGTGTGATTTAGTAACGTCGATGGGTCAGAAATAGACAAGTCAATAGCTGAAAAATTTCCAGTAGCTGCGTCGAAACGAGTTTTAGCTCCATCGTTTATTATTTTTGAATTTAGGCTATTGATTACGTTTTCTAATAACAGAACTTTCATTTTTACAACTTTTCATTTTAAGTTGTTTTTTCGGAACCTCATAGAAGATTATGGCTGTTAAAGTTCCCAACAATTAATTTTGGTGATGGAATTTGCATAATTCAGTCAGAAAGTTCATTTCCTTGGATATTTTGGCTCATAGGAATATAAATGTTACATATGTTCATTTTTTGATTAGTACCTATTGTTACTGTTAGTGCTATTGCTTCTAACTTTGTATTAATTGTGACTCTGTTTACTTGTAAATCGGTTTTGGCATACATCGCAATACCGCCACCAGTATGATTTGTCTGTGTATTTTGATAGTAAACATTATATGACTTCAAGTTATACGCATTGTTGTCTTTAAAAGTAATTTTTTGAAGACATATAATATCAGGTGAATATTTCCTAATAAGTACCTGAAATAAGGGTAGGCGGGTGTGAAAACTGTTTAAATTCCACTTTAAAGTATTATGATACATTAATTATATTTTTATTTAAATAATTAGTTTTGAGATATATCACTGTCTAAGTAAGATGAATCAATATGTTCCAGCAGTTGTTTAGTTAATTTTTTACTTTTTTTTTCTGAAAAATGGCTTTGGCAGAGCCAATTAGCCAGACTTGTTTGTGTTTATTGTTAAAATCGACTGAATTTCAATTATTATTGATTGCAGATTCATGGTCAAATGTTAGTACTACATATAGCTAATATTTTTATGGATAGGTACATACATTTTGTTTTGATATATTTTTATTTTGTTTTTTTTTATTCTTTTATTATTTTCTTGTTTTTTTTTGTTTTGTTTTGTTTTGTTGCTGTTTTGATTTTTTTTGTTTTTTGCTTTTTTTGTTCTTTTTTTTTTGGATTTATTTTTTTGTTTTTCGTTCTATTTCTATTTTCTTAATTCTTTTATGTTTTTGTTTTAATTTGTGGTATACTTTTTTTTTGTTTTTTTTTTCAAACCATATTAACAGATTACGCCTATATACTATTTACAACTTATATTTACATATTTTAACATGTTTGTAAATGCAATGAAGAATTTCCATATTATTTGAAAATATTAAAAGATTAAGGTTTGTTGGAAAACAACACTTAGAATTTATTAATTCCTTATAAAGTTCGTTTATATTAATAATTTGTAAATCACATTCTAATATAATATGTGTTAGATCGCCTATTTTACCACAAGTACAATTGGGAGTATTTGATAAGCCGATTCCATGCATGTAAGATGGCGTAAGAGCATGATTTGCTCTCAGCCGATTAATGGTCTTTATAAAATGTCGATTAGATTCTGTGTAGAACCATCTTATGGAGGGTAACCTAGTGTTACAATGATAAAAGTTTAAGCCAGTCTTACATTCTCTGTAATGTAAATGCCAATTATTTTTAAGTTTTTGTCTACTAACGGTGTCAATATCTGTCGCTGGAATTAAATTTCTGTTTACTTTTTCTCCAAGCATGTAAGCTGATTTAGCCAAATTGTCGACGATCTCATTGCCTTTTTTTCTCGAATGGCCCTTGATCCATGTAATTATTACATTTAATCCTAATTGTATAGTTTCATAAAGAATTTTAAGAATTTCCAGTTCAATGTGGTTTATTTGTTTAACTGTTTGAATGTTGTTAAATCTGTTGACCACGCTTTTACTGTCAGTAAATATAACATAGTTGCTAGTCGGATTCAGTACTACATACTGAAGAGCAAACATTATTGCCATCATTTCTGCTGTGTATATTGAGCATTCACTGGGTAAGCTATACTGGTGATGGTAATTTTTATTTTCGTGGAACATTGCACAGCCCGTTCCATTTGCATCTTTTGACCCATCAGTAAAAATGTACTGATAATTTGTCCATTTTTCTTTAATAATTATATCAAACATATTTGGGAGTAAATGTGAGTTTAAGTAACATATCCTAACCTTACTAGAAAATAGTGTTTTTGCCATTTCACCGTAGTAGGGCGGAATTTGGCTTTTATAGAGAATATCGTTATATTTTACTGTACTTAGATAGCTTTCTACTAAAGGTATAGATTTTTTAGTTCTCCAGTACCTATGGGTGAGGTCTAAAACTGATAGCTCATTAAGATCTTGAAGGTATTTACAATTTTTTGACATAATTCGGACTGTGAATTTGTCGCTAAGAAATTGGCGGCGTAAATGCAATGGAGGTTCCACCGCTTCATTTTCCATTATTTGGACTGGAGTGGATTTTAAATAACCTAGGCATAATCTCAGGCATTTATTTTTTTGAATTTCAAGTTTGTTTAGATGTGTATTGGACGCTGATCCAAATAAATGACAGTTATAATCGAAAATCGGCCTGATCATGTTACGGTAAAACATCAAAGCAATATTTGGGTCTGCTCCCCAGTTTGTTTTACAGAAAGCTCTTAAAATGTTTATTGAGTTTTCTGATTTTTTGACAATTTGATGAATGTGATCTTTCCATAACAATTGCCTGTCTAGATAGGTACCAAGATACTTAATACAGTTTTTTATAGGGAAATTAAACTTTCCCACATTAAGATTGCCTTGTGGAACTCTATGTTTTTGTAAAAAGTAACACACCTCAGTTTTTGTGTCAGAAATTGATAAACCTATTTCTTCATAGTGCTGATTTACGATTTCTAATGTGACTTTCAAATTATCCTCACAGGTACTTAACAATTTTCCTGCTATGTATAAAACAACATCATCAGCATATTGAAGAATTTTTGTATGGTTCGGTATACTAACTTCAAGATCTATGTTGTACAGGATGTATAAAATCGGGCTTAGAATACTCCCCTGTGGCAATCCAATATTAGTGAGTCGAGAGTATGAAAATTCCTCATTATTAATTTTTAAAAAAGTTAGTCTGTTAGAATACAAAGATTTTAAAAAGAGAGCAAATGATCTAGGGATTCCAATATACAACATTTTTTGGTAAAGAATGTTTAAATTAACATTATCAAAAGCAGCAGAAACGTCAAGGAACGCAGCTGCTGTAGACTTATTTGATGTAAAATTAAGCTGAATTGAAGTAACTAGAGCTGTAGTTGCGTCTTGAGTGGACCTAGACTTGCGAAAACCATATTGGGAACTTGGAAGTATACCATCGTGTTCTAGCCTATGTTCAAATCTATTTTTAATTATTCTTTCAAATGTTTTTAAAACACATGAAGATAAGGAGATAGGTCGGTAAGAACTTGGATCACGTTCTGGTCTGCCAGGTTTTTTAATCGGAATTACCAGGTACTCTTTCCAACTATTTGGTACTGGTGTCTTATTTTTCCAAATATTGTTGAAAATGTTTACTAGTGAAATTTTATATTCTATAGGTAAGTTGTATAACAGCGAATATGACACATTGTCAATACCTGGAGAAGTAATATTTCTTTGTTCAAGGGCTCGATGCAATTCCCATAAATGAAAATTTTCGTCAAAATTGTGGTTTTGTCGGGGTACTGTTTGGATATGTTCTTGTACAGTGTCGTCATTTGGAACCCATGCCGGTGCAATTTTTCTATGGAATTCCTGCAACCATGTATCTTCGGGATCAATAGGTACTTTGTTGGCTTGTTTGCGGTTTTTAAAACAATTAACTTTTTTCCAGACATCTTTTATTGGTGTTCTTGAGTTAAGGCTTTCGCAAAAATCAATCCAATTCTTCTTTTTCTTCTGTTTGAAGATTTTCTTTGCAATAGCATCTAGTCGTTTATACTCCAATAGGTTTTGGAACGTTGGATTCTGTTTATAATTTATAAACGCATGTTTTCTATTTTCAGCTGCTAACTGACAATGATTGTTCCACCATGGTTTCGGAATATGACCTTTGTTTTTTTCTTTAATGGAAGAATGTTTTGGGATAGCGACGTTGGCTGCTTGGTTTATATTTGTCAACAATTCTTCGTAGATTAATGGTATTTTCATTGTTTCCAAAGTACTGGTATAGATCATCCAATTGGCTCTGCTAAGGTTCCATATTCTATGTTTTCTACTTAATGTGGCTTCTGCTGCGGAGAAACTTTGTGATGAAAAAATAATTGGCACATGATTAGATCCATAAGGTTCTTGTAGAGTATTCCAACGAAAATGAGAGGCGATATCTCGGGAACAAATGGTTAAGTCTACAGCAGAAGGTTTATTGGAAATAGCAAGAGTGAGGGATCCGTCGTTTAAATATTCTAAATTACAGTATTCTATAGCATCTAGAAGATCTTTACCTAATCTATCATCAACTTCGCAGCCCCATGCCAAATTGTGAGCGTTAACATCGCCTCCAATTATAAATGGTTTTGGTATATTTTCTAAAAAATTGATCCATTGTTGAATTAAAACTTTATTCCTGGGTTCATTATATAGAGAAATTATATGTAAAGGTTTCTTCAAATGTGAAATTTTTATTGAAATACACTTATATGTAAACGAATACGTATTTTGAAAATTTATTTCTTCATATATGATGTTGGATTTCAAAAGGATTGCACAACCGCCATATCCATCAGGGCGATCAGCTCGAACACAATTAAATTCTTTAAAATTATAATATTTTCCCGGTTTGAACCAGGTTTCAGATAATAGAGCTATAGTGATGTCGTTCTGATGAAGTAAATATTCTAAATTTTCTTTATTGGCAACTGCTGAACGACAGTTCCACTGTAATATGTTTATTTTATTTAAGTCTGCGAATTTGATGCTAGATTTTGGTTAAAATGGTTACTAATTATCTGAATTACATCAGCTTTTGAAATATTAAAATTATTATTTTGTTTAATTGAATTAATAATTGTAAGAACCGAATCTAAAATGACATTTATTACAGAAGAATTTAACTCTTCTGACCGTGAATCTGCAATGTTTAAGTTTTTTTGGTAAAATTGACTTTTAACTATTCCCTCAGGATGTTTTGGAATGGAAACTGTAGATACTATTTCTTTTCTAGCTATATCAGTTGGGTCTGAATTATTTGGTTTCTGCCTTTTATTCGGCCTACTGGTATTTGTGTGAGGATTAAATATAAATTTAGCAAAATTATTTCCTTGGAAGGAAGTACAAGGTTGTGAATTTTGTGGAAAATTTGTATCATTGTTGGCTGTATTGGTCCTAAGAACACTAGCATATGAATTCTTAGGCACTTGTTTATTTGCATCGTAAAAATTAACGTTTGTTAAACCCATCGTCTCTTTTATTAACTTTTGTCGTGTAAATTCTGGGCAGGCGCTTAAGTTTGTGGTCAAATGATTCCCCTTACAACTGAAACATACTTGTGTGAACTCAACTTTTGTACAATTCTTTGAATTATGGGTTTCTTGGCATCTGTTACATCTTGGCTGACTCCTACATTGATTTCCCAAGTGGCCGTATCTAAGACAGTTAAAACATAACAAAACTTTCTGTTTATATATTTCAACTTCTTTAATAACCTTATTGATTACTATATATTTAGGTAAAGTTTGCGATTTAAAGGTCACAATACAAGATTTAGTAGGGACATATTCGACAATTTTTTCCTCATTAACAATTTTTTCTACTTTACGCGTAATTCTTTTAACGTTTGCAATTTCAAATGTGCAATGACTATCATACTGTTTAATTCTATTTTTAATATACTCTTCCGATAAATCTGTGTCTATATCCCTAATAACTCCTTGTCTGTGTAAAATAAATTTTGGAATATACAGATCTAAATTATTTAAACGAAATATTTCTAGAGTTTTGTTTTTAATGAGGTTATTGGCAGTTTTATAATCTTTGCATTTGACTCTAATTCTATTTCGGCCAATGGCGTCTATACTTGAAATCATATTGTCTGCTTCAGGAAAGTTAGACAAAATAATTTCACCAATCTTTAAAGGATTTAGTTCACCTTTAAACTCAGTAGAGCTATTCTCGATATATACATGATATGGGCCTAGATCATTACTATTGAATAAAAATGCTTGCCTTACCTGTTTTATTACTTTTTGTTGTGTCTCATTCAGATTGGTTGTATTTGCATTATTCATCAAATTGATTGGAATTGGAGTACTTACAGAAATATCCATTTCGGCATCACTTTGACTATCGAATATGTTTCCAGATATAGCTGGTTTTGTGGGTTTTTTGGGGTCAGGGGGTTTCCCCCCGCTATTGACACTCATATGGTAGGTGGTTCAACAAACGATATTGCTGTTAGAATGCAACAAATTTCACAATTTAAAGCACAATATTAATTGTATTTCTAATTGTACGTCTAATTTCTATGAATACTACTACGGAACTGTATTTAATACTATTTAAATCTCTAAAAAATTATAAGGAACTTCAAAAAGCGTGTTTCAACTTTGACAGTTTTTTGACAGATCATGAATTTTTTACTTAGTCTAGTATATTTAATTTTTATATTTCGATCTTCAGCCTGCGAATGTATTTCATTTATCATTTCTATAAGAGATGGAATATGTAGGGTATAGTCTTTAGCAATGCTTAATGCATCACTACTACCGTGACTGTTCTCTAACAGATCAGTGAATTGTTGACTATCAAGTGGGAATTAGGGATTGTGATTATCAATAAAATTAATTATCTTTTGGGGTAATTTTCAAAATTGTAATGAGGGTTTGTCTTTCGATTTCAACTTTTTCTGTGGAACTTTTGGAACAGGTGTTGGAAATTAAGATTTTGGTTCTGAGGAATTAGTAATATCTGGTGTATCGTCTGGGCTAGGTGTTGCAATTTCAGATCAATTTCGTTTGGAGGTCGTAGGTTTAGTTATCGGACTTATTTGAACTTCAAAAGAAGCGGATGTCGGAATTGGGCTCATTAAATGTAGGAGTAATTGGTGTTTGTTCACATATCATTTCAGGGTTAAGAGTATTTGATATAGATTCACTTAAATTATTGCTATGTGAGAAATGGTTTAGAGAGGAACTTTATTGTTGTGATCTAGTATATGAAGAAGTTGAAGCTTGGAGTTGGAGGCCGGCACATTGAAATGCGAAATGACCTGGTGGCTTGCACTTATAGCATAATATATCTGTTGTAAGAAATATGCTATATTTTAGTCATCATGATTAATTTCTAATATATCGGGAATTAGGAAACTATCTTCTGGATGAGATATGTACACCTGCCTTCGAAAACTAAGTATGTGACTATACGCTGGATGGGTTGGTCCAATTCGTAAGAATGTAAGGGGTGACATTAGCTGTAATCCAATAGTTTTTAACTCGGTATCCAATAAATTTTGTGGAATTGTGTGGCTTACGTTGGATAGAACAAGTCTTTGTGATGGGGTAACTAGCTTTCTTACTGGTATTATTGTGTTATTAATTTTAATAGAATTATGTTCTTTTAAAAATTTATCTACAGCTGATTTACTTGATAAGTATACACAAATAAGGTTGTTTGAATTTCTGGATGAAAAAATTATGTTTTTTGGATCTACAAGTGGTCCGAGTTCTAATAAATAATCTTGTAATTTGAGACCCTCTATTGCAGAAAAGATAATTGTTTGCTCTTTGCTAGGAAACGTTTTTGGTGAGTGAATCAATGCTGTGGAGTATTTTTTAGTGTTTGGTGAGTTCTCATTCTCAATAATAACATTGCCGTTATTACTATTCATTATCGTCGTTTTCGATTTTTTGGTTTCATCAATTCGGCTGAGTACGGATCTGTTTTATTTAAAAGTTGACGAGCAACCAGATTTTGATAATTGCTCTTTTTATTCTAACCAAATTTTCAGGTTAGTTAGGGCAATAATTTATTCAGTTTATTATCATGCAATTAAACAAAATCAAAGTTTTCTTTATTCACGTATGAATTCCTGCACTTAAACAATCACTATAATCACTTTAGTAATAATTTTAACTTGTTAATTATCGGTTTTTACTATTAATATTTCAGAGCTATTTGTAAAACCAGTTGCTGGTAGCACGATCATATCTTCTCTGTTATTAGCAATTTAATTTTTTTTTAATGATAATATTAAAAGAGAAACGATTTCTATGAGACGGGCGGACAGGACGGATAACAATGTTTTAAAATACGACAACATTTAAAAATAAATCTAATTCTTGATTTATGAAACATGTACTATTAGTGCTTTCGGATTCACGCGAAATATGTCTCATCAAAATCTTATCTTATGTTTTGTTATTTTTCTTAGACCAGTCTAAAAAAGTACATAAATAATTACCTACATTCTTTTCGTCTAAAAATTTGATACTCATTTGATAAGTTTTTTTTATTCGATTTTATATTTGACCTATGAGCGCTTCTTTGTTTTTATACCTTTTTCTTTTCTTTAATAATAATAAGTGTTTCTTGTCCAAAGTTTGCCGTTTTATTTTGTTGGTTAACGACATTTTACTGTATTGCTTCAAATCTAAGGCACTATTACTGATGTTTTATTTATTTTTTTTTATTTAATTTAACGTGCTTGTGACAGCATCGGCCATTAGCACGAGGCACCGTGAATACAATTATATATAAGGTACAATTACATATAATATACTATAGTTATATATTATTTAGTAAGTTTTCTAGCTTCAGGAACTGGATAGCTGTGATGACTTGGCTCTGGTTCGATAATATATCTGTGATGTCGCCCTTTATGCCCAGTCCTTGGCATCTTTTATTGTAATGAGGGCAGTCCACAAGGATGTGTAGAACGCTTAGTGGAGATTGGCAATAGTGACAGATTGGCTTAGGTGTACAATTCATTAGGTGACCATATGTAAATCTGGTGTGACCGATACGCAATCTTCTAGCAACAACCATCTCATTTCTAGTTATATCAGGGATAACGAACCGCTCAATCGTCTGATCTATTTGGTGTAAAAATGTAGTGGATTGTTTCCAATGATTCTGCCAGTAATTTTGTACGAGTTTCTTTATACTAGTTTTTAGGTCACTGGCAATTTGTATATTACGTGGTGTACAACTGGATACAGCAGCTTCTTTGGCAAAGCGATCGGCGTTGTCGTTACCCATAATCCCGATGTGGGAGGGAATCCATATGAAAGTGATATGGATGTCGTGGATGATAAGATTTTGGTAAATGTCATGGATTTTTTCTACAAGGGGGTGATTAGTGAATAGATTATTGATGGACTGGATAAAGGCAAGGGAGTCTGTACAGATGGCAATATATTGATTGGGTGCTGTACAGAGTTTGAAGGCTTGGTAAATAGCATACAGTTCACCAGTGTAAACGCTGCATGTGGCAGGTATTTGACATGAACTAACGACTGTTTCCGTAGTGGTAACCGCACAACCAACCCCCGTTTCGCTCTTTGATGCGTCAGTGTAGAGTACCCGATCGAATTTCTTAAAATTAAGAATTTCTAGTAAGGATTTCCTAATCAAATCCTGGTTGGTTTCTGCCTTAGTAAACTTTGTGATACATTAAATTTCGGTAAAGTTTTGGTCCAAGGAAAATTTTGCGGGATCGGGAGAGGGTTAGTTAGGGATAAATTTATATGTGGTATTAAAGTTGGAAGTAGGAGGGCGATAGTGTGTATGCGTGGAGCAGGAGGGTGTATACTAGTATAGTTGGGTAATGTCAGCAGTGTGTGTACTGAATTAGAATGGTTAGCTGAAGTAGAGGCAGCATAAGAAAGGAGGAGATATTGGCGCCTAAGCCAAAGAGGGGGTTCGTTGGCTTCGCGGTAAAGGCTCTCAGCTGGACTGCTACGAAAAGCTCCTAAACAGAGGCGGATAGCAGTATTATGCACTGAATTAAGGGTTTGTAATGATGTTTTGGATGCTGACATATATATAAAGCTGCCGTAATCGAGTTTAGAGCGAATAAGAGACCTATATACTTTTAATAGTGTACATTCGCTAGCGCCCCATTGGTAGTGGGAAAGTGTTTTGATAATATGTAAACATTTTAGGCACTCTGCTCTAGTTTTCTGAATATGTAATTTCCAAGAAAGTCGGGAGTCGAATATTAGTCCTAGAATTTTGCGGTGATCGACGACTGGGAGAGGGTGGTTATTCACTAAGATTTAAGGGGCAGCGGAGAGTGTTTTTCTGGTGAATTTGACAGGCCGATGGCAGTCAATCTATTTTGTAATAAGTCCACTGATCTTTGGAGAAGTTTGCAAGTAGTAGTGGTCGCAACACCATGGCATTAAATTATAAGGCCATCAGCATATATAGTAAATTTGACTGGGGAGGGAAGACTGTGGCATATATGGTTAATTGATAAAATAAACAATGTGGGGCTTAATACAGAGCCCTGAGGGACTCCGTCTTGTTTGATGTGATGAAAGGCAACCATTTACAGAGACTCTGAAGGATCTAGTGCTAAGAAACTGCTTGATGAATTTAAAAATATTACCGTTAAGGCCGTATAGTAATAATTTATCGAGAATAATCTGTCTAGGTATTTTATCGAAGGCAGCTTTAATATCAAAAATGCAGGCAATCACTTCTTGACTGTTATTAATAGCTTCGGCGATGTGGGTATGAAGAAGGACGAGGTTTTCGCTTGTGGAACGATATCGGCGAAAACCAGATTGTTCTTTAGGTAAAATTTGGTGTTTGTCAATAAACCATAAAAGACGTCTGTTTATCATCTTTTTCATTAATTTGCACATGGTGCAAGTGAGAGAAAACGGTCTATAGGACTGAAGAAAGATTGGTGTTGGCCATGTTTTAGGACAGGTATAATTACGGATGTGTTCAATTGAGTAGGAAATATTTGAGAAGACCAGATAGAGTTATACATGTCTAACAGGAAAGTGAGGCAGCGGTTGAGTAGGTTTTTAAGAAAAATATAAGGGATATCATCAAGGCCGGCGGAAGTATTTTTGCATGAGGATAAAGCAGATGTAAGTTCAGAAAGTGAGAAAGGAGAATTAATATTGTCGATATCTTGTAAGTGCTGTGAAGTGAGGTTGTAGGAGAGCGGTTCTTATGTAGAGGATAAAATTGAGGGTTTGAGTTTGTTGTGAAATTGTTCCTCAAATGTATTAGCCAGGGTATTGCAAATAATTTGGCTGTTGCTAGAAGAAGTGCTGTTAGAGATTAAATGGTTAATTCTGGTGTTAGTTTTTTGTCCCTGAACTTGTCGGATTTTTTTCCACATTTGGGAAGGATTTGTGTTATCATTCAAAAGCGATACATAGTTATGCCAGGATGTTTTCTTGCTCTGTTTAACAACGTATTTGGCTTTGGCTTTCAGCTTTTTATACTTAATTAGATTTTCAGGACTTTTATGTTTGCGGTATTGATTGAGCGCAGTCTTAGATTGTCGAATTGCGAGTTCACATTGAGAGTTCCACCAAGGTACAACTTTATGTCGAGAGCTAATTGTAGTTTTGCCAATATAAGTTAATGCTGCTTTAATTATGGCATCTGAGAATAGTTTTATGGAATCATCAATATTATTAGAGTTAGGTAATTTGCATATAAGGGATTCAGATTTTTTGGAGAACTCTGGCCAATTAGCCTTGTTGAAGCGCCAATGACTTCTCACTGAAACTTGGTCATAGGTGTTGTCACGTATAATTATAGGGAAATCGTTGCTGTCGTGAAGGTCGTCCGCTGTTTGCCAGAATAAGTTGGGGGCCGATTTGGGATCACATATACTTAGATCGATGGCAGAAAAAGCGCCTGAAGCAATGTTAAAGTGGGTGTATGATCCCGTATTGAGGACACATGAGCTAGTGCAATTAAGAATATTTTCAACAACTTCACCACGTCCAAATGTACGCGAGGAGCCCCACATAGTGTTGTGGGCGTTGAAGTCTCCTACAATTATATAGGGTTGGGGGAGTTGGTATAATAAATCAAGAAGTTCTTCTTCCTTTAGGATGTAGTCAGGAGGGATGTATATAGAGCATATTGTAAGTTTGTTAGGGCAGTAAGTAGTGATGGTGACGGCTTCGAGATTGGTAGTCAGAGGAAGAAGAGTGGAGTAATGGTCTTTAGAAGCAAATATAGATGCACCTCCACTAGCTCTGGAGCAGACAGAGCTGATGTAATGATACCCTTCAAAATCTTTGAGTGTATGGATATTAGTTGACGTAAAGTTAGTTTCCTGTAAGCAAATGAAGGTGGGGTGGTGGAGAGATATCAGTAGCTGCAGACGTTCTAAGCGCGGATAATATCCGTCGCAATTCCATTGAATTATAGTGAATATAAAAGTTATAAATTAAGACAGGTCGGTTTTGTCTAAGGATGGGACACTGTCATTAGAGCTAACAGATGCAAGACTACAGTTTCAATATCATAATTTAGATTCATCGTTGCCTTAATTTTTTTTTGTAGGCGAGTTATACGATTTTTAAGTGATCTATCAGAGATATTATGGTAGATTTGTTTGAGGTCATCAAGAAGGGCGTTAGTGTTCGTAGTAAATTGGTATGCTTCAGCTAGGGGGTCACGGCAGTCGAAAGAATTTTCCAAGAAAGCAATTGGTTGTAGCGAGTTAATTGAAAAGGATGGTGGGTTTGCTGCTATAAGATTTTTTATGATTAAGCGGGCAGACGGGCTGATAGTGGCTGATGGTTTTGTATCTTTGGTTTTCGATTTTTTTTAGGGGCTGATTTGGGGGCCCGGAAGGAGTTGTCATCGAGGGAATGTAGATCGATTGGAGTGTGAGTTGTGGGATCTGAAATGGCAATTACAGGGGGAGAATCGAGGGCTTGAGTCAGTTGAATGGGCTCTTTTTAGAAGGACGATAATAGGAGGTGTAGGTTGAGGTTGATCTAAAGGTAGAGGTGTGATGTTGGATAAATTGTTGGAGGCAGAATTTGGGCCAGAAGTGTGAGAGGTGCCGGAAGGTGCGGTGGGGCTATTGTTGGTGGATTCATTAGGTACTTGGGCGAAACGGGGGTAGGTAGTGGTATCCGGTGGGTTTTGGCAGGTTTCAGCCGTATGTCCGGGTTTTTGGCAAAGGAAACATTCTAGTTTGTCTGATATAACGAATATTCGGAAGGAAGTGTTAAGTCAAAATGTATTAATACGGAGGTTTGTATTTCGAAATTTTCTTTATCTGGTATTACGTAGATAGACCGTCGAAAACTTAATGTATGGGAATAATCTTCATCGAGTGAGCCTGTACGAATCTGAGATACAGGTGAGGCTAGTTGCAGATCAAGTTCGTTTTTTAATGCCTGCTCGATAAGTTGATTTGGAATCGATGGACATACATTAGATGTCTCAAAAAACTCGTATAAGGCTGTATAGAACACTGATAGTCCCCGTTCTCACATATGGATCAGAGGCATGGACGCTAACGAAAACAGATGAATCCGCTCTATCCATTTTTGAAAGCAAGGTGCTACGCAAGATATTCGGAGCGGTCTGTGAGAACGGAGTATGGAGGCGTAGATATAACTTTGAACTGCAGAATATCTACAAGCATACGTTTGGTGGTAAAAATATTACCACTATAATTAAGCGAAACCGCCTGCAGTGGGCAGGACATGTAGCCCGGGACCCTGAGTCAAACATGATAAAAAAGATTCTAACAGCGCAACCCGTAGGAATGAGAAGACGGGGTAGACCAAAGCTAAGGTGGATGGACGGGGTAACACAAGATGCCGAGAAGATCGGAGTCGGCAACTGGAAAATGCAAGCGAGGGACAGAATAGAATGGCGTAGAAAGCTTGAGAAGGTCGAGGCTCTCTAAGGGCTGTAGCACCAAGATGATGATGATGGACATACATTAGATATTAACAATCTTTTAGTTGGGGAAATGAGTCTGCGGATGTGGACGATTTCGTTTTTAACGGAAACGGGGGGATTGTTTTTAAGAAGAATATTGACGTCAGAAATAAAAGCAAGAAATATGCAAATGCGTTGGTTAGATACGCGGGAAGCGTGGGTAATACGCTTTGGTGTTACGATTTCACCGATCGCCTTAATGTAATCGAAGAGAGCTGTATCCGGAAGATCATTTAATACTATCGCTTGCTTTCTGCTAGGATATAATGTGGTCGCTGGAGTAGGTTTTGTTGTTTTTGATGTGGTAACAGCTGCGTAGCTTCGAGCGGTGAGTTGAAGAAGCATTTTTAAATATTCTGGATGCCAAAATATTTAATGAAAATCAGACGCAATACCTGGCCTATTAGTGTGTTTGTATCAATTATAAAGTTTACATACCAAGTTGCTTCACAAAAAACTTTTCACTTTCAATAATTACTTGATAACAAATCACATTAACTGACAAGTTTTTTTATAAGAAATACTATTAGAAGAAGCCAAGGTGTTGACTCGTTGGCTATTCGAATAGGAATGGCTGATGTTTTAGTTAAGCATATAATATCAAAAATGGCTACTGGAGTAAACTATTTTAGCCAATAAACAATTAAACCCTTTTAGTGATGTTATAGACAAGGATATGTTTTAAAAATTAAATCAAAACCTTAACTATAACGTCATTAAATACCGTAGTGATTTTATAGTGTCGGAATTATTGATAATTTAGTTATAGCCCAGTCTGATTAAAAAAAAGGTCGAAAAATGTTTCGCAGATATCTGAAGCTTTTAGGACATAGGTGGGGGTTACTAGATGACGAATAGATGAAAAGGTACTCGTATTTTTACCTTACGTTTTTTTTTAAACAATAATTTATGGTCACAATTTGATTTTTTGTCTATAGGTTTTTTTCCTTATATTTTAAATAAACAATATTTATATCATTATTTTATATCAAGAATATCTTTATTTAGCCGTTTTTTCAATTAAAATTGATAAATAATTTACGGAGATATTTGCAAAAAAGCAGTTTTTTTGCACTAATTTATAAATTTTATTAATTTTTTTATTAGTAAAATAAAATGTTATTAATAATTTTTGCGAAATTTCCCCCCGATCGGTCAAATAGTTTAAAAGTTATTTAATTTATTTATCCCTAAGGTTAATTATTTAAACTATTGAACTTGCCCTATGAATGACGCTAGATACATTTAGCAAATTTATTAGGATTCTTTAAGACTTAAACTATCTCAAAATGCATATTGCGTTTTCATCGAAATTATTTACAAAATAAACGTTTGAAAAAGGGGTATGTTTTTTACTTATAAACAATTGTAATACCTTTTATATTTTTCAAGCTACAGACTTGTACGTACAACCATTGGATAGCTGGTAAAAAAACTCACAAAAAAAACCTTCTATGACCAATAGGAACGAAGGTAGGGACTTTTTTTTTAAAATCATATCTCCATTGTTTATAAACATTAAGAAGTAAAATTTGCACAAATTTTGAATGAAAATCTAAACTTTATATTGAAATTTATAGCTATAAAATTCATCCAATTTTTCGAAACTTACAGCCCTTCGAAACGAAGGTGCTTTTGAAAGATCGACATAGGAAAGTGGAGAGGATAACAGTTTCAGCTCCGTTTTTTTTTTTCGACATCGGAACTTCAAATTAAAACACGTAGGAAACATTTACATTATATCGGCTTTAATTGAAGCTGGAAGCCTATTTTTTTATTTTGGGTTAGCTCGTCGAAATATGGATAACTACATAGTTTTCACTGGCCGGAAAATATGGGAAACCTCGGAAAAATTGAGTCCATTTGAAATTCACCGTAAAAACTTACTTTTTTTTAAATTTGGCTGGAATAGTCTGTCGCAGTATTAATAATGATGACATAATTTTATAATTTTCACTCCCCGGAATTCTCTGAAAATCTCGGAAAATCAACATACATTTCTTTTTCATTTTTTATCAATGATGTAATAATACTTACATATTTTATAAATTAAATTTCAGCTAATTTTTTACACACAATATTATTAAATTCCTTATATTAATTATAATTGTTTATATTTTTATACTTAACAATCGGTATTGATTTTTATTCTATTTTTCGTACAAATATGATATACAATATTAATCTAATCTGCGTTACTGCTTTGATAAGTCGATTTTTTCATCACTTGTCTTATTAAATTTTGCAATGTTTATTGAACTTTACTTTTTTTATTTTCTTTACATAAATTGGTTTTAATGTTAAAATTTGGTTTATTCATTCGACTTCACTGTCAGCCCTGAACCTTTTTGTTGCTGGTGTTTTTTCTTCACTTATGCAATCAGTCTCTAAATATACATCTTCAGAATCACTCTCGTCGTAAAACGTAACTGTACCGAGGTTGCAGCATATTTTCTCCTCTACTTCTTCTTCAGTACAATTTATGCACAAGTTCGTATAATTCAAACCACGTTTTCTGCACCCACATCTAGTAGTTTTGCAACCTCTGGTGCATTTGCATGTAATGTGCTTTAATATCTTTTCGGGAATTAAATTATCTAGAGTATAAATTGTTTTAAAACCAGTGACACTTTGTCTCCAACCATAGGCACAAGCATCTAACTTATTACCTAAACATTTTTGTAATTGATAGTAAACCCGAAGAACATGCTGTTTGGCTGCACCTTCAGTTGGTGGCAGAGTTTCTAGTTTAAAAGATGATTTACCGATATTTCTGTTGAATTGTAAGTATCTTAAATCATTTAAAGAAAGTGTATCGTTGTGTTTTTTTTTATAATTATTTATTATACTTAATTATTCATTCAATAGTTTTAAATATTACTTATAATTTTTAATCAAAAAGTAATTAAACACGTTTAGTTAAAACTTTTGTGTTCAAAATACACAAAATATTTTACTCAAAGAAGTATAAGTATATTGCTTTCTAAAGCCACTACACTGAGACTGACGAAATTTTCGAGCATGGTGCTGGAACAGTTTCCCCTCCACTTTCCTATGTCGATTTTTCGAAAGTACCTTCGTTTCGAAAGGCTGTAAGTTTAAAAAAAATTGGATGATTTTTATAGATATAAGTTTTATAATAAAGTTTACATCTTCATTCAAAATTTGTGCAAATTTTACTTCTTAATGTTTATAAATAATGGAGATATGATTTTTTAAAGAATAGTTGCTTACTTCGTTCCTATTGGTCATAGAAGGTTTTTTTCTTTTAATGTGAGTTCTTTTATCAGCCATCCAATGGTAGTACGCACAAGTCTATAGCTTGAAAAATGTAAAAGTTATACAATTGTTTATAAGTAAAAAACATACCAATTTTTCAAACGTTTATTTTGTAAATAATTTCGATAAAAACGCAATATATATTTAACTTCTGAGATAGCTTAAAGAATCTTAAAGAATGCTATGAAATTTGCTAAATGTGTCTAGCGTCATTCATAGGGCAAGTTCAATAGTTTAAATAATTAGCCTCAGGGATAAATAAATTAAATAACTTTTAAAATATTTGACAGATCGGGGGAAAATTTCGCACCAATTTACAAGACGGTAATTCCTCGATGTTTAAATGTATTAATAACATTTTGTTTTGTTAATAAAAAAATTAATAAAACATAAATTAGTGCAAAAAAACTACCTTTGCAAATATCTCCGTAAATTATTTATAAATTTTAATTGAAAAAACGGGAAAATAAAGATATTCTTAATAGAAAAAAATTATATAAATATTGTTTATTTAAAAAAAAAGGGAAAAAACTTATAGACAAAAAATCAAATTGTGACCATAAATTATTGTTTAAAAAAAAACTCAAGTTTAAAATATGAAAACCTTTTCATCTATTCGTCATCTATTTCATCTAGTAACCCCTACCTACCTATGTCTTAAAAGCTTCAGATATCTGCTAAAAATTTTGCCGTGAAATCGATGATTTTGCATAACCAGGGTGGGCTATTATGTAAATATTGTATTAAACATTTGTTCCAAAATACTAAACTACAACTTTATTAAAGTACAGTTAGTGATTTTTTAGTAAAGGTTTTCATATGTAATAATAAATGACTCAGCTAAAACCACTTCTATTATTTTTTATACCATAAAATAAGTAAATTTTGTTTGAAACTCTATTTAGTTGGAAGATAATTAAAACACGTTTCTTTCGAAGTAACATACATACTTCTGGGATAAATAGTTTAAAAGTAGCAATGTCTTGAAAATGTTCCCCTTTTTTTGCTCATATCTCAAAATCGGGCACTGAGGCTTAGCGAAGTTTTAACTAACGGACGCCACTATTTAATACCACACAAACTATCTAAGGATGCAATTACAGCAATAATAACCAATACAATAATATCTTTATTTATTTAGCATAATCATTAGCCGTTATTAAAAATCACAACATAACGTATTTATGAGGAATTCGAGCACTATCAAGTTGATAGATATGTGAGCTGCACTATGGCGCACCCAGGAGAGCGGTTGGAGGGTTAACCCCCACACCTCCACCAGGGCATATAAAGTAAAAAATGTATACAGAATATTAGGAAAATGCAAACTGTCTTTCACATACAAAAAATCAAAAAATCCAAAATATGAATTTAATAATTAAATTACCACCAATAAAGAAAAGAAACATGGACATTACAATTAAATTACCACCATACAATAATTATTGTATGTAGGATACAATAATTATTGTATAGATATATTAGTGTATATTTATATTATTAGAAAAAATGCTTAAACTAAAAAGTTTGGCTACATTGTCAGCCAAATAATTATTACACAACAGTAAAGACGTGTGGCACGTTCCCTTAAAACTTCGGGTAGTCACCTAATTCTCATTTCGTTTTACGTTATTTGCATTAGTATAATATATATTCATATATACGTTATATATATATATATATATATATATATATATATATATATGTATATATATATATATATATATATATATATATATATATATATATATACATCTAGCGGTTAATGTAAGCTCCGTTCTAAAACGGTATTATACTAACTCCAGTAGAATATACACCGTGTATTTTATTATCTGAGTAGCGCTTTATGTAGACTCCGACCAACACGTAGGATTAAGTGGACTCCACAAAAGGATAAACCATTTTTGGGATCCGTATTTACGATATTGCATATACTTCTAAACTCCTGCGATGTTGCCAATAATTGTATTAGTAGTAGATTTTCAAATTTTACAGCAGGTACATTCTGGAACTTGAAATTTATTTCAATATCCATCAATTTAATCATGGAGGAATTTGAGGACTATTTAACTAATTTATGTAGTTAAATATAAATTGTTAACCAACATATACCTTTATTTTACTTTTTAATTTTAATAAGCAAGGCGGTAATTTATATTACTTGCTTTATATATTTCCAAACATAAGAAAGTGTGTATTATAAACATTTAGTACATAAATGTACGTATATCAAATAGAGTAATCGTGTAACAGTTTCTGAAATTAGAAGCCCCTTCGGTAAGATTATAAAGTTTGTTACCACAAAAAATCTACTAGCATGCACAGAGATGAGAGAGACCTACACAGAAGAAGATCTATTTTTAGCGAATGACAGGGCCATCTATGTAGCCAACCATTGGAAATACAAAATTTAAAGCTGTTGGTGTTCCGGACACGGAAAGTAAAGTAAGTATAAAAAGAGGTAAAAGTAAAATGAAAAGAAAAATAAAACACTTATATAATATGTAGACCTGAAAGTGCGCCGGAGGGTTTGAAATAAGAATTTACCTAAGGAATGAAATGAGAATTTACCTAATATAAAACAGATCTGAAAGAGAACAAAAAACAGATCAAAGAATTAATACAGATTAAGTACATCCTTAAGTAACATATCTCAAATCCGCCTGCAGTTTTGTTGGGTAGATCGAGTAGCTCGACAGAACTGTTGCCGGTCCCAAGCCCAAATAAAGGAGGAGGGGGTCTACAGCCCGTTTAGCACTCTACTGATAGACTTTAAAACCATACAGCTCATATAAACAGAATTATGCCTCGGGACAGGAATGATTTCATTACGACGACTAACGGGAGAAAGAGGACAACGAATTTGTGGTAAACGAGAAATACACTTCGCATCGGTGCTTTGAACGTAAAGTCTCTACAAGAGAGCAGAAAATTACAAACGAGCTTGTAGAAAAAAAATATAGACATGTGTGCGCTAAAAGATACAAAGAAAAAGGGAAAAGGGTCAAATTATTATAGATGACCATCTCATGATTTACAGTGGTGTTGCCAAAGAAACCAGAGCCAAAGAAGGAGTCGCTCTATTAGTACACAAAATTTTTTTACACCAAGTATAAAAATAGTAAGTGTAAAAATTAAACTGGATGTCAAACCTCTGAATGTGATAGCAATTCATGCACCAGAGAACACCAAAGATACCACCACAAGGGAAAACTTCTACGAACACCTTCAGACTGTAATAAACGAGACCCCAAATGATAAATATATAATCATTATGGGTGATTTTAACGGCCGTGTTGGCAATGATTTAGTTCCAGGGATAAAACAGCGATATAACGAAAATATCAGAAATGAAAACGGAAACCTTCTAACGGACCTCTGCAGCAAAAACCAGATACGTAATAATAATACATTTTTCCCTCACAAAGAACAATACAAATACATTTTTGAAAACAGTAGAGGACAAAGATCTATTATAGACTATATTCTGTTGAATAGAGAGCACTAACATCAGCAGAAATAGAAAGCGATCACAAATTGGTATTGTGCCGAATGAAAACACGTATATGTGATAACAAAACACCGAAATACACCACAAAGATAAAAGTCGAAAGCTTACAGGATGACTCAACAAGATACCTATTCCAGAAAAGAAGAACCGAAAAAAACAGAAAAACATATATCACAGAAAGTGATGGAGTCGAAGAAAGCTGGGCAAAAGTTAAGTCTAATATCTTAGCCTCGGCCAAGAAAGTTCTTGGTAAAAGAAATATAAATAAAGTGAAGGAAAAATGTAAAGAAAACAAAAAAGCTTACCTGAAATACATGTCAACCAAAACACAAGAGGCATAACATAATTACAAGACAATTAGAAACGAAACACATGCACTTATAAGAAAAATAAAAAATGGTCACCGGGAACGTTTTTCGAAAGAAATGGAACATAATTTTTCTCGTCTGCCAAAGGAAATATAGCGCTTCATCAGACGTCAAAGAACGGAGGTAAAGTAACTAATAGAACTAAAATACATAGAAAATGATACGTGGATTGACTACCTAAAAAAGCAGGAGAAAAACAAACGACGCTAGAACCGGAAACATCAGAAATTACAACATATAAAGAACTTAATATAAATGTACAGGAAGTTCGAAAATACTTGAAAACCTGAGGAACAGAAAAGCAGCAGGTAAAGACGGGATACCAAATGAATACTGAAATATTGGAGCAGCAATGACAGAAAAATTAACAACATTAATTAATAAAATTATAAAACACAATAAAATGCCAGAAGAATGGAGAAGGAGCGAACTAACTCTACTATTTAAAAAAGGAGATAAAAACAGACAAAAAGCTACAGAGGTATAAACTTGTTAAATACTACGCTAAAACTTACAACTAAAATTTTACAAGTGCTAATTAATCACAATATAAGTTTAGCAGATGAACAACCGGGTTTTTTTAGTGGTAGATCATGTACAGATGCAAAATTCGTGATAAAGCAAATTACTGAGAAATCACTGAAGTATAATAGACCAGCATTCCTGTGTCTGATTGACCTAAAGAAAGCGTTTTACAGAGTAAGACTGGAAGATGTAATCCATCTTCTGTATAATAGAGAAGCTCCCCTAAATATTATAAAAACTATCGAAAACATCGACCAAAACAACAAAATTGAAGTCAGAATATAGGGACAACTTACAGAATCTATAGAAATAGGCAGCAGAATAAGACAAGGGGATTCGTTGAGATTGAGCCCCATGATCTTCAATTTGATCATGGATCAGATCATCAAAAGCGTTAACAAACGAAGAGGATACAGAATGGGAAACAAAGAAATTAAAATACTCCGTTACGCAGATGACGCAATATTAATAGCCCAAGATGAAGATAGTTTGCAAAGACTGGTCCATAAATTTAACATGAGAGCAAAAGAATTTAATATGACAATCTCATCTCAGAAAACTAAAACAATAGTAGTCAGCAAAGGACCACAGATGTAAAATACAAATTGATGGCATTAGCAGAAACAAGACCCGACACAGCCACAACGCAAAGAATAATGGACGCGGCAGAGATGAGAGTACTGAGAAGAATTACAGGAAATACTCTGAGAAATCGAAAAGAAAATGTAAGGTATAGTGTATAAATGAATGGATACAAAATAGAAAAAAAGAATGGAATAACCACATAGGTAATGAAAATAAAATACCTGGCATTATGAATTTATTATGACAATTTCATCTCAGAAAACTAAAACAATAGTAGTCAGCAAAGAACCAACTAGATGTAAAATAGAAATTGATGGCATCAGTATTGAACAAATAATGGAAATAAAATACCTGGGAATTACACTGTCTAGCTACGGAGACCTGGACAAAGAAGTGAGAGATCAAGTACTAAAAGCAAATAGACTGGCAGGATGCCTTAATAACACTATATGGCTAAACAGACACATTAACACTGAGATGATATCAATTTATAAAGCCAGTGTAAGACATATAATGACATATGCCTCAAAAACAAGACTCGACACAGCCACAACGCAAAGAATAATGGAAAAGGCAGAGATGAGAGTACTGAGAACAATTATAGGAAATACGCTGAGAAATCAAAAGAGAAGTGAAGACATTAGAAGAAAATGTAACGTAAAGTGTATAAATGAATTGACACAAAATAGAAAAAAAGAATGGAATAATCACACAAGCAGAATGGAGGAGACCCGTGACGTCAAAATTGCAAGAGATAAGTCACGAATCGGCAGAATAAGTATCGGACGATCGCGCAAAAGATAAAGTGATAACCTTCCATAGAGGTATTATTCCGCCAATGAACAAGTAAAATTGCTTATAAAGAGAAATAATAACAATAAAAAAAGTAACATCTCTCAGATAAATAAGCGGAACAACAGAAACTGAGTATAAACGTGAAATTCCAGAATTAACATTAAATAAATTACCGCAAATCGTACGAACTGAAATAAGTGTTATTTTCTGCACATACATATATATAATATAATAAGAACTATATTTAAACCAAGTGACAGAAAAAAAATTATATATACATTTACTTCTAAATGATTAAGGTCTATAAAATTATTATTACAGTTAAAGCTTATACAAGCGACAAAATTTTTAAAACAATTAGACCGAACATAATATCATAACTGTAAAACATAATATATACGGAAACAATAAAGAAATAGATATGTTTAGTGGTTATGAAACCGCTTGCCATGAATTTTATTACAGAATCAAGTTACCATTAGACACCAAAATATTTTGTCTCAGTAATGACTTACTACGATAAAAAGAAATAGAATACTTTTATAATACACAACGTTATAAAGGTAAAACTATAAAAAGATATACATATAATATAATAATGATATACATGATGATTCATAAACGCATGTTAATAACAATTTGTAATAAAGACATAAAGATACCCACTAGAAAGTTTATAATTTCAAAATGACAGTAAAATAACGTTCAATTCAAAGGTTCAAATCGCGACATAATATGAAATAATTCAACAGCAAGTAAAACTACTTTTTCTTTACCTATTTCTTTGTTGTCTTCTGAATCTTCATTTCCATTCGTTCCTATTTAAGCACATGTTATCCACAAGGTACTTCTTCATTTTTTATTCACTACTCTTTTTGCTATGACTTTCGTCATTTTATTTATTCAAATCGTTCTCACTCATAACACATATTGGGTAGTTTATTGTTTCATTAAACTTTTTCTGTTTATATCCGTATCATATAAGTTTTCTAGTTATTATAGCGTATATAGTGTATGTTAATTCCATTGTATTTCTTATATTTTCAATATTAATTCTTTCCAATCAAGATTTTCGAGCAGCTCTGAACCATTGGCCCATTTTTGTTGCTTTTGTCACTGTTTCTCCTTTCTTTTAACTACAACTTTTCTCCACGTTGATCGGTCTTCTACATATCTGCAATCAAATGAAATATTAACTTTTTGAGATATCCGAATATCATTATAAGAGCTTTCTTCATGCAGTATCTGTTCTTAATCTATACGGATTTGTAGCATTATACTAATAAGGCCTTATTTGTTTTATTCATTCTTCCTAATTTGCATCAATATATTAAAATAGGTCTGAAGTTTGTATTATGCTCGTTATTCCTTCAGTGACGGTATTATTAACTGTGATTATTGATCCAATAATATTTAAAAGTGTTCCATACTTTCGAAATTGCAGTTGTAGACTTTTTTGTTTTATCTAGATTCATTTAATTGGTGTCTTCTGTGTATTTGCTTGTATTTGGTTTTCACTTCGTTGATGTTTTAGTTTCTTATGAAGTCGATATCATCAGAATTATGTTAGGAGCTGCTTTGTACATTGGACCGTTAACGGATTACATGTTAAATGGACGTTATATCTATTTTGGTAAGCTGTTCGTTAATTTTTTAACTATTTGAATCGAGAATTTGTATTTTATTAGATCTCTGGTTTATTTATTTTATATGTCTGATGTTTTGTTTCCTGTATCGTTACTATAAGGATTTTGCTGGATACCGACATAGGGAACCTGGTGGTACGTACATGATGTTTTGATTACCAACAGTAGAAAATTTGTCCTGCTGTAAAATCATGATTATTTTACTAGAAAATATAATGTTGTTTAATAATAATAAAGTTGTTTCACTTTGCTTTCTCCATCGAGGTCGCAGTGAGACTGCTACCATTATACCTTCTGGTATTTAATATTTTGCCGATCAAGCAACACTTCCTATAGTCATTAACTTGGTACTGATATCTCTACTCCCCGATTTCAGCAAGCAGTCACCAAACTATTAAAACTGCTACATTCATGCCTCCTATTCAGTGGCGGCTCGTGGCTTGAGAGACAAGGTCGGCAAGGTATTTTTTGTCTCCTTAGATAGGTATACCGTCTAATTAAGACTTAAGTAAATCATCATAGGAGATTTTTTGTTTTCTTGTTTTTTGTTTTTTTTTCCTATAAATTTAGAACCTAAACATGTTTATAAATTAACTCAAGTCTACGTTGTTTGGAAGTAGCAAAATGGGTTATAACGTCATCGTAAAATTTATTAGAGTTTTGGAGAGATTTTAAAATGTTTTTCTATTGACATTTGAGACAAGCTTGACATTCTCTCTTGTTTCATGGTATTTCGACAATAAGTTTTGATTCTTTTGAGGCAAGAGAAATCTCGTTCATTTGAGGCAGACGTTGGTGGTAATGAGAGAATTAATGATAATAATTTATTAATTTCGGTAACAGTTTGTTGTAATGAATTGCAGTATATAAAATTATACATATCTTGTAACTTATCCCATCTTCCGAAAATATTTGGATCAGCATATAAAACTTTTAATTCATTTTCTAATTTTATTTTATTAAAGAATGATGGATAATTTTTAATTAACCTGTCTAATAAATATCTTGGAAATTCTTTGGCGTAACTTTTAAATTTTGAATCGTCAAAGAGGTCAAAAATTTGCAAATCTTCAAAATTCGAAAAACCAATATCTATTTGCATAATAATAGTATCCAAAATTTCAAAATATACTCGTTTTTCGATATCTGTTTCTGTGTCATGCCTTTGTCTTTTTTTTGGGGGTTCAGAAATATCAAGCGAGTCCAAAACTTCTCTGCGTATATACTGGAAATTACTATCATTACGAAAATCTCTGAGATTTTGCACCAGTCTTGTTATTCTATTTTTGGAATGAATAATGTCAGTTAACTGATTTTGAACAACATTGAATATCAAATGGTTTGGGTAAACACTTTTTTAAAAACATTTAAAAGTATATTAAAAGAATAATCATTTAATAAAGTTTTCAAACCGATTGCTTCACGGATCGAGATATCATCACTTTGAAAATCGTCGCATTCAATAATAAAATCAAAAACTTCCAAAAGCTCCAAAAATTTAACTTTTAATACACAGAAGAAATAATTATATGCAGAAGAAACACAAATTAAAAAACGTTATCCACTTATTGTGCGCAAGAGAGATACCTCTAAGAAAAATCAAAACGACCGAAAATATATACCAAAATAACACAATAAAAGTAAAAGTAGAAGAAGAACCAACCGACCCTAATAAAGCTGATAATGGGATAAGACAGGGATATTTCCTGAGTCCTCTATTGTTCAACCTGATTATGGATGAAATAATAAAAAAGTAAGAACTAAAAAAAGATACCAAATGTAAGAAAAACAAATTAAAATAATCTGCTGTGCAAACGACGCAATAATACTCTTTCAAAATGAAGATGATTTACAACGTATGCTGCACCAATTTCATATAACTGCCAGAAAATTTAACATGTTAATTTCCCTAAAAGAGACAAAATTCATGGTTACAACAGCAAATTTACTAAGATGTTAATTGGAGCTGAAAGGTCAGATAATAGAACAAGTGATGGAGTTTAAATATCTAGCCATCACATTATTTAGCTACGGAAAGCTCGAAACTGAAGTGGAAGATCCAGTGAATAGAGCAAACAGAGCCGCAGGCTGCCTAAATGAAACAATATAAAACTATCGGGAAAGAAACGAAAGGCAGAATTTACAAAACAGTCATCAGACCAATGACATACGCGGCAGAAACAAGACCTGACACAGAGAGGACAAAAAGGGTATTAGAAACATCAGAGATAAAAACACTTAGAAAAATTGATGGTAAGACACTATGGGACAGAGCTAGAAGTACAGATATACGACGTAGATGCAAGGTGGAGAACATCAAGAACTGGCTAATAAATAGAAGAGTAGAATGGAACGATCATATAAGCCGAATGACAACAAATAGAGTAGTAAAGACGGCAAGAGACGGTTAACCCGTAGGAAGACGATCAGTAGGAAGATCACGAAAACGATGGAACGGCAACTTACTGGAGACACATTGAAAAATGACAGTCATGTCTATATAAAAAGAAGAAGAAGAAGACACAGGATAAACATTAAAATTGCTGCAAGAAAGATAAAATAAATCAGTCATATTAATGTAGAATAGCAGAGGACAGAGTGTTTAGAGAAAATAATGAATCAGTCATATTAATGTAGAATAGTAGAGGACAGAGTATTTGTCATAGCTTTGGACAAGTGCCCAATTAAAAAAAGAGCACAGGTCGTTCAAAAACGATGGAACTCTAAAAAGAAAATAGAATAGATTTAAAAAAATAAAAGCATAAACATGTCTTTTCCTACTTTTTTAATATTGAAAATACGTAAATAGAACATTGAATTAAAATGTAATCTTTGATAATCTGTGATAAACCCATCACCTGAACAGTGGCGCCGATATATGTAGTTGAAATTGTTTACACTTATTGTAACTGTTTATTTTGTTATTATCTAGATATGAGTTGCGACCGATATCACAAACTTATTTAATTTTCATAAAGAGGCTCTTTAATACCTAAAATTATTACTATACAAATCTGATTCGAAATATCGTCAAAAAGTAATACACGGCATGTAAAATTTAAATTTTTAATAAAAAGTAAAAGATTAGGCATTACTTATGGGATTCAACGAACGAGCGTTAAGGAAGATTAAAGTACTAATAAGATCACCGCAATCGGACATACCCCGGGTAATGATGAATTAATTAATCGGCTAATTCTTCAGTCACCCCTTTAATATGATTTTGTCAAATTGGTCCTTTTTAGGACCAACTATTCTAATAACATATGTCTATAACTGTAAAGGGTATATCTAGAGATCAAGAAACTTTACTTTACTTAAACTTATCAGACATATGAGCTAAAGACGAATGTAACTTACTTCTAGTGCAGGAAACACATATAGGGCCTAACCTAGGGTATTTGGTATATAGCTGATCGCTGAAAATCACATCATAGATATAGACATGCTATTTCTGTCGGAAAAGAAGCAAAGAATAACTTAAAGTAAGAAAAGACAAAACTAGTCAGCCGAGAGAACCTTTTAACGATGTTGAGCTTGGATCCACCATCTACATATTTAATGAAAAATAATACAACTACCGACATTGAGGATTTAAGCACAAAGCTTATTACGAAACCTGGACCAAAAACACTCTACAATGGCTTATCCGGATGATGAACAACTGTATTCAAATTATGGAGATACCAAAAATTTAGAGACAAGCCAAAGTTGTTACCTTGCTTAAACCTGGCAAAAAAAAGACCGGGTACGAAAAATATCCGGTATCAGGGGTGGTATTTTTCAATCTAAATGCCGCTTACGACACCTTAATTTACAGAATATTTCTCCAAAAACTATATGATATCCCCTTAGATAACAAGCTCACTTACATTGTCTGCGTGTGCCAATATAAGAGAATATTTTTTGTATCACTCACTGGTAAGAATAGCAGATGAAGAACGGGGTAGCATAAAGGCACCTACACTGTATAACATTTACACAAACAAACGATCCATACCGGTAGATACTAGGACTTCTATTATATAGACGAGACACCTAATATTGCACAATAAAAATAAACTATGAATCAATTTTCAGCCAAAACCCCTGAAAAACTCGTGGGTGTTCCTTCAATTTCCTCAACATAGACGTTTTCACAAAACTGTACATCCAATCTTGTCATAAAATCAATGAACTGTAGACTTCCTATAAATTCCTTGAAAATAGTTTGTATCACACCGGGTCAGTCACAGATTATTGTTTAAAACTAAAAGGTAAATTGAGGACCAGAAATAATATTCTTCGCAAGCTTGTCAGCTAAAAGTGAGGCGCACGTCCTTCCGCCCTTAAAACATAGACGCTTGTACTATATGCTTCTGCTGCCGAATATACCTTGTTAGACAAATTAACCATTCTTTCTTTTTGTGCACACTACTACCCATTTTAATACAAAAGTATCTATTGTAGCACTTAACCATATTTATTTTGAGATAGCCTTCTATCGAGATATCATATGTAGTACACAAATAAAACCAGAACTAAAATATTAAAAAAGCTTTATACAATATATCGCAGAAGATTGGATAAAATAAAAGTAGTTTTTATTAATCCGATGCTTACATAAAATGTACAAAGACATACTCACGTAAACAAAATATATTACGAAATTTCTGTAATTAAAAAAAACATCAAGTTCGGCATTGAACTAATAAAATTATATTAAATAAAAAAACAACATCTTTAAAAATACAGAAAAAATAAAATTTTCTATGCAAGCGAACATTCCATTAAATAATAAGCTCAAAATCCTTTTGTATCTACATACCTGTTTTTTAAAGAACCAGTTACATTTTAGTACTTAGTTATACCAGGTAATATGATATCCTCTGTTACACAGTGTAATGCGTATGACACTCCACTGTCTACAAACAGTAGATAAAAATAAGGAGCCCATATAAACCGTTCCGGGTATATGTTGAAAATATACGGTATAATCGCACAGTTGCCAAACTCTCAGAGCTTACTTAAACCGATAAACGTATGGTTCAAATATACAATGAAGAAGATCTGAACGACCCCTATAATATATACACGTGATGTAAGCGATATACATTTATGATACAGGGGTATTTACGGGCTCCAAAAAATTTTTATATTTTTATATTTAATTATTAAACTCTACATGTTGATGAATCGACAGAACCAATATTATGGAATGGTCAAGTGAGCTCCGTATATCGGTATCCACTTGACCACGGAGCTCAATTGAACCTGAATTTTAACATGGGCGGAGTTCACTTTATGCCGTAGATATATATATATATATATATATATATATATATATATATATATATATATATATATATATATATATATATATATTAAACCTAGAGCTAATATTAATACTATTACAAAAATTAATATTAAACCCACCAGTTTTCCGGATTGAACCGCGTTGATTATCACTGCGCCGAACTTTCGACATTCTCTCTGATGTCTTCTTCAGGGCTTCCGAGGTCTCAGTCTCCCGAACCCCCAGACACTACTACACTGATCACCAATCAATTATCTTTCACTACTGCAGACTACTTCAGTTTTCTTATATAAAATATAGCTGTTTACTATTGCTGCGTCTAAAAGGTAGTAAAATATTTCTACGCAACAACGCCAACGTCTTGATTTCCATTCGATGGAGTAGTTAGAATGATATTGATCGAACAGATCTACTCCACCCATGTCTTTTTTATAATCGGCTATTGCCTGAGGACATGGTTCTTGAAAATTGTGTAGATTACTGACAACACTAACACATTTTATGCCTTTATCTTTTTACTTATACACAGATATTTCCCCAGAACTAACCGAATCTGACTGTTTTTGAAAAAGCTTTATCAACACATAATATTTGTTTTGAAAAATATATTCTTGTTTGTCTTATAGTGCCACAAGCACAAGTTGTCTTTTCCAGTAGTTTCTGCTTCAGTGGTATTGTGGTGAAAAAATTATCAAAGTATACGCAATAACTACGATTTTGATATTTCGACGTAAGTTCTAAAACAACACGTTCTCCTTACATATCGGACGTTGGTTTACTGGCTTTTCCTTGTTATATTTTAAAATTTATAAGGTAAACCATTTTAGCACATACCAATACACAAATTTTAAAGCCTATTTTTATTGGTTTCATTGGCATGTACTGTTTTAGTGACGTACGCTCTTTGAAAGCACACATGCTGCCGTTAATTGATAGGTGCCAATGTAATGTAAACAGCAAGGAAAAAAAGAAGGAAAAAATTAAGAGGTAATTAGCCTAGTAAAGAGTAATAATTATTTAAGTAATTATTATATATTCCAAATTAATAAAGAATAAATTCGATACAGTTTAACGTATACATTTCAAATTAAAAACAAAACAAATGACCCAGTTTAACACAAACCTGAATGTTTAAAAAATTACGACACTTAGACCTTGTTGGAAATTAATACAAGGTACGAATTGTTAAACAAGTGAGAAGATTGAGCTGACTAAGTAGTTTTACATAGCGTGATCCAGTTTAACCAAATCCAACAGCGGTGAAAAGAAGAGGATGGTTTGTAGATACGACCGGGAGAGCTGCTGTACGAATCTACAATAGGAAACTGCGAGTGTATGAAATTAAGCCGAAAGAAGGATATATGATTGTTCGGATGGAGGGGGTGCGACTGGTCTGCTGTTATATTTCTCCAAACGTGACGGTGGGCGAGTACGAGATGAAGATAGACGAGATCATGCAGGAAGTGGGAAACACAGGAGGAGAATACGTAGTGCTGGGAGATTTTAACGCAAAAGCAGCGGACTGGGGATCTCCCATCACCGATGCTCGCGGCAGGATACTAACTGACTGGGTGGGTGCTCTAGACCTAGTGGTTCTGAACACAGGTCTGGAACCTACGTTTGTTAGGAGAGGTACAGGTACGTACATCGACGTGACCATGGCGACACAAGAAATAGCGGCGAAAGCAGTAGGTTGGAAGGTTTTGCCAGACTACACTGGAACTGAACATCAATACATTGAGTTCTCGATAACTGGAAAGGGGACCACTAACACGGTCCGTGCATCCGGGACGTCGATGGGCAGATGCGGCGATGGGAATGACTGGAAAGTATACGAGGAACTAATTAAATGGAGAGTGAGCATAATGCAGGGTCAATCACCGACAGTGGAAAGCCTGGAGAGAGTCATTAAAGAAGCGATGGAGGGAAGCAAGATTGGTCGCCAAGATGTCAACAGGATGCCATATTGGTGGAATGCGGACATCGAGGCACTAAGAAATGTGTGTATAGCGATGAGAAGAAGGTTAACAAGAGCAAGAGGTAGAGCAGGAATCAACCCTGAGATCATCGAGGAGATCGAGGAAGAGTACCGCGCAAGGAAGAGGGAACTGTACAGGAAAATCCGTACAGAAAAAAGAAGGCACTGGAAAGAGTTGTGTGAAGAGCTGGATGAGGACATCTGGGGTCAGGGGTACAAGATCGTCATGAAGAAGTTCCATGCGTATTCTCCTTACGAAATGCCTATGGATAAGAAGCTTGAGGTAACAAGAGAGCTCTTTCCGGACGGCAGATGTCATACTGTATGGAGGGATGAAGGAGCTGAGCGAGCTGTACCCTTTACCATGGATGAACTTATCGAGGCATTTTGTTCACTGAAGACTCGTAGGTCCCCAGGACTAGATCAGATACCACCTGAGGCGGTGAAGGGTCTAGGACGGGTGGAACCTGCGTGGCTTCTGGAACATATGAATGCACTGCTGGAAGCACAAACTTTTCCTGAGCCTTGGAGGACATCGAGGTTAATACTGCTTTCTAAAGCTAGGGAAAAGTATCGCCCCATCTGTCTGCTTCCATGCATCAGTAAGCTGTATGAAAGGATGCTGCGAGTACGCATAGACGACATGATTGAGAGGTCAGGTGGTTTATCAAGGAGGCAATTTGGTTTTTGTAAAGGGAAAAGCACGATTGATGCAATCATGAGTGTACTCGAAGCATTGCGCAACAGAGGGGATGAACATCGCTGATCGGCTCTGCTGTTGTTTGATGTTAAGAATGCATTCAATACGTTGCAGTGGAACGAGGTAATGAAGGCAATGGAGGAGAGAGAATGTCTTGGTTACCTGATGAATGTGGTGGCGGAGTATCTGTCCGAGAGAAGGATTATGGTGGAAAAGGGCACGATCGTGGACGTGACGGCCGGGGTACCCCAGGGATCTGTCTTGGGCCCGACGCTATGGAATCTGGCATATGACGGGGTTATGCACTGTGAATACGGAGAGGGTACAACCCCCTTCGCATTCGCGGATGACCTCGCTGTACTGGTAGTGGCTCGGGATGAGCCAGATCTCAAATACCAGGTTAGAAACGCAGGCGGCGTCATAAAGAAATGGATGACGCAGCACGGACTGAAACTTGCGACAGAGAAAACCGAAGCCATCATTCTGAAGGGGACAAGGAATAGGCAAAATATTGAATTAAAATGTGCGGGAGCATGTCTAACACCTAAGAAACAAGTAAAGTATCTAGGAGTGACATTGCACCAGAATGGAAAATGGGGAGAGCACGTGCGGGAGGTGGTCCGGAAGGCTGCGAATAGTACGGCTGCGTTGGGGAGGGTGATGCCGAACATTGGAGGACCCAAATCCGAAAGGAGGAGGGTCTTACACGGTGTTGTACAATCGATCGTCCTCTACGCGGCACCAGTCTAGAGCGAGGCCGTAGAGATAACTGCCTGTAGAAGTCTCATGACACGAGTAGACAGAACAAGTCTGTTGCGAGTGGCATGCGCCTACAGGACTGTGTCTGCGGTAGCCTTATGGACCATCACTGGATATGTTCCGTTGCATGTTTTGGCGGTGGAAAGAAAAGAGCTTTATGAGAGAAGAGGTCCAAACCTTACTGTGGCCGAGAAAAGACAGGAAAGGGAAAGGTCAGTTGAAAGATGGTAAGAAGAATGGAACAACACGGAAGATGTGGCACAGTGGACGAAAATGCTGATCCCAAACATAAGAGATTGGGTGGACTGTGGCCACAGGCGACTGGATTATTTCCTGACGCAGGTGCTCACAGGACACGGGTGTTTTAGGGCCTACCTCTATAGGATCGGAAAGGCTGATACAGATGAATGCCTATACTGTGGATACTCGGACACTGTGACACATACGATGTTAGATTGCAGCAGATGGATAGTGGAAAGGAACAGAATGGAGAGAGAGACAGGTGTGAATTTTGTTACAGTGAGAGAAATGATTGAGAGAATGATTGAAAATAAATTAGTTTGGACTAATATACACAGCTATATCCGTGCAGTAATCAAGAAAAAGGAAGAGGAAGAAAGACTGCTAAACCAACGCTAAAGGTAAGAGTGAATGATGCTGAAAGGTGAAGCTAGAAAAGTGGGTCACACTGTGTGAGTTGGAATGCGTGAGTCAGACTGTGGGGAAGGAGGAAATACCCATCTGGAAATAATGCCGAACTAGGAGCGATGAGTGTCTTCTACGCGCTACCTGGAACGAGACAGGGAACCTCCTTGCTGATGAATAGAGTGTGGATGTGTATGAATGGAGAATGAATGAATAAAGGTAGTGATTCGGAAGTGATGCCGGCCTTACAGCGGCCATTCCGCTTCCGGATCGCTGGATGCGACAGAGGAGGGTCTGGTTTAGCAGGTAGGCGTTCGGCGTAGACTCGGCGACGAGAGGGCATTTTAAAGTACCTCGGGAACTATCGCCGGGAGTACGAAGAACGAATCCTGCACTAAAGTTAGTCAGGCGGCGCCCTGGACTGAGATGTCTTTTGAAGATTCCAGACCCCCCCTCTATAAAGACGAAAAAAAAAAGTTTAACACATGGAATACGTAACAAAAAGAATCTAAGGTAGGAGTTGGCGATACATAAAAAAACAAGCAGAAGTTGGTCAAACAGTCAGTAAGAGCGAGGCGCCGAGAGTGGCCCCACGCCAGTGCGTTAGTGGGAAGTGGTCACGGAGACGCTCCACGCCATAGCGTGGAGATCGGACGATACGCAGACAGTGGACGCGTTATTTAACTCGACGGGATAGTGTGTCGCATAAGTGTCGGCAACTGGAGATTCGAAGGTTCGCAATCTCAAATCCCGGTAGACTGGAGGCGTATTCCCTAGCTAGAGCCTAGATACGCGGAGGTAACTAAGATCTATATACTAACCCCAGGTATATCTAGTTATAAGGTAATTGTCTGACCTTTAATTCCTTGCTTGTCTCTTCTCGTCTCCCTTCGCGCCTGATCGAACATTTTGGTCATAACTGATATTTTGTAGTGTACAGTCTAGTTAATACATTGTAAACTCGAAATTTGTTTTTGTTATTCCTAGCCGTTACAGGTCGAGACTAAAAGAGATACACATTTCGCTTATGCAGTGCTCCGGCTTCTAACGTAAGCCCATAGCCTCTCACTCTTTGCAGGACCTGAGACCGAGAAGTCCTTAATTCCCTTCTTTTCAAAAAATTTCCTCACCCTCTTGTAAATCCGCGAGGGCGGAACCAGTCAGTCCAGACTAGTGGAACCAGTAAGCCTTGCCCCGCTCGCAGGGATAAGTATCCCCTAAGAATTGTAGAGGCATTGATAAGGAGATTGAATCAGACATCTTCTACAATGGTGACAGCCTTTATCGGAGTGGAGACAATTCATTAGAGGGGTTTATTCGATTCATTTACAGCTTCAATCCTAAATTATCACGCTTAACCCCCTCAATCTATTAGAATGGTGTCTTCACCCCCAATATATATATATTGTATTATTACATCTATATGGCGTAAAAGCATTTTGAAAGGTCTCTCAAAGATGGTTTATAAGTGGTCTAAGTTTGTAGAGCCTATCAAAGTATTTAGTTTTCGGTTGTGGCATATTTTCATTATTGTTTAGATGCAAAAATCTCAAGACTTTCATGAACCTTTTCAATGTAAATACTTTAGTCACACGTTAAACATGAAAGTTTTAATTGCTGGACCAGAAAGAGTCGAGTTTTTTCATATCAATATTTGGAAATTGTGTGACAGATACCCTCACCAAAGAAAACTCTGAAGGAGTTGTTTGGCTTACTTGAATTAATGTCAATATTGACTCTTGAAGACTCAGTAAAATCAAATGATTCGAAAACGAGATTGGGGACGTTTTTCTTGAACCACATAAAATATTGATTTAAAGGAGCAGGAGCTTGTTCCTCTTTCTCGAATTTATTGCTTGAGGTAATAGTAACAGTTCTTCGTTCTCGTCTTCGTCATTAGAAAAAAGTTTTTATGAAATAACCTAGTCAACTTGTTGTGTTTGAAACCAAATCATCATCTGGATCAAAGTCAGGATCTTGATCCGAATCATTAAAATCTTCGTTTCAGCTAGAATTGTTTGTCTTCCTTGTAAGAGGGCATTGGCACACCCTTTACGAGTGTTGTACTGAAGTACGAGAACATGTCTGCTGGCTGTCAATACTAGTAGTCTAGGATTGTACCGGAGTTCTGTAAATTGAGCTTGACTCAGAGAAATTGTCGGAAAGACAATACTCTTCATCACTTAGATGGTCCGCTATATAATGGAGTTCAGCTTCTATAAGCGGTCGGTTTTGAGACATCTAAAAAACATAAATAATATACTGGAAAAATTGTAATGACAAATAAATACTAAAAACTTTTTTTTAGTGTATCCGTATAAATTTTATTATTGTGCGTCAACTACGATCTGGAGATTTTTTTGGTTTAGTATATGAAAAAAATAACCTTTTATTTGGTACAATCCTTAAAATGATTAAAAATATTTTCCGACCGCTAACAAGATTTTTATAGAAATTTGTTGCCACAATATTGTTTAATAATTGGCGTGTTTAAAAACTAAGAAATAAAAAATGTTTATATGCTGTTATTATAAAACATATTTATTCCTGTAATAGCTTTTTCAGTGCTTTTAAAAAATTGTCTGCTAGTTAAAAATAATAAAAAAAAGTACACTTGACGCTTACCTTCAATTTTTGAAGTTATACTTCTATACGCACGGTCGGCGTTGGAAATTTGCATGAGAGTGAATCTGTGAAACCATTACATATGTAAGATAATGAGTAAGAGAGAGGCAGAAGATATATTTTCTCTCTCTTCCTCTCTCGAGAATAAAAATGTTCCTTTTGTATATATATTTAATATTATATATATATATATATATATATATATATATATATATATATATATATATATATATATATATATATATATATATATATATATATATGTATAATATTGTATATATATATATATATATATATATATATATATATAATATTATATTATATATAATATGTATTAATATTATTATTTATGTGATATGTTTAGTATTATTTAAAATTAAACGTTTATAATTATTTTAGGCTTTTGTATTTCAAAATAATCACTGTTTTACCGAGAACTGTCAATTTTGAAATCCGTTAGTGTCATGTCTAATTGGCAAATCATTTACGTGTTTGGTTTATACGCTGGTGGTTGTGACTTCAAATCCCAATTATGAATTTCCTTTTTTATTTTTGAAATATTTAAAAACCTCACGTTAAAATTAAATATATATGTAATATACGCAAAAAACATAAATTTTAAAATAAAATGAAAATTTACAACATAATCCGAGTTGTTGGTTTTTTATTTTTGTCTTCGTAAAGTAAGTTAAGTATATTGGCAGTTTTAAATACTTATGAATATTACATATTTTAATTTATATTGTATTATTATATTGAATTATTTTGCAGTGTATTTATTGTATTGTAATTTTTCTATTAATAACAAAATAAACAATGAATTTTACTGCAGAGTAGGTGTAATTTTTTTTGCATTCAACTGCTTTTATACATATATAAAAATAAAAATATATATTTTCATTAAAATATTGATACAATCCTTCATTTACTATACTCATATTACAGGTCAAATGTTTATATACAGCAAACGATGCACCATATACCTATATAACTAATTATTTTTCTCTTTCTGCTCTCCCTTACCTATAGCATTACATATGTAATGATTGTGCAGATTGACTACTATATAAATTTTTAACGGCGAACGCGTGTATAGAAGTATAACTTCTACCGGCAGTCCCACTGGACTGCTACACCCGTTTTTTGCTTTTTTCCAAGTATTTTATTACAAATGTCAGTGTGCAAAACACAAAAATAAAATTGAACGATCTTTCACATAGACTGTTGCAGAAAGGCACACTGGTATCTTATCATAATATCACTCATTTTGTAATAAGTGTGGACACAAAAAAAGCAACATGTCAAAGTAAACTTTTATTTTTTATTCTGACAAGATTCGCAAACACATACTTGATCTGTGTCCCCTTAGAATATAGTTACAAGTTACATAATATGTCGAAGACACATTTGGTATCTAAAACGCGTTTCTTATACTCTGTAATATTTAGATATAGATAACACACACCTTTAGAAACTTTTTGATTTTTAAAATGTGATGAAATGTTTGATACCCAGTTTATATTTTTAGAGCGCTAAAGAATGTTTGATCATCAGACAGAATTGTAATTTTTGTTGAGGCTGTTTTGTATTGTCATCAAATAATTTTCGTTTGAGTACAATATTTTTCTCAGGGCGTGGAGAATTAGTGTGGGCGAAAAATATGTTTGGAGATAATCTTAAATTTGCTTCTGGTGAAGGTGAATGCTTGAAAATATTAATATTATTTTGGTTATTTACAGGGCTTGATGATTTTGTGTGAGAATAAAATTCTGGTGTAGGAACTTTAACAAAATTCAGGTAGTGGAGGCTCAAAAACCTCAATATTGTTACATCTATTTTCCTGGTGTAGAGGTGTTAACACTTTTAATGCTATTTTTTGTCTTTTCTTGATATTTTGCAATTGGAAAGTACACTTTTACACCTTTTTTTTTATTTTTCTTGAGGTCATTTATATGGGTTGTCTACTTTCCTCTTCAGACTTATTTAAAGATTTAGTTATTATTTTATATTTATTATTATTTAGTTATTATATTATTATTTAGTTATTATATTATTTTTATTTACCCGTCTCGGTATCGGCCATACACGACTTACTCATGACTATTTATTACAGCGCAAAAATAAACCAGTGTGTGAAGTGTGCAACAGTGTTCTAACGGTAAAACATTTTTTAATACAGTGTCCCAAATATAATAGTGAACGACTCAAATATAACATACCCAACTCTCTAAGAGATGCCCTAGAAGAAAATACAGACACCCGAAAAATATTTTCCTATCTTAAAGACTGCCAACTTCTTCAAAAGATCTGAAACGTACGTTGTAACACACAAATATATTATTATTATTATTATTGTAAACTAATGTATATTTCACTCATTGTATCTATATTGTATTAATCTAAATACGCTAATGACCCTGCGTGGTTGATGCGTTAATAAAATAAAAAAAAAAGATTTAGTTAATTTTTTTATTGTTTTATTATCCGACCTTTTTATTTTCATTTGGTTTTCAATGAAAGCTTTTGAGTTTGCTTCTTGCCTTTTCGTGCTGGAGTATCTGGCCATACTAAGTAAGTCGTAATAGATTTATTTGTAGTATTTACAGGTACACTTTCAGAAATATTTAGAGTTGTTTCGGGTTTTTTGGATAGATCTTCTTTAACCGTTTTCGTCACACTTGATTCAACATTCAACTTGATTTGTATTGTCTTCTATTCCTCGTATGTTGAAATTCTCGGGTGCTATCAAGGTTGCGTTCTCGATTTCAGATATGTTTACAATTTCAGTATCATTATTATTACAGGTACATCATTTATCTCGAAAATTACTTCATTTGTTGCTAAAACTTTTGCTTGTTCGTTTAAACCATTTTCTTGTTCATAGTTAGAAGAAATTTCTACTGACGACTTTTCTGCAAATGCTGATAAGATTTATTTCAATATTTGATAATCATCATTAAGTTTTACAATTTTTTCGACATAGCTGTTGTATTTGGATCAATAAGTGTTGGCAAATATTTGTGCTCATCCAGATTACCTTTAGTTTCAAATTCTTTTCTAAGACATTTTGAATAGTCAAGTGCAGACGAAGTCCAAGTGAATATACAGCATGCCCTAAACCCACTTCATATAACATTTGGATTTAACATACCTATAGCAGATTTTAAAACTGGAGCCAACTGTACTTTTGTTAACACTTTTTGGGGGTTGCCGCTTCTAAACTGAAGCACAGTTTTGCTTCAAAAAGTTTTTAGAGGCTTAAACGCAGCCACATCCACTGGTTGCATTAATCTCGTGGCATTAGGACATAAAACTACTAAAATAATTTTTAAATCTCTACAAAGTTGACGGCTCTGTACAGTTAAATAAGTGTTATGCCCATTAACAAAAAATATCACCGGGCGTGTAATATTATTTTCATCTAAATAAGGTTTAAATATATTTCCAATGTATTCGTAAAAGTTTTTGTTATCCATCTAACCATTTTATGTTAAACCAATATCCTAAGAATTTGGCACAGCACTTAATATATCATTAGGCAATCCTTTATGGGAATAAATTATCATCGGAGGTAAAATATTTCCTATTGCAGAAAATGTGAACATAACTGTTAAGATAACCTTTGGGTTATGTTCAATTTTATAGACATTTATGAAACCCTTTATAGCCAAAACTTTTTATTTTTGGGACATGAATAAAATCATGTCTCGTCACCATTGAAGATCCTTGTTGCGTCTTGAACAACATCTTTAATTCCTTTTTTATCTAGATCAGATTTTATTTGTCAAACCATTTGGTAATATTTTTTTGGTTAATGTTTGAACTTGCTGATATTACTCCCTCTGAAGTCCTTAAGGAAATATTGGGATTGCGCTTCAAAAATGCAGATAGCCATGTTCTACTTGGTCTATTTTCAACAAATGGATGTACTCTAAGATTACTCTCTAAAAATATTTTAACAGAATCCTTAATGTCGTCAACACGAACAGGAAATACTCTATTTTGACAATGAAAAATCCAGAGTTTAAGTCATTCCTCTTTATTCTTCGAAAGAAATGGATCTGGTCCATGCGTTACCTTGTTATGAAATTTTTTACCTTTACGGTAACTTATGGAGGCTGTAGGAATATTGAAAATTCTTGAAGTTTCTCGCCAACTCATTCCATTTTGAATGAACTTCAACGCTTTTTGACCATCGTTTTCGGAATACTTTTTTTTATAATTGTTTTCAGTTTTAGATCGTTTTGGCATATGTGATGGGTAGCTCTTTCGGGGCAACAGACTCAGTAAAACACAGGTTTGAAATAAAAATAAATCTATTAAGTATATATATACAATAAATAAAAACTAAAAAAAAAAAGAATTCTACGTTATATACTTATAAAACAAAAATGAATTCTACGTTTCCGTCTGGGTCCCGCGATGAATGATTTCCCCGGCAAACGTCTATAAAAGAAAAGAAACTAATTAGTACTACTAATATACTCGCTTTCGCTTCAATTCAGCGAAAGCTCCGAATATGCTCGCAAACAAAATATTTAGCTGTGCAGACCCACGGCAATGTTCAATACACAATGCCGACGGGTTCCGCTTGGCTAAGGACAGAGTGTGATCCTCAATACGGAAATCTCTGTCCCGGTTGGTTCTGTGCAGATCCACGGTAATGCTCAATACGCAATACCGATGGGTTCCGCTTGGTTAGGGACAGAGTATGATCCTCAATACGGAACTATCTCTGTCCAGAATGTCTCGCTGGTTCACTACACCGGCGAGTCAGGGAGCCTAGAGCGCTAGCTACAAGACTGTCTAATTCCGCTATTCACACGCCTTAAATAGCCGTTCTGATTCCCACTTCGCCTTCACGTTGTAGAAGTGGATGCGCAAATATTGACACTCCCACGGTTCGAACTGTTAAACGATCATAGCATCGTTACACCCCCTTCTCTTTGAAAAAAAAAAAGTAACATACCTTTTTTTTGTGTAGATGGTGTCTACAGCCTCGTGATGCCATCTATCCCTCTCGGTATCTTTATTACAATCTTCCTCCCCACGGTTTTAAATCTTTTACATGCGCCGTCGTCTGCTTGCGGCTACTACTATCGGCCAATTTCAGTTTTACTATTACTGGTGATATCACTGACGTTACTATGTATGGTCCTGAGTACTTCGGCGCTAGTTTGCTGGTGAAAGCTGCACTAGCCGATGATAGATGGTGTTCCTTTTTCATGACTCGATCTCCTGGATGTGGCTGCCAGTCTCTTCGTCTTAGATCGTAATGTTTCTTTTGGTCCTCGAAAGCGTGTTCCATGTGCACTTTCGCTAGTTCTCTTAACGCTTCTAACTTGTTTAAGTTTTCTGCATACCCCTGTATATCTTGTCCATTTGTCGCCTCTGTTGTGTCTAATTCCCTTCCGAAATTAAGAAGCGCTGGTGAAAATCCTGTTGAATCGTGTCTTGACGAATTTATGGCGTAGCAGAATTCTGGTATGAATTTGTCCCAGTCTTTATGGTTATCCTCCACGTAAGTAGCTATCATCGTTTTCAGTACTTTGTTCATTCGTTCTACTGGATTGCATTGAGGTGAGTACGGCGGTGTTAGAATGTGATTTATGTTATAGGACTTTAGGAACGCCTTAAAATTTCCGCTTGTAAATTGCGCGCCGTTGTCCGAGATGATTTTCTTCGGGATACCGAATTGCATGACTACTTTAGATCGTAGAGTGTCGATGATTGAGTTCGTAGATGCTGCTCTTATTGGCTGGGCGACGACCCATTTGGTAAACCGGTCTTGCACGACTATTAAGAAAATGTTTCCTTTTGCAGATCTTGGGAATGGTCCCATTAAATCAACTGAGACAGTATGCCAAGGCTTTTCTACAGTGGACGGTTGCATTTTCCCGGCTGGTTGCATTTGAGACGGTTTATATTGGAGGCACTTCGTACAGGCTCTAACGTAGTCTGCAATTTGTTTAAACATCTTAGGCCAATAGTACTTTTGCGCTATTCGGCAAATTGTTTTTGCAATTCCTAAGTGGCCTGCTGTGGTCGAGTCATGATTTTCCTCCAAAATATCTTTCCTTTTATATCTTGGTACGCATAATTTCCATGGGTTATTAAACTCTGGGTCGGCTAAATTACGGCTGCTCCAAACGTGTTTATATAATTTCCCGTTTGATATTTGTAAATCCGGGAAATCGTCTGGGTTCTGGAGTACATTCCTATATAAATTATCGTACCAACTGCATGATTCCAGTTCTGATGCTAATAATTCCGACTCTGGTTCTTCGCTCTGGTTTTCTTGTGGTTGTCGTGACAAAGCATCTGCTACCTTGTTGAAGACTCCCTTTCTATATATTACCTCGAAATCGTACTGTTGCAGTTCTAAACTCCACCTGGCTAACCGACCTGACGGGTTTTTAAGGTTCTTCAGCCATTTGAGGGACTGATGGTCTGATATGACCTTAAAATTGTATCCTTCTATATACGGCCTCATTTGCTTTATCCCGTACACGATGGATAGACATTCTTTTTCCGTTGTGGAATATTTTGTCTCGGCTGGTGTGAGGGTTCGACTAGCATATGCAATTACTTTATCCTGGCCGTCGTATTTCTGTGTTAGTGCAACTCCAAGTCCACAGTTCGACGCATCTGTTTGCAGGTAAAATGTTTTCGAAAAATCGGGGCATGCTAATACTGGGGCCGATGTAAGTTTTGATTTTAGCTCTTCAAACGCGTTTTCCTGCTTATCGGTCCATTTCCATCTTACCTTCTTCTTCAGAAGCATGTTTAGCGGTCCTGCTATTGTCGAATAGTTCTCTATGAATCGGCGGTACCATGATGTTATTCCTAGGAACCGGCGGAGTTGACGCACATTTCTCGGTGCTGTAAGTCCGGTTATAGCGTTGGTTTTCTCCGGGTCGGTTTTTATTCCTTCTGCTCCAACCACATGTCCTAAGTATCTGAGTTCTGACTGGCAAAACGTGCATTTCTCGAAGTTCAGCTGTAATCTGGCTTCTTTCAGTCTTCGGAAAACTTCATGTAGGTGATTTAAATGCTCTTGGAGCGTTTTAGATATTACTACGATATCATCCAAGTAGGCAAACGCGAATTCCATATCGGGAGGTATTACCTTATCCAGTAGGCGTTGGAAAGTGGCTCCTGCGGAATGCAGTCCGAATGGGGTGGTTTTGAACTGAAAATGGCCTTTTCCGGGTACGCTGAATGCTGTCACTGGGCGGCTTGTTTCTTCTAGGGGTATTTGAAAATATCCCTGTTTCAAATCGAGGGTCGATATAAAATTTGCTTCCTTAAGTCTATCCAGAATTTCCGATATTCTGGGTAACGGATATGCGTCCTTATCTGATAGTTCGTTGACTTTTCTAAAGTCAATGCAAAATCTGTACGAGTTATCCTTTTTCCTAACTAGTACAATCGGTGAACTCCAACCACTTGTGGAGGGTTCGATGGTTCCTTCTTTTAACATTTTGTCCACTTCTTGGTTGATGATCTGTAGCATTGCGGGATTGTGCCGCCTATAAGGCTGCTTGACTGGATCGCACTTTTTCTTCAATTTTATTTCGTGTCTTATTAAGTTCGTGGGTCCTGTTATATTCTCAAACTCCCTTAGTTCTTTTCTTAGGAACCTTTCTAACTCCGTATTTTGAGTGGAGTCTTTTAAAGTGTTACATGTCTCTTCTTGATGTTGTATGTATTGTTTGGTCATATGTTTATCGAATTTAAGTTCGATAGAATGGTTCCTGAGGAATTCCACTCCTATTAATGCATCTTCCGTCAACCCTGGCATTACTATGAATGTTTGTCGGGTTTGTAACTTATCGATCTCGCATTCAATTGTCAACTTCTGGTTAAGCTCGATTGACGCTCCATTTGCTAGTCTTGTTCTCCCGCTGTAGCTATCTAGAGAGTCCTTGTATATCTGAGCTATTCTATCCCCGACGTAATTTTTGGTAGTTCCTGTGTCGATGAGCGCTCTGTATGTTCTTTGCCCTATTTTTAGTGATGCGAATAGTCGAATGTCATTGCTTGCTGGCTGTGTAACGGCGAAAACGAATGGAGTCGAATCTTGTTTTACAGACTGGGACGACTCCTTGTTTCTCCAGTCTGTAATTCGTTTCCCTGACGCCTGAAACAGCAGTCGCTGCTGTAAACCCCTTCTCTGCCGCAACGCGAACAAAACTTTTTCCATGGGTTTTTGCAGTTTTTACGGTTGTGACCTGGCATCTTGCATCTAAAGCATGCCGTTTTCGCATCGTACTCTGCTTGCTCCGTGCGTCTCCAGTTTCCACGGCAAATCTGATTTGCTCGGGTCTTTTCGTCTTCTAGAGCTTCGTATTCTTGGGCTAAATCCCGTAATTCGGCTAAGTTTCCGAAATCCCGGCGGCGAGCATAAAGCTTATATTCTGGTAACAAATTTTTGTATATCCTTTCGAGTTCTTGGTTTTTAGAAAAAGATCCTTCTCGTCTGATTAATGTTTGAATCTCCGTGATATATCTATCTACTGGTTCGTTCTGTCTCTGTTTTCTGTTTCGGATTTCCTCTTCTAGTTGTAGCAAATATCCCCTGGGATAGAAAGCTTTTTTAAAATCTTCGCTGAAATCTGTCCATGACTTCCAATTTTTGTTATTGTTTCTGTACCATAACAAGGCGTGGTCTCCTAATAATTCTGGTAATGCTCTTAGTAGATCTTGTTTATCGATCTCGTAGGCCAAGCTTAATTCGTCTATCCTCTCTAAGAATTCTATTGCATCCGAATGTTTCTTGTCGAAGTGTGTGTTCCACTTTCGTACTTGATTTAGCAATTCTGGTTGCCCCATTTGTTTCGTTATTGTTAATTCCTGTAATTGTCTTCGGATGCCCGAAATTTCCTGGGCCAGTGTGTCGGATTCTGTTCCCTTGGAAGTTTTTTCTTTTGGGATTGTTCCTGTAGCTTCCTCGCGATTTTTAAAATAGGTTCTGAGTCGTGCTCTTAATTCGTCGACGGTTCCCTTGGGATCTAAGCCGTATTTTTCGGCCTCGCTCTGCAATTCCTCTTTGCAAAGTCGGTTTATCCACGACGTACCTGTTACTGAGTCTGTGTCTTTATCTGTCGGCATGTTTTGCTCGGGCGCCAGTTTGTGATGGGTAGCTCTTTCGGGGCAACAGACTCAGTAAAACACAGGTTTGAAATAAAAATAAATCTATTAAGTATATATATACAATAAATAAAAACTAAAAAAAAAAGAATTCTACGTTATATACTTATAAAACAAAAATGAATTCTACGTTTCCGTCTGGGTCCCGCGATGAATGATTTCCCCGGCAAACGTCTATAAAAGAAAAGAAACTAATTAGTACTACTAATATACTCGCTTTCGCTTCAATTCAGCGAAAGCTCCGAATATGCTCGCAAACAAAATATTTAGCTGTGCAGACCCACGGCAATGTTCAATACACAATGCCGACGGGTTCCGCTTGGCTAAGGACAGAGTGTGATCCTCAATACGGAAATCTCTGTCCCGGTTGGTTCTGTGCAGATCCACGGTAATGCTCAATACGCAATACCGATGGGTTCCGCTTGGTTAGGGACAGAGTATGATCCTCAATACGGAACTATCTCTGTCCAGAATGTCTCGCTGGTTCACTACACCGGCGAGTCAGGGAGCCTAGAGCGCTAGCTACAAGACTGTCTAATTCTGCTATTCACACGCCTTAAATAGCCGTTCTGATTCCCACTTCGCCTTCACGTTGTAGAAGTGGATGCGCAAATATTGACACTCCCACGGTTCGAACTGTTAAACGATCATAGCATCGTTACACATATTTGCTAAAAAAATATAATAATTAGTTATTGGCCACACCTAAACATTAGTAATTAACATATGGCAATCGCTAGATTCTTCCAAAAAATTAATGTCTTAGTTATTGGCCTAGATGGCCAATAATTGACATATTGATATAAAAATTAATGGGAAAAAAAATTGATATAAAAATGAGTTGGTCTGTGTCGTTTTAACTGACAAGAACCACGTGTTCAAGTCGAGCAAGGAAGCATGTTGCTCTTTAAGTATTAACATTTACAACCATTGTCATCATTATAATTTAAATTTAAATATGTAAACCATATATTGATGTCTCCACTGCAATTTTAGTGTTAGCTACAAGTACCAAAAGAAGGCACTGAGGATGATCTGAGTTAGATCGAAAACGTTATGCGTCTCTAATTTTTGGACGACACTTTTAACAAGTTTTAATTAAATGTTTTTATACCAATATACAAATTTGATAATTTCATGCATTAGTAGTTGGCCACCTTAAAATGTACGTTACTTGAATAAATAGCGTTAGATTCGTTATGCAATTTCAAACAGGACAATATATTCTCACAATAACATAAAACATAAAGTACAAAGAGAATTTCAGTATATAGCACTTACCGGCTGACACAAGTTTCTCTAGATAAATAACAAAAATTCGCTTGCAAACTAACGGCACCGAATAGTGTCTCAATCAACGTCGAATACTGACTTGATGGTTACCTTGAAAATAGATGTGTCATACTCTAGCAGACATGATGCCAAACTTAAAAAAAGTAGTCAGATTTAACAAAATACCAACATTTTCCTAATTTTAATCAAAACATATAGGCCAATAACTCACTCATGGCCAACAACTGGTACATTAACCCCAAACATATATATATATATATATATATATATATATATATATATATATATATATATATATATATATATATATATATATATATATATATAAATATATATATATATATATATATTTATATATATATATATATATATATATATACATATATATATATATATATATATATATATATATATATATATATATATATATGATCATGACAGTCAAGATCCCTAGCCTTGCCGTTGTTAATATAACATTTCAAAATTGACAATTACATTTTTTTGATAGATTTTAGAATCCATCAATGTTTTCAAGAGTTAAATTATAAAACAGATTAATATAAAATTACTTAAATTGGGAATCTTCCGGCATTCTGTGTTTTTGCTGATTTATTTAGTAAATTAATTTTTGATGTGTCTTCACCATAATATTATCTTAATGCTACAGATCTTTTAAAGGTAAGATCGTTTACTTAATTGTTTTTTATATTATATGTATCGCTAATACCATTCTTTTAGATGAACTGATGATGCCCTTTGAACAGTGGGCGAAACGTATTCAATAAAAAGATAAAGTAGCACAACTCTTTTCTTTTTTTATCTCCAAATTGACCGAAAATATCCCATTCACTTACGAGTGCACATTTTTTTATATTAAATTAAACGGTCATATTCCTTAAAGATATATATATATATATATATATATATATATATATATATATATATATATATATATATATATATATACATCCTACTATCATTTTCGCATCGATACATTATGCTTTTACCATCAATTTAGCATCGTCTTGCAAAGTAGCATCTGTATATCGACGCTACTTTACAAGACCTTAATAACTTTTTTCCCGTACTTGTTACAAGAATTTTAACCATCTCATTGATTAGAGTCTTGATACCGTGTTGGTATTTTAAAATATCCGCTTTCTCTTTTTATCCCTTACTGAGTTATATAAGTTTATTCCAGAAAATGTTTGAGTCTAAAATGATGGTACAGTGAAAATATTATATATATTTAGTTCAGGGTTTTACCGTTTACTCGCTGCCATTATATACATGAAAATGTATATCCCACTTTCATTATCAATCATTTTAGCATCAGAAATTTGGCATCGTTGTTGAATATAATATTACCCACGACGAAATAGTAAATTTAAGAATATATATATTTTTTTCATCTACAAATCATTCTGGCATCATGTTTGGTTAAAAGTAACGGGTTATGATATATTGCAACTACCTATTGTATCTTCGCTCCAATTCGTCTAGTCGCGACGTACAGCACCTCAAATGATAGGATTTAACCAATAAAATACAATAAGACAGAAAAATCAAATATAGCAGCATGTCAAAAAGGCCTTAATTATATATCTTCGTTTCTATAAGTCCAATCGTAACGTACAGTATTTCAAATGACAGGATTTAACCAATTAAAAATAATGAAATAAAAAAATTAAATACAGCAACATGTCCAAAGGGCCGTAGTCACGTATCTTCGGTCCTATTAGTCCAATCGTGACGTATAGTACCTCTAATGATAGGATTTAACATAAATGATACAATGGGATAGAAAAATCAAATGCAGAACAATGTCAAAAGGGCCTTAGTTGTGTATCTTTGGTTCTATTAGTCTAATCATGACGTGCAGTACCTCAAATGAAAGGATTTGACAAATAAAATACAATGAGGTATAAAAATTTAATGAAGTAGCATGTCAAAATGGCCTTAGTTATGTATCTTCGGTCCTATTAGTCCAATCGTGACGTACGATACCTCAAATGATAGCACTTAACCAATAGAATACAATGACATAGAAATCAAATACAGCATCACGTGAAAAGGGCCTTAGTTACGTATCTTTGTTTTTAATGGCCCAATCGTGACGTACAGTACCTCAAATGATAGGATTTAACCAATCGAATACAATAAGATAGAAAAATAAAATACATCAGCTTGTCAAAAGGGCCTTAGTTATGTATCTGCGGTCCTATTAGTCAAATCGTGACGTTTCGTACCTTAAATGATAGAATTTAACTAATAGAATACAATGAGATATAAAAATTAAATAGAGTAGCTTGGCAAAAGGGCCTTAGTTATGTATCTTTGATCCTATTAGTCCAATCGTGACGTACAGTACCGCAAATGGTACCATTTAACTAATAGAATACTACGACGTAAAAATCAAATACATCAACACTAAAAGGACTTTAGGTATATATCTTTCCTCCTATATATGTTGCGTATCTCCGGTCCTATAGGTCTAATCATGACATATGGAACCTAAAATTATAGGATTTAACGGAGGTAATACGATGGTGGAGAAAAATTAAACATGGCGGCATCTAATAACACCTTAAACTGGCAGCAATAAAACGAATTAACGCACAGAAGTGTGTGGCATATTACGTGACATGATTATTAGCGAATACCATACGATTACGTCATACATCTCTTTGCATACGTCCACTTTTAGTTAATTACTTAGTATGTATTCAGTACTTTGCTTTACGGTTGTTGAGGCATTAACTCTTAAACAGAAGAATGTTAAAAATCTTGAAAGCTTTGAGATGTGGTGCTACCGCCGTATACTAAAAATAAGTTGGGTGGATAAAATTACAAATGAAGAGGTAATACGCAGAATAAATAACGATCCAGAAGTTATACTGAATATAAAAAAGAGAACACTTGAATAGTTTGGCCACCTGATGAGAGGACAAAAGTACACATTCCTACAAAATATAATGCATGGAAAAATCCAAGGACGCAGAAATCCAGGCCGTAGAAGAATGTCCTGGATAAGAAATTTAAGAGAGTGGTTTGGCTGTAGCACTAACGAATTATTCAAAACAGCAGTAAATAAAATTAGAATCGCCCTAATGATATCCAATCTCCGATAGCAGAGGCACTCAAAGAAGAAGATATGATAAACTCGAAAAATCTCCAACGTTCACTGTTAGACATATGCCTCCCGTTCAGTACACACATTTACTGCTCCTTGACGCTGTGACGAGAATGAGATAGGATTTAACAAATAGAATGACAGAAAACTAAAAAAGACAATGTGTCAAACCTGGAATGCGTCACAGAACGTGAAATATTAGCGTAAAATTATATGATGCCATAGACGGTTCTTTAATACCCAGCAAACTCGCTTTGTAATGTTACATAGCAGGGATCTGTGCGAGAAAAAGTCGATCATTCGTTTTATAACCCAAAGGGGACCATAAAATATTTAACGTTAAAATGTGACATAATGTAACGGTATGACAAATCTTTTTTCTCCCGCATGTGCTTGCCTGTGTACCTATACAAGGGGAGTCGTGCATAACCTTTAAGTTAATCGTAATACATAACTGCAACAACAAGTATGTTGACGACTGTTTCATAGCTAATTTTACTTTCTCTTTATAGTGCCCTGTTCACCTGTTTTGGTAATTTCGGACTATTTCATCTCTTATAACATAAAACAGTTGTTTCAGATATCTTTATCGCGTTTCCTTTTTTTTTATGGATGAATATGCTGCCGTTTTCATCTTCTACTATTTCATATGGAGCTACACGATTAACAATTCCAAATCAAGAAAAGACAAATAACACTCCGAATTATATTATACAACTAATAGGTAGTCGAAAAATAAAGAGCAAGAGGTAGATAATCAGACAATTAAGATCAGCGCTACATGATGTACGCAATGCCACATTTGAACACTACATTAGTACATTGTCTAAAGAAGATCATTCACTATGGATAGCAACAAAAACACTAAAAGAGACCTGATCAATACAACCCACCAATTAAGAAAGATGACGTTGGTTGAGGGAGATCAGACCAGGAAAAAATGTCAACATTTTCAGAATACCAGATAATAATAATCAAGCAATAGAACACTGAAAACTTTTGTTTTTAACTGTACGCCCGTGAATGACTTATTATTTTTTAAATAACACTTAATATTGCACTTTTTTATTGTATTTTTTTTCATCTTTCAAGATAATTCTTATAGGAATATATTTATTTATAACATACGGTCTTATGGGAACAAGAGTTGCAGTAAAAGATTTTTCTAAATATAGAATGTAAACCATATTTCCAATATATTTGTGAAAAAGAACCAGTTTATAATATTCCGGACGACGTAATAAAACCTTATTTTAGACTATTGGTCGATGAATTGAAATCATTGTTCAAGAAACGAATTATTCATGTGCAGATGTTTTACTATAAAAACATGTAAAACCAAAATCTCGATTAAAAAAAATGCAACCAGTTACTCACGATGAAACTTAACCCCATTATTGATTTTACAAGTAATAAAATGGGTCGACAAAAGACCAGTTTTAATCCTTACAACATTTAAACATAATAGTTGTATCTTGGTTTAATCAGATGAAAAGAAAAATTATACACAAGTACTAAAACCACAAACTATTCTCGATTATAACTTGGTGAAAAAGATTGTTGATTTTAGTGATTAAGTGGCTTCTTACCAAAGCCCAATACGCAAAATTCTGAAGTGGTACCGGAAAGTGGCAGTGGAATTAATATTTAATACCGCATTTAATACCGCAGTAGTAAATGCTTAGTTGCTAAATAATAGAAAACGTAAAAAAGCGACAACCTATCCTTGAGTTCAGACTGGAGTTCGCGAAGGCATTTGCAAATAAAGAAATGTTGTAACCCCCACGACCAGTTACACCCAAAAATACCATCTCAGGCAAAGCGATGTAGATAATACAAAGAGAAGAAAGTGTACAAGATGTAACAAAATTTTAATAAGAAGCATGACTAGTAGAAAGGACGATAGAAAAGTTAAAAAAGTTAAAACATACTCTGAAGAATGTGATGGCAAAACTGGAATATGTCTAGTGTGCTTCAATGGAGCACATTAAAAAACAATTTTACTTATACAGGAACTATTATTGAGTAAAAACGTAATATACCTCAAGTGGCCTTATAGTATTGGAAGTCGTAAGTTGATAGTTTTTAGTAGAACATTTTAATTGTTAATTACCTCCGTAAAAGTGAGTTATAGTATTTATAAAAAGATGGATGTAAATAATATGCCTTCGACATCTAAAAAAGCTAAATGTGAATATAAACGTAGATTGACCACTGCTGAATTACAATCATTGTTAGAAGCATCTGGCGAGGACGATGTAGATTAAATGAATGGTGGAAGTGACTCTGATTTACTCTGACGACATATTTGCACAAAGTCGTTCAGAAAAATCGAGGATTGCGTTTTGGAAAGAAACAACACAAACAGAATTTAAGACTTTTCTCGGACTTATGTTCCATATGGCGACAATTAAGATGAACCGTTTGATTGACTACTAGAAAAGTATGGGTAACTTCTATAATAGTGTTGACTTGACTAGATAATTGCTCATAGCCCATATTAAGAAATAAGCGAATAGACAATCCTCATTTGTCAAAGAAACTGAAAAAACGTGAAGTGGTCTAAAAACTAAAAAGTCTACTAAACTAAAAAAAACTAAAAAAGTTTTTTTAATATACCCTAAAACTAAAAGCGAAAAGAATCAATTGCAAGTTACAAAATACTTGTAGAGTCATACTGTTTGGACAAGTACAGTTGTTTAAATAATCGCTTTCTGTCATAAACAAATTGAATAAATTGTAAAATATTTTTTGATCTGCTTGATATTTAGCACACTTTAATAACTAATCAATTGGCATAATTGCCTGTCGTTAGGCCAAAAACAAAGTTATTAACATTTATAAATTACTACAAACATAATATCATAGAGTTTACGGTTTTTTGGAACTATATCAATTACTTATGTATTTAAATTTGGTATTTCTCTACATAAAAAACTTTTTATGGTCTACAACTATTATTTGAATTATTTTTCTTTAGAATGTATACAAAACGTTTTATAAGCAAAAAATTATTTTTTTTTGCCTTTTAAGATTGTTTAAAAAAACAAAGCAAAATCAACTGTACGTCTTTACGAATTTTTCGTCAGCTACCCCTCATACTATTTAGAATTTAAATTTCTGTATAAGATTTTTTTAAACTATTTAGCGAGGTTCCGTGAACTACTTTCTTATGGCATGGTCAAAGTCAAATATTATTTTTTTATGTGATGAAGCCACAATTATTGGTCGTTATTGAGATGAAAATTACATTTTTAATTAACTAATATTTAACGATACGATTTCCAATATTTAACCTTGTTTATTGTACAAATTATGTAAAAATCTGTATATCTGTTTTGATTTCCACTATTATTTTACAATAGCTTTGTTTATTGTACTAATTATGTAAACATGTGTATACACATTTTGTACAGAAAAACGTTTTTTGAGAACGATTTCCGGAATGGAAATCAAAATTTCAAACATTATCACAATCACAACCAATAATAAAGGCCTTAATCCCATAAAACCATAATATTTATCTCAAACTATTCATCGATAGCTTCGACTAAACAGGTTGTAAATTAAAATTTATGTAAAATATTCCCCTACACGATTCTCTGGGCAAAAATATCTAGGTTAAATAAATATAACATCTAAACGAAGAAAAAAACCTGTTGAGACTGCAACTTGTGAGCAGGTAGTTTCAATGTCGTTATTCGAACTTGAACCAAACCGATCGATATTTAGGTATCTAAAATATTATTTTAAGGATTAATACCGGCAACATCTACTGGCTCTAAAATGATGCCAAATACAGTGATTTTACAGCTCGATGTTAAAACGTAGGTTTGATGTAAAAATTAAATATATAAAAAAAAATCGGAATATTAAAAAACCGACAACAGTGCCAAGCCTACAAAGGTGCCCTAAACGAACATACACAATTTATAAATAGAAAATGATAGCAATTCTTGGTGATGCTAAATTACTGCAACGTGAAAAGAGTTCAAAAGGATAGCGGGATGTATATATATATATATATATATATATATATATATATATATATATATATATATATATATATATATATATGAGACATTTTTGGACAACTCCTGCATATATCTTTATTACAACTATCTGGCTTATATATGTTACAGGTACAAAATCCTAGCAACTAAACTCCAGAAGAAGCCAATGTAAAGGTTTTACCCATTCCTCACAAAACTTCTTTAGAGGATGAAGTAGTAATCGTACAATGGCTGCTAGAATCCAGTATATTCGTTCACGCGAATTCATTAGGAAGCTACCGCCTATCAGTACCGAACTTTCTGAAACTTTTCAATATCAATTGCGACGTACTAGAACATCAAAATTATAAAGTGTATTTATTATAAATAAAGCATTTTAAAACCACCCTTTTTAGTCTAAAATTAGATTAGATTAGATTAGATTATGTGAGGTCGTTAAGGCCATGCGGCCTCACCGCACTTCAACCTATAGAGATCTTTTGTGCATACCTTAATCTAGTTAAACTCTAGAATGCCAATACTTCTGATGAAGTTGATTAGCTTCCTAGGTGACTTGTTTCCTACGTCAGAGGACGCCAGACTGACCTCTCCTAGGAATTTTAGTCTTTTGCAGAACAGTGCTACGCAGTTGCATAGTATATGTTCTGCCGTTTCTTTTTCATTGTGACAGAAACGACAGTTCTCACTATCTGATTTGCCCATCTTCTTGAGATGATATCTCAGAGGGCAGTGACCAGTGAGAAGGCCAGTGACCATTTTGATATCTTCTTTACTCATTTCGAGAAGGCGGTTTGTTGCAGTAGGCGACACTTTTATGAGCCTTTTTGCTTGCCTTTGTCCTGGTGTGTTAGACCAATATGATCTTAGTTGATTGAGTTCCCAGGTACGGAGTTCCTCTCTGATGTGGCTTTTCGATAGTCCACAGAAGGGTTCCGGACTCTGGAATGGGGTATTAGCTCCTTCTTTTGCGAGGCTGTCAGCTTCTTCATTTCCTGCAATTCCCTTGTAACCTGGCACCCACATCACAGTTACATTGTTGCATTCCGCCAGCTTCTTGAGAGATTGTTTACAGTCCCAAACCAACTTCGACTCACATGTAAATGACTTTAGAGCCTTTAAGGCGGCTTGGCTGTCTGATAAAATAAGGACTCTTGCCCTACGGGCGTCTCGGTTGAGACATTCTTGGGCACTTATGTCCGTATACCATACGAGTGAACCTTCTTCCACTTTTGGTTCAATTTCTTCACCCGTTTGGTGGTTTTTTATGACCACTTCAAAGGGTGTTTCAAAGTCGAATTTGACTGGCATAACATCTGTCGGCATGTCCTTAGAATCCAATGGAATTTCTTCTAAGATTTTCAGGTGGCCAACTAGATCTCCAGGTTTCATTATTTGTGTCTGTCGCAGTTTTAAGGCGGTAGTTACTGCCTCCCTCCGTATGCAGAACTGCAAGGGAGGAAGGTTCAGCATCGCCTCTAGAGCTGCAGTGGGACATGTTGACATTGCCCCTGTGATTCCCAGACAAGCTAGCCGCTGCACTTTTTGAAGCTTGGCGTTAGCTGTTGTTTGTTGTGTTTTTGGCCACCATACGAATGATGCGTATGTGACCATGGGCCTAATTATTGTTTTATATGACCAGAAAGTCATTTTCGGTTGTAGGCCCCAAGTTTTTCCAAACGTCTTGCGGCAGGTCCAACTTGCCACCAAAGCTCTGGATAAAATTTTTTCAATATGACTATTCCAGGTGAGTTTTTGATCTAGGGTTACCCCCAGATATTTTACTTCCTTGGAATAGTCTAATGTGATGCCATTCATAGTTGGAGCCTGTAAATTGTATTTACGTCGCCTTGTGAAAGGTATCAAAGTCGTTTTACTGGGGTTGACATTTAAGCCCTCTTTCGAGCACCAACTTTTAATTTCGTTAAGAGCAGTTTGCATGAGACTAGATATAGTCTGGTCATGCTTGCCTCTAATTGTAACAACTAGGTCATCTGCGTAACCTTGGGTTATAAACCAGAATCATGCAACTTAGTGAGAAGGTCATCCACAACCAAAGACCACAGCAGAGGCGATAATACTCCCCCTTGAGGGCACCCCTTTACCGCTGTCACAGTCACAGATTCTCCTCCAATACTAGCAGTGATGATTCTCGTTTTTAGCATTGACTGAATCCATTGTATTAGTGAGACTTCAATGCTCCTATTTACTAGTGCTCTTTTTATGGATTCAAAAGAGGTATTATCGAATGCTCCCTCTATGTCAATGAAAGCGCAAAGAGCTATTTCTTTTGCCACTATTGTCTTTTCAATTCTTTCGACTAGCGAATTCAGAGCATTTATAGTGGATTTGCCAGTCTGGTAGGCAAACTGATGTTTGTGAAGTGGTTTCCTCGCTAATGTTTCGCTTCTTATGTAGTAATCTACTAGTTTCTCCATTGTTTTTAGGAGAAAGGAGGTCAGGCATATAGGACGATAAGACTTCGCTTCGTCTGTAGGACGTTTCCCCGCCTTTGTTATAAATACCACCTTTGCGTCCCTCCAAGTTTTTGGAATGTGACCTAACACCAGGCTTGCTATGAAAAAGTCTAAAATTAGTCTAGTATTAATCTGATATATTAGTATTTGAAGTCTAAATATTATATTTTGAATTGTAACTAAAGTCTTTTCTAATGTAAATAAAAGTTTATTTTGAGTGTTTGTGTTTTTAAAAAAGTATTTTTCAAAAAAAAAAACATTCATAATTCACGTCACGATTGGCCCGATAATAGCCAAGATGCGTTTTTAAAGCCCATGTGGAATGACGCCATGTTTAATTTTTCTCTGTGATAAAATTCTATTCATTAAATCCTGTCATATGACACCTTGTTCGTCACGATCTAACTAGGCATTCTACCTACCACAAAATGCACAACGAACGAGCAGATTGAACCTTAGTCATTTATAGACTTCGGCAAATATGCAAATAAAAATGTAGAAAATATGCCCAAAAATATGCACGTGTTTACCCGAAAATATGCAAATATTTTACAAAATATGCATACAAATAAATAAAAAAATCATAAAATAGTAACAATTTTATTTAAAAAAAAGTGTACATAACTAAATATTTCCTACTATTCATTAAGATTTACATTTATTTTAAGTAACTACATCATTTTTAAGTATGAATAAACTTATTTAGAATTATGGTAACAATAAATGACCAAGTGGTGTTCAAAATTTTCTAACAAAAACTTGTGGCTTCTGTCTGAGTACATATATTTATATATGGAAAAACTTCATTCAACATCAACTGATGTAACGGGAGCATTTTTCAAACTAACCAAAACATTTGGTTCTAAATTAATTATTTCCAAAATATTTCCAGCTAGAACACTGACTACTTCAGAAAGAATATGGTAACCTTTATTTTTTTCCATAGTAGCTTCAAATTTTTTTAAAATATCTTTTCCAATATTACCTCTAACGTTCCGACAACATGACGCAAATTCTTTTATTAATGCTGTACTTTCGAACAATGACAGTTTTGGTGATTCTAACTGAGTAATTGTTTTTTGAACAAAACTAAAATTTGATTTTATAAATGAAAGTTCTTGTTGAAGCAAGTTACTCTGAAAAGTTTGTTTAGAATCCAAAAGAGATTGGGAACTTTCATCTGTTAACGTATCAATTATGTTCTTTATTTTAACAAAATGATCTGCATGAAAATTAGCTGCTTCTAACCATGTTCCCCATCGCGTTAAAATAGGTTGTGGTGGAAGAGGAATGTTAGGTAGCATTTCTTTATAAAGTTGAATTCTTATAGGAGATTTAAGAAATACTTTTTTGACACTGGATATCATGGTATTTACAAGAGGAAACTTTTTTCGTATTTCCTCTGCAACTCTGTTTAATCCATGCGCTACACAAGTAACATGTATTAAATCTGGGAAAAATATTTTTAAATTTTGTCCTGCTTTCACCATATAAGGAAAAGCATCCGATAAAATAAGCAGTAATTTATTAGAAGGAATAGTTGTCAGAAGAAAAAAAGTTGCTAATGTTTCTTGTATAAAACGCGAAATTGTTAAAGCATTTGTTTTCTCAAGTTGCTGGCATGAAATAAGATGAGATTTTGGTAAGGTATCTTCTTTAAGAACACCAATCAATAAATGAGCAATATACTTTCCTGAGGAATCAGTGGTTTCGTCTACAGATATGTAAAAATAATTATCTGCAATTTCTTCCTTAATATTAATTAACACCGACGAGTATAGCCCGTTCACATTATTTCTTCTTAGAGACCGATCACTTGGAACATTAAGTTTGCAATATTTTTTTAGAAACGAACTAAAATTTACATTTGCTAATTTTGAAAGCGGTATGTTTGCAGACACTAATGCGCGACACAAGTCTTCATTAAAAATTTCTTGCTCATCTAATTTTTTTGAAGTAGATTGGAAACATTTAGCCATTGAAGTTTGATGTTTTCCTCCTATTTTTCCTTTTTTTGCAATGTGTGAAGCAGTTCTCACATGTTGGTCTATCTGAAATTTCTTCTCACATGCTATCTATAAATAAAAACAAAAACCTTTATTTTAACCCAACCTTTAAAATATAAAAATATACAAAGTGTTTTTGGTTAATCAAATAACTGGTTTGGAAAAAAAACACTCGCTAAATGTTTTAAATGCAGTATTAATCCACAAATTAGTTTTTGTTACTAACCATTAGTACATCATATAACTTATTTTAAAATTCAACAAAAGTTTTTTTTTGTTAATTCAATTACAATAAAAATAATTGTGTTTTAGAATAGCTGACTTCATAAAAAAAAGTAAAGGTGAAAAATTTTTCTAAATACACACCATTGTATTGTACCATGGACAATTTTTTCTCACTAAAGGAAGCTATTTTTCATTTAAAAACAACCTACGAGTACTAAATTTCAAGTAAATACGTTTATTGGTTTTAAAGTTATTGTTGTTATTAACTAAAAGAATTTAATTTTTTTTAATTTTAACACCCTGTATCTCAAAAAGTAAATAAGTTTGACCCCTCATTAACTATATCGTTTTGTTCAATTTTTCGAGAAGTATCTACAGTCAAACGTTGTAAGTGTCATTTGGAAACACCCTGTATGTATGAAATATTAGATTTTTAATAGAAAATATTAGATACTTACAATTTTGCCACAGACTGAACAGTAGATTTTTCCCATATCCATAGACAGCTCTTTATAAGGTTTAATCCAAGTTGAAGCACTGGTTGTTTTAGGCATTATAAAATCACAATCTTCCTTTTTGTTACGCACAACGAGTGTTTACGCTTTGAATATCAAAACAAAAATTATTTACAAATCTGAGCATCAAATTAGAAATGTTTAGGTACCTAATTCAATAAACTGGGAGATTTTGGAAAATCCCTAAATTAGGAACAAAACTATTAGCCGTTTACCTGCTGTTAAGATACAATAAATTGTAGATAGATTTGGGGATTAGATCATAAAATGCAAATGAGCGAACCCTTAGCGATTATCCAATAACTGAATGCCTCAGTGACCGAGACTTTCTAAGAATGTTGAAGGCTACTTAAATTGATCTTCTTTGAAATTGTAAATGTTTTGTACCTGTAGAGATTGCGTACTTAGATCATTTCTTGATTAAAATGACTACAAAATTTTATACAAGAATTGAAATAAATTGGTATGTTTAAAAATTTTCAAATACAGTATCAAAAACTGAACTTTTATGCACTTTATGAAACTTTTATACAAATATGCCAAAATATGAAATATTTACATAAAATGTGCACAATATGCAAAATATGCAATATGCATATTTGCCGAAGTCTAGTGATTTATTATGGGATTTTACATGGAAAAATACCACCAAGCAAGCGTAGAATGACTCAACACCTTTGTGTCCAATTTAAAAGTCCAATTTGCTTTCAGTGTACCAAACCGATTTGTATTTTATGCCTCCAAAATAATGAGACTGTAGACCACCAGTAGTTGCGGATCATAATCTTGATTTTTTTTCCAATATACAATATTACAATTACATATACAATTACAATAAAAGTAAGTATTGTAATTCAATATTCTTGTTTTTAATTATTGTTACGTTTTAATTTTAATACAACAGATATGTATGTGTCTCTTCTAATTCAGCAGTTATCTACTATTTATAAAATTATAGTTTATTATTTAGGTTTTCATAGAGTTTTTGACAATCTTTTAAAATATATTTTTTTCTAAAACTGTATTTTTAATATAGCCTATTTTTTAATATAGCAGCCTATGCACTAGGGTGCGGTTAAGTGAATTTTATGCACTTTTAGTAAATATACATACATATACAGAAAAGTTGTTTAAAATTAAATTTCCTATCGAAATGTTACATCTTATAGGTAGTCAAAATAGTTTTTTTGACAAAAATATATTCAAAAAACAAAGCAAAAAAAACAGAAACACTCGCGATTTTTGTTTTGTCCCATAACTTTTTTTCCGCAAGAGTATAGGTATAGATATTAATTAAAAAAAAACTTTTATTCTTCCTCTTTAAAATGACGTTAATCGTCATACTATTTTTCCAAGTTTGCCAGTCACACCATTTTTTGTTTTTAAAATTTTCCCAATTTTTTTCCAAATATTGTTCTATAAATTTTTTGTGCGTAGTTTTAGGTATTAACAATGGTACATTGAATAGAAAGAAAAAATAATAACTGTTAAAACCTAAATGACCTGACGACGCCCCTGTCGGCTTCTGCATCCCGGCGATAGCTTGTCGCGAAGGTAAGATAAGAAGTCCCATTACGGCATATTTTTGAAGGAATCTGGCTAAAACCAACCCTCCTAGAGCAAAGATATTCTGTTTCAAGGCATCAAAGTAACAACATGTATTAATTATATATTTGTAATATTTTTTATTTCATTATTACAAACAATTAAGTTTCTTTATATTTTTACGTTTACATAGAAGTATTAAACAGTTTCATTTACGGCCTTGAGATCTTTACTAAAACCACGGAAAATCCTAATAACATTAAGCAACAAGTAACTGGAAGAATTCAAGATTCCGTTTTCCATTGAATAGTTACCACAACATACTGGTCCTTCTTGTCGAATGCTTGCTGCTTTGGAAATACGAAAAATCAAAGGTTAGTGCTTTTCCTTTTACCATTATTTAATTTTTTTACATTATCACATGGGATTTACCTTTGATTTGTTTTAATTCGGTGGAAAACTACTTCTATTTTAATTGTTTGTTATTAATCACTATTTCGTACAACACACGAAACATTTATTTGATTATTTTACTTGATATAAACGCGGTGTTGTGGTATTACAGGGTTTTATTCCTTAATTTACATTTAAAAATACTAATTTGATTTATTTTTAAATAATTTTTGCATTGTTACAGTACATCACTCAACATATATATCTTTGCATCCTATTTGGATATATTTAGTATAATTTACTATAATTTACACACACTTTTGGGTTATATAACCAATACGGTTCGTCAATTGAGGAATCGTAATTACACCTTATCGTCATTTCTACATCTTGTCTGGATAGATTTGAAATATTTTCTTTTTTTTTTACAACTTTTGGGTACTCTTTACCAACCGATTTGGCTTGCCAGCGATTCCGGCACGCTTGATAAATAAATAAAGCTACATCTAAAACACTTTAATCGTTTACACATTTTCTGTGCTATTTTATTGTTTTATATCTTTTTAAGCACAAAAATTTACATTTACTTACATTTTCATTTAACACACAAAGTTAAAATACTTGACATTGTACCTTACTTATTTTACATTTAATAAATTTACTTGTCACTATGCTGAAGCTGCTGATAAAGCTAAAATTTAACGCACTTCAATTAAGGGCACTTTAACTCGTTTCTCGAATTATTTTAACTCTGTCAAAGAGCTACCTGCAACTGAAATTAACTTTAGAGATTTACAGTTGCGCCTTGAGAAAGTTGAGAAGTTCTACGACGATTTTGATATTGTTCAATTAATTATTGAGGCTAATGACGAGCATCTTTTGAAAATTCATTCTATCACTGGCCTAGCTAAAAAACTTCTTGCCAAACTTTCGACTCTGACACCTGGTTATTTTTTCGTCACACTTTCAACTCTATCATCCACACAAATTCCGAACTTTCGAACATACAAAAATTTCACTATTTGAGACTATCCTTAAAGGGCATTGATGTAGACACAATACGCAATGTAGATATTTCTGGTGCAATATATGCCACAGCATGGTCACTTTTAAGGGAAAGGTTTGAAAATAAACCACTTCTGGTTAAAAACCACATCAAAAAGCTCTTCAATTTACCCAACATTTCTAGAAACTTACATAATGATTTGTGAGCCTTATTAGACGGTTTACAAATACATCTACGATCTCTTGAATCTTTACAAATAGACATTACAGGTTGGGTTCCTCTTATTATCTACTAAATGAAACAAAACATTTAAAACTTTGCATCAATTGTTTACGTTCTGGACATCCTACTAAAAACTACAAATCTTCTGGCTGTCGTAAATGTGGTAAACCTCATCACACGCTTTTGAATTTTTATAATTCTAATCAGAACACTCCAAATTTGGAAGCATCATCTTCTCGAACACCTTCCAATCAAACTACAAACTCCTTAATAACTCACAACCATTTTGTTAGTTCGTCGCAAATTTTATTGTTTACTGTTTTAATTAATGTCTTTGACTCCAAAGGCAACATGCATGAAGCTCGTACACTGTTGGATAGTGCTTCGGAAAGAAATTTTATCACTCAACGTTTACTTAATACTTTGAAATTACCCACGACTGCAATTGATTTTTCTGTCTATGGCATAAATTAAACAAGTTCTGTGGTTCATCTTAAAATTTCTCTTACCTTCAAATCAAATACAATCAATTTTAGACGTACAATTTCTTGTTAAGTGATGCCTGAAATAACTGGAAGACTGCCTTCTGTCACACTAAACAGGGGAATCTCTAAACATTCTCTCTAATGTTACACTCGCCAATCCACACTTTAACGTTTCATCTCCTATAGACATTTTAATCGGTGCAGACACATTTTGGGATCTTTTCTGCGTTGATCAAATTAAGCTAACACATGGTCAACCAACTTTACACAAAACCAAACTTGGCTGGATTGTATTCGACTCTATACGTTTTGTTTCTCGTAACAAAACAAATTGTCACTTTTCCAGGAACAAAAATCTCGAAAATTAGCTACAGAAATTCTGGGATCTTGAAGAATTGATTCTACAACTAATTTTAATATTCAAAGTTTCTACTTTTAACAAGTTTTGCTAAGTTTTACGGCTATTTTAAATTTCTCATTTTAATTTTTTTTTGTACATTTAGGTAACTAAATAAATAATAAATAAAAACTAAAAGCTTATTTCTGTACTTTAAAATAGTCTATTGTAAAATATTCTAGGACTAATGGTAACCAAGATATATATTTCGTCAAAGTGTATACTCGGAACGATTTGTATATTATACCTACCTAAATATACAAGGAAATAATACTCTATTCGTCAGGGAAATTGCGACTGTACTTCTAAAAATCATACAAACAAGCTGAATTTTGCTATGAATGTCAATTTTAAGACCAAATAAAAAATGCAAAAATGTTTTCCGCTCCTACCCCGGGTTTTTCCCTAAACCGCTCCTCGTAGGAGGCGGAAAACCTCGATTTACCGAAAAAAAAAACTACCAACAAGAAATATAGTTAATTAGAAGAAATAAAGTTATATAGATAATTTTGAACAAAAATTTTTATTAGCACTTTTTTCTGTAGAATGAACCGGGCTCTCAAAAACAACATGCAATGCAAATCAACAAAAAATGCCTCAAGCTTTTCATATATAGTGCCATACTCGCTAATGCACAGCTTAAGTCTTTACGTCACAAAATTATATAGGGAGGAGCTTATATTGACTCCAAACAAATTCGTTTGTGTGTTAAATTGTCATAAGAAATTTTTCATTTATTGTTTACGTGCTTTGTGTATTAAAATAAGACTTTTCATTTAGATATTTAGTTGAAGAAACGTGCCAATTAAGAGATTTTTATTCGTTTGTGCCCAGGTGAGTTAATTTAATGCAATGATTATACTGTTGAAGTTTTTAAGGTTATGTTCATTTTGTTTATTTTCACTTCTTTTGATTTTAAAAAGAAATAATGGCTTTAAAAAATGTTTTAAAACTTTCGAGCATCACTGGTTTTATCAATAATAAAATTATAAAAAGAGGTGAAAATGCCTTGGAATCTGGCCATGTAAAGAAAATGGACTTCGACTCTGATTTCCAGATTATAAGGGGCAAAATATTGGCTAGTATGAAAAACAGAAGCTACAAGGTATCTATAGGTATGATAACATATACTTTAGTTAACATAATAGTGAATTATCTGGTATAATTTTATTCTAGAGTTGGAAAACAATAGTGAAATTTCATCAGCCACTTGTACTTGTCCGAGAGGCATAAAATGCCATTACATTTCGGACATTATAATATATCAGGGACAGACAAAGCATGTTTCTGGAATGCACCACCTAAACCAAAGTTTGCGCCATTACCTCAATCTGCTGAGGAGCATAATCCACCAAAGCCATATACATCTATTGAAGATGGGATACCAGAAGAAGCTATTAAAATAGCAAAGGAAAAACTAAACTGCTTTGGGAATACTGTTGGATTCACTTGGTGTTTGAAAAAGAAGTCAATAGATTCTCCAAAAAATATTGCCCCTGTAATTCAAGACATTATTTCGTCAAATTACTTTCTGGAGGCCACAGATAAAGTATCGACCTTTAAAGAAAAGTGTGCTATTGATAATCAATCAATAAAGGACATCGCTGCCTTCACTACAGGTCAGGTATTAAATGAAAATTGGTACCTAGCAAGAAAATTTAGATTGACTTCTAGCAACTTTGGTGCGGTTATTTCAGCTTGCTTGAAAAACAAATTTCCATCAAGTTTGTTTAAGACACTTTTAGGTGAGTCATAAATCTATAAAAACTGTTTTTTCTCTGCAGTTATTTTTTACTTTCGTTTATTTTGACATACAAATATTTATTATGTTTTAAGGTGAATACAATTTGGATGGTATCAAAGCTATCCACTGGGGCAGAACGCATGAAAAAGATGCTCTAAATTGTTTGAAGCAGGACTACAAATTAAACATCCAACCAACTGGAGTATGGCTCTCAAATTCAGGAGTTCTAGGAGCTAGTCCTGATGTATTGATCAATCAAGAAGAAGCCACTGTGGAAATAAAATGTCCATATTCATTCAGAAACGATCAGTTGTCAGAAAAGTTAAAAAATCATAATAAATATATTATTTTTTATGATGATGGTGGGAATTTAAGGGTAAATGAGAGATATAATTATAGTAGATAGATAGAGTTCCTTCTGGAGCGGAAGTGACGTCACACGTCGATCGTCAAGCGTACGTATCCTCATGGGTCAAGGCCACGCCCCCCTCGTGACGTAGGAACGTGCCTAGGGTCTCGAGGCCACGCCCCTCGACCAATGGTGACGTAGGAACGTACCTCGTGTCTCTAGACCACGCCCCTCGGCCAATGGTGGCGTAGGAACGTCCCCCCATGTCTTGTTGACCAATGGTGGACGTCCTCGTGACGTCGGAACGTGTCGTCGACCAATGACAGCATAGCAGCGTCAGTGGTGGGAATAGCAACACCCCCAGCGACCAATGACAGCTCAGAATTTGAATAAACATCATAGAAATGGCGGTATAGCGATGAGGGACCAATGGTGACATAGTAACGCCCTCCTCGTGACGGCGGAACGTGTCGTCGACCAATGACAGCATAGCAGCGTCAGTAGTGGGAATATCAGGCCAATGGTGGCATAGTAACGCCCTCCTCGTGACGTCGGAACGTGTCGTCGACCAATGACAGCATAGCAGCGTCAGTGGTGGGAATAGCAGGCCAATGGTGGCATAGTAACGCCCTCCTCGTGACGTCGGAACGTGTCGTCGACCAATGACAGCATAGCACCGTCAGTGGTGGGAATAGTAGGCCAATGGTGGCATAGGAACGTCCCCCAATGTCTTGCTGACCAATGGTGGACGTCCTCGTGACGTCGGAACGTGTCGTTGACCAATGGCAGCATAGCAGCGTCAGTGGTGGGAATAGCAACACCCCCAGCGACTAATGACAGCTTAGAATTTGAATAAACAACATAGAAATGGCGGTATAGCGATGAGGGACCAATGGTGACATAGTAACACCCTCCTCGTGACGTTAGAAAGTTTTCCTCGACCAATGATGCCACAGAAACGTGTCCTCGACCAATGGCGGACATCCTCGTGACGTTGGAGGCCAATGGTGTGCATCAACGGCCAATGAGAAAGACGTGCATCGACTAATGGTGGAGTCGTACCACAATATTAACGAAAAGACGTCCCCAGTCCCCCCCATTCCCCGAAAAGACGCCCCCAGTCCCCCATTCCTCCCGAAAAGACGCCCCCCCAATAATAACGAAGCTACACGTCCAACGTAACCAATGAGAACGATGTTCAATCGCTGGTCGGTGACTGCGTTCTATGAATTGACAAAGAGAAGAAGACGAATGACAGATAAAGAGAGCAATTTTTCCTCGTATTTTTTGTAATTAAAACCTACAACCATTAGCGTAAAACTTCTAAATTTTTTCAATTTATATTTTACGAGTTACCTCGTATATATTTTATCGATTACCATAATAACAAAAATTCGTTTATTTTTCAATTTATACTTTACATGATCAGTTGAAATCTTTATAAAATAGATCTTGCTACTGAGAATAATGACATCATCGGATACGCCGGCTATTAAAAATGTCTCACGCGATCACGATATATAGCCGGAAACACGTGCACATTCCAATTCGATTATTTAATGTAAGATAAAATATATTCTCTCATGGAGGCAGGAAGTTAATAATTAAGCCCGGCATGTGATGCATAAATGAATAGTCTTACGAAATATTGCGCAACATAGTTTTAGCGTGGGAGAGGCAGTTAGATAAAGAGCAGATGCACTACATATCGTCAGTTCAATTCTGATCATCCTTCAGACAAGTTGTGTGTTTTGTGCAGCGTCAGCAATTATACAAAGTACCGTTCGGAGAAGTTCTGTGTTTGTGAAGTGCCGGCAATTATATATACAAAAGTAAGTTTTATAATACTTAACCTTTTTTATATCATTTAGAATTCATCATTATCTTTACTAATTTCCAATTCTTAATAATTTTTCTGATTTAAACATTTTATTCAAATTACTTGGTTATATTCTCCGTTCTAAAAAAAAAATGTTTGTAAATAGTGCGGTATTTGTAATTTTTTGTTTCTATGAAAGTTTTGTTAGTTAAAACTATTTCATTGTTAAATTAAAAAATATACATATTATAATAGATAGAATTTTTGTAAAATAATATTGCTACTCAAAGATATTTCACTGTTAAATTAAGAAATTGCTAGTCAAAGATATGTTACTGTTAAATTAAGAAAATATATATTGTTGCAGATGGACCTAAAAAAGATTAATGCATCCTCTCTGCTTACAGAGAAGACAATCAAGCCAATTAGAAAGCTAAACAGCCTACCCGTAGGAGTACCCCAGAAGATAATTGCGGCAAGAGAAGTCGATACGAAATTTGGGAAATCCATCCTTATTGAATTAGAAAAGGAGGTGACGTTCTTGCCGCAAAGGGTGGTTGAACTCTACAGGCCGCATTTGGAACATTTCAGCGAGGGAAAGTACAGCTTGGTGTTCCGAGGAAACGTTGCCACTGGAAAGGTGCAGCCAGCCGCCTCGTTTGAAATAATAGAAAATTAGAGGATAAAAAAAAATATTGGTGAGTTTTTCATTTATTGATTTATTGCTTTTTACTTAATCATGAGTAACATTGGTGATCTTAGTAGTGACATTGTACAACATTTAATTCAAGCGCGTGATGTTTTGTTTCGAAATTATACACCGCGAGAAGCGAATATTTGGTTAAATCACATTAAAAGGCATTTGACTTTGTTTACTAAAGCGATTCGGTGTGGGGACTTGGCATTAGCTAAATTACGGCAACTACAGACAAACGCGGGGCATTTAAAGACAATTAAATCGGAAATTCAAAATTTCGGTCTTCGCGTGGGTGGTGGAATTACTAAACATCGTCGGGTTAAATGGAAAGATGTAAATTCCGCATTCAAGAGTAGAATCAGAACAGGTATAATTATTAATCTAGGACACAAAGATTTAATGCAATTTTTCGGGGATTGTTTTAAGTTATTTAGAATTCGAATTAAAAACATTTTAAAAAAATTAAATATGATAAAATGTAATATGACATTATGTGGAGAATTTATTAGAAAATCAAATCAAGGAGGTGCTATTAACCAATTTAAATATTTTAATACCAAAAACGAAGCCATAGACGCAGGAACGGACTTGGTTTTATGGTTTCACACAAACATAGTCGATAAATTAATGTCTAAGCTATCGGAATTTGAAGAAACGGGATCAGGGTGGGCTTTGAAAAAAATAGTTTCTTTAGAAGTCAATATAAATAAATATGAAGTGGGAAATGGAGCTTCGTCGTTCATTAGACTACCAGAACAAATCCAAAAGAAGCACGCATGTATTAATATCAAAAACGATGATGAAGCATGCTTTTTTTGGAGCATAGTTTCAGCGATTTATCCAGCTAAATGCAGTTCAGATCGTACATCTTCATATCCACATTATGCGACTGTCTTAAATATCGATGGGCTAGAGACACCTATGACTATAAAGGGTATTTCAAAATTTGAAAAGTTAAATAATATTTCTGTAAACGTGTACGGGTTAGAAATGAATGTTGCTAAAGAGAGAACATTTTACGTAACAACGCCGGTAAGGCTATGCAAAACCAAATTAACTAAACATGTAAATTTATTGATTGTACAAGATAAATATTTTCCAAAATTGAATGACTACGAAGCACCTATGGCTCACGATGAATCTGTAGAAATTAAGTATCATTATTGCATGATTAAAGATATGTCTCGACTTATGTCCAGGCAGTTAAGTAAGAACCGTAATAAAAAATTTTTATGTGATAGGTGTTTGAATTATTTTAGTAGTTTTGACAGATTAAATGATCATGCAAAATACTGTGAGAAAATTAATGAATGTAAAGTTTCTTTTCCATCATATCAGAATGTTGAATTTAAAAATCATATTTATAAACAAACAACTCCTTTTGTAGTCTATGCCGATTTTGAGTCAATGTTGAACAAAGTTAAAAACAGTCCATTAAAATGCAAAACAATTAAGTATCAGCAGCATAAAGCCTTTAGTGCAGGTTATTACGTAAAATGCTCTTACGATGAATCTCTGTCGTTTTACCGAAGTTACGCAGGTGAAGATTGCATGGAGTGGTTTGCCAAGGAAATGACGTTGTTGGCGGCATTTGTGCAAGGAAAAATTAAAGATATTGTACCTATGAATGCCACACCCAGTTTTAATGCATCTAATTGTCACATTTGCGAAAAAACGTTTTCAGATAAGGATGTAATTGTTCGTGATCATGACCATTTTACCGGAGATTTTCGAGGACTCGCACACCAAGTGTGTAACTTAAATTTCAAAAAACTTTTCGTTGTCCCAATTTTTTTTCATAATCTTAGCGGTTACGATTCGCATATGATGATTAGAGATCTTGCGAAAAATGGTAGTATCAGCTTACTACCAATAAATAAGGAAAAGTATATTTCATTTACAATATACGATTCTGAGGTCAGTATTAAGTTGAGGTTCGTTGATTCACTAAGATTTTTAAATTCATCATTGGACAAGTTGGCTGCCACATTGCAACCTGAGGATTTAAGATATTTAGCTAGCGAATTTCCAAATACCACTCCCGAACAAATGGAATTATTGAAACGAAAAGGCATATTCCCATACGAATATATTGAGTCTTTCAATAAATTGAATGAAACGCAACTACCATCAATTGATAAATTTTACAGCTCATTATCGGGTGAACACATCTCCAAAAATATGTATCATCATGCTCAGAATGTTTGGCAGTCATTCGGTATTAAAAATATTTTGGAATATAGTATGTTGTACATGAAAACTGATATTATGTTACTGACTTGCATTTTTGAAAATTTTCGACAAAAATGTCGAAGTACATACAGTCTTGATCCTGCATGGTACTATACCATGCCTGGATTTTCTTGGGATGCAATGCTTAAATATACTGGATGTAAACTTGAACTGCTGAATGATATCGATAAAATCATGTTTATTGAGAAAGCTATCCGAGGTGGTATAAGTCAAGTAAGTAATCGGTATTCTGAGGCAAATAACAAATACATGCATAATTATGATCCATCAAAGCCTAGTAAATATGTGCTATATTTAGATGTCAACAATTTGTATGGTTGGGCAATGTCTCAATTCTTACCATATGGGGGTTTCGAGTGGGTCGATACCAATATTGATGTCTTGTCTATTCCTGACGATGGAGATACAGGATACATACTACAAGTGGATTTGGAATACCCAGAACACTTGCATGACTTACATCGAGATTTACCGTTTTGTTGCGAACATCGTGTGCCACCAAGAAGTAAGCTTCCAAAACTTATGACCACCTTGTACCATAAAAAAGAGTACACTTTGCATTATCGCAATCTAAAACAAGCTCTGAATGCAGGACTCAAACTAACAAAAATCCATAAAGTGTTGAAATTCAAACAGAGCGCTTGGCTTAAGCCATATATCGATCTTAATACAAAATTGCGAACTGCAGCAACTACAGCATTTGAAAAAGACTTGTACAAGTTAGCCAACAACGCCATATTTGGTAAAACGATGGAAAACATTAGGAAACATCGCATTGTAAAACTTGTATCAAAATGGGATGGAAGATATGGAGCGAAAAATTTGATTGCTAGTCCAAGATTTCATAATAGAACTGTGTTTAATGAAAATTTAATGGCAATCGAACTTAACAAAACAGAGCTCATTTTCAACAAACCATTGTACATCGGCATGTCAATTTTAGATATATCCAAAGTGTGTATGTACGATTTTCATTATAACTTTATGCTGCCATATATGGGAGTTGAAAATTGTAAGCTAATGTATGGGGACACTGATAGTTTTATCTATGAATTAAAATGTGATGACGTTTACAGAGATGTTATTAAAGCAAATTTATCCAAATTCGATACATCAGACTATTCTGAGAATAATATTTATGGAATACCTCAAGTCAACAAAAAAGTTCTCGGAATGATGAAAGATGAGGCAAACGGTCGCATTATGACTCATTTTGTCGGACTTAGATCTAAAATGTATTCGTTTAAGATTAGTACGACGGATGAGGATCGAAATGCATTGTGGGATAAATACAAGAATAATATGGATGATGCAAATATTGAAAGACTTGCAAATAATTTAGGCGTCACAAAAAAATCTAAGGGTGTAAAATATTCAACGGTAAAAAATGACATTACTTTCGATGATTATGTTAAGTGTTTAAACGAATTTACAACTAAAAGTGTTTCCCAATCAACGTTTCGTTCCTACGCCCATGATCTTTTTACAATAACACAAGAAAAAATTGCATTAAGTCCGTATGACGATAAACGTTACTTGCAACAAAATTCTCATGACACTTTACCTTGGGGTCATTATGAAACCACAATGATTGAGTAAAAACAAAAATTAATAAATGAAAACATAACCAATTTTTTTTTATAGCTTTATCAATCTCCACACGAAAATGGATTGGCTATTTGTTAAATGAATATGTAGAATGATAATTGTAATTTAGTGAAAATCAACATTTGTAATTATTATAAGTAGAAAATAAAAACTCTAAAAAATATACATTGTTTTCCTGTAATTTTAAGTCTCAGCTTATCTTTTCCAGCGTTGTGAGACATTCAACGTGAAAATAAAAAAGACATGTTTGCATAAATAGCATTTATTTTGATTATTACATAAAATCATTTACAACTTTAATTTTATAATAATATAAATATTCTCTTAAAGCATTACTTAACAAAGTGTCTGTGGAAATTTCGCAAAACGCAGTTAAAGCTTCAAGTGGTCCATATAAACTGCTTCTGCTGCAAAAGTTTGATTGTATCAAATCGATAACATTTCTATAATAAGCATGAAAGTGTAAATTATCCAATAACGATACACGATGGCACACCAGACTGCTGTTTACTTCTAGGATTTGGTTGACATCCCTTTCATCTAGATAGTATTCCAGACCATGCTTTTCAATAACAAGGAACTTGGTTGAATCATACACTATTTGTTTAATTTTACAATAGTCTCCACACTGAAACTCGATAGGATTGTAATCATCTTGAGAGGTGCTGTTAAAGAAATCGCAAATCTTCTGCTTAAAAATTCCGATTATATCATCCCACTCGAACGTGTTTAAACTAATTCTTGCATTCTTGTTGTGCTGACACAAAATAATGGCTGATGAGAAATGACGAGCTGGAGAAAGGCCAACTTTGATTATACACTTGTCAAGCGGAAAGGATGCTTCTAGTAAATAATATGGTTCATTTTTGGCTGCTTCTTCGAATGTCGCCAAAACTCCATCTAATTCAGCTTCATAATCGATATCATCTGATGGTGAAGCAGCAGCTACCACCATATCGTCTGATGAACTATAACCACTATCTTGAGAACTCATATTGATGAACTGGCAGGAACAACTGGGCATGAGCTTGCAGCATTTATGAAATTTATACTTTTTGTCACCCCCCACTCATTTAGTGTATATCTACGCGGTGTATGTAAAAGTAGATCCTAAATGATATCTTTAACGTTAATCCAACTATTATGGCTACTATCGAATCCCAACCATTGAACATACATCTTATTTCCACGTCTGCGCAGTACTTTCTCTACTAAATATATGTCTTTATTTTTTGTTTTCTGTAATTCTTCTTCGTAGAATGCTCCTTTGATAGGCGCTCCAGTCATATCTTCAATCAAGTATGTTGTGGGATTCGTTATTTTAATTTCAGTAATTTTAAACAGTTCTGTTGTCCAATTCGGTTTATATTCCTTATCGAAAATGTGTTTATTTTTACTAATGCGAACCACGTCACCAACTTTCAATTTTCTTGGACCGGCAATTTTCAAGTGAGTATAATATTTTCGTAAAATTTCATTTTCGTTAGATTTATTAACATCAATAGGTCTAAGTCGAATTTTGCTGTGTTTCGTGTTGTTGTACTCTTTTGTAATTTGAGGCAAGATATCAATCCATTTGTAAGTTCCATTAAGACTGAAATACTTGTAAAGTTTTTCCTTCAATGTTCGAATAACTCGTTCACATATGGCTGCTTTTTTAACACTAAAGGTATTATAGTGATTAATACTATGCTGTTTCATGAGATTTTGAAACTTGGAATTAAAAAATTCTGTGCCTTGGTCTGTTTGTAAATTTTTCGGACATCGTCGAGTATGAGCGAGAATATCCGAAAATGTTCGAGTAATTTCCTCCCCTGTTTTCGTCTTTAATGGTCGAGTCCACACAAACTTTGAAAAACAATCAATTACAACAAGAATGAGCTTGTAAGATTTATTTTGACTGGCATAAGGTCTCATCTCAGCAAGGTCCATTTGCCACAAATCGTCTAGTCCTTTAATGATTGTTCGTCGACGAGGATAATTTTTTCGTGCAGGCTTGTGTAGCTCGTTAACTAGTTGTATCTTCTCCTCGGTAAATGCCATGTCTAGCTTCCAACGATTCGATTCTTTGAACTAACGCTAATTCGTTGTTCCGTTGGCTTTATTATGTAAGAGGTAATCTTCCATTACATTAAGACGCTCATCTAAATCATGTGAATTAAGATCCGCCGTTTTAATCTTTTTTTCTATTTCCAACGTTTTCATCATAATTTGTGCATTTTGGTTGGCGGCATCTGTAATATTCTTCGTCATTTCTTGTTTAAATATATCAAGATCATTTTTAAATTCATGCATTTGTTTTGATAAATCAGATATTTTCGAAGCAGTCATTTTATTCTCATCAGACAACTCGTTAACTTTTTTACTTAAATTAACTTCTATTTTACTAATGGAGTTTGAGATTTTTTGTTCGAGTTGAGTATCTTTTTGAATTCTATTTTTTTGTATCAAATTAATCTCTTTTCTTAGAAAAGTTTTCGCACGAACAATGCTGTCATCTACATATTTCTTATTGGAAAGATGATTACCTGCTACAGGAGGATCTCGTGTAATGTCTTTATGTACTTCATGTATCTGGTTTTGTAAATCCAAAATGGATTGCTTTAAGCCTTCACTTAGCTTTTTAACAACTTGTTCATTAGAACGGTAATGATGACGACCAAACTTGTCAACACTCATGTTGGAAATGATGTTCCAATAATCCAAACATTAATATATAATATCTGCTTCACGTAATTCGTTGATAATGGCAACAATTTCGTTATTGTGGGATGTGTTTCCTGCTTCTTGGGAAGCAACCAGCAATTTGAGTCTGTCGCATAGTTCGTTTGGATCATCCCAATATACATATTCAATAGGATTATCGTTGTAGATCAAATGAGAATTATCGACGAGCCCTGACCCTTTGGAGCTAGATGGTGAAGATAACGATGTTCGAGGAGACGTTGTCATCGATGATGAACGAGTCGTTTTTGCTAAACGAACAAGACCTTCGAAAGGTTGTCTCTTTAATGCAGTAGATCGAGTTTTCGGTGGCGATTTCTTTGTTGTTTCATCGGTAGGTTTAAATAGCGGTTTGATAATATGATGATATTTTTTTCCAGTTGCACCTTTAAGACGACCTTTGGAATCCAGATGAACTTCTGTACTATTTAATAAACTTTTATAGTGCTTTAAATCTGTATCATTATAATCTTCAGGGTTATCATAGAAAATTAGATGGTATAGACCTGGCGTTCCCGGCACCCATCCTCCTTCCCCACTACCATCACTGATGACTTGTATACTACCTTTGTTTTTGTTAAAGTTTATTCGTCGTTTACCCAACATCCAGCCAATTTCATCATTGTAAATAGGTCCGTAGTTTTTATCAATTTTATTATCTTTCATCCAAAATTCTTTTATATACTTATGGCTCATTGGAGGATATTGCTCGATATATTCATCAATAGCCTCTTTCGAAACATTATTAGGATCAAATATATCATGTTCGTTAACTTGATCGATTGATACTGCATCGGAAAATACATCGTCATCTCTGGCTTCTTTTTTTATCTCTTCCTCCGTTTTCACATCTTCTTTTTTAACGTGTCTAAGCTTGTTATTAATAGCATGATGCAACGTTTTTGACGATTGCGCAATATCTGTTAGAGGTTTAGCTATGGGCTTAAAGAGTTTATTTAGCGACTCATCTTGTTCTGTTTTACCTAACTTTAATGCCAAATACTTTTTGCGAATGACACGAGCTAGTTCGGCAACTTTACGCGTGCGCGCAGCTACCTCTTTGTCTGACATATTGTTATACAATGCGTGTTTTTCGATCATACCTACAGTTTTATAAACTTGTCGAAACCTTTACGATATCGTCCGTTAGAAATATCGAAATCCTTAACAATGACGAATGTACCGTATTTGTCCTTCCAACATTCGGAACAAAATTGTTTAAATTGCTCAAATGTCATATCAGGTGATACGTGGTCATCAAAGACGTGTTTCAAATTGAGCTCATCTTGCTTAAACAATACAATAAGATTCGCATTATCACGTAAAAGTTGTTTGCCTGCTCGACTGTATGATTGACATAGGTATGCACAATCAATGTCTTTATGTCTACCCATACAGTAATATTCACGTATTGTTTGTTGTGGATCCGTTGATACGTCATCAAATATGAATATTGAGTTTGGTTTAGCTTTACTTGGGCTTATAACATCATCATTATCTTTAAATGGAAAATAACCTACTTCTTTCACAGACTCCAACACTTCCTTCAAAAATTGATACTTGGGCTGAAACAACGACTTTGAATAAACGTAAACATTTTTGAATTTAGCGCCATTCAGGTCAAAAAGTAATGCCAACATAACATTAGTTTTTCCACATCCGCTTGGACCACATATGATAGCACGAAATGAATGTGGTAGCAATGCACCATGTTTGCTGGTTCTTGTCACGTTGTCGACAAAATCCAAGTTTTCCACTGCTAGTGTCTTGTCTTGTTGAATGACCTTCATCTTGTGATTGAGATGTATTTTGTACACATGGTTATATAAAGACATTTTTCAAAAAGCGATTCATTTCAATGTTGATCGTTCAAGGTGAAGGAGTGTTGAATTCTCTGATCAATAGTCTACCGTTTGAATTGCATGCTCCTGGTTACCAATATCTAGGACCTGGAACTAAATTACAGAAACGTCTAGCTCGTGGAGATCCGGGGATAAATCCGTTAGATCGAGCTGCGAGAGATCACGATCTCGCATATTCCCAAAGTAATTCATTGAAAGATCGACATAAAGCAGATTGGGTGTTGGAAAATAAAGCGTGGGAACGAGTTAAAGCAAAAGACGCATCTTTGGGTGAAAAAACCGCTGCCTGGTTAACTACTACAGCAATGAAAGCTAAACGAAAACTGGGTATGGGTATGAAACGTGGTAAAGGTGTTGGTTCATTTAAGCGACATGTGTTACAGCCAATTATCAAAACATTGAAACGTGCTCCTCCGTCACCAAATCTGCGTAAATCCGCTCTACTTGCACTTGCAGCAGCTAGAACAGCCGTTAAGAATGTAGGTGGGAAGAAAAATGTACGTGTTCCAAGAATTATTCCATTTGAACCAAAATCTGGTGGGATTTTACCTTTAATCCCAATCTTTGCAGGCCTATCAGCTCTCGGAAGCCTCGCTGGGGGCGCAAGCGCGATAGCGAAAACTGTTATCGATTCAAAGAATGCTCAAAAGAAACTAGAAGAAGATAAACGTCACAACAATGCAATGGAACATCTAGGCAAAGGATTATACCTGCGAAAAAACGCTAAAGGTGGCTTTGTATTATATTTAAAAAAGACAAAAAACTTCCGCTGAAGCTACCTAATAGGCCTTTAACCAATGTGGATTTAAATAGATTTGTTAAACTACTTAAAATTTCAAATTTCCGCGGCGTGTTCATGCGAGATAATTTACCACGTAGCCCTCGTAAACATGAATGTGCTATTATTAATCTCGACATTTCCACAAACCCCGGTACACATTGGGTAGCTTACAGAAAGATAAACAACGATATAGAGTACTTTGATTCATATGGTTGCTTGAAACCACCGCGAGAACTAGTATCCTACTTGAACGGTGGAAGAATTTTCTACAATAACGACCAATATCAAAGTTATAACCAAATTAACTGTGGACATCTTTGTTTAAAGTTTCTCTACAATGGAACCATCTAACGATATATTGAGAAGTGCCATTTGCATTTTTATGAAAAATATAACAAGCGTTGTTTGGTATGAACTACTTCAAGATATTCGTCGCGCACTAGAAGATTATTTACCCTGCAAGAAAGACTATGATAGACATGAATGGAGTGATGTTTGCGGCATGTATATGGAAAGTAGATGTGTATTTTGTAATGTGTCATATTATGAGAAAAATTTGTAACAGTATAAGAATAAATAAAGGAATTTTTAACATATTTTGCTATTTAATTTCATACACCTATTCAAATGTATCAGTCATGTCTCGATTGTTGACCTTGACAAGTACTTCCAACGAGTTTTCGTTTACTCCTCAAGTACCTCTTGTGCTTGACCCTAACCGACAGTATTATGTAGCAGTGTTGGGATTTCATACATTTAATTCGATTCCAAACATCGATGGCGAAAAGTTTTACTACTACGAGAAAAATGATCGAAAAAAGTTGTGTAGCATCGATATTCCGTCTGGATCTTATGAAATTACCGATATCGAAACGTATATTTATAACGCATTAATCGATAAATATAATTCGATTCGAGATAATGAGTTCATCTTAAGACCCAACAACAATACGCTCAAGTGTGAAATCTTTAGTCAAGATCATGCTGTTACTTTCGAGAAAGATGACAGTCTCGGCAAAATATTGGGTTTCTCATCAAACAGAATATTGGTGCCAGGAAAAATGCATTCTTCGGACCAACCTGTAAACATTATAAAAGTATCGAGCCTACTTTTTGAATGCAACATTACCGAAGGAGCCTTTTACGAGGACAGACCTGCGCACACCGTTCTACATTTCCCGATAAGTGTTGATCCTGGTTTCTCTATTGACGAACGTCCTCATAATCCTATATACATACCAGTAAGCAATAGCATACGTGAAATTGCCAACATTACCGTTAGCGTACTCGATCAAGATTTAAGACCAGTCAACTTTAGAGGAGAGAAAAGTACACTTCATTTGGATTTTAAGGAAACGATATAGATGGGTTTAATTATAAAACAAAGCTCTACGCATCAATATCCATTAGTCTCACGCAAATCTTACAAGCGACGTGACGTGTCTGCTGTCAATAAAGCCTTTCTCGTTTCCATTGGATTACAGCTAAAAGATGTCAAAACGTCAATACATTCGACGACAGGTTCAGGAACCTCAACCACCTATTTTAGATCTGTACCAGAAACCTCAGTTCGACGATACTATTAGAAAAGAAGAATTTCGTACATATACACCTTACATCAAGTCATTTAATAATAGCGACGTTGTCGAGTTTATCATCAATCAATCAGATGCATTTTTTGCCATACACGAAACACTTTTGGAAATTAAAGGAAGTATAAAGAAAGTGGGTACTGGAACTGTTTCTCTTGCACCGAATGCTGGAGCCTTCTTGTTTGATACATGTACATACATCCAAAGTTCACACGACATGGAAATAGTTCGAGATCCTGGTGTAGTTAGCACTATTCGCAGTTTGTTGTGTTACACTCCTGACGATTCCAAGTATCTCAGTACTGCAGGATGGAACTATCCCAATAATCCACATTTATCGGGAGACAGCTTTAGTTTACTGATTCCGATAAAACATATTTTCAACATTTTCAACGATTACAATAAATTAACCTATGGTCGTCAAGTGTTTCGATTTGTTCGAGCACGTAATGATAGAGACAGTATTTTAGTGGAAGAACCTAATGCCACAACAACAACAACAGTGTCTTTAACTGTTACCAGCATGGAACTGAAGGTCAAACATGTCTTTCCGAATGACGATGTGAAAATTGACCTAATGACTCCGATTAAGAATAATACGCCGATAACCATACCTTTCCGTAAATGGGAACTTAATGAACTACCTTCACTTACGGCTGGATCCCGACGTGAGATATGGAGTGTAAAGACAACTTCAGCTGTTGAACGTCCACGCTATGTCATTGTAGCTTTTCAAACTTCTAAACGAGATGACATTCACGCCAATCCAACGTTATTCGATAACATTAAGGTGTCCAGCGTACGAGTGGTTATTAATGGTGAATATTGGCCTAACGAGAGAATGCAATTGGATTTTGCGAAAAATGATTATGCTATAGCTCACTACAACTATACCCAATTCTTTCCCAGTTATACTCATTCGTCAACAAAACATCCAATCTTGGATTATAATGCTTTTAAAAAATATGCTTTGTTTACTTTCGACTGCTCCAAACAGGATGATACGTCATTTAGATCGGGAACCGTTGATATTAAGTTGGAAATCGAAGCAGATGAAGGTTTTCCTGCAGGCACTCGAGCGTACTGTTTAATTGTCCACGACAGTCTACTCGAATACTTTCCTCTAACTGAAGTTATCAAAAATATCATTTAACTTGACTTATTCAATCATATCCAATTCAGTATACTATCAGCCATCATGAGGATCGCATTAGTTGACATTCAAGGATTCACCGTAGATGGGTGGTTTGTTCCCAAAGAACTCAGCATTGAAATTGGCTTTAAACATTGCCATTATATATTTAAACCTCCACAACCGTTTGCTACATTAAGTAATCAAGATAAGAAGACTGCTGTGTACTTGGAGAAAAACGTGCATGGTCTTCGGTATTCTAATGGAGATGTTAAATATTCAAAAATAAATAAAATACTGGAATCTAAGTTGTTGTATGCAGCTGACTACATCTACGTTCGCGGAGAACAACAAGCAGAATTTTTAAGATACAAATGTTATATGCTTGACGTCTGTCCCATAATTATTGATGTTTGCAAGTTTGATGATTCTCCATACTCCACTGGAGGCTTTGCTCCACATGAATACAACTGCCACGCTACTGGACTATTTTCCTGCTCCTCGATAAATGTGGATCACCTCCGTCAATGGCTGTGTAACAAAATATTACCTATATAAATTGGATTTTTTTTAATAAAAGATTAAAAGTTTTATTTTAGTTTTATTTTAACAGTTTTACATATTTATTTTAATGCAAGATGATTCGCATTTACGATTTACAAGAAATTTTTTAATGATATTAATCGCTATAAAGGCATTTATTACGAATATAATACTTAAGAGTATAATCGATAAACCATATTGATCGATGTCATCATTATTAGTTTTGTACCATTTTGAATCACTTTCGGTGTTATTTGGGGATATTAGCTTGATCTTATAGAATGCTCCTCCTGATTTTGGTATCGCTTTGAAAAATACTGGAAGCTGTCCATAATTCACCACTTCATGATCCATTAGAGTCCAGTTCGGTCGATTACAATCAGTTTTTTCATCATTAAAACATATCGCCTGGTTCTTAACGTTGTTTGGAACGTTTGTATAAAGGACATTGTTAACAATAGCTGTAAGGATGATGAATGAGGTTGTTAGTGGAGGCATCTTGTCGGTTGAATTCTTTTTAACGGGTATTGTGTTGTTTTTGGTAACTTTCTTTCTGACAAATTAAACTCTGCAAATCGTTTTTCAATTGCAGTTCTATCTTCGTACCACTGTATATTGGCTTTTAACTTTTGTATTTTTTCGTACAACTCTTCTAATCTACACCATATGGAAGTCATCGATGAAATAAATGTCTTTCGCTCCAAAAGCCAATATAAATAATATTCTTAATCACTCCCACTACCCTGGTATAATAAATAGAAATAAATGTTTTAATCCTTTATTCAAAAATACTGTTATTTAATTCACTAATTGTATCTTCCTTATAATAATACAAATATTCCCTTAATGCTAAACTTACAATACTAGTATCACAAGAAGCCTCACAAAATGAATATAAAATGTCTATTGGTTGTAAATCGTTTTTGAATGAAGTAGCAATTTTTAACGCATTGCAATAGTAATCTAAAAATCTCAGTCCTTCGAGAAAACGAATGCGTGGTAAAATTAACTTTTCATTTCCTTCAATAAGATTTTTAACATCTTTTTCAAATATCTGCAAAGTAACACCAAGTTTCTTAACATTGAGCCATTTAAGTTGATCTGTCGCTTGAGTTTCAATTGCTAACAATTCACAACATTCTGGAGGTTCATCTTCACAATAGCATTGCAGAGGCATCAGGAAAAACTGATTATATTTACGATTAAGTTCATCGATGAATTGGATCCAATCACATATACCGAACGATATCTCATTATTCTCGCTGCTTAATTTAACACCTGGTCCAAATGATCGAGCTGAACTTAATCCAACTAATACTTTTAAATGCTCAAAATTATACAAAGTATTAAGCAGCATCATTTCACTTTTGGCTCTTACTTCCACACTGTTCATGTTGTAATGACTACGTTTTACGAAATAACGCTGTGAACATGAACACGTTTAATTATATCTTCTTACCTCTCCACACCTGCCTCTCCCACGCTAAAACTATGTTGCGCAATATTTCGTAAGACTATTCATTTATGCATCACATGCCGGGCTTAATTATTAACTTCCTGCCTCCATGAGAGAATATATTTTATCTTACATTAAATAATCGAATTGGAATGTGCACGTGTTTCCGGCTATATATCGTGATCGCGTGAGACATTTTTAATAGCCGGCGTATCCGATGATGTCATTATTCTCAGTAGCAAGATCTATTTTATAAAGATTTCAACTGATCATGTAAAGTATAAATTGAAAAATAAACGAATTTTTGTTATTATGGTAATCGATAAAATATATACAAGGTAACTCGTAAAATATAAATTGAAAAAATTTAGAAGTTTTACGCTAATGGTTGTAGGTTTTAATTACAAAAAATACGAGGAAAAATTGCTCTCTTTATCTGTCATTCGTCTTCTTCTCTTTGTCAATTCATAGAACGCAGTCACCGACCAGCGATTGAACATCGTTCTCATTGGTTACGTTGGACGTGTAGCTTCGTTATTATTGGGGGGGCGTCTTTTCGGGAGTAATGGGGGACTGGGGGCGTCTTTTCGGGGAATGGGGGAGACTGGGGACGTCTTTTCGTTAATATTGTGGTACGACTCCACCATTAGTCGATGCACGTCTTTCTCATTGGCCGTTGATGCACACCATTGGCCTCCAACGTCACGAGGATGTCCGCCATTGGTCGAGGACACGTTTCTGTGGCATCATTGGTCGAGGAAAACTTTCTAACGTCACGAGGAGGGTGTTACTATGTCACCATTGGTCCCTCATCGCTATACCGCCATTTCTATGTTGTTTATTCAAATTCTAAGCTGTCATTGGTCGCTGAGGGTGTTGCTATTCCCACCACTGACGCTGCTATGCTGCCATTGGTCAACGACACGTTCCGACGTCACGAGGACGTCCACCATTGGTCAGCAAGACATTGGGGGACGTTCCTATGCCACCATTGGCCTACTATTCCCACCACTGACGGTGCTATGCTGTCATTGGTCGACGACACGTTCCGACGTCACGAGGAGGGCGTTACTATGCCACCATTGGCCTGCTATTCCCACCACTGACGCTGCTATGCTGTCATTGGTCGACGACACGTTCCGACGTCACGAGGAGGGCGTTACTATGCCACCATTGGCCTGATATTCCCACTACTGACGCTGCTATGCTGTCATTGGTCGACGACACGTTCCGACGTCACGAGGAGGGCGTTACTATGTCACCATTGGTCCCTCATCGCTATACCGCCATTTCTATGATGTTTATTCAAATTCTGAGCTGTCATTGGTCGCTGGGGGTGTTGCTATTCCCACCACTGACGCTGCTATGCTGTCATTGGTCGACGACACGTTCCGACGTCACGAGGACGTCCACCATTGGTCAGCAAGACATGGGGGGACGTTCCTACGCCACCATTGGCCGAGGGGCGTGGTCTAGAGACACGAGGTACGTTCCTACGTCACCATTGGTCGAGGGGCGTGGCCTCGAGACCCTAGGCACGTTCCTACGTCACGAGGGGGGCGTGGCCTTGACCCATGAGGATACGTACGCTTGACGATCGACGTGTGACGTCACTTCCGCTCCAGAAGGAACTCTATCTATCTACTAATTATTACCACCAAATCCAAGGTGCTCTCCATATTTTGAAAAAGAAAAAATGCTACTTATGCATATATACATTAAAAGATACAATTGTGACAATTATAGAGTACGACGATTCATGGAAAGAAAATCTTCAGCTCTTGGAAAATTTTTACTTTGAACAATATTTAATAAGTTATTAGAGAATTAATTAATACTTTTAGACCTGTTTTTTCTTATTTCATTTATTAAAATACATATGTGCTGTTCCCATGTCAGTTGATTATCTATGTATAAACCAAGGTATTTGTACCATTTTTTTAATGAATTTAAATTACCCAAAGTTTAACTGTAACTCTCTGTGTGCTTCTATATTTGAAATTATTGTATAACTAGTAGATAAGCAAGCGGGGTCCTGAATCACTTTGGTAACCTGTCCATCAGGGTCTCCGATGCGAAGGTATCGATGCCATGATTTGACCTTGGGGGTGTACAAGAAGTACAAGAAGTGATCGACAATGACCAGAGGGTTGTAAGAACTGGTCGCTTATCGCTTGATCTCTTCTTCTTCTCTCCCGAAGAAGTGATCAACAATGACCAAAGGGTCGTAAGTACTAGTCGCTTATCTCTAGATCTCTTCTTCTCAGCCGAAGAATTGTCACCTACGTTACCTGTATGTTTTTACACCTGTCTCACTTGTCTCTTCTTTGTCTTACCTGTCCTGAAGAAGTAAAAGAATCGGTCGACAATGACCAGAGGGGGTGTCTTTGAGTGGAATGGACCACCTTGTATGTCGAGTGCAAAACTCATCGCTTATCGCTTCATCTCCTCTTCTTTTTGTTAAATTTGTACAGGGTGATCGAAAAAATAAATTTGTATTGAGACTTGGAAATATTTTAGGTGTTGTTGCGTCAAAAATTTTTTTTTGTGTACGATGCTTAGATATATCTGTATAGCCTGCCTAGCCTAGCCTGCCTAGTCTTATCTTTACTTTTGAAACTTGTAGGAAAAGGAAAAATAACTATGTATCACATAAATGCTTTATTGTATATATATATATATATATATATATATATATATATATATATATATTAATGATATATGTGGGTAAATAAAGATGTAAATAAAACAATATTGGATTGATACTATAAATTTTATTTGTTTTGAAACAAGTTATTTATCTGATTAAAAATATACACTCTACTGTTATAATGTATATTTTTCTTAACCTGTCGATAATAGTCCCTCGTCACAGAATCCATGTAACTTGCTGTCACCAAGTTATCATGATGTGAAGAATGACCCCGTAATATTTGGGAATCGTACCGGTCCTTGTACCTGACCACTTCATTGGATACGATTCCATCCCTGATCTTCTGGAGGGATTCGCGGTTCTTTGGAATTACATGGTCTAAAGGCTGAAATCAAAATATAAAAATAATTAATTAAGAAATATTTGTTTTACAAATACTACTACCTTTGTGTGTTATGATTTAGGCATGGTTTCGAAACAATACAAGTCAGGTAATATGGCTCCATGCATCTCTAAAGAAGTTTGACAAAAACAAAAGAATTTTTTACAGTTTTCACACCATAACGTTCCATACATTTTGATGATATAAGTAGTAGGTTGGGTGTATGGTATTATTTTTCTTCTTGTGTTCGATTGTAATTTTATAAATCTTTTTTGGTCGGTAAAAACTTTTTCTCATGACAATTTACTTTTCTAAAGAAAAAAAACAGCTTTAATTACCGATATATTTTTTAAGTTATATGTGAAATAACTTACCACTCCATAGAGGACCCATTTTAATTTGTAGATTAATCGGTTAAAGAAAACCTGATGTACAAAAATAGAAAGATAATTTAAAAAACAAACTTTTATTTATTACCAAAATAATAAATAAAGAATAAGGAACTTTTTTATTATCAAACTTATTTAAGAATTATTTATCATTGAAACCCCATGGTAAAGTGTCAGTGCTTAAAAAATTAACCATTCTTTTATCATCATATGGACTAAGTGCAACTTTTCTTTGAGTTATTGTATAGACGTCATGTTTTTTGGAGACAATAGAATTTTGGGAAACCTCTACAATTGTTTTTTTAAATAAACTTTTATAATAATCTTCATAAGTTAGTTCCTTTAAAGCTGATTTCTTAATTCCTTTTGCTTTTTTAATTTCCTGATCCTGATTTAAAGTTTTTATCGTGTACATTTTTGAGCGCAATCCTATAAAATGTGTCATAATTTGACCTTTGTTTTCATCTTTCATCAAGCCCAATACTTTTTTATTTCTTAAGGGAATGTTATAGACATTATTTTCAGTGTACTCTGATGTGTCAAACTTATGAATATCCTCTTTAATATGAGCATATATATCATCAACATAAAACTGATATATTAAACTATCTGTGTCAGTGTATAACAACTTGGCTTTATCTTGAAATTTTTTTTTATAATAATTATAATGGAAGTCATACAAACATGTTTTCGAAATATCTAAAATACACATCCCAATGTAAATAGGTTTGTTAAAATTAATTTTCTGTTTTTGCATTTCAATTATTACCATATTTTCATCAAATATGGTACAACTATGAAAATTCGGTTGGGAAATGTAATAGTTAGCACCGTATTTACCACCCAGTTTGTTTACAATTTTTATATCCTTATATTTACGTACATTCTCTATACTTTTGCCATACGGAGCGTTTATAAAAAGTTTGAATAAATTTTTTTCAAATTCATTTTTGCTCTCATTTCTCAATTCAATGTTTAAGTCAATATATTTCTTTAACCAAGGTGATTGTTTAAATTTTAGGCATCGATGAATCTTAGCAAGCTTCAGTCCCAAGCTAATAACTTGTTTTAAATACATATAATGAATAACATACTTCTTTTTATCATACAATGTCGTTAAGAGTTTTTTAATGGTAGAATTAGAAGTTGGTGGAGTTATGTGTTCTGGACACAATGGCAAATCTTTGTGTAAATTAAAAAGTTCTTTTGGATACTCAAGGTCCACTTCCAGCATGTATCCGTATTCACTATCATTGGGACAATTTAATATATTGTAATTGTAAATATCATTTAAGGGTATCCATTCAAATCCTCCATAAGGAAGGAAATAACTCATAGCTGAACCATATAGATTGTTCACATCAAATTACATTGTATAAGAGGTCTCTTATCCCTCTTGCCTCTTTTAGTTCTTCAATAATTGAATTTATTTCATTTGTATGTCCTGTATGGCCAGCTAGCTGTGAAGATAGTAATACGTAATCGCTCTACAAGTTCATTTGGATCATCCCAGTGGACGTAATCGATTTTATTGTTGTTTACTTCCAAAACCAATCCTTTACCTTCTGTTATTGGTGCAATTATTTTTTTATATTTTTCTAATCTACTACCATCTATCTGCTTACTTGATCTGTAATGCCTTCTGTGAGCATTCGTCGCTACAACTATCTTTTTATAGTTATTCTCATCTTCATCTGTAAAACTAGCTGGATATTTCTTAAACAAAAGCTCATATAAACCTGGTGTTCCCCTGTACCTTTTCTTTTTTAAAAGAATATCAGCACCATCTAAATCTATTTCAGAATTCCCAATCAGTAGCTTTTCAGATGTTTCATCAAATCGAATTCCATATTTATGATCAAATTCTTTGTTTAGAACATCAGCGTGCATATTTGTAATATATTTCCTAGGCAATGGATCATATTGATCCCAGTAGTCTACACGCGCCTGGTTAGCAATATCTTCAAATCGATTTTCAAAGTGTTTATCATTTTTAATCTGTTCTTTTATATCATCCACTTCAATGTTGTCAAATATCGATTGTTTGATTTTACTTGTTTCAAAGTCAGTAGTTTCATTATCTTCATCATCGTTTTTAATGTACCTTAAAGGTTCATCGTTTTTTGTTTCATTTTCTGGACTGGAATTTTGTGAACTATTTAAGTAGAAAGGTATGCGCTTCACCCCACTTTGACCTTTGACCCCTGACGTCACAAGCACCGTCCGCTCACTGGTCACGTCCCGCGACGACGTCATGAACGCTAGCCCGCGCCCCGTCATGACGCCCAGCCTACTAGGCCAATCGGTCATTTGGTAGGTGTCAATAGGTATAAAAAAAGTATTTATCAAAGGTGTAACGGTCATTTGTCATGGTTAGAACGGGATATACGAAGCAATGTGTCGATATAAAGTGTAAATACAAACCGCAGAGAATAACGCAAAAGCGAATAGTAATGTCAAGGTTGTCGATATGGGTATTGCAAACATATATTTTTATTTAAACTTGTGTGTTAAAGAAATCCGCAAACTCAAAGTGCGATAAAGAGAAACTATTTTTAATCGAGTATTTAAAATATGAAAAATTACGAATGTATTTACAAATTAGCAAAGATTACAGATATCACCGATGCAGAAAGCCGCAAAATATTATTTTTATTAAAATGCAAATAGCAGAAAAACACATGAAATTGATAAAGTTGTAAGCAGGCAGCGATATCGCCAAAACCGCAAACTGTTATCTAGGTGTAGAACAACAGCGAAGACTTCATCGTTTCATTTTAAATAATATTTTTCAAAGAAATGTGCGTGTTATGGATTATAGTGTAAAAAATCAGAAAAATGTGGCAAAATGTAAAAATTTTGTGAAAAAATATGTAAATATACATTTATATGCCTGTAAGGACCTACCAAGAACAAGGATTAACAGAAGAAAACAGAGGTAAGTAATAAGAACTATTATTATTAAGCGCTAGCATGTATTTTGTAAAAAATGTAGATTTAATACACATGTACAAAATGGCGGTTGTACAGGCAAAATATTTCAAAACGTGGTAAAATAATTAAGAGATTAAAACAGTTTTACTTTTGCTTACAGAGTATACCAAAGGAATAAAAAGTCCATAAAGTTCTAAATTGTCAAAAACTAAGGCGTAAAGACCGACAGGAATAGACGAAGTATACAGATACTAAGGTAAGATATTGTTATTCTGCATTAAGCATGCCTATTTTTTAACAAATACCATAAATGTGCCTGGTTTTTAACAAGCACGTAAATAAAATGTCTACGAAGGTTTTTTTTGCAAAATGTCCAATATGCAGATGTCCCAAATGTCTAATGAGCATGCGCAACAAAGTCACGCTATTTGTTTAATAAAAAAACGTTTTTAAATGTAAAAGAAAGAATACACGAGTACCTAGAAAAAATATTACACAGTACAAGCATTGTACAAATTATGTAAACTTATAATTTTAGATGAGAAGCCGAACATGAAGCATCAGTGCCCTCCGTAATTAATATTTGGAAATCAACAACAACAACAATTGACAACGTTAGACGCTGAATAACTAAGGGTAAGCAAATGATTGTAAATTTTTGCTTTAAAGAAAAGAATATAAAAATATGTAAAATTTGATTGTTGTAAGTATCAGAAGTCATAAGTTTGTGCAATATGCGGACAAAATAATAAATTTATCGTTTTCACCGGTTAGATAACAATTTCCTGTTGTTTGTTTGGGAATTGTCGATCTTCTAATAGTATCAATTTATTTTACATAATAATTAAAAGAAATACCAAATGTTTAGTAATTGTTTTTACATTAAGAATAAAGAGATTATAAATAATAGATAAATAACAAAAATTATTATACAGGGCGGATAAAATGAAGATTTTACATATAGGTTTAACCAAAATGTTCTTGTACAGGGTGTTTATAAAACTTAAGTAAATATAATAGCCCTAAGTAATGTTACATCTCTTTCCAAGGCCTACCCAGGAGGCAATACGTCAACATTATATGACATATTCGTGGATATATCAAAGAATATTGAAGTATTGGAGATGCTTACGGCCTCGTTAAGATTCCCCGCCATATGTCTCAATATACAGAGCATAGAAAGACATAAGACAGGCCTACGGTATTTGGGCCCATCCATGCTTTGCTTATGTAGAAATCACATATAAGTAGTGTAAGGCCCAGTAAATATCTTTTAGTGATCTGTGCAGAGTATCTTTTGGGTATCAGGCCGCTAACGAACACATAGCTCCGGAGTTAACCAGACCGGTTCATTAAGTAGACAGTGACTCATAGCAGATATCTTTTGGTGATTTATCTGAGCATCTTTTAAGATTTTTTATTATACAGAGGTGTGGTCAGGGCTTAGTTCAAGGTAAGGCTCAGTAAATATCTTTTAGTGATCTGTGCAGAGTATCTTTTGGGTATCAGGCAGCTAACAAACACATAGCTCCGGAGTTAACCAGACAGGTTCATTAAGTAGCCAGTGACTCATAACAGATATCTTTTGGTGATTTATCTGAGCATCTTTTAAGATTTTTTATTATACAGAGGTGTGGTCAGACCTTAGTTCAACGGCTACTACTTTGGGGTAGTCTACCACTGACTAAATAGTACTGACTCTTGGGAAGGTTATCAGGGATTAAAGCTAAAAGGTTTTTACACTTAAATATGTAGATATTCTTCATAAACAAAGCGTGGATATTGTCAAAATATAACCTATGCAAAAAAGTACAGTAGCTCTTAAATATTTTTTAAAAATGGTAGATAGCATTTTTTAACATTGAAAATAAGATAACATTCTGAAATTTTGAATATTGTTGATGTTTTTTAAATTGAATGATAATTTTCAAAACAAATCATTTTACATAAAAAAAGTAATTAACGAGGCATTTTTAAGATTTGAATGTCGAATTTAGTGTCTTTAAGTTGTATGTAAGCATTGGAACTGGCTACATTTTCAATTTGTTCTAACATTTTTGCCATATTGACATCTGTACTAGTTGTTGTCGAAATAGGATGATTGAAATTGTCATTTAAAGCCACAATACGGATTCTGTCACCCTTTTTGTAACCAATTTGTTTTTTTATATCGTTAAGAGCAGAGTCTAATTTCTTTTTCAAAGAGTCTTGATTAAGACCACCACCTACATAGTTTTCACAGCATAGTTGGAAAGTGCACTGATGAGCATTGAATTTTTTAATTTCTCGTTGATTTATAATATTTACAGACCACATTTTGATACGTGTGTACTCTACGAGTGTTCAACTGTGAATGAAGAGATTTTGACATGTGACACACTATTAACAGCAATCTAAGAGGCCTTGTAGCCTAGAGGCAGGGTATCCATACACTCATCATTATGTACAATTTTTCGTTTTTTGTAGTCCATCTTGAATGTCTTCGATACCCTTTTTTTTGTCACTATGTCTTTAGTGTGGACATCGCGGCATATTTGGTCATATGTGAGCTTGATTTGTTTGGTGGGATCGTGTATGATATCATTCATCGCTGAGGTATTGAGTACTAGGCTGTTCTCGTAGTTTAAAGTAAAGCCTTTGATTTTAGTCACCTCTTTGCCCTCGACTGTTTTGTAGTAATAACTTTTTGGTCCAGTAGCCTGCCATTCTACAATATAATCATCTGACCCAAGCTCATCGCTCCAATCGCCCAACATTTCACCTGTTTCGACAGTGTTTAGGCCATCATCAATATAAACAACGGAGTCTGTGTCGAAATAAGCTACAGCCTCTCCTAACCTATCAATCATATCGTACAGTCTCAGACGAGCGTTACTTGTCGTAAATAAAGCCACAAAAATATTTGTAGATGTGGGGTCTTCTACAAATACGTCCTTGTAATCATATGAGACTTGGGCTATATGATCGTTAACAAATATCACATTAGTTATGTTAATCTTATCATCCATCAAGAGCTCATACCATCTTTTGAGGTCCACAACATACTCTGTCTGATTCATATTCATTCTTTGCCCAAACTTGCCCCATAGACTATTCAAGCATAGTTTAGCGACTGCTCGTTTACCAAGATTTGGAGATATCTTCTCCAAGTCTAAGTCTATGCCCATTTGTTCTTTTACAACCCGAGCGTATTCTTCGTTTGAGGCATATGTATGTGGACTAGTTTCTAATTTTATTTTCATAAAATCTTTGATATAGCCCTTAAATAAATCCGTCGAAGTTTGTTCAAAATTCCACACCTCGTACACTTTCAACATTTTATACCCCTTTTCTAGGGCTTTATTGATCTCTAGAGTCGTCCACGTACCTTTTAATGCGCGTTCTGAGTCATCATGATCACAATCTTCGCAATCTTCCAAGGCGCATTGATTACACAACGGAAACATTAATTTGTCAGTTTTGACGGGTAGGACTGGGTGATATAAGTTGGTAGGTGGTAGTATTTGACAATGTACTAGGCCAAACCACGAGGGTTTGTATGATTCAGGTGCATGTATTTTAACAGGGTGGCCAATGGGGTAGCGGTCATAATACTGTACAGTAGGGTAAAGCGATACAATATCTATATATCTAAGCTTTTTACCAGTCACATTTAGTTTTATGGCGTTTGTTCGTCCTCCAAAGAATGCTTCACGAGGCTTTAAGGGTTCAACAATTTGAGGGCTCGGTGCATTTTTACATTCTTTTGATTTTAACCATTCACATTCCCACATTTCTACTAATTTGTAACCACCTTCTTTTATTTGTGCGGCTCTCCTTAGTGTTCGTTCGTACAAGTCGCTCATTGACTCATTGTTGACATGATTAATTGTGTTGGGTGCAAAACACTCGGGGTGGCCATGCCAGAAACAACCGTGGTACTGGTACACAGTATTTGTACAGGCATCATAGCCATCCACTTTTGCACCACAGATCGTAATTTCGCCTCCATTAAGAGCATGTTGTACGTCTGGAAACTGACTGAGCCACTTTATGGATGCTTCACTGTACGTATCCTTAAGATCCTGTTTTACAACCCCAATAGTATTTGGTTGCAGATATTTGGCCCTATATATAGCCATACAAACACTAGCAATGGTCAGATATTGGAACGGGTCTATGTTAGCGATCCCCAAAATTTCTTTACGAAATTCCAAACAACCTCTTCGTAGAATATCTACATCTGAATCGCAGTAGGTATGTAGCTCCCTCTGAAAATCAAACTCATCGTTTTTATGGTCCTCATACCATTCGAGGAAAGCTGTACGTTGCTTCTCTTTCATGGTATTGGGACCATAATATTTAGGGCTTGGTAAAGCCCCAACATATTGCTGGTTCTCAGGCACATTAAAAAAATGTGGAAAATACCCCTTCTTTAACTCTGCCAATCCAAACGTTTTGGGGAATTCTGCCAGAGGACCGCTCACGAAATTCGAACTATCAATTATTTTTAATTTAATAGCAGGTACTTCTAGCAGCATCAGTTTTGACCCGTTGTAGATGGTGTACGGTTTTATCTTGTTTTCTACACAGTATTTCAAAATAAAATACGAGTCGTAACTTTTCCCGTTATGGGCAATTGCTGCATAACCCCTGTGTTTCTCAGAAATTAACCATTTACAGAACTCATCATTGTCTTTGAAAACAAATTTATTACCATTAAAATCGTGGGCTATCACCAAGTTCGGTATGTGTATACCTGTGTCTTGCATTGCTTCGTAATCGAAAAATAAATATTTTTCTGTATATGTGCAACGGTTTATGGGTGTGTTAGAGAGGCCGTTGCATTGACATGGATATTTACATGTAACAGTTGTTTTATAATGCTTCCGACAACCCATATTTTCTTCATTACTACGATTATTACATACACACGGTACTTCGCAAATTCCTCCTTTGGCGGGCTTTTTCATCATATAGCAATGATGCGTAGCTATCTCTACGAATGTGTTACAATTCCTGCACATCGAGTAGCCACACACATGCTCGTTGGCTCTTTTACATACTTTATTGCACTTTTCACATTTAAATACTTCTTTGCACATTGCTTCGTGATTATGCATGCATTCAATATTAAAGCAGAAGCGGTTACATAATTCGCAAAGGATCTTTGTGTGCGTCGACAAGTCGTGTTCTGGCTGCTTGCAGATTGTACACAGAGGTGCTTTCTTGCACTTGTGCTTATTTGAGCCCTGATAAGGTGTATCGCACTTTGTACAGTAAAAATTGGTGCCATACAACCCTTTCAAACTGTTGATTACATCGAAGTGGTTACCGTTTTTATATAGATAAATTTTGTTTGTTTTTTCGGGACCCTCGTATATGATTGTGTTGAAATTTTCAGCGCAGATGATCTTAATTTGCACATTCAACAGTTCTTCGGCCTTCTTAAAATCATCCAAAGTAAAGCCGTCGACATAGCAACCACCCAATAGACCACAAAGTTTTTCCGCCAAAACAGTCTGTAATGTTCGGCCATCACGTATGCTCTGAGTATCCCTTTTGATCAATTTGTGACCCAAAATCTCGTTTGTGATGTATGTAAGAGCCGTTACGATTGCTCTAGCCCCACAAAGATTATCAGTATTAACAATCCGTGTAATGCTCTTTTTGGTTCGACGATCCTCTGACAAATTTATCATTCTACGACGACCGCTACCCCTAGGCATCTTGAAAATTTGAATATCGAATTTCGTGTCACCCAAAAGAACAGTATCGTTAGATGTTAATATGTTTTCAACTTGTTGTAATAAATTATCCATATTGTCTTCTGTGGTCACTTTTGTCGATATAGGGTGATTGAACTTGTCATTTAAAGCCACAATACGGATTCTGTCACCCTTTTTGTAACCAATTTGCTTCTGTGCGTCATGCAGTGCACCCTCCAACAGAGCTTTCAAGTTCTCTTCGCCGAGGCTAGGAGAACCCCCTGTATGCTGCTCGCAAGAGAGCTGAAAACTATGTAGGTACGCACAAAATGTAGTTATGAATCTACGCGCTAAAACCTTCAATGACCAATTTTGAACCATTTCGAAAATTATCAAAATTAGAAATTTAAAAATCAAAAAAACTTTACAATTTTTCAAAAAAACTAAAAATTCAAAATGTAATATCTATTTTTCAAAAAAAATGCACACTTACTGTAAAGGATGATAAGAGCAAGAGCTGATAAGAGAGAGAGCACGTCTTAACGCCAGGGCTGACTGATAAGAAATGAGAGTAAATCATCTTTTGCGGGCCTTTTATACGTTTTCACCCTAGGTCACGTGACACTCTATGATAAGGAAAAGGGTAGTACTGTTTGAGAAAAAACAGGGGTGTTTATTTTCAATTTTACATAAAAACAGCTGTATAAAGTATTTAAAACATATCAGTTAGTCTTTTTACGAAATCCCGGTTGTAAATTATCTATATTTTCGAGTTGCGGCTAGCTATTATCATATTGTGATAAAGCAATTAAAACCGAGTTTATTCAAAATAATAAAAGTATGTACATTTATAATCAATTATTAGAACAAAACAAAATCTATTTTGCCAAAAACGACGATCATTTTTTCAGAAAATAATATTAAAATTTAGGGCGTTGTACCGCTTCGGGAGAACTCGTAGCACTTCGGCTAGAAAATCTTTGCAAAATTAACAAGATTTTACCTGTCGACGAGAATTACGTCATCGCTACTTTTAGGCAAAGATAGTGCCGTGTGCAAAACATACTTGTTGTGTTTTATCAAGGTATTATGTCAAACGGTTAAGATAGGTGATGTCATCGATATTTTTAGGTAATGACGCGGGCGCGGCGTTTTGGTTATGTAGAAAATAAAAAGGCATGCTAAATTCCATATTATTTTATTTGTTAAATTAATACATATTACATGTTATTCTTGAAGGAAGGCGTCGGTTAGTGAGATGATGACTTCTGAAGTATTCCGTTTTCTTAGTAGCCGCTAGATGGAGACAATTAATGAATAAGCTCTAGATAACGCAATTCACTTATTATTTCTTCTGCTTCTTTTCCTTGTAGAGCATCGTTTTTCGAAAGAATTTTGAGGCCTTCTACAAGTATATTTGGATCGTTATTTTCGTTATAGAGGGTCCATATTTTTTCCACTTCGTCAAGTAACTGTTTGTCGACAGCACTCAGATCCTCAATACGAATTTTATTTTCCTGCTGTATGTCTGGTGTATCTTGAACATTGTTGTGCCTTTTAGACTTTTGATGTACTGACATTGACGCATCGTGGTCATGTATTTCGACCTTTCTTGTAATACCATTTACGGTCTGTGGTCTTCTTTTACACAGGTGTTCCGATGCAGCGTGGTCACGTGATTCGTCATTTCTTACGTTAGAATGTAAAGTCTGTGGTTTTTTTCTTTTAGCTGGATACATGGGCTTAATAATTTTTTCGTATTTAACGGTGTGAGATTGGTGACGTAGCCTGCCTCGGCCGTCCTTGTGGGCACGTGATATATCTAGCAGAGATTTGTAGATTTTTTGATCGGCTAGTGTGTATTGTAGAGGGTTTTTGGAAAAAAGCAATTCGTATAAACCAGGTGTAGCTTTAAAAATGTGTGAATCCATTTGAATGTTATCTTTATCAAAATCAATGGGATGAGTTCCAAACTTCCAGTCACCGGTAGACCAATTAAATCTCGGACCGTATACTTGGTCGATGTTCCCCACATCTTGGATATATTTTTTAAGATAAGGGTAGGCATCATTACCCTTCACGGCTTGAGTACGTCGAACTTCCTCGGAAGTGAGGTGTTTTGTTTGAATATTTTGTGCTTCGTCTTCTTCTCTGCTACCCTCTGGTACCCTCTGCTACCCTCTGTTACGCTCTGTTACGCTCTGTTATATGGTCTCTGCTACCATCGGTGTGTCTCTGTTACTCTCTGCTACCCTCTGCTACCCTCTGGTACCCTCTGCTACCCTCTGTTACGCTCTGTTATATGGTCTTTGCTACCCTCGGTGTGTCTCTGCTACCCTCTGTTACCCTCTGGTACGCTCTGTTACCCTCTGTTACCCTCTGCTACCCTCTGTTACCCTCTGCTACCCTCTGGTACGCTCTGCTACCCTTTGTTACCCTCTGCTACCCTCTGGTACGCTCTGTTACCCTCTGTTACCCTCTGCTACCCTCTGTTACCCTCTTCTACCCTCTGCTTGCATGTCGCTGACGGCGTCTGAACTGTTAGCGTGCCACTGATGGCGCCTGCTATGTTCTGCAAACCTCTGTTACACTCTGTGTGTCTCTGTGTAAGTCTGCATTCATCTGTTAGTATATAGACATTGGCCTATTAACACTTTATTTGATTCTTTTTTATGATTTTTCTTTTAAACAATACCATTCTTATCTGATATCCTTTACAAAATGACTGCGGTTTCTTGTTTGTTTCTACACAAAGATATAAATTTCGAATTTCGACCTGAAAATGTAACAGTCTTTGATATTCTTTTATCTTTATTGGTTGCTTGAACATGGCTGAGTGCGAGTTTCTTGTTCAAATTAACATTTTATCTGAAAATTTTCAATTCGTTACCATAAATCTGATTCAATTCACACAAGATCTTGACTTTGTGTTGATTACGTTCGCAATAAATAATTTCGTCTACAGTGGTGAGATATGGCTAGGTAATAATTATGGTGAGGGCGACTTGCTTCAATTGCAGTTTTCTATAGATGGACAGATATTTTACATCGAGAACTTGTATGTGAACGAGGGTGAAACGATGGAAGTATTCGTAGAAGATGGTTATTTTACCTTTGGCACTGTGTACATTGTTTTCACACCTACTATCAGTAATGCTATAATGATAATATGATATGATTAATGCTATATGATATGAAGATAAATCAATACTTTGATAAATAAGTGGTTAAGGTGTTACAAAAATCTTTTAAACAATTTTTCAAAGTGCGGGAACGTTTTCGTATCGTTATTGTCCTTGCATTTGTTTGTTGCACTTTTCCGTATTATCTGCGGTGTGTATCAATACTTTGATAAATAATTGGTTAAGTCGTTATAAAACTGTTTCAGTTATCACTATTGTTTTTCCGCTTTGGTAGGTTTAATCAATGCAGAAGCTTGCATAACCCGATCAACAACAGATTCTGTGGTTAGATATACGTTTTTAGAAAAACAAGTCTTAAGACCAAGCCTTGATACTACCCCACCATATACATACTATAAAAAGCCTGCTCGAGGGCATTGAGTACTATTTAGTGTCTACAACCTGAAGCACCAACACGATACCTCCAGGTATGTATATTCTAAGCAAAATAATATTTCTTTTTTTTATTTTGTACATGACATTTTATACGCGACTATGTCTACTTATAAATATTACTTAACCTCTTTACTGTTTACTAATAATTTAAAGGAGTCGGTTGTTTTATTTGTATACCTTTCATAGCTATTGCTAGACCCTTGCTGTACATTTTCACAAGCAAGTGGCTGGTCAGTAAAATACTCTAGATAGGAAACTGTGTTTGATATCATTTGGCTATGCGGTTTGTTTGTGAGTCTGCTTAACCTTTGTTTACTTTTCACCAGACTCTTAGCACATGAATTATACTTATATCTACTTATTTTATCAGGAAATTCTGTACTAAAGTTGCTTTCTTTAATAAACATGTCACAATACCTTAAGGGATGCCGTAAATGTCGTCTTTTGGATACTCTGAGGTATTAAAATACCGATGACAAACCTTGTTTTGTGTTATGGTATAAACATGGTGCTTATCTCAGTGTATTAGATTCTGTGAGGCCGTCTTTGTCGTAAAGTTATCTAAACACTGTACGTAGTTCTTGATGTAGCTTAAATATACATTATGTAGTCCATAGTTGTAAATGTTGAGATCTGTGTGGAAAAGCCTAACGAAAGGTTGTGTCATGTGTAAGGAATTATGTCCTCGACCGTCCATACAAATTATTAACATCCAAATACATCATTTACCGGTTTTCGTTGAAGCATAATTGTACTTACGGCGGATCTTGTGATCTTGTTCATCAGTATTAGACAAATTTGTTTTTCGGGAATTGTCTACAAGTTGACCATTTGTTTTTAGATATATCCACTTATTTTTAATCATTATATAGGGAAATTTTTATGGTCATATGTTGGTTATTATTTGCCTGAGCGACACTGTATATTCCTCGAACGCCATTTACCTCTGTACTCCTTGACGGATAGGTCGTATTACGTTTTTCGTTTTTTCTATACGACTAAATTATATAGATGTATCATAAAATAATAATAATATAAAATTATGTAGTAACTTAATCAGGCTCTTTTCTGTGGTTCTCCTGATTTGTTGTAATACTCTATGGTATTACCTGTACGAACCCTTATAAATCATCTCGAGGATTCATCGGTCAAGTTGTCATTAGCTGTTGAATCTCCATATTTTACATACCCTAGGGTATAGCGGTTACATATCTACGTATATTATTTTTAGCTGTTCAGCCTGAAGAATCGCAACGGCACCTTGCGTATTCTGGTGGCTTCAGATGTTGTTGTTGTTTCTGATAGCGGAAACCTCAGTACTCAATATATATATATATATATATATATATATATATATATATATATATATATATATATATATATATATATATATATATATATATATATATATATATATATATATATATATATATATATATAGATCTAGCGGTTAATGGGGGCTCCGTACTAAAACGGTATTATACTAACTCCAGGCGAATATACATCGTGTATATTATTATCTGGGTAGCGCTTTATGTGGACTCCGACCAACACGTCGGATTAAGTGGACTCCGTAATAGGTTAAAACACTTTTGGGATCCGTTTACATTTCTTTGCGTACACAACTAAACTCCTCCGATGTTGCCAATAATTTGATTAGTCGTAGATTTTTAAATTTTACAGCAGGTACGTTTTGGAACTTCAAATTTATTTAAATATCAATCAATTTAGTCATCGAGAAATTTCACAAATAGGTACTCGGTTAATGTAGTTAAATATTTTATGGTGGTTATTTATATTACTTGCTTTAATTATTTTCAAACTTAAAAAAGTATTTATTATAAGCTTGGAAATGGCTAGTTTTCGTTTTATTTATTATTATTTTTTGTTAAAATGAATATGCACTTAAACATTTAGTCTCTAAATGTACTAACATCGAGTAGAGTAGTCGTGTAACAGTTTAAGAAAGTAGAAGCCCTTCGGTAGGATTATAATAAACTACATAAAATTAAAAGAAACTCTGTAAACAGGAGATCTTTGTAATTTTTCAATTCCTGCAATTTATGACGTGCAATATTTGTTTCATAACGTAGTTAAATTTAAACTATAATAATTTATGGGAAGCGTTTAAAGAAGTAATCGCTAACCTTAATTGTAATACGGCACAATAAGAAGATGAAACTTACTGTATTTTTACTTATTATATTCACAGAAAGAATATCCAAAGTAAAATTTAACACGTTTTAATGGAGTTGTAGTGAAATTTGACTTCTTATTACGATACCGGATCCTGTAAAATTTTAAATACATTAAATCTCCCGTAAATTATTAAACTTATTCTTAGAATAAAATAATTAGTAATTAGGTACAATATACCGTTCACAATTATGTGATAATGTATAGGTGCCAAGATTGCACGGTCATGTGCCATAAGGTTTCATCTTTCATATAAACATCGATAGTTTTTAACTTTGGGTGTATTTGATTCCACCGTGTTGTAACCGATCCAACTTGAAAAGTGTTATTTTACATAAAATTAGCACGTTAGCCCTAATAATGACCTATAAATATACATTGCTAAAAATTGTATACATTTATCAATTTAAAACATTCTTTGTCGTCTTCTGATCTTCATCTCCATTCGTTCCTAATTAAGCACATGTTATCCACAGGATACCTCTCTCATTTTTAAATCATTACTCTTTTTGCCTTTTGCCATGGATTTCTTTATTTTGTTTATTCATATCGTTTTTACTCATAACAAATATTGGGTAGATTATTGTATCATTAAACTTTCTCCTTATATGTCCGTATCATATAAGTTGTCTAGTTATTTTAGCGTATATAATGTCGTATGTTAATGTCTCTTAACAACAAGAACAGACGTACTAAACCGATGGACGGAATATTTTAACCAGATACTTAATATAGAGGAAGAAGAAAACCCGGAAGACGAAAGCTGCGAGGTAAGCGGAGCAGACGAGAGGGAGGAGGATCCACCAACGATCCTGGAAGTTAAAAACGCTGTAAACAAACTAGCCAGAAACAAATCACCCGGAATAGATAATCTCCCAGCGGAATTATATAAAGAAGGTGGCCACGATATCATAATAGCCCTACAGCAGCTTATAAAAGAAATATGGATACAGAAGTCTCTTCCCAATGATTGGAATATTGGAATACTTTGCACCATACACAAAAAGGGTGATATCTTTGAATGCTCTAACTATCGAGGAATTACGCTCCTAAATGCAGCGTATAAAATATTCTCCAATATACTATGCCATCGTATGGCACCATATGCAGAGCGAATAATAGGACAATACCAGGCTGGTTTCAGAGGTGGTAAATCAACAATTCATCAGATTTCAACCCTAAGACAAATTCTAGAGAAAACACTGGAATACGGTGTAGACACGCACCACATATTTATAGACTACAAGGCAGCCTACGACTCTGTAAATAGAAGAGAATTGTTTAGAGCAATGATAGACCTAGGAGTACCAAATCAGTTGGTAAGTTTAACCAAACTAACCCTTGAAAAAGTTGAATGCAAAGTACGAATCCAGGGGGAACTCTCTGAACCTTTTAAAACAAATAACGGGCTACGTCAGGGAGACCCACTCTCCTGTATACTATTCAATCTAGCTCTGGAAAAAGTAATACGTACGTCACAAATCACAACTACCGGTTCAATATATAACAAATCTGTGCAAATCTTAGCATATGCTGATGATATCAATATTGTTGGGAGAACGGAAAACGCAGCACGAGAGGCGTACGTAGCATTAAAGGAAGCGGCTACAAAAATGGGTTTAATAATAAACACCAACAAAACAAAATACATGAAAATAGGTACGCAACCACAAACACTACGGCCACTTGTTATAGAAAATGACGTCATCGAAGCAGTTAACGAATTTGTATACCTGGGAACGCTCGTCAATACTGAAAATGACACTACCGCAGAGATAAACCGCAGAATTTGCACGGCTAATAGATGCTATTTTGGGCTTAATCTCCTTTTTAAATCTACAGTTATATCAAGAAATACAAAAGTAAAACTCTACAAAACAATAATACGCCCAGTCCTAACATATGGTTCAGAAACCTGGACTTTAACAAAAAGCAATGAAAACATGTTAGGATGTTTCGAAAGAAAAATACTAAGGCGCATCTATGGAGCGGTAAATGAAAATGGTGTCTGGAGAAGACGATACAACTTCGAACTCTATAGGATATACCAGGAACCAGATATCTTAAAACACATAAAGATAGGACGTCTGAGGTGGGTAGGCCATGTAATGCGGATGGAGCAAACCGACCCAGCTAGAAAAACGCTCCTTGATAGACCTATTGGTCAAAGAAGAAGAGGAAGACCCAGAACAAGATTCCTAGATAACATAGACCAAGATATGAGAAATATGGAAGTACGTGCTTGGCGGAGGAAGGCGATGGATAGGGACGACTGGAGAAAAATTCTTGGGGAGGCTAGGACCCACACAGGGTTGTAAAGCCAAAATGATGATGATGAATGTCGTATGTTAATTCCATTTTGTTTAACAATAAAATAAAACAGCAAAACTTCTACAAAATTATTTCTATCTTATCACTACAGCTGTTTCGGAGAGTGCCTTTCTCAAGTCTCAAGTTTCTCGAATCCATCAATCATCCATTGTATTTCTTATACTTTCATTTTAATCCTCTCCAATCAAAGATTTTGAAGCAGCTTTGCTCCATAGTCCATTTTTGTTGCTTTTTGTCACTGTTTCTCCTTTTTTTTTTATCATTATCAATACGTAGCGCTACAACACTGGGTAGGTCTTCGCTGACTACAACTTATCTCCAAGTTGATCGATTTTCCACGAATCTGCAATCAAATGAAATGTTCATTTTTTGAGATATGATTGGATGTTTTCTCTCCATTGTATACTGACATGCCCAAGTGGCATTCTTCTGTGCTAACTTCCTTCCACACCAGTTCTACAAGTTTGACATCTTGGCGTCTATGCCCGTGTCCGATATACCTTAAGGGATTTATTTTCCTGAACAATATCGTTATGCGAGCTTTCTTTATTCAGGATGTTTTCTTATTCTATACGGATTTGTAGCGATATGATAATGAGTTCTGAAGCTATTTTCTTGTGGCATTTTAAAGTAATTACTATTTAAATGGGAATAAGCCACAATTAGAGGTTAAAGTTAGTTTATTGACGTTTCAATTTCCACTTCGGAAATCGTTCTCAAAATACAAACATTAGTGAGAATGATTTCCGAAGTGGAAATTGAAACGTCAATAAACTAACTTTAACCTCTAATTGTGGCTTATTCCCATTTAAATAGTAGTTATGATAATGGGGTTAAATAAAAATTTCTGATTATTTTCCTTTCAAATATTCTGAGTGCTTCCTTATTTGTTTTAGTCATTCTCCATGACTCACATCCATGTATTAAAATGAATTATGCTCTGTATTTCTTTAGTGGCATTATTACTAACCGTGATTAGTGATCTAAGATATTTAAAGTGTTCCATACTTTCGAAATTGTAGTTGTTGACTTTAATGTTTTTTCTAAATTTATTGAATTGGTTGATTGGTTTTCTGTTGATTCGCTTCTATTTGGTTTTTATTTCGTTGATTTTAAGTCAAACATTTTTTGTGCTCTCTTCACTTTATTGAAGTTTGTGGACGAAAGAGTTTCTCATTAGAGTTATGAGTTCTATATCATTAGCATATGCTAGGAGTGCTTTGTCCCTTGGGCCGTTAATGGATTACATCTTAAATAGGCGTTATTTCTATTTTAGTAAGCTGTTCATTAATTTTTTGATTATTGGAATCGAGAATCTGTATTTTATTCGACTGTTTTATAACACAGAGTTTCTTGGAGCATATTTTTATCTTTGGTTTCCAGTATCATTATTACAAGGATTTTGCTGGATATGGACATAGTGAACCCGGTGGTATGTACATGATGTTTTCATAACCAACGTTCAAAAATTTTTCTTACTGTAAATTTATGATTATTTTACTAGGAAATATAGTGTTGTTTAATAATAATAAAGTTCAAGCAACAATTCCTATATGCATTAACTCGGTAATGATAATTCTGCTCCCCGATACCAGGTAGCAGTACCGAAAACATTAAAACTGCTACACTCATGCTTCTCATTATCCAACAATTAGCCAGTTCAGAACTATACGCCTTATTATGGTACTGATATTGCTGCTGCTCCTCATAAGTGAATAGAATATGCAAGGAAGGTTTTGACAATTTAATAGGATTTTGTGTGTTAGAATATTATTTCCCCGAGAAAGTGAAGAATATCTATTTGCTATCCGGATTTAATCCATAAATTAAATAATAGAATGCTCTAAAATAATGCTAGTAGCAGCAAAAAAAAGCGGTCTAATAGTCATCATCATCATCATCAATCAGTCATGAGTTGTCCATTGTTGAACATAGGCCTCCTCTAGACTTTTCCATCTGCTTCTGTTCTGCACCTCTGGTATCCAATTGGTCACGATTTTTTTGAGGTCGTTGGTCCATCGCTTTGGGGGTCTTCCTCGGCTTCGCTTGTCAGCCCGTGGTCTCCACTCAAGCAATTTTTTGGTCCAACTGTTGTCTTTCATTCTTGCAACATGTCCTGCCCATCTCCATTTTTTTTTTGTAATATGTTCGATAATGTCTTCCACTCCGGTTCGTCTACGAACTTCCTCGTTTCTTATTCTATTGCTTAAGTTTATTCCAAGCATTGATCTCTCCATCTTTCGTTGTGTCCTTCTCAATTTTTCGGCTGATGTTTTTGTGAGAGTTAAGGTTTCTGCTCCGTATGTGAGGACTGGTAGAACGCACTGGTTAAAAGCTTTTCTTTTTAAATGGATCGGTATATTTGTTTTAAATACGTCTCTCATTTTTCCGAATGCAGCCCAACCCAGACTTATTCTTTTGAGTAGCTCGCATGTTTGGTTATCTCGCGTTAACCTTATTTCGTGACCCAAATACACATATTTTTCTACAAGTTCTATGGGCGACTTTTTGATTTCTATTAGCTCATTGGGGACGAGATTGGTCATCATTTTTGTTTTTCCATAGTTTATTTTTAAACCGACTTTCTGGGTTACTTGCTGTAGTTGTTGTAGCATAACTCTGGCTTCTCCTAAGTTGTCTGTTATGAGAACAATATCATCGGCATATCTGAGATGATTGAATATCTTTCCATCGATTCTAATACCCTTTGATTCCCACTCTAGCCTTTTAAATGCGTACTCCATGACTGTTATAAATAGTTTTGGCGACAAGGTATCTCCCTGCCGCACCCCTCTGTCAATTTTTATCTTCTCAGTGCAATGGAGGTTAACGGTTGTTGTCGCATTTTCGTATATATTTCGAATAATATTTGCATACCTTTGATATATTCTGCATTCTGATAGTGCTTTTAAGATAGCAACTGTTTCGACTGTGTCAAATGCTTTGTGGAAGTCGACAAAGATAAGAGCAAGGGGTCTGTTATATTCGATAGACTTTTCAACTAGAGTTTTAAGGCATTGCAAATGGTCGTTTGTTCCGTGTCCCGCTCGAAATCCTGCCTGTTCTTCTGATTGATAGAAATCGAGTTTTGCTTCTAATCTGTTTGTCAGTATTAGGTAGTTAAGTAAAGAGCTTGTATAGGTAGTTAAGCAAACTAATTGGCCTATAGTTTTCGAGATCTGCTTTATCCCCTTTTTTGTGGAGGATGATTGTAACCGAATTTTTCCATTTACTTGGAATGTTTTCACTATGCAGACATAGATTAAAAAGTGTTTGGATTCGGAACATCAAAAGTGGACCTCCTAGTTTAATTGTCTCAATGACTACACTATCTTCCCCCGGACCTCTATTATTTTTCATATTTTTGAGGGCATGTTGAATTTCCTCTCGTGATATATCTGGTATATCCTCCGATCCTACATTATGTACCTTTTGTATTGGTTGTTCGATGAGCTCTGGAATAAGTTGACTTTTATATAATGTTTCCATATTTGTCTTTAAGTTGGAAGATTTCTTTTTTGTCATTTTCTATTTTTCTCCTCAACGCTTTCATGCTTTTGTTGTCTTCTATAGTTTTTATAATTTTCTCGTTGTTGTATTTTCTAATATCCCGTCTGATGGCTTTAGAGATTTCTTTATTTATGTTGTTTATATCTTGTGAGTCAACATTTCCTTGACTTCTCAGCATTCTACGATCTTCCATTTTTTGTTTCGTTTCTTTACTATTTTTTTGTTCTTTTCCATGTTTAGGGCCAAATTTTTCCTGATCTTGTGTTAATGTATCTACTATTTCTTCGTTTAGGTTATTTATGTCTTCTCTTGTTGTATTTCTGAGTAAGTTACCTGTGATATATTTTTCAAACTCAAGTTCATTCGTTGGGCGCATCCAAGGTTTGAATTTTTTACTTTTTATCATCTTCAGTCTTTCGTGCTTAATATTGACTTCTACAGTTGCTCGGACCATTCTATGATCGCTTGCAACCGAAAATTGATTTAAGACTGTAACATCTTTGACTATATGTTTTTTGTCAGTGATGATGAAGTCGATCTCATTTTTTGTCTTTTGAGCCCCATAGGGGCTCTTCCAAGTCCATCTTCTATGGATCTTCTTATAGAAGAAGCTATTCATTAAATATAGATTGTTTTCTAATAGGAAATTTAAGAGTATTTCGCCCCTTTCGTTTCTACCTGGTGTGCCAAAATTTTCGAGGGCATTTTCAGCTGGGTCAGTGCTTATTCCTATTTTGTCATTAAAGTCGCCACATATTACCGTAAAATGTTCTTGGTCTTCTGAAACAGCTGTGTACAAGTCATCATAGAACTGTTCTATTTCTTCGTCAGCGTGACTTGATGTTGGTGCATAGACTTGAATGATCTTTATGGAGTAACGGGTGTTTAATTGTAATTTTGCAAGTATAACTCTTGTGGAAACTGCTTTTACTTCTATGATATTCTCAGCTAGTTTTTTATTAATAAAGAGCCCAATGCCTCCATTCCCATAGTTTTCTCCGACATGATAGAAAATGTGACCGGATTTTAAAGTGGTTAGGCTTTCTTTAGTAGATGTTCTAGTAGATGTTCTTTAACATACAAAAGAGAGGATCGAGGGTAGGGCATAACGGAACAATAAAGCCATATAATTTTGAAAGATTGCAGCGTCTTAGATGCCGTAGGTAATGTTGTTACATAAAAAATAAAAGGGAATATTTAGGTAGCTAACTGATGTTTATGTATATATAACCCTCTTTTAAATCCAGAAGTCTAATTCGAGTCTCTAAAATCAGGATATATAAAATAGTGATCAAACCAGTGCTAATGTGTGGATACGTGACGAGAACGTATTAATTAGACCAGGATTGCTAGAAAAGCCATCAGAGGTATTTTCCGACTTACAGAGGTCCGAGTACTAACCAATACCGAACAGAGCTAATTCCAAGATCAAACACATATATAAAGATAGCAACGTCGTACAAGAAACTAAATCTCAGTGCTAAAGTTGCGCTGGCTTTATCCAAAGACTCTATAATAACTGCATTGCCAAGTTAAATTGGGAGGATGCCCCAAGAGAAAAAATGCCTTTAAGACTTCCACAAATGAAGGAGAAGGTAACATATGGTCAAATTTAGGAATAATGAGACTATCTACCGACCCATTATATTTATCAACACCTGCTATCCTACCTACAATCAATACTTATCTGTTGTGGAATATCAAATCAATTACATGTAATCAAACGAACTGGGCTTAAAAAAATTATCCAAGGAAAGGCACTTCAGAAATATTGACATAAATTTTAAAAACGTCATTTACCTGGCTGTATTTTCAATAGGAAAGGGAAGACAAAAAGAAGAAAAGGCAATAGAATCTTGTTCCGTTCTGACTATACGATGACGATGATCTTTATATAACATATAGGGAGAAAGAGAGAATAATGTTTATGTTTAATTTAGAATTCGCTGGTTTTCTCCCTTTTGAATTGGGTATGTATATGTATTACCATAGAAAATAAAAGCAAGAGAACTATAATTATAAAACGAAAAGATTACGAAATGAAAAGATTATATAAATCCCTTATATTTACACAGACTGTTTTACAAAAGGTGACCGAATGAACATAAACGGACAGCTGTTTTACAAACTTAATATTATTAGACGCATTTAGGATCAATTTCACTCAAAATATGATATGCTAAAATATGATACGACACGAAAAAGGCGATGACTTTTACAGCTGATTGCCACATAAATATCAATGTAAACCAAGTATAATGATTTTTGCCACAGCAAATTTAAAATGTTCCATACTTTAGAAATTGTAGTTGTTGACTTTAATGTTTTTTCTAAATTTATTAAATTGGTCTCTTCTGTTGATTCGCTTGTATTTGGTTTTCATTTCGTTGATTTTAAGTGAAACATTTTTCGTGCACTTTGTTAAAGATGTTTGCGGACCGGAGAAAGTTTCTTATGAGATCCATATCATTAGCATATGCCAGGAGTGCTTTGTACCTTGGCCCGTTAATGGATTACATCTTAAATAGGCGTTATTTGTATTTTACTAAGCTGTTTATTGATTTTTTGACTATTTGAATCAAGAATCTGTAGTTTATTCGACTGTTGAATAAAACAGACTTTCTTGGTGCATATTGTTATCTCTGGATTTTTGTTTGCCGTCTCCTTATTACAACGATTTTGCTGGATATCGACATAGGGAACCTGGTGGTATGTACATGATGTTTCCATAACCAACGTTCGAAAATTTGTCTTACTGTAAAGTCATGATGATTTTACTAGAAAATATAGTGTTGTTTAATAATAATAAAGTTCAAGCAACAATTACTATATGCATTAACTTGGTACTGATATCTCTGCACTCCGCTAACAGATGGCAGTCCCGAAAACATTAAAACTCATGCTTCCCATTATCCAACGATTAGCCAGTCCAGTACTATACGCCTTATTATGGTACTGATATTGCTGCTGCCCCTCATAAGTGAATAGAATATGCAAGGAAGGTTTTGGCAATTTAATAGGATTTTGTGTGTTAGAATATTATTTTTCCGAGAAAGTGAAGAATATCAATTTTCTATCCGGATTTAATCCATAAATTATTAGAATACTATAAAATAATGATATTAACATAAAAAAAACGGTCTAATAGTCAGTAATAAAGCATATAAATGTTCTTTAACATACAAAAGAGATGACGTAGAGTAGGGCATAACGTAACAATAGACCCATATAATTTTAAAGGATTGCAACATTTTAGATATCGTAGATAACGTTGTAACATAAGAAATAAAAGGGAATATTCAGGAAGCTAACTGATGTATATATAACTCTTATAATACTTTTAAATTCAGAGGTCTAATACGACTTTCTTAAATCAGAATATATAAAACAGTGATTAAACCAGTGCTAATGAGTGGATATGTGGCCAGAACGCTAACAAAACAATGTACGTAAAACTCAGGTATTAATTAGATCAGGATTGCTAGAAAAGCCATCAGAAGTATTTTCCGACTTACAAAGGTCCGCGTACTAACCAATACCGAACGGAACTAATGCCAAGGCCAAACACATATATAAAGACAACAACGTCGTGTAAGAAGCTAAATCTCAATGCTAAAGTTGCGCTGGCTATATCCAAAGGCTCTATAATAACCACATTGCCAAGTTAAATTGGGAGGATGCCCCAAGAGAACAAATGCCTTTAGGACTTCCACAAATGAAGGGGGAAGGTAACATGAGGTCAGATTTAGGAATAATGAGACTATCTACCGACCCATCATATTTATTAACACATGCCTGTTCAACTACCTGCTATCCTACCTATAGTCAATACTCATCTGTTGGGGACTATCAAATCAATTACATGTAATCAAACAAACCAGGCTTAAAAAAAGTTATCTCAGGAAAGGCACTTTTAAAACGTTATTTACGTGACTTATTAAAATTTAAATTTTTAATGAAAAGTAAAATATTAGCCATTTGTTATGGGGTTCAGAGAAGAACCTTCACGATGTTAATTTTTTGAGATATGATTGGATGTTTTCTCTTCATTGCATACTGAGACGCCCAAGTGGTATTCTTCTGTGCTAACTTCCTTCCATACCAGTTTTACAAGTTTGACATCTTGGCGTCTATGCATGTGTACGATCTACCTTAAGCAATTTATTTGCCTAAACAATATCGTTATATGAGCTTTCTTTATTAAGTATGTGTTCTTCTTCTATACGGATTTGTAGCGATATGATAATGAGGTTAAAACAATTTTCCTATTATTTTCCTTTCAAATATTCGTAGTTCTTTCTTATCCGTTTTAGTCATTGTCCATGATTAGCATCTATGTATTAAAATGGGTAAAAAGTTTAAATTATGATCTGTATTTCTTTAGTGGCATTATTATTAACCGTGATTATTTATCTAAGATATTTAAAGTGTTCCATATTTACGAAATTGTAGTTGTTAACTTTAATATTTTATCAATATCTATTAAATTGGTCTCTTCTGTTGATTCGCTTGTATTTCTTCTTAGCTTGACGAATTCTTCTTTTTTCATTCTGTGAACTACTAGTGGGTTCTTTTTACGGAATTTGTTCATCACGTTTAGGTAATCATCAACGGTATATAAACGTTGTTGAAATTTTAGGGCATTTTCAAAATCTCCAAAATCACTACCATTGGGTAAAAGCTATGACTAGGAAAGAAATAGCGTAATGTAATTTTTTCAATGGTAGGATGAGTTTCCAAAATCATTTTCAGAATCAAAACTATTTTAATGCTGCGGTTTTGGCCGCCACAAGAGTCTGACCACAAAATTACATGTTTTGCAGAAGTAACATTTTCTTTAATGTGTTTCTTAAGACAAATGCCTACGTCCTGGGCTCCCCGACCAGCTTCACCTTCTATCCAAATATAACAATGACTTTTTTATCCTTGGCGCTATGGATACCAAGGTTGTAAATACATAATTGACGCTTATAATATACAATATTTATTAGAATTCTCGAAAGGGGAAGAGTTTTTCTTTAAATCAAAACAAAAGGTTTCCACTTCTGGTTGATCGTTGCTTATCTTCATGTCTAGCTTTCTTTCTTCTAAGTGCACATTTTTTCTTTTGTTAACGCTTAATTGTTCGTTATCTGCGCAATTTTTAATTTATAATTCGAAACAATCACATCTACTACAAGTATCTTTTTCAACTTTTTTCTTTGAAGATTAAATCGTGTTAAAATTTTTTTGTAAAACGAAAATTTAACAAGATCATTGTCTGCTTCTTCAATATACAATTCATACATTTTACTTAATGTTATGTCTTTTGTTAAGTATTCTCTTTCTGTGTTAGCTCTTCTGTAATGTGACTATTATAGAAAAATTTAAGCAATAACTGTCACTACTTCTTAACCTAAACGCCTCAACAAGTTGCCAACGTCACCATTGTTAACCACGCTTATATACATATGTTGCCAAATATTCGATTTACAATCATTAAAACGCTCGCAAGAGGCGCTTGGTCCAAAACTAATACACAAAAATTAGTCGCTTGCTCTAGTTATGCAAAATTCAAAATCCAAAATAAAAAGAAAGGTACTTAATCTTTTTAAATATATCTGGTTATCCGTTACTAACAGGTTAATGGGATTTATTACGTAGATAGTTTATGCCTTTTTCTATCTTCTTCTTTAAGTTCCATCTTCTATCGAAGGTTGGAAATCATCATGGCTATACGGACTCTGTTGACTGCCGCTCTATAAAGTTCTGCACTACTGCATTCAAACCATTCCCTTAAGTTTTTAAGCCAGAATATTCTTCGTCTTCCCACATTTTGCTTACCTCGGATTTTGCCTTGCATAATAAGTTGTAATAATGCGTATTTTTGCCCTCTCATCACATGTCCTAAGTACTCAAGTTTTCGTCTTTTGATAGTTAATAATATTTCCGCCCCATTTCCTATCATTCTAGTTACTTCCACGTTTGACATTCTTTGAATCCATGATATTCGTAGGATTCTTCTGTAACACCAAAATTCAAAGGCGGCCAACTTATTCAGATGGACTTGTTTTAGTGTTCACGCTTCCAAGCCATAAAGAAAAGTAGAGAACACGTAACATCGAAGCATTCTCAGGCTCTAACTTTATATCCCGAAAACAAAGAAACTTTTAAAGTTTAAAAAATAATGCACGTGCTATTTCAATGCGTGTCATAATTTCTTTTGTTTGGTCTACATCTGATGTTATCCTGTTGTTCCTCTTTTCCACCAGAAAGCGCCATAATCCACAATTTAAGAAATTGGGGCTGGGTCTAGTGATGCATAACGCCGTTCATATAGCAATTTGTTGTCACATGTTTATAGTTTTTCAAAAAATGAACTTCGATTTAAAGATTAAAACTTAAAACAAAATATAAAAACTTATTGAACCTTATTGAGAAAATTTCAAAAAAGAATAACTTTTGTGAAAGATTGTGGGACACAGTCATATTTTAAGATAAAAACTTCAATTCAGAGAGTGGACATTCTTAATAAATGTATAATCTAATATGGAAGCATGTTTATGTTTTACAGACTTAGAAAGCACTGAGCACACAAGTATTTATTTTTTTATGTACTAGGTCGTAAAATAAGTATACTCAAAACAAATAAATATTATCTACCAAGTATTCTACTCCACTTTAATATCAATGCATCAGATATATTATAAAGATTTCGTCGTAGTTATAAATTAATAGGAGATAAAGCCAAATGTAGAGCATATAGTGAAATCTGAATATCTTAGAATAACTATATCGAGCGGGAACATTATTGATGAGCAAAAGGGAGACCCATCGCTGAGAAAGTGACAAAGCAATTGGCAAAAGCAAAGGGTACTTTGTACTAAAGTACCCATACTCTAAAGCATAAGCAGGTCTTTTCGTACTCTTTTAGTACCTAAGTGATAGATTCGACCGTTACTTGATGGAAATTCATTTTATCTAACAATTAAACAGGTATGCGTTTACACGTCATATTTTGTAACTGAATAAGTTGAGGAGGGGATAACTGTTTGTCTCAAGTTAGTCATTCAGAATTATGTCTGTATTTTTTAATTTGCTAATTTCCATAGATTCTAATATTCATGGAATCTACAGATAGCTTAAGGCCTTTATTATAAATAAACTTTTTTAGTAATAAAAATATATAAATAGAACCTAGAATACGCCTGTAAAAGTATGTAACCTTTGATCTCTGGGATAAACCCATCTCCTAAACAATGGTGCCGATATATGTAGGTAAAATTTTCTACACCTATTTTAACCTGTTTATTTCCTCATTATCAATATATATGAGTTGTAACCGATAGCACAAACTCATTTATTTATAGAGACTATATATTGACTATAGTTATTACTATACAAATCTGACTCGAAATATCGTCTTAAAATAACAGTAACAGAAAAGTGAAAGATTAGTCATTTTTTATGAAGTTTAAAGTAGAAACGTTCACGAAAATTGAAGTACTAGTAAGACCACCGCAATCGGGCGTACCCTGGGTAATGAATAATTAAGTAATCGTTAATTCTTAAATCACCCGTTCAATATGTTTTTTGTCAAATTGGTCCTTTTTAGGACCAACTATTCTAATTATGTGTATAAATATTAAGAGTATATCTAGAGATCAAGACACTCCACTTTACATATGCGCTTAACAAAATGCAGGAAGCACGTAGATGGCCAATCCTATGGTATTTGGTATTAAGCTAATCGCTGAAAATTACATATTAAATGCAGGCAAAGAAGCAAAGAAAAACTTATAATGAAAGAAAACAAAACCAGTCAGCTGAGAGAACCTTTCAACGATGTTGAGCTTGGATCCGCTATCCACGTATATAATGAACAATATTACGGCTCCTGGCTGAGGATCTGAGCACAAAACTAACTATAAAATTGGAACTAAAAATACAACAATGGCTAATATTTAAAGTCTTTAGACAAGCAAAGCAAAGACAAAGTTGTTGCCTTGCTTAAACCTGGCAAAAACTCCAACGACCACAAAAGCTATCGGCCAATATATCTATTTATTTTGTCAGCTATACAGAATACTTCTGTACATGATCCTTAATATAAACCGATAATAGAAGAAAAACTCAAATTAAAAGACAAAAGTGGCTATATATGACAGGTTAGATCATATATGTCACAAATACTAAATCTTGCCCAACACAGCGAAGAGAAGTACGAAAAATATCAGGTATGAGGTATTTGTTAATCTAAATGCCGCTTATAAATAGTTATTTAAATAACTTATAAAATATTTAGTTATAAATTAGTCAGCCAAATTCAGGGAATATTAAGACTCACATCCATACATAAGCTCTACAATATCGTAGCTATCAATCCACCTAATATCCGAAGATAAGTAGCTAGAGAGCAAAAAAAATAAAGTCCAGATTCGTGACATCCACTCCACGAATACCAGCCCATTTTATGACTAGAATCAAGGAAAAACTGGCTATATCAACACATCTGCAAGATATACAAACAAAAATAAGCTGCTCCTCTCCATCTGATCCCTCGAACGGAACTTCCTTATGGTAGTTATCTTCCTTAAATCTGCCAGGAGGACTCTTGCCTGCAAACACCGGTTAACTTGTGTGCATGTGGGGTGGTACAAGACTTATCGCACTTTCTTAGTTAACTTTACCGTTCAAATCGCTCTTTTTGAAGGGATAAGGTTTATTTATGTGAACTGAACATGTAAAGTACAGTCAGTAAGCTATTACTTATAAAGATCATTGCAAATTTGACACTAACTCCACTTATATTGATTACATATTACTCCTAAATACGAGATAAAACATTCAGAAATATGTAGTATTGGTGAAGTGGTATAATTCATGTTAGAAAAATTAATCATTCTTCCCTTTTTTGTGCACTACTACCCATTTTAACAAAAAAATATCTATTTTAGCACTTAAATATTTATTTTGAGATAACCTTCTATCCAGAATTAAAAAATAGAATAATAAGAAACAGAATCCAGAAAAAAATAAAATAATAAAATACAAGAATTAAAATAATAAAAAAGCTGTATATAAGATATCATGAAACAATGGATGAAATAAAAGAAGTTCTTATTAACCGGATTCTTAAATAAAACGTATAAAGACATACTCACGTTAACAAAATACATTAGGAAATTTTCGCATATGAAAAAACACATCCAACTTGGTAATGAAATCCTTTTGTATCTATAAATCTATTTTTAGAAAAGCACGTACCTACCAAAAACAGGTATTTGGTAGTACACATCTCTGTTACATACTGTAATGCGTATGAATGATAACAAAAGTAAGGAGTCTATATGAACCGTTTAGAATATACGCTGGAAATAAACGGCTTAATCCCATGGTTGCCAAACTATCAGAGCTTACTTAAACCGATATACGTATGGTTTCAATATACACGGAACAAGATCTGAACGACCCCTATAATATATACACGTGAACTAAGCGATATACATTCATGATACAGGGGTACTTAGGGGCTCCACAAAATTTTTAAAAATTGTGAAACTATACATGTTGACGAATCGACAGAGCCAATATTATGGAATGGTCAAGTGAGCTCCGTATATCGGTGGCCACTTGACCACGGAGCTCACTTGAACCTGAATTTTAACATGGGCGGAGTCCACTTTATGCCGTAGATATATATATATATATATAAGAAAAAAGATATATATAATATATATATATATATATATATATATATATATATATATATATATATATATATATATATATATATATATATTACAGTTTTGCTTTAGATATATTCGGACCATACTTGGCTTTAGAAACTGCTAATACTTGGTTTTTTAATTAGACCTTAACAATACTTCCAAACGGTGCTTCATGGTGGCCTGTATTACCTTCTGTGTCACAGCTAAGTACTTTATTGTTGAACTGTTTACATACAAGTACATATTATACTGAATAGCTTTGTTTAACATTATTAAATACCTCCGTAAAACATATTTGTCGCTTATAGGAGGGTTTTTCGATGGTTTCTTTACTTCCTCCTGTGAATATGAACTAACTATATTTAACCTATTTTTGTACGAGATGGTGTAGTGTCGTTTTAAATGGCACGGGTGGTTGGTGGGAATACCTTTGTTCTGTTCCTTTACCAATGTTCTTTTTCCTTCTTTCTGTCGTTTAATCAAAATATTCGAAACTATAAAACGTGGTGTTTTCGTTGATCCAGTAAGACGTTCAGAAACCCTGTCACAAGCGCCTGTAGACGTTATGTCAACTAATTACTTTTTGCAAAACGCACCTCGTTTCGCAACGAGTTGCGAAACATAAGAAAAGTGCCTGCTGAAGTTCGAGTCCAGTGGTTACTTTGGTCGAAATGGGGTGATTGAACTGGTCATTGCGGGCAATTATGCGAATTTTATCTCCTGTTTTGTATCCGCCCTGTTTCTTTGCATCATGCAGTGCACCCTCCAAAAGAATTTTCAAATTCTCTTGGTCGTGACTCAGAGAACCCCCTGTATAATGTTCACAAGAGAGCTGAAAACTATGTAGGTATGTGTGATTTTTTTACTTTCAGCTGTACCGTGACCATGCAATATCGTCGACCTTAAATACTGGCTTTAATTTTATGTTAATTGTTTTTAATCCTATATTTAACCTATTTTTGTACGAGATGTTGCAGTGTTGGTTTAACTGGCACGGGCGATTGGTGGGAATACCTGTTTTTCTGTCTCCTTTACCAATGCTCCTTTGTTTCCACCTTCCTGACGATTGTAGATTTTTTCAGTAATCATTGAAGTTAGGACCTCTTATGTTTTTCCTGTGGTTCTTAGCGTTGTCTAAAACGTTATCTGTTACCAAAAAACGTTTTTCGCAAATATGGCACAAAGTTGCTCCATTTGAGCTAGGCTTTTCAGAACCGATATAGCTGGCTATATATATATTGAACAATATTTGCTTCGTAAATACTTCTTTGTTACTTTACTATTTTCTGTTCGTTTACTTCGTGTTGCATGAAGTGTGAAGTGAAGAGGGTTATCACCATTTGTTTTACCTACTTCGTGTAGAATGGTATTACTTTCTATAGGTAGTGTTATGCTTATACTCTTTCTAATATGTAGCCCTGTTTTCATGTTTATAACTATTTTTGTGGCGGGTATTCTTTAAATATCATTGTACGAAATATTTGACCTTTAGCGATGCCTTTTGTTTTAGCGTCTATACAGAAATTGTACACTTATTTTGCTGGATATTTGTTACCCTATTTTACCTATTTTTTGTACGAGATGTTGCAGTGTCGGTTTAACTGGCACGGGTGGTTGGTGGGAATACCTGTTTTCCTGTTTCCTTTACCACTGCTCCTTTCTCCTTACCATACTGTCGTGTTGTTTTTTGATGTTATTTATAAGGTTTTATGGCTGTAGTATATCTAATAGTTTTTGTAGTTGCATATTCATATCCATTCATCACCATTTCAAGTGATGCTTTCAAGGTTTTGTTAGAGTTGAATTTAGAAGAAGAACTCGCTGTTTGGCCACCGTTACTCTAGATTTCCATAGTCTGTCGGAGAAGGTACGCCTTTTACCTTTTTACGGATTGGTCAGCTTTTTCTCTGCGTTTGAGGGCGGCTTTTTTTTTAGCTTGGTGTTTTCAGGTTCTTCAGCAGTACTTTTGCTGTCTTTAGCTGTGCTTTCGATTCATTTTTAGGCCTTTCAGCTTCTGTCAGTCGCGTCGAGTGAGCATCTGAGTCACAGTAAGCGTATAATTCTTGTTGAAAATGAAATTTATCATTTTTATGCTCATCATACCATTCGAGGAAAGCTGTACGTTGTTTTGGTTTCATTGTGTTGGGTCCATAATACGCAATATCTGATAAGCAGCCTTCGTAGTGAGTATTTTCAGGAGTGTTGAAAAAGTGAGGAAAATACCCCTTCTTCAACTCTTTTAAGCCAAATGTTTTCGGAAACCATACAAAGGCGTCGGGAAATAATTCAAAATATCGAGAAACCGGCCATTACCCACAAATAGTGGGATTAATCTTGTTCATGTAATTTTTAAATCTAAGAATGTTTTTACTTTTCTCAGGCATTTTAATGGCTGTTTTATTAATTTTTATGCAATCCTTGGTGTGGGCTTCAAGCTGAGTAGATGATGAAAATGGTTGTAGGCATCTATCGCGTATATGATTTGATCGCCCTTTGCAGCATGCCTTATGAATATTTAATTTTTCATCAGTTCTAAAATAGTGAAGACAAGCATTACAGAAATATTTTGTTTTCTTTTCTTTGCTAAGCTGCTTAGAAAGGAGACGGGATAAATTTTTTATCCAAACGTAAGGATATCTAATACAACCTTGTGCATAATCGTATTTATCTTGTATTAATAATAAGTTAATATGTTGATCCTTCTTTTCTTTTGTCAAATAAGTTGGGAGGGTCGTAAAATGTTTATCTTTTTTTAGGTAATATAAGTTTATTGAAATGTCATTCTGCTTTAGAGCCTACCTGTCGTATTCTTTTTTTTTGTATCGCTGTTTAATCAATATTGAAAATGAATTTTAATACTCTATGTATCTTTGTTAAAACCAAGGCGTGTGTTAGCGTTTTATGTCCTGTTTTTAGAACCACTTACTTTACCCTATACTGAACGAGATGTTGTAGTGTCGGTTTATCTGGCACGGGTTGGATGGCGGGTATACCCATGATCCATTTCCTGGACCTGTTTCCTTTTCCTTAACCCAACCTGACGTATTCTTATAATAATTTTACTAATTTTTAAGTTAGTTTCTCTCGACATCTCATTGTATTCTATGCTTTGCAGTCTGCGTAGTAGGCATGAAGCCACCCTCCTTCTTCTGCTCACCTTTTAGTTGGTTTCTTAATGTTTTTATCTACCTTTGAAGAGGGCTTTTTGTACCTTGGTGTTTTCAGGACCGTCTTTAGCTTAAGGGCTTGGTTGTATGATTTTTTTGTATTGCCATCCTGCGTTCAGTTTTGCAAACTAGCCAAAGTGCTACGCGTTCTCCCTAAGTGGGACAATGCCTTATATTTTAATATCTTTTTATGAAAAAACGATCGTGGTTGTTAGGGAAATAGATTTTGTTTTGTTTAAACAGTCCTGTAAAGCAGACAAACATATTTGGTATTTGTGAGAGGGTTTTCAATGGTTTTTTACTTTCAGCTGTGCCATTACTAAGTATAATCATCGAATTTTAAATTTGATTCTTATACCGGTTTTTTGTTAATTGTTTTTGATCCTATATTTAACCTATTTTGTACGAGATGTTGTAGTGTCGGTTTAACTGGCACGGGTGGTTGGTGGGAATACCTATTTATCTGTTCCTTAACCACTGCTCCTTTTTCCCGCCTTCCTGTCGTGTATATTTTTTTCAGTAATATTTGACGGTTAGGGTCTATTATGTGTTTTCCTATATGACTAATGTGTGCAGCGTATAATAATAATAATAAAGAAATTATATAGTAAATCTATCGCCTCTTTCTTGGAATTCCTTTTTTGAGAAAATATTATTTTGCTTGGAATATACATACTGAGTCTTGCTCACAAGACGCTTCAGTTTTAGGCATGGAAAGGTGTGAATCGCCTGTCACTAATGGTTTCCTTGCGCTGTGTTTGAAAATTTTAAAAGAGCATGACCTGTTACTGGACCCATTGGCGTTGTGGCTGAATTTTTTAAACATACACACGTATGCATAGATCGTAAGTTTTTACCATTAAGTATATTTACTTTAGTTATTACTATTTATTTTGAACTCTTTATTAAATAACATGTCACCTATAATTTTCTACTTTTCATAAATATTTATTGCATTCCGAATATGTGCATTGGGTTATTATGAACTATTTGTTTATATTACGCTTACGATACCACAGAACTTTTGCGGTCTTCTGCAACACTGATATTTAACCTAATCTTTACTAATTTGTAAATAACCGAATTAGATACTCGATTCAAAACATAATTCCTTACAACTAAAAACTGTTTTTGTTAAAAATAGTTTCTCTTTATCGTACTTTATGTTTGCGGCTTTTTATATTTAACACACATTTCTTTGAAAAATATTATTTAAAATGAAACGATGAAGTCTTCGCTGTTGTTCTACACCTAGATAACAGTTTGCGGTTTTGGCGATATCGCAACCTGCTTACAACTTTATCAATTTTTCTGCTATTTGCATTTTAATAAAAATAATATTTTGCGGCTTTCTGCATCGGTGATATCTGTAATCATTGCTAATTTGTAAATACATTCGTAATTTTTCATATTTTAAATACTCGATTAAAAATAGTTTCTCTTTATCGCACTTTGAGTTTGCGGATTTCTTTAACACACAAGTTTAAATAAAAATATATGTTTGCAATACCCATATCGACAACCTTGACATTACTATTCGCTTTTGCGTTATTCTCTGCGGTTTGTATTTACACTTTATATCGACACATTGCTTCGTATATCCCGTTCTAACCATGACAAATGACCGTTACACCTTTGATAAATACTTTTTTTATACCTATTGACGCCTACCAAATGACCGATTGACCTAGTAGGCTGGGCGTCATGACGGGGCGCGGGCTAGCGTTCATGACGTCATCGCGGGACGTGACCAGTGAGCGGACGGTGCTTGTGACGTCAGGGGTCAAAGGTCAAAGTGGGGTGAAGCGCATACCTTTCTACTTATTTAACTTGTTCTCGATATTTTTCAAGTGTTTTGTAATTGGATTAAATAAATCTTCTTGGATTATTTATCCTTGTTTTAATTGTCTTAATTTACTTTGGATGTTTCTCCGTTTAGTTATAAGTTGTCTTTTCAAATCTTTATTTATCGTAAAATGTATGTATTCGCTTAACTTCTGAACAGGTCTTGAACAGGTCTTGAACAGGTCCTGATCAGCTTTGAACAGGTCTTGAACAGGTCTTGAACAGGTCTTGAACAGGTCTCGAACAGGTCTTGAACAGGTCTCGAACAGGTCCTGATCAGCTTTGAACAGGTCTCGAACAGGTCTTGAACAGGTCTTGAACAGGTCTCGAACAGGTCCTGATCAGCTTTGAACAGGTCTCGAACTGGTCTTGAACAGGTCCTGATCAGCTTTGAACAGGTCTTGAACAGGTCTCGAACAGGTCCTGATCAGCTTTGAACAGGTCTTGAACAGGTCCTGATCAGCTTTGAACAGGTCTCGAACAGGTCTTGAACAGGTCCTGATCAGCTTTGAACAGGTCTTGAACAGGTCTTGAACAGGTCCTGATCAGCTTTGAACAGGTCTCGAACAGGTCTTGAACAGGTTTGAACAGGTCTCGAACAGGTCCTGATCAGCTTTGAACAGGTCTCGAACAGGTCTTGAACAGGTCTTGAACAGGTCTCGAACAGGTCTTGAACAGGTCCTGATCAGCTTTGAACAGGTCTTGAACAGGTCTTGAACAGGTCCTGATCAGCTTTGAACAGGTCTCGAACAGGTCTTGAACAGGTCCTGATCAGCTTTGAACAGGTCTTGAACAGGTCTTGAACAGGTCTCGAACAGGTCCTGATCAGCTTTGAACAGGTCTCGAACAGGTCCTGATCAGCTTTGAACAGGTCTCGAACAGCTTTCAAGCAGATTTGGTACTAGTCTAGCCCCCAATTAGACACTTATCTTTAACATCAACAAGGTTATGAAAATATTTATTGTGTACAGGGTGTTAAATAAGAGTAAACTTTTTTTTTAACTTTTTATTTATACTTAAAAACCCAAAGTACAGATTTGCTTCATTAGATGAACTACAGTTAAAACATTTGAACTACATTGGTTAGAGGATTATAATTAACAATACGGTCATGTATAATTATACAATAAGCAGTTGTGTTAGCTGGTATATTCTTAGAAGTTTCTATTTCTATTCTCATATCGACACTTCCTGATTTAATTGATTCATTTTGTCTGCTGCAATCAATAACAAATATCGGAGCAACAGCACAGAATTGTAACATAGTAAGGCATGGATCTCCTATGGATTTGTAATAGTACGACGGTTGAAATTGTGCATACATTTCATATGCAAGGGCATAATGTCTTTTACTAAAGTTCAAGTTCAAATTGTCATACGGGTACATTTCAGAATTTAGAAATAGCTTTAAGTTTGTAAGATTACAGTGATCAAAATAGCTGTTCTCTTCTTTTATTGCATTCTTTTTGGCAGTTTGTAATGCAAACAAAACAAATCGTGGTCTCTATAATAGACTGGTAGTTTTTACATTCCAGTTAAATTTCATTGTCTGAGGCAGTAGAGGAATTTCATGATATTCCCAGCTTCTATATGCAAGCTCCAAACTGGACCCATTTTTAATAAATTTATATAAACGTAACTTTTCTGAATCGGACACTTGAATATGAGGCATTTTCCATATTAATTTAAATATTTCCACTTTTGGTTTCAGTTCAGTTTCTACTGTAGACATTACTGCATTTAAATCAGTTGAACTTCTTATCAATACGAGTTCTTGGCGTATGTTAATAAGAATTTTTGTAAAATCTTCAAAAAATTCAAGTACAAGTTTGAGTGGAATACAAACATTAAAATTTCCTACTCTATCAGCAACTGTTGGTGTGTCAGTACTCCAACCTATACAGTTGTATCGATTAGATTCAGTTTGTGTGAACGAAGCATAGTTTTTCATTGTCGTTGTTATACCTAAATTTCTTACTCTATCTATTACACAGCCTCTAATTTCATATCGTATTTCATCAAATAAATGCATCAAACCATTATTAATAAAGCGCAAAGTATTGCTTTCTTTCCCATCATTCGTTAAACGTCCTTCAATATACAGATAACTCTTAGAAGGTAGGGTGTATATATCTTGAGTCTGAATTGGTATTCTTATTTCATCACAATGATTAAAAGTTGCATTGGCATAGGGTAAATGACTGTGCATTTCCCGACTCTCCAATATTTAACATGTTAAAACTCATATTCCCTCTTCTTACAAGTACACCTCAAGAAAATCCCAAGTATTCTAGTATTAATAAAAAACTTTATTCTACACCAAGTATTTCTTTTCTTTTTCCCTGTCATTGTCGTCGTCGTAGTTGTTGTGTTTTATTTTAAATCCTAGTGAGGTTAAAAAGACTTTGTTTTCTGTTGTCAACGGTTTGAGAGTCTGCTTGTCACTAATGTTTTTATCAACACTCTTAATATTATATACACTGTCCACACCTGGATTAAATTTGCTACAGTTGTAAATTAAAACCATTATTTATACTTTTTTTAATATCCAAAAGAACTTTTTAATTCACACAAAGATTTGCCATTGTGTCCAGAACACATAACTCCACCGACTTCTAATTCTACCATTAAAAAACTCTTAACGACATTGTATGATAAAAAGAAGTATGTTATTCATTATATGTATTTAAAACAAGTTATTAGCTTGGGACTGAAGCTTGCTAAGATTCATCGATGCCTAAAATTTAAACAATCACCTTGGTTAAAGAAATATATTGACTTAAACATTGAATTGAGAAAGGAGAGCAAAAATGAATTTGAAAAAATTTATTCAAACTTTTTATAAACGCTCCGTATGGCAAAAGTATAGAGAATGTACGTAAATATAAGGATATAAAAATTGTAAACAAACTGGGTGGTAAATACGGTGCTAACTATTACATTTCCCAACCGAATTTTCATAGTTGTACCATATTTGATGAAAATATGGTAATAATTGAAATGCAAAAACAGAAAATTAATTTTAACAAACCTATTTACATTGGGATGTGTATTTTAGATATTTCGAAAACAATTTTGTATGACTTCCATTATAATTATATTAAAAAAAAATTTCAAGATAAAGCCAAGTTATTATACACTGACACAGATAGTTTAATATATCAGTTTTATGTTGATGATATATATGCTCATATTAAAGAGGATATTCATAAGTTTGACACATCAGAGTACACTAGAAATAATGTCTATAACATTCCTTTAAGAAATAAAAAAGTATTGGGCTTGATGAAAGATGAAAACAAAGGTCAAATTATGACACATTTTATAGGATTGCGCTCAAAAATGTACACGATAAAAACTTTAAATCAGGATCAGGAAATTAAAAAAGCAAAAGGAATTAAGAAATCAGCTTTAAAGGAACTAACTTATGAAGATTATTATAAAAGTTTATTTAAAAAAACAATTGTAGAGGTTTCCCAAAATTCTATTGTCTCCAAAAAACATGACGTCTATACAATAACTCAAAGAAAAGTTGCACTTAGTCCATATGATGATAAAAGAATGGTTAATTTTTTAAGCACTGACACTTTACCATGGGGTTTCAATGATAAATAATTCTTAAATACGTTTGATAATAAAAAAGTTCCTTATTCTTTATTTATTATTTTGGTAATAAATAAAAGTTTGTTTTTTAAATTATCTTTCTATTTTTGTACATCAGGTTTTCTTTAACCGATTAATCTACAAATTAAAATGGGTCCTCTATAGTGTGGTAAGTTATTTCACATATAACTTAAAAAATATATCGGTAATTAAAGCTGTTTTTTTTTCTTTAGAAAAGTAAATTGTCATGGGAAAAAGTTTTTACCGACCAAAAAAGATTTATAAAATTACAATCGAATACAAGAAGAAAAATAATACCATACACCCAACCTACTACTTCTATCATCAAAATGTATGGAACGTTATGGTGTGAAAACTGTAAAAAATTCTTTTGTTTTTGTCAAACTTCTTTAGAGATGCATGGAGCCATATTACCTGACTTGTATTGTTTCGAAACCATGCCTAAATCATAACACACAAAGGTAGTAGTATTTATAAAACAAATATTTCTTAATTAATTATTTTTATGTTTTGATTTCAGCCTTTAGACCATGTAATTCCAAAGAACCGCGAATCCCTCCAGAAGATCAGGGATGGAATCGTATCCAATGAAGTGGTCAGGTACAAGGACCGGTACGATTCCCAAATATTACGGGGTCATTCTTCACATCATGATAACTTGGTGACAGCGAGTTACATGGATTCTGTGACGAGGGACTATTATCGACAGGTTAAGAAAAATATACATTATAACAGTAGAGTGTATATTTTTGATCAGATAAATAACTTGTTTCAAAACAAATAAAATTTATAGTATCAATCCAATATTGTTTTATTTACATCTTTATTTACCCACATATATCATTAAAATATATATATGTATATATATATATATATATATATATATATATATATATATATATATATACATACAATAAAGCATTTATGTGATACATAGTTATTTTTCCTTTTCCTACAAGTTTCAAAAGTAAAGATAAGACTAGGCAGGCTAGGCTAGGCAGGCTATACAGATATATCTAAGCATCGTACACAAAAAAAAATTTTTGACGCAACAACACCTAAAATATTTCCAAGTCTCAATACAAATTTATTTTTTCGATCACCCTGTACAAATTTAACGAAAAGAAGAGGAGATGAAGCGATAAGCGATGAGTTTTGCACTCGACATACAAGGTGGTCCATTCCACTCAAAGACACCCCCTCTGGTCATTGTCGACCGATTCTTTTACTTCTTCAGGACAGGTAAGACAAAGAAGAGACAAGTGAGACAGGTGTAAAAACATACAGGTAACGTAGGTGACAATTCTTCGGCTGAGAAGAAGAGATCTAGAGATAAGCGACTAGTTCTTACGACCCTCTGGTCATTGTTGATCACTTCTTCGGGAGAGAAGAAGAAGAGATCAAGCGATAAGCGACCAGTTCTTACAACCCTCTGGTCATTGTCGATCACTTCTTGTACACACTCAAGGTCAAATCATGGCATCGATACCTTCGCATCGGAGACCCTGATGGACAGGTTACCAAAGTGATTCAGGACCCCGCTTGCTTATCTACTATAACTACACTTACTCATATTAAGTGAGAGCTTGTGGTATCTGAACCATTCTTCTATATTTAGCTTTGGGATCTTTTTTTCAGAATCCAAGAGATTTTAAAGGCAGATTGGAAATGTAGTTTATACAGTGTGTTGCATTCAAGATGAAGACAGCTCTATATTTTGGCCACCAGAATCAATAGTATAAGGATTTCTGGAAATGTTAAATATTGTAAAAGGAAGGAGAGCAGAGATACAGTTTAGGACTAGAGGAAATCGATTTGAAAAACCCAATGATAGTGAGTTTTTTTAAAGATTTTGGTTATCTAAAGATGCAACTCTAAAAAAGAATATCACTGTAATCGAAGACATTATTTCTTGCAATTACTTCATGGAGGCCACAGATAAAGTATCGACCTTTAAAGAAAAGTATGCTATTTATGATCAGTTAATAAAGGACATCATGCTGCCACTACAGTTCAGATGTCAAACGAAAAATGGTATCTAGCAAGAAAATTTAGATTGACTTCTAGCAACTTAGTGCGATTATTTTAGCTAGCTTGAAAAACAAATTTTCATTGAATTTAAAACACTTTTAGGTGGGTCATAAATCTATAAAAACTGTTTTTTCTCTGCAGTTCTTTTTTACTTTTGTTTATTTTGACATACAAATACTTATTATGTTTTCAATTTGGATGGTATCAAAGCTATCCAGCGGGGCAGAACTCACGAAAGAGATTCTCTAAACTGTTGGAAGTAGGGTCATCATTGTCACCCTTCTTATATATTGGGTACCACCACTGCTTTTTTGGGGAGATCAGGAAAAATGCTTTCTTTAAAATTTGTGTTGGTAGAGGACCAGCAATAAGACTCCTTTTATTACATCAACAAAGAATCCGAAGTAGTCCCTACTTTTCTTGTTTACTATTTTGGTTATCCAAAGATACAGTTCACTAATTGCATGAAAATTTTGCTCATTAAATTAAAAATCCAATGAATATGTAAGAATAATATAAAATGAGAAATATGTTGTTATTAATTAAAATTTGAACATTTCAGGAACCAAACTATATCTTCTGAGAACATGTTTTTTGTTGTTTTAAGGTTTTATGCAATACACTCATTTTTGCAAGTTGTGAGTGATTTTGTAGCAAATGAAACTGTCTTATAGAGGAGCAAGGGAAGTAGATAATAATATAACAAGATTTTGCTAATTTATTAAATTAAATGTACATAATTTACTAATCAATCTAAAATTAATTATATTGTTACAATACTTACATACATTGTATATCACTTTATTTAATATATAATATACAAACTAATTTACATTATAAATTATTTAAATACCCTACCTAGTTCCGTAAAATAAGACAAATATTAAAATTTTTGGGTGATTTTGAATAGCCATAAACAGTTATCTACAAGAAAAGAATGAAGAATTGGACTAGTATCTTTTGGTTGGTGATAGTGGTTACCGAGTAAAGAAATACCTGAAAACACCCTTAGGCAATCCTCAATCGCCAGCTGAAAATTTATTTAATGACGCACATATTAGAACCAGAAATCCAGTAGAAAGGATATTTGGACTATGGAAACAGCGGATTCCTGTATTGGTCTATGAGGTTAGGGTAAAGCTAGAGTGGATAGAAGATATAATTGCATCATCAGTGTTACACAATATGGCAATGTTTTTTAATGACCCTTTTCCCAAACTATATGAAGAAGAGAAAGCAGCAATGGCATTAGCAAATGTAGAAAATGAAACTGTCTGATAAAGTAGCAAGAGAAGTAGTAGACAATAATGTAACAAGACTTCCAACTTGTGCATGAATATTTTGTTGATCATTTAATCTATTAAATGTATGTAATGTAATTTTTGCAATCCTTCTATACACATATCACTTAAAATTAAACTATATAATTGTCTTACCTTATAAGAAAAATCCATCTATTTGTTTCAGTCTTGTTCTTTGGGAACCGAAAAAATTTGCATGTGTGTTTTGAACTGTAATGTTTACAGTCTGGAACAAAGCACATTCCCATTCTGAAGCAATATTAGAAGGCTAAAAATTAATTGAATTAAACTCGATAACTCATAGCTAGTTCATTAACAGAAAATAAACACAAAAAATAAATAAAAATATAACCTCAAAAATTTTTACAGTATAATCATTGCATTAAATTAATTCACCTAGGCAAAAACGTATAAAAATCTCTTAATTGACACGTTCCTTCAACTAAATATCTAAATGAAAAGTCTTATTTTACCACACAAAGCACATAAAAACTAAATGAAAAATTTCTTATAACAATTTAACACACAAACGAAATTGTTTGGAGTCAATATAAGCTCCTCCCAATTTTATGACGTCAGACTTAGGCTGTCCATTGTGGAGTCATTTTTTAAATTTTTTACAAAACTTATAACAAAAGAAACAACAAAAAAGAAGAAGTTGTGTCATTTTTGATACTGTCTTTAATGTTATTTCAGTATTTATTGTAAATGGTGATCCTCCTTGTGCATTTTGCGAATTTATTCTGTTGCTGGTTAATAACAGCATAAATAAATTTAGGGATAGTTTTAAAAATAGTAATTTATAGTAATAATATAATAATAATGGTAGTTTTAAAAATAAGTTATAGTTTTATTTTGTCAGAGTCAGAGTGTAGGAGTTTATAATAATATGGAAAAATTTACCAAAAGAGTCAAATTTTCTGACCAAAAAAAGAGGAATTGGTTTCCTTGGTGTCCAAATACAAGGACATCATTCAAAATAAAAAAAACTAATGTTGTGTCTACCAAATATAAAGATCACACTTGGGAAAAATTAAATTTTGAATTTAATTCAAAAGGTCTTAATGCTTTTCGAACAAAGGACCAATTAAAAAAGTATTGGGCTAATCTAAAACAGTTGGAAAGGCAGGCAGCAGCGACTCAAAAAATAAATGGAATAAAAACGGGAGGGGGGCCGTTCGAGTCTCAGAATGAACCAGATGAGACTTTACTGGAGATCATAAACTGCAAATAGTCGTTGGGTTGGACAACCCATATGATGATGAATCTGTACTGGATAAAAGCCTTTTTGTAGTAACAGGTATGTAATCTTTAGTATTTAATACAACTCATATTATTTAAATTTTTTGTTTACAGAGACAGAAAATCAAATAGAGGAGTGTGCTCATATAGAGTTTCAGAGTAGTGAGTTTAGGGCCAGTGGTAATTCAACATCTATTAGACCAAAGGCTGATAACAGTTTAAAATGCAAGCAGTTAACTAATATTTGCGAAGGTAAGCAACATTCCAAACACAAAAAATCTGCAAATTTTGCAATGTTAGGCCACTTGACCCACTTCATTTTGTAACTGGACAATTGGATATAATTGAACAATTGGAAATTATAATATCCAATGAAAAAAGGATTTTAGCTCCGAATATTAACGATTAAACTAAAAATTAGCATATACGTTTGCCTTGCTATCCAAAAAAGCGTATAAATAGACAGTAACCTCTGTTAGGAAAATCAATAAAAATTACTAGTAGTGGTAAAGAACTATCGCTAGTGGCCATACTCTATAGCTATTAATAGTATCCAATAGTGGTGTTCAACTATCGATAGTTGCCGATCTTCTTCTCTTCTTGATGTGCCTATCCGTTACGAATGTTGGCGATCATCATGGCAAACTTTATCTTATTTGCAGCAGCGCAAAAAAGCTGCACAGATGTTGTATTGAACCAGATTCTGAGGTTCTTTAACCAAGATGTTCTTCTTCTTCCTGGACCTCGTTTTCCAAATATTTTGCCTTGCAGGATGGCTTGAAGGAGAGCATATCTGGATTCATTTCGCATAATATGTCCGAAAAACTGTAACTTTCGAGACTTGATGGTGGTCAGTACCTCTCGGTTCCTATTTATTCTTCTGAGGACCCCCCATTTCATTCATAGTTGCTGATAGTTAAAATAAATTATTTATTTTTATTTATTTAATTAACCAAATATGACTTACATGTATGTACAATACATAATTCAATGTACCTATTCTTTTAATAAATAATAAATTTTATATGTTCACATGTTCATTACGAAATAATTTTAACACTTTATAAACCTACATACTTCATGCCATGCTACCACCTAATATTGTAGTATAGCTCTAACATTACAATTATAGTTTATTTCACGAAAAATGGTTAAGTGCTTAATGATTGCAATAAAACCCGACCGCAAGTACCCCAGCTTAGTCAACATTAGTTGATCAGGTAAGTATTCAGGTAAAATTGAAGCTACGGTGGAGTGTCGTTATCTTGTTTGTATAATAAATTCCTGGTAATATAAAAACGATTAAAAAATTGTATAAAATTATAAAAACGATTCGAATACATTTTATTTCATAAAGTTAAATTTCATGAAGTAAACAGTTTAACAGTGAGTTTCACTATCAATGGTTGATCTTTTAATGACCACAATAAATTTGTTGATCGTTAAAGTTTTCCTGGAACAATTATACAGGTTCCCTCTATTTTGTATAATTTGTAAAAGTATATCGCACCCTCAGTGCAAGACTGCAGTAACTCAAAATTTTATGAAAATGAAGTAATCATGGAATTCGATTGTAAATATGCATATCTATCCCCTGTAAAACTTTAGTAACTTTCAAATGCTTAACCGGCTAAATATTACAACAACAACAGTTTAACTATTTTGCGTTTTTGTACATAAGTTCCGTGCAAAACTGTTGTAACTCTAATGTAACAGAGTTACAACAGTTTTGCACGGAACATTGCAATGGTTTCGATAACAAGCAATGAAAACCACGAAAAAAGTGAGATATTTGTCATATTTGTTATTTTAATATGTATATCTGTGGTGTTTAATATTAATATACAGTGTGTCTACGTAATCCATTAACGGTCGAGACAATAAACAAAGATTAACGAGACCAATCTATTCATGTAAGTTTTATGTCCTTTGTGTGTCATTATATTTTCCATAAAATGTTTGCGATGTAGTTTGACCATTTATTTATTAGCTAATTATTTACAGCCAAAAAGTATTTTTTTTTTGAAAGGAAAAACAGTTATCTTAAAACTTGTGTATTAACAATACTGACAGGTTAAAAATATCTATTCTCAGAAAACTTGTTCTATAAAAACTAAATCCCAAACTATATTAAATCTTCACGTAACCTTCCGGGGTGATTGTCATCATATTATTGTCCCCACGTAATTCCCAACTTTTACTAAGGTAGTGAATTCCAATCCTTTTGTTAATCACTTTACTCAAGGTAGCCTGATTGGCATATTTTTATTATAGTCCTTTTGTTTTGAATTTAAATAAAAATATTCAAAGTTTTACAAATAATGTTTCTACCTTGTTATGGCATTGTCATTACAAAGCGAAGGATTTGTGGCTATCAGAAACATGTGCAGAAATAAAAATATTAAATTGCCGCTAACAATAAGCCGTTTTATTAGGTATAATACCTATTTATTCTAGGTAGCTATCTGATTTCTTGGATTCTATTAAATGTAAAGTTTATTACCATACTAAACCACGATTGCTGTTGGGGATTATTTTTTCTTTACTTACCCGATGATTTATTGGAATTTATTAAACGTATATACTTAACCCTGGGAATTACTTTCCCTTTATCTACCAGGTGATTTCTGTGAATACATTAAATGTAATGTTTAGTACTATTCCTATCGTTGTTGGAGATTATTTTCTCTTTACCTACCCTATTAACTCATTAGAAACAAGTTCTCAGGGAAGAAGTACGAGTAGGTACATTTTAGTAGTGTAGTTTTTAATATAATCTGTTATTAGCCCTTGTAAGTGATAGATGCAGAATTAACGATTTCGAAAATGTCAAAATTTAATAGTTCCAGAACATTGAGGATTTTATCCCTGTGTGCGCAGTGAGGATAGCAACGACATGCAGAGTAAGTTGAATTTAAATTAATCGTTGTATTATAATCTATTTATCTACTCTTGTTTTCAAATTCAATGGTGAGAATTTCTACGGCTAGTGTAAACTGAACGAAATAGGGAAAAATACTTCTGATTTAAGCAAAATGATTAAAAGTACATAGACACAATGTATTAGAGAAACAATAATACTTAAGTTTATTTATCAAAATAATTTTATATTCGAAACCGCACGATAACAATATTACTACTTATTTACAAAGATTGTTTCATTGTAGAAAGCGTGTCTACACTTTTTACAATTTTTTCCGTGCAAAAGTGTTGTAACTTTAAAATTCCAATACTAAATGTGTAGTGATTAACAGTTTTCTCCGTGCAAAAGTGTTGTAACTTTGAAATTCCTAATTTTTTTAGCATTAATATTATTTTATTTAAATTTTTATTTTTCGTTAATGTAATATAGGCTAAAAAGCATGCAAAATAATAATTAAATGTTAATTTTTCTTCAAACTTGTGTCTTATTTCATCGATATTAGCCCGAAAATAAACAAAATCGTCTTTATCTCGAAACTTACTTATTCTGACTTACTGCAGTCTTGCACTGAGGGTGCGATATAAAACCGATGAGAAATTTTTAAATACACAGTTTGTTTCATTTAGTTGAAAGTGTTACGAGTGTTATACCTATTTATACCTATAAAACAGCATTATGTGGCGTCCGTGGAAAAACATTGATGGTGCTTCTTCCAGTGTTGCAGCAAAGAAAAAGCATTTATCTGCTGACGCTAGAGAAACCGTAAATCAATATATAGTTCTTTACTTACAAGAGGACTTACTGCTAATACTGCTGCCAGTGAAATATCTGATTTAGCGAAAATACCTCTAACCACAGTGACAAGAATTACATCAAATCCCATTAAGTCAAGAAGAAAGCGTAAGGATGCCGGTTCTACCAAATGTATTGACGAAAGTGATAAGGACTTAATAAGACGAAAAATTTACACAATGTACGAAGAGCAACGGATACCTACATTAGATGCTTTAAAACAACGGCTTACTAATGATGATACACAAATAAACTGTAGCCGCATTAGTCTTTGGAGGATTTTGTCTAAAATGGGCTTCAGATATCGTACAATTGACAAAAGGCAAGTGCTTATGGAGTCCCATCGTTTACAAAAGTGGCGTACTGAATATATAACTTCCATAAGAAAGTACAATAATTTATCTGGACGAGACATGGTTTGACACTCATGAAACACCATCCAAAGGATGGTCCGATTCTTCCAACAGGTGTCAAACAAAAGCTCCATCAAACAAAGGGAAAAGAATAACAATTTTACATGCAGGATCAGAAAATGGTTGGGTTGTAACAAATTTATCTTGCTCCACTTTGGGCGCTACTGTAACGAATATAGTAGGCAGATCCCTTGGGACTATGTCCCTGATGTTATAAGATCTGTAGAGTAGTGTGAAGATAAGTTTGAAATTAAATTAAAATAAGAGTTGAAACTGAATGCAGTTCGGCTAGCTGGGTATGCTTGAGACTGGCCCGTTGATACTCAAGGTAGGGTTAGGCCTATTTGCATGCCCTGAGTAAACAGTAAAGAAGAGGAAAGATGTATATTAACTAAGGAAATATAAGAATAACCAAAACGGACTAAGGGTAAGTACTGACAACAGGAATATATGAGAGAAGAATGATTTGGGCGCCAGGGAAGATGTTTACTGGACTCTTAGTCTAACAAACACTTCACCTAGTGACTTTATTGCTGCTGCTAACTATGTTTTCTGTAACTGGATATAACTTTATTAAAAAAAAAGGTTGTTTAATAAAACAGATTATTACTTATAACCCAATTTAATAATAATAAAATAGAAAAACCTGTAAACCGTAATATACAATTTAAAATAAATACCCTATCATACAAAAAACCTATTGATCCCTATTTACAATATATTTACAGCCTCTAATATGCTAGAAAAGTAGGAACTTTTATTATGAAGTTTTATTCATTAATTAAAACAAAATTTACTACAACCAACCTATTTATATATTCAAACAATTATTACCCTTCCCTATATTTAACACAATGTATCAGTTCGACAATTTCTAAGTTGATTCCAATCAGATAACCTGTAAATATATTTCAATTGGTCTGTTCAGAAAGGAACAGATCCAAGATGAATCAGTGACGTTACCAGTAGGGCTGTAAAAATACAAAATGGACCTTTGTGCACAAATGACCTTATAAAGTGTATTAAAATCCACCCCTATCCTGTTATTACTAATACATATATATATATATATATATATTTAAAATATTTAATGACACAAAAAAAATAAGCAAATGATGATAAGAAAAAATTGAATGTAATATATATAATGATACGCAAATATGAATTATGAAAATTGACTAGAATTATTTTTTAAGTTTTGGTTCGTTCACTCACTAAAGTTTAAACAATATTTAAGTAACTTATTTTTAAGATATTACAAAAAACAGAAAAAAAAGAAAAAAGAACCTGTCTACTCTCAAGCCGAGAAGGTTCTTCTTCCGGACGCCTTACGCCTCCGGGACTCGTTCGGGTGAAAGCTGTAAGCCCACTGTTCTAGCACCAAACTGAACCGCTATTCCAATATTCGGGAAAAACCAAAAAACTCCAAACTAAACTCAACTGAAAGCTATTACCCCAAATCCAAAATAATGTTTATTGTATTGACTTTATATTCTTTCTTCCTCCAACGACTAAAATAAAATCAAAGAAGCTCTCATTAGCTTTATTCAGAGTTGATAAACAACAAGGCGGTTAGGACAAGAAAAACTAGTCAGAAGATGATAATTAGTGAAGGTTTCGTACACTTTTTGTGACCTTGGAAAATTAATCGAAAACTATGTATTTAAAAAAAATGTTGGGAATTTACTATGAATATTTCACTGAAGAACTAAAATTTAACTTATCACGAATATATTATAGGCAAATAGTAATGAAGGATCTCCTTACATTACCGAATTGCTTGGATATTGATGAGAACGTGTACTTAGGAGAATTTCTAACAGAAAGAATTCTGAACGTGATTTGACTAATATAATTAAGGTAAAATTATTGAATAAATGATTTTAATATGAAACTAATAATGGTTAAAAAAAAATGATGTACTTTAATTAAAATGAAACTCACCCAACGCAACAATATTTCAACAATTGAACCAAAATCTTCTTTTTCCAAAACTTCTAATATAAAAAAAACGCCTTCTTTAACTTAATATCACCTCTGAATAACTTAAAATTTCTTTTCTGATAACTTGAGCCACGCGGCGTTGGTCGTTGAAGGATTACTCTTCTGACCCGTTCGAAGGTTGGATATAAAGTGAGCTCTTACACTTTTAAAATCGTCGGCTTCCGTCAGTTCCAAGTTAAACGGAAGCGGCAGGTAAGCAGTTTGACCAATTGATAAACAATTGATAATACGATTACATGTATAGTTGGTTGCATACCTTACAGGCAGAATTAAGTTATTTTAAATTTCTCAGTAACGATAAAGTAATCTTATCGTTACAGGGTCCCAAATGCCTTATGGCTTTCTGCAAAGAACATTAAAGACTCATGCGTGGACTGCCATGAGGATACAACGGCAGAGCTTTTTGAGCAATGGTTTAAGAATTGTCTTATACCTAACCTTCCTCAAAATAGTGTGATAGTAATGGACAATGCAAGTTACCACAGTCGTCAATTACATAAGTCTCCAAGTGCAAATAACACGAAAATTGAAATTCAAAACTACCTGTTAGAAAACGATATATATTTTGAAGAAAGTTATTTAAAAAATGAACTGTAGAAGTGTTAAAATCATTTTCTATTAAAAAAGTATATGTTTGTGACGCATTGGCCGAGGACATGGGACATACAGTGTTACGGCTTCCGCCCTACTATTATTTATTTAATCCCATAGAGCATATGGGGTATATAGCGTAAAATCATCATGGTTTTAGAAACTAATAACGGCGTTACTGATCATGGCCCTTGGAAGCCAAGATCCGGCAGGGGAGAAGAAGACAAGGACTCTCAGGTCGTTAATCAGCGAATTCCTTGTCAAAAGAACGCAGATGAAAAAATAAGACTGTCCAACACTAGAATAGGAACATGGAATGTTCAGAGCATGTTTCAGCCTGGTAAAATGCACAATGTTATTCAAGAAATGAACAGGTTGAATATCGATGTACTGGGTATCAGTGAAGCTAGATGGCCCAACTCAGGTTGTTTTTCAACAGACGAAGCCACAATCTATTATTCCGGTAGCGAGAATAAGCAACACAGACACGGCGTGGCAGTAATAGTTAATAAAAAATCTAATAGAGCGGTGGAATGCTATTTCCCTATCTCAGAAAGAGTAATGGTACTGAAGTTAGTGACATCTCATGCCAAACTGAATTTGATACAAGTTTATGCTCCTACGGCGAATGCCGACGAAGAAGAAGTAGAATTATTTTATCGAGATATCGAAGAGGCACTTAGAATAACGAAAACAAGAGAAATCACGATAGTCCTAGGTGATCTCAATGCAAAGATTGGAAAGGGACAAAGCGGAAAGTGTATAGGAAACTATGGTCTGGGAAATCGAAACGAGAGAGGAGACCGTCTGTTACAATTCTGTCAAGAGCAGAACTTTATTATTACAAACACATTTTTTATGTTACCAAACAGACGACTGTATACATGGCGATCGCCCGCAGATACATCGGAGAAAGTAGTCAGGAACCAGATAGACTACATTATGATCAATGAAAGATACCGTAATGCTGTTAAAGCCGTGAAAGCATATCCTGGATCAGACGTGGCCTCAGATCACAATCCACTTATAGCCAAAATTACACTCACCCTTAAAAATATTAAAAGACATCAAAGAATCCCTACAATAGACACACGAAAACTTAAAGAACCTAAAGTAAAAGAATCCCTCCAACATGAACTGCATGTGAACTGCAACAAATTGAACACAAACACCAACGATATTGACGAGTACTGGAATCGACTGAAAGACTGTCTACTGGAACCCTGTAAAGAAATATTAAAGACTTCCTCAAGGAGAAAAGAGGAATGGATGAATGAAGAGATACTCAATATGATGGAACAACGGAGACAATTTAAAAACAAGGATAACAATAAATACAGAGAGATGAACCACGAGATTAGAAAGACGATAAAGCAGGCAAAAGAAAAATACTTTGAAGAGCAATGCAAAGAGATCGAAGACCTTCAAAATAAATATGATCTGTTTAACCTATACAAGAAAGTCAAAGAACTGGCAGGACTAAGAAAACAAAATCCCACTTGTGCAATTCTGGATAGACACGGTACTGCTACAACACATACGGACGAGAAAATACAAAGATGGGCAGAATATATCGATGAATTGTTCGATGATGAAAGAGGAGATCTGGAGCACATAGAACTTACGTCAGAAGAAATAGGTCATTTTTAACGATATCCAATTAGGAAGAGCAAAAACTTTTAAACACTCCAGTTTTTTACTGTCAGTCCTAAGCTTGTAAAAAGTGTGAAGGAAAGTACCTTTCTGAATTTAGATCCATATTCTACAATTATTCACGTAGAACAAAAAAACTACTTTCTTCGTGTTAAAAATTGTTCAATTATCAAGTATATTCACTTGAACAACCTGAAAATACCATATAAAATAATTTAATAAATTTTTACAATCGTGTATTACACAGCTTTTGAAGTGCGACCCTGTGTATTTCGGTAGTTTATTGAGAGACTCTTGTATACACAATAGGATCAACTCAGATAACCATTAAGCACTCAACCATTTTTCGTGAAACAAACTAAGGCTATGAGAGCAAGAGTGGGCTAACCCCAAATATTGAATAATGGATTTACATGAACCAAAAATATATGCGTTTTTTTGAAATTTTATAAAATTAAAATATGATGATAAAAGGAAGTCATTGTTTACAAATCATTAACTAATAACAAAAAACTCGAAGATCATGCAGTATATTTAACAAAAATATAAAAATTTAAGCTTTTTTTGTGGATTAGACCGCTTTTGCATCAGTGTGCCCTTAAAAATTTTAATAGGAATGTGGACTAGACCTAGAGTACAATATGGTACAATACAGTTAAACAATATCAATGTTGAAAATGCTTTATTAAAAAACAAAGTAACAAAAATACTTAATCTTCATCGTTAATGAACTCTTCTTCTTGTTGTATAGTAGATCTTATTGTTCCGGTGCTTGTGTAAAATCCAAGATGTATTGGAGGTATAAATGAAAGTTTATCCAAAAGATCTTTTTTTTGTTTCGGTTATTGGACGTATATCGGGATAAAGATAATCTAGCTGAAGTATTTCCCTGGATGTCCACTTTTTTGACATCTAGTGAGTAAAAGACAACATCTGTATTATTGCTGTATTTGTAGTAAATTGTAAATGGATTTGTTTTCTTGTATTGCAACCACTGAATCTGTAACCATTGGACTTTTGAGTATCAAGTTTGCGATTTGTCATATTTCTTTCTAACTTCTTAGTAGAATAAAAATCGTTTTCTGTCATCTTTATTACCGTAAAATGTGCTTTCTTTCGTGCATGTGCTATTACCTTTATCCAGTCGTCAGGTACGTAAGTAGATATCTGAAACTTTTGTTTTGCTTACTTATTACTCCGAAATCTTGGTCACAGGCAAGGTAAGAATGTCCGCTGTCTCGTGTCTTGATGCTTGTATCTCGTTCGATTAAAAAGAAAGGGACTGCACTACACAGTCTAATTTCCACCCTAACACAAACATCTATTTACTGGAAGGTTAGATTATGTGATAGGTACCCTTGATTAGCAGTTAAAACCGATCTATCCTACAAAGAGGGAGGTTAGCCCACTCTTGCATTCTTTTACGTATTTATGTATTGAACAATTTTGGTCTATTCCACAACTTCGTGGGTTAGCCCATTCGTGTTTTCAAATTTATGTTATTTTCTATAATGCAAAATCACCTTACTGGAGAGATTTATGTTATAATATATGGAAATGTTGGTTAGACCGGTTTTGCTTTAAAACTTTAGGTCGTTAGAAGTGATTGCAATCTATAACTCAATTATCAACAAAATGTTGGTTAGCCCACTCTTGCTCTCATTGTCTCAACTATACATTCATGTTTGTTTCGAACTTTAACCTTAAAATTAAATATTTGTACCTTTTTCAGATTCACAAGATGGAAATAACAAACCGAAAGCGATACAACAAAAAACAGATGTAAGATTGCTACTAATGATCTACCAAAAATAGTAGATTTAAAGGCTCTGTATCTTGGGTACCAAGTAGAAGAAATAAAAGAGAGGCTAGAAATAAAGAAAGAAGATAGAGCCTTTTAAGCAACTCTCCAAGCCCTACATATAAAACAAAAAAGTAGGGTTGGAAATATTGCTTCTACAAAAAAGAATACTTATGCTCGAGAATAAAGCTCTAGAGAATGAAATAGAAAAAAATGTAAACATAAACAGTAAATAATATTTCAGTAAAAAGTCGTTACTTATTATATTTTTGTTTCTGTTATATTCTGGTAAATTGTAGTTGATTTCATATTTTTAAATTATTTATTGGAATAAAATTTAAATGTCCATAATTATAACTAAGGTAAAGTCATTGTTTAAATAGAACTAGTTAGCCAACGCAATGTATAAATTTGTTTAATTCTAATTGAAACAGTCACTAGAGGTCACCACTCTTTCTGTCTCAATAGATTTTAATATACCATTGTTTATTTGATATACGTTATACTAGATGGTGCTATGTGAAAAAGTTAAAGATTAAACTAAACGTCCATTTTTGATCCCCTGAATTAAATTCACCAGCGTTGCAATATTTCACTGACAATAGCAACAGGTTTGTTTACAAATAAAAATGTTAAAAAACAGACCATGAATCAGTTAAAGTATTGATTTAAAATAGAGTTATTACTATCAACTAGCATGGTACAATGTATTCATTGTACCATGATCAACTAGTAAATATCGTGTCAACTAAAATTGTACATAAACGTACTGTGGCTTCTAAATCTTCCTATATCTAAATAAGTTTAAAGAATTTAAATATTTTATTTTATTTGGAAGTGTATTACAAAAATTTGGTCGGAGGTAAGTAAAACATTTTAATTCTATGTGTTTAAAACAAAAAACATTTGTATGAGAAATGAACAAATTAGGTATTTAGAAATAAATTTTAGCGGATAATACATACATTCGATAATATTTGATAAAAGTGATTTTAAATTAAAATAATGTTACTTCCATAATAAATAAATGGTTTTTTACAGATGGCTGGAAATATTTGTTGTTATTACAATGTGGTTTATCACCATACAAAATTCATGGTTTAAGAATGTTCAGATTTCCGACAAAAAATCTTTCAGCTTGTCAAACATGGTATCGACGACAACCCATTTTGTATTTGAACGGTCCGCCACTGCAGCCCAGCCAGCCAGCTAGTCGGTACAGACGACAGATGACAGAATGACATTCCATCACCAGCCGTTGAGAAGCATAGAACTATTTGTTATTGTTTTCATATTTTTGTGCAAATTCATAAATAAATGCAGTATTTTAGACTAATAATTAATTTCAATGAATACAGTCCACTACAACAATAAACATTGGTCCATTCGACCCGATATTTGTGATAAAATCAGTGCTAAAAGTGATTCACAGTTAACGGTCAAGTGAAAGAACACGTGGGATTGCCGAACAATATACAGCCAAAAATACCGGTGAGTTCCCATCTGATTCCTATACCTATTTATACTGTTTTTGTTTGTGTAAGTTGCATAAAACTATTTACAATCTATATATCTATTTAAATTCAATTCGAATCTATTTGATTAATAAACAATGTCGGACGAACACTTAAAAAGATTAATTAGAAAACGCGCTGGTCATAAAGCTTCATTTACAATTTTCTCCAAATTTCTAGAGTCTATTAAATGCAAATTAGAATTACATGATGTTGAAAAAATCGAACTAAGCGACAGAATAAATAAACTAGAAAATACATTTTTAGAAATTAAAATTATCCAATCAGAAATAGAAGAATTGGCAGACGATCCCGAACCACACTTTGTGATAAGGGAAGAACTTGAAAACAATTTTTATTCACTATCGGCTAATGCCAAAGCATTGTTAAATAAATTCATTTCAGATATTGATGATAAAAAGTCGGTGACAAACGAGCATACAAACAATAACACTTCTATTTCTGACGGGGCTTATCGTTTACAAGGTGTAAAACTGCCAACAATACAAATTCCAAAGTTCGACGGCACATACGAATTTTGGCTAGAATTTCGAGACACTTTTGAGTCACTCATTCATACAAATGATAGTATTACAAATATTCAGAAGTATCATTATCTTCGGGCATCATTACAAGGAAATGCCGCCGCAGTCATAAAACCTATCGAATTTTCCGCAAACGGGTACAATTTGGCATGGGACTCTGTATGTGATCGATACAATAATAAAAAACTCTTAATACACAATCATATTAAAGCTTTATTTTCATTGGAATCTATTCACAAAGAATCTTTTGTAAAATTTCGTAAATTAGTAGATGATTTTTCAAAACATTTAAAGTCACTTCAACAATTAAATCAGCCGTGTGAACAATGGGATGCCTTACTTATATTCATTATAACATCAAAACTAGACGAAACTACTATTAGGGAATGGGAAAAGCATTATGCTACTCAAACGGAACTACCAACTTTATCCGATCTAAAAGGATTTTTAAAATCAAGAGCAGATTTTCTAGAGGCAATTGAAATGAACATTGAAACAAAAAATAAAAGTAAGGAGAACAGGACGACTAGGGGATTCTTAGCAACAAAAACAAACTATACATGCGTCTCTTGTCAAGGCGACCATAGCATTTACACTTGCGAAACATTTTTAAATTATCCAATAAACGAAAGGTGGAATTTTATTAGATCAAAATCATTGTGTACAAACTGCTTGCGATCGGGTCACTCCAATAAACAGTGCAAACTCGGGCCATGTCGCAAGTGCAAAGCACGTCACAACTCACTTTTACACAATAATACAAATGATAGGAGCATCATTATAAGCCAAAATAATTCGGGCACGTTCAATAGAAATTCGAATATATCCAATAGCAGTATTAATACAAATCCATCACAAAGTACAAGTGAGCCAATAAATCCAGGAACAAGTAACAATACATTTTGTGGTAACAGCATGCTTTCTTGTTCTGATACAGGCTATGTTTTTCTCTCAACAGCAATCTTAAGTGTTAAAGATATGAATGGTAAAATGCAAAGGGCTCGTGCACTATTGGATTGCGGGTCTCAATCTTCATTTATCACAACAAACATGTGTAACAAACTAGGAATCAAACCACAAGATGTCAGCTTAAATCTTTTGGGCATAGGCAACAAACTATCAACTATTACAGGTCAATGTCAGTTAGAGATTTGCACATCTAATAATAAATTTGTAAAAATAATCAACTGTTTTGTATTGCCAAAAATAACAAATATTCTTCCTCATACAAACATTGATGTAAGCGCTATAAACATTCCTAATACAATTCGGTTAGCAGATCCTAATTTTGGCAATGCTGGATCTATTGACATTCTTATCGGCGCAGATATTTTTTGGCATTTGATTTGTAAAGGTCGCATATCTTTAGATCAAGGTCCTATTTTAACAGAAACAATATTTGGGTGGATAATTTCTGGCCCGCTGGGATCGGTTCCCCACAATACAATATCTTGCAATCTTAGCACAAATCTGGAACTAACTAAACTTCTTCAGCAATTTTGGGAAGTAGAGGAATTGCCAAATATTCCTCATCTATCTGAAGAAGAGCAATTGTGCGAGGACAATTTTCAAAAAACTACTACACGTGATCCAAATGGTAGATTCATAGTTATGATGCCATTAAAACAATATCCGCATGTGTTGGGTGATTCAAGGATACAAGCTGAAAGAAGATTTCATCATCTAGAAAAAAGATTAGCACAAAACAATCCTCTTCGAGAACAATATATACAATTCATGCGCGAATATCAGGAGCTAAACCACATGTCGTTAGCAGATATCTCTGAAAACTCTACTGTCGACTACTACATGCCACATCATGGTGTCCTAAAGGAGGACAGTCTTACAACAAAACTTCGTGTCGTGTTTGACGCATCTTCACAACAAGCCTACGGTGCTTGTATCTATTTAAGAAGTACTGATGACAAGGGAAATATCTCGGTTAAAATTCTATGTGCTAAATCAAAGGTTGCCCCTATCAAAACTCTAAGCATTCCACGCCTAGAGCTTTGCGCAGCTGTATTACTTTCACGTCTTTTAACTAAGGTAATTGAATCCATTAATATAGACCTCAATAAATGTTATTTATGGTCAGATTCCACAATAACCCTTGCTTGGATCAATACTTCTCCTAACAATCTTCAAACCTTCGTAGCTAACAGAGTCTCCGAAATTCAGGTCTTAACAAAGTCCTATACATGGAAGTATGTACCCACACAAGATAATCCTGCAGACCATCTATCAAGGGGATTATCTCCTTCTCAAATACTAAATTCTTCACTATGGTGGGACGGTCCGTCATGGTTGTCTTTAAGGGAAGAATTTTGGCCCCTTTTAAATCCAAAGGTAGACATTCTACCCGAAATAAAATCTCAAACTATTCTCAATTTTGTTTCCTATTCTCAGCAAGAACAATGGTTTCCATTCAAGGCCTTTTCACAATATTCGCGTTTACTGCGCGCATTTGCATACATCCTTAGATTTAAAAATAATTTATTAACACCCAAAATTCTTAGAGAGTGTGGCTCTCTAACATTAACCAATATTAATGACGCTCGTCGTTATTTATTGAAGATCATACAACTACACTCTTTTCGCGAAGAGTATGATCAGCTGTCAAAACAAAAAAGCGTTAGTTCCAACAGCAAGCTCTTCTCTTTAAACCCATTTATTGACCAGGATGGTTTAATACGTGTTGGTGGTCGCTTGGCTAACTCGGATTTTCTATATGACAAAAAACATCCCATTGTCTTGGATTCAAAACATCATTTCACGATATTATTTTTCCGTCATGAACACCTGCGTCTATATCATGCAGGCCCTCAGCTGCTTCTATCTACTATTCGGGAGACATATTGGCCTATATCAGGCAGAAACCTATCTAGGTTGACTGTTAAACAATGTACTACTTGTTTACGATTTAATCCTAAACCTATACAACCAATCATGGGTGATTTACCACGTGACCGATTACTGTACACATTTCCCTTTGCCATCACTGGTATTGACTACGCCGGTCCGTTTTTGTATAAAAATAAGGGCAGAGGTGCCAAATTAAATAAATGCTATATTTCATTATTCATATGTTTTGCTACAAAGGCGATTCATCTTGAGCTCGTAACCGATTTGAGCACTCAAACATTCATGCTTGCCTTGCGCCGCTTTATCGCTCGTAGAGGAAAGCCAGCCAAATTGTACTCAGATAATGGTAGAAACTTCGTAGGTGCCATGTCTGAACTTAAAAGATTTTTAAAAATTAACAATGCACACATACAAGATTCATGTACACATGAGGGTATTGAATGGCATTTAATTCCGCCATATTCTCCACATTTCGGGGGACTCTGGGAATCCGGAGTAAAATCTTGTAAATTTCACTTAAAACGTTCACTTAAAAATACAAATCTTACATTTGAGGAGTTTGCAACAATACTATCACAAATAGAAGCAGTACTCAACTCCAGACCTTTGTGTCCTATTAGTCCTGATCCTAATGATTTAACACCACTCTGTCCCGCTCATTTCCTCATCGGTAGAATGCCAACGCTAGCTCCAGAACCAGATCTACTCCAAGAGATTCCACAACGACTCAATAGATTTCAACGCATCCAACAAATTTTACAAAGTTTCTGGAAGAGATGGTCTTCCGAATACGTCGTCGAGCTACAGAGACGTTCTAAGTGGCAAATATCCAAGGGAGGATTAGTAGAAGGAACTTTAGTCCTTATCAAAGATGACTGTCTGCCACCAGCAAAGTGGAAACTAGGCAGAATAACTCACATACATGACGGATCGCAGAATACCGCTAGAGTTGCAAAAATAAAGACTCAAGAAGGTATCATCACGAGGTCATTCTCCAAAATATGTCCTCTCCTTCCATTAAATTGAAAGATTCAGGATCTTTCAAGGCCGGGAGTATGTCGACGACAACCCATTTTGTATTTGAACGGTCCGCCACTGCAGCCCAGCCAGCCAGCTAGTCGGTACAGACGACAGATGACAGAATGACATTCCATCACCAGCCGTTGAGAAGCATAGAACTATTTGTTATTGTTTTCATATTTTTGTGCAAATTCATAAATAAATGCAGTATTTTAGACTATTAATTAATTTCAATGAATACAGTCCACTACAACAATAAACACATGGATATTACACTCTGGTAAGTAAATAGAAACTTTTTTTATGTTCTTTTATTTTACACCGTTTCCGTTACGTAATTAACTTAAAAAAATGTTTATTTTTTTTTTCATTCATCATTTGAATTTTACGTTTTCGTTGGTATTATAATTATGATATAATAAACTTCGGAAAAACAAATTAGTGAATAAATATCAAGTTAATAAACATAACCAAAGTATTAGATATTTAAATATGTATTTCTTTAACTACCTGTTTTTAGTTATTTGATTGAAAAGTAGAAATAAGTTCATCTTTATCGGAGAACTAATTTATACACCAGTCCATCTGTAAAAAAATCATTGATTACACGTAAAAATCTTATAAAGATATTTGAAGGTTCTAAAAGATATACGAGGGTTAGTTAATAATAAATCTGTGAAGACATACAGGTATTTTGGTTTGTTTTTGTTTCTTTCTTTCTTTCTTTCTCCCCTTCCTTTTACCCTAATGAGGGTGTCGGATTTGGGCTAGCTATTTTAATTTCCATTTACCCACCTCTTCCATTCTTTCCTGTTTCCTGCCATTATTTTCAATTCCTCGAGTGATTTTTGTTTAAGTTTTCCCGCCTCTACTACTCGCTGTATCCATTTTTTTCTTGGTCTGCCTCTTTTTCTTTTTCCGATGTTTTTTGCTTCATAAATTTTTCTTGTTATTCTATTGGATTGCATCCTCATCAGATGCCCATACCAGTTCATTTGTCTCTTTGCTATTTTGTTCATTATCGGTTCCTGGTTGGCCATTCTCCTAATAGTCTCGTTGCTTAATCTATCCCATTTTGTCTTTCCAACTATCTTTCTTAGATGTCTCATCTCCATTGCGTTTATCCTGCTCTTATGTTTTTGTTTAAACAATTTTAAAAAGTGAGAGGTCATTCTTTTGCTTATAAAACGTTTTTTATCCAGTTTAGAGAAAAATAGTTAAAATAAAAATTGTAGATCTCAAAAAGTTCTTCCTTTTGTGAGTTTCTAAATTAAAATATATAAAGAATTCACCAAAATAGTTGCAAAAAACTCTTGATTTTGCAGAAATTTATAAATTTTAATAACTTTGTTTTTGCATAATGGTACGTAATGTAACTAATAAAAATAGTGACGATTTGTTTATCATGGAAAGCGATTATTAAAACAACTTTTTGTTGAGCTACCCCAGTTAAAAAAAAATTATGTTTTACGTGCCACAGAAGCCAAGATATTGCAAATTTTACAAGCGCGATTTATTTTAAAAAAGTTCAAATCTAAAAAAAAACGGAGCTCAGATGGTTCTCCATTTTACTTTTCCGAAGAGGTATTTTACGAATACCATCATTTTAACGGGTTATAATTTTTTACTTCTTTACCGCATATGCCATCTGTAAGCTGGATCGCACAACTCAGACCTTCATTTAGAGTCCCTTCAATTTTCAGCTCTTACTGTTAATAGACAATGGAAGTATGATTTTAAGAATAAAATGCTTTGGTTTTAAATATAAAATGCTCTTTTGGCTCGTAATGGTCATAGAAGATTCTTTTTTTTTTAGAAAGTGTGTTTTTCATCAGTTTTTCATTAGCCTCTATATAAGTTTGTGCCATAAACGATATCAAAGATATAAATGTTTATAAACAGATTAAATAACATATAAACTATTTGCTCTGACTGATATTTAGCGCACTGTAATAACTTATTAATTTCCATAATTTCAAGGAGCTATGTTATATGTTTTTGCACAAAAAAGAGTTATTTTAATTTATAAATAACTGCAAAAATAAGGTTTTTTGCAACTATTTCGATTAATAGTTTCTTGTATTTTAATTTGGATACTCTCAAAAGTTACATTACTTTTTATGATCTACAACTCTAAAAAAGCTGAAAAAATCTTAAACAGATATTTAAAGTCTCTAAAAGGTATATGAGGGGTAGCTGATGACAACTATGTGAAGAATTTAGCTAATTTTGCTTTGCTTTTTTTTTAAACAATCGTAAAAAGTGAAAAAAGTTTATGCGCATAAAACGTTAAAATAAAAGTTATAGATCATAAAATGTTCTCTAATATTGATATTTTTATAATTAAAATACATAAAGAATTGACCGAGATAATTTAAAAACTCTTATTTTTAAAGTATCATTTATAAATGTTAATAACTTTCTTTTTGCATAACGATATGTAATACAACTATTTAAAATTATGGCAGTTAATGAGTTTTTAAAGTGTGCTAAATGTCATACAGAACGACCATACAGTTTATGAGTTATTCAATTTGTTTATCCAGGAGACCGATTATTTAAACAACTGTACCTGTCTAAACAGTCACTCTAGGGATATTTTGTAAATAGCAATCAATTTTTTATGGCTTCGTTTTAAATTATTAAAAAAAACATCAAGAATCTAATAAATTTGTTTTTAAAAATCAGTTTGAAGAGTAACAAATTTTTAGCATATAAAAATTTCTAATAACTTTGACTTTTTTATGTCATACACTTGTATGTAGGCTCAATATAAAGCTAATAAAAAAAACATTAAAAAAAAACCAAAACCTTCTATGGCCCAGAGGAAATCAAATAGCATTTTTTTTCTTGTTTAAGAAATTGCAAATATTTTCATTGTTTATTAACATCAAGAGCTGAAAATTGAACATTGTAAAAGAATATCTAATTTTTATAATTCGATTTATCAATAGCATACATAGTGAAGAAGTAAATTAGTTTTGAAACATTAAAATAATGGTACTCGTAAAATATCGCCACAGAAAAATGCAAGGGAGATCTGTCCGCTGCAATATCTCAGCTTGTTTCTTGTTAGTGGTTATAGAAAGTTCTGTTTTTTTTTTAATTGTGCTTTTACGCCAACTTTTCAGTGAGCCTACGTACAGCCGTATGACATGAAAAATATCAAAAGTAGTATAAATGTTTAGAAGCTAAAAAGCACTTTTGCAAACCGTTTTTTTTTAATAATAAGTTTAATAAAATGTTGAAGTTTATAAATAAAGCTTCAAATAATCGATTCAAAAAACATCAAATAACTGTCAAAGGTTAAACACCCTTTTTAAAGTTCCTAATGGATTTTAAAGATTTAAACAGTGTTAAACAGATAAATTAATTCATCGACGAGTTAACAATACGAAGCGAAGTTCTTTAATCACGATGTGATAAGAAAACGAGTATCAAATTTGGTTTTATATTTCAATAGTCGAATTTAATTGTGGCTATATTGGTTTAATTCAAGAAAACCAGTGAAAATCCCAAGAAATAGGTGAGATCCTTTTTTTCTTTCTTTCCAGTTTGGGAGAGGGTCCTTTAGGTACTCACGTTTAGATATTGTGTTACGGTCTGGGTAACTAGAACTACACATCATGAACAGCAATTAAATATTTACATTTACACAAAACAACTCCAGTTTCAACCCAAAATCATATGTCGTTGCCGCAGTCTCTAGCCCTCCTTCCCGTTCGTTTTCTAAAAGGGGACAAGTTATTGTCATGCACTCCATTTTGAATACTGTTTTATTTGAATATATTAAAGAAATTGGTAAAATAGTTTATCCAAAAAATATTACTTTTAAATCTCGCATTTCGAATAATCGAATCTACATTTTCCTCACTTCTACCGACATCGTTGATCAACTAATACACCGAACGTCATAATTAATTTCACCGTCATCTTTATCTGCAGGCTTCTTTCTGCGACCAAAAGAATCCTTATTTCAAATGTATCTCCTTCCATCCCGCATTCACCAATCGAACAGTCCCTAAGAAATACGGAACATCAGATGGTCAATAGGCATATATCATGAGTTTCCTGCTCTATGTATATTTTTACTTCATCTTTTGCCAAATTTAGACACTATATTTAATTAAGTAAGAAAACTTTATCTACTTCAGATACTAGCCCAAGTCTAGTTTGAAAAAAAAAATTGTTAATAAAAAATAACCTTAAAATATCCAATCCCTTTTTTAATCAAAAGGTTATACTTGATAAAATAAAAGTTTTGGAACAAATCTGGACCTAACCATATCTACTCTTTTCTTCCTTCACCCTTTCATTATTCATCCTTAGTTTCACAAGATACCAATTATCCGAACTCTTCTATAAACTATTTCGGACTAAAAGCTGCACTCAAATCCTATAAAAACACAAAAATTAGGGTTTTCTAGAATTATCTTGAAAAATTTCTCGAAAATTCCTTAGGCACCAACGACCCTCTAAATGAAGCCAGTAAATTTACCACTGACATACCGCTGACAATCGTTAATGAAAGATCTTGCCCTAATCTATACTAATATAAAAGAAAAATCATTACAAAAAAAATTTTTGTTAAAATCCATTATAAAAGGTATATAAATTAAAAAACCCAAATGGGCTATGTCATGAAGACAAAAGGTTTTCGGAATCTATATTCCATCATCAGTGTCTAGGTGAACATGTTTTGAGCCGCTAAATATCTGGGTAAAAACCCGTTAAAAGTTATACGTTACAATTTAGTTTTCATTATTTAGTCTTATATATTAGGATGTTAAAGCTACCAGTGGATATAATAACATGGCAAATGTTATCATATCCACTGGTAACTCAACCCTGGTGAGGTCCCAACATGGACGTATAAACACAGATGGACTCAGTTATTTACATAAAAATGTGAAGCCAAAATTATTTGACTAGGTCACATTCTCAGCACCTTCAAATGTTGTCACATTTTTTTATTAAAATATCTTATTCACATATCGCTGAAAATATTACTATATTTATTTTATACTCTACAGGTGCTATCAAACCAAAATTTATTACTTATATTAATATATTTAATTGTAATTAAAACATCTAATGTGCACATAGTGTGCATATCATTTAATAATAGCGTATAACACAGATATCAACCAATTATTTTATATGTAGAAGCACTGAAACCTATTTATTAATGGCAACGGTGTTTACATTTCTCTGTCTTATGGCTCTACGTCAAACTTCAAATGCTGTTCCATGTCATGTCCATGTTTTGTTTACTTTTTACCCAAGATGAGGAAAAGTTGTTTTTCGATATTTTGGCTGTATTTTAAGTGATATTTGTAAATAGTGAAATAAACAAATTATAATAATGGTGCTACAGTTTTGCATTTGCAAAAAAAACGAAATATTTACACCCCAATGTCTCATTTAATTTGTAAGTACTGTTTGTTTACATTATTTAAGATGAGGAACTAAGGAAGCCTGTGTGTTTATATTTTAAAATATGTCTTTCATAGGCGTACCATTGGGTTTATTCATATTAATTCTTGTATTGAACAAGATATTAGTTCATGAAATTAGTATAGACATTTTTAAATTGTAAGTAGACATCATCTAATTAAAAAGATGTGTTTAGTAGCTTTTTAATTTAATATTTCTTATGAATTAATAATAAATTAGTGAAATGAATAAAACTCATTTATTTTTCTATGTAGGTTTCCAAATAATATTGATTAATGATGAAACTTACTCTAAACTTCAACAGAGAAAACAGTATAAAAAAAACCTTTCAAAAGTATCCTTTTTGGTTATTTAAACTTGTAAGGAAGCTGAAAAATATTTCAGATTTTTTAATAAAACTATAAATATCTACAACAGACTAGTTAAAAACCTTATGAATATTTTGATTAATAAATCCATACAAAATGTCCCAAAATCAATCTATGAGCATTTTGGTGACCATATGTATGATGAAGATGCAATCGATGGTCACTCTATGCAACTTTAAAAATTGGTTCTTGAGAAATATTTTAAAATCTGAATTCATCATGAAACGTTCATCATACCATTTTTACTTTAATATTTCTGTTCGGTAAATAGCTTTCCAATAATTTATACATTTTCACGCCTACTTTCTAATAAGTAGGTATATTTGCAAATCATTTTATGTCAAATGCCAGCAAGAGCTTTGGAATGATCAATAAATAATTTTGTAGCAGAAACCCTTACTACGTGGAATCTATTGATATTGTATTAAAACAAATTTGTCACAATTTGAAAAAAAATGTTTTAACACATTATCAAAAAAATATATTTTTTAATTGTTTTTTTTATCGTAGGATTATTTGATACCTATTAAAAAATTAACTTGAGCTCAAGTATATTTTATTGTATTAATTTTAAAACAAATAAAATTGTATTTTATTTTTTCTATAAAAACGTGTTTTTATACATTATTACTACTTCCAATTATTAACGTCTGAATAATTATCCCCGCGAGTAAAAATTCAAGCACGCTTGTGCTTATTGAGGAAGTATCACAGTCTATCGATACCCGTTTTACTCCCCTTTACCCTCTTGTCCAGGAATATCGAAGCTTCAAAACAGTGTGTGTTTAAGGTATCTTATTGCTGGGTCCATCTATGTTTATACGTCCATGGGTCCCAACCTCATATAAACTTATACAAAGTGTAGTAAATCTACTTCAAGATAGATCTAACGAACTAGGATTATCACTTACTGAGAACAAAACCAAATTAGTAAAATTTTCCAGAAGAATTTTTACTCCCTTAACCAAAATTTTATTTAACAATTCTCTACTTTCTGTTGTTAATTAATGTAAAATTCTCGGTTTTATGTTTGACTCCAGATTAAATTGAAAGAATCAAATCTCTGAACTTAAAATCAATTGTTTTAAAAGGTTGAACATTTTTAAAACCCTCAGTCATCTTCAATGGGGTGCCGATAAAACTACTTCTAGGTCTGAGCGCTTTTCGCTTTAGTCCTATTGAGAGTGTATACCGTGAATCTAATGAACTTTCTCCTACCCTAAGACGATAATCACTTCTACTTTCGTATGCTGCATCAACATCCGCAAATCCATTTAATCCCGTTCATTTCCTAATTGCCACAATGGCGTCTTCTTCCATTAACAATAACTAACACCTTATCATAAAACCTATACCTCAATTAATTTGTCCACTACTTAAAAATATTGACCTTTTTCAGACTAGTTCATTTCCTCTAACTTTACTTCCCCTCTGGGCTAAAGATCTCCCTTCAATTCAAGAGACCTCACTCACCATTTTTAACAAACTTGAATCTTCTAACCTTCTTATAAAGAAAGCATTTTTAGAATTTAATTCTCTATACAGATGCTTCTAAAACTACCACTGGTATTGGTTGCGCAGTAACCACTAAACATGAACTTGTAAGATCATCTCGGTTACCCTTAATATGCAACGTTTGCACAGGTGAACTATATAGTATTCTGTTGGCTTTTAAATGCATCTCCCATCAAAACAGACATATTGCCCATTTGTTTAGATTAACTTTCATATATCCATTTAGTCAATACAATTTTCACTGACCACCTATTAGTTCAAAACATTCATGACATATACCAAAATCTCTCTGCTTACGATGTAAGTCTCTGTCATATGGCTGCCTTCTCACACCGGAACTACTGGTAATAAAACAGCAGATAATTTTGCCAAAGAAGCTACCAACCATGGGGTGACTGAAGTCACCCCAATTCAACTAGCTAACGAATCTCGAAATTCGTTTTTAAAAAGTCAGTAGAGGATACTTGACAAAACTTATAGCAAAAGAGCAAAACAACTTTTCATAAACTTCAATCTTTTATTGGTCATCTCTCCCTAGACTTCATAACTAGAAGAGAAGCATCGACTATTAGAAGACTACGAATCAACCATACCAAACTTACCGACTGCAAACAATTCACCAACCTGTATAAAGCACTGGACTTGAAACCTTCTCTAAGGAACTAGAGAATCATCTACCTCTTCCTCAACTGTAAATTGTATATGTTGATTATGATTGTTGAAAATGTTGACTATTTCATTAATTTTGTGTTTAGGAAGTGCCAAAACTAAATCATCTACATATCTTTTAATAAAAGGAATGAAAAAAGTGTAATTGTTGATACAATCACGGATAACATCATCCATGACTAGATTCCATAGGACTATCAAAAATTTGTTTTTGGTAGTGATATGGGATCTTTTTTTTCCTAATATTGTTCTGAACCTATTTTCTTGTGGCATTTAAAATTAATTACTATTTAAATGGGAATAAGCATCAATTAAAGGTTAAAATAAGTTTATTGACGTTTCAATTTCCACTTCGGAAATCGTTCTAAAAAACAAACATGTTTGAGAACGATTTCCGAAGTGAAAATTGAAACGTCAATAAACGTATTTTAACCTTTAATTGTGGCTTATTCCCATTTAAATAGTAATTAATTTCTTTTTTTCCTATCTAAAAATTTTTTTTCTTACTCTTATATAATATATATATATATATATATATATATATATATATATATATATATATATATATATATATATATATATATATATATATATATATATATATATATATATACATCCCGCTATCATTTAGAGCTCTTTTCACGTTGCAGTAATTTAGCATCACCAAGAAATGCTATCATTTTCTATTTATAAGTCGTGTATGTTCGTTTAGTGCACCTTTGTAGGCTTGGCACCGTTATCGGTTTTTCAATAATCCGATTTTTTTATACATTAAATTTTTTACATCAATCCATCATTGTAACCACGGGAGGTAAAATTACTGTATTTGGTATCATTTTAAAGCCAATAGATGTTGCCAGTGTTAATACTTAGAATAATATTCGAAAACATAAAAATATCGATCGGTTTGGGTTCAAGTTCAAATGAAGACATTGAATCTACCTGTCGGCCGGCTGGTTTTAGCCGACTGGGGTCAACCAACTAGTTTTTTATATCAACGTTCAGTTGTTTTTATTCAATTTAGATATTTTTTCCCAGAGAGTTGTGTAGGGGAATATTTTACATATTTTAATTTCCAAGCTGTTTAATCGAAGCTATCAGTGAATAGTTTAAGATAAATATTAGGTTTTTATGGGATTAAGTCAAAAATATTGGTCGTGGTTGTGATGAGAATCATATTTTTAATTATTTAATGTTTAACATTTTGATTTCCATTTAGGAAATCGTTCTCAAAAAACGTTTTTTGTACAAAATGTGTATACACATTTTTACATAATTTGTACAATAAACAAGGTTAAATATTGGAAATCGTATCGTTAAATATTAGTTAATTAAAAATGTAATTTTCATCTCAATATCGACCAATAATGGTGGCTTAATCACATCAAAAAATAATATTTGACTTTGACCATGCCATAAGAAAGTAGTTCACGGAACCTCGCTAAATAGTTTAAAAAAATCTTATACAGAAATTTAAATTCTAAATAGTATGAGGGGTAGCCGACGAAAAATTCGTAAAGACGTACAGTTGATTTTGCTTTGTTTTTTTAAACAATCTTAAAAGGCAAAAAAAAAATAATTTTTTGCTTATTAAACGTTTTCTATACATTCTAAAGAATAATATTTCAAAGTTGTAGACCATAAAAAGTTTTTTATGTAGAGAAATACCAAATTTAAATACATAAATAATTGAGATAGTTCCAAAAAACCGTAAACTCTAAGATATTATGTTTGTAGTAATTTATAAATGTTAATAACTTTGTTTTCTGCCTAACGACAGGTAATATAGCTACTTGAAATTATGGCAATTGATGATTAAAGTGTGCTAAATATCAAGCAGATCAACAAATATTTTACAATGTATTCAATTTGTTTATCACAGAAAGCGATTATTTAAACAACTGTACTTGTCCAAACAGTATGACTCTACCAGTATTTTGTAAATTGCAATTGATTCTTTGCGCTTTCAGTTTTAGGGTATATTAAAAAAACTTTAATATATTATTAAATTTATTATTAAAAACCAGTTTCAATAGGGGACTTTTTAGTTTTTAGACCACTTCACGTTTATATTGTTCTGAAGCTATTTTCTTGTGGCATTTTAAATTAATTACTATTTAAATGGGAATAAGCCACAATTAAAGGTTAAAATACGTTTATTGACGTTTCAATTTCCACTTCTGAAATCGTTCTCAAAGTACAAACATTAGTATTTATAAACTAATGTTTGTAATTTGAGAACGATTTCCGAAGTGGAAATTGAAACGTCAATAAACGTACTTTAACTTTTAATTGTGGCTTATTCCCATTTAAATAGTACTTAATCTACGTTTATCTTCACATCTAGGTTTTTTAGATGTCGAAGGCATATTATTTACATCCATTTTTTTTATAAATACTATAACTCACTTTTAGGGAGGTAATTAACAATAACAGCGTTCTACTAGAAACTGCCAACTTACGACTTCCAATACTATAAGGCCACTTGAGGCACAATATGTTTTTACTCAATAATAGTTCCTGTATAAGAAAAATTGTTTTTTAATGTGCTTCATTGAAGCACACTAGACATATTGCAGTTTTGCCATCACATTCTTCAGAGTATGTTTTAACTTTTTTAACTTTTCTATCGGCCTTTCTACTAGTCATGCTTCTTCTTAAAATTTTGTAACATATTGTACACTTTCTTTTCTTTGTATTATTTACATCGCTTTGCCTGAGATGGTACAACTATTATGTTTAAATGTTGCAAGGATTAAAACTGGTCTTTCAGTGTTCTATTGCTTGAATATTATTATCTGGTATTCTGAAAATGTTGACATTTTTTCCTGATCTGATCTTCCTCAACTAACGTCATCTTTCTTAATTGGTGGGTTGTGTTGTTCAGGTCTCTTTAAGTGTTTTTGTTGCTATCCATACTGAATGATCTTCTTTAGACAATGTACTAATGTAGTGTTCAAATGTGACATTGCGTGCATCATGTAGCGCTGATCTTAATTGTCTGATTAGTCGATTATATTTGTGTTTGTCATTAAGATTTCGGCTTCTTGGTCATTTACCTCTTGCTCTTCATTTTTCGACTATTAGTTGTATAATATAATTCGGAGTGTTATTTGTGTTTTCTTGATTTGGAATTGTTAATCGTGTAGCTCCATATGAAATAGTAGAAGATGAAAACGGCAGCATATTCATCCATAAAAAAGGAAACGCGATAAAGATATCTGAAACAACTGTTTTATGTTATAAGAGATGAAATAGTCCGAAATTACCAAAACAGGTGAACAGGGCACTATAAAGAGGAAGTAGAATTAGCTATGAAACAGCTTGAATGGGGAAAAGAAATAAGCTTAGACCAAATACCAGCAGGAATTATTCAACTGAGGAAAAAAATTAAATGGATAGCAATATTCACTCCATTTACAGAAAAGAAGGTGACCCGCAAAAATTTTAAGAACTTCTTTAATAGATTCCAGTCAACAATTTCCTAATCATGTTTAAAAAACATACGGAATGCACTGTATATACTAACCTAAGTCGTCAACATACTTGTTGTTGCAGTTATGTATTACGATCAACTTAAAGGTTATGCACTGGTCCCCTTGTATAGGTACACAGGCATGCACCCGTGCGGGAGAAAAAAGATTTGTCATACCGTTACATTATGTCACATTTTAACGTCGAATATTTTATGGTCCCCTTTGGGTTATAAAACAAATGATCGACTTTTACTCGCACAGATCCCGCCTATGTAATTTTACAACGCGAGTCATTTGCTGGGTATTAAAGAACCGTCTATGGCCATCATATAATTTTACGCTAATATTTCACGTTCTACGACGCATTCCACGTTTGACGTACTGTCTTGTTTAGTTTTCTGTCATTCTATTTGTTAAATCCTATTTCATTCTCGTCACAGCGTCAAGGAGCAGTAAATGTGTGCAGTGAACGGAAGGCATATGTCTAATAGTGAACGTTGGAAATTTTTCGAGTTTATCATATCTTCTTCTTTGAGTGCATCTCCTATCGGAGATTGGATATCATTAGGGCGATTTTAATTTTATTTACTGCTGTTTTAAATAATTCGTTAGTGGTACAGCCAAACCACTCTCTTAAATTTCTCATCCAGGATATTCTTCTATGGCCTGGATTTCTGCGTCCTTGGATTTTTCCTTGCATTATATTTTGTAGGAATGTGTACTTTTGTCCTCTCATCGGGTGGCCAAAGTATTCAAGTTTTCTCTTTTCTATATTCAGTATAACTTCTGGATCGTTATTTATTCTGCGTATTACCTCTTCATTTGTAATTTTATCCACCCAACTTATTTTTAGTATACGGCGGTAGCACCACATCTCAAAGCTTTTAAGATTTTTAACATTCTTCTGTTTAAGAGTCCATGCCTCAACACCGTTCAGCAAAGTACTGAATACATAGTAAGTAGTTAACTAAAAGTGGACGTATGCAAAGAGATGTACGACGTAATCGTATGGTATTCGCTAAATCCTGTCACGTAATATGCCACACACCTCTGTGCGTTAATTCGTTTTATTCCTGCCAGTTTAAGGTGTTACTAGATGCCGCCATGTTTAATTTCTCTCCACCATCGTATTATCTCCGTTAAATCCTATCATTTTAGGCTCCATATGTCATGATTTGACCTATAGGACCGGAGATACGCAACTAAGGCTCTTTTGACATAACATATATAGGAGCAAAGATATATACCTAAGGTCCTTTTGACGTGTTGATGTATTTGATTTCTACGTCGTAGTATTCTATTGGTTAAATGGTACCATTTGAGGTACTATACGTCACGATTGGACTAATAGGATCGAAGATACACAACTAAGGCCCTTTTGCCAGGCTACTCTATTTAATTTTTATATCTCATTGTATTCTATTAGTTAAATTCTATCATTTGAGGTACGAAACGTCACGATTGGACTAATAGGACCGCAGATACATAACTAAGGCCCTTTTGACAAGCTGATGTATTTTATTTTTCTATCTTATTGTATTCGATTGGTTAAATCCTATCATTTCAGGTACTGTACGTCACGATTGGGCCACTAAAAACGAAGATACGTAACTATGGCCCTTTTGACGTGATGCTGTATTTGATTTCTATGTCATTGTATTCTATTAGTTAAGTGCTATCATTTGAGGTATCGTACGTCACGATTGGACTAATAGGACCGAAGATACATAACTAAGGCCATTTTGACATGCTACTTTATTTAATTTTTATACCTCATTGTATTTTATTTGTTAAATCCTTTCATTTGAGGTACTGCACGTCATGATTGGACTAATGGAACTAAAGATACACAACTAAGGCCCTTTTGACATTGTTCTGCATTAGATTTTTCTATTCCATTGTATTCTTTATGTTAAATCCTATCATTAGAGGTACTACACGTCACGATTGGACTAATAGGACCGACGATACGTGACTACAGCCCTTTTAACATGTTGCTGTATTTAATTTTTTTATTTCATCGTTTTCAATTGGTTAAATCCTGTCGTTTGAGATACTGTACGTCACGATTGGACTTATAGAAACGAAGATATATAATTAAGGCCTTTTTGACATGCTTCTATATTTGATTTTTTTGTCTTATTGTATTGTATTGGTTAAATCCTATCATTTGAGGCGCTGTACGTCGCGACTGGACCAATTGGAGCGAAGATACAATAGGTAGTTGCAATATATCATAACCCGTTACTTTTAACCAAACATGATGCCAGAATGATTTGTGGATGAAAAAAATATATATCTTCTTAAATTTACTATTTCGTTGTGGGTAATATTATATTCAACAACGATGCCAAATTTCTGATGCGAAAATGATTGATAATGAAAGTGGGATATACATTTTCATGTATATAATGGCAGCGAGTAAACGGTAAAACCCTGAACTAAATATATATAATATTTTCACTGTACCATCATTTTAGACTCAAAAATTTTCTGGAATAAACTTATATAACTCAGTAAGGGATAAAAAGAGAAAGCGGATATTTTAATATACCAACACGGTATCAAAACTCTAATCAATGAGATGGTTAAAATTCTTGTAAAAAGTACAGGAAAAAAGTTATTAAGGTCTTGTAAAGTAGCGTCGATATACAGATGCTACTTTGCAAGACGATGCTAAATTGATGGTAAAAGCATAATGTATCGATGCGAAAATGATAGTAGGATGTATATATATATATATATATATATATATATATATATATATATATATATATATATATATATATATATATTGAAATGATATTGTTTAAAAAATTAATTTATAAGTTATATACTAGATAATTTTAGATATAACAAGTATTTGGTTGTTTTAAATAAGTTATATACTAGAGAATTTTATAAAAATATATTTATGTGAGGGCATTTTAATAAATTAGCATATAATAATTGTAAAAAGTTGTATTTTAATGTTGTAAATATATTTAAGTCAGCCATGTGCATAGGCAACCAACTATACATATGTGAGTGACAGATATACTTACTCTGAAGTGACGTTTAAGAATTTTTACGAATATAAGTGGGGTTATATGGTTTGAAATGTGTATTTTATTAAATTAGAGTGTTAGTTACTAATTTGAATGTTTATTCTGATCTGAAAAGCCTAAATGTCAACAAAATTATCAATGGAACATTAACGAATTCTCCAGAGTGCAGAGTGTGACCATTGTTTACGGTCGAACATTCTGGAATAATGATTATGGCGGTGGATCGAACAGATATTTTTTTCGAGAACATCTATATAGAAGTTAATAGAACGAATGGAACATGATCTCTTACCAGATGGTTCTAGAATATCCAAAAAGATATAAATACCCGTGATTTGGATTCAAGATAGCAGTTTTTAGTCAGAAGTCAGGCCAGTTTATTATAAAAGTTAGTAGAAGATAGACACAATTAATTAATGAAGTCAATTGTTCACAGTTTTAGTAAGTCAGTCAAGCAGTTTAATAAGAAATATGAAAGTTAGTTGGAGATAGTCCAATTGTTTAATATAGTGAGTTAAATGAAGATTAAAAATTATGCATATATTTAATGCACATTTATAATTATACACAAATAATTATTGAAGATTATAAAATATATTAGAAGAATATTGGATGGACATTGGAAGGAATTAAAATTATATTATGATTGGAGATTAGTATAAATCAACTTATAATAATTGGATATTGGTATATTGAAAAGAAGAATAAATAAATGCTGTTTGCTGGTTTGGTTGGTGGTGTATAAATGCTGGTGAAGAAAACTATATCTTAAATTGGTAGAAGCTGATAATTGGAAAAAGTAATTTCACAAAAAACAAGGATAACTGAAGTACGAAGACATTCAGTGGTGATTAGAATCTATATAGTGGAAAACAGTTCATTTAGGCATTCAGTGAAAGAAAGGTACAAAATTTTGTTAATATAATTTAGTTAGTGTCATAACAATTTCAATTTTGAAGATAGTTTGTTTAAATTTTACATTGTCTATAGAATTTAATTAGTTTTATAAGAATATCAATTTAAAGATAGTTTATTTTAAATTTACATTGGCTAGGTTAGATATATATGTGTGTTTCATAATAGTTATAATAAATATAATTTAAAAAAAGTACTTACAAGCTAATTCTTTGAGAACCGCGATAAAAACCCTATATATTATTAAAAATACTCATTGCTCATCATTCAAACAAAAAACACATCATAACAAATTTGGCACCCAACGCGGTGGCTCTCTATTTAAAAGAATTAGTTTGGGAAGATAAGTGCTCTCATATAATTAAATTAATTATCAGTAGAAAGAAAAAAGTATAGATTTTAATTTTAATTATATTTGAACAAGTAAAGTCTCAAAATGTCTCAAGGAAAGAAAGGTACAAGAAGCAAAAAAAATGAAGAAGATGTGGAAGTAGAAACACAACCTATACAAGAGGAGAGTTTAGTTCAAGTTCCACAAGATACTGCAGAAATGAATCCAGAAAGAGAGGAAAATGTCAATATGGCAGCTTTGATGTCATTAATGATGCAGATGAACAAGAGAATGGAAGAGAATACGAAAAAAATAGAAAAAAAATGGAAGAGAATTCAAAAGAAACCAAAGAAGACATAAAAAAATTGGAAGAGAATTCAAAAGAAGTCAAAGAAGACATGAAGAAAATGGAACAGAAATTGGAAGAGAATTATAGAAAATTAGAAAAGAAAATAGAAGATAATAATAATAAAATTGTAAAACAAATGGATAAAAAACTTGAAGCTGCAGAGAAAAAAGTAGCAAATGAAATAAAAAGTATACGGAATGACTACAAGAAAAGGATAGACAATGAGAGGACAGAAGTAAAGAGGATTATTCAAGATAATAAGATAGAAATAGAACAGAAAATAGAGTTGCAAAAATGTAACTTAGAAGTAAAAATTAACGAAGACAGGAGAAACACAGAAGAAAAATTAGACGATATACAACAAAATATCCAAATAAATTGTAATCAAATAAGAAATGTGGAACAGAGAATAGATGATATTTCACAAATGAGAGACATAGGGAGACCTTACTTAAATTTAACAAATGAGACTGGGATTAAATTCTCTGGTAATATAAAAAATTTGCATCCTAGAGTATACATAAATAGTTTAAAACATAAATTAAGATTTGTGAATAATATTAATGATATTAAAGATTATATTGGAATGACATTAAATGACAATGCAGCAACTTGGTTTGCTAGTATTGAGAATGATTTAGATAATTTTCAAACAATTGAAAATAAATTTTTAAATTGTTATTGGGGTGAATTAGAGCAAGCCAAGTTTAGAGAAATTCTATATTTTGGAAAGTATAATCAAAATTTAAAATCAAATATGGTAGATTATGCATTGAAATTGATAACAGTTGCAAAATATTTAGAACCACCACTTAGAGAGGATGAAACAGTCTTAAATGTATCTAGACATTTTGATGCTGATGTTGTGCAAACCGTAACTGTACAAAATATTCAAACAATAGATAGTTTTATTAATTTTATTCAAAGAATACAAAGAGGCAATATGACAAGTAATAATAACAACAGAAAAAACAACAATAACTTTCAATATAATAAAAATGATAATCAACAATATAGACAATCATATAACAATAATACTAGGTATGGTGATAGTTTACAAAATTTTAATAATACTAACAGTAATCCAAATAGACAGAACTTTAATAATAATACTAGTTATAATAGACAAAATTTTAATAATAATACTAATTATAATAGACAACATTTTAATAATAGTACTAATAATAATAGACAAGATTTTAACAATAGAAGAAATACAGAGCGACCTAACTATAACAGACAGGTAAATTGTGTTCGAAGGAATAGAAGCTGCGAAGACAGGGAACGAAATAGTACAAGGCAAGAAAATGTGAGTAGAAGTCATAGTAGGGAAAGACATAGGACATCAGATCCAAGTGGTCAGATACAATCTGACAATTCTAATAATCAAAATTTTGTGCAGTAAACTTTCTGAATTACAAGTTAGGCCATTGCTATTATGAAAAACTTTCTGAATTTATTTCTTTAGATGAAGAGAAAATTATTGAATCTATTAATTTAATTTATATAAATGCTTTGGCCAAAAATAAAATGATTAAAATTATGATAGATACTGGTTCAGAAAGTACATTAGTCTCGAAGAATTTTATTTTTAATACATTAAAACTATCAGATATAATAAAGATTCCAAAAATTAAAATTATTGGTGCAAATAATAAGAAGTTGGGTGAAATTGATAAACTAGCCAATTTTAAAATTAATATTCTTAATAAAGAAATTAATATGCAAGGATTTATTGTCAAGGATTTATGTGTTGATATATTAATGGGAAATGATGAATTGGAAAAGAAGAAAGTAAAGATAGATTTTGAAGAAAAATTGGTAACTTTGGAAGGGCAAATAATTAAATTTATGCAGAAAGATGAGGTAGAAGAAGGAATGAGTTGATAGGATATTATTAAAAGAAAATAATGATGTTTATGAAGAAGAAATGTATTTTGATGATAGGGAAATGTCCCAAAAGAATGTAAAGAATAATTATTGTAGTGAATATTTAAGGAATGGAAATTTTAAGCAGATGGATGCCTACGAGGCGGAATGCGTAAAATTGGAAGCAAGGAATAATGAGTACATAATGAAGAATAATTTTATTTGTAAAGAAGAAGATATGATAAAAGTTTTAAATTGCCCTGAAGAATATAAATCAATAGTCATTTCCATATTGCAGCAACACAAGGGACTTGTCAATAAAGAAAATAGAATTGCACAAAATTATATCCATAGTATAAAAGTTAAAGAAGAAAAAGATTTTAAAACAAAATCATACCCAATACCATATAAATACAGAGAAGAAGTAAACAAAACAATTAATAATATGTTAGAAGATGGGATCATTGAGAAGGCAGACACACGTTTTATTAACCCCATAGTAGTAGTACGAAAAAGATCAGGTGAAATCAGGTTATGTTTGGATGCAAGGAATATTAACAAGATTACTGAAAAGCAATTTGAAGCACCAATGAGTATAGATGGAATATTAGGAAGAATTACAGGAATGTCATTTTTCACTAAAATCGATTTACAGCATAGTTTCTGGTTAATACCTCTAGAAAGAAAAAGTAGACAGTATACAGGATTTCAGATAGATGGAGTAGTATATCAATTCAAAGTAGTACCATTTGGACTTCAATTATCTTGCAGTGCTCTATGTAGATGTCTTCATGATATTTTGGATCAATATGAACATTTTGTAATTCACTACATTGATGATATATTAATTTTTTCTAAAACGGCTGAAGATCATGAGCAACACCTAAAAATTATAATAAATAGATTAGACAAAGTTGGACTAAAAATAAATCAAGAAAAATGTACATTTTTTTAAAAAGAAGTCATATATCTAGGTTATAAACTTAACACTAAGGGAATCGAAATGGATCCAGAACGGACACAAGTCATTCAGGAATATAAAACACCACACAATTTAAGAACTTTAAGAGGATTTATTGGAATAATTAATTATTATAAAAGGATGATACCAGATCTAAGTATAAAAGAAATTCCATTACTTTAACTACTGAGAAAAGGTGTAAAATGGAGATGGGATCAGAGAAGAGAACTAGCATTCCAAGAGATTAAAAACATTTTTCTGTCAAATTTGAAAATATACTATCCTGACTACACACAGCCATTCATATTAAGAACAGATGCATCAATAGAGAGATTATCAGGGGTATTATTACAAATACATGATGGGGTCGAATACCCAATACAATTCATTTCAAGAATTACAAAGCCACATGAAAAGGGTTACTCAGTTTCAGAATTAGAACTCGCAAGTATAATACACTGTGTCACAAAATTAAGATTTTATTTGTTGGGTAATGAATTTACAATAGAAACAGATCACCAAGCTTTAACGTCTATATTAAATAACAAATATGGAAACAGTAGAATACATCGGTGGAGTCTAATACTTAGTGAATACTGCTTTGAAATCAAATACATTTCTGGAAAATCCAATATAGTGGCAGATGCTTTATCAAGGTTAGAAAATACATCACAAAAAGGGCAGCGAACAATAAAAATTGGATTTAATCAATTAGTAGAAAGTACTGGATTATATTCTAAAGAAGAAATTATAAGAGATCAGATCAATTTGAGTGAAAAACAAAAAGTCCTTAGGAAAGATGGGGTCTATTATAAAATAATAAATGGCATAGAAGTATATGTAATAACTAGAACTTTAGCAAAGAAAATATTGAAAAATTTACATAACAATTATATGCATATTGGTTCAAGAAAGCTATGGATGCTATTTAGGGACAATTATTTTGCAAAGAATGACATAAGTATAGCAAAAGAAATTACTACCCAATGCCCAATATGTCAACTAAACAAAGAAAAGAATTTCAAAAACCAGAACACATATAAATCTAATGTTGTATATGAAAAACTAAATACAGTTTCCATGGATTTTATTTCAAATTTAGTTCTCAGTCCAACAGGAAAAAAGCATATACTAGTGATAGTTGATTTATATACAAAATTTATTAAACTATATCCCTGCTCTAGAACAAATGTTAAAACATTAAAATTATATATTAATCAATTTTTCGAAGAAATAGGACCATTTAGAAATTGCATAATAGATAATGCTACATATTTTAACAACCAAAAATTTCGGACATTTTGTGAGAAAAAGGGAATCAACATTCATTTTACAAGTATCAGACATCCTCAGGCAAATCCTGCAGAAAGATATATTAAAGAAGTAATAAAATATTTAAGGATACTGTGCCAAAATCAACACGAAACTTGGCAGCAACATATACCACAAGTAGAGTATTTTTTAAATAATACACATAATTTGCATACAGAGGAAGTACCAGAATATTTAATGTTTGGCCATATAGGAAACAGAAAGTGGATTAGTGAATATAATCAGGATATGTTAGAACAAGTAATGCAGAAAGTGAATAACCGAATTAGGAGGAAAGCTGAAAAATATATCAGAAGACAAAATCGAAATATAAAAAAACCAATCACATTTCAAAAAGGAGACCTAGTGTTAATTCGTTCACTTAGAAAAAGTAATGTTAAAGAAAACCGTTGTAAGAAATTACAACCAATGTTTGAAGGTCCATATACAATTGAAAATCAGAATGGACTAAATAGTTATGTGTTAATAGATGCAGAGAACAGACTAAGAGGCATATTTCATATCAACGACATTTTTCAATATCATGAAGAGATTGAATAATGTTTTCTATACCTTTAACACAAATATAATAACACTAATAACTTACTGATAGATCCATTTCATAGATAGATGGTAGATTTCTTTGTTGTGAATAAATTTGACATCATACTTGTTGAATTTTGTACATATGGAAATTGTTTAGTACCCTAAAAATCATAATTTGGGGTTAGATACAGAATTGATTGTGTAAATGTCTTTATAAAAAGTTTTAAACTTACCAATTCATATGGATGAAAGCCTGTTGAATGGAAATAATTCCTAGATTTTGTCTATAAATAAACAGAACACAATATAGATTATATTTTTAATTAAGGTTATATTTTATTCTCTGGTATAATATCCATTGCTCCATTTGACATGACAGTTTGACCATAGAATAGCCGAACTGTGCTCCGTTGTTCTCTGTTTTGACATAGACAGCGAACAGGGATGTATTTGATAGAACAATTAAAATAGGAAATTAAATTATTTCATTTATTATAATTACTAAGGTATGTGGATAAGAAAATTAATATTTAAAAAAATAATAAGTAAATTATTTATTTTAAATTTAATTTTGGGGTGTTGAAATGATATTGTTTAAAAAATTAATTTATAAGTTATATACTAGAGAATTTTATAAAAATATATTTATGTGAGGGCATTTTAATAAATTAGGATTCAAGATAGCAGTTTTTAGTCAGAAGTCAGGCCAGTTTATTATGAAAGTTAGTAGAAGATAGACACAATTAATTAATGAAGTCAATTGTTCACAGTTTTAGTAAGTCAGTCAAGCAGTTTAATAAGAAATATGAAAGTTAGTTGGAGATAGTCCAATTGTTTAATATAGTGAGTTAAATGAAGATTAAAAATTATGCATATATTTAATGCACATTTATAATTATACACAAATAATTATTGAAGATTATAAAAGTATATTAGAAGAATATTGGATGGACATTGGAAGGAATTAAAATTATATTATGATTGGAGATTAGTATAAATCAACTTATAATAATTGGATATTGGTATATTGAAAAGAAGAATAAATAAATGCTGTTTGCTGGTTTGGTTGGTGGTGTATAAATGCTGGTGAAGAAAACTATATCTTAAATTGGTAGAAGCTGATAATTGGAAAAAGTAATTTCACAAAAAACAAGGATAACTGAAGTACGAAGACATTCAGTGGTGATTAGAATCTATATAGTGAAAAACAGTTCATTTAGGCATTCAGTGAAAGAAAGGTACAAAATTTTGTTAATATAATTTAGTTAGTGTCATAACAATTTCAATTTTGAAGATAGTTTGTTTAAATTTTACATTGTCTATAGAATTTAATTAGTTTTATAAGAATATCAATTTAAAGATAGTTTATTTCAAATTTACATTGGCTAGGTTAGATATATATGTGTGTTTCATAATAGTTATAATAAATATAATTTAAAAAAAGTACTTACAAGCTAATTCTTTGAGAACCGCGATAAAAACCCTATATATTATTAAAGATACTCATTGCTCATCATTCAAACAAAAAACACATCATAACAATATATATATATATATATATAAACATATATTGGCATAACTGCCAAGTTATCTATATTTTGAATACAGAACTTAAATTGTTTTTTTAATTTATTGTGCAGAAAGTTGCTTTTTTTCAGATGTGTTAATAATAATATTGTTGTAGGTAATGCTGCATTGGAAAGTCTGGAGCTACCCCATTTAAAAAAAAATCTATGCAGTAAGCATTTTGACCAAAAATATCTAAATGCAAAATATTTACCCAGTACTGCTATACCAAAAAAATATAGTGAGGTAGAAGCGGAAGGTTCGTTAACGACACCACGCGTTTTTCATACGTATTCATTAGAAAAACAACCATCAACCAGTGCCAATACTGTTTCGCACAGTGATAATTCTGAACTTGACGATTTTGTTGATGAGCTTTTTAGATATGCCGTTATCACCATTGGTCAAGAAAAAATGATTTCATAATTATCACACACTTTAAAGGAGATTACATGCATCTCGAATACGGATTAATCTTCTGAAAACTCGCATAACAGCACTAAAAAAAGAGACTGGTTAAGATTAGGACAAAATCTGTACAAACTGCACCAAAGCCACAAACTCAGATTTCTGCTGCAGTTTTTCTTGAACACTTTGCTATCATAACGTTTGTTGGACTTGATACCATTGTAGTTAAACATCGATCTAATATTTTTAAACTAGTATTGCTGGTTTAAACATAGCTCCAACTCATACATTGCTTATTTTAGTTCATGAAAACAATGTTACAATCAATTTCTATAACTATTAATGTAAACAATTTTGTTTTGTTTTTTTACCTTGAATTATTATTTTGTTAATATTGTCTATGGTGTAGATATTAGAATTTTGATAAGTGTTATCTAACTATTAAAATAACGCGAATTTAATTTTTGCATAAACAGTCAGATCGGGCGAGTTGATTGAAAAAAAACATTTTCATTTATGTAAACAAAAATACAAACATGGTGTGTATATTATAAAATACAAAAATAAATAAAATAAAGGGTACTATTTATTAAAGTTTTCTTAATTATTATTCCTTTTATCCCAACACATAGATTAATTTGTCCCTAAATATGTGGTGCCTCTTGTTGTGGCATAATAAAAGTCAAACGTTTGTTCCATAAGGATTGTCTAACTAGTCCTATTTAAACAATGGTAAAGTATAAGGTATGAAGTCTATTTTATTATATACTAGGATTGTTGTGAAGTATATTTGCTTATTATGTATTTGTTTACAATACATTTAAAGTGAATGACTGTTCTATGTTTAAAATTATGAAAGTATTGAAATTGCATACAAGTTAATGAAGTATAAAAAAAAGAGAAATACAAATATGTAAAGTATAGTAAAACTTTAGAATTGATAATAAAGACATAAATGATATTCACAGTAAATATTTTTGGTATTTCTTTATTCTTGCTAACATTAAGGCTGAGTAAAACAGTTTTCAATAAAAAGTCTTCTAACATTATCATTATTTCGGTTTCCTGATGGCACAATGTAATTGTCATCCATCACAATATATTCACCAATATCATCATTGGCTGGAGGTTGTGGTTCGCCTTGCCTGACTGCTACATTATGCAGACAGGCTGTAGCAACAATAATTGGTAACACTTCTCAAAATTAATCGGCATCCATATGCCATAATAGGGAATCTTTTCTTCCAAACAATAAACAGTTGTTCAACCTTTACTCTCGTTCCTATATGAGCTTTATTATAATGCCTTTCAGCATTTGTTTGCGGATTTCTTAAAGCAGTTAACAAAAAGTTGGTGCATGTGTAGCCGCCATCTCCTAAAATTATTCTAATTTAATACTGATTATTAGTTACATGTTGGTGTGGAAAATGTATGACTATTTATTTAATTACAGATAGACATCACTATATTAACCCATTAACGCCGAGAAAAAAAAATTTCTTAAAATTTTAGAAATTTACAATAATAATGACTAAAATAAGACCCTACAACATACTTTGGACCATATTTTTTTATTAGGAACAACAAGATGCTTTAAAATAGCTGTTCCCATATGGGCTCGTTAGGCGCAACCTATATTATACACAAAAAAAAATTATTTTTATAAAAATTAACTATTGATTATGAAACATTTGAAAACAATCTATACAAAGTCCAATATTGCATTTGCAGCACATTGTTCGTCCCCTACTATTGCAATTGTCACCCCCACATCTTCGCCTTTTACCTTCGGGGACTGTAATAATGTAATGATGCATTCCATCATATCTAATATCATTGCTAACTCGAAAATCACTCGCTGCTGCTTTCGGTGCTCGTCGAGTAGCTTTCGGTTGTACCCTGTATCTTGTTAAATACGTCTGAAATAAAGAAAAGAAACACAAGAGTACTACTGAATAGCTTCCTTCTACCTGTTTATTTACCTGGTAAATACTTCGTCTAAAATCTAGTTGACTAATTTTTCGGCCACTTTTTCTGTACAAAATCTATGCATTCTGTAATGCAGCATTAATTAGGTAAGTAAATATGGGCCAGTACCATTTCTTTGATCTAATACCAATGCGATAACTACAATCAGATAAAAAATTATATTCTAAAGGCAGACAAAGAGACAAACTTACCAAGATATGTTGTTGTCCATTTGGTCAGTTCCACCCATATTTTTATTGTATTCCGCTATAAGATTAGGCCTTGGTATGGGAAGTATTTTCTTTTCTTTTCTGTTAAACCTGTCTACTGCCTTCACTGGCTCAATACCATAACTCGTACTAGCAAGGGTGACAACATTATTGTCCATCCATCTAACATGCACTATTCCCGTTTCTCTGTCTAAAATGTATGAAAAGTATCCTCTTCTTTGTTTTTTAACCTCCTTTTTTGAAGGAAGAGGGCAGTCCTTTGGCAAGCGGTTTTCCCTTATAGTGCCGGTTCCAGTATAACCATTAGCTTTTAGAGTACATAATAAATTTGGATTTGTAAATAAGTTATCGAAAAAAAAATTGTACGGAAAGTTTCCTTTTTCCTTTAGTTCCTCAATCATTTGCAGTAGAGGAGCCGTTGGTTTTCCAAAAATTGATTCATAATTAGAATTTGATCTGGGATTTTTTCCTTGGTATACTTCAAAATTCACCAAGTAACCATTCGGAGTATTCAACGACCAAACTTTGTATCCAAATCTTACTGGTTTGCCACGGATGAATTGTTTACATCCATGGCGACCAAAATACCGAATCATCGATTCATCGTAGGAAAGATTTGGTTCAGGTATAAAGTATTTAAGAAAACTTGATTTTAAGTGGTCTGTAATTAGCCGAAGCTTGTACATTTTATCAGAGGTGTTTACATTGTTATTATCAGCAAAATGAATAAATCTGCATATTTGCAAGAATCTATCACGGCGCATGGCTTCTGATATCATAATATTTTTCATATCATCTGAGTTTTCCCAATAACTTCTTTTCGATGGCAAAACATTAATTCCACTGAGGATCAGAATACCAATAAAAACTTTTAATTCTTCTATGGTCAGATTAGGATTAGGACAATTTTGAAATAAAGCATGGTTTACCGTTTCATGTAAAATTATTTGAAGCAAATCGTCGGAGAAAAAACATTCAAATATCTCTAAACAGCTCAACGATTGGTATTTAGAGTAGTCCCCTGGTGAAAATGTACGACTACCGGTTTGCAAATCTCCTTCAACAAAATTGGTGACTGCTGGTTTGATGGCTATATTCAGTGAATAACTGTCCTTATTTGGAACATGTACATGAGTTGATGCAGATAAAATATCAATATTATCAAGGTTGAGTCCCAGTCTGTCTTTGTTCGCAAATACAATCTCAGCTGGAGCACTCAGTTGTCCTGCCGACAAATTGTCTGCTAAACCACTCTCATCTTCATCTGCAGAGTCTTCAGCAGTTAAGATGTTACTATCAGGAGGCTCAATATATATATCTACGGCATTTCCTTCATCATAAGCTATATCTAGAGCTTCTTGAAGCGTAATTCCCCTAAAATAAAACACATTATTCTTAAATGGCATTAACGCCTAACGAGCCCATATGGGCACATCTATGTTTAGAGGCAAATTTTATAGCCATAATAATTTAGACAAAAACAATTTTTACATACTAACATTCCTTCACATGTTATTAATAATATACGTATAAATGCAATTAGCTAGATAATATTTTCAGAGTTAAATAATACTTACACAAATTTGATGTCCATATTTTTCACGAATATTACTATCACATGTATTCAAATATCCAAAACAAACGAAACCTTTTACCACTGGTTCGCACAAACTCTCCTAGATATGTATCGACATGCACTAAACTTGTCTGACCACTCAAACCGCTTCGGAGTCCCCACTACAAAAAATTCTTCACGTTTTAAAAACCTCCTTCTAACGAGCCCATATGGTACCGTTAGGCGCTAATGGGTTTGTCAGTGATCATGATTATGTCACCAGTGGGATCCAATACAGATTGTAACTCCTGTATAAGACGGGTAGAGAAATATAAAAAAGGAATAACAACAATGTTTTTTTGTAATATAAAATGCTGACCTAATAAAACTCCATTTGCAAAATCTTCTCTTATAAATCTTTGTTTCACTACTGAATTGTTTAGAATGATTTGGTCGTGGGCAGATCCAGGCCATCGTGCTGTTATATTTTGGAACAGACCATCAGCTGACCATACTGCCTGAACATTAATACTAAAGTATCCTTTTCTGTTCCCCATTGCCCACTATAACAAAATATCAACATTATAGTTATAAGCAGTAGTTAAGTGAATTTTTAAATACACAATCTTACCAAGTGATGCTATTTTTATATAAGTGCCATAAATGCATCCAACCATTCTTGAGAACCCTCTCATTTCATACCATTTATTCCGTTGCTCTCGAACTTCTTCTATATTGTTTGATAATTGAATTTAGCGAGGTCCCATTGATGCTATTAAGGGGGTAACCCGATGAACAATTCTACAAAAAGATAAATTCGAAAGTCCAAAGATGTTATTTAGGCTTAATAAATGTCCTCCTGTAGCACATGCTCTTAGGCAAATTAAAAACTAGTTCATAGGACTTAAACATTTATTTCTGAACCAAGCAAAAATGTCATTGTAAAGCTCTTGAAACTGATTCAATGTTATATTTGCCTTACCTTGCACAAGTACACTGCAAATGTTCTTCTATTTGAGTTAATACTTCAAAAGCACTGTTTTTCGATAATCGAAATCTTTCAAAAAAATCTTTTTAAGTATGTTTCAAAATAGCTTGTTTGACTTGCCTTGGGATTCTAACAACCATATTATCCAGTTCATCTACTTCATCCACTGCATTCAATTGATTTTTGATCTGATTGTACTCAAATTGTACCCAAATAAATCTTCCACATCCAAATCCACAATGTCCAGATCCATTTTTTCAAAAATCACACACTATATTCTATATATACACGATAAACTATACACTTAGGTGGAATTTACAACAAAAAAAAAATATAAAAATAATCCTATCAACACAAAAATATCTATGTTCTCTGTATATAGGGTGTTTCAAAAAGGTATGTCATAAATTAAATCACGCATTCCGGGGACAAAAATAAATTGATTGAATCCAACTTACCTTTGTACAAAAATGTACACAAAAAAAGTTACAGGAATTCGAAGTTACAAAATAGATATTATTTTTTGCATTATCTCCTAAACTACTTGACATTTTGTAATAAAAATGGACACGTTACTTTCTTGTTCTGCAAGAATTTTTCATACAAAAGAAACAACAAAAACACGTTAAAATGAAATATTTCCTTCCATTAAATCTAGCATACATTTTGTTAACTGTCAATAGAAACGCCTTAGAACTTCTAGTAAATTTTATTAAAGAATTAAAAATAGAAATTTAAAGCAGCATAACATACTACTCTGTATTTATACTATAAGAAAAGTTCTGTATAGAACTTTCTGTGTTAAATGGACTTGATTCCGTGGCATTATCTTTTCACACACACACTTTGTTATTTATATTGGTTCTCTTTTTATCTTCTACTAATTATAATAGTTTTGTTTTCATAAATTTTTATCCACTCAATACTTATTATTCTTCTATTTTTTTTTTGCAATATTTCAACTTATTCCTATTATTCCTTTTCATGTTCTAAGGATTATTTCTTGTTTTTTGTTCATTGTCTCTGTTTTAGTCTTCGGCTCAAATATTTAATTTCTTTTTAATAATAATTTCTTTTTACCCCTAAACTGCTACCGACAAAAAGTTATCTCGCAGCTGCTATTGACGGGTCACTGTGACCCAGTTTTAAAATTCTGAAATAAAGAAAAAACATTAGCTAATACATTTATTTTAAGTCATAAACACTTTTTTATATAACGGTAAACTAATTTAATGTAAAATAAATTCCTATTTACAATTTGGGCATATTTTTAGAGCACATTGTAAACATATAGGTAATTTGCACACAAAAGAGTATGTATTTGTTTTCCGGGACAAATTGCGCATCTCTTCCTTTTAGATATGTTCTGTATTGGCAATGGTGCAGGTATGTCATCTATATCTACTCCAAGGATATTCGCTGCGAGACATCGAAGTTTCCGGGGTACATTTACGTTGTAAAGTCTTTTCTTCATATGTGGCGTGTACAGTGCAATGCCTAGTTCTTTTAAAAAATTGTAACGGGATATTTCTTTTCCTCGGGAAAACTGATATATTATTCGGCTGTTTACACCAGACACATTTAAAATACAGTGAAAAATTGCCATAGGCCATCGACGGGTCCTTCGAGAAGTGGAATATGTTGCACATTTTTCGTCCAAAGCATCTACACCTTCTTTGGTTTGGTTATAAAACATAATTATTTAGGATTTCCCAGTGCTCTGATCAACAGTACTGTCGTGATGCATTGATGATATTAAAACAACAGATTTTCCCTTTTTTGGGACATATGATACCAGAGTATTGTCTGATGTAAATCCGAACTCTGAAGAACTAGCAGGTCTCTTTCTGTCGGCCATAAATTCTGGAGGAATCATTCTTTTATTTTTCTTCACTGTACCTACATATGTAATTCCTCGTTTTCTTAACTCGTTGGTTAATTCCATTGATGTGTACCAGTTATCTCCAGTGACATTACGGTTGGAATTTTCAATACATTTTATCATTCGAAGAACAACCTCAGTTGGATGTGAAAATAGCGATTTTTGTTTCTGTTGGAGAATTTTTCCTGTATAGACCTCCGCGTTATACATGTAGTGTGTTTGGGAATCGGCTAAGATCTGCACTTTTATACCATATTTCGCAGGTTTATTAGGTATGTACATTCTAAATGCACACCTTCCCCTGAATGGTACCAGCATTTCAAACAACAAAATCTAAGCACACAGAAAAATTTTAAGGGGGGTGTGCAGCCCTAAATCCCCCCAAACTTTTGAGCACGTTCAAATCAAATCAATTTTGTGGCATCATTAGTGCAATACATTATTTTTAAAATTTTTTTGCCTCTTATCACTTTTTTCAAAAAACAGTTTTTATTGAGTTCGGCCCTTTTCATTAAGCTTTAGAAAATTACGTGCAACTAAATAAATGGCTTAAATGAATAAACAAGTACAAAAAACGTCTATAACCTCTATAAATATGATATAACAATAAATTTTCAAAATGACCCCCATTTTCTTCAATATACATTCGGTATCGTTTTAATAAGGAAAACCGAATGCGCTACAAAATCATATTTTTCTGACGAAATTGATTTACAGCTTTAATTATTCTAACCCTCAATTGTTGTTCGGCCACTATTGTTACAGAATACACTTTCTCTTTCATTAATCTTCAAAAGCAAAAGTCCATGGGTTTAAGACCTGGACTTCTGAGTGGCCAAGAAATAGGTGCGTCACGACCCCTTCCAATCTACCGACCAGGATACTGCCTGCAAAGGTATTCCCGGATTTCACTACTGTAATGCGGTGGAGCGCCACCTTGTAGAAACCACATATTTTGCCTTCTTGCAATATTCACTTCTTCCAAATACTCTTGTAAATCATTTGCCAAGAACTGCAAACAATTATCACCATTTAAATTGTTGGGAAGAAATACTGGGCCTATTAGATTGTTATCCACCATTCCTGTCCAAACATTAACTTTAAAAGTCCTTTGGTGATGAGTCGTTTTTTTAGCGTGAGGATTTTCGTCGGCCCAAATGTGCTTGTTATGATGGTTTATTATTCCATTTCTACTGAAAGTAGTAGTCTCGTCAGTAAACAAAATATTTCTAATAAAATTAACATTTCGAGTGTTTTCCATTAACAACCAATTGCAAAATGTAATCCTTTTAGGATAATCTGTAACCAATAACCCTTGAACCGTTGTTAAGTGATAGGGTTTAAGCAGCTGATCCTTCAAACGCCTCCAAACCCTTACGACGATCAATGGTCAGAAATAATCGTGTACCGAGTGTGTTTCGATTGGGGTATTTTACTGCATAACGCCTTGCGGCTGCTGCACTATTTCCCTGACATTCACCTACGATATTCCCGATAGTTTATTGAAATCATAATTTAATCTGATCCAACTTACACAAAGTTAAATGCATATCTGCCATTTCCTGAAATGTGTAGGCCATTGTAATATCAAAATTTTTAATATTAATCTTATTCACACAATTAATGATGATGAAAAGAGTTTAACGCTTGTGTTATTGCTCTACCAATATTTATTACTGCGGTGATTTCCTCTTCACTATTCCGTTTCTATTGAAAATTAAACCCAAATAATTTTAGCTTTTTACATCCATGATTTTTTAATTTTCACATTTAAATCAGCTATTTCGTCATTGCTCACTATTAGATATTTACATTTTTTTTATTTAGAATTTCCTCATCAACTTATAAGGTTATTAGCGGGTTTTACAGATTTTACAGTTGTTATTAAATATACTAATTACAAATTGCGTATTAGATTACAAATAATAAATTACCAAATTACAAAATGATACATATAATATAACTTAACATTGCATTACAGTTTAAAATATCTTTAAGTTTCTTTGCTTCTTCTGGTACGTTGTTGATGGCTATTTCATAGAAATAAAGAGGACATTCAATCAACATATGTTGAACATTTGGACATTCACAATAGGAATATTCAGGTGGTAGTTCTTTTGTTATGAGATGCTGGTGAGTTAACGCTGTATGTCCAATTCTTAGTCGGTTTATAATCAACTGTTGCCTTCTGTTTTCTGGAAATTGTAGTTTAGTGCTAATCCTAGTTTTAACGTTTTTAAGGTTAGTCTTATTAGAATTCCACATTTGTTGCCATTTTTTTACACAGTGCTGGTTAAAAATAAGCTGGATATTACTGAATGGAATTGTAGTAATTATTTCAGTTTGCTCGTCAGTAGCACTTTCTTTGCTAATTCATCTACTTTTTCATTTTCTGCGATACTTTTATGTGATGGTACCCAGAGAAATTTAACGTTTACGTGTCTGTTTTGTAGTTGATAAAGTGCTAATTGTATTTGTTGCAGGATAGCATGTACTGGATATATTGAAAATGCTCCATCATGTTTTTTACCAGGCATAGACTACGTGCTCTAGAGAGATTAACTCTGTGTGAACGTACCCTATCGGTAGTTAAAGAGTTTAAGTATTTAGGTATTATTGTTGACACCAAGTTACTATGGTCGAGCCACATAAGTCACTTAATAAACAAAATGTGAAAAAGGCTATAATTTACCTAGATGTGTAAAAAATCGAAGTTGGGGCGCAGCTTCTGGTATAGCTTTATTGTTTTATATCTAAACTTAATCTAAACAAAATAAATAGAGTTCAATATAAATGTCTTAGAACTTGCATTGGTGGGATGGTACTATCACCGGTGAAAGCAATACTGGCAGAGTGTAATGAATTACCTTTGGACTTGACTTGACTTGACTCAAATATGATCAAAAAGTTAAGTGATATTGCAAAAGAAGGCTTAACAAACCGCTATTTGAAAATAAAAAATTCTCCTCCACTTACAGAAGCTTTTGTTGAGACTAAAGCTGATCACATTTCTTTCAGTAAAAATAAAAAAATTAATTATGTAGACTATACCCTTTAGATCACTAATAAAACGACACAGAGTTATAATACCCATTTATACAGAATATGATTATATAAACCATAATATCTTTTAAAATCCATATTTTGTGAATTAGTCAATAAGATATTTATATATATACAGATGGATCCAGAACAAAACACGGAGTTGGTTGTAGAGTTTTTATTCAAAATACAAAACAATCATTTATGTTTAAATTACCATCAATATGTAGCATATATACCGCTGAACTTATAGCAATTATGAAGAGCATTACTTGGTTAATATCAAATAATTTACGAGAGGGGGTAATACTAACTGATTCTAAGTCAGCCTTGGAGTCAATAAAAAGCATAAAATTTGAAAGAATGAAATGCCTTATATTATGCAATTTAAAAAGAATGATAGCAGATTTAAATATAACATTTGTATGGTTCAAAGGTCATATAGGTATACTAGGTAATGAAAAAGCTGATAGTTTGGCCAAGGAGGCAGTACAAAACGGAGTTCATTGTAATATTCGTACAATACCAGACTTGTTTGGTAAAAATAAAATAAATTTAAAATGGGAACGACAGTGGGAAAACGTTGTAGAAAACTCACAAAATACGTAGTTTAAAATACATCCAAGCCTACCATCTCCACCCCAATATTCCGCTTTAAAATTCTTTTCGAGGAGTGTTTTTCGACTTAAAACAAATCATGGGCGATTTCCATCGCATCTCGCTAAGCTGGGCATTATACAGTCATCGGCCTGTAGTTGTGATCAGAACGTTTCGGAGATCTAAACCATATATTATATGCTTCGGTTGCAAAAAACATTTAAAAAAATCCGATGATTTAATTGGTAAACACGTTAAAATGAAATATTTCCTTCCATTAAATCTAGCATACATTTTGTTAACTGTCAATAGAAACGCCTTAGAACTTCTAGTAAATTTTATTAAAGAATTAAAAATAGAAATTTAAAGCAGCATAACATACTACTCTGTATTTATACTATAAGAAAAGTTCTGTATAGAACTTTCTGTGTTAAATGGACTTGATTCCGTGGCATTATCTTTTCACACACACACTTTGTTATTTATATTGGTTCTCTTTTTATCTTCTACTAATTATAATAGTTTTGTTTTCATAAATTTTTATCCACTCAATACTTATTATTCTTCTATTTTTTTTTTGCAATATTTCAACTTATTCCTATTATTCCTTTTCATGTTCTAAGGATTATTTCTTGTTTTTTGTTCATTGTCTCTGTTTTAGTCTTCGGCTCAAATATTTAATTTCTTTTTAATAATAATTTCTTTTTACCCCTAAACTGCTACCGACAAAAAGTTATCTCGCAGCTGCTATTGACGGGTCACTGTGACCCAGTTTTAAAATTCTGAAATAAAGAAAAAACATTAGCTAATACATTTATTTTAAGTCATAAACACTTTTTTATATAACGGTAAACTAATTTAATGTAAAATAAATTCCTATTTACAATTTGGGCATATTTTTAGAGCACATTGTAAACATATAGGTAATTTGCACACAAAAGAGTATGTATTTGTTTTCCGGGACAAATTGCGCATCTCTTCCTTTTAGATATGTTCTGTATTGGCAATGGTGCAGGTATGTCATCTATATCTACTCCAAGGATATTCGCTGCGAGACATCGAAGTTTCCGGGGTACATTTACGTTGTAAAGTCTTTTCTTCATATGTGGCGTGTACAGTGCAATGCCTAGTTCTTTTAAAAAATTGTAACGGGATATTTCTTTTCCTCGGGAAAACTGATATATTATTCGGCTGTTTACACCAGACACATTTAAAATACAGTGAAAAATTGCCATAGGCCATCGACGGGTCCTTCGAGAAGTGGAATATGTTGCACATTTTTCGTCCAAAGCATCTACACCTTCTTTGGTTTGGTTATAAAACATAATTATTTAGGATTTCCCAGTGCTCTGATCAACAGTACTGTCGTGATGCATTGATGATATTAAAACAACAGATTTTCCCTTTTTTGGGACATATGATACCAGAGTATTGTCTGATGTAAATCCGAACTCTGAAGAACTAGCAGGTCTCTTTCTGTCGGCCATAAATTCTGGAGGAATCATTCTTTTATTTTTCTTCACTGTACCTACATATGTAATTCCTCGTTTTCTTAACTCGTTGGTTAATTCCATTGATGTGTACCAGTTATCTCCAGTGACATTACGGTTGGAATTTTCAATACATTTTATCATTCGAAGAACAACCTCAGTTGGATGTGAAAATAGCGATTTTTGTTTCTGTTGGAGAATTTTTCCTGTATAGACCTCCGCGTTATACATGTAGTGTGTTTGGGAATCGGCTAAGATCTGCACTTTTATACCATATTTCGCAGGTTTATTAGGTATGTACATTCTAAATGCACACCTTCCCCTGAATGGTACCAGCATTTCATCTACTGTTACGTGAGGACCTGGAACATAGTTCTGTTGTGAGTTTTTTACAAAAGTTTCAAATAGGTTGGATATAGCTGCCAATTTATTAGTTTTCACTCTTTCAGACCTTATAAGATGATTGTCGAATCTTAAACAGCTTAGCAAAAATAAGAATCGTGCAAGTGACATCGAACATCTAAACAAATCTCTCCCTGTACCATCTGTTGCCCATAATGATTTTAAATCTTCATGGTTAGACTTAAATATATATATATATATATATATATATATATATATATATATATATATATATATATATATATATATATATATTTAGGGATTCTACAGTATTTACTGCCTTCCCTCGCTCAACCGTTTCCATCTCTCTTTGTTGTTCCATTCTCCATCGTTTAGTCCTCTCTTACTCATGGCGTCGTCTACTTCGTTCCTCCAGGATTTTCGGGGTCGTCCTCTTTTCCTCCTTCCTATGGGGCTCCATTCGGTTATTCTTTTTATCCATCTGCTGTCGCTAGCTCTTCTTACATGTCCATACCACTTTAGTCTTTTTTGTTCTATATATGTTAGTATGTCTGTTTCTATTGATGTTCTTTGCTTTATTTCGTCATTACTTCTCCTATCCATTCTTGTTACTCTGCAGCATCTTCGCAGGCATTCCATCTCTGTTGCTATTATCTTACTTCTTATCTTACTTAAATATACCTTGCATAAATAAAAGTCCAATAAAAGCTTGTATCTCAATTTTATCTGTTCTTTCAATGAAAGTTGGGGCAAATTTTGAGAGAGAGTTTTTACGTCGTTTGAATGTAGCGTAATTTGAGGATACTAAGTCAATTCTTGTGTTGGTATGTTCAACAATAATTTCCAACATGTAATCAGTTATTAATAATTTCCAAGCTTCTTTAGGACACAGTGGTGGATTCTGATGGGTAGAACCTTTCAGTCCTGGTAAAACTCTTATAATGTTAGGAGATTTTACTTTGGATCTTTTTGGCGATTGTGTTGCCCATTTTGTAGAATCTTTTCCATACCAAGCTAATTTTGAAATGTTCAAAGTAGCTGTTTTGTTACTTGAAGCGTTATTCGTGGCATCATCTCTGTCTAAGGTGTTTTCATGCAATAGTTCAACCTCAAATTCACTATCAGAGTCGTGTTCACTGTAAATTTCATTGTCTATTTCATCGCTATCACTTTCACCTGAATAGTTAAATAATTTGTGTGCAGCTTGCTCCTTATTTTCTACTTCTTGGAGAGTATCTGTCATTTCATCGGCATCTTCCAAATCTTTCCAAAACTCTTCACTGTTTAGAATGTCTTCCATCTCAGACAAAGTTAAATGCTTACTTGAAGAAGCCATTTTATCTAAAACAAAAAATGTGTATTAAGCAAATGATATAATTATTTAAATTATTCAAGCCGTTAACATAATAAAATATATATATATATATATATATATATATATATATATATATATATATATATATATATATATATATTGTTATGATGTATTGTTTGTTTGAATGATGAGCAATCAGTATTTTTAATAATATAGGGTTTTTATCGCGGTTCTCAAAGAATTAGTTTGTAAGTACTTTTTTAAATTATCTTTATTATAACTATTATGAAACACATATATATATATATATATATATATATATATATATATATATATATATATATATATATATATATATATATATCTAACCTAGCCAATTTAAATTTAAAATAAACTATCTTGAAATTGATATTCTTATAAAACTAATTAAATTCTATAGACAATGTAAAATTTAAACAAACTATCTTCAAAATTGAAACTGTTATGACACTAACTAAATTATATTTGTACCTTTCTGTCACTGAATGCCTAAATGAACTGTTTTCCACTATATAGATTCTAATCACCACTGAATGTCTTCGTACTTCGGTTGTCCTTGTTTTTGTGAAATTACTTTTTCCAATTATCAGCTTCTACCAATTTAAGATATATTTTTCTTCACCAGCATTTATAAACCACCAAGCAAACCAGCAAAACAGCATTTATATTTATTCTTCTTTTCAATATACCAATATCCAATTATTATAAGTTGATTTATACTAATCTCCAATCATAATATAATTTTAATTTCTTCCAATATACAACCAATATTCTTCTAATATACTTTTTTAATCTTCAATAATTATTTGTGTATAATTATAAATGTGCATTAAAAATATATGCATAATTTTTAATCTTCATTTAACTCACTATATTAAACAATTAGACTATTTATAACTGATTCACTGACTCCAACTAACTTTCATATTTCTTACTAAACTGCCTGACTGACTGACTATCTTGAAAATTCTGAACACTTGACTTCACTAACTAAATGTGTCTATCTTCTACTAACTTTCATAATAAACTGGCCATCTTGAATCCAAATCACGGGTATTTATACCTTTTCAATCTTCCAGAACCATCTGGTAAGAAATCATGTTCGATTTAGTTCTATTTCTTCTATATGGATGTTCTCGAAAAAAAAATATCTATTCGATCCACCGACATAATCATTATTCCAGAATGTTCCAACATAAACACAGGTCAAATTCTGCATTCTGGAGAATTCGTTAATGTTCTATTGATAATTTTGTTGACATTTAGGCTTTTCAGATCAGAATAAACATTTAAATCATTAAATATATATAAATTAAACATTTTAAACTAACATTATTATTATAACCCCACTTTATATTCGTAAAATGTCACTTGGAGAGTATGTATATCTGTCTATCACACATATGTATAGTTGGTTGCCTATGCACATGGCTCACTTAAATATATTTACAACATTAAACTACAACTTTTTACAATTATTATATGCTAATTTCTTAAAAATGCCCTCACATAAATAATTTTTATTAAATTCTCTAGTATATAACTTATTAAAATAACCAAATATCTAATATTATCTAATGTGTAACTTATAAATTAATTTTTTAAATAATATCATTTCAATATATATATATATATATATATATATATATATATATATATATATATATATATACACACATATGTCCAAAAGTTTGGAATATTGGAATATTTCATATTTTTATTGATTTTTATATATAAAATCTTCTGAATATTTAAACATCATTTTGTTTCAATTATCAACAATACTAAATAAATCTCAAAACCAGATAAACGGTATGCGAAAAAAATATTTATTTTCTTGGAGTGAAAAAATTAAAATGTACAACTTACATTTAAAAATAAATTAGAATAGAAAAAAATAATTTTTAATAAAACTTATAATAAGTATTTCCTTCATTGGCCTGTATGCAAGCCTGTAGGCGATTTGGCATGCTGCTGATTAACTGGTCGAGCTGGGCTTGCGGAATTCTTTCCCATTCTTCACGAGCAGCATCTTTAAGCTCTCAAAGTATAATAGGGGGATTGTTTCGCTTCTTGATGCGTGTTTTGAGAATTTCCCAAGCATGTTCAATAATATTCATGTCGGGGGAATTCGAGGGCTACTGTAATGTAGATATTCCTTCTTCTTCAAGAAAATTTTGTACTGCTGATGTTCGATGAGGAGGTGCGTTGTCATGCATAAACACAAATTCATCACCTACTGCCCCTCGAAATAGACGTACGACAGGATTTAAAACTTCCTTGATGTATATAGCACCAGTGACTCTTCTCTCCAGAACCAGCAGTGACGTCCGTGTACCACTCATAATACCACCCCAAACCATAATACTGCCACCTTCAAATGGGACACGCGGTTTAGCTGTTTCTAGTGGGGCTTGTCGTCCTGGGGCCCTCCAAACCAGTGTTCTTCGTGAATCAGATACCAAGTCAATTTTTGACTCATCAGAGAACATCACGTTATTCCAGTTAGGATCATGATGCGCCATTTCTCTAGCCCATTGCAACCTTACTATTTTGTGTTGGTAGGTTAGTTTAGAAACACGTAGCGGTCTTCTACGATAAAAATTTACCGCATTTAGTCTGCGTGTTATTGTTTGCCGTGAAATATTCAGTCCTTGAAGCCTAGAAATTTCTCTGGATATACCACTTATAGATTCCAGACGATTTCTACCATCTACAAATGTTATTTTTCCGGTTTTGTGCTACTGTTGTACATCGATTTCTACCACTTCTGAGACGATCCTTGACTTTATTTGTATCTTGGAATTTTTTTGTAATTTTCGATACAGCACTCTGAGTAACATCATCAATATTCACGATATAACTTTGACTAAAGTCCTGTTGTAACAAAGCAATTACTCTGGATCTGTCAAAATGAGATATCACGTTTTTAGTCATTTTTAAATGGCTCAATTCAAATTTAAACGAAGACTGAAATAATGTGTAAATACGCTAATCAGTTGAAAGTGACCAAAATCATACAAAAACGATTCAAATTTTTTATCATTTTCATTTAAAAACCCTCTAGAATGAATATCAACAACAGTTTTAAAACCACCATAGGCGTAGATATATTATTTGTACGTATTCCAAACTTTTGGACATGTGTATATATATATATATATATATATATATATATATATATATATATATATATATATATATATATATATATATATATATATATATATACCCTTTGTGGGCCAGTGGTCCCATAGTGGAACCACAATTTCAAGAATTTTTATCCTACTGTCCCGGTAAGCGCCGGCCGGAACCACAGACAAATTCTTTAATCCCCTCTCTTACACTATCGGCCATGCATACGATCAGGTTTTGGAGCGCTTTAGTGTGTTCTAGTAGGTGATTGATGTGACACGTTTTTCGCTATTTTGCGCGCCAACTACTAAAATTTCTACTGAACGTAAACAAATTGATAATGGCAGGTAAGAACAGCTAAATTAGGTAATTTTGATGGTTGTTAAAGAGATCGTATACAATTTATTCTGATATTTTTGTATATTTTATATTTTTAAGTCATCTAAAAGGTGTGGTTCCGTATGGACCCACAAGTACTTTTTATTATTTTTTGTTGTTGTTTTTATACGGGGTAATATATTGATACGGGATTTGAAAGACTTTACAGTTCCTGAACATTTTTTTCATTTTTATTACAGAAAGAAAACAATGGACAATAAATAATTTAGAAGCTATGGGTAATGATGGTGTATTTGCTTTGATTGAGGAAATACCATCTGACGGAGAGTCAGAAGCGTCAGATATTGATTCTGATGTTGAGGATCTTGGAAATAGTGAACCAGATAACGGCATCCCGGGCACTCAACATTCATTGGAAGAAATGAATCAAATGGTTGACGAAGGTGAACATGAAAAAGAAAATAACGAAAGTGTTTTCAGTGATTCGGATGATTGTACGCCGCTATCTGTTTTTGGGAAAAGGAAAAGAAAGCTTACAAAACAAAAACAAACTGCAAGGAAAAAAAATAATAATGTACATGCAAAGAAAAATGAGATTGTCAAATGGTCAGAAAATATTCAAACTTATTACAAGACACCTTCATCTTTTGTTGAAGAAGTGGGTCCTGACATACCGGATTTACTTGAAGATCCGTTGGAGTTGTTCATGTTGTTATTTTCAGAGGAGCTGTTAGATATATTAGTGTTTCAAACAAATCTCTATGCAACCCAAATGAATCAGGGAAATGCTAACAAATTTACTCCCACTAATCGCGAAGAAATGAAGTGTTTCCTGGGGATAAACATTCTGATGGGAATAAAGCATTTACCAAGCTACAAGGATTACTGGTCTTCGAGGACAGATCTACGTGATGGTTTTATTGCATCTTATATGTCTCGCAATCGATTCAGTTGGTTACTGGGACATATTCATTTAAATGATAACAGTCTTGAACCAAAAAAAGGTGAAGTTGGCTACGACAAATTGTATAAAGTGCGACCAATGCTCGATAGGTTATCTGACAATTTCATTCGATATTATAAGCCAAGTGAATGCCAGTCAGTGGATGAGTCAATGATTAGATTCAAAGGTAGAAGCATTTTACGCCAGTATATGCCCAAGAAGCCTGTAAAACGGGGCTACAAAGTTTGGATTCGTGCTAATGAATCTGGTTTTGTTTCAGAATTTCAAATCTACACTGGTAAAGTTGTACAAAACAACTTACCTAAAAAAGGCTTAGGTGCACGAGTTGTAAAAGACCTCACAAGCAGTCTTGCTGGAAAATGCCATAAAATATTTATGGACAATTATTTTACTTCGTATGATCTTTTGGAACAACTTAGATCCAAGTATATATATATATGAATGTGGAACAGTAAAAGCTAATACTAAATATTTGTCAGAATGTAATTTTCTAGAGGACAAAACCATGGAAAGGGGAGACACTCAATGGAAGATAAGTGATGTTGGTGTACTTGCTGTGAAATGGATGGATAACAGAGCAGTTCATTTTATGAGTAATTTTCATGATCCTACTGATGTTAAACTTATTTCAAGGAAACAAAAGGATGGCTCCAAAGAAAATGTTACTTGCCAAAATTTGGTCAAAGATTACAACGAGCATATGGGTTATGTGGACAAGTCAGATATGCTCAAATCTTGTTACGAAATTAACCGCAAATCCAAGAAATGGTGGCCTAGAATATTCTGGCATTTTGTTGACATAGCGTTGAGAGAGGTACAGACGAGAAGTAGCTAAAGCGAAAATCGTCCCGTGTATTATCGATACGTAGATGAATGGTAAATCAGAATATAACTAAACCGAGGGGTGTTATTTTTACCGACTCCTCTCGGAGGTTAGACCTCTGAGGAACCGTTAAAGAAAAAAATCGGGTTAAACACAGCGTCCGTTCAGGGATGACACTGTGAACGTTGAATAATTGCATTTAACGTTGGCAGAAACGGCCCCTGTGCCTGTGTTCAGAGAACAGCAAGAGGAACCCTGCCTTAATAGGGTAGTGAACAACCGTGTAAGGGCCTGGGAGACACCCAGAATCCAATCGACAGCGGTCGATTGGAAAAACAAAAAACAGAGTCTTTTAAATAGTAAATCCAAAATTTCCGTCGATTGCAACATGCAATCACCAAGCGCTTCCGCTTACGAAGTCGAAAGCCTTCCACCCCTTTCCCCCGATCCACCAACGGATTCAGAGCTAGTGTCCTTAGATGATACGGCTTTTGACTCCGCCCCCTGCAGTCCAGAGCCCACATCTGAATCGGAGGCAGATGCGGGCGAACAACAATACCCTGACGTCACGGAATCTTTCGTAAAGCGTCAACAAGACAATAAAACCGAACCACTAACGGTAATTTATTCCGGATTACAGGCCTCTCAGGCAATAGAAACAAATTTTAACACAAGTAGAAATGAAAAACAGACCCCTCAGGTACTAGAAAATAACTATAACATTAAAATAAATTCCCTTCAGGATAACGAAATATTTAAAACTCCGATTGTATACACTTTGACTAACTTAAAAGAAAATGTAACGTACCAAGCAATTATAAATGTCCCTCAGGCACTTAATTTTGTAGAGAAAATTAACCATAATGACAATCTAGGAACTGCTCAGGACGCCGTAGATGAGTTTGTTACAAATAAGCAAAGAAACAAAAGGCAGCACGCTATAAGAGATATCTACTCCGAGGAAGGAAAAACCAAAAAATCGAAAGAAATGGAAGATAGTGCAATGGCACAGTCGATTAAAACGCTAACAAAAGAAATAGAACAACTAAGAAAAGAAATACAATATCTCCACACATCCTACGGAGACCAAATACGGGGATTAAGTGGTCAGATAAATCAGTTACAAAAAACCATTGACTTCAAAGACAAACAAAATAGCGAATTAACAACGCAGATACTAAAAATATCTAGTGACATAAACTCCAAACACGATAAAAAACAGCCAAGCCAAAAGCAAACAGCCACCCGTAGTGAGGAGCCTGAAGACCAGGGAAAAGACTCTGAAATAGAGACAATAATGGACATAGAAGAAAACCAACCAAGCTCAGATTGGAAAATACAACAAAACAGAAAATCAAAAAAGGCGAAAAAAGCCGATAAACCTGTCGAAAAGACAGACGAAACCGTAAAAACAAAAACAGTGAAGAACAACAGCACTAAAAAAGTAGAAAAAACTGACAAAGTCCCTCCAAAAAACAACTGCGAACCAGCAGAAATAACAAAAGAAAATAAGTCAACTGAAACAGGGACAAAACCAAAACCAAAGCCCAAAAAAATCGAAAAGCCGGAAACTGTTTCTGAAACAGAAACAGTACAAGAGACTGAAATACCAAAAAAAGCAGAGCCTAAACCTCCAGCTATAATCCTTAAGTCTGTGGATTACAGCCAGCAAATCTTGAAAGTAGCAGCAAACAGAGGTATCGGTTCCTCAAACAAATTTGCGAAATCAGGAAGAAGCATTATTATGCAAACGAAGGATAGAGTTAACTACCTGAAAATGGTCAAAATTCTGGAAGAATTTGACGAAGAACTAAAAAGAAAAGAAAATAAAAATATAGAATACATCGCGTATCCTATAGACCTGGAAAGGACAAAAAGGGCAGTGCTCAGAGGTTTAGGAGCCAAAACTGACGTCGAAACCATCCACCAAGCATTGGAGGATCAAGACATAGACGTCATAAGAGTGACTAGCATGATCTCGAAAAGAGACAAAAAGCCAATGCCGATGTTCTACGTCACGATCAAAGAATCAGATGACCAGAAAATAAAGAACATAAACAACCTATGTTACATGAAAGTGTACATAGAAGACGAGTATAAAAACAAAAAAGAGATCATGCAGTGCTACAACTGCCAGGGTTTCTTCCATGGTTCGAAGGCTTGTCACTGCGGTTCGAAATGTGTAAAATGTGGAGAAAACCACAAGTCAGGAGACTGCGAAAAGGATAGAAACACTCCCCCAAAGTGCGCTAATTGCAACGAGGCTCACACGGCAAACTACAGAGGGTGCAAAAAAGTACCTAAAAGAAAGCCAACACAACAACAACAGGCAACAAATAGGAATACACAAAGTATTCCTACAAAACAAAACGTAAGTTACGCCCAAATGGCCAAAAAGAACAATAATGTGGAACAGGAGGCAAATATAAACACAAACGTGCTGAATGAAAAACTAATTGCTACCTTCCAGGAGCAAATAAACCACGTCTCAACAATGTTTGAGAAATTAACAACCGTTATGAGCGCCTTGAGCAGTTTCGGGACAAACCAATAATGCCAGTACAATTGGACGATCTACAAATAGGATCATGGAATTCTGGCGGATTGAGACAAAAAATTAACGATCTGGATGAGTTTACCAACAGGCTCAATCTAGACGTTGTAGCCTTACAAGAGACTCATCTTACGGAAAGGGTGAAAACCAAATTTCCGGGTTACAGCGTCTACAGGAATGACCATAGATCACGTTCTGGAGGCACGGCCATTATGGTGAAAAAAGGAATAGAACACCAATCAATACCTACACCAGGTGGTCTGGTCACTATGGAAGCCACCATAGTTCGGATCATTACGGCCAACGACACGCTGAAGATTGTCTCAGCTTATGTCCGACCGAATGAACCGATCCAGGGCGAGGATCTGGACGCCATTCTTGATACAGAAGAACCAACCGTCATAATTGGTGACCTAAATGCGAGATCGCCCAATTGGTTTGACAGAACTAGTAATAGAAATGGGAGACTCTTGTGTGAATATCTGGAAAACCAAATAAATACAGTTGTCACAGGTCCTATGGAGCCCACATGCTTCCATGGAGGGGACAGACTACCTACCTATTTGGACATTGCAATTCTTCACAACGTGGGACAACAACACGATATAATCTCACTCAATGAAGGAGACTCCAACCACAACCTAATCGTGCTAACTCTAGGCGCCGTAGAAACAAACTACGTGCAGCCATACAAGAAAAAGAGGACAAGCTGGCCCAACTTCAAACGTATCGTCTCTGAAACAATAGGAATAGTTCCTGACATCAACAACAAACGGGAACTAGAAGAGTATGTGTTGAAATTCGAAAGAACCATACAAAATGCGCTGGAAACCAGCACAAAAGAAGAAACCTCAACAACACCCAGAGGAAGGTTCAGAGACATCAGCAACGAATTAAAAACTCTTATAAGAGAGAAAAACAGACAGCGAAGAAGGGCAAACAGGACTAGGAACATAGAAGATAAAAGAATTGCCAATGAACTAAATAGGGAGGTTAAAAAACAGCTGGAAATCCACAGAAATAACAGCTGGGACGACTTCATCCAACAGCTAGACCCTAATAAATCAGGTTTCTGGAAGCTTTCTAAAGTCTTGCGAAAGGATAAAAAGCCAATACCCACCTTACATGGGGAAAACGGCCTAGTTTATTCTGAACAAGACAAAGCGGAGGTCATGAAAGATACACTAGAAAGAGGATGCAGAAACAACTACCATCCCGATGAAGATCCAGACTTCGAAGACGAAGTAGAAAGAAGGAGCAGACGTCTAAAGAGAAGTAGAGGCGACATAGCTCTCAGGCATACCACCCCCGAGGAAATCCAGCAGTTTATCAAAATGACCAACGCTAAGAAGGCTCCAGGCCCAGATAACATCACAAACAGGGCCTTAAAAAATCTGCCACTGAAAGCAATCGTTCATCTAACGAACATAATCAATCATATCATAAGATTAAGATACTTTCCTGACAGGTGGAAGGAGGCCCATGTTATAATGATAGAGAAACCGGGTAAAGACGGAACTTTTCCACAGAACTACCGACCCATTAGCCTACTATCATCAGTAAGCAAAATTGCTGAGCGAGTCATCTTGGCAAGATTAAGAGAAGAATCTGAGGCAACGGATGCAATCCCTGAAGCGCAGTTTGGATTTAGGAGCGATCACTCCTGCGAACTGCAAATACTAAGATTGACAGAGTACATCACTAAGGGGTATAATGAAAGAAAATATACAGCAACCGCCTTCTTAGATGTCAGTAAAGCCTTTGACAGAGTATGGCACGACGGATTGCTGTATAAAATGAACGGAATGGGGTACAGTGAAGCGATGATATGTCTCCTCTCCTCGTACCTAGCCAACAGAAGATTCAGAGTTCGAATAGGGCCCACCCTATCCGAAGTCGGAATCATGGAGGCTGGAGTGCCACAGGGAGCCGTGCTGTCGCCTTACCTGTACACCATATACACTTCAGATACCCCTGGTGGTGATCAACATACTATGCTCAGCCTTTACGCCGATGACACTGCTATAGCTGCTAGCAGCATAAATCCTGATCTGGCCACTAGATACTTGCAAACGGCACTAGACCATTTGCAATCTTGGTGCGTTACGTGGAAAATTGCCGTCAACCCGGACAAAACTCAGGCAGTCATGTACAAAAGGCGGCACGGAATCCCCAACAGGGAACTATCTATCTTCGATACTCCGGTCGAATGGCAAGACGACGCCAAATATCTCGGAGTAACGCTAGATAAACGTCTCACCTTTACTAAACACATAAACAGAACAGTTCAAAAGGCAAAAATCCTTAAAAGTCAACTCTCCTCGCTTATAGGGAGGAAAAGTAATCTGAGGTTCAAAACGAAAATAAGAATGGCAAATGCCATCATTCTGCCAACCCTCACATACGCCTCAGCAGCGTGGGGGCATGCATGTGAAACAAACAGAAAGAAAATCCAAACTGTACAGAACTACATGATCAGAGAGGCTCTTAAAATTCCTAAATATGTGCCACTAAGGTACGTATATAGGGATTCGCAGCAAAAGAGCGTCCTGAACATGACGGTCGAACATGCATATGAGCTTTTTGAAAACCTCAGAAACCATCCGAACCGTTCGCTAAGAGAGTTGACAAACTACGATCCTAATATAAGGACAGTACATAGACGGCCAAAACAACAGCTGGCTGGATACAGGGGAAACCCTAATTGAACGTAAAGAAAGATATTCACATGAGAAGCCCTAATCTATGGCTTAGCAGATTTGGCCCATAAAAACACAAAAACACAAAAAAAAAAAATCAAAAAACAAAAAAGAGCTTAGCTCACCAAAAAAAAAACCCTAAATCCCATCCCAATCCCCCAATTTTTTTTTTTTTTTTACTAACCAGTTAAAAACAAAACCAAAAAACCCAAAAACATATACACGGGATGTGTGAGAGCATTATACACTTGGGAATGCACATCCCACCCACCCATTAAAACCCCTACCCCTATTATTATTTCACCCAAAAACCCACTAACAAAAATCTGAATAGGCCAATAAAGTAAAATCAATAAACAGGACAAAATCCTAATAAGTAAAGCCACAAGGCTGAGGCCCCTCAGGCACGCCCCTAAGGAAAAAGACCCTTCAGGAATAGCCCTTCAGGACTAAGTTGCCACAGGCAACTCGCGAAAACTGAGCATCGAGGTCGTGTGCGACAAGCACGGGCTCGATGGCCAGGCCTATCGATCGCCCAGTCGGCAAGGAGACCAAAACTTGTTTTGCCAAATTGACGACTGTGTGACCGAGCACACAACAACCGAACAGGGGGCCGACAGTTTGCTGTCGACCCCCTGATCGGATACACATTTTTTTAAGGGTCACAGAGCCCAAAGTAAAGCCATAGTAAACTCAGTAAAGTAAATAGGGAGAAAAGCTACACTAAGCTACCCCTACAGATAGGTGGCCTAACCACAAGTCATGGAAAACGGAGGGTGTTTCTTTTCCCAAATCGCCCGACGTAACAGTTCAAGCCTCCTCTGCGTATGTTAGACGTAGAGGAGGGGTGGTGGAAAAACCTGGGGGTCAGATAGGTACCGAGTCAAAATGACTTGCTCTTTTGGAACGAGACCGGTCTGATCTTCGGACATGGGGGTCCCACTGTCTAGCAGTGGTACACTCATGTTCCATAGGGGTTGGGATGAACTCATGTGTGTGTGTGTGTGTTGACATAACGGTTGTTAATGCCTTCATTATTTTTAAAGAACGATCTGGTGGTGCATCAACACTTTCTCCAAAAGAATTTCGGTTAGCAGTTTCTGCAGGACTTATGGGTACTCCTTCGCTTACTCAGAAAGGAAGAAAATCGTCCGGTTCTGAGGTAAATAAATTTAAAATCTGCGTTCCTATTGAAATACGCACCAACAAGTCGGAGTATATGCCAATACATGGAACCAAAGTAAGATGTGCTCGATGCAGCACAAGAAACCAACCTCATCGAACGAGGTGGCATTGCACTGTATGAAAGGTGGGACTATGTTTATCTGAAAAAATCAATTGTTTTTTAGAATATCATAAAAAATAAAGTAAACTTACCTCCTTTATGAATATTTATTATCATTTTATAAAAATTGAGATAGTACTAATCAGTACCAGTGGTTCCACCATGGAACCACCTCCAAACTAAACCACCCCTTATATAAAAAAAATTTAATTGACACTTGACGTTATCTTTTGTATCACTGTATCCCTAACTTGTAATAACTTTGCAGTTTTTTGTTTAATACTTAATTCGGTCCGCAAAGGGATATATATATAATAATAATAAAAATAGGTACATACCTTTATAACCAAAAAATATTATGTTACTTAAATACTATAGACGGGTCACCGTGACCCAACTACGTAATTATTTCGAATTTAACACGATCAACAAAACTGCTCACTTTGCCTTTTTATAAAATACTAACTGGCCAGAGAATAGGTGGACAGACAGCTCCCCCACTATCAAACTTAAATGGGTAGGGCGGTTTAAAACTATTGATGGTGTCGGTAACTTGTATAACTCCCATCTCCTTCTGGAGAGAGAGAAGGCATGTTAACCGCTCTATCCGTCGCTTGGAGTGACCTAAGGGCATAAGGTTCTCTGTCCGTGGCCATAGTCACGGGCTATGGACACTTAGCTAGGGATTAAAATTGCCTTTTTAAAGAATAACACAATAAATAAAGTTTATTAAACAGTAATTATAAAGGTTAGAAAATATATAACAGAACTTATATTAAGAATCTGCAAGAAAGGTATAATTATCTCCTGGTCCGGAAACCTGGAGGATAATTATACTAATTAGTCTTAAAATAAGAATCTGAAAAGTAATACACGTTAGTTATTAACAATAAACCAATTTTAACCAAAATTCAAATTAATAAGTATAGGAAATGTCACTTGTCAAAGTTACTTGAAGTGGGAAGGAGTTGAGCTAGAGACTCGGGATAAGGACAGGAATGTCGGTTGTTATGCCAATCGGGATAATCAACAATAAAAAGGGGAAGAACTACACTGTAAAAATAATTAGATTCGAAAATTCAATTATTTTTATGAAAATTTTTCTAAGTCGATTGGACCTATAGAAAATATTACAAGTTAATTTAAGTGGTGATAAATACGCATAAATAATATAAACCAATTTAAATAACTGTAAATAAAATAATAATCAAAATTTTAACAGTGTACCAGAAAATAAAATATTAAAAATTCAAAGATAGAAATTATAAGTTTTAACAGTGTACCTGAAAGAGACAGAGAAAAGAAATAGCATACAAGTTATATATATCAAAGTATTAGATTCAAAGTTTAAATATAAGGTTTATAATTATCAAAGTATCAAAGTTAAAATTCAAATATAAAAATTTTGCAGTGTACCTGAAAATTATAAGTATCAAAGTAAAAATTCAAATATAAAAATTTAGCAGTGTACCTGAAAATAAAAGGGAAAATAAAACACACTTTATACGTTTATTTTGCAAGTATGAAATATATGTTAGTAATATCCTGAAAGAGAAAATAAAACACTATGCGGGAAGTCTTTATTTAATCTCAATCTTTTAAAAAAGGATATATTCACCGTCTGATGGCTGAGTTCCGTGAAGTAGGAACTTAGCTGAATCCTGTAAGAGAAATTTTCTTACACGACCTGTAAGCTTATCGAAATAATCAGATTCTGGACTAAGTCCAAAAACACAGATTAATTCGATAAAAAATGACGACGCTCTTAAGGGAATTTATTAGCAAATTCGCCTAAGTCGAAAAGCACAGATAAATCCCTCAAAAATGGCCGCCGGTGGTTTGCAAACAAACCGTGGTTAAAGATGGGAACGTTAGGTTCCGGGTTTAAAGTTGAGCTGTAAAAATAAAACAAGAAACTCTAGGAACTTAATCGACCAGAGGATCTTAACATGCCTAGAAGGCTGGATCTGCGGACCAAACCTGACCAGATCTGATTTCCTGGCCGTCGTGCACTTCTTTTATGCAGAAAAAAGTAGGTCAATCGTAACGGTCGTTTTGGACCTTTTTACGATTGGACCGGCACGACGACCAATGCCCAATTTTCAGAATTATCATTGGCTGCAGCTCAGATGCCGTTCGACCAACGATAATTCAGAAAATAAGCAACAGACTTCTGAATTATGATTGGCTGCAATTACTGTTGCCATTTGACCAATCACAATTCAGCAGGCTGGGCGACAATGGGTCACGCTGACCCTGTCGGTAGCAGTTACGGGTTAAGTTAGACTATCGTGAATAATGTCAGCTAGATATTTTTATTAATTTTACTTTCACTTCGTCACTTGTTTTATATCACTATTTTGCAACTTTAATACATGTTTTGTAATACATTCTCTCGCACTACAACTACCTCCATAATACATGATACATGATAATGATACATGATACATGATAATACATGATTATGGCACCACAATAAATGAAGAATGGACCAACATCCAGGAGATTAGAGCACGCATCGGAAAAGCTAGATCCACCTTCAATCGGAGGGAGGCCTTCTTCAAGAGTCACAACCCCTCTCTTGATACAAAAGTAAGAATGCTGCGATGCTACGTCTTCTTTGTTCTTTTTTATGGTGTTGAATCGTGGACCTTGAATGAAGATATTATGTGCAAAAAACTGGAAGTATTTGAGATGTGGCTATATCGGAGAATAATTAAGATCCCGTGGACTGACCGAGTCACAAATGAGGAGGTCCTCAGAAGAATGAATAAGAACCGAGAAGTACTGATCACCAACAAATCTCGAAAGTTACAGTTCTTCGGACATATTATGCGAAATGAATCCAGATATGCTCTTCTTCAAGCCATCCTGCAAGGAAAAATATTTGGAAAACAAGGTCCAGAAAGAAGAAGAACATCTTGGTTAAAGAACCTCAAAATCTGGTTCAATACATTATCTGTGCAGCTTTTCCGCGCTGCTGCAGATAAGATAAAGATTTCCATGATGATCGCCAACATTCGTAACGGATGGGCACATCAAGAAGAAGAAATACATTCTCCCTGCTAGGTTGTACGCGTTTCTCGCTTTCATTTCGATATTCAGTTGCTCTTCAAGAAATTTACTTATTGTTTGTTGCAGTTATTCTGTTTCAGTTGTGTCTGTGTAAGATCAAGTCAAATAATATTATTTTTCTTACGTTTCTTATCCATCGTCCATTACATACCATACTTAAGCATAAAAAATATTAGGCTGGAAGAATAAGGATGGGAAAATAAAAATCATTTAATTATTTAAAAACCCCGTTTATTTAAAATTACTGATTTTATCCTTTAATTGGATATTTTGTAAAAACATCAAAAACTTACATTAAAATTATTTATACAACAAAAATTGATTTACCAACTAAACCCATCAAATATATTTATTTCTTCGTCGTCTAATCCTGGCATCTGAAACAAAAAAAGAACATTAGTAGATACTGTAAAGACAACTTTATTATACACCAAATATATACAGTGATGAGTGTCTTACCACCCGGCAAAATAGCGGAAAGGATAGAAGACATATTAAGTTGTGAGATAGTACGACATAAGGCTAGTATTAGACGTGTTTGTTAGAATAAACGATTAAATATATTAAGATGTATTATAGTAAAAAACATTAATTAGTAGCGATTTTAAATTATAAATCTTTAAGTTCATTTCATAATAAAAATAACTCAACTGAAATATTTGACTAAACTAAAGGTAGGTATGTTTGTCCGAAACAATTATTGTATGTAAAATTGGAGTAATAGTTAGAGACGTTGTCTATTGACAAGAAGACTGGGGTTCAATTCACACCAAGGGTAAAATTTTTGTTTTACTTAATCAAAAATAATAGAAAATATGATACATATTAGGTAACAAGTTTTCGAAAAACTCATTATTTACAATTTATTCTTATTCCAATGTTATACAATAGAAATACAAAATATTTCAAATTCAATTCCAGTTTTACAGTCTTCAGTTGTGAATGGAAAATAATCCATTAAAGACTGTTTAATGTCAAGTCCATCACTAAATTCTCAGTGTTAATCAATTCCTCTGTAGAGGTAATGATTTTCAAAACAATTGACGACATTGGAATGGATGCGCGCGAACAGCTACCTGCTTTATAGCTAACCAAATCATCAAGCCTTCAAGTTATCAAATAATAACACACCGAGAAGTGTTATTTACGGTAAACAGAAATTTTTATTGAAAAAACAATTCGTGAAAAGGATTTTAACGGTCGAGGAAAAAGTGCAAATTGTTGTCTGGCATGTGAATGGATTATCAGACAAAATGATTAGACAACAATTTGTAAATATGTTTCCAAATAGGCCGGCTCCATCACGATCAACAATTCAGTCTATTATACGTAATTTTTTTACTTATGGATCCGTGTTCGCTCCAAGAGGAGTTCGCAGACGAAGGGAGGTAAATCCAGATTTGGAACTAAGGGACACTTTGATTTGTGCAAGTATTGAGCAAAATCCTACCCAATCAACATCTCGTCTCGGAGAACAATATGGAATTCCAAGATTTAGAGTAGGTGAAATTTTTTAAAGACATCGATACCGTCCCTATAAACTTTATAAATCCAACGAACAATTCCCTGGGGATCAATATAGACGATTAGAATGTTGTCAAACTGCAATGCAAATGTCACATCAAAATAAACATTTTTTGAAAAACGTTTTGTTCACCGATGAATATACGTTTTCATTGCATGGCCGTCACAATTCAATCAATGCTAGGTATTGGTCTCGAGGAAATCCTCGTCAGATTTATGTCGCTCGTACCCAGTGTCTTAGAAAAGTAAATGTTTGGGGAGGCATAATAGGGAATCATGTCATTGGTCCATTTTTTATAGACGGTATGTTGACTGGGCGGAAATACTTGGAACTTCTGCAAATTGAAATTGTCCCAGCCCTTCGTAATTTACCAATAACTTTCGATTCCATATGGTTTCAACACGATGGTTGTCCTGCACATAATTCTCGCATCGTCAGTGAATATCTCAGTGCGACTTTTCCTAATCGATTGATTAGTGGCCACGGATATCTTTTTATTTTTGTAGAATTTTTACTTATTTAAACATTCTTTAAAAGTTTTTACTTTATTTTTGAAAGTACGACGATACTATTTTGTCAGTAAAATTTTTTGTTTTAACTTTAGTTTTTGTTTAGTTTTGTTTAGTGATTCAAAGCAAAACGATCTTTGCATAATTTCAAATTATTAAAAAAAAAAGGAAAACCACATGTGGGTTTTGAACTCTAATCGTCTGCGATGTCTGTATCGCAATGTCGAATTCTTAACACTAATCCACGAAGAATTTATAACTATTCCGTGACAAGAGTGTATGAAACTCCTCAAATCATAGTAGAAATTATTCTTGGTTAATAATTTAAAACTTAAGATTAAATAATCACTACACATTTTTTGCTTTATTGTGGTCAATCAGTTTTTACTTTATGCGAAATTAAGAAATGGAAATATGTCACACATTCGACGTTACTCATAATAATTATGACAGAGGTGATTTAGCTCGAATCTAACGTCTAAAGGTGTGAGACTATCGTTAGTGGTAATGTAATGTAATATAAATTATAGGTTTTTCCGATTATTTCTCACCTCTACGAGTTTCATCTCTTTTTATTTCACAAGGTAACTGTGTTTTCTATCTCTTACGTTAAAAAGCCGGGTGGTAAGACACTCATCACTGTATAGTTTTATTTTATAACTTTACATTTTCTTGCAAGAGGTGCGATGTGGATAATTTCTGATGACGAATATTAAACTTTTTTAAAATCCACAAGGAAACTAAGTTCCGGTTAACGTTTCCTGGAAACTCTTTTAGTTATTAAAAATTTGTATTAGAAAAAGTGAAAACATGATTTTTACGTAATAGTGGTATATAAATATAAAGACATACTTGACTCTATATTAATATGTTAATTTGAATGTTCAAATTAAAATCTTTAGGTAGAATATTGTGCTTTATCCAAGAAGAAAACAAAATTAGTTAGAATGACGGACGGTAGAGTAAATTAATAATTCTTTTGTTTTAACTTTAAGACACATAGAAGATGGCATAAGAACCTTTGACGGAAAAGAAAAGACCCGATAAGAAAATGCAAATGCTAATTTTTGCCAAACAATTCCTAAAGGAAATTACGAAACTATATATTCCGTAAGAAAAATGAGTTAATAGCTAGAAACTCTTGAAGAAAAGACTTATTTTGGAATTCGAGAATAAAATAAGTAGTGCTGAAATACATAAAATACTGATGCATAGGAAGAAGAAGCATAATGAAAATTTACACGAGTATGTACTGACGATGAGAGAAATTGGTAACAAAGCTAACATAGATGACGAGGTCATAATACAATACACAATAGAAGACATTCAAGACGACCCTCTTAACAAAGTATTGCTTCATAGTGCAAACAACTTTTCAGAGATTTCAAAGAGAACATTAAATTATATAAACACATTAAAAGCAGACACACAAATCCTCTACAACTGAGACGCATAGAAAGAAGTGGACAAACAATGAAGCAAGAAGAGATGACAGAATCAATGAAGTACGACCAGACGGCAGAAACTATGAAGCAAGACGAGGTTATAGAAACAATGAAGCTAGAGGAGAACAATGTTGTAATTATGGAAATCGAGGACACAGATCAAAAAATTACCCTGATAAAGTCAAGGGAATAAAATGTTTCAAATGCAACCAACTTGGACACGTTTCTTCTCGATGCAAGGCTAAAGAAGATAGACCTTAGACTTCTGGTTAGGTAAATGTCATTGACGTAGTATACAAAAACTCCCCGACCTTAAAATTTAAAAAAATATTATTACGTGCATTGTTTGATACAGGAAGCGACATAAGTGCAATGCGAGAAGATAATTTTGAAAAACACTTTGACGACGTCCTTCTTATAAAAAATATAGCAAAGTTAAATGGATTAAGACATATTAAGGTTAACTTTAGGTTCTTTTAACAAAATATTGAAAATTCAAGGCGAAGATTTTCATATTTTATTTCACGTAATCCCAAAAAGATCACTAGACGTTGAGGTCATTCTTGGAAACAATATACTAAAACAAACAGAGATTACCGATGATATAAACGAGATAACCGAAGGTGGAATTATTGTATGCAAAAAAAGTAGATACTATTATGGTAATGAGGATTGCAGTTAACGAAGCGACACACGATGATAATCTGCAACTGGAACACATAAAAGACCCAAATATTAGGATGGAAGTAAAAGAATTAGTTGAAAATTATGAACCTCACCAGACGAAGACGACAGATATAAAAATGAAAATAATTCTAAGCAGTGAGGAACCAATAAACCAAAACTCAAGAAGGCTATCAATTGCAGAGAAGCAAGAAGTAGATAAGCAAATTGAGGAATGGATCGAGGAAAAAATAATTAGACCTAGTACATCTCATTTTGCAAGTCCAATTGTACTTGTCAAAAAGAAAGACGGACAGATCAGAGTTTAGGGTGACTAACAAAAACTTAACCGGGATATAATAAAAGATACGTTTCCATTACCTTTGATAGAAGACATATTGGATCGGTTACAAGGCGCAGAATATTTTAGCATAATAGACCTCAAGAATGGATTCTTCCATGTACCCATAGAGGAAGATAGCATTAAATACACTGGATTTGACACACTAGACGGACAATACGAATTTTTGAAGTGTCCGTTCGGATTGTGTAATAGTCCTGCAGTGTTCCAAAGATTTATTAGCCACATATTTATTTAGAGAGCTGACATCCAAGAATATAGCAATTTACTATATGAATAACATAATAGTTTTACGTAAATCCGAAGAAGAGAGAATCGTACGGTTAAAGCAAGTACTCGAAGTAGCTAGGGACTACGGCTGAAAGATAAAGAAGAAGAAGTGTCAATTTTTACAAAAAAGGAGTAAAGTTTTTAGGATATATTATTAAGGACGGCAGAATTCAACCATCAGATGAATAAACAATAGCCATAAAGAAATTCCAGGAACCAAAGGACTTTAAGCAGATTCGGTCATTTTTGCAGTGAAAAAATTTCATATCTATCTACTCGGAATCAAATTTAAGATAGAAACGGATTGTTCCGCATTTACTAAGACAATGAATAAAAAATATTTAACTACCAGAGTGGCGAGGTGGAATTTTTTACTGGAAGATTATCAATACGAACTGGAACACAGAAAAAAAAACCAGGAAGATTCATGTAGACTCTCTTAGTCGATAACTTATAGTAATGATAATAAATGAGACATCAGTAGTACAAGAACCAGGTTTTATCGAAAGGGTAATACCCAAGAAGCTGAGGACCACATTCAAGCAAAAAAGAAAATACTTACTACGGAAGCTTAGGAGGTGTTTTTCCTAAGAAACAATATCCTATTTAACTATGATGAAGAAAAGGACTTGTTATTCATTCCGAAAAGAAAGCAAACAGAAGTAATTAAACTTTTGCACGACGTATGACATTTTGCTGTAAAATAAAACACAGGACTTAAGTCGAAGAGAATGTTAAATTTCTAACCTCAAAGAAAAAGTTGAGCATTGTATAACCTCAGAATTTTATTAAGCTCAAATAAAAGATTGGAAAAACTCAACAAACATTTCGAACACGAATTTATTTTTTTAAATATTTTATTTGACTATCTAGTTTTCATAAATAACAGCAGTTTTTACCACTGGATTAAATTTGACCGCGTATTAGGTAAAATTTACAAAATAATAAAATTCCTACAAACAAAAAACACTAGATACATAACAAATTCACAAACAAAAGATAGTACAAAAAATGATTCAAAATAAGAGATTTTCCAAAAAAGTTTTTTCAAAAGGTTCAAATAAAAATACAAAAAAAAAAACAGGACATTGGATATCCAAGCTTAAAAAAAATTAGGAGTCCCGAAACTGGATACATTCGTCGCAAATGCAATAAAAATATTCTAAACAATAAAAATTTTGGCATTGATCGCACGTTTGTTTAGTTTTTCGGTCAGATTTTCTGGAACACTTTTGACACCGTCCACGTCCCATACGTTGCTTTTTCAGTGGAGCTTGGTCACTTTCTCCCAAAACTTGAACTTTTTTCTATCGTAAATGTTTTGTAAATGGCGGATTACTTTTTCGTTCTTCCATAATTGACGTAACTAATGCTAATCCCATATCTTCCAGGAATATATGACGTTTCTTTGAATAGTCACTAGTGTTTGTTCTGTAAATTACCTGGCTGTTGATTTCAGCTGTGTCCATTAGTGAAAAAATATTCTTAGTGGCCACCTTCTACAATTGCGAGCTACACTGTAACTTCCTGTCAACTCATCCACCGTATCAACCCCTCCTTTTGTAAAGTTATAGAAACTTATTATTTCTGGTAAAAGTTTCTCGCCGGTAGATTTATCTATTTCATCATCGTGATGAGGCGAAGATAATAACTCACGTATTTCCCTTCTTTTTGGTACAAAGGATACCATAGTAATATGTTCCTGAAATCCAAATATCGAGGACTGTGGTTGTCTGTTCTTAATCTGTATAAATTCTGGGGGAATCTCTCGCTTGTTTTTCCCCAGAGTTCCTACTGAAGTTAAACTATGTCGTTCACGCTAAATTTTCACAAGTTCGTAAGAGGTATACCAATTACCGAAAGTAATATTTCGATTTTTACCAGAAATTGGTGATATCAGTCTTTGGACAATATCAATAGGTTTATTGCTTATTTGGTACAGCCCATCTGCGTGTGTCCCTGCGTAAATTTCTATATTAAAAACATAAAAAGTACGGGAGTCTACTAGGGCCTGAATTTTTATTCCGTATTTCGCAGGCTTTTACTGGGGAATATACTGTAGGAATGAGCAATGCCCACGAAAAGACTCTAACTTCTCGTCAATAGTCAAGTACTGTGCTGGCGAGTAAGCTTGTTGAAAATTTACGACAAATTTTTCAAAAACTGTCCTAATAGGAGCCAACTTATCAGACTGTTGCCTTTCTTGTCGATTGTCTACATTATCGAAACGCACTGCAATAAAAATGTAAATCTATTGAGTACCATCACTGAACGAAATATATCGATTCCTGTACCATTTGTTGGCCAAAGGTCTCTTAGATTACGATGAACATTTCTATATACACCCGTTAGGTAGAGAAGGCCAAATAATGCCTTTATTTCAACAATATTAGTCCTGCTACAATATGCTTTATCTTTGTAGGCTAACGATTTTTTATCTATCAACACACTGGTACAGACCGTGATACTTTCAAACATTTCTTCATCAAAAAAAAAAAGAAGCCAGCAATCTAAAAGAGTCTTAGCGTTTTTAGCATATGGTTTGGATCCTGGTAAGTTCGAAATTATGTTCTCTGCCCTCGTTCTAACTGATTTATTACTATGGTGTTTTCTCCATTTTGTTTTGGAATCCCTACCTAAATAATAATGATATTTTTTATCTTTTTTTCGCTTATTTTCAGATTCCAATACCTCTAGTTCCTTAGTTTCTTTATTTTTTTCACCATCAGACTGATTACTTATGTGATCAATTTCGTTTTCATCGTCGGAGTCCATAATTTCATACTCATCATCTTCGAGTTCCTGCCAAAGTGCCAATAGTTTGGCTTGTTTTTTTTCCGTAATTCATTCTAGAGAAATAAGTTTATATGTACAATAAATAACGCCACGAATTAAAATTGTCTTAGTTACCTTGCGAATTAAAATTGTGTCTTCGTCATCCAGGTGGGGTCTAATCGAATTGCAGAACACTGTACTCACTTTGACGATCAACTTACAACTAAAATTGGTTTAGAATACTCAACGGCAACATGTTTTAGGAAGCTATAAGCTTCCTAAAACCAATAAAACATCCGTCTTAACCATAGAATTATGCTAGTTCTAAGTGTGTTGTGTACTATTAGACCCCACCTGAGTGACGCCGGGTTAAATGTATACTTGGAAGTAGAAATGAACGCAGAAAGGAGGGTTAGTAACATCTGATATTGAAAATCGATGGACCTTTACAAACATTTCATGTTGAGCATTTAAGACTGTTATCTACGACCAACAAGAACTATAATCACATACTGGTGATTATCGACGACTTTTCTAAATAAATTCGCATGGTTTATCCTACGGAATCAACGACGGCGAAAGAAGCCATAGAATGTTTGAAAGGCAACAGAAGGATTTCGGAGATTATTTCCTCCGAATAATATCCGATAGAGGTACCGCATTTACAGGGAACGAGTTCAAAGAGTATTGTCAGAGTAAATAGACTAAGCATAAAAAGGTTATGACAGGTGTGTCAAGGGAAAATGGACAAGTAAAACGTGTCAATAGAACGTTAATTCCAGTATTAACCATATTGAGTACAGAGAAACCGATGAAGTAGTACAAGCGTATTTGTAAGTTGCAGTAGTTTTTTAATTCAACTTATCATAGAAGCATTTATGCTACGGTATTCGAGAGGTCAGTTAATCAAAATTCAGGAGGACAACAAGCGCAGGTATGACTTACGAAGAAAAAAGCCGAGAATGTATAGAAAAGGAGACTTAGTGGAAATTAAGAGAACACAATTTGGTGGTGGACTCAAGCTGATGAAAAAATATCTAGAACCATATGTGGTAGTAGATGTTAAGCCAAATGATAGATATGATGTGAAAAATCAGGATGCCATAAAGGCCCACTAAGCATATCAACGTGCGCTGAATTTATAAAGCCATGGATAGAGAACCAGTCAGAATCCGAGAATGATTCGTAGCAGGATGGCCGAATGCAGGAAGTCATTCTCTTAATATAGGTCTTTATCATACTAATTTTCGTTAGTAACGCCACTGTAAAATATTACCTAAAACATATGCTAAGACACCAGACGCCCTTTAGGGGACTAGTGGAGGATGTAAGACCTAACAGAATAAACATGTTGGCCGGCAAAAGAGAGAAAGTGTTAAATATGTTTTATAGTATCAGCAATCGGTTTGTAGGAAATAAAACTCTATTTGCTCCATGTCTAAATATTTCGTCACGATTTTGTGACTTCTTAAGGAGAAAACTGTAAACTTATTAGAATAGTTATTATATGTAAACAAAGTAAATATTTTAATATTTACAACTATAAGAGTACAAATTTAAATTTTGTTAACATATCTAGGTAAATGACATTTTTAGTTAGATGGGTAAGTATCACTTGTTCTCTCCTGTCTTTTATTTTTGGTTTCCAAAGATGTGGATGTTTGTTGACTTCGTATAGCCTTTATGGAGTGTTGTTCCAAGTTTGTTGCCATTTTTGAATTATTTTTTTGTTTTAAGTAGGGTTTTAAATCGTTTTGTACTAATATATTACTTTCTTCAGACATCGGGTTAGTTGGTGGGTTTTTAGCCAATCTATCTACAACTTCGTTACCTTTAATTCCGACATGACAAGGAACCCATAAAAAGTAAACTTGGATGTTCTTATTTGAAATATTTTTAAGTTCTTTTTTAATAAGAAGTAGAAGGGGGTTGTCACAGTACAATCGAGCCAGTGAGGATAATGAACTTAGAGAATCTGTGATTATTATACATCTTTCTTTGTTTTTGTTTTTCATTAACGATAGTGCTTTTAGAATTACGAATAATTCAGACAAAAAGATGGTTGTAATTGACGACAATTTGAAACTAACTGAGGAATCTTCCGAATAAATTGCTGCTCCAACTCTGTCTTTATTTTTTGACTCATCGGTGTATACGTTGTAGGTATTGCCATATCTGTTTAATATAGTATAAAACTTTTGTTTAATGACGATTGATGATATCTCTGATTTTCTTAGGTTAGTTAGACTGATGTCGATAGCAGGTATAGATATTGTCCATGGTGCAGGGTTGTGGATTGAAGAGATATCATAGGTTTTTGGAAATTGAAAATTTAATTTGGATAAGTATGATTGTATACGAAAGTAAAAAAGGAAGATCAATTTGATGTGTTTGTTGAAATTTATTGGTAAATCGATCAGCAAAAACGTTGTGCAGTACTGGAATATTTCGGTTTGATGACACCGCTGCTGCATATGTTAAGCTTAAATATTGTCTTCTAAAAGAAATAGGAAGTTCTCCACTTTCCCAGTAGAGAGTTTGGATGAAGCTTGAGTAGTGAGCACCTAAAGAAATACGTAGACATCTATTTTGAATAGTATCCAGTGACTTTAAATGTATTTTTTGGAGGAGTTGTAGATGATGGCTCGGTAGTCATTTTTTGATCGAATTATGGATTTGTTAATAAGTATTAAACTTGAATAATCGGCACCCTAGTCTTTAAAGGCAAGTGATCGTAGTAAATTTATACCAGGTAGACAGATGTACACTTGTAGCTGAACATTTCTCAATGTATGTTAACGCTTTTTGAATGTGATTGTTATGTTATGTTTTTTCCTCTACAGAAAATAACTAGGTTATCAGCGTATAATCTAGCTTTGACAGGGTTTTTAATTTGTGTAAATATCGAATTTATTGTTACTAAGAATAAAGTTGTGCTTAAGTTTAATTCTTGTGGTATACCATTTTGTTGAATTTTTGTTTAAGAATATGTTCCGTCAACTCGAATTTGAAATTGTCTGTTTTCAAGAAAATTTGAAATGTATTTTAATATGTTACCCCTTAACCACTTGCTGAGTGTTTTAATGACTGGATATTTTCAACTGTATCATATGCTTTGTGTAATGTTTGATACAAAAACACTTGGATGAACCCAAAACAAATCTTTATTTTACCACATATCAAACACAACTATCGTTATTTTACCGGTAACCTAACTAAAATAGCGATAAGTAGCAATACATGAGCGTCGCGAGTGGGGTTTATAATTACATGGCCAATACATTACATCACCCCACCCTAAAATTCTACTTATAACTAAATTTAGGAACACAACAAAACTACACTTCTAAATACTATATTTCGAATCCAAAACGTTTTGGTTCTTTTCTAGATCTTATTGGACATCTATGTGGGATGCCTGACTCTTGGATAACATCACTATCATTTTGAGAGTCTAGCTGAGGCTCCCCACCTAGATTTCCTGTTAAGTTTGTAGCAGCTTGGATAACATTTTCTTCGTTATTTTGAATATTATTTTCCTCTGAACTATCGTGCATCGTCTCCGCAAATGTAATACCTTCTAAATTAATATTAAAAACTATTTTAATTTGATTATAATGTCTTTTCCACGTAAGTTTACTACCTAACGGATTTAACAAATATGCTCTTCTACCTAAAATTCGTAAAATCTTTGCTTTGCACCACGACACCTTGGTGTTTCTATAATCTTTAACTAAAACAATAACCCCCACTACAAACTCTACCTGTCTCCTCCCCCTATAATATTTCTTATTATTTTCTTGCGCTTGCATCAAGTTACGTGTAATTTGTGTTAAATCAACTGGGTTTGATTTTTGTTTTTGTAAATCATCAGGTTTAATTAAATCTAGACGCATTCGCAAAGCCCTTCCAAAAAATATCTTAGCGGTAGAAGTAACTGTCGACAGGTGCACTGTGGTCCTATATGTTAATAAAAATTTGGACAATGATAAGGAGGTATTGTTAAATGTATAATACCATTAATTAAAGTAAAATGTTTAAATTATTGCGATGTTAACTGCGGGCCGTTATAGCTGACAAGTACTTCCGGTAAGCCATAACGAGCAAAACACTCCCTAAGTTTAGCAATCGTAGCCATTGAGGTGATTGAAGACATTGGACAAACTTCGACCCATTTAGAAAAAGCATCCAAAATTAAAAGAAAATTAGTTTTTCGTGTTTCGGCAAAATCTATGTGCACGCGTGACCAAAAATTTTGAGGAATGCTCCAGCCTTGCAAAGGAACCTTAGGTGGATCTACCTGCATGCATACCTAGCTAATAATTTCATCTTAACTATACATAAGTGAGCTGTATGCAATTCATTTAGTAATTTATTTCGTAGTTTACTAGGAACAATTACTCTTTGTCCCCACAATAAGACGCCATCTTCAATAGATATTTCATTTCGTTTAGGGAAGTAGGGTTTAATTTCTAATTCAACATTTGTTGGCCATTTGGCCATAATATATTTAGTTACACGAGACAAAATCGTATCTAATTCTGTTTCTTTCCTTATCTCATTCACACTAATAGGAAGTTCTTCGCTTTCTACTAAATAATTTAAATTAACAGTTTCCTCTATATTAAATTTAGAAGAATCTAGCCTTATCGAATTATTTGAAGGCAATTTACTTAAAAAGTCTGCTACATTTTTTTGTGTCGATACATGCTTTATAATAAAATTGAAACCACTTAAAAATACTGCATATCGCTGCAATCTATTGGCCGCCGTAACCGGTATCCCATTTTTAGGGCCAAAAATGGATACTAACGCCTTGTTGTCTATGATTAAATTGAACTTCTTCCCATACAAAAATTGGTAGAAACGTTTAATTCACCACACTATAGCCGTTGCTTCTTTATCTAGAGTCGAATAAGCTTTTTCGGTATCGCCGAGCGTTCTACTAGCAAAATATATTGGTTTCTCGCTACCATCTTTAAAACTATGTGAGAAAACAGCTCCGATCCCATAATCTGAACTATCAACCGTCAAATTTAATTCTAAGGTTGGATCGTAATGAACTAATACTAGATCTAAAGCTAACATTTGTTTAATAGTGTCAAAATCTAATTGACATTCTTCATTCCAGTGCCAAACTACATTTTGCTTTAAAAGCTTATATAAACAATGAACAATGTTTGGGAGATTTGGAATGAATCCATTATAATAATTTATACTCCCCAAAAACGATTTAAGTTGTGTCACATTCGTAAGTTCTGGGATTTCCTCAATAACCCGAATTTTATTTTGACTTTTATGCAAGCCCCTTTTATCAATTATAAATCCGAGATAATATACTGATTCCGCGAAAAACGTACATTTTTCTTTTTTTTACTGTAAGACCACATTCTTGTAAAATCGCTAAAACTTTACAGAAATTATTAGTGTGTTCTTCCCTATTCCTTCATGTAATTAGAATATCGTCTAAAAAAATAGATATACTTGGCATATTGAGAAATATTTGTTCCATAATACGTTGGAACTGGTATGGACCTGATACAACTCCATACGGTAGCCGATTAAATGCAAATAATCCCTTATGAGTACTAATAACCGTATATTTCCGAAAATCTGGATGAATCACAACTTGCTGATAAGCTTGACTTAGGTCAATTTTAGAAAACTCTTGACCACCCTGTAACTTAGCAAATAAATCATCGATCCGCGGTAACGGATATTTATCCGCTTCGATAAAAGGATTGATAGTTATTTTGAAATCACCACAAATCCTTACACCTTCATCATTTTTTAAAATAGGTAGTATGGGTGTTCCCCATTCCGAAAATTCAACTGCAGATATAATGCCCTCCTGGACCATTTTATCTAATTCTATCTCTACCTTGTTTCTTAAAGAAAAAGGAACCACTCTGGGTTTAAAAAATTTAGGTCTGGCATCTGGTTTAATATTAAATTTTAACTGAAATTTATTAAATGTGCCCAATTTGTCACAAACTACAGTGGGAAAATCTTTCATTAACCACCCCATTATTTCAATATTTTTGTCTGCTTCAATAAAATTTAATTCCCTGAAACCCATATTATAACACCTAATAAAATTTCTACCTAACAAGGCTGGAGATTCTCGATGCATGACATAAAAATCCAAATTATTTGTTTGTTTTGAAAAAGTTACTGGTGAGTTAATTTTGCCCTTAGGATGAACCTTGCCTCCCGAAAAATTAACTAACGATACATTAACTTGAGATAATGGTTGTGTATTAAAATATTTGTTATATATACTAAAAGGTAGGACAGAGACCGCGGCACCCGAATCTAATTCAAATTTATACATTTTACCTTTAATATTAATATCAATATAAATTGGCGGATCATTATTTGATGATATACACAATACAGATGATTCAGTTCCTTCTTCCTATAAATTTAAAAATCTTTTTCTATATACCAGTTTTAAGTGTCCTCGAACGTTACATAAATTGCAGATATAATCCTTATAGGGACATATTGAAGGCGGATGTCATTTAGCACACCGGAAACACTTTTGAGCACTACCACTGAACTCACGATTAAAATCCGAACTATGTCTCTGCATCCCTGAAGTTGAAGGTCTAGTCTCCTTAAATCGCAGTTCTTGTTGATGTGTTCTGGCACCCCCATGCTGTGATACTTGCAAAATTTCCTTACTGCAACTTCCATTCGTTATTTGACACACCTCTTTTTCTTCTACTGGTTCCATTTTCACCACACTTCTGCTATCTACTTCGTTAATGCCAGCTATTGCTGCTTCTTCAATTTGTGCTATTTCCATAGCTTTATTAAATGTGATGTCTGACTTCAGTGCAAATAGCATATTCTTTACTTTTCCCACATTATATTTTGAAATAAACATATCTGTTAATTTCGTTTCCAAATTATTTCCAAATTCACAAGTACCGGCTAGTTTTTTTAAACGTACACTCCAATCTTATACACTTTCACTTTTTGTTTTCGAAGCACCATAAAACTTTGCTCTTTCTACCCACACTAAACAAATTTTGTTATAGTAGCTATCTAGGCTTTTTACAATGACATCTAATTCACATTCTTCAGGTTTTTTAGGCACGGATAAGTCAGATAGCAAGATATAAGCTTCTTCTAAAAGGCTATATAACAAAATAGCTCTTTTAATATTAACATCTGTAATTTCTCTAGCGATGAAATATTGTTCTAGCCTTTTTATAAACACATTCCATTCACAAATTCTGGGATTAAATTCCAAATTTAACGATAAATCTAATTTCCCGTCTTTCGACATTTTGTATTCACTTATACCTACACAATTTAAAAACGTTTTTATCCTCGTCGCCATGTAATGTTTGATACAAAGACACTTGGATGAACCCAAAACAAATCTTTATTTTACTACATATCAAACACAACTATCGTTCTTTTACCGGTAACCTAACTGAAATATAATGCGATAATTAGCAATACATGAGCGTCGCTAGTGGGGTTTATAATTAATTACATGGCCAATACATTACACTTTGCTTATATCAAATAATATTTTAACTCAGTACCTATTGCGAATGCTTCGTGGGTTACTGATTCTAAGTCAACAAGGTTGTCTAAAATTGAGCGATGTTTTCGGAAACGACGTTGTTTTGGAATAATTAATTTGTTTGATTCTAAATATCACATAACCCTATTGTTTATTATCTTTTCTAATACTTTACCTATGCTACATGTGAGTGATATCGGTCGGTATGTTTGTTGATCTGATTGTGGTTTAGATGGTTTTAGAATAGGTATTACGATCGAATTTTTCCATGATTTAGGAAACACGTTTCTGGATAGGATTATATTATAGATTTTGAGTAGATGTTCTTAAGATTGAGGGCCTAAATTCTTACAATTCTGAAATACGTCTTCTAATTCTTCCTCTATTATTGGTATAAGTATTTAGATCGTTATTGTTTTGATCGTAGTATTCTATAGGATTTTTTTGTTCTTTTATTTTGATATCTAAAAAATTTGAGTAAAAGTTGTAAAAGTAAAAAAAATTGGTTAAGTTACTTTAGTTATATTCAGAATTAGATGCTAATATATTGGATATTTTATCTGGACTTTTATAAATAGTGTTATTTTGAGTTAAAAAGTTGATTGATAAGTGGGTTTGGAACTAGATATTTTGTTGACTTTGTTCCATATAGTTGTTATAGGAGTTAAACTATGTATTGTGGTAACATATTCTCTCCAAGAGTAAAATTTGGCTTTTTTAATGGTATACCTAGCGACTGCTCTTATTTTTTTAAATTCTATAGAGTTGTTGAGTTTTGTGTCGTTTGAATTTATTGAAAGCTTGTTTCGATTTTTTTTTTCTTCTTTGCAGCCATGATCCCACCCATTTACCGACTGATGTTTGTGATCGTACTTAATAATTCCAACGTACTTACTTACTGATTCTGTCATTACGTTTGTCAGAGAGTATATTGTTTTGTCTATATCTACATTTTCATTTAGGTTTTACAGATTGTTTTCAAGGTAATTTTGAAATTCTGTCCAATTTGTGCCTTTTAAGTTCCATTTTAGTTGTTGGGAGGCAGTTAATTGTAGTTCATTGCTTATTATGATAGGATAGTGATCACTATCATAGAGGTCTGGTAACACATCCCACGTAAGAGTATGTGTAATTGATGGTTCGCAAATACTTAATCTATACTAGAGCCTTCCCTGTTCTTATGTCAAAGCGGGTATGTCGTCCGTCGTTATGATATTTAAGTTGACTTCTTCTATTATTTTTTTCATTTTTCGACCTACAGATGTTAGTTTTGCTGAACCCCATAACGGATTATGTGCATTGAAATCTCCAATTATTATCCGTGGAGCAGGTAGTTGATTTAATAGGTTTGAAATTTCTTTTGAATCGGGTTCTTTATTAAGGGGAATGTAAATATTGCAAATTAAAACAGAAATTGTGTCTGTGACTCTAATTCCAATTACTTCGATAGTTGTTGTGAGTTTTATTGGTTTAGCATCAAAGTTATCTTTTATGTAGATTGCTACCCCTCCGCTAGCAATTTTGATTGAAACAATTGAAATTCTTTAACTCATGAGATTTGTTGCTTTTGAATTTGGTTTCTTGTAAACATATCAAACTAGGTTTATGTTTTGAAATTAATAATTTTAACATTTCTAAATGGGTATAATACCCATTTATGTTCCATTGAATTAGAGAGTTGAAAATGATATATTAATGTTTCTGTAGATGCGTCGCTAATGTCCTTCTTTACCTTATAATTCTCCAGGACTGTAATTAAGGTCTGAAATATCCACTTATTTTAACTTATGTACTTTTAAATATCACAGTCATGCGCAGAAACCGAAATGTCAAATTGAATACGTAGACTTTTTAATGTGTGTAATTCCTAATAAAAAAATTATTAAAGTATTAGAATTAGTTTAATATAAATTACTTACATTTATGTAAAGTAACTCGGTTTTGTTTTTATATCAAGTTAAAAATTGTACATATGAACATTTTAAATACGTTTAATAGAATATATTTGTAAACAAATCCTCAACGGCTAGTTAAGCAAATAGTAAATGTTGGAGAGCCGATTCCCGATGCCACGCCGGCACAGCATTGCGAGGAAAAAGAAATAGTGAGTTGTGAGTGTATAAATTTTCTGGGATATAAATTTGGATTGAATTGAGAATGGGCGGGGGATATGAGAAGTAGCAACGGACAAGTTACTGGCAATCTAATTTGAGAAGTACCATTTGTTAAACTGAAGTATTACTAAACGAGGAGAATGTGCGGTTGAAATAGAGAAAGGAGACGCAAGATGGAACGCTGTATGTGTCTAATAATACTAAAAACGTGTTTGGATAAAAATATTCCGAAGGGACTTCGTTCATGACTGGTCTAAAAAGGCCTTTCTTTGGATTAGACCCGTCGATGTGACGGACAACGTTTAAGGAAATGCATATTCTTTTGTTTTATTTCTAAAATTTAATTTCAGGTGTCAGCCAGTTTGAAATGACTTTTATTTTTCTTAATACATTTCAAGGGATTTTATGTTACAATGTTGACATTAACATCTACGGATTTTCTAAATATAAGTGAGAAAGGAATGATTCGTTAAAGGAGGATATTGTTTTTAAACAGCAGTAAAAAATTGTAATAAATGAATTTAACTTTTTATTCTTCATATGGTGCCGTTTTATTTAGAATATTCGTGCTCATACGAATCAACTAATTAGATAAATAATTAATTAATATCTACCACATAATTAATATCTACCACACTGCTGCTCTGAAAAGATTTGTGGTCGATGTGTTGAACCACGTAAGCAGATTTTTTAGCCAGGAAATCCTTTTTCTTTCCGGTCCTCGTTTTTCTTCTACTTTTCCTTGTAGAATAAATTGCAGCAACCCATATATATCGCTGTTCCTCGTGATGTGACCGAGGTATTCGATTTTGACTGGTTTTATTGTGGTTAACAACTCTGTTTTTTGAATTCATAATAAAACGTCGAAGCGAAGCGTCCCTGCCCACGCGAGCCATGCTTTTCTCTCAATTCCTTACCGAGAGAAATCATGTCCCATTTCTTTATCCTTCCAAAATCTAGTTTCCTACTTCCTATCCCTCCCTGATGAAAGGCAGCAGCGATCATCAGTACTAGTTCAAGGCGTAGAGGAAATGATCCTGGACCGGCTTGAAACTGGATTACCACAAGCATGACTGGAGCAGTTTAAATGGTTGTGGTACTGCGATGGGAAAGTCAACGAGAAAACCTTATATTTTATAGTCACCCCATTATATTTTATACAAATCTAAATGGCAAACGAGAAAAAGAAAATGGCCCTCAGTCTGGGGCACCCCTTAAATGGGGAGAGGGTGCGAAGAATCCCCCCGTCAACTACAAAAGAAAGTGGACAGAGAATACAAATATACGACCGAATAGTACGCATCGCCATCTGAAACGTAACCAGCTTATTTATGTCCGAGAAACTGGAAAACACTAAAGCTGAGATGGTAAGACTCAAAATAGACATCTTGGTGATGAGTGAATTAAGATGGCCTGGATCAGGAGTACAAAAAACAAAACATATACTATTTAGGTGGAACCGACCCAGAACATCAATATGGATCTGCTATATTAGTGTCGAACAAAATTGCTCAATCAGTCACACACTTCATCCCTCTAAATGATAGAATAGCAATGTTGAAATTTCAAACAACTCACATAAAACTAAATATTATTCAAGTCTATGCTCCAACAAGTGACAAGTCAGACGAAGAAATCGAAAAATTTTATAACAACATAGATGAAATAATGCGACTGACAAAAGAGGTGAGATAACGATGGTCATGGGTGACTTTAACGCTAAAATTAATCGTGGTGCTGAAAGAGACCACATAGGAGCATACGGTCTAGGTGCCAGGATTAATAGAGGAGATAGACTTGTACAATTCTGCGTAGAAAACAATCTGTTAATAGCCAATGTTTTCTTCAAACAACATTCTAGAAGGCTATACACGTGGAAATCACCTGCAGACAAAAAAGACAGAATTGTTAGAAATCAAATTGACTTCATTTTGCTCAATAACACCTTTAAGAAGTACATACAATCTACGAAAACATACCCTGGAGCTGATATACATGGCGATCACAATCCAGTTATAATGGATTTTAGATTAAAAAGATTTGTTAAAGTAAGAAAAAAACAGTAACAGGAAAAATAGACATCTCACAACTGAAGAACCCTGAACAGAAAAAAGAAATAAGTATCAAGCTTGAGGAAGAAATAAAAACTATCGAAAACTTGGTACAGATAGACAAACTCTAAAAACAAAAATAACAAAGATACAAGAAGAAGACATCGGGTTCATAAAACACAACAAAAAACAAGAATGGATAAAGCAAGAGATCATGGACCTCATGGACGTAAGACGAAAACATAAAACGAGCCCAACAGAATACAAGCAAATCAACAAAATTATTAGAAAAAAGTGCAGGGAGGCGAAAGAAAACTGAGTGTCAACAAAATGTCTAGAAATCGAACAACCGCAGGAAAAATACGACACATTTAATATTCATAAAAAAGTAAAAGACCCAGTTCTGTGGGGTATAACACGGACCCCTGCCTAGGGATACAGGTGAAGACCACAACGGTAGGCACGGCGGAGAAGAAGATCTTCGGTACGGCGTGGTTGGCGGAAGTGGCATCCCTGGATTTTAGGGATTGTAAAAAATCAATAGTAGCGGCTGATCCAGAGTGGACGGCTACGAACAGCGTCTGACCCAGAGTGGGCGGCTGAATACTAGGTCCTCCAAAAGGGGGTTTTGGCGTCAGGCGTTAGCAACCTGGCACATAGAAAAAAACGTCAAGGGCTGAAAAACAAAGGGCAAAATAAAAAAAAAATAAAGATTAATCTCCGGGTGGTAACCCACACCTCTGAAGGAGGGAGCCCCATCGGATACAGGGGGGGGTCAGTTTTGCTTTAAGTGAAAGAAGCCCAGCTTCAAAACTCAACCAAACAACAACAACAAAAAGAAAGAAAAGCCAGAGAAAACTCGCACTCGGCACATGGAACGTACAAGGATGGCGAACAAAGGACAAAGAGGTAATAGCGGAATTCGAAAGAATGAAACTAGATATAATGATAATGACTGAGACGAAAAAGAAAGGAAACGGTACCGAAAAAATGGGAGAAGTCATTCACTGTTGGAGCGGAATAGATAAGAAAGAAAGGGCAAAAGCAGGAATTGCAATTATACTGAAAAAGAAATGGGAACACGCAATCGAAAACTGGGAACCAATAAACGAAAGAATTGCCAAGCATAACTTAAAAGTATACGGAAGACAAATTATCTTACTAGAAGTATACGGTCCAACAGAAGACAGCTCAATTGCAGAAAAAGAACAATTCATAGAACAACTGCCAGAAGAAATCGAAAAGAGAAAGAAGAACCAAGAAATAATTATCGCCGGTAACCTAAATGGAAGAACAGGAAGAAAAGAAAACGACATAACAGTTGGTAGATTTGGAGAAGATATAATGAACGATAACGGGAAGAGATTGATTGAGCTATGCGAAATAAACAACTTAAAGATCACAAACGGCTTCTACAAACATAAAGACATACACAAATACACTTGGACACAAGAAACAAGAAAATTGAGGTCTATTATTGATTATGTTATAGTAAACCACGAAAGCTTGATAAAAATAAAAGACGTGAGAGTAAAGCGAGGCGCAGAATGCGGCACAGATTACAAACTAGTAATCGCTTGGATGGAATTCCCCTTCATATGGACCCAACAGAAACCGACCCAGGGAGAGTCTGACCAAGTTACGGCTCCGGCTACACCTGTCAATACGTGCTGAACACAAGAAAAGAAATTCAAAATCAATTTATTAGAAAAAGACTCAATAAAAGACCTATATAAGCGAAGATTGGACCAAAAGCTAGAAGAGTTTCGGTATGAATCATTAGAACAAACATACGAACACATAATAACCTGCATGAAGACAGCAGCCCTAGAAGGTCTTGGAGAAGTGGACCAAAAATACACCCACCAAACTATGAAATTAACCGAAGACACACTAACATGCATAAAAGAGAAAAAAGAACTTCATATAAAATACCTGAACACAAAAAACTATGAGGATTTGGAACTATACAGAAAAAAAAAATAAAGAAGCGAAAAGAAAAGTAGCAAATGAAAAAAATGAAAGATGGGAAAAAACATGCACATCGATAGAACAGCACATAGGAGGAACGAGAAATTCAGAGTCATGGCGCATCTTAAAGTCGCTCCAAAGAAATAAGACAGAGAAAATCAAGATCGGTCAAATCAAAGAAAACGAATGGCAAGAATACTATATAAAATTGTTGACCGAAGACCGCCCCGAATTCAAACAAACAGAAATAGACGGAATAGAAATCTACACACATGACCAAAGTCGACTTAAGCCTAGCTCAGGTAAAAAGAACGATCAAAACTCTAAAGAACAAAAAAGCAGAAGGTCCCGTCGGAATACCAAATGAATTGATAAAAAACGGATCGGAAAAGTTATTCCGTATGATACATAAAATGTTTGAGAGAGCACTGAATGGGGAAGACTTACCGGCAGAATGGACCCAAGCATATATGACATCAATATACAAGAAATGAAATAGAAAAAACTGCGAAAACTATCGGGGAATCAGCATTATATCGTCTATAGGCAGACTGTATGGAAAGACCATAAAGGAAAAATTAGAAATATATATACAAGATAAAATCGGAGAAGACCAGGCAGGTTTCACAGCGGGGAAAGCATGCTCAGATCACATTTACACGATCGAACAACTAATAGAAAAAAGAATGGCCAAAAATAGATCCGTCCATCTGGCTTTTGTTGATCTTATAGGCATATAACTCAATACCTAGAACCAAGCTATGGGAAGCAATGGAAGACATCGAAGTTCCACGAAGATTAATAAACGCGGTAAAAGCACTCTACAAGAATAACGAAGTAGCTATCAAAACAGGCAATAGAATATGCAGTCCATTTAAGACGACAAAGGGACTACTACAGGGTTGCTCCACATCCCCCACCCTGTTCAAAATATTCCTGGAAAAAACCCTGAAACCATGGAAAAGAAAGTGCGAAGGAATGGGTATACCAGTAAGGAACGAAAATCTATATACGCTAAGTTCTGCCGAAGACCAAATAGTGATCGCACAAGACGAGGATGACCTCAGTTTTATGATGAGAAAACTGGAGCAGGAATATATAAAGAATGGGATGGAAATAAACCTAAAGAAAACTGAATACCTAACAACGGAGAATACAGAAATAAAACAGCTGGAAATAGACGAAGGTAAACAAATCAAAGGAACAGACAAGTATAAGTATTTAGGTTTCATAATATCAAACAAAGGAACAACGGAGGAAGATATAAAAAATAGACTAAGACAAACAAGAGACTGCATACGAAAATTGAACCCGGTACTATGGGATAAGAACATCAGTATGAAAACAAAGAAAAAATATATAATACCATGACAAGAAGTATCCTCACTTATGGGTGTAAAAATTGGACAATAAATAAGAAAACCAAAAACAAAATAAGAGCAACAGAGATGGAATTCCTAAGGAGAAGCTGCAGAGTAACAAGAAGAGATAGAATAAATAACATGGAGATTAAGAGGAGAATGGGAATGAACTCCGACATAATAGACTACATCGAACAGAAGAGGTTAACCTGGTACGGACATGTAAGAAGAGCAGACCACAATCGGTGGATAAATAGAATAACAGAGTGGAGCCCGATAGGAAGAAGAAAGAGAGGCAGACCCCGAAGATCTTTCAGAGATGAGGTGGACGAAGCAATGAGTAGAAGAAACCTACAGGAAGGGGACTGGCTAAACAGGAAAAATTGGAGTAAACGGTTGAGTGAAGGAATACAGTAAAAACTGTGGAAATCCTTGTATATATATAAAAAAGTAAAAGAAATGACAGGTAGACACAAAAACAGACAAGCAATAATATTAAAAAATGATATGTAATAACGAAATAATTATGGGTACAAAAGAAAAACTAAAGAGATGGAAGGAATACATACAAACTCTTCTTGATGACGATAGACCTTGTTCTTCATCATTCAAAGATAATCGAATAAATGAAAAAGGCCCAGAAATAATCAAAGAAGAAGTGATCCAGGCAGTAAATCTCAGAAAGATGAAAAAGCCACCGATCCAGACAATATCAATGTCGAAATACTAAAACTAATTGCAGATAACGAAAGTAAAAGCCTAGACTTAATAACAGCACTATTTAGTAAGATATATGACACAGGTAAAATACCAACAGACCGAAAAAAAAACGAATTCCTCACAATGCGATGATTATCGAATATTAAGCTTGATGTCTCATGTCCCTAAAACTTTTCTCAAAATTATCCATACACGAATTTACAAGAAGTGTGAGTTCCAGATAAGTGACACTCAATTCGGATTTCGAAACGGATTGGGAACACGAGAGGCTCTTTTTGCTTTAAATGTGTTAACGCAACGATGCAGAGACATGAAAGTAGATGTATATGCATGTTTTATTGAGTACCGAAAAGCATTTAACTGCGTTAACCATCAAAAGATGATCGAAATTCTGAAAATAACTGGAGTTGACGAACAAGACTTGCGAATTAGGAGTGAGACAGGGTTGCGTCTTATCACCACTACTGTTTAATTTGTATTCAGAGAAGCATTAGACGAGGTCCAAGGCGAAATTAAGATTAACGGAATCAGCCTAGACAACATCAGATATGCTGATGACATCGTCTTAATAGCAAGCAACGCACAAGAACTACAAAATATAATAAATGAGGTAGTTCACCACAGCGAAATGTTCGGTTTACATCTAAACGTTTTCAAAACTAAAACTTTAGTATTTTCAAAGACACCAATAAACGTACATGTGTATGCCAAGGGTCAAATAATAGAACAGGTAAATTCCATAAAATACTTGGGAGCAAATATCAATAGTTAGTGTAATCCAAAAAAAGAAATCCTATCAAGAATCGAACAAGTAAGGTAAGTATTCATGAGCATGAAAACGTAGAACGCATGAAACATATTGATTCTCGGTGTCCCGGGAGTCGCGACGTGGTACCAACGCTACTCCACTGGCTACGAATACACCAACATTTCAAAAGGTAAGTAATCCCTTTCTTTGTACAGGTAACAGTAATGAGTTAAAGCCAGCTAATTTTGCTAATTTATCTACAGGCAAAATATTGCATTTTTTACTTCATTATTATTTCTAATTTCATTTAACCAGCGACCAGAAATTTTATACATAATACTAGATATCTATCATCTGAAAGTTGTCTACGGGGTGGAAATAAAAATACACACCTGAACGTACCTAATTATTATAAATGGCTTTAAAATGATTAAGAACTTGTTTTCTAGGTATTTGAAATAAAGTCACAGGCCAATGTTCAGCCAGCTTTTTAAAACAAGTTAATAGATAAAATTGACAGTATAAGATTAAAAATAGATATGTATTTATAGAAATCGTAAAAATTTATATATGCATCCGTTATCTGCATGGATTGCATGCATGAATTATCTCTCACTTTTTGTATTATTTTTTATTCTTAATATAATTAGTACGCTTTGCTGTAAACTCAATATAAATAAACAGTACATAAAATAAATTTAATCTGCTCAACTTTATTGTTTTAATGGGAAATATTGGTCACTTACTTTGAACAAATTTATGTTTACAAACAACAAACAACTGTATGTTTATTTAGGGTCACTATTTTACGTATAATTTGATTAATCTTTTACTATTTAAATAGATAATATAATTATAAAAGATTTTCTGAACATTAAATATTCATTTGTACATTCTGTTTTCATGCTTACCTCAAAGTTAAACCTCGATGAATTAGCCATCGTACAAAGAGAACATTCCACGTAGGAAACTCCTGTATTAGGAGCAGTACACTCGCAGTCGACGCAGTGTGTAGGCATAGCTCTCCGCGCTAAAGACTTTGCTAAAACAGTAGCAAACTTTTTGGCATTTTTCCTTTCTGTTTCCAGGAATTTAGCGCTGTATATTGTACCTGTAAAATAAATGAGAATAAATTAAATAAAATGAGGAAGAATGATACAAACTTATTTAGATAAAATAGAACAGATAAAAGGAAATAATTTTTAAAAGTTACGTAAAAGTTTTTTAATTTAACAAGTTAGCACTTTAACACGTTTTTAACACGTTTTTTAATTGTTTACCACTAAAGTTTCTCCGAATTTGATATATTGAAACATATTTTTTGTTTCTTAAGCAGGCCAAGATCCACAACGGATTGTCGAGCTACTTATGATAATGAGGAAACAACGGTAACGTTTTACTATAATATACATATACAGGGTGGTCCTTAAGTAATTGTACAAAAAGAAATTGCAGATTCTACACTTAAAAATATTACGATTTAAGACAAATTGCTTTAATAAAATGTTGGTAACAACAAAGTTTCAGGGTGTTTAAGTGGAAATTTAAAATTTTATTTTTCGCTATAACTTTTATGTTTGTAATCATTTATGAATAAAAATTCACAACTGGATACTATTAAATATGAGAAATTATAATTTGATGCATATTTTGATGTAGCTAATAGAGGGCGCCACGTATGCTACATATATGGCATACATTTGCACTTAACCTTTTTTGCTCTTCAAGTTACCGCTATTTGTGATAAAAAATATTAAAGATACAATATTTTAACAAAAGAAAGGATTACCTGTTAATAACTTCAAAACTGAATAGTTTTCGAGATAATCGCATTTTACAAATCAACTGCATAATTCTGATTTAACGCAATTACTCCAGTCAACGAAAGAAAAATAGACAAAAACATCAATACTTTTGAATTTTGTTATGAAATACCTTTAATAAAGTTAATAGTTAACCAAATATTAAATAAAATTAATATATCAACAGGATAATTAATAATAGGATTTGACAAAATAACAGAATAATATGATTTTACATCAAAAATTTTACGTTTTATACTAAAGCCATAATAAAAACATTTTATTTACAAACCAAATTAAAAAATAGTTAAATTAAATAACAATAAATTTTTTATCAAAGTAAGTGTTTGATATATCCACCCTTTTCTTTAATTCATTTGTCAATATGTTCCATAAAATATCATCTCATATTAACACTAGAAGCACCAGAGCGGTCATTTTGACTGCTTTTCATTTTTGACACTCTGTATTACCTATTCATAAATGTTTTAGAAACTTGATAATATATGACTTTTCCTATATCTATTTGAAGATTATAATTTCTCCTTTACAGGTACTTAGCGTAATCACTTTTTAAGATATGGTAACGTATACCTAGAACTACCATATAGCAGTCATTTTGACTGCTTTCTATTTTCGACCCTCATTAGTCTAAAGTATTACTCATTCATATTTATTTTACAAAATTGATGATTTGGGACTTTATTATTTACTTGAGGATTATAATTTCTCTTATACAGGTACTTAGTATAATTACATTTTGAATATATTTATGTTGATGTCTACCTAGAAAAATGCGGTCCTAATGACGAGGTAGTCTAATTTTTGTTCTATTTTCTGGGAAGTTTTTACTTATTTTATGTATAAAATACATCGAAAATATTTGTTATTATGTAGTTTGAGTATGCTCTTTGCAATTGCATGTTCGATCTGTATTTTGATTAATTTTACATTGTGATTTTTATTATTTCGGCTGTTATCATGTCTCGCCGATATTTGACTCAGCAGGAGCTATTAGAGTGTCTACAGAATTTGTCAGAAGATGAATCTGTAGCAGAGGTATCTGATGAAGATGTATCCGATAATGAAGTTGATGAGTATGTGCCTAATACAGTTGATCAAGGACATTTATCGGGCAGTGATTCTGAAGGTGAAGTTGAGATTGAGGTGATGCCCAGTACTTCTGCTTCAACTTCGAATCCAGACTTCAATACATCTTCAGAAATGATTACCAACCAGGTAAGGGGAATTCGCAGAAGCAATTTAGAGGATTCTTCCATAAATACCATAGGATGGGAGTTACTTGACAACAATGCTAGTACACCAGGTAAGCAACTATATTATATTAGTAGCTTCTATTTATGTATTCACTTAGGTGTATAATATTTTTAAACATATTTTTCTTGATGTCACGAATATTGGCGATAATCATGGCAATATTTACCTTATCTGCAGGATGTTCTTCTTCCTGGACCCCGTTTTCCAAATATTTTTCTTTGCAGGATGGCTTGTAGAAGGGCGCATCTAGATTCATTTCGCACAATGTTTTAGAAATATTGTAACTTTCGAGATTTGATAGTGGTCCACGGGATTTGAAGTGTTCTCCGATTTAGCCACAGCTCGAATGCTTCCAATTTTCTGCATATATCTTCGTCAAGGTCAACTATTCAACACCATAAAAAAGAACATAGAAGACGTAGCATCGCAGCATCCTTACTTTTATACCAAGAGAGAGGTTATGGCTCTTGAAGAAGGCCCCCACCTGGTTGAAGGTGGATCTAGCTTTTCCGATGTGCGCTCTTATTTCTTGGTTGTTGTTCCATTCTTTATTTATTAGGGTGCCATTTATTTAAATAAATAAATAAATGAGTATATACCTGCATACTAATTTGTCTCGTTCATTTTAGGAAGGCGTACCAGTCAAAATGTTCTAAAGGAAGCTGCTGGACCAACCCCTCGTGCTAAGAGAAGCATTATTAGAGATTCTGCAGCTAGTGCATGGCGGCTGTTGATTGATGAATGCATACTCCGTAACATAAAATCATGTACTGTTGCTGAAGGTAGAAGAAAACTCAAAGATGAAAATTGGCAAATTTCTATTGAAGAAATCGAAGCATTTATATCCTTACTGTATGCTAGGGGAGCTTATATCGCACGAAATGTTAGCATAAAGATGCTGTGGTCTGGTACATGGGATCCAAAATTTTTTCAAGACACGATGTCTAGAAACAAATTTACCCAAATAATCCGTTTTATCCGTTTTGATATGAGAAATACCAGGTCTGAGCGACCTGGTACGAGGACTTTATTCTTTATCCATTTGCTTTAATAAAGTCCTCGTAGACATACCGTCTCAGGACTTGCAACTTAATGTAGAGTCATATGTCGCCATGTTACCAATCCAACGGTAACTTTACCATCTTAATTTTAAACAAGACATAATGTAAACTAAATTTCATTTAGTAATTTTTAAAGGGTTTTTACCCCCATATTTAGTAGCTACATTCATGTATTAACCTGACACTCATGATGGAATACTTATTCCGAAAACGTTTTGTCTATTTAACATAGCCCGACTGGGTTTTTATATACCTTTTTATAAAGGATTTTATTAAAAATTATTTTATTTCTAATTACAAGAATTGTTTGGACACGTAACCATAGTCACTAGATTCTGTAAGCTAGTACTTTGTCTAGTGTGCACCGTTTTATTTGATTCAATATTAAAATTAGTCTTAGTAGTCTGGCCATGGTCGTGATTGCTAATTTGCAGTAGCCCTATGGACAGTTTGACTTCAAGTGTCTACAAGCCGACACCCCGGTTTGATCAACCATTTTTCAACATGCGAAACTTTGCCGGAAGAACATGCCCCAACTTGTTGTTGGACAGAATGCACTATAATCAAATAAACAAAAACATAATAAGCTTAGCAGAAACCACAAAAGGTTCAGTCCTAGCGAACGAGTCTCAACAATTGAAGCTAAAATATGTACGAAACCAGAAAGAGATGTAGAGTATAAACAAAAGAACTTCCAGTTTAAAGTTGGTTTCGTTTTAAAGGCCAAACTATCCATTGATCTATAATCTACAAGGAAGACATTTTAGAATATTTTTTTACTTTTTAGAAATATTTTCTACAAGAGTTTGACTGCAGTATCATAATTGCAGGTCCTACTACTTATTTGTAAGTTTATCCAGTAGGATATTTCTGCTCACTGTAATAATGTTAGTATTTGCTGCTTAGGTTGATAATTGATAAGAATGTTTTTATCACTTGCCCTATGTATATAAAATCATTTTTAATGTGTGTTTTAGATATTTTTAAATTTTACTTTATTATATATATATATATATATATATATATATATATATATATATATATATATATATATATATATATATATATATATATATATATATATATTATATAACTATATTGTATGTGTGAGTATTTTATCCTAAACTATTATTACTTTTTAGGTAATAAATCATGCAGCAATAGTAAATAGTATACAAAATAATGTTTCCATGCAAACCAATTTAATACACTGACACTTTAGTTGCCCTTATTTAGTAATGTTAAATTACTTTTAGTCTAGTTGGTAAACTTCAGCTAATGAGAGCTGAAAACAAGCCCCTGCTCTTGTCAAATGCAATTCTGGACAAACTGAGGTCAACATAATTACCCATCTTATGCTCGGCCAGAATAAACTTGTCTAAACAATTTGTAGTTCCATTTTTTGGACACTGCAATTTTAGATAAACAGAATGGATTTCTTAAATACGTAAATAATTAAACTATGGTATTTAACAACGCTGTCATGTTCGGGTCTATTAAACCCAAAAAAAATCATTTATAAATTATAACGCAGTGTAACGCTTTGGCGTTCCGTAACTTAATTAGATAGCATGAGATCTCTAAATTATATCCGAGATAAAAAATTAACTTTTTGATTTTTTTGGTAAAAATTAAATTCTTACCAATATGGGTTTGGGTCAATATAATCCGTGTATTTAACACTGTTGCCATTGCCTGTGAAGTTATTTTTAGTTGACAATGTTCTATAGTCGTCGACACAAAAATGTATCTCAAAAATGACTACTCTTCAGAAGAGTATATTTAAGGTTTTTAAAAAAAATGATTTGCGTTTTGTAATGACCTGTAATTTATTCTCAACTTTTTTGTTCTGAATTATTAATCATAAAAAGGTTTTCTTTACGATAATACAATCATACACAACAATGGATAAATAGTGTTCTCAAAATATCAACAATTATATAAAGTAGCGGAGATACATTTTTGTGTCCCTAACTGAAAAGTCTATTATAATAGAGACTTACGTAGGTACCATTTTATTTTAGAAAAGCTTAATCTTATTCCTATTACAAAGTCATTTGTATTTGAGTAATATCGATAAATTTCGAGGGATAAATGTACTGAGTGGCAGGTATAATAATTAAAAGTACAATAAATTAAAATTTATTAATCTTTACCTGGTCCCAAAAACTTAACCACGACATTTAAATATGACTAAGCTTTTCAAAAATAAAGTGGTAATGTTCATTCACAATTATAAGAACTGACTTAAGCAGAATTTAAAAGTATTTCGCTGATAAAGTCGAATCCATAAAGGGATTTGCCTCTTCAGGTAAATAGTAATAAGGGCCGGCTTAACGAATTTTATATTTTATTTGGCATTTACATTACATATGTAATGTAAATGCCATATGTGATAATTAAAGAAAAAATACATAAACTGATGAAGTATTCGAATTAATTAAATATTGTACTTTTCGGTGTCGACTCTTTATTAAATATATCCAAATTTTATATATATATATATATATATATATATATATATATATATATATATATATATATAACAAGCGAGTCTTCTACAGCTGGCGCCGCTTCTCGCATCCTAATTTCCAGCGTTTTCTGTCGAAGCAATCTTCAGTTGTTAAATCTCTGGCGGTCATTGCATCGTCGACATCGTCTCTCCAGGATCGTCTTGGTCTACCTCGTTTTCTTCTAGTTGGCGGAGTCCATTCTTCTATTTTTTTTTTGGCCATCTATTTTAAGGCATTCTCTGAAGGTGTCCATACCAGTTAAGTCTTTTGGCTTCGATTGTGTCTATTATGTCTAGATCGATTTCCATTTCTCTCCGAATATCTTCGTTTCTCATCCTATCAAGTCTAGTGAGCTGGCAACATCGTCTCCAGTAGTTCATTTCCATGGCCTTAATTTTTTATTTGTTTCTTTGGTTTATTTCCCAGAGTTCGACGCCGTACAGCCCAATACTTTCTATTATTGTTTATAGATTCTTCTTTTATTTTCTTTTGTTATTTTTTTATTCCATAATAGTCCGTCTAGCTGTCTGGTGGCTGATCTTGCTTGGCCAATTCTGGAGTGTATTTCTTCTCTACTTCCTGCTTTTGATGTTATTTGGACTCCCAAGTATTTGAAATTGTCTGTTGGTTTTATAGTTCCCATTTCGATTTGTAGGCTTTCTGGTTTTTCTCCTACAACTAAGTACTCAGTTTTTTGTATATTAATTGTGAGGCCCCATTTGGTATACTCATCTTCCAGTTTTCTAAGCATGTAGCCTACATCACTCTCGTCTTCAGCTAGAATGGCTTGGTCGTCAGCGAAGTGTATCGTGTACAATCTATCATCTCCGATTGGGATGCCCATATTGCAGCACTAATAATCAAATTTATAAAATTTTAAGTGGTATACAGCGAAAATCAAAATTATTGATTTGGGCTTAAAATTGAAGTGCTTTTAAATTTAGGTGCAGAACAAAATGTCATTTTAATTTGGTTGTAGGAATTAAAAATTTATATTTAAATTTAGAGTTATGGCCTTTTAATGATGTGTCATTCATTTTTAATTTCATTTCTAATTTACCTTATTCAATATACAAAATCAACAAATGTAAAATTATTCTATTATTTACTTTTTATTTTAAATGTATTATTTAATTATTAGAAGGCCATGAATCTAAACTTGGACATAATTTTTAATACCTACAAACATTTTAAAATTACATTTTCTTGCGTATCTAAATTTAAAATCATTTTTCTCTTCAGTATTAACTAATAATTTTTTTTATTTAGAAATTACAGCCGCATCCACCATAATGGTTATTAGCGGCGGCTACAGAATTTTAACCTGGATAGATAGCTAGATAATGTGATGCCTAGATATTTAAACTCCATCACTTATTCTATTATCTGACCTTCCAGCTCCAATTTATATCTTAGTAAATTTGCTGTTCCCATGCATTTTGTCTTTTTTGGGAAATTAACATGTTAAATTTTCTGGCGGTTATATTAAATTGGTGCAGCATACGTTATAAATCATCTTCACTTTGAGAGAATAGTATTGCGTCGTCTGTATAGCAGATTATTTTAAGTTGTTTTTCTCCCATTTGGTATCCTTTTTTAGTTCTTACTTTTTTTATTATTTCATCCATAATCATGTTGAACAATAGAAGACTCAATGAGTCTCTTTATCTTACCCCATCGCCAGCTTCAGTAGGGTCGGTTAGTTCTTCTTCTACTTTTATTCTGTAGTTTTGGTAGATATTTTCGATCGTTTTAATTATTCCTAGAGGTATCTTTCTTGCGTACAGTAAATGGATAACGTCTTTTAATTTAACCCGGTCAAATGCCTTTATAAGGTCCACGAAACATAAATATGCCGGTTTGTTGTATTCTAATGATTTCTCTTGCACTTGCTTTATTATAAATATACCGTCGGTGCATGATCTTCCCGACCTAAAATCTTGTTGTTCTTCTGCTAGTGTTATCAATTTATTAGTTTGGTTAATAAATTAATTTCTCTCTAATTTTCCAGGTCCGATTTGTCTTTCTTTTTGAAGAAAGGTATTAGGATGCTTGATCTCCATTCTGGAGGAATTTTGTTTTGTTCTATTATTTTTTGGATTAGTTTTAATAGTTGTTTGGTTAGATCTGGTCCTCCGTAATTTAGGAGTTCGTTCGGTATTCTATCCTCTCCTAGTGATTTTTTATTTTTTAATTTTCTTAATGATTTCTTTACCTCTTTCACCTCAATGTTTATTTCTTCGTTTGTCGTCACCTCTGGTGTTGGTGGTTTATTATCGTCACCTTTACCAAATAGGGATCGAAAGTAGTCTATCCATGTTTCCTTCTGAATGTGTTTTGTTTTTATTAGTTCGTTCATCTTTTTTTCTTTGTCCTCTGATCATTCTCCATATTTCTTTTTGTGTTCCGTAGAAGTCGTGTTCCATCTGTTTTAAGAAACTCTGCCAATGTTTATTTTTTATTTGTTTCATTTCTGATTCATTTATAGTGGTTGTATACCTGTTGTGTTTGTTGTGTTCTGTAATGTAAAAAGGCTTTCTTCTTTTCTTCACATTTTGTCTCTTCCTTTTTAAACCATGGTGTTTCCTTTTTTGATATGTTAGTGTTCGTTATTTTCAGCTTTCCGCGATGTTATCGTTTTCTAATATTAATTTCCCAGCGATCTTCTCTGATATTCTTTTCCTGTATAAGTGTTCCGTGGATTCCGTATTTAGTCCTTCGACTTTGATTTTTGTTTATGTTGTCGCCGCTCTTTTGGATGGGAAGTATTTCAGGATTATTCTTAGAAATATTCTTATTCTTTATTAATTTTTATGAAACAATATTCGTGGTTAAGAAATATAAGGGATTTGTCTAACAGAAAAGCCAAAAACGGCACTCTAAAAATGGTTTGAAGAGTACAGACAACCACCAAAGTGCGGCAAAGCACATGGCACGTTAAGAACAAGTCCCTAGATATTATTTTTTAAATGCTTACTACAGTTTCTTATTAACTTATCCATGAACATTATAGATAGTGTGGTATTAGTAACTAATATTTGTCATAGACATTCTTAATGTAAAACAGTTCTGATTTAATATTTTTCCGTTTGATATAATTACTGCTGTTATTGTATACACACTATATATTATATTATTCGCTGTTCTTAAAGTCTTGCCGACTTTCCTTCTTTGTAAGCTTTGTCAAACTTTAGCTCCATGGAGCGAATTAAAAACCTTATCTGAATCAATAATTGCAAAGTATTCTATAGATTTCTATGGTTTAATTTGCATAACAGTTTCTGTTTACTTCTATTGCTCTTCATCCCATATACAGTGTCACACATTTAGATTGGAAACACCTCTATAAAATAAGAACTTCGTAATCGATTTTATTCAGTTGTTAAATGTCATAAAATAAAAGGTCTGCTACGGAACAAAATTTAAAATGTTTAATAAATTTTTAAGGGTACACTACAATACTTTTTTTTAGTAAAATTAGGAACTATTGATATTTTCTATCTTTTGCGTTTTTTTTTTTGTTAAACAATTTCCTATGCCATTGGTTTTAAAGTGGCTTCGAAGTGACAACATAAATACCAAAAAGGAATAATCAGGAATCAGCATCAGGGGTTAAAGGGGAATCATTATATAACGGAGGACAAAACACTTCCTCCAATGAAAATAAATATCAGAAAGAAAAAACCTAGTAACAAAGGTCTTGAGAAAAATGATTATCAATTCTCATTTGTAAAAAACCTAAAACTTCAAGATTACCTAATTCCACTAAGAACGTTGATCGAGCCCAAAAATAGTCTATTTTCCTTACAGCTTTCTGAGTGTGCATGTATCTTGCAAACAAAAACATTGTTAAAAATTTCATAAATAATTATGGAGGGTCTATAGAAATTAGTAATCAACAAACATTTCTCTCCAAACTAATCTAGAAGCAATTTGCATTAAACTTAAGTCCAAATATCTACGTTTGTAACTTACACCTACCTTCATCAACGTAAGAAGACTCAGAAGTAATAACTGAACTCTTACAACAAATTCCCCAATCTAGACTTATTTTGGGCGATTTTAATGCTCACGACTTTTAATGGCACTCTTCTACTATACAGGGTGTTTCAAAAAAGGTAACCCTGTCTCTAGGGTACGTAAAAAACTGAAAAATAATTGGGCTTTGCTTAGTAAAAAATTTTTGTAACGCCATCCGTTTTCAAGATACCGGGCGTTGAAGAAAAAAAATTTTACGCATTTTTTACGATTTTGCCGAAACTACTGGCAATATTGTAATGATATTTTATACGAATATGTCTTGGAAGCTGATACATCCCATGAATTTGTTTTTATATCTGATTCTCATAGAGGGCGCTAGTTACAGGGATCGTACTAAGTATTAGTCGATATAACTTTTTTAAAAGTATAATTATTAATCAAAATTTCAAGTAATCTTAAACATCATTCAATTTTACACGAAAAAGGTACTCTTGGTAAAACTCAATACTGTGTACCGTTGTCGGAATATTTTGATTTGAAAATTATGAAGTAATAATTGATGTTGGTATAAAATAGTTAGTAATTAAACAAAACTCACAAGAAGAAAATTAAATTAATGACTAAGAACATAAAATAAAATTCAATTACAGTAAGTGTTCAAAATGCCCTCCATTTTCGCGAATACACAAGTCTATTCTTTTTTCTAAAGATTCCATAAACCTTCTAAACAGTAGGGGATCAGCTATGATGTCATTAAATTAACGTTGAATTCTTTCTTCCAATTCTTGGCGTGAATTTACCTCTGTAGCATAGACTTTTTTCTTAATATACGACCAAACTGCGTAGTCCAAAGGGTTAAAATCGCATGACCGAGGATGCCAATGAATCCGAGCTTCTGCACCTCTACCAATCCATCGATTCGGAAAATGATAACTCAACCAATTACGACACCTTCTATCAAAGTGAGGTGGAGCTCCATGGTGCATAAAAAATAAAGATCTTTGCTCGTTTAGCGTTAAATCTTCTAATATCTCGAATAAGGAATTGTTTAAAAAATCAAGATACATATCACCATTTAAATTTTCAGGTAGAATATGATAACCTATAAATTTGTTACCTAAAGTTGCTGCCCAAACATTAACTTTAAATGAGTGTTGGTAATGTGATACCCTTTTGACTCGTGGATTCTCATCACACCAGTAGTGTGCATTATGGGAGTTAAACATATAGTTCGTCCCAAACCCTTTTTTCAGTGCGTTATAGTTGATCGAATTCTCTCTAACACATTAAGCTAGAAGTGACAGAAAAAAACGTGAGTCTGTGATTATTTTACACAGAACTTAGAAAATTATTTATCGTAAGCTAATTCTACTTACGGATGTATAATTGGTTGGAGTTTAGAATACGCTAAATAGATATCCAATCAATGATGCGCATAAATATAATTTGATGCAGATTGTCTCCAGGTTAGTATTTTCAGACATTTTACAGTGAAAATTTAATTTTGTATTTATTTATTGTTTAATAAAAATATTTTAAATATGCCGAGATATATCGAGAAAGAACAAAGACTAATATTAAAATTATTAAATTATTTTCAATTAGAAAAAGACAGATTACGATCCTGCAACTGTCAAATTTAAATAAAATGTCATGCAATAATTCTCGATATTCTTAAAATCCTATATGACGTCAAAATTAGTGACGCACTGAAAGAAGGGTTTGGGACAGACTGTACCTTGTCGCGTAAAGGTGGCCTCGTCCGTAAAAAGAATGCATTTTAAAAAATTTGGATTGTGGGCTGTCCTTTCTGGCAATGTTTCACAAAAATCCACTCTAAACGGAAGATCATCTTGCTAGAGCTCTTGGACTTGTCTGTAATGATAAGGATGTAATTGCTGTTCTTTCAGTATCCGCCAAGTACTTGAAGAAGAAGTATTTGTTTGTCTCGCTATATTCCTTACGCTAACTGTTGGATCTTGATCAAGTAAATTTAAAATATTATTTTCTTTATTAATTGTTCTTGTTGTTCTTGGTCTACCAGAATTTATTTTATTTGGTCTCACATTCCCAGTTTCTCGACAACGTCGTTCAATGGCTCTAAATGTTTTTTTAATTGGTAAGTTTCTTCGAGGAAACTTTTCTGCATAACGTGTCACAGCTGCACTAGAACATCTTAAACATTCGCCTAAGGTTAATAACATGTCAGTGTATTCAACATTTGAGTACATTTTGATTTGATTTTACAAATAACAAGGTTTCAAAACTCTTATTATTGTTGATTTATCGTCATAACAATCAATAAATGTTAGATTTCCATGGCACACTTGGAGAAAATAGAGGTATACCTATTAGAACTTTATCATTACTACCAGCATCAATTATTACTTCATAATTTTCAAATCAAAATATTCCGAAAACGGTACACAGTATCAAGTGTTACCAAGAGTACCTTTTTCGTGTAAAATTGAATAATGTTTAAGTTGACTTGAAATTTTGATTAATAATTGTAATTTAAAAAAAGTTATATTGACTAATACTTAGTACGATCCGTGTAACTAGCGCCCTCTATGAGAATCAGATATAAAAACAAATTCATGGGATGTATTCATGGGATGTATGTTAACATATTCGTATGAAATTTCATTACAATGTTGCCAGTAGTTTTGGCAAAATCGTAAAAAATACGTAAAATTATTTTTCTTCAACGCCCTGTATCTTGAAAACGGATGGCGTTACAAAAATTTTTTACTAAGCAAACCCCAATTATTTTTTAGTTTTTTACCTATCCTAGAGACGAAGTTACCTTTTTTTGAAACACCCTGTAGATACTAGGAAAGACTGTTGGATAAGATATTTAAACAGTCCAACTTTTCTGTCTTCAACGACGGCAGGCCCACTAGATTTAATATACAGAACGGTAAATCTTCATGTATAGACCTTACGATATTTGAACCAGGTGTAACCCCACAGCTCACCTGGGATAGGCTTGACTTGTGGACCAAAACCAATGTGGACAGACATTTACTCCTAAATGGAATTTAAAAAACCCTTAATGAAATCTTTTTTCAAATTTAATCGAAAGCAGTATGACCATATTTAAAAGCACCTCAAATATAGATGAGACACCGAAGAACTTTGTTACCATTATTATAAAAGCAGCAGAAAGAGCATAGTGGAATCGTGAATGCAAAACAGCAGTCAAATCTAGCAAAAGAGCTTTTAAGAAATACAAGAGTTTATAAGAAGACCTACAAAACTGTTGAGAACAAAATTAAATACACAAAACAAACTGCTATAGCCAAGAAGATAACTAGAAATGCCAATCGCCAGTCATGAACTCAATATGTATCAACGTTAAATGCAAACAATCTCATGACTGAAGTATGGAACAAATGCAAACAATCTCATGACTGAAGTATGGAACAAAGTCCGAAGAATATCTGGATTAAATACCAATCAGAATATTAAAAGCCTCTAGATAAATGGAAAGGCAGTTACTAGTAATACTGAGATTGTCAAAATCCTTGCTAACACATACAAAAACCGATCCAGCAATATTAATTACAAAAATTATTTCATTAATTACAAACAGTAAGAAGAAAATAAGAAAATTAGCATTATACCTAACACAGATGTAGCGTTAAATTTACCCATTTCTCAATTAGAGTATACAGAGGCATTATCAAATCTCAAAGAAACTAGCGCTGGCCTGGACGATATTTCCAATATTTTTATCAAACATCTTCCAGTTAGCGCTCACAAACAACTTCTAAATCTACTTTAATAATATTATTTCGCTACAGCACAAATTTTCTGAAAAATGGCACGAATCCACAGTAATGTGAATAATAACTGGATGCAAGCCGCACAAGACAGAGACAGATAGGAAGAGCTGAGGAAGACCTATGTGCAGCAGTGGACGCATACAGCTTGATAGTGATAAATGGGTTAATAGGCCACAGACATATTATCTAGAATCAACTACATAAGCACACAAAAATTAGAATTTGATATAAATTCGAGGATACAATATCACTTTTAGAATATTAACTCAAAAACATAGTTAATTTCCTACAAGATCGATGCCAATATGTCAACTGTTAAATTGGTTGCAAACACCACAGGTTAACAATTTCCTATTTATAAAAAAGTTTTAAAACGATTTCCGGATTGAAAATCGAAACGTCAAAACAAATGTAAAATGTAAGTTTCATTACAATCAATTGCTATTCAATCCCATATATTTTTTTGTATAACACAAACACAAATTTGTATTTGGTCCTGTACGTTGTTTGTATACTGCTATCTGGTCACAAATGACCAATTATCAGTTATTTTCTGACCTTACTTAATAAACAGCAAATACTTAAATCTATGGGAATTAGATAGCACGTAGAATTAGACAGGGTGATATTATCTCCCCTAAATTGTTTACAGCTGTTCTTGAATATATGTTCAAGCAAATGGAACAAGAGGATAATATGGGAATTAATATAAATGGGAAAGATCTAAACCACCTAAGATTTGCCGATAACATCGTTTTAATATCTGATAGAGTTGATAAAGCTACAAAAATGCTGCACACGCTCTATAAAGTGTCAAAAACAATTGGTCTTAAAATAACCACCTCAAAGACAAAATTTATGACCAACCTTGTAGTCAGCGGTATACTTCTGATTGAGAGCCATAGCATCGATCAAATAATAGCTTACAAATATCTAGGGCATGAGATTCACTTAAGCCGAGATAATTTGACAACTGAAATACAAAGAAGGATAGGTCTCACATGAGCTGCCTTTGATAGATTGAATAACATTTTCAAATCTGTTATCCAAGTTTGTTTAAAAAGAAAGGTTTTTATCCAGTGCGTTTTACCAGTTCTTACATATGGTGCAGAAACACTGACTCTAACAAAAAGAACAATAGATAAAATAAGAGTTACACAACGCGCTCTGGAAAGATCAATATTAGGGATTACCATCAGAGATAAAGTACCAAACCTAGAAATAAGAAGAAGAACAGGAGTCACAGATGCAGTTGAAAAAATAGCCATGGCTAAATTGGCTTGGGCCGGACATGTTGCCAGATTAACGGATGACAGATGGACCAGAAAGATTCTGGAATGGCGACCAAGGCAAGAGACATATCGAAACAAAGGACGACCACCGACTAGATGGACGGATGATATCAAGCGCAAACTGGAGGCAAGAAGCACAAGATAGAAATAGGTGGAAAATTTTACGGAAGGCCTACGTTCAGCAGTGGACAAATATAGGCTAATTGATGATTGATGATGGGCTCACGCTATGGCTTACTCTTATTTTATCTATCAACGAATGCACTAGTTATTTTTTTTATAAAGAAAATATTAGAAATAGAAAAAAAAAATTAGAAATAAAATACCTGGGAATTACACTGTCTAGCTATGGAGACCTGGACAAAGAAATGAGAGATCAAGTACAAAAAGCAATAATAACACTATATGGCGAAACAGAGACATTGACACTCAGATGAAGTCAAGAATTTATAAAGCCACTGTAAGACCAATAGTGACATATGCATCAGAAATAAGACCCGACACAGTCACAATGCAAAGGCTACTGGAAACTGCAGAGATGAGAGTACTGAAAAGAATTACAGGAAACACGCTGAGAGATCGAACGAGAAGTGAACACATTAGAAGAAAATGTAACGTAGAGTGTATAAATGACCGGACACAAAATAGAAAAAAAAGAATGGAATAACCACATAAGCAGAATGGAGGAGACTCGTGTCGTCAAAATAGCAAGAGATAAGTCACCAATCGGCAGAAGAAGTATCGGACCACCACGCAAAAGATGGGGTGACAACCTTCCATAGAGGTATTAATCCGCCAATGAACAAGCAGAATTGCTTATAAATAGGAAGAAGAAGAAGAACGAATGCACTACAACAAACATGCAATAACATCACAGCACTATACTCTGCTTTTTATACTAAACTATTACACATTTACACTAACTCAAATGGTTTTGTCCTTATGAGTCTTCTCTTTAGTTCAGTGTTGTCAACAAGCTGGATTGTCTCGACATTCACATTCTGTTCTCTTGGTTACTTCGGTCCCAGTTTTAATACCCAACTCCTGGTGGAGGTTGCTGTTACGGATATACTAAGGAGCACCAATAAGGTTCCTTAGTACTTTGTTTTGAAATCTCTGGATAATATGTAGATTACTAGCTTTGGTACAGCCCCAGAGTTGGCACCCATATACCCATACTTACCTCAGTACTTGCTTGTAAATGGATAATTTATTATGAACTAGCTGACCCGGCGAACTTTGTTCCGCCTTAATGGCAATAAATAAGCAGATTGTGTTTTTTTTTATTGGAAAAAATACAAAAAAAATTAAATAACTACATTAATCATTCATTATTATTTCTGTATTTTAGTACATAGGTTGCTCTTCACTTAAGTACCTTGTGATACATGACATTTTTTGTTTTATTATCAGGCGCAAAAACAAACAACGCAGATGGTCTTCCGACCCGTGAACATGCCACGTATAATTGACCATGGGAAAAACATGATTGTTCTAGATTTAAACCACAAACTTTTAAGGATTGGCCTTGTGATTTGTTGATGGTCATGGCAAATGCAAGACGTATCGGAAATTGAAGTCTTTTAAATTCAAACGGCATATCGGTTGGGATCATCGGGATCCTCGGAATGAGAACTTCCTCACCTTTGAATTTTCCTATCATTATCGTAGCGTAAATTACATTGTTCATCAATTTACTAACCACCAAACGCGTACCGTTGCACAGTTTTGGTTGGTTTATGTTTCGAAGCATGATTACTACGGAGCCAACCTTTAGGCGTAAATTGTGCGGTGGTAAGCCAGGCACGTGCAAAGAGTTTAAAAATTCAATTGGATAGTTGGTGGCTTCATCTTCATTTGTGACGCAGTCAATAGATTTGAATGAATGCATTGTTCCAATGATCTTATTTTGAATTATGTAGTTCAGGTCATCTACATCTTTATTCTTAGCCTCTAAAATTGCTCGCTCACTCAACCATTCATTATTTTTGTAGTTAGAAATAATATTTGGAAATACATTGTTGATAAGTTGGTCTTTTGATGAGACCAAATTACAGAAATTATTTGGAAATGATATTAATCCGCTCGATTCATCGACAGGTACTTGACCATTACTGATAGTCAGCAATTGCTCCGAGAAATCTTCAGCAGATGTATCATTATGCAATGTAACTCTCATGTATGTTGTCAGCTGCAGTTTCTTCACATAGCGCCATAGATTTGACGATTTGAGGCAAGCGTTTATTTCATCGGCAGCCGTAGATCTTGGAATTACTGGCAGTATTTGGCGGAAATCGCCAGACAGTAAAATCATTGCTCCTCCAAAGCATCTCGAGTCATTGCGTAAATCTTTTAATGTTCGGTTAAGTGCTTCTAATGCACATTTATGCGCCATTGTGCATTCGTCCCAGATGATGATTTTCGATACCGCTAAAACTTTGGCCATTGCTGAGTGTTTTGCAATATTACACGTTGGTTCTTCAATAGTTTGAAGATTTAACGGTAATTTGAATGCTGAATGAGCCGTACGGCATCCTTCTAACAATGTGGCTGCTATTTCAGAAGAAGCAACTGCAACCGCTATGATGGATCTCGCCCGAACAGTTGCTAAAACTAATGACATAAGGAATGTCTTGCCAGTTCCACCAGGGGCATCTAGGAAATATAAACCACCATTTTCATCAGCGATTGCCTTCATTAAAGTATCATAAACTTCCTTTTATTGGTAATTCAACAGGGGTACATTCCTTTGAACTACTAAATCTAATTCCTGGTGATCATATTCACGTTCCCGTTCCAATTCTCGATTAAATGCGTCATTCATTTTACGATTTGGCGCTGGCATTCCTAACCTGATTAATAAATTACCGCACATGAGGTAACACATATCTTCGATCAAGAGTAAAGCACGATTATGTATCTCCTCATTCATCTCAATATCGTGATTTCTGGAACTGACACGACTTTGATGTAAAATATCTTCTGACATACTATCCTTGTATTTGTGCCACAGGTTACATGGGTTTGATGGAAAACATGTCGAAATTATGATAGCGAATAATGTGCGTATCTGACTTGGAGATGCAGAGATAATGGCTTCAGCGATTGTCGTATCCCAATGGGTATCGATTTCTACTAAGTTCAATTCTTCACATGCAGCACGATATGTTGGGAATATTACACCATTAACAGTTCGTAGTGTCTCAAATAAAGTTGGCCCACGCACATTTACCAGCAACAACCGCAAATAGAAACATTCATCATTCTTTGGATGAACTGTATATATATGACCAAGAGCATCAGTAGAACGCACATCTGGATACCCAGGAACCGCATCACCTTGCTTCCGTCTTTGAAAATTCTTGGATGAAGCATTCCAAGTATAATAACGTGGCATCTCCGAGTAAAGCAAAGTTCGTGCAAACTGATCGCTTTGGCAGGATGCAAAAAAACTGGTCAATGTAGTTGCTGGAGGTGTTTCAGCACGTTGCGTAGCATTCGAAGCCGTGAAATATACTAGTTGACCATTCTCCAGATGCACCGCCAAATGTATAACAGTAGGATGACGTTCGTGAATTGGAAATGCGAATATACGCCAAATCGCTTCATTACAGTTCACATAACGACCAACTTGATAGCGTGAAATTTCATCGTTGGTATTTGAGAATTGCAATCCAAAAACCGCCATATCACTGCCTTTCGTGACATATTTTCAAATATATTTTATGGACTTAACTGAATTGCAGTATTCAACGTTGCAATGTGTCTTGAACGTTTTAGAAATAAGTGGCGAATATGGAACAATCCAACTGTTGTCGACAACGAAATCCATTCTTTTCACTTTCGTTGTGACAGTTCGACCGTTGTCATCTGGTGATCGACGCCGATACAGCGGATACCCATCGTTGCCAGTGACAGTCTCCGCCGTTAATTTCCGTGGATATCGTTTAGAGCACTTTCCATCGACCATGCAAGGTGATTGGAGATTGATGGCACCACACGGTCCATGAATCATATTAGTAGTAACAACATCATGTAGGTCTGGATCGACTTCATGATCAGGAATCTCGGCACATATGATGTCATCTATTTGGTCAGGCTGAATTCTTTCCACTAACCAAATAAGAATGTGTGCGTGCGGCAGGCCTCGCTTTTGCCATTCGATTGAATACATCCAGCATCGAGTATCTCCAAAGACGCGTTGTTTAACAATAAAGTTCATCGGGGACCGAATTTTTTGCCTGAATATACGTGCTGTGATGTCGTGTCTATCATTTGATGTTTGTCCGGGAAGCAGCAATTAAGTAATTTCTATCCATTTTGGATTACAGCTAAAAGTAATAAAGAGATCTGGCCGGCCGTAATGACGAACATATGTCATTGCATCTTGTGCATATTCATGCATATGACGTGGGCTACCAATGTACGTCGCCGGCAGAATAGTTAATCGACCAATATTAGCTGCATTTCCTTTAGTACTAACTGCATCACGTAAATGGATGTACTCCTCAGAACGCAGTTTGGCTTGGTTCAACCTAATAAATGTTAAACGTTCCGTTTCTATTTTTACATACATGTCAACGCAATACTGCTGAAACAATCGACGAAACCGCAGCAAATAGTTGTCAGCATTTTGACGAATCATCAAACGATATGCATAATAATTCATTGAGCTAACTTTCTTTGTAGTTTCTTCACCTGAAATAAAAAATTTGATAATTAACCATTTCAAAGACAAATAATACAGATATTAACCATTATTAAGATACTGATACTTTACCATTCAATGGATTTATCATTTTAATATTAAAATAATATCCACCTTCTCCTTGCCAAAACATCAGTGGGTATTGCAATGCGTCATATGATCGATGAGTTTCAGATATTTGTTGCAGTTGCCCAGTATCGCGACGTGTAAGCACAATATCGCGTTTTTCCAATTGTTCACCAACAATCAGGATGGCAACTACGTCTACTGTTGGAGCATTAAATGTGCGTTCGTGTGTTCCAGATGGTCGTTTATCTGCTTTGATGACAACTTTATAGTCATCACTTGGCATGCGCTCTAAAGCACTCTTAAACAACCTGACCAACGCATGATGTTCATGAAGCAGACACTGCAAGTCTTGAATAATTGCTCGCTTCATTCCTGCATTGATCCCTAGGCGTCGATCAAGTTGTTCTTTCATGTTGCCCATGAAATATATTTGTAAAAATTTATTCTGTGTATCTTCGAAAGGTAGTAATAATCCAATTCGATGGTGAATCTGTCCTTGTATCTACAAAATAAAAACCAGACAGTATTAACTGGGTTATAAACACTTTTTCTGTGGGAAAGTAGAGTTCAGTATTAGCAAATATAATACATACCAATAGATAAAGTAAGTTGTTCTTTAACTACATTCTATGTAAGTACAAAAATAAATACCTTAAATGTCGGATTAAATCCTCCTTCTTCGATAATGTCTGCCCCAAATGACGTCATTTGGAAACAACTATTGTATTTTCGAGTATTTGCAAGAAAGTGCAGTGACTCTTGTGTTTTGCCACAAAGCAATGAATACAATGGCTCATGTGGCGGAGTCAACACTGGCAATTTCACTTTACTATTAAGGCAGCATAATCCAGGCGTTTCTCCGGAAAACTTTAATGCACCACAATACTCGCAAACAACGTCCATTTGCCCAATGCAAACGCTAGGATGCAAGCTGTAATCATTGCTGCAATCGTATCGAAACTCTGCTCGATTCAAATCAGCTAAATATCTTGTTCTGCGTCGCAAATTATCTATTTGTTGCCCTTCTGTTGTTCGCTCGACGATTCTGCATTGCCAACCGAGCTGTTTCACGGGCTGCTTCACTTTGCTCTCGTGATTGAGAAGCACGAAGTCGAGCCATACTATCGTGGCGCTGTTCACGTGCAATTTCTTGTTCTTCTTCAGTCCTTTCATTTGCAGTATTTTGTATTCTTCTTGCATTACGGCTTTGTCGGGAGAGATTCGATCGTCTTGGTCGCGGCATTATTAATTAAACTTCACTTCACTTCAATTATGGCTTTGTCGGGAAAGATTCGATCGTCTTGGTCGCGGCATTATTAATTAAACTTCACTTCACTTCAATCCACTTGTTAATTATTTATTTAATAGAAATAGTTTTAATATTGATTTCTTACAAATATCAAATTGTCATCCATACGTCATTACATAGCTGTCATTTTACGTCAATTACATAGCTGTCAGTTGCGTTTTGTTATTCCAAGTCTGATTCTTTTTTGTTATACCACGTTTTATAGTGACTGACGTTTCATGTCAAGTCACACGGAAACGCTGTCGAACGGGATAAAAAGTATCCTATGTCCGTCTCCTGGCTCTAAGCTACCTCCCTACCAATTTTCAGCCAAATCTGTTCTGCCGTTCTTGAGTTATAAGTGGTGTAACCAACACGACTTTCTTTTATATATATATATATATATATATATATATATATATATATATATATATATAGATGGATAATGTTGAATTTTTTCCAAACAGCCAATACAATTTCTTATTCTTCTTCTTCAGGTGCCATCTCCGCTACGGAGGTTGGCAATCATCATAGCTATTTTAATTTTTGAGGCAATAGCTCTAAATAGTTGTTTTGAGCTGCATCCAAACCATTCTCTCATTACACTTAGCGAGTTACGGAAAAATTCATACCAACTTGTTTCTGTGGCGATTGTATATCTTCGCCTGTATTGCTTTTTACAATTGGTTGGTATGTGATATATCCTTTGTTGACTAGTTGTATAGTAGTATTATGTATTTGTCTAATGATTTTCTGCCTTTCTTTTGCCTTTTTTTCTGTCTTCCAGATGACATTATTCACTTACCTATAACTTTGTCTTAGTCGCTTGTTTTCTGTTTCTGTTCCGGAATTTAGTAGTTTTAAAAGAATGTGTCTGCGGTATTCTATTTTGTTCTACGTTTCTATGGTTCCACGATTACCTTTAGCATCTACTAATTTGTCTCTGAACTCTGTTTATTTTGCTTATTTTTCAGTTTTCTCTAAATTTAAACTTTTTTAATTTGTACAAACTACATTTATACTTTTCTTTCTCTATTATTTGGGACTGCTTTCCTTCAATAGTTGAAAATAAATAAAAACGTTTTCAAACAGTTTCTATTGAAGTCTGACCTGAGTGACAGTTAGTTGTACTGTTTACGCTAATACTAAATTCTAATTCTACATGAAATCGGTCTCAGTAATCAGTAAATTTTAATCATTAAAAACGGTTTATATTTTAAATAGACCTCAAAATTATAAAAGTTGTGAAACATTTTGATTGATTAAGTATTGACTATCTTTAAAAATGTTAAAAAAGCTTTAACCCTAATAAAATATTGTAAAAGATATTTTAAAAAATCTCTTTGATACCGCATATTACATTTTCACTTACCGTTTGTTTCCAGAGAAAGAGACATACAAAGACCCAAAGTAGATTTAGGAGGCATGATTGATTTTCTGAGTGCCTGATCCCCGACAAGGTTTTTCACGTCTCGTTTGGTATACGCGAATCTTCTATCTATACCTGAAAAACCAAATAAGTAATAATTAAAATTGGGTATTTTTGGATCTCAAAAGTATATAACACATCTCCACTTCGACTAGAACTAACTAACTAAACTAATTTTTAATTTTACTAATTATTTATAATTTATAGAAATGTAAGGTGTAATATTTAAATATATCTCTATACAGGGTAGGGTGAATCGTATTAATTATCTAAGTTGACTAAAGGGTCAATAAGGTAACATCATGTTTACTTGCAAATGTCACCACATGCATAGCCGAACAGAATATAATGTTTTATGACTCATTAATTAATATAGAAGCAACTCCATTTCTATAAAAAAAGTTGTGCTCCTTTGATCTTTAGAGTGTTAAAGTATAGTTGGATTAGGCCTACATTTTTAATAAATAGTTTTTAAAAATTTTCATAAAAATGTTATTTAACATAGCAATTTAGTTCACATCGATACTCCAAACCGAGCAGACGTTAGGTGGTTCTCCGTTATCAACGTGCGACCGGTTTTATCGAATTGAACAGATAAGTAAATGTTAAGTGATTAAAAAGCAATCAATTAGTAATAGACTTAAAAACAATAAACTCATCAAATTAAATTTAAAAACAATTCAGTAATTTATTTATAATGTTTCCAACGGGGAATGGACCAGGATTCGACAACTACATAGTTAGCCAACAAATGCAAAATGTAAACAGCCAGCCATTACCAATCCAGTATCCATCAAACCAAATGAATTGTTACCCAAAAATTCAGATTCCAAACAACACACAGGGTCAATCACAAATCAACAATATACAGGGTTATCCACAAATCTCATCAAAAACACCAGGTATGTACAATATGCAAATAAATCAACCAACCACCAATTCTTCGACGAATATGATATTTCCGCCCAATCAAGAACAATATATAAATCAACAAAACGCGCCACCCAACAGCAATATAAATAACAGAAATAGCCAGCAATACTACAGAATGTCATCAACAAGCGATGACGAACCAGAAAGTGCAAATGTGTCAACAAAAAACTCATGGCAAGTAGTTAAAACTACAAAACGCAGAAAAATCAGATCAAATGTAGAAACAGACAAAAAAGATGATACCATTACACTATCGAACAAATATAATACACTAACGGATACCCAAGAAAATGAAACCAATCAAAATGAAACAGCGCCAAGAAAACCTAAACCACCACCAATATTTGTTTACGGTGTAAGCGACTTCCCAGAAATGAGGAAAAAATTTACAGAAATAGCTGAAGCTAAACAATACGAAACCAGGACTATGGCAAATAATACAGTCAAAATAATTTGTAGCGATCCAGAAATATACAGAAAATTATCAAGATATATGAAAGAGAACAACATTATTCATCACAAATATCAACCAAAGGAAGAAAGGGCCTATAGAGTCGTAATTAAATACCTTCACTATTCACATGCAACAGAAGATATCAAAGAAGAACTGACAAAACTGGGTCACAAGGTAAGAAACATCATTAATGCTAAACATAGGATTACAAAAGAGCCGGTAAATATGTTCTTTGTTGACCTTGAACCATCAGACAATAACCAAGATATTTATAAAATTCATAAATTACAACACTGCAATATACAAATTGAACCACCCATAAAAAACAAAAATATCATCCAATGTATGAGATGTCAATTATATGGCCATTCAAAAACATATTGCAATAGACCATATGTCTGTGTGAAATGTGGAAGGCAGCACAGTACAAACAGCTGTAAAAAGAACAAGAACACACCAGCTACCTGTGCTTTATGTGGAGGAGATCACCCAGCTAACTATAAAGGATGCGAATATTATCGTAATTTAAATAGAAATAAAAATATAGCACAAACTACATAATCATCACCAAAATATGTCGCAAGCACGTAACAGAAACTTTATACCCAATACAGTAAGACCAAATGTAAGCTATGCTAATGCAGCGAGTAATAGACAACATCCTGCTGCTCCTTCAGATAACCAAGATTTAAACACTATTCTTATAAAATTTTTAGAAGAATTCAAAGCCATGTTTAATCAAATCTTGCAACAAAACAGCATGGTAATAAACATGCTAAGTAAACTCGTATGCAAATAAAATTCTTTTTACGAATAGCTGAATGGAACGCCAATGGCCTGCTGAATCATAAGGACGAGGTGATAATATTTCTACAACAAAATTTTATAGATATATTATTAATAAGTGAGACACATTTTACAGACAAATCGTATTTTAAAATACCTCATTATCTAACGTACCATACTAACCACCCAGACAAGACAGCCCATGGAGGTACAGCAATCTTGATCAAACAATCAATTAAACATTTCATGATGGAAAGTTATATAACAGACTGTATCCAAGCTACAGTAATTAAAGTGTGCTCATTACCTTACGAAATAACAATAGCAGCAGTATATTGCCCTCCAAAGCACAATATTAAAAAAAACGATTTCGGATCCTTCTTCAATACTCTAGGTCCAAAATTTATCGCAGCTGGTGACTTTAATAGTAAACACACTTACTGGGGATCAAGATTAATAACAACAAAGGGGAGAGAGCTCTATAGCTTAATGCAAGAAAATAAATACTCATATTTATCAACAGGAACACCAACGTACTGGCCAACGGACCCCAAAAAAAGACCAGACCTCTTAGATTTTTGCATCATAAAAGGAATATCTAACACCTTTATGGACATAGTTCCAAGTTATGATCTATCTTCAGATCATTCACCAATTATTGCAACAATTAGCACATGCGTTATTAACAAACAACCTACTCCAAAACTGCATGGACCTAGAACAGATTGGAACCTTTACCGAAAAATGCTGGATGAAAACATTAAACTAAATGTAAGACTAAAAAGCCCTTCAGAAATAGAAGCAGCTACAAACAACCTTATAACTGTATTGCAAAACGCTGCAAAAGAAGCGACACCGAACGATGCAGATAAAAATAAAATCGAGAAAAGAATAAATATTCCATTAGAAATTAAAAAGCTCATTGCTGAAAAAAGAAGAGCAAGCGCCAAATGGCAACAAAGTCGGAACCCAGCGGATAAAACGTTTTACAATCGCTTAACCAATAAATTAAAAACACAACTAAAAATTGTAAGAGAAGAGTCAGTCAAAAAATATGTAACACAACTTAATAGATACGACCATTCAATATGGAAACCAATCAAATCATCCTTAAAACCTCAAGCAATATCCCCACCAGTAAGAAAAACTACAGACACACAGAACCAATGGGCAAGAAGCGATAAAGAAAAATCAGAATTATTTGCTGAACATTCAGCAACAGTATTCCAACCACACAACAATGAAGAAGATCAAGAAATTATTAATTATTTAAACTCAGAACAACCATCAGTAAATCCAATAAAATTAACAACACCCAAAGAACTTAAAGAAGAAATCTTAAGACTGAATATCAAAAAGTCACCAGGAATTGACCTAATAACACCAAAAATGCTAAAAGAATTACCAAAAAAGGGTATAGTAATCCTTACATATATATTTAACGCAATATTAAGATGTAATTATTGGCCTAACAATCTAAAAATTGCAGAAATACTATTATTCCCAAAACCAGGAAAGGATCCAAGTGAAGTCTCATCCTATCGACCTATCAGTCTATTATCAACAATCTCCAAATTACTAGAAAAACTTTTAATAAAAAGAATAGATCCAGATTTTACAGGCGCAGATTGGATACCAGATTATCAGTTTGGATTTCGACGAGAACACTCAACTATCCAGCAATGCCCCGAATAACCCATAAAATCAATTCCGCATTAGAAGAAAAGGAATATTGCCCAATGGTATGACTAGATGTACGTCAAGCTTTTGAAGGATTGGCATAAAGGACTTCTTTATAAAATTAAACAAATATTACCATCATTCTTTCGAATACTTACATCATACTTGGAAAACTGACAGTTTAGAACAAAAGTAAATGGAGAAATATCCAAAACGCATTCCATTAAGGCGGGAATTCCACAGGGAAGCGTCTTGGGACCTTTATTATATATATTATATACGTCTGATCTACCAACATCACATAACGTAACAATTGGCACATTTGCAGATGACACAGTAGCACTTACAAGTCACAAACACATTAACATAGCTACACAACAACTCCAAGACTATTTGTATGAGCATGAAAACTGGCTAAAACAATGGAAAATAAAAATAAATGAAAACAAGTCAACCCACGTAATTTTTACTTTACGACGAGAAACACCACCACCAATATATATCAACAATGAGGAAATACCCAGGACTAAAACAACCAAATACCTAGGGCTACACCTGGACCAAACCCTGTGTTGGAAAGAACACATCACCAAAAAAAGAAAACAAATACAACTAAGACAAAAAGAAATTAATTGGTTAATTGGAAAAAACTCTAAGCTGTCAAGAAATAATAAAATTCTAATTTATAAAACAGTTATCAAACCAATATGGACTTATGGCATAGAGTTATGGGGCTGTAGTAGTAAATCTAATATTGCTATTATGGAAAGATGCCAATCAAAAATCTTAAGAGCAATTGTTGATGCACCCTGGTACGTAACCAACCAAAGAATCTATGAGGATCTCAATATCTCAACAGTGAAAGAAGTATACCAGCAAAAGAAATTACAATACATTCAAAAAGTGAACACACTTTAATCCATTAATTTCCGCAATACCTCAACATCGAGTTATCAGAAGACTAAAGCGACGTTGGCCAACAGACCAGTAATATAGACCCGTGATTCCCTCACTGGAGGGGACCACATCACGCCAGAACCAAGGGACAGGACCTAAACTCATCACATTAACTTATAGAATACATTGTTTTATTCTGATTGTTAATTTATTAGTTATAATAATAAAAAAAAAAACATAGCAATTTATTATTAGGGGTAGCGGATAGGAACTACTAAGGACAGTCTCAGTGAAAATAAATAAATTCCTTCTCTCCGTAGATTCTAGGTGCTTACTGGTCCGGAAAACTAGTACCTACGGTCCCTTGTCCAGGGACACGAATGACGACCACAAGGGCGGTGATGGGGTATAAGCAGATATTCGGTTCGGCGTCAATGGCGAAAGTGACAGCCTAGCTTTTAAGCGAAGCAAAGGAGCAAAGCAGAATAAGGTAGATAAAGCTTTTTGATCTTAAAGAAGGCAATCCATCTAGAGGAAGGAAAACTCTAAAATTAAACCAAAGGTAGAAGAAACTCTGGGCTGTTGAAAAGACCATCTTTTTAGAGGAAGAATATCTTGACGAAAAAATTACCAGGCCCTTACGGTTGAGGGTTGAAAAGCTGGGCTAGCTCCTCAGCACACATATTAATTTTAAATTTGCTTAAAATCGGATTGCATAGCCTCGGAATTTAACAGAAACTAAAAAAAGACGACTTAGGCTATGAAAAAAGCAAATGAATACTTAAAATCCACAAGGAACCTAAATTCCTGTAGCTGGCTGTATACATTGTTTCACAAAAAAATTATTTAAAATTCCTTTATAAAAGGTATAATATTAAAAATCCTATCGGGATATATCACAGAACGTTTTTGGAATTAATATTCCATCATCAGTGCTATCTGGAGGTACATGTTTTAACAGGTTGACTGCCACAGCGGTCGTCATTATGTTCGCTCATAGTACTAGTAACTCACGCCATGGCGGTCATATTGTCCGCCGTGCATTGTTTAACAAAAGTGTCTGTAAGTGGTATATGACCGCCGATTTCGTTAAAAATGCATAGGCAACATGACCGCCTGGCCTGTATGGATATGTGAGTAAATATATTTACTTACATATGCGCTATGTATTATATGTGTATACCACAAAAAATTGTACATTATAAGTAAAAAATCAATAATTTTAGATAGAAATAAGTAAGTTTTTATTGAAATAATTGAAAAATAACATGGTTTTAAAAGTCATTACATTTTTAAATGTTTGAAATTAAAACAAGGCAGACAAAAATGAGGATACCCCTGGCAGTCTGTGCAATATGTAGTAACTTTTTTTACTTTGTTTTTAGATATTTCTCCTGTAGTTTTTTCCTTGTAGCAACCTCTGCAGTATTTCCTTACAGAAGTAGCAATTCCATCTTTTTTTAGCAATGTATGATTTCGTAAAGTCTTTCTTGTAGTTGCTGGTGGCAGTGGTTCATCTTCAGCTTGTTCGACTTGATCATAAACGGGCCCACCTTTGACTAAGTCAGATACAATTTCTTCTCTGAATTTAGTAATCGTCATGTTTGAATTAGAAAGTGTCTTGAATACTATATAAGCGTTTACAATAGTTGTACCTAGCAGAAGTTCGATCGCAATTTTACGATACCATTTTAATGATCGACGCAAAGCGGAATTATAGCTGGACATCTGGTCTGACAAATCGATTGATGATTTCCCAGCGTTGTAATCAATTATAGCATCCGGTTTTCTTATGGGTCCTGAATGGCGTTCAATAAGTTGGCAACTATCAGTGTGCTTAGTAGACAAAATAAGAACATCGCGTTTCGTTCAAAATGTTTCGCCCTTCTTCAATGTCTTATCCAAAACCTCCTTTGGGTTACCTCTACGATTTGATCTCAAAGTTCCAATCAAATATGTACGGTTGTCTAGTAGACGATTAGCCAGTTCAAGGCTGGTGTAATATTTATCAGTAATGGCAGTTCGACCTGCATTCAGGAGGTTTCTTGACAAATTCATCACGACTTTGGTAGGAACTGAAGCTCCTCTGTCTGTTTCTTTGCCAGCATAAATTTGTAAATTCCAAGTATAGCCTTTACCACAGCATAACTTAAATACTTTAACACCATATTTATGAGTTTTTTGAGGCATGTATTGCTTCATCACTAATCTTTCTTGAAAGGGAACAATACTTTCATCGATACAAAATACTTCTCCTGGAGTATATGTGTCTTGATATTTTCTTAAGAGTAGGTCGACAAGTGGTTGAATTTTGTGCAGTCTATCTCCTTCTTCGCGTTCTTCATTATTTGAAAAGTGCCACATTCTGAGCAACAGCTCAAAGCGATTTCGACTCATAGCAGTTGAAGCAATATCATTACGAAATAAGGGTTTTCTGCTCCAGTAATGTGATAGTGAAGGCATTTAAACTAATCCCATGTAACCCAGAAGACCGATGAACTGATACATCTCCTTTTTATTCGTTGGTTGCCAGGCGTGTAATCTCGAATTCAGTGAAACATCATTTCCTAACACTTGCTGTGTTGCATATAAATTGGTTTGATTGACTATCATATCCACTATTTCATTATCAAGAAATGCGTAAAAACAGGTTGACGGTGAAACTTGTTCTAAAGAAATAGCTGCTGCATAAATTGGGTTGAGCCTCCATGTCTCAGTAAAATCGAATTGTTGGTGATTACTAACAGGATTTGTCCATTCTGTTGGAACTGGGCTACTAATTGGTTGATCAATCACAAAATCGCCTCTATCAACCATTGGATCATTTCCAATCTCATTATTTTCTGGTAGTAACTCATCGTCGGACATATCGGTGACATCTCTAAGCGGCTCGGTTGTCAGTGGATTGATATTTACCCCATTACCAATACCTGATTGACCTGCTTGGGCTTCACAAGTAGCAGTGGTTTTGTTTATATCAAACCGCATTTTCTTTTTATTTGGACTAATATTTTCATCATCGTCTGAATTAGATGATATGTCCATTTCTTCCGAACTTGAGGGTACATATAAATCGGTAGAATTAAATGAACCAAAGTCGTCATCTGTTTCTGACTCTTCTGAAATAAAACAATCTAACCTATATTTACAGAAAAACAATAAAATAATGCAGGTATTACCATCTGTTTGAGGCATTTCTCCAGCTAATTTCAATAGACGTAAAGTACGCCGATTTGTAAACATAATGTAGTTTTGCAATACAAGTACACACACAATAAAAAACAACGAGCCACACCCTTGCAATAATAGTCTACACTAACTAACTAGCTAAAACGCGCGAACTATTACCTTAGCATAAGGATAGAGGTGGCCGCTACAGATGACCGCTCTGGCGTAGACAGGTTATTTTGTCCGCCTACACCAGAGCGGTCATTTTAGCCGATTTTAAATTTTGGCCGTAATTTTTTTCTTTTAATTTATAACAAAATTTAGTTTGTGCCGAACTGTTTTTAATACACCTTTCTAGTATAAATTACTTTGGCGCAACAGGAAAAATTAGAATTTTCAGCTTGGCAGTCAACCTGTTAAGCCACTAGATACATGGGTAAAAACCATTAAGTGTTGTTAAATTAACTTTGAGTTACTTTGATTATTTAGCTTTATAAACTAAGATGTTTAAGTTACAACAGGACTAGATAGCATGGCAACGTAAGACTGCACTGGAGGTTGCTAGTCCTGAGACGAAGAATCTACGAGGACTTGTGGATAGTTTGTTGATGAACTTGTTGATAAAAAGTTTTTACCCATGTATTTAGGGGCTTAAAATATGTACATCCAGATAGCACTGATAATGGAATATTAATTCCGAAAACGTTCTGTGATGTAGTCCGATAGGGTTTTTAATATACCTTTTATAAAGGAATTTTTAAATAAATGTTTTCCAATGAATACTGGTTGTTGCAATATTGAAAAACTAAACACGAAACAAACATGTGTTCGATAATCCTTTTAAGTTCAACATGGATATCACAGTACTAAGCGAAACCAAGGATTTCGCTATCAACCTGCAAATGAGGTAGACGTGTGTAAATCGAGAGTTGTTTTGCCGCAAGGTATTGTGGTTTAAAAGCTATTAATTGTAAGGTAATTGTTGCGTAACAACAATATTTCATATTTTTATTTTATTTTGTATCATATTATTATTTTATATCACACTGTATATTAGTTTAAGATTTATAAAATTCCTCTTTACCACCTAATAATCTGTAAGGGGCCGATAACTTGCATTCAAATAACTTTCTAGACATAAGCTTCTAAAATCGTCAAAGAATTATAACAATGAAGGGATTAATGATTTCCAAATTATCGGTTTGAATCATTCGAAAATTCCCAAAATTAACGAAAGTTGAAAAATACCCTTCTTAGGTAATTATTTTACCAATGAAAGAAAAGTCGAAGGTATTTTAAATGTAAACATATTCGTCAGATACATCGAGGGGGTTAGGGAGAGATTTCTGAATGTTAAGAAAAGGTTATGAGCCGAGTGATTGAAATCAGTTTTGTATCAGTTGGAATTCAGCATTGGATGAGCTATAGGCTCCTGTCCGCGCTAGCCGCACCTCAGAAGGTTTAGCACAGTCGGTATATTAATAAGTTTTACTCAGTTCGTGTCAATATTGTATCACCGACAAGTTATCTAGTTTTATAGTTTCATAAAGTTTAGTTTCATAAATCAGCTATCGTAAGCAAGTTATCGGCGCGGCGTTCAAAATACGTTGTTGTAATTGTTTTAATAGACTTGTTAAAACGTTCTTTTCGAAATTTTCATTTGTCCCAGTTTTCTGGGTGGTCCTTCAAAGAAGTAAAGTGAACCTATTTCGCCAAGGACAAAACTTGTTCCCCAAGGGAAAAAACCAGCGACCTATAACTGGTGCGCGAAACAAAGGCATCAGGACAAGGTGTAAGGACAAACACACCTGCATCTTCGCTCAGTAATAACGAAATATAAAAAACTTAATATTAATTGCTAGTAAACAGTTTACAAACCATTGAAGTCTTGGGCCTTTAGAGCCTGTTTGAAATGATATTATATATATATATATATATATATATATATATATATATATATATATATATATATATATATATATATATATATTATATATATATATATATATATATATATATATATATATATATATAGATATTGTTGTGATCTGCTTTATGATGTTTTATTATTGATTAACACTAATTTAATTAATCCAATTATTTAATTAATTAATTCACTAATTTATGCAGAGTCATACAATTCAATTACTATTAAAAATTCTCAGGATGCCTTTTTAATTTTACTTTAATCAGTTTACTTTATATATCTCTTCTAGTGGGTTCAGTATCTCCTAGTTGCTCATAATCGGGATAGAACAGGAAACGGAACTAACATTAAAACAACATAAATATGCACACAAATTATTATTTATTTTCAATAAGCAATACGGTGAATGTTAATAAATAACTTTTTGTGGGCAATTATCTTTCCCAACAAACTCCTATACTCTAAATTTAATTTTAATTAACAAACTATCTATTGATCTGTTTTATAATATCTACTAAAAAAATTGACCATACAAAATATAATTTATTCACAAAAAAATAACTCTTTAAAACTTGGAATCTTAGTTCGTATGCTTATATTTGATTTTATCTTTAGAATATCTTAAAGTTTTCTTTCATTCAAATTATTTGACTGACCTTTATTTTTTTACACCAATGATGTCTCCTCTCGATCAAAACACAGTTCCTTCCTTGATTGATTATGTCCGGCTACCATCAAATCTTTCTCGTTCTCAGCATCGATCCAAACCGCCTACCAGCAAACTACTCCTCCGAAAACACAAGCCCAAGCCTCTTTTGACCGGTACTCTTTATTCACAAATTCTCCTTTCTTTCTCAATTAGATCTCGTGGACTATGCAGACTCAAAAGAGGTATTAATCTTCTCGTTTTTGATCTGCTCTCAGCTTCCACCTTTTTCACTAACAAAAGAAAAACACTGGTACTCCGATTGACTACCCGAAAACACGTCTTCTCTTCTGGTCTGCCGGTAACATAATAATTCTTTTCAATCTCCCCAGACAACCTTCTCCACTCTCTCATTCCCCATCATTCCTTTTTAACCAATCATAAGCATTCATCTTTCCCACTAATTTTCGATTTAAAAAATTTCCAACATAATATTTAAAACAAATAAACTACTTTCACTCAAATTACTTTTCAGAAACCATTAACAATTTTGCCTTTTTCAACAGAAATAAAATTCCAAATTTTTGTTATCTCATATCTAAATCTAATTCTTATTTACTTTCGAAAAATGCCCACCGCAAAATACAATTACAAGTTTATTCTTAAATCTATAATTATACGAGGTTCCATTGTCCTTTCACTATTCACTCAGTCTTTCAAGGAAAAACTCGTCCGGGTACCGTCACGGAACAATGTCTTCTTTTATTTTAACTATTACAAATAAGTACAGGGTTGTATTTTAACTTATATGCCCGCGGTATATTAAAATAATAAAAAAACTCTTTATTCTATTTCTGATTGATAAACTGATCCATAACAAATCCCCGCCTTGTTTTGAGATACAAATTTTCTTTTTTTTTTTAAGTGGAACCAAAAAAAAATATTATTTTCTCTCAACACAAAATTTTTCTTTTGTAGTCATTTTATCCTATCCTAAATTTTTATTACTCCATCTTAAAATTTATACTCTTATTTTTATTCATGGTATTTGTACACATCCTGGATATTGTAAACTCCTCGTATCTTTTCTGATTCTACATGTCTAAGAACATAGCTGTTTATTCCATTTTCCTTTTGTATGATGTATGGACCCTCGAAAATAAGCATTAGCTTTGCACACACGTCCCCCGTGAGATTTAATATTCGTAACGCCCTTACAAGCACCTTTTCTCCCTTCTGGAAAGTCACTGGTCTTTGTTTTCTATTCTGGATTTGCCTTTGGAGATATTTTTCATTACTGCGCTGCAGCCTCCTTCGAACAGTTTCCAATACTATTTGATACTTTCTCTGCTCCGGTTCTTCCCATGGCCGTACTGGCATAATACCCTTCATGACATATTCCGGCGTCTCTTTTGTCACCGTACTTGGAGTGGTGTTCAAGTAGTTTTCGATTTCTGCCACTTTCCAATCCCATCGTCGATGTTGTCCAATGGCAGCAATGCGGAGGAATTTTGTAGTCTCTTGTATAAAACGTTCTGACGGATTACTTTTAGGATGTCGGATACTGACAAAATTTGTCCCTATTCCCCTGTCTTGCAACTGTCTCTTGAATCGGTCACTCCGGAAATACGTAGCATTGTCTAAAAGAATTTTCCTTGGTGTTCCTACGGTGGCTATAAAATTGTCTATCTTTCTCATAATTTCTTCCCCCTTTGTCGTACGGCATGTGTATAGCTTTACATATTTCGAAAAAATATCTATCATCACCAAAATATGTTTGTTCCTCTGCGTGGTCATTATCAGATCACTTAACATATCTATTGCTACAATGTCTAATTTTTGGTGGGATACAACATTTTTAGCCACATTTTCATTTCGGAAATTTCTGCTTTTATATTTTTGACATGTTTCACATCTTTGGGTAACTTCTTTTGCAATCCGGTAATCTTTTCGGCATATATAGTTTTCGCGAAAAACCAGCCAAACCTTCCTGCTGCCGATATGTCCATTGTCCTCGTGTAATTTCTGTATGATCCTTTCTGCCAATGTCTGTGTTATCACGTATAGTTCCTTTCCATCAATTCGTTTGAAAAATATACCGTTTTCACTCTCCGCACTTCTTTTTTCTCTTTCTTCCGGGTCTTCTTGATTTGTTCTAATTTCGTTTAACGAAAATACACCTTCCTCTTGTGTCAAAATGTTCAGTCCTACATGAAAAGCAATCACTTCCTTTTTCCCCGAGTCTTCATCCCTTGTGAGAGCGTCGGCTATAATGTTGTCTTTTTCTTTTATATATCGAAACTCAAAGTCATACTCCTGTAGTAACAAAATGCCTCTATGTATACGATTGTTAACCAGACGATTTTTCATTATATGTACCAAAGCTGCATGATCAGTTTCGATTGTGAATTTTGCTCCCAACAGGTAAAATCTTAACTTATTTACACAAAAAAGTACGCTAGCAAACTCTAGTTCAGTCACACTGTATTTTCTTTCGTGTGTTTTTGTCACCCGGGAAATAAAACAAATCGACACTTCTTGATTGTTTTGTATTTGCGACAAAACTCCCGCAAATTTTTGTATGGATGCATCAGTTCGTAGTATGAAAGGCAAATTGTACATGGGATGATATATTTTCGTTCCTTTCGAGAATTCCTCTTTTAAAATTTGAAAAGCTTTCTCTTGTTCTTCTTACCAATTCCATTTAACACCCTTCTTCAATAATTTGATCAGAGGAATTTCCTTCTGGCTTAAATCAGGAATTAGTTTTTTAAAATAGTTGATCGTCCCGAGAAAACCTCTCAATGTTTTTAAATTCGTTGGTCTTGGGTATTCATCTATGAGTTTTACCCGGTCCTCGGCTAAACTAACTGTTTGTGTGTCCAATTTAAATCCCAAATATATCACTTCTTTTTGAAAAAATTGACATTTTTCAATATTCAGTTTTAATCCGGCCTTGTCCAATTCTCCCAAAATAATCTTTATGTGTTCCAAATGACTTGATTTATCTGGTGAAAAAATGAGTAAGTTGTCGATGTAGTGCACTATGAAATCTTCATATTTATTTAATATTGTATGGAGAGCTCTTACCAATGCTGCACACGCACTTTGTAATCCAAAAGGTACTACTTTAAATCGGTATACAATACCATCGATTGAGAAAGCTGTGTAATTTCTACATCTTTCTGCTAACGGTATTAACCAAAAACTACACTACTCAACAATTGAAGTGGATAATTTTAAAATTCCTAAAATTAACATATAAAACTATTTTTAAAATAATTGCCTGTACTATACTCTATATGCTAACTTTATTGCCAATATTTTTTGCATGTGGTTTTTTTCTCCCAATTCTTATCGGCCCTTATCTCGTACAAAGAGAGACATGTTGTTCCAAACATGAATATATCATTCGTATAAAAGTGCTTGTATTGGCTTAACCAGTTGTCAATAAGTCAAGAAATCTATTTATCACAAAAACATTATGCCGCAAAGACATTTAGAACTAGTGCAGCTCGAGAAATTAGTTCGTTGGATCCAACAAGGCATAACTCAACAAGAGGTTGCTATGAGGCTAATTGTGTTGCAAAGTGTGATAAGTCGTGCATGTAGCAACATACAAGCATGGAGGAGGAAGAGAACGATCTACAACTCGTCCGCAAGACCGTTTTGTAGTTTTGACGGCAAGAAGAAACCCAACATTCACGGCTTCCAGAACTAACAGTATCTTCAGGCATGCTACTGGACGAGCGATTTCCAATCAAACTGTCAGCAGACGGTTACATTCATCCAATTTAAGGGCTAGACGGCGCGCTACCCATCCACGACTAACTAGGGAGCAGCGTGCATGCAGATATCGCTGGGCGATGAAACACTATCAGTGGAATTTCGAAAATTGGAGGAATTGTCTCTTTACTGACGAGTCCAGATTTCGTTTGTATAAGAATGATGGCCGAATATTGGTGTGGAGGAAAAGAGGACAGCGTTACAATGAAAGTTCTATCTGAGAGTCCCAACCACTCTTTTTGGAGGTGGATCCGTTTGCGTGTGGGGACGCATATGTTTTGACGGTCGCACGGACTTAGTCGTCTTAATGAATGAGACAATGACTGCTACACGATATCGAGACAGAGTCATAGTAACAATAGTTGTTCCATTTTTTGGTGCAATAGGCGAACGATTTGTTCTGATTGATGATAATGCTCGCCCTCACCGTGCGAGAATTTTCAACGAGTGTATAGAATTACATTACAAGAATGGAGTGGCCACCGCGTTCAGCTGATATGAATTGCATTGAACATGTTTGGGCCGAAATGTCTAGGCAACAAAACAGGCTCCTTCAACCGCCCCAAACCTTAGATCAGTTGGCCAATACATTACGCGCGATTTGGGAACGTATACCGCAGCAGTTCATCAATAATTTAATAAGAGGTCTTCCAAATGAGTTAGAGCACTAAGGCGACACAGAGGTGGACCCACACACTATTAATTTGTCTTTTCGGGATATTAGAAATTGAGCTGGAATAGAAATTTTAAGTTGTTAATTTTACAATTTTTGTTTATTTTCTATTTTTTTTTTCTTAAAGAATTTCTTTCTTTCGGTTCATCTGTATGAAAATACGAAGTAAAAATAAATCTTTATTTATATCACTCCATTTTTCTATTTGACCTTATGAACAAAAAATAAAATACACATTTTCATAATATCCACTTCAATTGTTGAGAAGTGTATGTTTCAAATCAATTTTAGAAAACATGTGTGTTCCCGTAATTCTCCCAAAAATAGCTTCGATGTTGAGAGGTGATTCATATTGAGATACCGTGTGTTGATTTATATTCCGGGCATCCAAACAGAGCCTCAATTCTCCACTGCTTTTTTTCACAATCGCGATTGGGTTGATGTACGGCGAGTCACATCTCTCTATGATTTGATCTTCTAACATTTTTTTAATCTCTCCTTTCACCTCCTGTCGGTATTTATATGGGATCGGATAAGTTTTCGATCGAAAATTTCCTAAGTCTTTAACCTCAAATGAATGTTCATACTTTTTGGCTACTCTGTTTTCTTCATTTAATTAATCTTCATACTTTCTCAATATTACACGCAATTCCTTTTCCTTTTCTTCTCCACATATCAATTTTCTTTCTTTTTCCTCAATTTCTTTGCACATATTTATCTTGTATTCTGCCTCCTCCATTTCGCATACTTCTTCAAATACCACTGTTTCAATGGTACGTTTTTCGTCTTCTTTTGTTAATCTTTCTTCTTTTTCTTCTTCTGGGGTCATCTCTTCTTTTGAGGAAACCCACTTTTCACTTTCTTTTGCCAATCTCCTCTTTCTTCTCTGTCCTTGCTTCATTGCCAAATTCATTTCCACCGTTTGTTCTTTATCTAAATCAATTTTCCGTTTCTCATTTTCCTTTTCCATTTCCTTACTGTCCTGTTCTTCTTCTTTTTCCTCTGTGATTTTCATCGTGTTATTTTTGAAATCTATTACCACATGTTTTTCTGCCAATTCATCCACTCCTACGATCATATCATGCGACATGTTTGGCATCACAACATATTGTAGTGCATAAAATTTCTTATCCAATCGTACTTTTATTCGTATTCCTTCATTTATCGTTGCCAAAGTCCGTTTATTTGCGCCCACTAAATTTACCTTGGGAATTTTGTAAATCAAATTCGTTAAATTAACTTCCTCTATTAGTTTTCTGTTGATCAGTGTAATTTCCGATCCAGTATCAATCATAATTTTAGTCGGTGTCTCGTTGATAAAACCATCTACAAATTTCAGATTTGCTCCACTTGTTTTGTCCTTATTTTCTGCCAATTTAATAAATTCCTTCGGGTGACAAAAAATTCCTGTTTGTTTCTTTGTCTTTAGTGAGCGCCTTCGTGAAAAGACGGTTTGTCTCTCATCCTCACATTCCTCTATGTGTGTGTTGTTGACCGCTCTTCTATTTTCTCTTGGTCTCTCGGACCCGTATCGGTTTCCGCGATTTTCCGGTTCATTCGTTCTATTATTATTTCGGTTTTCCTGATATGTGCGAGTGTTGTTTCTATTCTGGTTCTCTCGATATCTGTTTTCGTTCCATTGCCGATTTCTTTGTTCATAGTTTATTCTTCCGTTGTCTCTACTTTCGTTTTCCCTCCTCGGGACAAATTCTCTTCTTGTGTACTCTCTCCTAAAGTTTTGTCCTCTATCTCTATAGTCTTGATTTTCTCGTTGTCTATAATTTTCTTGCGTTCTCCTCATTTTTCTTTCTCTTTTTTGCTTCTCGTATTTGTAAGAATTGACATAAACTGTCAATATCTTTGTAGTTTTGTAGAGTTATGTGATCTTCTAAGGTATCTTCAAAATGTCTGGCTATAAGTTCCACCAGCTGTTCGGATGAATAGTTGTAATGTAAGTGTCTTGCATTGTTGTATAGTTGTAAGGCATATGTTTTTTCTGATATACCTATACTATCCTGGTATCTCCCATTTTGTAATTCCTTGTTTATCTCTATCTGTTGTATTTTCCCCCAGAAATAATTCAGAAATTTTTGTTCAAATGTTTGCCAATTTTGCAATTCTTCTTCTTTGCTATCAAACCATAAACTTGCCTCATCTTTAAGATGGTTCCTTATCGTTTCCTTTGCTGTTTCGAAATTACCGATATGTCGTACTTTTTTTTTTAAATTGTTGATGAAAATTACTGGGTGTAATTTTTTTACGTCCCCGCCAAACTGTATTTTTATGTCACCCGGATGAGTACTTCTCTTCTGTCTCCCGTCTCTCGATGTTTTCTGATATCCTTAATTTGTTTTTCTATTTCTTTCTTGTCTTCTTGTAAGGCCATTTCAAATTTTGTTTCTAACTGTTCTAATTCCTTTTTCTGTACAGTCTTAATATCTTTCATTTTAGTTTCTATTTCTTCTCTCTAGTTTTCTCTCTGTTTCTTCTCTGACTTTTTCCAAACAGACTTTTACCTCATTTTCATATTTGTCCAAACGCTTTTCCATTTTCCTATCATTTTCTTCTAATTTTTGTTCATAGTTTTTCAAACGCTGCTCTATATTTCTGTTATTTAGTTCTATTGCTTGCCTTGTTTGTTTTGTTTCTTGTTGATTTTTCTCTATTGTTTGTATCTGTATTTGCATCATTGCTAATAATTTTTCTAACATCCCTGTTTCTTTTCTTTCCTCCATTATTGTAGCATTTCCTTCATTATCCGATCCTTCTTCAACAATTGTTTCTTCTAATCTGTTATCCTCGTTTCTTTCTTGCATTTTGCTTTGACTCCTTGTGGTCGACATGTTGTTTCTTTTTGTTACTGTTTTTTTTTTTTTGTCCCCGCCAAATGTGAAATTTTACAACACTCTCTATGTTGCAGAACACGACAAATATTTCTCCCCCAAATATTATCAATTTATCACATAAATTTTAAATTCATCAAAAAATTAGATCAATCAAAAATAGAATAAATGTAAAATTGTACCTAGATAAAATAACTCAAATAATTTCATAAATTTTCAAATAAATCTATCAAATTCTTTCCGACGGGCAAATAAATTCTCTCAATCAACAGTTTTCGGTTTCTGATCCTTCAAATTCACAACTAGAGATACTTTTAAGCCCCACGTTGGGCGCCATGTTGTTGTGATCTGCTTTATGATGTTTTATTATTGATTAACACTAATTTAATTAATCCAATTATTTAATTAATTAATTCACTAATTTCTGCAGAGTCATACAATTCAATTACTATTAAAAATTCTCAGGGTGCCTTTTTATTTTACTTTAACCAGTTTACTTTATATATCTCTTCTAGTGGGTTCAGTATCTCCTAGTTGCTCATAATCGGGATAGAACAGGAAACGGAACTAACATTAAAACAACATAAATATGCACACAAATTATTATTTATTTTCAATAAGCAATACGGTGAATGTTAATAAATAACTTTTTGTGGGCAATTATCTTTCCCAACAAACTCCTATACTCTAAATTTAATTTTAATTAACAACCTATCTATTGATCTGTTTTATAATAATATCTACTAAAAAAATTGACCATATAAAATATAATTTATTCACAAAACAATAACTCTTTAAAACTTGGAATCTTAGTTCGTATGCTTATATTTGATTTTATCTTTAGAATATCTTAAAGTTTTCTTTCATTCAAATTATTTGACTGACCTTTATTTTTTTACACCAATGATGTCTCCTCTCGATCAAAACACAGTTCCTTCCTTGATTGATTATGTCCGGCTACCATCAAATCTTTCTCGTTCTCAGCATCGATCCAAACCGCCTACCAGCAAACTACTCCTCCGAAAACACAAGCCCAAGCCTCTTTTGACCGGTACTCTTTATTCACAAATTCTCCTTTCTTTCTCAATTAGATCTCGTGGACTATGCAGACTCAAAAGAGGTATTAATCTTCTCGTTTTTGATCTGCTCTCAGCTTCCACCTTTTTCACTAACAAAAGAAAAACACTGGTACTCCGATTGACTACCCGAAAACACGTCTTCTCTTCTGGTCTGCCGGTAACATAATAATTATTTTCAATCTCCCCAGACAACCTTCTCCACTCTCTCATTCCCCATAATTCCTTTTTAACCAATCATAAGCATTCATCTTTCCCACTAATTTTCGATTTAAAAAATTTCCAACATAATATTTAAAACAAATAAACTACTTTCACTCAAATTACTTTTCAGAAACCATTAACAATTTTGCCTTTTTCAACAGAAATAAAATTCCAAATTTTTGTTATCTCATATCTAAATCTAATTCTTATTTACTTTCGAAAAATGCCCACCGCAAAATACAATTACAAGTTTATTCTTAAATCTATAATTATACGAGGTTCCATTGTCCTTTCACTATTCACTCAGTCCTTCAAGGAAAAACTCGTCCGGGTACTGTCACGGAACAATGTCTTCTCTTATTTTAACTATTACAAATAAGTACAGGGTTGTATTTTAACTTATATGCCCGCGGTATATTAAAATAATAAAAAAACTCTTTATTCTATTTCTGATATACATATATATATATATATATATATATATATAAATATATATATATATATATATATATATATATATATATATATGTTTATATATATATATAAATAATATATATATAATATATATGTATATATATATAATATAAATATATATATATATATATATATATATATATATATATAATATATATATATATATATATATATATATATATATATATATATATATATATATATATATATATATCGTCCCCTTAATACTACAACTAGGTAAGTTCTATGCCCATTATGTACACAAGTCCGAAAAAAAAAAATTGGTGCTAAAAGTGGTCATATTGATATATAAAAATACATCTGACAACGCCAAAAATTTCTGCTGCAGTAAGTGTTTCATTTGACATACCTAATTGTGTTCCCGGGTAACTCGTGTTATGAGTTGCCTCTTCCGGAGATTCTATAAGTGCAGTTGTTCATGTGAGTGTCATTGTTGCTTTATTTTTCGTGATATTTTATGAAACTATAGTCAAAATGTCTACAAGATGCAAAATATATATTAAGATTAGTCAGTAACCAGTTAACAGAAACAAAAGGTGAGTGGTTAAATACTATTTGAAAAAATACATTTGTTGAAATCGTGGAGTAGCTTTTTTTTATAGATTAGGTATTTGTCGATTCATTAGTTTTTAAACTTAAATATAAAATTGATACCGTACGCTACTATTTTTATGTAATAAGCATAATATGCCCAATATACATATTATGCTGAACTTATTTAGCAAATCCTATGAAAATAAATTTCTAAAACGCTGTTTTGTAACAAGTGTTAAGTTATCATTATTTACATCTTTTAACGGTTTAAGACCAATAAACTAATAGACTATTTATTTAAGATTTGTTAAAATTTTTTTAATAGTTGTTTTATGTAAAACGTATATCTTTTATTCGCAAAATTTAAAAATATAAACAATTCTTAACTTAGTTAAGTATTTTTTATTTTCAAATGAGAAACTGAGGTCCTTTCATGCACTTCTAAACAACGTTTTAATGATTCGGAAATAGATTCTGATCTCTATTCTCCTGATAACTCGGAATATAATTCTTACAATGAACTTGCTCTTGGAAATGGAACTTTACAAATTATTAACAACTTTCATGATATGCAAGAGTTGCTTGTTACGACAGATAAGTCAAGAAAAGGGAAAAGAAATGAACAAAACTGGAAAAGAAATATTTCAAAATCAAGAAAACTACGCGGCGAAGCATACTTATCTTCTAGGGGTAAATACGTACCAGAAGTAGTTATGAAGGACGCTTGTTTAGCTACCAGTAAACGAAAATGCACAGAAAAATTTTCCTATGAAGAGAGATTGTCGATTTTTCGAAGATATTACCAGTTATAATCCTACCAAAGAAAACGAGACTTTATGAATAGACATACAGAAAAGAAGATGACATATTAAAGAACAGTCCAGACGTCAAAAAACCATTTTATTCTATTTACCTAAAAATTCTAATAGAATCCAGGTTTGTAAAATCATATTTATCAATACCCTGGAAATTCGAAAAAGAAGTTGTAGACATGGCTATGAAAAAGGGAACTAAAGAAAACACGACTTTGGTAGACAATCGGGGAAAACATACAAAAAAAAATCACGTCACCTGCTATCATAGCAAGTGTAAAAAACCATATTGAGAAGTTCCCTGTAGTCAGTTCACATTATTGCCGTTCAAAAACACAACGGAAATATTTATCCTCGGACCTTAACATCACTCTTAAATATTCTTTATACAAGAAAGAATGCAGTGAGAACAATGAAACACCAGCTAACTCTGCCATTTATAGAAAGGTATTTTCAGAGGAATATAACCTTGGCTTCGATCGACCTCGTAAAGACCAGTGCCGGGTTTGTATGGTCTACAGCTCCCCATTAAGCGATAAAGGATCTATGGAAACCGAATATCTCGCTCACATAGCAGCCAAGAACAGAGCCCGTGATGAAAAGATATTAAGTGGACAGTTGGCGGAAAATTCTAACGGTACACTCATAAGTTGCAATTTTGATCTTAAACAAGTGCTTTTGGTACCAAATGACCCAAAAAATAACACTTTATTTTACAGGCAAAGATTAATAGTTATTTAACCAAGAAGTGTATTAATAAGGGCGATTAACAATTGAGATATTTTAACGCGTGAGCGAAGCGAGCGCGTTAATGTTCGAAATTTTTAATCGCCATTTTAATTCACGAGTTCGTTACAAAACTTTTCCGTCGACCGAACTTTTCAGAAATAAAAATATCTTAGTTTAAATTTTTATTTACTTAACGATAAATAATGACACAATGACAGACAGTACTTACAGCGGCTATGTGATTTTAAATAAGTTTTTGGTGGGAATATAAATAGGTACCTATATGTTTGGTTGCCTACACCACAGGTCACTGCCAATCACAGAGCGTTAAATGTGGTTAAATTAATTTATACAAGCAATGTATGTTGTGTTGCATATAATAAAATCGTTCATTAATAGAAAATCATTTATTAATAGGGGTCATTAATCAATGATTTTGAGGGTGTTAAAATTAATCATAAATGGATGGTCGACGGAAAAAGTAATTAACTTCACCATTTATAATACAGTCTCTAAACAGGGTGATTGCTTCATGTGGACAGAGGTTGAAGGAAAACGAGGCAGCTGTAAGATTGCCACTTGTTTATACCAATACCTTAAATCTTTTCCGAAACAGGTAACTCAGGTTCAGTGTTTTAGTGATAGATGTGGTGGATAAAATTTAATATGTACTTAACAGCTGTTCAAAATATTCCACATTTGGAAACCATTGAACTAAACTTACTATTATCCGGCCATAGTGAAATTGAGTGCTACTACATGCACTCAGTCATTTAAACAGAGTTCACAAGAGTAGGCATAACACATTGCCAGAGAAGGACAAAATTGACTCAAAATACAACTACAATAATGCCAAATCATTTGTATAAGGAGAGAATCCCTATTACTTTGAAAAAATACAAGGATCTTTTGACATTGTTTAACTCCAAATCTCTCGCAATTCGTTTGGAAACTAAAGATTATTTTGAAAACCTGCGTTTTAAAGCAACAGGAAGAGAAGTATCAATTGAATCTGACATAAGTGAGACGAAGTGAAAGAAAAATATTGGTTAGAATTATTAGTTAAGTTCTTCCACTTTTTTTATTATATTTTGTTCAAAATATATTAATAAATTATTTTTTGGTATTAAAAAGTTGTACTTATTGCTAAGTTGATAACTAGGTATATTTAATTTTTTTTAAATTTTAATTGCAACAACTAGATATCTTGATTTTCGCTGTTTTGAATCGCTGCTATCGCCAACAAAACGATAGCAGCTTTTGCTAGAAGATTTAATCTTTTACACATTTCGCATAGCAAAGAGGACAGGAAACGATATTATTATATCATTTTCGTTCACGGCCGTAAAAGCAGGTGGCGCCTCTGTACGCTAAACACTGTGGTGGCGAAGCTATAGGAGACATTCGTTATACTTTCCGAGTTTGAATTTGTATCAGCCCAAGTGCCTGATGAGGCTGGGATAGGCCGAAATCATTCATAACACTTTATCGATACCGATTCGAGCACGAGAAGTTTAACGAATTTGTCCTCCTAGGGCATATATTTGGCCATTTAATTCAACAAAGCGACAGCAGCTTTTGCTAGAAGATTTAATCTTATATATATATATATATATATATATATATATATGTATAAATAAATATATATATATATATATATATATATATATATATATATATATATATGTATATATATATATATATGTATACCTATGTATATATACATAATAAAATTAGAGCTAAGATAAATACTATTACAGGAATTAATATTAAACTCAACATACTTCCGGATTGAATCGCGTCGGTTATCATTGCGCCGAGTTTTCGACATCCTCATCGATGTCCCAGACACTACTACACTGACCAATAATCAATGCATTACTACATTACTACTAGATAGATTAAGTAATACATTGATTATTAATCAGTCTAGTAGTGTCTGGGGGCTTGGGAGACTGAGACCTCGGATGCCCTGAAGAAGACATCGAAGAGAATATCGAAAAGCTCGGCGCAATGATAATCGACGCGATTCAACCCAAAAGACTGTTGAGTAAAATATTTATTCCTGTAATAGTATTAATGTTAGATCTAGGTTTAATTATACTAACCTCGGAAACCTTTCGGAATATATATATATATATATATATATATATATATATATATATATATATATATATATATATATATATATATATATATATATATATATATATTATATGAATTTTCTTATTCAATTGAGGTTGTAGTTGCTGGCATAATTTTGATTTACTTTGGTTTTTATTAAAACTAAGACATTTTTGTACTGTGGCCTGATGATGGAGCATATATTGTAAGACTCGAAACCTGTAGCCTATAATTTAATTACAATAAAATCTACCATAGATTGTGAGAATTGACTATCTCCTATACACCAGTGTTTCTAATTATTTTCAGATCATGGTTGTTGATTCCTTCTTCTATAATTTTGACCTTTAGTTGATTTATAATTGAAATGTTGGTGTGATGATTGTTGGTTATAGAAGATTTGCCAATATCCCGAGGATTTGAATAAGAGTAAATGGAAGATGTACAATAAATTTGCAAGGGGTACCAGTACGGTTGGTGTGGAATGGATCAGAATAGAGGCAACATACGTCGACGTGAGAGGCTAAGCTAGCTGACAAATATTTTTCAATCGACAGGAAAAACTGGTAAAACTAGAGCTATAGTACGACCGACGCCAATGATGATGTAAATAATTAAAAACAAATGTTTCGCTATCATAAACATATATAAATAATAAAAAAAAATAAGAATAACTGTTGTATACTTATCAAAATAAAAAATATTAAGAAGATTTAGTAAATTTCCGCAAAGTAAATATTTTATAATCCCCATATTTTAAATTTAAATCCTTAATAACTTTTTAATTAATAAATTAATTATGTTTTGGTAAACTTTGCTTACATCCCTTTTAATGGTTTGTTAACTTGACGGCGATACCGGAAGGAAGGGGTGAGGGGTTCGGGAAAACCGCGACATCAAGGGGACTTGCGTTTAAAATAATAAATTTCGTTAGACTTACACAAAGCACTTGTCTCGCGGAATTCATGAGTGATACGTACCTAATTTGTAACCTTTAATACTCTATGAGGAATTTCTGCTTGCCTTAGACCTGTCATGTCACTTGTTACTTACGCTGGTTGTAGAATCTACGAGGAACGTTCTATATTCATGAATCGTGAATCGTATTCATGAATATACTTAAAAAATAAAAACATGATAAGTGCACCTTTATGAAGAAATTTCATAAGCTAAAATAATTACATTTTTATCGCTTACCATTATTAACAGACAAATCTCAAAATTATTTTTGGAAAATTTTAGTTTTTTAAAAATATTTAATTCGAAATTAGTAATTCTTTAATTGTTTCAGATACATTTTAGTCCTCAATTTGCCAATATGTACTAATATTTTATTAAAGTTGAAAAGGCAAAAAAGTAAAAAATTCGATTTATGCAATCAAAATAAATAACAAGATTCTGAAATTACTTTTTTGTGGCACGGTTAAGTTAAATATTATGTTTTTATGGGATTAAGCCACAATTGGACCCCGTTATGCAACAAGGAACCAACTAACATTTTTTCTAAAATGAAGTTCTTGGTTCCAATAGACTGTAAATAGTATTACTCATGTTCTGCAATAACGAACCAAATGTTCTAGTACCTGAGCACCATTTAGTGGACGATAAAACCATATTGTAGAATAATAATTTCGGTGGTCAGGTTTTCAATTTCAAACCAAGTAACTTTGGTTCCTTGTTACAGGTATCTGTAACATCCGATAGTTGGTTCCATGTTGTAGATTTATTTCATTAGGTTTCTGATTACCATTGGCAATCAATAGTTATTGTGAAAATATTACCTTACCAAAATAAATTTCTATCGCAAAGAGTGAAAAAAATTATGAGAAACGTAACGTTGATGCCATTAACTTCCACTGAAGCTTATATTTGCAATTTGCGAGAAGTGTGTATATTGACTTATATTTTTTTAACTTCTAACCTTAAAAACATTTTTAAAATTGTGAAGAATATTGTATTTTTTAGTTACTTGTATCTAATAGTATGTTAGTTAACAATTTTTAAAATTGCTCTTTAAAATTAAGCTCTTTTTGTTTATAATTTTTTAATTCCACTTTGACTTTTTTTGTAATATGTAAGTTGGTTCCTTATTGCAAAATTATTTTTTAGGTCCATCCAATTAACACCGAGGAAAAGCAGTGACCAAGTACCAGCAGTAGTTCATGTGAAGAATTAGAAATCAGCAATTTTAATGAACAGGATATATCGGTTACTAACAATGTGGGTAACGCAGAAGATTCTGACGATTCTGTTAAGGATAAAAATTTCGAACCTACCTAGTGATATATCTTCAGATGAAAGATTAGATCAAAATCTAAGTGGACAGTCTACTTTGAATGCAGAAATATCTTTCTTGGGTCGTCCAATAAAAGGAAGAAAGAGAAAATTTACATAGCAAGACAGAAAATAAAGAAAATAAAAACTAACAGCAATATGGAATATTACTAGTAGAAAACTAGTAAAATCAGAAGATTGTATCAGATACATGTGTTCATGTGCCGCTAAATGCCATGGAAAATTTTCTGTTCAAACCCTTCAACCGTTTTTCGAACACTATTGGCACTTAGCTGATTATCATCTACAAACTACATTTATATCAACATCCGTTAGAAAACATCCTGTACAGAGAAAAAATTTGCAGGCCACAAATCCTGCAGCACGACAATTCTCAGGAAAATACTTTATAAATAAAGTAGTAGTTTGTAGAAATATGTATACCAATACATTGCAAGTGTCAACTAAATGCTTAAATACTGCTCTTCAAAAAGTAAGCGAGGAGTCCGCGGTGGGCACAACAAAATGTCAGCAGATGAAAGAAATATTATAGTTAATCATATAAACCAGTTTCCACGCTATATATCCCATTACTGCAGAGCACGTGAAATGGACCAAGAATTTTTGCAAGAAGGAACTACTTTATCAATAATGTATAATCTTTGCAAACCAAAAAGTGAAAATTCTGGAGTTTCTCAACTTTTAAAAGAGTTTTTTTGAATGATTTTAACTTGCGACTAAAAAAGCCAAAAAAAGACACCTGCAATTAATGTGATGCCTTTAAAATTAAAATACAGAGTATTAAAAATGAAGAAAAAGAGGATATTGATAGACAACAGGAACTGCATTTGGAACAAGCTAAATTAGGGAGAAAACAAATGAACCTTGATTTAACCAAAGCAATAGAAGATGAACAAATAGAAACTCTGACCTTTGATTTAGAAAAAAACGCTTCCTTTACCTCGCATATATTCAAATATTATATTTTATAAACGACAATTATGGATAATTGCGGAATTTATGCAGGTAAGCAAGAAAAATCCAATTTTAATTTATGGCTCGAAGGACAGGCAGGCCGTGGAGCTGAAGAAGTGTGGTCTTGTCTAAGAAAATATATTTTCAGTACTGTTAGCGATAAAGTTGAACACATTATTCTGTGGAGCGATTCTTGTGGGGGTCAAAACTGGAACATTAAAATAGAACTTGTGTTAAAATGTCTTTTAGATGAATCACAGCATTTAAAGACTATTAGGTTGAGATTTTTAGTTCCAGGTCATACGTTTCTTCCAAATGATAGTGATTTTGGAGATATGGATTGTGCACTTAAAGGGCAACATAATATATTTTCACCTGAGGAATATAACAATATAATAAAAACTTGTAGACAAAAACGACCCATTAATGTAAATATTATAACACAAGAAGATTTTTTGAGTACCGCAAAATTAGAAAAACAAATCACCAACAAAAAAAAAGTAAAACCAACGAGACAATAAGTTGGTTACAAACCAAAGAAATTAAATTGTATAAAGACAAGCCTTTTAGCATATTTTTTAAAACGACTTATCAATACACTGACGATTATACAGAAGTAAGCATAAAAAAGGGAACAGAAAGAGAACCTTCAACTGGGTCACAGTTTGCCACGTATTTGGAACTATTATGGCCTACAGGAAAGGCAGTTTCGGAAACACAGCTTAAATATAAACAAAGTTATCTTCACTTAATACCCTTAGGCTACCACGATTTCTATACAAATCTTATAGCAGATAATACATTATTTCGAACCAGATACGGAGTGTTAATGTTATATTTAACAACAAAGAACCACGTAATTTTTTTCTTACTTAGGAGTTATTTTTTTAGTTGTTAATTTGATTATAGCATTAATAACCATAAGTTATAATAAACGTGTTTACTTTTGAGTCGTTTTTTTATTATTTTTATATCCAAATAATTTCCTCAAATAAATAAAACAATTTTCTTGATTTTCTCAAAACTAAGTTAATGTCAGTTGGTTCCTTGTTGCATAACAGGGTCCAATTATTGGTTGTGATTGTGATAAAAATCACATTTTTAATTAACTAATATTTGTCGTTTCGACCTTCACTCTGGAAATCGTTCTCAAAAAAGCTATTCTTTTAAATTATGAATAAATTTGTACAATTTTACATAATTTATACAAAAAACCTTTTTTGAAAACGATTTCTGAAATGGTGGTCGAAATGTCAAAAATTATTTAATTAAAAATGTGATTTTCATTACAGTCACAACCAATAATTATTGTGGCTTAATCCAATAAAACCATAACAAAATAAATAAATCAAGAAAACAATCTTATTTTAAATCAGGTATTCAGAACGACTCCGAATAGGACATACTTTCCTTACACACAAGCATATATCTTCAACCAGGAGGCTGCTCCGATGTGTACCAAGTGCAACACACAGTTGTCAGTGAAACATATAATTGTTGAGTGTCCAGTGTACCAGAACGAAAGAATCGCGTGTGCCCTTAGTGATAATTTAAAAAGTATACTAACGTCAAATTTACAGTCTTTATTAAGTTATCTTAAAATGACTAAACTATATACCAGATTGTAAAAAATATTTTTTTATGTAATAATATGTATCTTACTGTTTGTGTATGTCCCCCCGCTAATAACCCTTAGTGGTTGATGCGGGTATATTTGTTTAAATAAAAAAAAAGGGTATTCAGAAGCACAATGGCTTAATTTCTAATTTTGCATTTTCTCATTTCTAAGTAATGCTTTTAAATAAAAGCATCATATATGTTTAAATATTCAATATCTAGTTAAAAATGAGATTAAGACAAGTGTTACTATTTACTAATATGTAAATAAACAATATATGGTCTATTTATACCATAACTAGTTAAACTCCTTTTAGAATTTTTTATCAAGTTGATTTGTAAATAAATTTAGTATCTTATGATATTGTACAGCAGTTAGTGTGCGTTCAAAAAATATTACTATATACAAAGATTTATTATACTAACTATTCTCATCTCTACAATATTCTCACTATACAGTATTTAGTTTAAGACTCACTTACACTATTTTGTAACTAACTGTTTACTTGTATATCCATATAGAAGCAATATACGTTAATATTTGCCGGTTTAACTACCATTTCCACCTAATTTTTCCAAACATGTTTGTTAAAAATATTAGCGAAACCAAACTTTACATATAAATGAAATGACATATTATTTCATTTATTATTTTATATTTTGTCATAGGTTTTAGGGCACCACTTGGATGACTCTTTATATTGACACTGAGTTAAAAACTTTTTTCTATAAATGAAAACTTAATCTTAAACTAGTAGTACCATCATAATTTTAAATAGAAAATTTGATGGTACTACCAGTTTAGGGCATACGGTTCACAGTCCCTCTAAGGGGAAAATTTGCCCGTCCCAGATACCTCAAATATGATAGAAAGGAGAATATAGAAAAAGAAGAAAGAAGAAATAAAGAAAATCAGACCGGAGAAATAAAGAGAAGGATACGGTTGGCTTGGGCATCCTTCAGAAAACTTTCCTATATACTAAAAAATAGAAAATACCCCCAATATTTAAAAACAAGAGTCTTCAACCAATGTATACTTCCTGTTGTCACCTACGGTTCTTAAACTTGGACGTTTACAAAGGAAAACATGGAAAAATAGCAAAGGCCCAAAGAGCTATGGAAAGACAAATGCTGAACATCAGGCTATCAGACAAGAAAAGAAATACTTGGATCTGCAACAAAACAAAAGTGACCGATGTATTAACGCAGATAGCAAAACTTAAGTGGAAGTTGGCTGGACATACCATAAGAAAGAAAGACGACAGATGGAATAAGATGATTATACACTGGAGACCATATAGTTACAAACACAAAAGAGGAAGGCCACAAATGAGATGGTCAGATGACTTGAAGAAACACGCAGGCCCGAAGTGGATACAAATTGCCTACAATAGAAAGACGTGGAAGAAGGAAGAGGAGGTCTATGTCCAAAATTGGACAGCCAGGGCTGTATAGATAGATAGATAGATAGAAAGGAGAATAGAACAGCTTTCTAATGTAAAAGATGCACGCTTTTTTCTTATAGCGGGATCAGGAATAGAATTAAACAAGTCTTTGGCCAGGAAAAATAATATGTTTATTTTTGTTATTCTACGCACGCTCCTTGCGCTGTTTATTAGACACTCAAATTTAATGACAATGCAGAAAATATTTGTATAATAATGAAATGCATCTCATGCATCAAATAGTCAGTGGGCTCTTCCCTTTCCACTGTTCACTGTAACTGAGAACCACAAATCTCTATTTTGTGTCGTGGCGTTACTTCCGTGACGCTTGCTTTAGTATTTTATTTTAGGAAAAAAGTAATACAACGCCAGTTTAAAACGAAAAAAAAATTATTACTTTTTAACCCCCTGAAAATATTTATTAAACCATATTTAGTTCAATGGATATTATGTATTTTGATTCAAATAATCTAAACCTAATCTATCCCAATAGTTAAAAATCACCTTTTGTATATATATATACAGATATATCTGTTTGTGTTGTATATATAATAAATATATGTTGTATATATAAATAAGTCTTATAAATCATAAGTTCCAGGTAAATAGAAATAGTATCTCTATAAAATAATAATATTTTGCCCAGATTTAGTCAAAAAAAAGTCAAGAGTTTTTTATGATTGTATTTTTTATATATAAATATAATAGTAAATTTTTATACTAAGTATTTAATACAGTAATTTATAAAAAGAATATATATTAGCAAATATTCTAAACGGTTTTTCAAATATTCCCATTTTATCAAGCGAAATAAACTATTCTAATGTGCATAAAACGTAAATAGGGCTGATATCCTCTTATTGAAACTATGACCCTCTTATACAAATCTCATATCCCAACCCTAGTCCTCCGAAGTTGGTATATTTAATATCGAATTAAGAGAATAAGGAGAGGAGATATAACAATGTCTAATTGGAATCCGTAATGTGGAAGCATCTGACGATAACTGAATGAAAGTGGATGAACATCTGAAAGTCAGGACGTTTAGTTAATTGAGGTAAAGTTTGGTCAGTTAACGCTGGATGGGCACGCGCTACGGTCTAAATATGGAGCTGATTCTTACACCTGACTTAACAAAATTAACCCGAATTAGTATCATCGTTTATACGAGTCGTACTTAAAGGCTTTAATATTTATGTTGTTTTGTACTACGCTTTTACAACTTCACTGATATTCCTACGTTTTTTTAAAAAAGTAATAAATTCATATTTCAATGTTCAGGTAATTTCACTAATTCAAGGATTCATTTACATGGTAAACAAAGTCATACAATTATTTGAAAATATGCTGTAGTGTTTGCTCTATTATATTTTACATGTCTCCTTAAATCGTTGTTTGTATGAAAACTAGTTGTGATTGCTGTCTTGACTATATGTTTTTGCAACTATTTTATAATTTAGTCATACACTTTAAAGTAAGCGCAAAAATAGACAATAAAATTTTTACAGGACCACGAAGAGAACAAATGACATATCTAATGCCCCTAAATTTTAGGGGCAAGCAGTCTGAGAAGCCAATTTTATTTACATACTGTGTACATATTTAATAATTTTTTTTTACATCCAATGTTTATTGCATTCTGTCTCATTACAAACAATAAGCAATATGTATAATTTATGTACAATAACATAGTGCGAAGCTGCCCAATGGCGAGCACCCAGGTAAGACATATAATATAAATTTAATCTATGATGTAACAATTAATTTAAACTTCAACTTAACAAACAAACTTTTACAGATAAACAACACTGACAAAACATACGAGTAACATAAGACTAAAAAAGACCAAGAAAAGTTTTAGAAAACACCAGAATAAAATCTTGTTATTTCATTTCACCGCAATATGACACTATGTTCTGTTTCTCCAGATTTACTAGAAGTCCAAAGGATCTGGTCATTTTAATCGCCTTACGTGTGCAATGTTGAGCAGATTTATGGTAAGCGGATTTGGATGGCAGGATAGTCTGGTGTTGTATGCAGAGTTTACTGCAGATATTGCTTCGCTAACTGTTGGTAACTGTAGGGTTTACTGCAGATATTGTTTCGTAACTGTAGATCGTGGTGTAATTTGTTGTTCGTAATATACCAAGGGGCATTGCAAATCTGACGCAGTACTTTCAATTGAAATCGTTGAAGTTTTTGTATTATGATATTACTTGCTGTACCCCAGATTTGTGCTGCATATAGCCACGTCGGTTTTAAAATACATTTATAAATCAGAAGTTATTTCTCCAGGCTCATATTTGATTTTCGAGTCATGTACCAATGCATTTTCTTGTAGATTAAGCTAAGTTGAAGGCGTTTCTTCCAGATGTGGACGCCCCGATTAAGTTTGCTATCCAAATGAATTCCCGAGTATTTAAAGACGGTATTAACTGGTAGTGGAGTGTTGTTTATAGTAACTGGTGGGCGTTATCTTTTTTTAAAGTAAATGTTATTTGTGTTGATTTTAAACTGTTGACTTGGACTAGCCACAATTTAAACCAGCTCTCTAATTTAAGTAGGTGATTTTGCATTACCTGGGATGCTTCAGTTGCTGTAGAATATAGTGATTGTTGTATTGGTCATTATTGGGAGATCAGATGTGTATATATATATATATATATATATATATATATATATATATATATATATATATATATATATATATATATATATATATATTACCTTGGTGGGGTAAGGGCGCACTGCCCCACTGGACCGATCAGCACGAACCAACTTGTGAGAAGAAAGATGAGAAAGAAAAAGAAAAATAAAAGAGACGGAAAAGGGAACAGTGGAGATGAAGGAGAAAGTAGAAGAGGAGGAGTGAAAGAAAGGGATGAAACTCAAGGGAAGAAAAGTTGGAGAAGAGAAGTAGAAGAAATTGTAGATAGAAATAAAACAAACAGAAATAGCGGGAAAGATAGGGAAGAAAGGGAAAATCAACAAACCAAGAGAGAGGAAGAAATAAAGGGAGGAGAAAAAGAGAAATGGGAAAACAGGCAGAAGGAAAGAAAAAATAAAATGAGGGAGGAGATTTTAAGGAAAGAAAACGAAAGAAAGGAAGACAAAGAAGCAAGCAGCTCAGACAGAAGATGCAGCTTTGATGATGAATGGAAAAAAAGGAGGTCAAGAAAAAGAAAACCAAACAACAGGACAGAAACGTCCAGTTTAGAGGAAGAGGGGAAACCACTGAACTACAAAACTAGATCAAAGTTGGAGCGTCTCTAGGACTGCGTAGCGGAACTCGGAAAACTTATGAGAAAGGTGCCAAATACAAGGCTATCCATAAAGAGGGAGGTCGACATCTTGAGAAATCGGATGCTCGATTATATCGAGGAAGTGGAGGAAAATAATGAAGAAGAGGCTCCAAGAAAGTCTGTGTGCATGACATACAGAGGCGTGCAGATCAACATGGAACCCTTGAAAGTTAAGAAGTTGGCGACAATGGGGGTTCAAGTGGATCTAGAGAATCCAGAAGCCATTAAACGAAGGGTAGACGCTATCACAAATAAGATGACAACATGTAAGGAAGAGAAGGAAACACAAGAATTTCTAAACGAAGACTGGCCAGAGGAGGTCTTCACTAGGACTATAGTGAAAGAAGGTGACATCTCAGAATTAACAGGAGACGTGGCAGTCTTTGTCACCAACAATGACGAGGACAACAAAGCCATGGAAAAGGCCAAAGCTATGTTTCCGCAGCTACCAGGTGCTTCAGCGGAGGTGGATGAGGAGGGAGGCCTGGGAACTACGAAAGTCACGATGTCTGTTCATAAAGATGGAACGTGGATCCACAAGGAGAAGTATGGATTTAAACTTCTCCCAAACAAAAAGGGTAGAACCTGTGCCGATGAAGTTCCTGAAAACATGCAGGAAACTGGTACAGAAGATGGAGGAGCTGGGAAGAGAAAACTTGGGAATCCACACACCGGCAGCACTGGGAGTTGAGACATCGAGAAAAATTATGGAATGGGCTGTAAGAGGAAGAGATATAACGATCACGCTCCTAGGTAAAAAAACAACAAGAAGGTGGACCAATATCAACACCAAGCCCAAAGAACAAAATGGAGTCGTAATCATCAATAAAACCAAAGAAAAATCCTTTGTGGATCTAATGACAGAGGTAAAAAACAAGCTGACAGGAAGAAAGGACATTGACATTAAAAGGATCAGACAGACTAGAGACCAAGGAATATCACTGGAGTTAGTCGGAGGACGGGAAAAGGCGGAGGAAGTGAAGAAACTTCTCTCTGATAATACATGCGTGTCGAGAGCAGTGGCAAAAGGAGGCATCATGAAGAGAAGAATCTTAGTACAGGAAATCCCACCCAATACAACGAAGGAAGAGATCCAAAAGGCCACAGAGGAAGCAGCTGGCAAAGAGCGTGTCTGTGACATTATAAAAATTTGGACCGAGACACGAGGCGCAGTAAGGGGGATGATGAGTGCCGTGATCGATGTGGATGAAGATGTTGCCCAAAAAATCTTGCAAATGAAAAGAATAAAAGTAGACTACACATCCTGCCGATTAATAAAATCAAGGGTAGAAATACCGAGATGCTTGAGATGTCTTGCCTTTGGACACAAACAATGGCACTGCAAGGGACAGAACAGAAGAGGATGTTGCTTCCGATGTGGCAAAGAGGGTCACATAGCGCTGAAATGCAAGGAAGAAACAACCAGATGCCTCAACTGCGACGTGAATGGGCATGTGGCAAATTCAAGAATATGCCCAAAGTTTAACCGACTGGTTGAAAATAGGAATAACTGAGGACTAGTCCCAAGAGTACGAGAGTGTAAAAGAGAGCGCAAAAGAAATCCAAGGTTTAGAAATGGCAAACAAAGAAAACATGACTCGAGAGCTGAGAGTGCTCCAAACTAATGTGGGAACGGCAAGACTAGCACATGATCTTGCTGAAACTGCCGCAGTAGAAAAGAACATCGATGTGCTGGTGACGGCGGAACCAAATCCAACAGCGGTGAAAAGAAGAGGATGGTTTGTAGATACGACCGGGAGAGCTGCTGTACGAATCTACAATAGGAAACTGCGAGTGTATGAAATTAAGCCGAAAGAAGGATATGTGATTGTTCGGATGGAGGGGGTGCCACTGGTCTGCTGTTATATTTCTCCAAACGTGACAGTGGGCGAGTACGAGATGAAGATAGACGAGATCATGCAGGAAGTGGGAAACACAGGAGGAGAATACGTAGTGCTGGGAGATTTTAACGGAAAAGCAGCGGACTGGGGATCTCCCATCACCGATGCTCGCGGCAGGATACTAACTGACTGGGTGGGTGCTCTAGACCTAGTGGTTCTAAACACAGGTCTGGAACCTACGTTTGTTAGGAGAGGTACAGGTACGTACATCGACGTGACCATGGCGACACAAGAAATAGCGGCGAAAACAATAGGTTGGAAGGTTTTGCCAGACTACACTGGAACTGAACATCAATACATTGAGTTCTCGATAACTGGAAAGGGGACCACTAACACGGTCCGTGCATCCGGGACGTCGGTGGGCAGATGCGGCGATGGGAATGACTGGAAAGTATACGAGGAGATAATTAAATGAAGAGTGAGCATAATGCAGGGTCAATCACTGACAGTGGAAAGCCTGGAGAGAGTCATTAAAGAAGCGATGGAGGGAAGCAAGATTGGTCGCCAAGATGTCAACAGGATGCCATATTGGTGGAATGAGGACATCGAGGCACTAAGAAATGTGTGTATAGCAATGAGAAGAAGGTTAACAAGAGCAAGAGGTAAAGCAGGAATCAACCCTGAGATCATCGAGGAGATCGAGGAAGAGTACCGCGCAAGGAAGAGGGAATTGTACAGGAAAATCCGTACAGAAAAAAGAAGGCACTGAAAAGAGTTGTGTGAACAGCTGGATGAGGACATCTGGGGTCAGGGATACAAGATTGTCATGAAGGAGTTCCATGCGTATTCTCCTTATGAAATGCCTATGGATAAGAAGCTTAAGGTAACAAGAGAGCTCTTTCCGGATGGCAGATGTTATGGTGTATGGAGAGATGAAGGAGCTGAGCGAGCTGTACCCTTTACCATGGATGAACTTATCGAGGCATTGGGTTCACTGAAGACTCGTAGGTTCCCAGGACTAGATCAGATACCACCTAAGGCGGTGAAGGGTCTAGGACGGGTGGAACCTGCGTGGCTTCTGGAACACATGAATGCGCTGCTGGAAGCACAAACCTTTCCTGAGCCTTGGAGGACATCGAGGTTAATACTGCTTCCCAAAGCTAGGGAAAAGTATCGCCCCATCTGTCTGCTTCCATGCATCAGTAAGTTGTATGAAAGGATGCTGCGAGTACGCATAGACGACATGATTGAGAGGTCAGGTGGTTTATCAAGGAGGCAATTTGGTTTTTGTAAAGGGAAAAGCACGATTGATGCAATCATGAGTGTACTCGAAGCATTGCGCAACAGAGGGGATGAACATCGCTGGGCGGCTCTGCTGTTGTTTGATGTTAAGAATGCATTCAATACGTTGCAGTGGAACGAGGTAATGAAGGCAATGGGGGAGAGAGAATGTCCTGGTTACCTGATGAATGTGGTGGCGGAGTATCTGTCCGAGAGAAGGATTATGGTGGAAAAGGGCACGATCGTGGACGTGACGGCCGGGGTACCCCAGGGATCTGTCTTGGGCCCGACGCTATGGAATCTGGCATATGACGGGGTTATGCACTGTGAATACGGAGAGGGTACAACCCCCTTCGCATTCGCGGATGACCTCGCTGTACTGGTAGTGGCCCAGGATGAGCCAGATCTCAAATACCGGGTTAGAAACGCAGGCGGCGTCGTAAAGAAATGGATGACGCAGCACGGACTGAAACTTGCAACAGAGAAAACCGAAGCCATCATTCTGAAGGGGACAAGGAATAGGCAAAATATTGAATTAAAATCTGTGGGAGCATGTCTAACACCTAAGAAACACGTAAAGTATCTAGGAGTGACATTGCATCAGAATGGAAAATGGGGAGAGCACGTGCGGGAAGTGGTCCGGCGGAAGGCTGCGAATAGTACGGCTGCGTTGGGGAGGGTGATGCCGAACATTGGAGGACCCAAATCCGAAAGGAGGAGGGTCTTACACAGTGTTGTACAGTCGATTGTCCTCTACGCGGCACCAGTCTGGAGCGAGGCGGTAGAGATAACTGCCTGTAGGAGTCTCATGACACGAGTAGACAGAACAAGTCTGTTGCGACTGGCATGCGCCTACAGGACTGTGTCTGCGGCAGCCTTATGGACCATCACTGGATGTGTTCCGTTGCATGTTTTGGCGGTGGAAAGAAAAGAGCTTTATGACAGAAGAGGTCCAAACCTTACTGTGGCCGAGAAAAGACAGGAAAGGGAAAGGTCAGTTGAAAGATGGCAAGAAGAATGGAACAACACGGAAGATGTGGCACAGTGGACGAAAATGCTGATCCCTAACATAAGAGATTGGGTGGACTGTGGCCACAGGCGACTGGATTATTTCCTGACGCAGGTGCTCACAGGACACGGGTGTTTTAGGGCTTACTTCTATAGGATCGGAAAGGCTGATACAGATGAATGCCTATACTGTGGATACTCGGACACTGTGACACATACGATGTTAGATTGCAGCATATGGATAGTGGAAAGGAACAGAATGGAGAGAGAGACAGGTGTGAATTTTGTTACAGTGAGTAGCAATGATTGAAAATAAATTAGTTTGGACTAACATACACAGCTATATCCGTGCAGTGATCAAGAAAAAGGAAAAGGAAGAAAGACTGCTAAACCAACGCTAAAAATAAGAGTGAATGATGCTGAAAGGTGAAGCTAGAAAAGTGGGTCACATTGTATGAGTTGGAATGCGTGAGTCAGACTGTGGGGAAGGAGGAAATGCCCATCTAGAAATAATGCCGAACTAGGAGCGATGAGTGTCTTCTACGCGCTAGCTGGAACGAGACAGGGAACCTCCTTGCTGATGAATAGAGTGTGGATGTGTATGAATGGAGAATGAATGAATAAAGGTAGTGATTCGGAAGTGATGCCGGCCTTACAGCGGCCATTCCGCTTCCGGATCGCTGGATGACAGAGGAGGGTCTGGTTTAGCAGGTAGGCGTTCGGCGTAGACTCGGCGACGAGAGGGCATTTTAAAGTACCTTGGGAACTATCGCCGGGAGTACAAAGAACGAATCCTGCACTAAAGACGAAAAAAAAAAAAAAAGGTGTGTATATTAAGTAAAGGGTGGGTCCTAGTATGCTTCCTTATGGAACTCCGGAACATATTGGAAACATGTTAGTGATTTCCCACATCTTTTGACTTGAAAGAATCGATCTGTCAGGTAGGATCTTAAAAGTGAACTTATGTGATCAGGAAATATGGATTTAATGTTGGAGATAAGACCTACATGCCAAACTTTGTCGAATGCTTGAGAGACATCTAGAAATGCAACAGTACAGTAATTTTTGTGTTCGAGCGAATTTCTGCTAGTCTTTACCACCATATGAATTTGGTCGATGGTACCATGTTGTTTCCTTAACCCAAACCGATAATTCGGTAAAACATTAATGTTATATAAAAAAAAAACAACAGTCTTCTTAGAAAAAGCCGTTCAAATACTTTGGATAAAATAGGCAATAAGCTAATTGGGCGATATGTAGTTACTTCCGTTTAATCCTTATTAGGTTTTGGAATAAGAAAAATTTGAGTAACTTTCCATTGGAGTGGAAAATAACCTATTTTAGTATTGAATTAAATATATAAGTAATTAAACTTAAGCCTTCGTTGGGTAGATTTTTTAGTACTTAACTAAATATTAAATCATATCCAGGTAACTTTTTAATTTCCAGATTTAACAGATTTAATAGGCGGAGCCATTTGAAATGCTGGATTTACGACTTCATGAATAGCTTCCTCTTCGTCAACTAAGACTTCCCTCTGATGCGGTTGAAATACCCCGCATAGATGATTTGTAAAAGTTTATGCTTTGTTTATGTCAGTTTTATCCCAAGTGCCATTTTGTTTACTGATTGACTTATTCATTTGTTCGTTGTGTTTCAAGTTTTTTTGTTAGTTTTCACAGCGAATAGTTTGTATCATTTACAGGTTAAAGGTTCTTTAAATATTTGTTTATTCCATTGTCTTTATGTTGGATCAGTTTTATTTTGAGTAGTCAACAAGCTCTGTTAAGATTTCCTTTATTTTCTGGATACCTAGTGAGCTGCTACCTCTTTCGCAGTTTTCTTTTTTCCAATTTTGAGTGTATTTATGTGAGCAGGATAGGACTCAGAGTTGTATTTATAAGTAATTTCTGGGGTGGACGTCCAAGCAGCTTGCTGAATAACTGTAATTAAGTAAGCAACTGCAATTTCTATGTCGCTATCACTTTTACGAGGCAAGTTTAGGTAAATTGATGTTTTTATTTCTTCTTTATATCTGTTCCAGTTTGTTTTTTTATTAGAGAGTGTTAGATGTTAGGATAGTTACGAATTTGGCTTTATAGATCTATGAAGAAAGGGAAATGATCTGATGAGAGGTCGAATGAAGGAGAAATTTGGAGGTAATTATGTGATATTCCTTTTACTTTAGCAAAATCAATAAGAGCAGGAATTTTTTGTCCATCAGTGGGCCAATAAGTAGACTCTCCAGTAGAGAGAGGAATTAACTAATTCTCATTAATACTTTATAATAATTCTCGTCCTCGTGAGGTTGTGATTCTGGATCTCCATTTATGATGTTTGGCATTAAAATCTCCAGCAGTAATGAAACTATGTCCGACCATCTTAAAGTATTAGTAAAATCATCAGCTTACATTATTTTATCCGGCTGGCAATAAAGAGCAGATAAAATAATCGGGCCTTGTGAATCTTCAATCGACACTTATGTGGCTTGGATGTTAATGTTTAATAAAATATGATGCACCACATGGTACAAGGATTCTATCATATATTATACCATATAGAAATATTAGGTAAGGTTAGATTAAATTAGAAATATTATACCACAAGAAAATTATACTTTAAAAAAGAATATACAGAGCATGAAACAAAAAATGGACAAAATAAAAATAGAAATAAGTTCATATTAAAAAGTTTAATATTAGATACTTCGAATGCGGGGCTGCTGCCAAACGAAATAAAACACATGTTATAAATAAAAAATTTGGAATAATAACTAAAAAAGCCAAGAACATAAGAAAAATGACGGTATTAAATTTTTTTAATCTCTTCGTTTTAAAAAGAGTTAAGCTGAAAGGCCTTGACGATGGTGCTAAACGCATTCGAATATAACTTTTAAACAATCATATTTTGTTTAACTTTATTCTGTAGAAATAAAAAAAAATTAAAATCTTCAGTAAAAAGCGCTGTTTTTTTTGTATTTAACATTTTTTTTCTGTATGTTTTTAGTTAGTTTTTTGAAAAAAAAAAGAATGCTTTTTTGACGAGATAATTTGTGAACTTTTCAGTCTCGAATAACTCCAAAAATATTGACTTTTCGAAGAAACCCTAAGGAACATTTTTGTCTTAGAATTCACAATTTTAGCAAAACCATAGTTTTTTTGATAACCTTCCATCCCCGAATTGGGGTGATAACCACCCCCAGAGGAAAAGCACATATTGGATCTTTAGGATCACATGAACGCCCAGCTTGAGGCACAGGTGTTTCCGGAGCCTTGTAAAATCTCGAGGCTCGTACTCCTCTACCGAAGGGGTGGAAAGTATCGGCCTATTTGTCTTCTTTCGAGCATAAGCAAGCTGTATGAGAGAATGTTACATGCAATAATCAAAGAGGTGATAGAGAGGTCTGGGGGACTGTCCCCAAGTATGGATTTTGCAAGGGTAAGAGTACAGTAGATACGGCGATGGGGGTTTTCGGCCGGTGGAGGGGAGAGCACACCGCAACAAGTGGGCGGTTCTACTTCTCTTTGACGTCCAAAATGCTTTTAATATAATGCAGTGGTCCTCTTTGCTGGGTCTTCTAGCGACGAGGAATTGTCCGGCATATTTAATGAATATCGTCTCGTATTATCTGTCCGAGAGGAAAGTTATGGTTGAGAGAGGCGTGATTGTTGACATTACGGTTGAGGTGCCCCATGGATCCGTCATTGGCCCAGTACTGTGGCACCTGGCATACGACAGGATCATAGATTGCGAATTTGGAGAGGGGGTTGCCCCCTTCGCATTCGCGGATGATCTTGCGATGCTGATAGCAGCGTGAGACAGGGAGAAACTCTTATTCCGGGTATGGTATATAAGTATCCTGATCCAGGACTGGATGAATGACCATGGTTTAAGTCTCGTGGCGGAGTACACAGAGGCGGTAGTCGTTAAAGACCCGAGAAAGAGAGATAGAATTGTGATTGATTGTACAAATGTACCGGTCACTTATAAGAAGTACGTTAAGTACCTAGAGGTGGTTAAAGAGAGGCTGCGCTGAAGAGGGTAATTAACAATATCGGGGGACCCAAATTCATCGGGGTTGTGCAATCATTCTCTCCGCGGCACCAGTATTTAGTTTGACTGTGGAAATACAGGCGTAAAAGAGGCTCTTGGTACGCGCGGATATAACCTAGTCTGCTGCGATTAGCAAGTTCTTACAGTGCTGTATCCCCTTACATGTGTTGGTGATAGAGAGAGAAAGGATATATCAATGAAGAAACAGGAAAATATAAGGAGAGAATCTGTGAAGCTGTCTAGACTGTGGACACAGGCGCATAGACTACTATCTGACACAAGTACTCACAGAACACGGGAGCTTCCGTAGCTACTTGCACAAGTTCAAAAAAGGCGAATGTCTATATTGTGGGGCTTCTGACACTATGTCACATATCCTTTTGCAATGTATCAGATGGGGAAGAGAAAGTAATGAGCTAGAGAGAGTGTTTGAGTCGGTGAGAAGGATGGTGAACAAAAATCCACAACTATGTGAAAAAGGTGCTGTCGCTAAAAGAAAGAGCGGGAGCTAGATGCAATTCTAGCAACTATCGAGAACACAGAACGGGGTCCGCAGAGGTAGAAAGAACAAAAGGTGGAGAAAACAGGTGTAAAGACAAGTATGATTGAGAGAGTGGGAGAGGCAGAAATGGCGGCAGGTACGAGTAGGTGACAGTGTGTCACCGTGTGCCTTAGTCGTGGACTAATACGCACTCCGATGTTCATCGCATCGCCTCCAAACCTCTACAATTTTGACTATTGGTCAACTGACATGAAAATGCCCATATCGAGACAAAAGAAAATGTATAAATGTGGAACATTTTCAAGTCACAGTCTAGACTTGCTCCGGCTCCCATATAGGGTCTCCTATAACCTGGTAGCCCTTTGCTGAGGCTCTGCTCTTATTGTACGAACCTAGACTCGTGACCGGAATCTTTTTACCTTTAAGAATGTGTTTTTATTTCGTCACCTTCAAATTGGCACTTCGAATTGGCTGGTTAAAATCAACCTGTAAATGAATCAGTGGCAGTAGTATTTCAGGCCCTTCCTTCCTTCTTGGTTATATGGAGCCAACATACAAATTCAGCCAGCGACCTAGACTCTGAGCTACCCTGGAAGCTCCACACCAGCAGCCAACTTTATCGTCGAGCTGTTTTGCAGTTCCTGACACTGTCCCGTGCCAGATGTTTCAGCGAACGAGAAATCTCTAGAGCCACTAGTCCCAGAAGCTACTGAGGCTCCCGAAGTAGCCTGGGAGTCACTTCCTTCCTTGCTGCATGTGGCACCGATGTAAGAAATATTTATAATCTAACAAAGATGGAATTTACCAAGAGGGCACTTTGAATTGGCTGGTCGAAATCCCTCTGTAAGGCACCATGGTAATGGATAAGTTGCCGTAGTATTCCAGGCCCTTTCTTCCCAAGTAAAAAGCAGAGAATAAGAATATGCGTAGTAGGGTGCATCGAAAAAATAAAAGTTGGAAATATTGTATCTAATAGTGTATGTTACATGTGGAACTAGATTTTATTTTCCATAGAAATCAACGTTTCGGCATGAAACCCTTGCCTTTGTCAAGATTTTAAAATGTACAAGATTAAGAACAAACAGTTATTGTAATATATGTATATATATATATATATATATATATATATATATATATATATATATATATATATATATATATACATATATATATATATATATATACATATATATATATATATATATATATATATATATATATATATATATATATATATATATATATATATATATATATATATATATATATAAAGTAGTTAGGTATTATTGACTGACACGTTATGTAAAATAAAGTTTTATTTTGGGGTTGCAGTCATTAATAGGGCAGGAAAGTGAAACTCTTTGTTCTTTATCTAGCTTTCGCAAAATTGATTTGCTTCTTCAGGATATGCTAAAATATGGTATCAGTAAATACAATGAAATTAAAATTAAATAGCATTGTATAAAACTAGTATAAAAACTTACAACATGAGGTTAATCCATTAAATTTTCAAATTTACAAAACATTAAAACTTAACTTATTAAAATTATCTAGTTATGTAAGTACAATATTTTAATTTTATTTAATTTTGTACAAATTCATTGTGACATTGATTATGTTGAAATTATACTGGTTACCCATATTGAAAGAGGAAGTTATTAAAAGGAAAATACCAGTATTGGTAAGTCAGTAACATATAGAGAATACATCATTTATATTTTTTAAATAACAAACATATAAAATCGGAATTTGGTATTTATTGAAGGTAAACTAAATGCAAGATCAAATACTTACCATGTCGGGATAGTATTATGAGGTTTTTTCCTGGTTTTTCCCTCATAATTTACTATGGAATCACTAACGGGAGAATTTTACTGTCATCATGGCATGTATTTGTCTTTTTAAAGACGAATTACATGTTATAATTTTTTCTGACGGATATTCTCACGTTAAAGTTGATTTCATGTAATCGAATGAACTATCTTATAAGTAAAGTCGTCCCAGGAACGCAACTCAACAATATTGGCAATATCATTTTAAAGTCGTCTACTTTAAAATGTATAATGTATGTCTGAATTGTCAATATAGATGAGTCAGATAAAATTAAATTATTAGAAGAATTTTTCACTAAGTAACAAAAACAAAATTTGTTTAATTTACTAATGTTTGTATTTTGAGAACGATTTCCGAAGTGGAAATTGAAACGTCAATAAATGTATTTTAACCTTTAATTGTGGCTTATTCCCATTTAAATATTAATTAATTTAAAATGCCACAAGAAAATAGCTTCAGAACAATATTAAGAAACCGTTATGGGCCCAGCGTTATTCAAAATTATCGGAGATTGGAAATTCTATACAAGAAACTGGCACATTGTCAAAATTCAATCAAATTTTTACGAAGATGTAGAGACAACAACCTAATACCAAAGGGCTTGAAGTTACGTCCAGCATATTCAAGCAGAAGGTTGAACAACATTCTACATAGAGCCAGCTTGTCCATGATCCGCGAACGGTTACAATATCATAGATCAAATTTATTTTTTGTTGAACAAGATATTGTAAGTATTGAAGATTTACTTTTCGATGTGATATCAAATTCTGATTTTGATCAAATTATTTTTAGTTTACATATAGTATATGAAAATTCATATATTAAACAAAGAGATATACATTTAAATAAATTTAATATTCTATTAGAACAAAACAGTATACACACTTTAGATAACCTAAATAGAAATAATGACATTTTAACGATAGTTGTCAATATATCAAATAGACATTTAAATGCAACGGAGAATTTAATACTGTCAAAGGGTCTAAACTTTGCTGTTACTCAGCCATCAATACCAAAATTAGACATAATAAGCTCAGTGGAAAAAATATCTCAATGTTTACCAACCCATGAAAAGGAAGAATACAGAGTATTATGTAAGCTTGAATTGGAAAAGTCTAATAAAATTGAACAAAACATAAGCAAAGAGGAACTAAAGTCTATAAGAACTTTAAAAAATGACGACTCCATAATCATCCTACCAGCAGACAAGGGGAATGCAACTGTGGTAATGGATATAATTCAATATGAAAACAAAATTAAAGATCTAATAATAAACGGACCTTACACAAAATTAACAAAGGATCCAACAAAACCTTTGGAAAACAAAATATATAGAACTTTATTCAAGTTTAAAGATTGTTTACCCAGTTATCAGAGAAGATTAATTACACCTCATTATAGTAAGACCCCTCATTTTTATGGAGTACCGAAAATTCATAAAACGAATATACCACTTAGACCCATTTGTAGTACCATGAATTCTCCTTGTAGTGAACTATCAAAATTTTTATTAAATATTTTAAAACCAATTGCAAATAAAAATGACACATTTATAAAAAATACACAACATTTTTTAAATAAATTATCAAATATTGAATTTAATTCAAATAATACTTTAGTAAGTTTTGACATAAATAGTTTATTTACGAATGTGCCATTAGATAAGACTTTAAATATAGTCAAGACAAAATTAGAGAGTGATGATACATTGGCAACTAGAACAAGACTAAATATATCAGCTATAATGGAGTTAATAACAGTATGTACTGATAATACATATTTTCAACTAAATAATGAATTCTATAAACAAAGTTTTGGACTAGCAATGGGCTCTAGTTTATCTCCATTATTAGCCGATATATTTATGGAAGATTTTGAAACAAATATTATTTCTAAACAAAATTTAAAACCCTCAGTATGGTGGAGATATGTAGATGATGTATTCTCAATATGGCCTCATGGATCAGAGTTGTTGGACACATTCCTAAATGATATAAACGATAAAGAGGAGACAATAACATTTACCATTTACATTTACCAAGGAATATAATAACACATTACCTTTTCTGGATGTTTTAATCTCTAAGAACGATACTGGATACGAAACTCAGGTGTATAGAAAACCAACACACACCAACAGATATTTAAATTTCAAATCAAATCACAATATTAATATTAAAAAGGGAATCATTAAATCCTTATACGATAGAGCCAAAATTACTTGTTCTAACGAAAATTCGTTCTTGGAGGAGAAACATTTGTTAACAACTGTTGTATTAAAAAATGATTATCCTTTATCGTTTATAAATAAGGAATTTTCAACAATCGATCGAATAGAACAAAACAACTTAGAACGAGATCCTACAGCATATACAAGGAATAATACGAGGAAAATAACAATACCATACATAAAAGGATTATCGGAAAAGCTTAAAAGGATAGGAAATAAATTCAACATTTCAACAACATTCAAAACAACAAACACGTTGAGATCTATTTTGTCCAAAACCAAACCTAACAATGAACAAGAAAGGACAAAGAATTGCATTTATAAAATACCTTGTGAATGCGATCAGTTTTATATAGGTGAAACATCAAGGCCATTAAATGTTAGAATAAGTGAACATCAATCCTATATTAAAAATAGAGAATTTGATAGATCTCAAATATGTAAACATGCATGGGATAATGAACATAGGGTTCAATGGAATGATTCAAATATAGTCCTAAAAGAAACTGATGGTAAAAAGAGAAAAATCAAAGAAGCGGCTCTAATTATGCTAAATGAGACCAATTGCGTCGCGAATTCCTCGGCAGAATGTAGTAGGATCTGGTTACCCATATTGAAAGAGGAAGTTATTAAAAGAAAAATACCAGTATTGGTAAGTCAGTAACATATAGAGAATACATCATTTATATTTTTTAAATAACAAACATATAAAATCGGAATTTGGTATTTATTGAAGGTAAACTAAATGCAAGATCAAATACTTACCATGTCGGGATAGTATTATGAGGTTTTTTCCTGGTTTTTCCCTCATAATTTACTATGGAATCACTAACGGGAGAATTTTACTGTCATCATGGCATGTATTTGTCTTTTTAAAGACGAATTACATGTTATGATTTTTTCTGACGGATATTCTCACGTTAAAGTTGATTTCATGTAATCGAATGAACTATCTTATAAGTAAAGTCGTCCCAGGAACGCAACTCAACAATATTGGCAATATCATTTTAAAGTCGTCTACTTTAAAATGTATAATGTATGTCTGAATTGTCAATATAGATGAGTCAGATAAAATTAAATTATTAGAAGAATTTTTCACTAAGTAACAAAAACAAAATTTGTTTAATTTACTAATGTTTGTATTTTGAGAACGATTTCCGAAGTGGAAATTGAAACGTCAATAAATGTATTTTAACCTTTAATTGTGGCTTATTCCCATTTAAATATTAATTAATTTAACTCATCATCAGGAACACTTGTGGAAGTTCAACTGAAATGAAATGCAGTTTAGTATTTGGTCATTATAACCAAAATAACAGCCAGGTACGCTAGCAGCGACATCTATACGAAGTAACAAGAAGAGGTCTCTGGACTTCACCACAAACTTCAACCGAAAAAAATATAATCACAAAAGGCAACAGAAGTACTCTCGTCAGCGCAGCCTATGTAAATGAACGTTTCTTGCTTCGGCAGGTGCGGTGGTATTACCGCTATGATGCTTTACAAATTCCCAAATTGCCAAGTTTTTGAAACGGAATGGGAATGAAATGTAACATATCCATTTTTATTTTATAAACTTAAATATGTAAATAAACTGAACATGTAAATAAAATTTATTTCAATACAATTTTGTGCTCAATTTTTACTATTGAAAAAACTCATCTTTTTGGAATTTTTATCTCGTTAATGATCGCTGCGTCGAAGAATTCAGGTTTGTATGAGCATAACTGCTACTTGTGAACAAGAATCGGCTATACTGTACGGCATCTTGTGGTTAAGTCTGCTATAGAAAAGCACAAATAAATGTACTAATTATACATTCTATGATTTCTGATAAGAAAATGTAAATTATACGGGCAGTTTTCGGGAGCCGCTGAGTAATACATATTTTAAAATAACTGTTTGTTCTTAATCTTCTTCATTTTAGAATCTTGACAGAGACAAGGGTTTCCTGCCAAAACGTTGATTTCTATGGAAAATAAAATCTAGTTCCACATGTAATATAATTTATTGAACCTAAACCCAAGAAAAACTAATTTTATATTAAATATTGTACGGTTCAAGAAACTCAAAACTATAATATATATATATATATATATATATATATATATATATATATATATATATATATATATATATATATATATATATATACATATATAATAATATACATATATAATAATATACATATATAATTTTATTTTTAAATAGATAATACACAAATTACCGACACAAAATACATTGACCGAAGAGTAATATGAATTAGGCTAGAAATTTATTAATATACGTTTCAGGTTTGTAGATCTTGTACCTGATACCTGAATAATATTCATATACTATATAACACTAGCATACAACCTTTAACAAATAAATCTAAAACAAATAGATTATATTTAAAGTTTACGTGCTGTATCTATTTGCCCTTAGAAAAATCTAGAAGGACCGAATAAAACAAGAGTCTATTAATTCGTTATGCATTTTAAAGGTTATTGTGATAAAATGCAAATATATCCTGGGTATAAAACTAGCTTTATGCAATTTCAGGATTTACCAGTAACATTAGAAAGCACTTCAAAAATTTTGTAAAACTTCCTATTAAAAAATTAAAATTTACAAGTTTTTTATAGCTTTAACCCAAACCCAAAACAATTACTATTTGTCATGTGCTTCCAAAGAAATTAATCTGACCTATAACTTACTATGTCATATCCAATAACTCCCAGCAAAGCGTCATTTATTCGGGGTCCCAACAATCATAAAAGCAATTGTAGAACATAAATTATGGCTAAATAAAAAGCTTAATTTGCCAGTTCTTATAAGCAGTAGTCGTGTTTTAGTGTAATCAACTTTAACGCCTTTATTTCTAGGTATTTAGTAGAGTATTTTTAGTGTTTGAATTATTTACCTCTTACTAATGCGGTAAATTAAATTCTATGGTGCCCATAATGCAATGCTAGCGTAACCATAACGTAGAGATATCTCAGACTACGAAAAAGCTCATCAAATCCTATAAAAATTAATACAGGTGTAAGACAAGAGCATTTCTTGTCTGATATTTTATTTAAATTGGTTTTTATGGTAAATTATTAGACTTATTTGTACTAACGACGATACTACAATATACTTATTTAATAACTTCTGTTCTGATATCTTAATTTTGATCAATAATATAAGCAATTAATTATAAAATTAATGATTTATTAGACATCATTATTTTCTTATTATTTACTATTTACTATTTTACTATTATATGACTTCAAAATTAAATTTTCAATATCTTTGAGGTACATCCAGCTAATTAAAAGTTTTCCTAGTCATAAGATAGTTTATAAATACAATCTTTTGTTCTTTCTTGTTTTTTATTATGTTTGGTTTCAAATAAAATATATGTGAATGTGTTTGTTAATAAAATGCTGAATTTATTTCTTATCCTTTTAAATATTTTTGATAACCCATTGATATATAATGGTATTGTTATTTTCCTCGTATTGTGTCTTTTAAAAGCTGTAGGACCCCGTTTAATGTTGTTTTGTTCAATTTTCTCTAAAATTCCTTCCAAAGGCTAATCATTTTTTTACTAAAACAGATTATCATCCCAATTACAGTATACATTTTCTGTAAATGTCGAAACAAAAGATTCCCAATAATTGAAATGCAACTCCTAAAACCAGCCTTCACCTTCACCACCACGCAAAAATTCCATTAGACAAAAATTTCAGTGCCTAACTGTCAGTAAAATAACAAATTTTCAACAGAAAATTAAGAGGAATCACAACCAGTTATTCTTTAAAGGCCAAGGCAAAAGTATTGTTTTTTTATTTAATGAAAGAAGGTGTTATATATATATATATATATATATATATATATATATATATATATATATATTGATACGATTAGGGTTTATAGAAAATAATTTATAAGTTATATACTACATAATATTAGATATTTGGTTGTTTTAAATAAATTATATACTAGAGAATTTAATAAAAATATATTTATGTGAGGGCATTTTAAGAAATTAGCATATAATAATTGTAAAAACTTGTATTTTAATATTGTAAATATATATAAGTGAGCCATGTGCTTAGGCAACCAAAAATACTCTCGGAGATTGACAGATATTTATACTCTGAAGTGACGTTTAAGAATATTTACGAATATAAAGTGGGTTATAATAATATATTGTTTGAAATGTGTATTTTATTAAATTAGAATGTTAAGTTACTAATTTAATTATATATTCTGATCTGAAAAGCCTAAATGTAAACAAAATTATTAATAGAAAAGAATGGAATTCTCTGGATCTCCGGAGATGGCCATGTTTGCGAAATGGTTTGTTCCAGAAAATTCAGACATGTATTAAATAGAACTGAATAGAACATGATATCTTACGAGATGGTTCTAGAAAATCCAAAAACATATAAATACCCGTGATTTGGATTCAAGATTGCAGTTTTTGAGTTTTATCATGAAAGTTAGTTAGAAGATAGATACATTTACTTAGTGAAGTCAGTTTTTGGGCAGTTTTTAGAAGTTTTTAGTCTGAAGTCAGGCAGTTTTTGAAAGTTTTTAGTCAGAAAAGTTGTAGATAGTGCAGTCAGAAGAGTTTTTGCCAGTTTATTATGAGAGTTTATTATGAAAGTTAGTTAGAAGATAGAAACATTTACTAAGTGAAGTCAATTGTTCAGAATTTTCAAGGGAAGACAGTTTTTAGTAAGAAAGTCAAGTTTTTAGAAGTTTTTAGTCAGAAGTCAGGCCAGTTTATGATGAAAGTTAGTAGAGTGAAGTAAATTGTTCAGAATTTTCAAGACAGTCAGTGAATCAGTTACAAATAGTCAAATTGTTTAATATAGTGAGTTAAATGAAGATTAAAAATTATGCATATAATTTAATGCACATTTATAATTATACACAAATAATTATTGAAGATAAAAAAAGGTATATTGGAAGAAATTAAATTATATTATGGTTGGAGATTAGTATAAATCAACTTATAATAATTGGATATTGGTATATTGAAAAGAAGAATAAATATAAATGCTGTTTGCTGGTTTGGTTGGTGGTGTATACATGCTGGTGAAGAAAACTATATCTTAAATTGGTAGAAGCTGATAATTGGAAAAAGAAATTTCACAAAAACAAGGATAACCGAAGTACGAAGACTTTCAGTGGTAATTAGAATATATATAGTGGAAAACAGTTCATTTAGGCATTCAGTGAAAGAAAGGTACAAAATTTTGTTAATATAATTTAGTTAGTGTCATAACAATTTCAATTTTGAAGATAGTTTGTTTAAATTTTAGATTGTCTATAGAATTTAATTAGTTTTATAAGAATATCAGTTTAAAGATAGTTTATTTTAAATTTACATTGACTAGGTTAGATATATATGTGTGTTTCATAATAGTTATAATAAAGATAATTTAAAAAAGTACTTACAAGCTAATTCTTTGAGAACCGCGATAAAAACCCTATATATTATTAAAAATACTCATTGCTCATCATTCAAACAAAAAACACATCATAACAATTTGGCGCCCAACGTGGGGCTCTCTATTTAAAAGAATTAGTTTGGGAAGATAAGTGCTCTCATATAATTAAATTAATTATCAGTAGAAAGAAAAAATTATAGATTTTATTTTTAATTATATTTGAACAAGTAAAGTCTCAAAATGTCTCAAGGAAAGAAAGGTACAAGAAGCAAAAAGAATGAAGAAGATGTGGAAGTAGAAACACAACCTATACAAGAGGAGAGTTTAGTTCAAGTTCCACAAGATACTGCAGAAATGAATCCAGAAAGAGAGGAAAATGTCAATATGGCAGCTTTGATGTCATTAATGATGCAGATGAACAAGACAATGGAAGAGAATTCAAAAGAAATCAAAGAAGACATGAAAAAAATGGAACAGAAAATGGAAGAGAATACAAAAAAATTGGAAGAGAATTCAAAAGAAGTCAAAGAAGACATGAAAAAAATGGAACAGAAATTGGAAGAGAATTATAGAAAATTAGAAAAGAAAATAGAAGATAATAATAATAAAATTGTAAAACAAATGGATAAAAAACTTGAAGCTGCAGAGAAAAAAGTAGCAAATGAAATAAAAAGTATACGGAATGACTACAAGAAAAGGATAGACAATGAGAGGACAGAAGTAAAGAGGATTATTCAAGATAATAAGATAGATATAGAACAGAAAATAGAGTTACAGAAATGTAACTTAGAAGTAAAAATTAACGAAGACAGGAGAAACACAGAAGAAAAATTAGACGATATACAACAAAATATCCAAATAAATTGTAATCAAATAAGAAATGTGGAACAGAGAATAGATGATATTTCACAAATGAGAGACATAGGGAGACCTTACTTAAATTTAACAAATGAGACTGGGATTAAATTCTCTGGTAATATAAAAAATTTGCATCCTAGAGTATACATAAATAGTTTAAAACATAAATTAAGATTTGTGAATAATATTAATGATATTAAAGATTATATTAGAATGACATTAAATGACAATGCAGCAACTTGGTTTGCTAGTATTGAAAATGATTTAGATAATTTTCAAACATTTGAAAATAAATTTTTAAATTATTATTGGGGTGAACTAGAGCAAGCCAAGTTTAGAGAAATTCTATATTTTGGAAAGTATAATCAAAATTTAAAATCAAATATGGTAGATTATGCATTGAAATTGATAACAGTTGCAAAATATTTAGAACCACCACTTAGAGAGGATGAAACAGTCTTAAATGTATCTAGACATTTTGATGCTGATGTTGTGCAAACCGTAACTGTACAAAATATTCAAACAATAGATAGTTTTATTAATTTTATTCAAAGAATACAAAGAGGCAATATGACAAGTAATAATAACAACAGAAAAAACAATAATAACTTTCAATATAATAAAAATGATAATCAACAATCATATAATAATTATAGATATGGTAATAGTTTACAAAATTTTAATAATAATAACAGTAATCCAAATAGACAGAACTTTAATAATAATACTAGTTATAATAGACAAAATTTTAATAATAATACTAATTATAATAGACAACATTTTAATAACAGTACTAATAATAATAGACAAGATTTTAATAATAGAAGAAATACAGAGCGACCTAACTATAACAGACAGGTAAATTGTGTTCGAAGGAATAGAAGCTGCGAAGACAGGGAACGAAGTAGTACAAGGCAGGAAAATGTGAGTAGAAGTCATAGTAGGGAAAGACATAGGACATCAGATCCAAGTGGTCAGATACAATCTGACAATTCTAATAATCAAAATTTTGTGCAGTAAACTTTCTGAATTACAAGTTAGGCCATTGCTATTATGAAAAACCTTCTGAATTTATTTCTCTAGATGAAGATAAAATTATTGAATCTATTAATTTAATTTATATAAATGCTTTGGCCAAAAATAAAATGATTAAGATTATGATAGATACTGGTTCAGAAAGTACTTTAGTCTCGGAGAATTTTATTTTTAATACATTAAAATTATCAGATATAATAAAGATTCCAAAAATTAAAATTGTTGGTGCAAATAATAAGAAGTTGGGTGAAATTGATAAACTAGCCAATTTTAAAATTAATATTCTTAATAAAGAAATTAATATGCAAGGATTTATTGTCAAGGATTTATGTGTTGATATATTAATGGGAAATGATGAATTGGAAAAGAAGAAAGTAAAGATAGATTTTGAAAAAAAAATGGTAACTTTGGAAGGGCAAATAATTAAATTTATGCAGAAAGATGAGGTGGAAGAAGGAATAAGAGTTGATAGGATATTATTAAAAGAAAATAATGATGTTTATGAAGAAGAAATGTATTTTGATGATAGGGAAATGTCCCAAAAGAATGTAAAGAATAATTATTGTAGTGAATATTTAAGGAATGGAAATTTTAAGCAGATGGATGCCTACGAGGCGGAGTGCGTAAAATTGGAAGCAAGGAATAATGAGTACATAATGAAGAATAATTTTATTTGTAAAGAAGAAGATATAATGAAAGTTTTAAATTGCCCTGAAGAATATAAATCAATAGTCATTTCCATATTGCAGCAACACAAGGGACTTGTCAATAAAGAAAATAGAATTGCACAAAATTATATCCATAGTATAAAAGTTAAAGAAGAAAAAGATTTTAAAACAAAATCATACCCAATACCATATAAATACAGAGAAGAAGTAAACAAAACAATTAATAATATGTTAGAAGATGGGATCATTGAGAAGGCAGACACACGTTTTATTAACCCCATAGTAGTAGTACGAAAAAGATCAGGTGAAATCAGGTTATGTTTGGATGCAAGGAATATTAACAAGATTACTGAAAAGCAATTTGAAGCACCAATGAGTATAGATGGAATATTAGGAAGAATTACAGGAATGTCATTTTTCACTAAAATCGATTTACAGCATAGTTTCTGGTTAATACCTCTAGAAAGAAAAAGTAGACAGTATACAGGATTTCAGATAGATAGATTAGTATATCAATTCAAAGTAGTACCAGTTGGACTTCAATCATCTTGCAGTGTTCTATGTAGATGTCTTCATGATATTTTGGATCAATATGAACATTTTGTAATTCACTACATTGGTGATATATTAATTGTTTCTTAAACGGCTGAAGATCATGAGAAACACCTAAAAATTATAATAAACAGATTAGATAAAGTTGGACTTAAAATAAATCAAGAAAAATGTACAATTTTTCAAAAAGAAGTAATATATTATAAACTTAACACTAATTATAAAAATACTAACAGCTTACTGATATATCCATTTTATTCAATAGACTTGATTTGTTAAATAGATGGTAGATTTCATTGTTGTGAATAAATTTGACATCATACTTGTTGAATTTTGTACATGTGGAAATTGTTGCTACCCTAAAAATCATAATTTGGGGTTAGATACAGAATTAATACTATAAATGTCTTTCTAAAAATAATATGGAAAGTGTAAAACTTACGATTCATATAGATGAAAGCCTTGTGAACGGAAATCTTGTCTATAAATAAACAGAATACAAAATAATTATAGAACCTTACATTAGTTGTTTTTAATTTTTGACATAGCCTCCATTTTCATTGCTCCAATTGACATGACAGTTTGACCATAGAATAGCCGAACTGTGCTACGTTGTTCTCTGTTTTGACATAGACAGCGAACAGGGATGTATTTAACACATTTTAAATAAAAAAAAAAATTGAATTATTAATTTATTAAATTTAATAAGGTATGAGAAAATTAATATTTAAAAAAATAATAAGTAAATTATTTATTTTAAATATTATTTTGGGGTATTGATACGATTAGGGTTTATAGAAAATAATTTATAAGTTATATACTACATAATATTAGATATTTGGTTGTTTTAAATAAATTATATACTAGAGAATTTAATAAAAATATATTTATGTGAGGGCATTTTAAGAAATTAGCATATAATAATTGTAAAAACTTGTATTTTAATATTGTAAATATATATAAGTGAGCCATGTGCTTAGGCAACCAAAAATACTCTCGGAGATTGACAGATATTTATACTCTGAAGTGACGTTTAAGAATATTTACGAATATAAAGTGGGTTATAATAATATATTGTTTGAAATGTGTATTTTATTAAATTAGAATGTTAAGTTACTAATTTAATTATATATTCTGATCTGAAAAGCCTAAATGTAAACAAAATTATTAATAGAAAAGAATGGAATTCTCTGGATCTCCGGAGATGGCCATGTTTGCGAAATGGTTTGTTCCAGAAAATTCAGACATGTATTAAATAGAACTGAATAGAACATGATATCTTACGAGATGGTTCTAGAAAATCCAAAAACATATAAATACCCGTGATTTGGATTCAAGATTGCAGTTTTTGAGTTTTATCATGAAAGTTAGTTAGAAGATAGATACATTTACTTAGTGAAGTCAGTTTTTGGGCAGTTTTTAGAAGTTTTTAGTCTGAAGTCAGGCAGTTTTTGAAAGTTTTTAGTCAGAAAAGTTGTAGATAGTGCAGTCAGAAGAGTTTTTGCCAGTTTATTATGAGAGTTTATTATGAAAGTTAGTTAGAAGATAGAAACATTTACTAAGTGAAGTCAATTGTTCAGAATTTTCAAGGGAAGACAGTTTTTAGTAAGAAAGTCAAGTTTTTAGAAGTTTTTAGTCAGAAGTCAGGCCAGTTTATGATGAAAGTTAGTAGAGTGAAGTAAATTGTTCAGAATTTTCAAGACAGTCAGTGAATCAGTTACAAATAGTCAAATTGTTTAATATAGTGAGTTAAATGAAGATTAAAAATTATGCATATAATTTAATGCACATTTATAATTATACACAAATAATTATTGAAGATAAAAAAAGGTATATTGGAAGAAATTAAATTATATTATGGTTGGAGATTAGTATAAATCAACTTATAATAATTGGATATTGGTATATTGAAAAGAAGAATAAATATAAATGCTGTTTGCTGGTTTGGTTGGTGGTGTATACATGCTGGTGAAGAAAACTATATCTTAAATTGGTAGAAGCTGATAATTGGAAAAAGAAATTTCACAAAAACAAGGATAACCGAAGTACGAAGACTTTCAGTGGTGATTAGAATATATATAGTGGAAAACAGTTCATTTAGGCATTCAGTGAAAGAAAGGTACAAAATTTTGTTAATATAATTTAGTTAGTGTCATAACAATTTCAATTTTGAAGATAGTTTGTTTAAATTTTAGATTGTCTATAGAATTTAATTAGTTTTATAAGAATATCAGTTTAAAGATAGTTTATTTTAAATTTACATTGACTAGGTTAGATATATATGTGTGTTTCATAATAGTTATAATAAAGATAATTTAAAAAAGTACTTACAAGCTAATTCTTTGAGAACCGCGATAAAAACCCTATATATTATTAAAAATACTCATTGCTCATCATTCAAACAAAAAACACATCATAACATATATATATATATATATATATATATATATATATATATATATATATATATATATATATATATATATATATATATATAGTAAACTCTTAAATATTGGGGAAATCTGCAAGAAATACTCTAATGTGTATCAATTGTTTCGCCGAAAGTTTTCGCCAAAGAGAATTAATTTGGCTTCTTCAGGGCTGAAAGAGAATAAATTATAATTAGCTACCATATATTATCTATTAAAACATTATTGATCTTACCGTAACTTAGAATTGTAGAGTTAGAATATTAAAAAACTTTGCTAGTAACATAGTGGTGTTTTTTGTTACTATGTGCAAAAAAAGTTTTTTATAAGGATTGAAATGTATGGTAGCTTCGAACTTGACACGTAAAGGCTTACCCAAGGTTAATCGAAAAACCAAATGCAACTACATTTAAAAGGAGGTAATTCTTTGAAATGTCGGCAATAACTAAATTTTTGATTTTTAGATAGTTAAAAGTGAGGTTCTGTTTTAGCCACAACGCAAGCGCTGACAACTTCATTAGTTCGTATGAATCTTTATGTCGTTAAGGTTCATTGGTAAAAAACGAATGAATTTAAATCCCAGTAAAGGGAAATATTATTTTGATTTTCTTTATTTAATTATATTATATTGTTCATGTATTATTAAGTCTTATTGAGACGTATCTAAGAAAAGCAAGGGAATGTTATATATTTTTTGTTAATGAAAATTAATTATAAAGGTATGTTAGTTGTTAATGGATATATCAGTCAAGTTAGTAATCTGTGATATAGTATTGTTCTTGGTATCTGATTTAAGTAACAGGTGGTATATATCGCTTAGATTCTTGATGTCACTCTTAACATTAATGGAGAAATCGTTAAGGAAAATATAAGACATTTCAATGAACTCTCTTTTAGATTTATTGTTCTCACGGTGGAGAATTGTGGTGTTAGTATAGTCCATGAGATGACCAGTGGAATGGACATGTTTGGCTAATGCACAACGGTCAGGGTGAAGTCGAGAATCACTTTTGTGTAGTGTAATACGTGATTTCAATAATTGAGATGTTTGACCGATGTAGGAATTGTTGCAAGAGAGACATGGAATGTTGTAGACAATATTACTAAGCCTATCTATGGGAGTCTTATCTTTTATCTTAGAATAAAGATTATTAATAGATAGATGTAGATCAGCCCTAACAATTAATAATCTTTATTCTAAGATAAAAGATAAGACTCCCATAGATAGGCTTAGTAATATTGTGTACAACATTCCATGTCTCTCTTGCAACAATTCCTACATCGGTCAAACATCTCAATTATTGAAATCACGTATTACACTACACAAAAGTGATTCTCGACTTCACCCTGACCGTTGTGCATTAGCCAAACATGTCCATTCCACTGGTCATCTCATGGACTATACTAACACCACAATTCTCCACCGTGAGAACAATAAATCTAAAAGAGAGTTCATTGAAATGTCTTATATTTTCCTTAACGATTTCTCCATTAATGTTAAGAGTGACATCAAGAATCTAAGCGATATATACCACCTGTTACTTAAATCAGATACCAAGAACAATACTATATCACAGATTACTAACTTGACTGATATATCCATTAACAACTAACATACCTTTATAATTAATTTTCATTAACAAAAAATATATAACATTCCCTTGCTTTTCTTAGATACGTCTCAATAAGACTTAATAATACATGAACAATATAATATAATTAAATAAAGAAAATCAAAATAATATTTCCCTTTACTGGGATTTAAATTCATTCGTTTTTTACCAATGAACCTTAACGACATAAAGATTCATACGAATTAATAATGAAGTTGTCAGCGCTTGCGTTCTGGCTTAAACAGAACCTCACTTTTAACTATCTAAAAATCAAAAATTTAGTTATTGCCGACATTTCAAAGAATTACCTCCTTTTAAATGTAGTTGTATTGAGTTTTTCGATTAACCTTGGGTAAGCCTTTACGTGTCAAGTTCGAAGCTACCATACATTTCAATCCTTATAAAAAACTTTTTTTGCACATAGTAACAAAAAACACCACTATGTTACTAGCAAAGTTTTTTAATATTCTAACTCTACAATTCTAAGTTAGGGTAAGATTAATAATGTTTTAATAGATAATATATGGTAGCTAATTATAATTTATTCTCTTTCAGCCCTGAAGAAGCCAAATTAATTCTCTTTGGCGAAAACGTTCGGCGAAACAATTGATACACATTAGAGTATTTCTTGCAGATTTCCCCAATATTTAAGAGTTTACTATTTAACTAATCTGCAAAGATTAAATTTCTTTTCTATATATATATATATATATATATATATATATATATATATATATATATATATATATATATATATATATATATATATATAAATATATATACATATATAGTAACCTTGATCTAACAAAGTGACATCTTAAATTTATTACAAGCTGAACAAATAGACCATCAGATAGTAAGGACAATTAATGAAATTAACAAGAACAACAATACCAGAGTTATAATGCCAACAGGGGAAACAGAATGCATAGAACTAAAAGGGGGAATCCGCCAAGGAGACTCGCTCAGCCCATTGTTATTCAATATGGTGATGAATCAAATAATTCACGAAGTAAGAAAACGACACGGATACCACATGGGAGCGCATAAAATCACGATACTATGCTATGCCGATGATGCAGTACTAATTGCTGATAACGGAGATAACCTACAAAGGCAGCTCCGCACCTTCAATATCACAGCAAACAAACTTAATATGAGAATATCAGTAGAAAAAACTAAATGTATAGTGATCAGTAAAAAGCCGCGTAGATGCAAACTAGAAATAGACGGCAAAATTGTAGAACAAGTAATGAAATTCAATTACCTAGGAGTAGAGATCACTAGTGACAGGGATATAAGAACAGAGACCACAAGGGAAGCATCAAAAGCAAGAGTAAGTGGTTGCCTCCAAGAAACCATATTAAGAAACAAATATCTGACCACGGAAAGCAAAATGAAAGTATACAAGACAACAGTAAGACCAATCCTAACATATGCAGCGGAGACAAGGACCGATACAAGAAAGATAAAACAACAAATCAACAATATCGAAATGAAAGTATTAAGACCAATAGCGGGCATATCAGTAAGAGAGAAAAAAACCAACAGAAGTATACGCGAACAATGCAAAATTCAAAATATTAACAGGTGGATAAAAACAAGAAAAAAAAAGTAGAACGAACATGTAAACCGAATGGGACCAGAGAGATTAGCGAACATCTGTACAAACAACAAGCCCAATAGTAGAAGATCCGTTGGAAGGCCAACAAAAATGTGGAAAGATAATGTACAGTCAACAACGACTGAAACAGAATAAGAGGCAGACAAACAGGAGTAATCCTAGTAGCGCGAAGAAGAAGAAGAAGAAGAAGATCTAACAAAGGTTGGCCCACTCCAAATCGTACCATGTCATTTTTATTAAAAGAACTAGAAGACCACCCTTAGACTATATGTAAAATTCCTTTAGACGTACTGTTAGTGAATAGTCATGAGAACTGCTTAGGTTCTGTTTTATAGATAGAATATAAATTAAGGTTCTAGTTATTTATAAAACACTTTTTGTAGTGATTTCAAGAAAATAACATATTACACTATATTTTTTTATTGTATTAGTATTTTTATACAGACAGGTATATAAATCAATCAACATACACAAATAAGTTATGTAACCGGCTCTGGACTGAAATGTTTTCTAGCTGATGCCCTTCTGGTAAGTGCATTAGCTGTTTAATTGCAGTATATTTCCCAGTAATCTGAAATCCATACCAACGTTCTGCCAGTCTATCAAGTTTCTCTCGGTATTTCTATACTAGTCTATGGCTTAGGATTGCCCAATGGCTGCACCACTATTGAATACTCTTGCGTCTGAAACTTATGCAGTTTTAGACGCATCTATGAACCAGGTATAAACCAGCACTCTGGGCTGAGCACAATGGGCCCAATACGTGTTAACTACTGAGCATAGGTTTGATATTTCTTGCCAAGGTGGTCGACGGTTTTCCTCTTTCCATTTTCGGATTTTCTGTATAACTGGATCTCCCTTTTGTTCTTCCCTTATCTTAGTAGGCGTCCAGTCGTCGTTGACCATCGTCGTTCTTAGCACTGCTGCTTCCTTGGATTCCGTTTTGTTGCAGTGAGAACACTCTGCTGAGCATGGCCTTCTAGAAAGAGAATCAGCGTTTCTGTGGCTAACTCCGGCCCGGTGCTCAATCTTAAAATCGTATTCTTGGAGTCGTTCGATCCACCAGGCTATCTGACCCTCTGGATTCTTAAACTGCATCAACCACTTAAGGGCGGCATGGTAGGTTCGGATTAGAAACTTTCTGCCATAGAGGTATTGATAGAAGTGCTCTACTGATTTAACTACTGCTAGAAGTTCTCTTCTCGTGACGCAATAATTCCGCCTAGGTTTTGAAAGAACTTTACTAAAATATCCGAGGACTCGTTCCTGTCCTCCTTGAATCTGAGACAGCACTCCTTTAATTCCTACATTACTTGCATCTGTATCTAAGATGAACTCTCCTTCTGGCAGTAGATACCCTAAAATTGATGCTGTTATTAATTGCTTTTTCAAGGTCTCAAAGGCATTTTGGCAGTCTGTATCCCAGCGGTAATCTCTTGCTTCCTCCGTAAGTCGCGTTAATGGCTTAGCGATATCTGCAAACTTCTTAATAAACCTTCGGTAGTAAGTACATAGTCCAAGAAAACTTCTCACTTGGTGTTTGTCAGTTGGTTTTGGCCATTCCTTAATGGAATCGATTTTTCCCTTATCCACGGCCACTCCTTCTTTACTGACTATATGACTCAGATAATTGACTTTACCTTGAAATATCTGGCACTTCTTGGGTTTAGCATCAATTGGGCAGCTTTAAGTTGATTAAAAACGTTCTCTAAATTCCTCAAATGATCTTCAAATGTCTCCCCCAAGACGATTATGTCATCTAAATAAACCAAGATAACCCTCTCAACACATTTTCCATAAGCCTCTCAAATGTCGCAGGAGCATTACAGAGTCCAAATGGCATAACGTTGAATTGCCACAATCCAGATCCTGTGGTGAAGGCTGTCTTTTCTTTATCTACTGGGTCCATTTCTACCTGCCAGTATCCAGACTTCAAATCCAATGTAGGAAACAATTTACTTCCAGCCAATGTATACAATGTGTCATCGATCCGAGGCAGAGGATAACTATCTTTCTTGGTAACGTTGTTCAGCAAACAGTAATCCACACAGAACCTCGTAGTTCCGTCTTTCTTCTTAACCAGGACCACCGGAGAGACCCATGGGCTCGTAGAAGGTTCTATCACCCCGTCTTGGCTTAGCATTACCAGTATCAATTTTATGCTTAACAACGGTAGTTCTTCCCGTCTTTCCTCCTTTCGGTACGAAAATATCACGATACTGCCGAAGAAATTCCCTTAATTTCTTTTTCTCAATCTGATTCAGAGACTGTCCTGCAACTGCAACCATTTGGTCGAATTTGTCGTTGGAATTATCAGATGTTGTCGCCTGACGGATTATGGATGTCACAGGTACACAAGTTTGTCTACTTTTGTCTTTTTCTTTATGGTCACTGGGTAGTCGTTAACATTGATAAGTCTCACAGGAATTTCCTTAGCCGAAGTCACCAATTCCTTTCCAATTATGATTCCACGGCCAACCTCATCGTCGTGGTTTCAAGGCTCCATCATAACAGGTCTCCCTTCGTCCACAATTCCCTGTAGCTGCGCTACTATGATCGTTTCGCTTCTCGCAGGCACGACTGTATCTTCTTTAATGGCTGCTTGCACAGTGTTGTCATTATGTGTATGGAGAAATACCTCCTCGTTACCAACTTTGATTACCTTATTCTTAAAATCCAATTGGAATCCATGCGTATTCATTACGTCCATTCCTAATATAACGTCCTCTTCGATGTCAGCAACTATAACAGTATGGACGAACTTTTCTGCTCCAATTCCCAATTGTACCTGGATTTCTCCATGAATGTTGGCATTTTCACCTGTAGCGGTCCGAAGTCGCAACCTCGTTGGTAACAGTTTCTTACGGCTGTTTATAACTGTCGGGCGTATAATGGTTCTGGTCGCTCTGGTATCCACCAACAACATATGCCTTCTACCATTTATTTCTCCATCTACATATACACTATCTTCACGACACTTCAAAGAAGCTATAAGTATAAGAGGGTCTTTGGAAGAGTTCCGGGTTGAAGCTGCCCCCTAAGGCTGACTCGTTCTGGTTTTCCTGATGGTGAGTTTCTTGATTTTATGGTCTTCTTTTTCTTGCATGTAATACTTTTAATCATATTAACGAGCTGGTCAAGTTTATCTTCATCTCCTTCTTCTTTTACAGTGCTAACTTTACTGTATCCTCCAGAGGTCTGCGTAGCTGACTCGTATTCGAGGGCGGAGGATAAGACATCAACCAGCGTCTTGTGACGAGCTAATCGTAGTGTTCTCTGCATTTCATGATCACGAAGACCATCAATACACGTTTGAACGGCCAATTTTTCCATCATGTCTTCGGGGGCTGTTGGATAAGCATATCGTACTAATCTGGCAATGTCTACCTCATATTCTTGAAGAGCCTCATCTTTCTTTTGTCTTCAATTTTTAAGCTGCGACTGATATACATGCTTCAAATGTTCGTGGCCATATCGCATAACCTCTTCTTGAGTTGTTCGAAATCATCGGTCTCCTCTACGGCTATGGTCTGAAGCACATCTAAGGCATCGAAGAGCGATAGTCAGATTTACAGCCTTTTCTTTTTCAGACCATCCATTCGCTCTTGCACCTGATTCGAACTGTTTCATGTAGTTGTTCCATGACGATTTTCCGTCGAAAGTTGGGACTTTCACATGGACAGAACCTCCACTTCCTTCAAATTTTGGCCGTATTTCCAACTTACATTTCGTCTCGTCTTCTTTTGTCTCTATTGTAATCGGGTTGTTTCCTCTCTCTGCTGTCCCTGTTTCTTCCATCATTCTTTCCATCTCTTTCATCTTTTCTTCGAAGGCCGACATATCGGCAGCAACTTGGTTATTTAACGAAGATATTCTATCGTCGAGGGCAGACATCTCAGAAGTTACTTTAGAAATGTTAGCAGAAACTTTACTTTCCAGAGACGAAATCTCGTTAAAAACTTGTTTTCTGTTGACACGATGTCACCAGAAACTTTGGCTACATCAGAAGAAACTTTCGAAATATCGTCAGAAACTTTGTTCTCTAATGATGCGATGTCGCCGGACACTTTCGAAATCGACGAGAGGACAGCATCTTCAAATATATAAGTCTCTGGATCTAGACCATCTTGCTCCAAAGCGTTCTTTAGTCGTTGGACTAACCCAGCCTTTTTTCTGGTAGAAGGTAATTCTCTATCCTCGAGATGTCTTCTTAAATTCGTCACTGTGAGTTCATAAATCGTAGTCATTTTCGCAATTTATTTTATGTATTCCACTATTCTGACACCATTTGTTATGATTTTATTTAACTGTTATGTCTTTATTTAATTTATAATTATTTATATTTTCTTTATTAATTCTTTACTAATTTATTATATTGTTCTTTAATTAATTCTAATTTATTAAAAAGCACGATAATTTATATCAACAATTTATTTGGTTAATAATTACATAATTTATGTATCCGAACGCTACAATTAAATCGCGACCGCGAATCTTCAAAACTAACCGTTCATCCATATAAAATGTTTCATTTATATACATAAACTGCCATTATCTCGAAAAGTCGACAATCCTCTCAACCAGACTGAGCGGTGAAAACGGTAACGGCAAACTCGATTTCCCTTCGACTCGTCTCCAGAAGTTTCGAACTGTTGCTTTTATAACAAAGGGTGTTGTCAGGTAGGCATTACGTAGAAAATACTCGAATAAATAAGCATATTAGTGATAAACATGTTTACCGTTCTGAGTCATACGACACGTCACCATCTATGGTAACAGTACAATTCGTTTTACGATTAGTAAGTTTGAAACCCAGTTTTTATTATTGGATAACACGCGGCCAAATAGACCACATTCAGCATGTACTGAAGAAAATATAGCGGCGGTAACGGATAGTGTTTTCGACAATAATGAAGAATCGATTCGTCACCGTTCTCAGTAGCTTGGCTTGTCATATGCAACAACGTGGCGTATTTTACGTAAGGATCTTGGTTTAAAAGCATACAAAATTCAATTAGTGCGAGAGCTGAAGCCGACCGACCCTCCGAGTCGTCACAGGTTCAGTCGATGGGCTCTTTATAAGCTTTCAGAAGATCCACTGATATCGAGAAAAATTTTGTTTTCAGATGAAGCCCATTTTTGGCTTAATGGGTACGTTAATAAACAAAATGCCTGTATTTGGGGTGATGAACAACCCAAAGAGGTTCAAAAGTTGCTATTACACCCTGAAAAAACAACTGTTTGGTGTGGTTTATGGGCTGGTGGAATTGTTGGTCCATATTTCTTTAAAACAGAGGCCGGTCAGAATGTTACTGTGAATGGAGACCGATATCGTGCCATAACGAACTATTTGGTACCTGAAATTGAAGTTCGTGGTCTCGGCGACATTTGATTTCAACAAGATGGCGCCACTTGCCTTACAGCCCATAAAAGCACGGCTTTACTGCGAGAACGATTCAATGAACAAATTATTTCACGCTTTGGACCAGTGAATTGGCCACCTAGATCCTGTGACATCTCACCTCTAGACTCTTTCTTTTGGGGCTACCTAAAGTCCAAAGTCTGCATGAATAAACCAGATACGATTGAGGCATTGGAAGCCAATATTACTCGAGTCTGCTGAAATACCAATCGAAATAATGGAACAAGTCATCGAGAATTGGAAATTCAGAATTAACCAACTTAATCGTAGTCATGGCCAACATTAAAAAAAAATTATCTTTAAGAAGTAATTGTAAAGAAGGTTACTTTTGTATGATAATAAATATTTTCAAATAAAATTAATTTATTTCATTGTTTTTTCTTGTTGTACCTCTAAATTAATCACCCTTTATGTATATATATATACGTATATAAGAATATATATATATATATATATATATATATATATATATATATATATATATATATATATATATATATATATATATATATATATATATAAGAAAAAAGTTAATGCGAGTTAATAGTAAAGTAAAGGTAAAGGTAAAAGTGATCATTTCCCAAGTTAATATGCTCCTTTTCTAACTTGGCTGCACCGTACTGAAGACGACCAATATACGGTTGCCTTCCATCTTATACATATATTTTATTATATTTTTTTCTTTGTTGCATGCTATGCCGATATTTTTTACCTTTATTTTAGATTTATTTTAGATATATTATATATATATATATATATATATATATATTATATATATATATATATATATATATATATATATATATATATATATATATATATATATATATATATATATATATATTAAGTATATATAGTATATGGTAAGTTCCCTTCCCATATATTCCGATCTTCTGTTAGAGTTTTATTAACATAAATTAGAAATATAAATATAAATTTTTATTAAATACTTAGACTGTGTATTCACCAATGCTTTATTATTTATAGAATAAACTTTTATATCTACTGAGCAAGTATATTAAGCGGCAATTAGTCAAATCATGATTAATATTTTAGCCCGTAAATTATTCGTATGTTTAAAATTTTAAATTCTTGTCATGAATAATTATAAATGATAATGTTGCATCCCAGCACTAAATTTTCATTTAGCTTTTATATAAACCAGCTTACATTTTTATCGTACACAGTCGCTTAATATAAAAGTCTGGGAATAATTATTAGCCAACAATAAAACGAAAAAAAACTTAAATGACATACTCACCAAATGGAATTTTGATTCCTTTTTCCTTTTGCATAGCGAAATGACTGTTCATTAGGATGTGCAGTGAGATGGCACTTTCTGATAATAGTTGATGAAGTGTTGAATAGTCATGCTGAAAGCAAATAAAAACAATTTAATAATTTTTTAAGAGTTATATTTTCACAATATTCCTCTAGTGAAATCAGAGTTTTCTACAATCATTTATTAAATATATTTATTACCGAGAATAAATTACTTAATGGTAGGATTCCAGTTACTACTCGTATTTTGTGATGAGATGAGAATGAGTATTTAGGTTTTTTTATATATTAAAAAAATACTCTAACGTAGATTAGTATTAAATAACATAATTTACTTTACATTTAGTTATAGAATCAGATCAAACTTAAACGTTATCAAGTAGATATCAGTATCAAGTAGATCAAGTATTCATGGCCTATATAATTTACTATTTTACAAGAACCCTCTAGTCTTTTCTCCAAACTATAGCATTAATCATAAAAAAATATTAGAAGTCTTAGGTATTCATCGAGATTACCGCGGATATTTGAGATAATCAGCATTCACAGAAAAGTTCAATAAAATCATCAAACCCATGTATGTTGATGGAAGCAGAAAAAAGAAAACCATCTTCTAATAATAAACATTATCCGTCGAACAAAGACAAGGAGCAGCTAAAGACTAAACACAGTCCCGTAGATGAGAGTGAAAACGGTGAAGCGAAAAGAAGAAGACCATATTCAAGACATTAATTGAAGAACAACAGAACAACTGACAAGGCAAGGTGAAAAACTAAACTGAACCCTGTGAATAAGTGTAAAAACGGTAACGTTAAAAGAAGAAGGCAAGCTTTAAAACATTATTTGTGTAGAAAATTAATTGTATTTTCTACAATAGTCTGTTTAATAAATAAACGATAATAATTAAATTATTCTTACTAATATATGTCACTAATTTAAAGACAAACGATCAGGATGGCATGCCTTCTGCTGTATTGTATCTTCTGAGCCTGTGAGATTTTCAGATTTAAACTCTTTTTTGCCTTCTCAAATAAAAGCACGCAAGTCATACTTCCTTTTTAGCTTCTCAAATAGAAGCAAGTAATAGGTAGTTCTTCTCACGCTCCTCTAATAGAAGCAGATTTTAAGTATAGGTAACTTATTTTATTAAATAGTTAACTATATTAAATTCAGTGTTAGTGCATCTAATATGTAAGTACCTAAAATTATTCTTTCATACAGAAGAAAATCGACAGTTTTTGTGACAACATTTCATAAATGCTGGTCCGACAAATTACAGGGTTGCCGGTTATACAACAAACTATAAACTTTTTTGCTCTATAAATTGCATTTAATTAGTTTTAAGAACAATTAAGCGGAACAGTTGTAAATTTAAGGAACATTTGTTTTTTATTATCTTTCAAAAAGGTGATTTGTTGGCAATTCCGATACTGCTATTTATCTGTGTATATAATACAATAAAAATATTTCTACCGGAATTCTTATTTTAATTATTATATTTTTAACTTTACTATTTACTACATTATTCTAATCCGCAATTTTGCGACCTATTGGTCGCTGGTCCTTCCAGGTTTATATTTATTTTTTATCTACCTAATGTAGAAAGGTGAGACTATAATTTTTCAAATATTTACTTTTAAATCATCGAACCAGCTACCTCATCCCTACAATCCCTACAATCTGCATAAAGCAACACAACAACTCACAAGACACGGTAGAATAAACATAGCCCAAGTTCAAATGAAAACGGTGAAGCGCAGAGAAGAAGACCATCTTCAAGACAATATTTGGAAATCAACACAACATTTGACAAGGCACGGCTAAAGATTGAACAGAACCCATTTTCAGATGAAAACGGTCAACAGCAACGAGAAATTGAACAAAATTATCGAAACAACCGATTCAAATATACTTGTAGACAGTCTTAAAACGCTCTCAGAAGAAGAAGAAGAAAAAGCGGAAGAGCTCCTGTATTACAACACAGATGTATAATTGTACTATTTATATATTATATAAAAAGATTGTAGTTAAAATTTGTTATATTAATTCTCAATATTCCATTTATATCTAACTGCACAATTTTGCCTATCGCTTTCCTATCCACTGAATGATATACCATAAAAGTTGGTAAGTTTTCGGCTTATTATCATATAAATACATTACCCAACTGCCGAAGATAAAATATATTATGCAACTCGCAATGTCAACTGTATTTTGTTAATATAAAGATTAAACATGACATTACCTAATTGTCGTAGATACAATATGGGATACAATGTCGACTGTATTTTGTTAATATAAAAAACTAAACATGACATTACTTAACTGTCGTAGATAAAATACAGTATGCAGCGTCGACTGTATTTAACATATGCTGTTGGATACATATGGCAACTTAAAGATACCCAGTAACAATTTTGTATTTTTCATATCTTTTTTAGAAGTAAGTTTTCAAGCAAATTTTGAATTTTATATTGCAAAATAATGTCGTTAAAAATTTTGTATAGATGTTTAACAAATTTGTTTTTATGCACCCTTGTCAAAATTTTTCATTTAGGACTATTTTAAACTTTAAAATATATAAATCGTAATTTTAAAAATCAGTTTAATATTAACAAGAAAAAGAAAAAAACTAATGATTTAGAAACATAGTTAAGTTTAAAAAGTTAAGAAAACAACAATAGCCAGAGCAACAATAAGAGCATTCATATTATTTACAAGAAATAAATGAATACTAAAAATTAAAATAAGACTGATTAATAGCATCATACTTCCAATAATAACGTATGAATCTTTCGTACAAGGACAAAGTAAATCAAACAAAAAAAGGATGCAAGTAGCACACAATGACAGCCTCAGAGAAGCGGTAACTGAACTCTGATACGTTTCTGGACGTTTCTTGTTCAGAAACAAGTAAGGTTGACAGCGAATAATACAGTGGAGACCGAGACAAGAAGCACATCGAAGTAGAGGTCGTCCACCAACAAGATGGTCTGATGACATAAAACGGATCGACAAAAATTGGATGCAAACAGCACAAAACAGAAATACATGGAAAAGACTGAGGGAGACCTATATCCAGCAGTGGATAGATCCGGGTTAAATGATGATGATGATGATGATGAAGGGTGACAGACACAATGGAAGAAAAAGCCAGAACAAAGTTTGCTAAGCTAGAGATACTACCCAAACCCGATACTGCAAGAGATAATAAGATATAATGCGTTCCATCGATGAAAGCACAAAAGATCAAAACAGCAAATCCTAACCAACATAATAAAGTCTAGATAATCGTAGCTCTATCAACCGAAGACAACCCGGAACATAGCAGTGGCAGTTTTTACAATGACCAATGGTATTCTTTTTCAGACATCTCTCAAAAAAAATTATAAAAAACCCAAAAAAAGGCTCCGGAATTCAAAAAATTTACAAAACTACTAAAAAAAGGCGAAACCACCAAAAAAGTTAACACAAAAACCTAAACCCGGGCACGAGAGGCCCACATCTTCGAGAGCCATCTTGCCGAACTGGGCATAGCCCAGAACGGAGACTTGAGCCACGAGAAAGCAATTTCAGTCAATAAGTCACCAGAGATACCAGGAAAAAAGCGCGACACGATAATCTACTTTGATCGGGATGAGATATCGTGTTCGAGTTCTTCTACCCAGGACTTCCAAACGACAAGCACTTTGTTAAAAATAGACACAAGCGCATCATGTGCTATAAAGATGTTCTGGAACATTTAAGCGCGGTGGAGTGACTCGTGATTACACGAGTTAATCCTCCTCGTCCCAATGAATGGTAACACCCAAGTGTTATTCAAAGGTGTGTACAAGTCTTACAGTCTGGGTTAAATTAAGTAGGAAATAGTTAAGTAAGAGTAGGTAAGTGACAAAGTATTAAGGTTAATAAATGGCAAGGATAATCGGAAACTACTATATTAAATACGATCAGGCTTTCACAGAAAAGTCACCATGACATTATTACTTCAAATACAATTATTTCCTAATAATAGAAATCGGAGTCCAATATTTAATAGAAGCCAAAAAACACATAACCACAATTACCTCGAATCCTTTCAAGCCATAAACATTTGTTTTTATTTAATAAAACTCCAACAGGAATCTTATGATTATTGCTCTGATCAATAAGAAAGTTAGTTCTACATACAAATATTACGAAAAACTTATCTAAGGTTACATTTAGCAATATTCCTTATGCTATAATACATTATAGTACTACTAGCTATCGTGTTCACTTTAGCCGCACTTTGCTCTTCTTTTTCACTTCCACTTACTTATAGGCACTAACGCACTAACTCAAACGGCTTCGTTCTCTTAAGTCTTTTTATCTGGTTGGCGTTGTCTAGGAGTTTGATGGCCTCGACATTCACGTGGTTGGAGAGCCTTTGTTCATGACTCTCGGCAAACTTACTTATTGTCTGGATAACCGTATCCATCTGGAGGTCTCGATGAAGATCACAGTTTCTGAGGTACCATGGAGCGTTAACGATGTTCCTTAATAATTTATTCTGATATCGTTGTATAATTTGGATGTTACTTTCTTTTGTACAGCCCCATAGCTGTATCTCATATGTCCATATCGGTTTAAGGACTTGCTTATACAATAACAATTTGTTATAAGTAGACAGAGTGGCTTTTTTCCCATCAACCAGTACATCTTTCTGAACTTAATTCCTAATTCCTCTTTTTTTTTCTTAATATGTGCTTTCCAACGTAGCTTGGAATCTAATGTCATACCCAAATATTTTGCAGTATTTGTATAAGGTATTTGGTTTCTATTTACACTAACTGGGATATGTTGTTCTTTTTTGTTAGTAAAATTGACATGAACAGATTTTGTTTCATTCAATTTAATACGCCATTGCCTGGTCCAGATGTTAATTTGTTCAACAGAGTTCTGTAGCATGGTTGCTGCTTCCTCGTGGTTTTGTCCGACTTTTAAAAATTTATGTGTCGTCTGCAAATGTCGCAATTGTGTTAGGTTCTAATGATGGCATATCGCTGGTATAGAGCAGGTATAGCACTGGCCCCAGGAACTCCAGCTTTAACTTCTCTCAATTCTGAGTATGCTTCTTCATATTTAACTCGAAAGTATCTGTCAGATATATATGATGCTAGTAGTTTACAATATTGTTTTGGTAAGTAGCATCTCATTTTATGAGATAATCCGTCATGCCACACTTTGTCAAAAGCTTGCGCTACATTGAGGAAAATTGCGAAACAGACTTTTCCTCCTTCTGGAGCTTTTTCTACTATATCTGTTATTCTATGCACCTAATCTATCGTTGAGTGGCTTGCTCTAAACCCAAACTGATGATTAGGAATTAGATTTGTTTCCTCTATAATCTGTTTTAGTCTCTTTAAGGGTAATTTTTCGTATAATTTAGACATGACAGGTAACAGTGACATAAGCCTATATGAAGAAGCTTCTTGTCGAGTTTTTCCTGGTTTTAGTGTTATTATAATTTCTGCCACTTTCCATAACTTTGGTACGTACCTCAGCCTAAAGGAAGCGTTTATAAGATATGTTAATTTTATTATAGTTTTCCTTGGAAGTTGCTTTAACACTTTCCCAGTAATTAGATCAAATCCAGCAGCTTTTTTTAGATTTACATTTTCTTTTATTTCCAAATATACTTCTTTTGGAGTTACAGGGTTAATCCCCATTTCATCTTGATCAGGGAGCTCCCAGTTAATTATTTCTTGTCCTTCATTTGGTTAAAAAGTATTTTCTAGGTGGTCAGCAAACCTATTGGCCTTTCACAATGAATAATCAGTAGCGCTATCATTTGATAGTTCACTTAGGTGGATGCTAACCGATTCGTTTTTAATTTTTTGAATTTCTCTTTTTAATTTTTGTGTGGCATTATTTAATCTAGTTTTATTAACTGGTGCTCTAGACTGATGCCACTTGCGTCTCAGTTTTCTTTTTTCGGTTACCACTTCTCTGATTTCTTTCGGATAGTTATTTCCTTTTATTATTTCGACACTGTTCGTGCTGTTGTTCCAAGCAGCTTGTTGTACATTTTATTAAGTAATTCTACTTCTGCCTCTAGTTGATCAATGGTTCTTAATGGAACTGAGAGGTTAATCTTCTCTTCAAAGTCTATCTGGAAACTTTTCCAGCCAGTATTTTTGTTAACAAGTCTAGGGGGCTTTCTTTTTTGATGACAGTGTCACTAAGTGTGAGAATAATTGGAGAATGGTCCGAGTTCATACCCAATGCCTTTTCTATCTCTATGAAATTTGTTGAAATATTTCTGACTACAAAGAAGTCGATAAGGTCTGGGATTTTATTTGTGTCAGTAGGCCAGTATGTTGGCTTTCCCGTTGATATTGCGTCGCATTTTATATATTTCATTGCTTCTAAAAATTCTTTTCCTTTGGTGGTAGTCAGTAGTGACCTCCAATGCGTATGTTTTGCATTGAAATTTTCTCCAAGGATAAATCTATGTCCTTGACTGCTCAAGTATTCTATATATTGATTTTTCTTGATGGCATGTCTTGGCGGACTGTAAACCGCTGTGACGATTACCTCATAGTTTTTACATTTAATTTTTACTGATGTGGCCTGAAATTCTTTAGTTCTGTATCCCATTTCCTGATAGTGCAAAATATTTTCTTTGATTATTACTGCACTACCCCCTTTGGCTTCATTATCAGGGTGAGTAGTATGATAAGTTTTATAACCCCTAAATCTAATATATGACTCATTCGTAAAATGGGATTCAAGCCATAAAGCTGCAAAAAAACCATCAGATAAAGAAATCTAATTTGAGAATCTACAGTTTAAATGACAAAAGTCTGTTCGGAGCTAAAAAATTTGACACTAATAAAAGAACTTAAAAGAATTAAAATTGATGTGGGAATCAGTAAAATCAGATGGTCAGTCAGGTTCGTCAGGAATTTTTATAAAAAATACGTTTGATAGTACAGATAGTACAGACGTACAGATGATACATCACAGAAATGGAATAGGTATATTAGTAAGATCAAAATATCGATTAATTATCCTAATAAGCAACTTCCTTCAGATTTTAAGATTGTATAAGAATACTTCGTAGAAAAATCAGACATAAATGCCAAAAAAATCTTGAATAAACACAGTTTGGTTTTAAAATTTAACTCTGGACAAGAAAAGCACTATTTGGAATATACATCCTGTTGCCGAAGTGTCATTATTACAGGAATGATATATGGAAGACCAACCACATAGAATAAAAAAAAAGAAATTACTTTATATCTATAGATACGAAGAGGATAAGTACAATCTAATTCTATCTGACAACGTGGAAGATCAAACGAAGATAAACGAAGATAAAATCAAATTCCATCCAAGTGCATAGCTTGAAATAAATGGAGGCCAAAGACACAGCGTTAACAAACTTATATAAATTACCAACCTTTTTTCCAATTAAGAACATTATTTCGTAATATCGGTCTCAGTTTAGAACTAAAACAAAGAATAATATCAAGTCGTTGACCAAACTATGTATGTTTGGTCAGTACTGTTTTATAGAGTAGAGGCATGGCCTGAGTATTAGAAATGTGGATACATATTCTAATGTGCGATTCCTTGAAAAGCACAAAAAATGTATCTGAGAAGAGGGGTAGGCCGAATGAAAGATTCTTAAGTGGGCAACATTTGAGTTTTGACCAACATACATAACGCAATACACATTTGCAGTTGGTTTATAGGTCAACCAAAAGATTAATAGCTTCGACACGAAGAAGTTTTAAGAGAAAGGATAATGGAACACAGCTAGTTTTGTCAACGGTAAACTAACTAATGAATTCAACCACATCTTTTAAATTTTGATAAGACCGGCCTAATCGAGCTAGAACGTGTATATTCGAATCGGACAACCTCTTCAATATTTTGTTGTCTAAATAGCGAAATAGTTTATGTTAATTGACAAGAATCATAGTGGAGTAAAGTTATTATATTGTGCACCTGCCAGTAATATTTCGGTGAGTAAAATTTAATTTTACTTACATTTACTGGCATAAAAACATTCACAACACTTCATTTAGTAAACGAATTATCGTTCATCTTATCAATAATTAGTACGGTACTATAAACATAAACCTGTTATTGGAACAACTACCCGTCGAATAGGCAGCCAGAATTACGATGACTAATTACTGGTTGCTAAACGTAATAGTCACCAATAGAAGACAAAACTAAAAAGATCTTTTCGACTATAAGGGCACCCTAAATAATAATATGAGTTCACCGTCTGAAAATAATCCCACAACGTCAAACATGTCACAGCAATCTACTTCAACAAACATCTCACAGCCTTCCATTTCTTATACAGCAGCAGTTAAATCAGCGCTGAAATGCTCCTACCCAAATAAGGAGCAAGCCATAGTGATCCATTCAGAAGAAGACTGAAAGTTATATGACTACGTTAAATCCATAGGAGATATTATCGGACCAAGGAATATATCCTTCGCCTCAAGGATCTCAAACAGCAGAATATGTATTTATTTAAACAAAACAGTTGAGCAGCTCATTTCCATAATCCTACTATTACCATCGGAAACCATATGCTTTCAGTCAGAAGATTAATGGCATCAGGAAAACGATAGATCGTGTCTAATATATGTCCTTCAATACCCAATAAAATAATAGAGGCATCTCTGAAAAACATAGGACATCAGCTAGTTTCTCCAATATCATTCCTACGAGCTGGAATCCCAGGAGATGAATACAACCGTATCTTGTCCTTCCGCAGACAAGTATATTGTGTGCCATCCCATGATAATTCTGAGATTTAAACATCCCTGATTATTCCATTTGACAATTATGATCATAGAATATTTTTATCCACAGATAAAATGATTTGTTTCTACTGTAAAAAACCTGATCACATAGAATCAAATTGCCCCACTCCTGAAGCCAATCAATCAGAAAATCTGATATTTTCTAAGCTGCAAGTCTAAATACATTACCGGTTGTTCCACAAGACGATAATTCGGAAACACCTAATGAACCGCACAAAAATATAACTTCAAAAGGTGAAAAGAGACCAAAGTCAACTGATTCATCAGAAATAGAACACCCAACTGACTCAGAGTTTATCGTACCAGAGCAAGCCACAAAAAAAGTAAATCAAGCCAAAAATAAATTTAAAAGGGACTCTTCTATTCAAGATGACAGCAGAATATAGCTGGAATCTAAGAATACAATCAGAGAACACTACCAAAAAGACTCCTTGACGTTACCGGTCGATAACTTCATAGATTTCTTAGAGAATTGCTACGATAAAAACAGTCCACTGAGCGAAGCAATCCTATTTAAAAAAAAATATAGAAGATCTTTTCTCCGACGTTTCCAAGATTCACAAATCACTAACTGAGAGATCTCTCAAAAATCGACTAACTAGAATTAGTAAAAAAATTAAAACGGAACTAGGCTCTAATAATTCTGACGCAGAAAGTATAATCTGGGTATCCTCACAAGACAATTTCGACAAAGACCATCTCTCTGAAGGGGCAACCACTTTAGAAACATAACAAACTAATTTTTAATTTATTCCAGTGGAACTGCGACGGGTTTTACCCCCTTCTAGAACGCATTCAACAACTAATTATGAACATGAATGCTGACATTATTTGCCTACATGAAACAAGCTTCAAGCAAACGGACAAGACATATCTCAATGGTTTTCAAGTACATCACTTTTTAAGAACAAATTATTACAGAGCTAGTGGAGGCATATCTATATATACTTTTAAGGACTACTAACTATTGTAAAGAAGTACACTTAACTACCACACTAGAAGCTATTGCTGTTACTCTTTTGTATCCAAATAAAATTACTATCTGTAGCATTTACATACCACCTTCCCACAGCCTTACTGAATTTGAGCTAATAAACTTAATTAATCAATTTCCAGTTCCCTTTATTTTATTAGGCGATTTTAATGCCCATAATTCACTTTGGGGATCGAAAAAAACATTTGGTAGAGAAAAGGTCGTTGAAAATATTTTAAACTCCTCTAACATCTGTATATTAAATATCGGATCCAAAACATACTTCAACATCTCTAGTGGCACTATCTCCTCAATTAATCTTAGCTTATATGACCCAAGGTTAACATTACTTCTAACTTGGACTACAATGGATTGCCTTTATGACAGTATCACTTTCGTATCTTGATTTCTAATTCTCAGTAAACCCAGTGCAAAAATTTCAAAATGGAAATTATCTCAAGTTAACTGGAAAAACTTTTTAGACCTTATTGAAGACAAGGTCAACCGGCTACAACTACCAGAAGATCCTGATATAGCACTACACTCCCTAGTGAGTTTAATCACCCTGACTGATCAAACGCACATTGAAACATACAATATCGTCTTCTTGTAAAACGGTACCTTGGTGAAATACTGAATGTAAGAACGCTATTCGAGAAAGCAAAACAGCTTTAAATAAATATCGCAAGTCAGAACTGAGTCAAACTTGATTAAATTGAAACAACTAAAAGCAATAGCGCGAAGAGTGATAAAACAGTAAAAAAGACTGTTGGAATAAATACATATCTTTCATATCTATTAACGCCCCTTCCAGTCAAGTTTGGAAAAAAATTAAACAAATGCACGGAAAAACAACAAAGTTGTCAATTTCAGCGCTGTTATCATAATTCAATAGTAACTGAAGATGATCAAATTGCTAAAATTATGGCAACTCATCTTCATAACAAAAGAAAAAACGACAACTACACAAATACTCTGACTCCCCATAAAGATTTTCCTTCTACTACAGATCTCTCAGATGACCTTCTCGCTTTAAACGCACCCTTTAATTTTGAAGAGCTTTTCATTGCTGTATCTATCTTAAAAAATTCTGCAGCAGGAATGGACAATACACCCTCCATATTCCTCAAAAATTTAGCCATCAATGGACTCACAAAATCACTTTCATTTTATAATCTTCTTTGGATCAACAAAAAGTTTCCCAACCTGTGAATACAATTAATCACTCTTCCAATAAAAAACCCGACAAACCTTCAATGTGCAAATTAGTCGAAAAACTAATCAATAATAGACTGGTTTTAAGAAAAGCACAATATAATTAGCTACTTTCAATCGGGATTCAAACCACACCGAAGCGCAATGGACAATTTAGTATTACTACAAAACCATATAACCGAGAATTTCAATAAGCAACATGATAGAATTGTAGCAGCCTTCGATATTAAAAGCGCCTTCGATACTATTTCAAATAATGTAATATTACAGAAACTTATCGATAATAATATTACAGGCAATATTTACACGTTCATAGATAACTTTTTAAATCACCGTAAATCTAAAGTTGCAATAAACGGCGATGAGTCAAATGTTCTCGAACAACTCAATGGTGTACCTCAAGGCTCTGTTTTAAGTCCAAATTTGTTTATCTTAGCAATTAATGACATCTCAAAAGAAGTTCGTTAACCGGTAAAATCTCTACTGTACGCTGATGATAGTGGAGCAAGCATATCCAGTATATTAATTCTTATTCAAAATGCTGTACACAACGTATATTCTTGGTCCACACAACACGGCATCATATTTTCCAGCTCAAAATCTGAGATACTAAGATTTCCCAAAAAGCAAATAGTTCAAAACCCGGAAATATATCTAAACGATGTTCCTTTACCTACAGTAAATCATCATAAAATCTTGGGGCTAATATCCATCAATGGGAAACTAAAGAAAATATGTTATTGAGAATCTATAGAGCTCTTATTTGCTTTAGATTAGGTTATGGATGCATGCTCTACATGACTGCCTGTAAAACTTATCTTAAATCCCTAAATTCACTAAATTCAATACAAAAGACCTCCTGATGTATATGTCTAGGTGCATTTCGATCTAGCCCCGCCGAAAGCATGTACATTAAAGCTTTCGAAACCTCTTTTTTTATACGACGTCAGCTTTTACTCTCTTCTTATTTCACTAGAGGCCAATCCAAAAAACCCAGTAATTAAGCTCACTAACATCCACCACGCTCCTGAAAATAGATACAGATCTGTTTACTCCCTTCCACAATTAGTAAATCCTTTGCTAGCAGCTATAGACCTAAATATACCTACCCCCATCAGCACTTCCAATACTCCTCCATCGACTAAAAGTCTACCTGCTTTCAATACTAGTCGAACTGGACATAAAAAAGAAGACACTCCTAACCACCTCCCTGGACAATTATTTCTAAAAGCAACAAATGCAAAACAGTTCAATCAAGTTCTTCATACCGACGCATCTAAAGATCAAAAGAATACTAGCTGTGCTGTCTGTACCGAAAACATAACCTTAGCTCTACACCGACTACCAACCACTTGTAGTATTCACACTGCAGAATTATATGGTATCCTTAAAGCTCTTGAAAGGACTTCTCCTAATACGAAATCTGTAGCTATATGCTCCGATTATCTTTCTTCAATTCAGTCCATTGCCAACATTATACTCTTTAAATCCGATAGTCCAAAAAATTCAACACATGTGTCATCAAAACCATAGCAGAGGAACATCAGATACCATTCTTTGGACCCCATCTCATGTGGGGATCAGTGGAAATGAGTCTGCAGATATCGCATCAAGAAAATCAAGTTGTTCTGACCTACGCCTAGAAAAAATTCAACTTCATCAAGATCTAGCAGCAACCATAAATTAAAACACTCGTAAAACATGCCAAAATCATAGGAATGGATAAAACACAAAACTGCACATAATCAATCCCACTATATACTCATTTAAGATACCTACAATGACCCTACAATCTTACCGCCTTACAGTAGAACACTTACTCGTTGAGTGCAGTTATTATAGACTATATAGACTAGCGTATAATATAAACGATAACCTGAAAGAGATACTTAGTTCGCCAAATGTGTACAGTGCTCTAATTGACTTTTTAAAAGATTGCAGATTACATTATCGTATATAACAAATATTGTAACATTGTTCGTTCAAAAAAAAAAAAAAAGTTTGGAATACTATATTTTTCCAAATCTAATGTAACTTACTATATTTATCTTATATAATGTAATAATCTTATATGTACAATGTAATACTCCAGACGTTTTTGTACCCATGTCAATGGCTATAGATATCGAGACACGTTAATTTCCATAAAAAAAATTATTGATAGATAACAAAAAAGTAAAATATCATATTTACTCGAAATATTATTTCGAGTTATATATTATATTTTATTATTAAACAACCGTTTGAGACATACAGCTTTAAAGTTGCCCAAATACATATTGAGTTATATATGTATTCTACTTAGTCTAATTTTAAGATAAGACATAGAAAAGAAAGTAATCAAATCGAAGTTTAAAAACTAATAATAATTTTTATAACAAATTTAAAACATACAAAAAGTTCAGAATGACCAAAAACAAAAAAAATATTGTCTCCAATTAACAACAAATCGTCAACCTATACTCCTAGTGAAATCACTACCTAATGTCTTTATTATCTACACTCTGATATGGAAAATGTATAGCCCACCCTTCTCAACAAAACAACCCTCTATCTCCAATTATTATATCGTTTAACTTTATCAGATTTATTGTGAGACCCCTAACAAAGCGGTTATATGAATGAAACAGTTAAGGTTAAATCGGAAACACTCCCTTTCCCCATTCGGTAACGACTTGTATCATCTTATATTTTTTAAAAGATTACAATTAAAACTTTAAGTCTATATAACCCTCGTCCTTCTATATGAGGCAATTGCGAAAAGACAAATTAAAGGTTAAATAAATGGGGCACTACCCTCTACTTATAACAATCTGTATAATCAATTCTCCACTTTAATCATTCACCATACACGCGCTACCCTTCGGAGGGGTTCTTTACAAACTTTTCATGCCTTTTGCAGCTTTCTAGCCCAGCTATACAACCCCGATAGCTTGATATATTACACTATTAATGTGTCTTGAGAATCTCGAAGAAAAGTTTATTCTTAGAGAGAAGGTGAGTGTTTTGGCTAAAATCACTTACGTGGACTTTTATTTATATATCGTAGATTTGATAGTTATTTTACTTTCTTCTTTGTATAAACAATAAGGATAAATAAAGACTGTACCTACCAAGTTTTGGAAATCATAAAATTAACTACTGTGCGAAAACTCGGAAATTTAGATCAGTTTTAATTATCCCCTTTTTCGTATTTTCTCTCTTTCTTTTTTACTGTTGTATCAAATTTAAATCCTTTTGGTTATAGCAAGATATTTTCCAGTCGAGAGATACTTGGGCATAGTTCAATATACTTAAATAGGTTCTGCGCCATAAATGCATGAAGATTTTGTTTTGATCAAAAACCACATTGAAGCGTAAACTTTAATTATAAATGTTGCCAATGAAATTAAATTCTGAGTCGGATTTTCGGTACTAACATACAAGCGAAGGATTCGGTTAGCAGTAGTTAACCAACGGGAATGAACTAGTTTTCCAGGGTCACGTTTGGAAAGAGCTTCGGAGCAACTGCCGTTTAATATTGATGAACATATTTGATGTAAATAGTTTTGATCCGTACTCAACTCAAAATCAGATGTTGTATCAGGTAGTTCTGATTCTATCCTGGAAAACTCCACAATAGGAAGCTTTTCGCAATTATGTAAAAGCGTTTTAATGTGTCCACGAAATGCTCGAGGGCCAGTTGTCTCACCATCAAGATGCTGTAGCAAATGTCGCAAAGGAAGTTGGTTCGCATGCAATTGGCAAATAAACCATTGCAAGGGCCGCCCAATTGTTTTCTCCAACAATGAAATAATTCCGCCCTTACTTCCTACATTGGTATTTGTTCCGTCACATCCAATTACCTCTAAACTGTCTAATATAATCGAAAAGATTTGAAATTCTTCTACTATTGTTCTTTTCATATTATCGTCAAAAGTCAATGTTTTATCTTTACGACCATCGAAGTACAAACCAAGCAAAACCATTGATTTTGAGAATTTTTGAAGATCTGTCCTATTTTTTGTCTTGCGCGTGTCACTTTGTGACGGTCTATAATATTTTGAGTGTCTTCGTTGTTGACAATTCCCGTAATCTTGTAACACTGTAATATAGTTTGTTCATCAGAAATAACGGCAAATTGCTCCTTTTTCTTTTCATGTTGGGTTACCTCATTTCCGTCGATATTGTTAAATCCCGGTTCAATTTCTACTTCCAAACCATCTACTTGTCTGTTATAAGAGGATGTGCTAGCTTTTGCGTCATCGATTATGTTGTTTTAGTTGTCACACTTACTTCTCATTTCCAGTTTTTGTTGTTGCCGAACAGCTTCAAAATCTACACAGCCAATCATCATTTGCCGACAGGATCAAAGCCCAATAGGATACTTCATTAAATGACTTTATAATGAGTACAAAAACTCTCTATTATACTTACCAAACAAACGAAGAAAGAACATTTCGAGTTTTGTTTCATAATATGCATCAGAAAATAGATAAAGATGCTCTAAAATATGAGTCAGTAAAAATGGGGCAAAAAGTAACCACCGCAGTTAATATAAACCAGTACAAGAATGGATCCAAAACAGCGATTTCACTTTTTTATATAGAACTAAAACTAAATCACTTTAAAATATAATTGTGTCCTAAAAAGCACATCCCAATCGTAAAATATCCCAATGCATCACTTGTCAATGCTATGTATACAAAAGAAAATGATGCCTCCTTCCAGTAAGATGCATAAAGTATGTAAGTAGTCACCACACTTAAACCTGTCCACGTAAAGAATGCAGCAGTAGCATTAAGAAACTATCTCGCCAATACTGCAGCATATACAAATAAATTTATAAATATAAGTTTCTTCAGCTCAGAAAGCAACAACAAACCCATAAAACAGACATTAACGAAATTAGCAATCAAACAGATATTCTCAGAAAATTAAGTATCTTAATGCTTTAAAACTTCTTCTTCTTATTTTCTTTTATATTTTTTTGTGGGTCCAATAGGATATTTTATATTATCAAAATTATTCTTATTTTGTTTATAGCTTTTCTAAGCGGTTGGTTTGTGTTGCAGCCAGAGTACTCTCTTGCTCGATGAACCCATTAGGAATGGTGTTATTGGTTCTTTCTTCTTCTTCGAGTGCCCTCTCCGCTACGAAGTTTGGCAATCATCATTGCTATTCGTATCTTTGAAGCTGTTGCTCTAAATAATTGGTTAGATCTGCACTGGAACCAGTCTCTTAAATTGCGCAGCCAAGATATACGTCGTCTCCCACGCTTCGTTTGCCCTAAATTTTTCCTTGGATAATTAACTTGAGCAATCGGTACTTTTTCCCTCTCATCACATGACCAAAATATTCCAACTTTCTTCCCTAGATGGTGATCAACAGCTCCCGTTCTTTGTTCATTCTTCGAAGAACTTCACTATTTGTTACTTTGCCTGTCCAAGGTATTTTCAAAATTCTTCTGTATATCCACATTTCGAAGGCCTTTAGTTTATCAATATTGCTCTTGTTTAAAGTCCAAGTCTCTACTCCGTACAGCATTATCGAGAAGATGTAGCATCTAACCAATCTCATTTTCAGGTTTAAGTTAATGTCATGACTTCCCAGAATGTCCTTCATATTAACAAAAGCAGCTACAGCCTTTCCAATTCTAGTTTTTATTTCTTCTGTGATGTCATTGTTGTTATTCACGCTTGTTCCCAAATATTTATATTTGTACACCCGTTCGATTTCGTTATTGTGAATGTACAGGTTTGCATTCAATCTTTGTTTTTTTGAAATAATCATGAATCTCGTCTTCTTGACGTTCATTGTTAACCCTTTCTCTTCACTAGCTGTGACTACCTTGTTTAAAATGACTTGCAGGTCTTCTACTCTCTCCACCATTAAAAGGAAAAACAGAAGAAAGAAGAAAAACATTTGTCAACACCTACTACATGGCAACAGCAGCCTAGAATCATAACAAGCATTCTTACCAGATATATACCAGTCACACCTGTTAAAGCGACACCTGTATACAATGAGTCTATTTCGTGAGGACTTAAGCTTTAGAACCTGTCAATTCAACCTAAAACCGTCAACCAACACATGTGAAGTTATTCACTTTTTTGGTAAGGTTGTCAATAATTGTAATGTTTATACGATGAATTGTATTCTTACAGAATATCATTTAACACTTAAATTTATTGACATTAATATCTATAGCGTAATTATTCCATGTTATATTCATATTTGTTTATAATAGTTGGTTATTTTGCTATGTCCTTGCCAACAGCAAAATATCATCTTGATATCAGATAATATTTATGATTTGTTCATTAACGATTATTTCTTTATTTGAGTTTGATACAACTTTATGGAAAATTTGTTTACTACAGAAGTTAAACATCAATGGCCATAATATACATCCTTCTCCCACTACCCCATTTACTAAGTCGTCTGTTATTTTTGCTTATAGCTTATACTCATACATTCGCTATCTTACTACAATATAAATTCATAGTTAATCTCAAATCTTTATTACCAATACCTTTACTGTCAAGAAGGTCTTGGGTTAAATCGTGGTGTTATTCATTGTCGAAAACCATTTCAAACTCTATAAAAAGGGCTTGTTTCCTTCCATTGATTAACATCTGTGCTTGCTTGTGTAAGTATATTTAAACTAAACAGAGCCCTTCGAGTATCCAAACATTTTCTCTGCGTATCACAAATAACAAATTGTAAATTATTGTTAATCCAATTATAATTTTAAGAAATATTTTGTGAGAAATGGATCATTTGTGAGATTGTTCCACTTTATGCATTAGATTTTTTAGGTACCGTAATGAGTTTAGATAGAAGTCATTCTTGTGGTAAAATAGCAGTATTTTACATAGTGTTATGCCGATATAAATAATACCACAAATAATAAACTTGTTCATGAGTTTAAATATTTCTGTAGGAATTTCATCCATTCGACTTGGTTTTCTATGGTTACCATGTTTTGCTGATTTTTCTATTCCCTCCTTTAAAATATCTGATCCTGTTTCACTCTTTCATTGTTTATGAAAGGTTGTTTTTGTTATATGCAAATAAATCATGTATGCATTCAGTTTATCTTTTTAATTTGTTTTTTAGGTCTGTAATGACATATATTTCCATTTCTGCCTTTAAGTACATCTGATATTTCTTCTAGGTTCCTGTTATCTCCACTTTTTAATCTATTTCTGTCACAATTTTCTATTTCTTTTCATTGTTTCTTTCTCTGTTGTTTGTTATGTTAAATTCATATTTCTTTTTTTATATTTTTCTATTTAGATCTTTGTACTTCTCTGGATGGTTTTTAATTTTTTTTTCTTTAGTTTCTTTAGTTCAATAAATACTAGGTAGGAGATAGGTATTAGACTTATTATCATAAGTCTAATACCTATCCCTTGTGTCATCCACAATTTGTTGCTCCTAAAAGTTTTGCACAATCAACAACATCTACGTATGCGTTAGGGGTGAAAGGCATTTATACTACTGGATGAACTCGCGATATTTTTCAAATTCTTTTTTTATTATTTACAATTTTCTTTAACCACAAAGGGTTCAAAGCATTGAACTGTATGTACATGAAATATGAAAGAGGGACAAAAACTTAATATTAAATTTGGTTACTCAGTCCTATGGCACGTAAAAAATTGAGAACTTTAGATGTATTATTTTCACTTAAACATTCTTTAAAGGTATTAGGTACATGTTGTTGGTGCTGTTCTACTGCATAAGACAGTCTATTAATATATGTTGCACTGTTAGTTCACTATCACACACATAACACATCAGAGGCGGTTCCTTCATTATTATAAAGTCATGGATTATCTTTTAAGTCGCAATCTGGATATCATCACTTGGTATCTTCTCTTAATAGAAAGTTTCCACGACAGCACAGTTTTTTGATAGTTCTTAATGTAGAGTTTGAAATATTCCAACTTATTTGCCATTTTGTCATGATTTTGTTTTTAAAATATTTCTTTAAATCAATATGAACACATGTAGTTATGATTTTTGTTAACGGATTCTCACTTGCATTTTTTGCTAATATGTCAGCTTAATCATTTTCACTTATCTCGCAATGTGAAGGTACTAAGACAAACTAAACTTATCTTTGATTTTGTTGGTATTTCCAGATTTAGCCATACAGCTCACACTTCCTCTAAGGGGAAAATTCACTCATCCCAGATACCTAGGGTATCAAAGAGATTGAACTCTGGTAGGACTCTTTCCGTGTTATCAAGCCGTAGGTGACTTAGTATGCTGGAGTATCTTATAAAATCTGTAGTATCTGCATGGCCTTATAGAGATGTTCATTAAGACCTAGCTGTTTTATGTTCTCTAAGAGGTTTTTGGAAATAACACCAGTAGTAGATAGAATAAAAGGTACCTACCTATCTTCTTCTTCTTAAAGTGCCTATCCGTTCCGGATGTTGGCGATCATCACGGCTATCTTTACTTTACCTTTAGGTTGGTATTATGATTATTATCCCAGATTTACCCTGTGGGAGTTTTTATCAGTTCTTCTATCAGTCGCGGCCCCCTGCGAATGGGGGATACTCTCTGGGTATTTTTAGCATTGATGTCTAGAGGGTAGCAGGGTTACCTGTCGTGGAACAAAAACTGACCCCTCGCAGTAGGTATAAAATGCACACCCATGAAAATGAAGATTAATGATTTATGTTCAGGGTCACTGTGTCGTTGCCGTAGCTAGCACAACACAACAAGGCTTTATAATTAATGTTATACCCTCGTTGTCTGATGATTGTTCGTCTGTATTTTGTTCATAAGCGCTTTGTACTGATGTTTCAATGCTGATTATTAGTCCTTTGTAGTATGACCCTTTTACCACAACTGATTTACCCCATTCTTCTTATATATATATATATATATATATATATATATATATATATATATATATATATGTTCGAAAAGATTTCCGCGGTTAGTACAATTAAACTTAGAGCTAAGATTAATATTATTATAAAAATTAATATTAAACTCACCAGTCTTCCGGGTTGAACCGCGTCGATATCCACTTTGCCGAGCTTTCGACATCCTCTCTGATGTCTTCTTCAGGGCTTCCGAGGTCTCAGTCTCCCGAGTCCCCAGACACTACTACACTCACTAGTCACTTCTAGTTCACTCACTAGTTCACTACTACGACTGGGACCAGGGGACGGTTCATTTATACCGTCGATGGTGACGTGGCCTCCACCTAGGCCACGTCACCATCGACGGTATAAATGAACCGTCCCCTGGTCCCAGTCGTAGTAGTGAACTAGTGAGTGAACTAGAAGTGACTAGTGAGTGTAGTAGTGTCTGGGGACTCGGGAGACTGGGACCTCGGAAGCCCTGAAGAAGACATCAGAGAGGATGTCGAAAGCTCGGCAAAGTGGATATCGACGCGGTTCAACCCGGAAGACTGGTGAGTTTAATATTAATTTTTATAATAATATTAATCTTAGCTCTAAGTTTTATATATATATATATATATATATATATATATATATATATATATATATATATATACATATACAAGGATTTTCACAGTTTTCACTGTATTCCTTCACTCAACCGTTTTCTCCAATTTTTCCTGTTTAGCCAGACACCTTCCTGTAGATTTCTTCTACTCATTGCTTCGTCCACTTCATCTCTGCCAGATCTTCGGGGTCTGCCTCTCTTTCTTCTTTCCATCGGGCTCCACTCTCTTATTCTATTTATCCACCGATTTTGGTCTGCTCTTTTGACATGTCCGTACCAGGTTAACCTCTTCTGTTCGATGTAGTCTATTATGTCGGAGTTCATTCCCATTTTCCTCTTAATCTGAATGTTATTTATTCTATCTCTTCTTGTTACTCTGCAGCTTCTCCTTAGGAATTCCATCTCTGTTGCTCTTATTTTGTTTTTGGTTTTCTTATTTATTGTCCAATTTTCACACCCATAAGTGAGGATACTTCTTGTCATGGTATTATATATTTTTTTCTTTGTTTTCATGCTGATGTTCTTATCCCATAGTACCGGGTTCAATTTTCGTATGCAGTCTCTTCTTTGTCCTAGTCTATTTTTTATATCTTCCTTCGTTGTTCCTTTGTTTGATATTATAAAACCTAAATACTTATACTTCTCTGTTCCTTTGATTTGTTTACCTTCGTCTATTTCCAGCTGTTTTATTTCTGTATTCTCCGTTGTTAGGTATTCAGTTTTCTTTAGGTTTATTTTCATCCCTTTCTTTGTATATTCCTGCTCCAGTTTTCTCATCATAAAACTGAGGTCATCCTCGTCTTGTGCGATCACTATTTGGTCGTCGGCAAAACTTAACGTATATAGATATTCGTTCTTTACTGGTATACCCATTCCTTCACACTTTCTTTTCCATGGTTTCAGGGTTTTTTCCAGGAATATTTTGAACAGGGTGGGGGATGTGGAGCAACCCTGTAGTAGTCCCTTTGTCGTCTTAAATGGACTGCATATTCTATTGCCCGTTTTGATAGCTACTTCGTTATTCTTGTAGAGTGCTCTTACCGCGTTTATTAATCTTCGTGGAACTTCGATGTCTTCCATTGCTTCCCATAGCTTGGTTCTAGGTATTGAGTCATATGCCTTCTTAAGATCAACAAAAGCCAGATGGACGGATCTATTTTTGGCCATTCTTTTTTCTATTAGTTGCTCGACCGTGTAAATGTGATCTAAGCATGCTTTCCCCGCTGTGAAACCTGCCTGGTCTTCTCCGATTTTATCTTTATGGTCTTTTCATACAGTCTGTATTAAACCAATTAATCCTAATCTATTAAGAATTGGTAACAAGAATTTAAGAATATATCGTATATTGTTTTTTTATTCTAGTAACATGTCGTGTACTATAACACTTATGAATCGTCGATACTGTAATGTATTCCTCTTTAGGACTGTTGGACATAACATAAAGCTACTTACGATAGGTTTTATAAATTTATTCAGCTTTATAAGAATTGTATAACTTAACCTTAATTCCGTTCACATGTCATTGTAGTCCATGACCTAAATCTATTGTCATGTGTGGTTGTCATGTCACTGCTGTCACTTAAGGTTCCGTTTGCCAAGTGCAACGTTGCCAAGTATAGCCGTACATGAAAACCATACATAACACGTACCCTTTAATAAAAACAAAATAAACAAAAATTAATTCACATAATATATCATAAGTACATAAATAACAATAATTCACAAATATATCAATAGGTAAATCTATCAGGAGGGCGAATGACTCTACCACTTCTGGAGGTTTTCAAACCAGGTGAAGTACTGTATGATGTAGAAGGTACATTAATGTCATTGATGGGTGATGTTCTATTAGATGTTGAAGGTACATCAATATCTTTGATAGTGTTATTTGTTTTACAGTCCCTTGTATCATCAGGTACATCAGGACAAAGAACTGCTCTCATATTTCCCATACTTGTCCTTCTTGTAGTCACAATATCATTTTCATGACTAGTTTTCACATATGCTTGCTTTCACATAGTGTCTATTACGTCTATAAGCAGTATCATTTACTTTAACCATGTAATCCCTTGATCCTTTCTTTGCCATAACCACTCCAGGGTTCCATTTCCTTTTCTTTTCTTGAAGTAAAATTTGTTGTCCTGATTTTAATTCTGGTAACCTATTTGTTCCTTTGTCATAATAGTGTTTTTGTTTTCTTTGATTTTCTCTCAATTGTGTAAAATATCTTTTATTAGAATGTCTGGGCTTTAGAAATTCCATACTGACTGGTAAGTTGGTTCTGAAATTTCTTCCAGTTAGCAACACACAAGGAGCAGGTAAATTTTGTTTTGGAGTTGTATTATAATCTAATACAGCTAGAAATGGATCTTTCTTAGTTTGTACAGATTTTAAAAACAAGTTTTTTATTGTTTGTATTGTTCTTTCCACCATGCCATTGCTACGAGGATATTGTGGACTTGATGTTGTTACTTCAATATTATATATACGGACAAAATTTAAAAATTCATGAGAGCTGAATGGAGGACCATTATCAGAAAATATTTCACAAGGCAGTCCATTAATAGCAAACAAATTTTTTAATTGTGTTACAACACTGCTAGCCGTTTTGTTCATTAGTTTATTAACAATTGCAAACTTCGAAAAATAATCAACCACAACTAAAAAATCTTGTGAGGCTACTGTCATGAAATCAATACCAATTTTTTGCCAAGGTATTTCAGGTACATCATGTGATTTTAATGGCTCCCTATTGTTGCTCTTATAGCTCATTTGACAAGTCAGACAGTTCAGAACAATGTTTTCTATATCCTTCATCAATCCCGGATAATAAATTGCTTCTTGAGCCTTCTTCTTACATGATACTACACCCTGATGAGACTGATGTATAACATCAAGAAATTCACCCTTCAATTCTTCAGGAATAATTAACCTTTTTTATAAAATAATACATTCTTTAATAAATATATATCATGTCTGTCAGACCAGAACTTTTTCACCTCAGAAGGTACAGAGCTTTTATGCTCAGGCCACCCATTTAAAACATAATATTTAACTTTTTGTAAAGATGGGTCAGTATCAATTGCATTTTGCAATCTTTTTTCATTTTCTTTTGATGTTGCTACAATAGAATACACTTTTAAATTATTTTCATCATCTATAAAATTAGTATTAATGGTTTTATTCAAAGGATCTCTACTTAAATTGTCAGGAACTTTGAGATTTTTACCAGGAACATATTTGAGTGAAAATTTATATCTCATTAATTGCATTGCCAGTCTTTGGATCCTAGGTGACATTTCATCTAAAGGTTTTTTTAACAAACCTAAAAGAGGTCTGTGATCTGTCTCTATTTCAAAATCTATGCCATAAAGATAGAATGAAAATCTTTCACATCCATACACTATACCAAGAAGCTCCTTTTCAATGTGGTTATACCTCCTTTGGGTTGGAGTTAATGACACTGATGCAAATTCAATTGGAAACCCATCTTGCGAGACCATGGCCCCCAAACCATATGGGCTGGCATCAACAGAGAGTATGGTCTTTTTGTCAGGGTTAAAATAATGCAAAGTAGTGGCTGACGCCACAAGATTCTTTAGTTTATCAAAACATGCCTGTTCATTATGTCCCCAATGCCACTCATTTTTACTAGAAAGTAAACATCTTAGAGGACTAGTGTGTTCTGACAGGTTTGGTATAAATTTTGCAAGATATACTATGGTTCCCAAAAAACGTTGTAATTCTTTTTTATTACTTGGTGGTGTCATTTTTGTAATAGCTTCTGTTTTATCATGATCAGGTGAAATGCCAATATTACTAATCTGATGACCTAAAAATTTCACTTTTGTTTGACAAAATTTAGATTTTCCTAAATTCAAAGTTAAGCCACTCTGTTTAATTTTTTCTAAAACACATTTCAAATTTTTATCATTTTCATTTTTAGAACATCCAAAAACCAAAATATCATCAAAATATGTTATTGTTCCTGATATACTATCTAAAAGTTCAGACATATATTTTTGAAAAATTTCAGGTGCACAGGTAAGGCCATATGGTAATCTCAGATATCTATAACGACCAAAAGGTGTAGTAAAAGTACATAAAAGTGAACTTTCATAATTCAAAGGCAACTGTAGAAAAGCAGATGACGCATCTAATAATGTGAAATAATTAGCCCCTGAAAGCTTAGCAAATAAAGTATCTTGAGTAGGAATTGGAAACCTTTCTCTTTTAACATATTTATTTAGATACACAGGATCCATACATATTCTAATATCAGATCCCTTATTTTTCGGAACAACTACAATAGGATTTTGCCATTATGTGGGTTCACTAACTGGTACAATAAGGTTTTTACGTACCATATCATCAAGTTTATCTTTAACTTGGCTCCTTATAGCCAGTGGAATTTTTCGTGTCCCACTTATGAATGGCACTGCATCACTAGATAAAGTTATATTAAAATACCTGTTGACCTTTCCTACACCTGAAAAAATGCTCTTATAACTATTTATAATATGATTTGTTTCATTATCTATCATACTAACACTAGGCTGATCACAAACAATTTAAAAGTCTCTTGCTGCCTTTAGGCCTAATAGAGATTTTTGTTTATCATTATCTAAAATATAGAACAGACAATCTTTAAATATTTTCTTGAAAGAGCAAGGTATATAAATTTTACCAACAACATTAATAACATGTCCAGTATAGCTAGATAATGAACTATTAGTATTTTCAAGCATTTTATAATCAATATTTAAATTTTTAAAATCACTACTGTTCAATATATTGACTTCACTTCCAGTATCAACTTTTAAAATACTCTCTTTACCATTAATAATGATTTTTTGGAACCATTCTGAAGAGTTCGGATTAATTTCATTAACAGTCCACACTAGTACCTGTTCATCAGTTAAATCAGTGTCAGAATTGCTACAACTACTATCGTTATCATTGATTTCATGGACTTTGTTGTTATTATCAGGACAAAATTTACGGTAGTGTCCTTTTTTGTTACACAAAGAACAATATCTGAAAAATGCAGGACACTTACCCCTAATATGCTGAAGTCCACATTTATAACACTGAATATAATGGTTACCTGTATTTTTGTCAGTAACTTTGTGGCTTGTAGACTGCTCCTTCTCATACTTTGAACCATACCTTGACTGTCCTGTAGATCCAGGTCTGTTTTCTTCATTTCTTTTCTTCACAACACTAACACTTTCACTTTCTTTGGATATTTCACGTTGAGTAACAGCACTATTTTCCATAGCCCTACAGATGTCTATAGCTTGTGCTAGTTTTAAATCAGCACATTGTAATAATTTTTCTTGAATTCGTAGATCATGTGTACCCAAAACAATCCTGTCCAAAATTAAAGTATCCTTTTCTTTAAACTCACATGTTGATGCCAATTGTTTCAAGGCAGTTACAAACTGATCGATACTTTCATTTTGTAATTGATCTCTTTTAAAGAATTTAAAATGTTCATAAATTAAATTCTTAAGAGGGCTGCACTATGTATCAAACTTACACAAAACAACATTGTACTTCTGATCATCTCCAACATTTTCATACTCGAAGGTATTGAATATCTTTAGCCCTTCATCTCCCAGCTGATTTAGGAGAATAGCGATTTTTATGTGGTCTGGTTTTTCACTTTTGTCGGAGGCTGTTAAAAATAACTGGAACTTTTGCTTCTAAAATTTCCACTCGTGAGAAATATTATTTTCTTGGAAACTAAACGGTTCTAAGCCTTAACAAGTATCTGTCATATTGATTCGAGCACAGTATAGCTCCTTTACTTACATATATTTTTTATAGGCTTTTGTCACATGCACCGGCTTTTAACACAACTTAACCTATCGTCACTTTTCCGCTGCCACCATGTAATGTATTCCTCTTTAGGACTGTTGGACATAACATAAAGCTACTTACGATAGGTTTTATTAATTTATTCAGCTTTATAAGAATTGTATAACTTAACCTTAATTCCGTTCACATGTCATTGTAGTCCATGACCTAAATCTATTGTCATGTGTGGTTGTCATGTCACTGCTGTCACTTAAGGTTCCGTTTGCCAAGTGCAACGTTGCCAAGTATATCCGTACATGAAAACCATACATAACAGATACGTACGAAAGTTAGGCGCGTATTTACATACTTACTCTTGCACTACACCAAACACAAACAAAGCTACAGAGGACTTGGTCACTACATTAAAAAATAGTTGTTTAGAAGATGTAGCAACCGCATCTACTTCTACTACATTCGCCTATTTATTAGATCTAATTGAAGATGTCTTGACATCTGACGAGTTTGTTAGTATTAAGGAGACAACGTTTGACATACACGTACTAAAATTATCTAGAGGCTATGGCCGTAGCCGTACCTTAAATTTGTCGAGAAACCGACTCACCAAGCGTAGTATAACGATAATTCGTAACAGTGATAATTTGTGTGTCTTTAGAGCCATAGTCGTTGCTTTAACATACCATAAAACAACATTACAACAATACACTTTAACATTTAAACAAATTGCAAATATTCGCAGAGGCCGCAAACTTCAACGAGTGCTAGCTCGTGAACTGTGTGAAATTTTGGGCTTAGATACCACTCTTAGTTGTTCTCTGAAGGATATTTAGCATGCTGAACAACTGCTTGATGTACAAATTAAAATTGTTTGTACAGAGAACTTCAATTTGGTTATTTATACAGGACCACAAAAACCAGCTCATGCTTGTATAAACTAAAAGGCCATTATGATGTCATTAATAATATGGCAGGTTTTTATGGGTGTGGTTATTATTGTGATAGATGCGATACTTGTTATCAAAACAAAAATAAACATCTATGTAAAAAGTCTGTAATATGTGATATGTGTAATCAGCCTGTACATAAAGAATAAAACAAAATTTATTATGACAACTGCAATAGGTACTGTTTTAATGAGGAGTACTTGCAGAATCATAGTGACGTATGTGCGCTTGTACATAAATATACCGGCTGTAACAAAGTGGTACAGTGGAATAAAAGATATTACTGCGGTTTAAGCGTATGTACGAACTGTGGTCTGTGGGTGGAAACCGCTCCACATAAGTGCTACATGCAGAAAAATCTGCCAAAGGAGGTGTTTGTCCAGTACCATGCACATGCAACAAACGTTCTGTCAAATTAAACAGTGGCTGCAAAGCAAATTACAAGCAACCAATTACCTGCACCGTACCGTGCACCTGTAACGTAAATGTACTTACATAAAAAAATACCTATTTTTTGACTACGAAACAGTGCTTGTTGATGGAATACATGTACCTGAAACAGACTTACTCATGTGGACCTTGCAATTTTACAAAATGTGGGTCAACAATATTGTCAAACTACAAAAGAATTGTGAGTGGAACCATCGAAGCAGTGTCCACAATAAACACAAAAGAAGAACAAGAAGAATGTGTTTTTAATCTAGAAAGACGGTCCAAAACGCTACCGCTATCGATGCCAGCATAAGAATAAACACCAAGAGTCAAAGGAAGATTATTGAAATCAGCAATGAACAGAAAGAACTAATAAATGAAAAGAAACAAAAAAACAAGAAGAGACCTCAGAACAAGAGATCAAGAGGACAAGAGACTTGCTGATGAGTTAAATAGAGAAGTTAAAAACAACTACAAATATGTATCCAGAAATGATATCTGGCAAAGTATAATAAGCAACTGAACCCAAATAAATCTACGTTTTGAAAGCTTTCACAAAGAATACGACAAGACAAGATGGACCCCTGCATGGATAAAATGGAATTATGTATACGGAAGAAGACAAAGCGAAAGTCCATTACCATCTCATTAAAGTCCTGGAATTTACAGAAGAAATGGAAAGAAGGTGTAAAATTCTAAAAAGTAGAAGGGGTATTATATGCATAACACACATCTCTCCCGAAGATATCAGACAGCTGATTAAACGCAACAATGCCAAGAAAGAACCAAGACTAGACAACATAACGAATAGACCTCTAAAAAATCTGTCAGCTAAAGCGATAGTACAACTAACCAACTTAATCAACAACATCCTGAGATTAAGATATTCTTTTGACAGATGAAAAGAACCTCACGTCATAGTGACAGGAAAACTAGGGAAAAACAGCAATTTCCACAAAACTATAGACTGATAACCGTATTACTAGAAATAAGCAAAATTGCAGAGAGTGATAATAGCTATGTTAAAAGAAGAATCTGAGGCTATTTGAACCATCCCTGAAGCACAATTCGGATTATGTAGGAGTGAACACTCATGTGAACTTCAGATACTGCGATTAGCTTTTATCACTTTACACACATCACATCAGCTTAAATGAAAATAAATATACAGCAACCGTCTTTCTCGATTTCAGTAAATCCTTTCACAGAGTTTGGCACGAAGGATTAATGTATAAAATAAACCCATATGGATATATGTAGTTAGGCAATGACATGTCTTTTCTCGTCATACGTAGCTGACAGTATATTTAGAGTTGGGATAGGGCCAACCCTGTCCAAGATCGGGACCATGGAGGCTTGAGCTACACATGGAGCGTTGCTATCACCATATCTATACACCATATATCCGGCAGATACCCCAACCAAACTCAGATCATTGTTAAGATTATATGCGGACGACACACAATAGCAGCCAGCAGTATAGACCCATACTTGCAAAGAGCACTCGACCGATTGGAAGCATGGTATGTGCAGTGGAAAATAGCAGTCAAGCCGGAGAAAAAACAGGCTGTTATGTACTAACAATGGAAAGGCAGGCCAAACAGGGAACTATTCCTATTTAACACCACAATTAAATGGGAAAATCAAGCCAAGTATCTAGGAATATTGTCGGATTAAATACTGATCTTCACATAACATGTAAACCAAACGGTCAACAAAGCCAAAATACTTAGGAGTCAACTCTCAACACTCATAGGTCAGAAAAGTAAACTGAAATTCAAAATAAAAATTAGGATGGCAAATTGTTTAATTTTGCCAACACGTCTCAGCAGCATGGCATATGTTTAAAACCAACAGTAAAAAAAACAGACCAGCCAGAATCACATAACTAGAGAAGCTCTGAACATACATAAATACATGCCATTAAGGTAAGGTAGTATTTAAGAATTGACAACAACAAAATTCTGAGAACGATGGGGCACATGAAATATTCAAAAATCTAAGGAACCATCCAATAATTGACAGACTACGAAGAAAACCGAAGATATAGATGGATAAAGTTTTGATACGGCAACTACGCATTTGTGACACCCGCGATTAAGTACCTCTCCTATCTCTCTTAGAATAATTCCTTTTCTATTTTCGCGCAGCTCACCCGCCAGCTCTCGCTTGTCGGATTGTACATCAAACGCGTGCTCGATGGGCAGAGGCCAGACACTTCGGGTACTCAGCCGGCGATGAGAACAAAATTTATTTTGCCAATTTGGTAGCTGCATGGTACCCCTAAAATCGAGTGGCTTAATCACCTGTAAACCATAAAGTAAAACAGGATATTCCATTACCCAGGGCATCCAAAGTAACGTTCAGTACAAATCCTTCACATTTGTTATGTACTGGAATTGGGAAGGGTGACCCACTCTCAATCGCAGTTCATAACGGTACATAACGTTTGAGTGTGACCAGTTTTTTCTTCGGACATGTGGGTCCCAATGTTTCATTGGAATACACATGTCTCTAGGAGTTGGGTGTACGAGCGAGCGCAGGCGGGTGTGTGTATGTAAGTTCGGAAATTTAAAAATAATCTAGTTTATGTCAATAATTTAAGGGGGAACGTCAATACCTAAACAATAATATTTACAATTGTCATAAAACAGTAAATTATATATTAGAATTACATATACAGATATAATAATAAAGAATAATGTAGAAAATCTAACAGTAAAGAAAAAAAAAACAACTATTCGACATAGCCTCCACCAACTTCAGACTGTCCACTTTATTTATTAATTCTTTATCAGCGTTTCTTAGCACTATAATCGTTTGACAATTTGTCGATAGCTCACTACAAGTTTAACCCTAATTAGAGAACTGAAATACAGAGAGGAAAGGTAATACGATATAATAGTAAAAACCAACCTGAAACTGACGGTTTAAGATGTTTTCGGCTAACCCACCTTGTATCTGAAGGAATACAATACAGAAGTGAACCTTATAATCCGATTACGAAGGTATTTTGAATGGTTACAGATGACCGACCAGTGTCGTAGAGTATATGATTGAAAAATTTATTTGAACTAAATAAATATATTTTTTAAATTCTACTTATGTAAATTGTATTTTTGTTTTAATTTAATTAAATTTAAAAACTTCTTTATTTTATTCAAAAATAAAAAGTTTCTTACCATTTGTAAAAGATATATTTATTTAATTAAGGGGCCTGTCGCTTAATTAATTAATAGTCGCGTAATAATTAATGTCGCCTGGCCAAATTTTTAATGTGTTATAAATGTATCCATTATTTTTGAATCCGGAGAAAACTAATAAATATTTTTGAAAAATTTAAACGCAGAATGAAAGATTACAATATTACTGAGGGCAGAAAGTCCCTGAAAACTTCCACAATGTTTATTTTAATATGTTATGTAACAGTGGTGAAAATAAAAGAGAAAATATAGTATAATTTTTAATTGAAAATATTGCATGCAAAAGAAACTTTTTATTTATTCTAATAAATATTTCATTCTGCCTTTAAATTTTTCAAAAATGCTTTTTAGTTTTCTCAGGATTTGAAATAAGAAACGGATACCTTTAAAACACATTGAACATTTTAACAGGCGACATTTTGCACCTTTCCCCTTTAATACCTTACGATTACAACTACTATTACTTACGTTATATAATTACGATTAGAAAACTATTCAAATTCAAAATAAATAGGATCAACTTCGGAATCCGAGTCGTCTTGAGGGCTACTAATTAGCGGTTGTGTCTCTACGGTCGCATCAATTATGTTATCAGGATCCCACATTTTTTGTTCTTCTTCTATTACATATCTTACTGCATCTTTCCAGTTTTGTTCTGTAATATGTTGTAAAGACTCGTATAACAATTCACGTACAGCTTGTATTTTATATGACGTATTTTTTCTAGCCAGAGTTCAATTGGATTTATTTCGCAGTGGTAGGGTGGAAGTCTAAGGACTGTGATGTTCCGCCTTTCCGCCATTTTGTTAACTACGTATTTCTTGAACTTAGATTTGTGTTGCCGGGCAATTTTTAAAAGTTCTGCTTTTACCATTCCATCTTCGTAAGGCAGATACTTATTCCGCAGCCAGTCAAGAAGATCCTGTTTTTTCCACGCAGTCGTTGGAAGTCTTTCTACTAGTCGTGAATGATAAGGTGCATTATCTAATACTACAATTGAATTTGGTGGTATGTGTTCAATCATCTGCTCAAAATACTCTTCGAAAACATCAGCTGTCATCTCCTCGTGATAGTCTTTTGTGCTTTTGGACTAAAATTCCAACAAACCATGCTTAACAAATCTTTTTTACTGCCAATGTGAGAAATTATTAATCTACTGCCTTTACCAGAAGGTGGGGAGATACCAGTAGACCAACCTTCCATAAGGCTTGCCTGGAGCTTAATATATTTTTATCTGACCAAATTTTTTTTAGAGTATGACCTGAGTTTACCCACGTTTCATCCTGGTAGAAGATTGACCTTCCTTCAGCCCGGAATTTTCGTATGGATCTTAGATAATTTCTTTTCCAACATATTATCTCCTCCCGGTCAATCAAAAGTGATTTTCGGTCTTATTTCTCCCACTGGAAATTTAATTCTTTTAAAATTTGCCACAATTTAGTTCGTCCGATATGAGGCAAATCCGGGTCGTCTCTAACTTCTTGTTCAATTTTGTTTAGGTTTGGTATTTCTTTTTTGAAAAAAAAAATCCATGAATTTTCCTTCGACTACCATTTTTGGCAAATTCATCAGCTTTTTCCCTCTCTTTAAGTGTTCGTTTGTGTTTGGGTTAGCTATACCGTGTTTTTTTCTTTCTGATAAAAACCTATATATCGTTGACTCCCCTACGCCAGTCATGTTGGCACAACTTTCGACTGTGTTGCGAACAGTGTTTGTGGGATTCTGAGGAACCAAAACATCATGAACATTCAGGACAATAGTCTTCTCTCTTGGTGAATAGACAGACTTACTGACTGTACGCAACAGTATCGGTGTAAAACTTGATGATGTTGATGATGAAGCCATCACAAACAATCCAACAAAGCGAGCACGAGCGTAAGGTACGTATATGTTGGTAGGTATATGGAATAAAAAATCACTCACGCACTGCATATAATTCGCAAAATAAATATTCGAGACGCTAATTACTGCCGTAGACGCGGAAACACCGACAAGCCGTAAATTACATGCGATCAAAAGCGTACTAAACAAAAAAATTGTTTTCGTTCGTAATAACTTCACCCTTTCAAGTTAAGTTTCGAATATAAACTGAACAGACGAGGCACTTGGCCAAAGCCGGCATCTTTATACTCATTATATTATTAAAAATCTGGGGAATTCCATCCTAATTATCTTGCAACGAATAGTACCTTCGGATATGAATTCCAGGTTTTCTAGTAAAGTGATTAAACGCGAAGATTAGTATTGAAATATCCAAAGAGATAAGGTATTCTTATTTACAAAATTGTTAATGGTTAAATTCTTATTTTTATTAATATAATATAATAACCAACATTAGCCGTGAAAGTTTTGATTGTTTTTTGCTAAATATATTAATATTAAAACATTATTAATATTATATATTATAACAGTATTAAAACATTATATTATTATTTAATGAATAAACACCTCAGGAACGCCTATGATGATACAAATTTTACGACCGTTTTATGACTTTGAGGCACATTTCGTGCTCTCAACAATTAGTAAACGGAGAATAGAGTACTATTATATTTCAAAATGTAATAGTGAAATTAGTGCAAAAACTTACAGAAATTTACATAAAGATTACTATAACATAAACAGTTAATATGGTACGGCCATGTACAGAGAATGCCAGATGACAGGATTCCCAAACAGATTTTGACGTGGACACCACAAGGGAGAAGGAAAAGAGGAAGGCCGAGAAAAAGCTGGAGAGAGGGAATTGAAAAAGAACTAGAGGAAAGAGAAATCCCTCCAGGCCTATGGCTGAATAGAGAAGAATGGCGGTTAGGAGTCGGAAGGCGTCGGAGAACGCTGTAAACCGATAGTAGTAGTAGTAGTTACTATAACATGAATAAGGTTTAATAAAAACAAAAACGTGAATATAAAAAATAAATAAACAGATAAACACGTTCAACACTTACAAGGTTAAAGAAATAAATAAATATTCCTAGGAAAGAAACAAAACAAAACTTCAAGTAAAAAACTAGAGGCAAGTGGTTTATGCCATAAATCATACAAAAGGTATAAAAGCTACAGCGCAGATGAATTACATAAATAGAGCTGATCAAATCAATTAAAGAAAGAAACACTGATGTTTTGGATTTATTTAACATTATACTCGTATATGACAGAACACGTAAACAAAGACTAAAACAACGTTTTCTCGTTTTCCACATAATATCGTAAGATAATATATAAATTCCACATAATTCCACATTTCCACTACGACAAATGCCAACGATTGAAATGAATATCGGTCCATTACACTCATGATCCATACACTGAAAACGTAGACTCATACATAGTAGAATATATAAAAATTTAGAATAAGAAATAAGTGATTCCTAGATGGATTTTACGAACGACCTATGATCGAGATAGCTCCGTTTGTGGTACATACTTTAATACAACGATATCTAGACTTGAACGAGGATACATACTCATGCATCATACACTTCCAAAAAGCTTTTGACGTAGTAGTAAATGAAAAATGTAGAACAAGTATTCAAAAACATGCTCGGCGAAAAAGGCATTAGTAGAGTAAAATTAAATAAGTTCCTTTACAATGGACAAGACATGCATCCGGGGCACTAGAATTAAATATAATAAAAATAATGACAAAGGAACAACCGGTGAGAACTATAAAACTAGATAGAGGGGTGATGTAAGATGCTCAAAAGTCTGCGGTGCTAATTTACAAACTTAAACAGAAGAAGAAACCAAAAAAAGAATAATAACAGTTAAGATATCCTAGCAAAATTGATTTAATATAATATACTTACTTCACACACTGACTGAAAAGTGGAAAACACCACGGCAGGGATCCCTGCTTGCCGCTTTATACATCGGGTTAGCTCGTAGTTCATATATTTAATATACTTAACATTGGATATCGTAATCCTGTTATTATGGTAATATGTTATATATATAAACGATTTAGTTTTAACTACAGTTAACTTTATTTTACACAAAAATGTTAGTTTAATTTAAATACCTGTTTGTACGCAAATCAAGCAACCTATCCATGAACCCTTACGGGTAAGATTAAAATGTATATACATATTTCAAAAATTTTAATTCTCAAATGCAGAGCTTTGCTCGCTAATGAAACTTTCAGGTGAATTAATTAAAGATACTTACTAGCATATTGTTCTTGTTACATTCAGAACAAGGCACCAACACAAAATTTCTTGAAACTCCGGGTCGGAATATAAGATTATTTGCAAACATAATGCCGTTGAATATATCAGTATTTCCTTGCCCTAAAACATAAAAACTTTCTGTTTTAGTAATTCCGCATCTGGATATTCCAACAAGTAACATACCAAAACACTTATTTGATTAAATGCATATTTTCGAATGATTTAAATGGTTTATACTCTAAGGAAGTAAGCTTTTAGGGTAAGATAAAAACTGCTTTACAAGAATACAGCAGACTAGAAATTTAAAGAAAAATTTCAATAATTAAATAATTTAAATCAAATTAAAGTTTTGTTAAAAAGCAGAAAATGGGACAATCAGAATAAAATCAAAAATATACAAAGTCCTATTGTTCCGTCTCATTATAATTTAGTTTATATTATTTTTGGATTTTATTGTATTTAGATTCATAGTTGTAATTTTTGAAGTTTTGGGTAAATTTTAGTTTCCAGAAATCTATTAAAAGATTAAAATATTTATTAGTTTTACATATTTCTGCGGAAAACTTGTCTATTATAATCCCTCCCTTTAAAAAGTATGTACCAGGCAAATCCGTCAGCTATTGTTGTCGCATGCGCTGCGTCTGTATATGGTTCTGATAAGGACAATATGAACGATTTTGTAATTTACGTTTTACCCCAAGGTAAAATTATATAGTTCTTAGTAACGCCCCTCCTCTACTAGAGATTTCTGTTAGACATTTGTAATATATTTTTAGTAGTATCGAAAGAAACTCAGTTCTGTAAACATGTATAGTAAGGAATAAATAGTTCTAAGAAAATTGTGGTCGTGAAAATTTTAATTTAATAAAATAATATTTTATAGCAAATATATCTCACGGTAAACTAATCGTGGGTCAACAAACCAATGTTCCCATTATTAGAGGTTTAATTTTTTTTTGACTGCCCTGTATGTCAGTTCAGGCACTGAAATATAAATGAAATATTTTTGGGCACCACGCTAAAACTCTGATATTAATAAATTTTCTTCTTTTCTACATTTTTCTGTTATTTTGTTTCTCTATAAGTTTCTTTCACTTTATCCTTTCCGTTTTCTCAGTTTCACAATTTCTGATCTCTAGTGTTTACCTATTTTACCTTCCTTACTATTTTTCTGTCGTGTTTAATTTTTATTCTGTTTACTACTTTCTCAAATCCACTTTAAATGTAATACAGTAGTGTAGAATTTACTATTTCTACTGGTGATAAAAATATTCAACTAGGTACTCTCGTAGTGAAGGTAAGTACTGTAATGGCTTGTACATAATAATATATAATATAAATATTAGGTATATATTTAATTTTGATATATATTATATATATATATCAAAATATTTTGATATATTTTGATATGATAATAGATTTGAAGTCTATTGGAATTAGAGCACGGAGAAGAGTTGCCAGAGACAGGGGCGAATGGAGGATTGTTCTGAAGAAGGCTTTGGCGCACAAAGAGCTGTAATGCCACTGATGATGATGATATATTTAATTTTACGTTTTTGTCGGGACAGTAGACTCGCAATTATCCGAGGTAATTGGTACCGTGACTACCTCGGATACCGAAAAAACTCAATTAACACTGAGATTGGTTATACTGATAGAAAATTTTGTACCTACGTAAATAATTATTAATGTGTTTATTTTAATCAATAAAATCTAATACAAAAGTAGTATAAAAGATAAAAAAAATGTATTTAATAAATTTTACAAGAACAACATGAATTTCACGAGAAGACATTGCTAATGAATTAAATAGAGAAGTCAAAAAACAACTGATGTTGATGGACTACATCCAGCTGCTAAATTTCAACAAATCTGCATTCTGGAAGCTCTTAAAAATATTGCGAAAGGACAAATAACTAATGCCGGCTCTACACGAAGAGAATTAGATGCCAGCATCAAGCAAGAAACAGCATCAACCAGCAAAGGAAGGTTCAGGAATATCAGCAATGAGCTGAAGGAACTGATTTAAGAAAAAAACTGGAAAAAGAGAAGAGCCAACCAGACGAGGAACCGAGAGGACAAAAGAATTGCTAATGAACTAAATAGGGAAGTCAAAAAACAACTGATGGTGCACAGAAATAAAAACTAAAACAACTAAATGGAACAGTTAAATCCCAACAAACCTGCATTCTAAAAGGTATCAAGAATACTGGTAGAAGACAATGAACCAATTTCGACACTGCATAGAGAGAATGGAATGGTATATACTGCAAGAGATAAAGCAGCAGACATACAATACACATTAGAAAGGGGATGTAGGAGTAACAACCACCCCAACGAGGACTTAGATTTCACGGAAGAAGTAGAAAGGAGAAGCCGTAATCTAAGAAGAATAAAGGGAGCAACAGGACCTACACACATCTCCTCAGAAGAAACCAAACATCTGATCCAAATGACTAATGCAAAAAAAGGCTCCAGTACCAACAGAGTCTTAAAAAATCTGCCAGTGAAAGCAGTCATACACTTAACAAACCTAATCAACTACATCCTGAGTTTAAAATACTTTCCTGACAGATAGAAAGAAGCACACGTAATAATGATTGGAAAACCGGGAAAAAACGGAAAATTTTCACAGAACTACCAGAACGTGTTATCTTAGCCTGGCTAAAAGAAAAGTCAGAGAGAATAGTTTGTTAAAAAACAACACATGTTTGTTATTTTTCATTAAATAATTATTATTTTATTTCAATTTCTTCTGATTTTATGCATCTATTAACTTTATTTTTCATTTTACTATTTTTATTTTAAAAATAGTTGGCATTCAATTCTTTATTTAATTATTCAATTTACTAAATTCTATGTAATCTGTATTTTTTATTTTCAATGTTCATTTATTTCAGTTATATTACATGTATTTGAGTCCAGTCTGTTATATGAGATGATAGAACATATATGAATTTCTATGCCTTACTTCAATAGACAGTATATCTGTTAGTTAACAACTCTGCTCTATCATTGCCACAATTCTTGCTTATTTATGCTGATGCTTCGAATAAGAATTAATTTTATATTATTAAATCTTCTGTGAGTTTTTTGGCCTAATTTTTGTTCACCTTTTTGGGTAAAAAATTCCACAGCACATCTGCAATCTTATCCAGCTACTTGAAGACAACATCAGATGCCATAAGTATCATTTAAACATCTTTTTAGGTAAAGCTTATAGGCAAGATTTATTTTTTCATGTTAATTTAATATTAAAACTTTCAATTTTTATATTTATTTATGTACAATAACTTTGATTACTTAATATCTTAGTTTATTTGTCCTAGCCAAATCTATTTTTCATATTTACTTCATATTGACTTCTCACACCTGAGGAACCGAGCTAAACGAATCCTAACAATAGTCTCCCAAAGAAAGTTCTGAATTTTATTGTTCTACATTGGCTCCCAACTTTTGGAGGTAGTTGTATTGTTACCCATTGGCACCCACCGTTGGCAACACTGATAGGTTGTTCAATGGTTACAAACTCCAAGTACTGATACTAGCCGAATACATCCAAAGGCTTCAATGAGAAAAAATATACAGTAACCGCCCTTTTCGATGCCAACAAAGCGTTTGACAGTATCTGACATGGATGCTTACTGTATAAAATGAATGAATTCGGGTATAGCAAGGCAATGACAAGTCTTTTCTTATCGTACCGGGTCAACAGAAGGTTCAGGGTTCAGATAGGACCAACCGTTCAGAGTACCACAGGGAGCGTGACGATCATCTCTCACATAGTCACAGGGTTTATAGCCATTTCGCTATACAATATCTCTTCACTGTCTATCTATGATACTCCAGCATTGTATGAGTAACAAGTGTAGAAGTATTCGCAATATCGGTATTCTTCTGTATCTCTCTTTCTGAACCTATAAAGATACGCTATAAAACACTTTAGGATCTAAATCCACTGGGCAATATCTTCCGTGTTATTCTACTCTTTTTGCTATCATTCCAATGATCTTTTCCTTTCTTCTTTTTTATGGATTTTTTCAAATACTCTCTTCTCTCATAGAGATGTCTCCTTTCTACTGCTAACGCATGTAGAGGACCACAACCCATTAGAGTCTACAAGGCCGCCGCAGATACAGTTCTGTAGGCGCCTGCTACTTGCAACAGACTCGTTCTATCTACTCGTATCATGAGCCCTTTGTAAGTCGGTATTTCTACAGCTCCACTCCAGACTGGTGGCGCGTAAAGGATGATTGACAGCACAACACCGTGTAAGGCCAAAAATTATTCTGATTGGAGTCCCGTAATGTTGGGAATCACCCTACTCATCAAAGCCGCACACTTCGCTGCCATCCGCCATATTGGTGTAGTGTTACTCCCAGATATTTGACGCATTTTTTTGATGTCCTGACGCTGTCCTTATGTCTTACCCAAAATCGGAGATCCGGCTCGTCCCGCTTTGCTATCAGCACAGCGGGATCATCCGCAAAAGCGAAGGGGGTTATACATTCTTCATATTCGCAGTTCATGACCCTGTCATATGCCAGGTTTCATAGCGTCAGACTCAAAACTGATCCCTGTGGGACTCCAACCGTTACCTAATCTACACCCTAACTAACAACCTTTTGTTCACTGTAACCATTGTAATTAAAATATCGAGTGAGTGCTGACATCTTTCCACATATACAAACAAGTAAAAGGGTAGCAGGGCTACGAGTACAAAAAAATACTTACTCTTTAGTTGTATTGCGATCAATACAACTAAAGAGTAAGTATTTTTTATTTAATTATTTGTTATTTGTGTCAGAGGTCTTTTGTCTAAACCGTTTCGTGCGTAAAAGAAGAAGAAGAATGGTCGCCATTTTTGTTTTTGATACATCATTGTATTCGCCATTCCTTCCCCTTTTTAACGACCCCTTTGTACGTCACGATCCAATAAGCCGTTTTACCCCCACCACAAAACGCTCAAAAAATTAGCAGAATGGACCTTAGAATTTCTCGAAAACTATCCGAAAATCTACGGAAAAATCGATGCTCTGTCTCTCTCTAACACATGGGCTCTTATGGAGACTTGATGACGTTTTTTCCCCAGATCTGGGGAAATTGGACTGAAAATTTTTTTTGTGCTCGTAGCCCTGCTACCCTTTTACTCAAACACACATACTGTGGCTTGGGCATAGGCAGGTTAAAGACCTTAGTTACGGAAACTGAACATCGAGGTCATGTGCGACAAACACGGGCTCCGTTGGCAGACCTTTCGGGTGCTAAGACGGTAAGGAGAACACAATTTATTTTGCCAATTCGGCGGCTGAGTAACCGAACACACATATTTAGGACAGACAGACATCAACTTAGGGTAATGGCTCCCTGTTCGAAACACATACTTTTAGGGTACTCCAGTTCCAAAGTAAAGTTAAGTTAAAGTAAACTCAGTAAGGCAAAGAGAAAGGGGAGAAACAGGGAGCAAAGCCAATTTTTGAGCTACCCCTGCAGTAACGTGACCTAACCACAATTAAGAAAAACAGAGGATGTCTTATTATCCAGGACATCCAAAAGAACGATTAGTTTATAAACTTCCTCATCGTAAGTCACATATTGCGGGTCAGATAGGTACCAATTCATAACGAAGTGTACCCGTTTTATTTTTTAACATGTGGGTCCCACTGTAAAATGGTACACACATGTTCCTAGGAGCTGGGTTAAATGCGTGTGTGTATGTATGTCTGTGCAATCTATAAAATATTTTATCGTTTTGATAAATGGTCGAAATGGGTTAAAATGATTCTGTAGAAGACGATACATCACACTTCAAATATGTGTATTTAGAATTAATTATATATCTCTCTGTGCTAGCGAATTGTCCTGATTTTAAGTTTGAAATAAGGCAAATATGTTTCTTCAGCAGATATTACTTTTTTTATTCTGACTAAATAATGAGACTGAATTTAATGCTAAGGAGTTTTTCAGAATTAATACTCAAAAAACTTCTATATTGAAGTGAAAGTTTATGTTGTAATTGGTATATATTTATAATATATTTTTACATAAATATACAGTATGATGCAAATGTATGGAATAAATTCAATATTTCAGAAACAGACGACTTTTAAAAAAAAATCTTGAAACAAGTCAATTTTAATTTTTGAATGACCATCAACTGATATATATGTGTTGGACATTACGTCATCAGTGTCGGCGTAATGACATAATCGACGATTGTTTTAAATACAAACCGAGGTCACGTGACAGCTCATTTGAAAGGTCCCCTTATTGTCTTTGCAACTTGAATATTTATTTCTACAGGGTTCACCAAAATTATGAACTTTGTTAAGTAACATGGAATTACAATAAATATTCATTCACTGAACTAAAATACATTAAGGAACGCCACTGGAAATAAAACAAAATAGTGTTTGTTGCTGGTTCCGAAAAAAAAAAATACATTGATAACAAATAATGCTACATTATAATCTGAAATTATTTATTGTACTAAGTATTCCAAGTTATTTTTCAAAAATATTTAAATCACTATTGTTATTGACTCGTTTTTATTTGTCAATGATCTGTGAATCTGTCAAATAATAGACGTCAAATTTTTACTCCTCGAGTTTTTTGCCGACATTAATAACAGCATTTACAAAAATGAAACTAAAAAAAAACAGAACGAATCGAGATTTTAATCATGATTGGTTATGGAGATATAGTGAGGAGTCAAGCAGAAATTCGTAATTTATTTAATGCTAAATACCCCAATCGCCAACCAAGTACTCAATCAACAGTAACTAAAATTGAAAAAAAAATTAGAGAAATGGGCCATGTTAAAGGTCTTCCCAGAAGTGGTAGAAAATCAATATCCGAAGCCAAGAAACTGGACGTTGTACTAGCGTTTCAAGAAAATCCCCATACCAGTTCTAGGCAGATCGCACTAGATAATAATGTCCACCAATCAACTGTTGTAAGAGTGCTAAAAAGGAGAAGTGGCATCTATACAAAGTACATCTGGTCCAGGAGCTATTGGGAGAATACTTTGATAGAAGAATCGAATACTGCGAAACCGTTATGGAAAAATGTAACAGAGATCAGAGTTTCAAACAAAGGGTACTTTTTTCTGATAAAGCGTCTTTTATGCTGAACGGTCAAGTAAATCGCCAGACATATCGATACTGGGCAAGTGAAAATCCACATTGGATGGAAGAGTATAGAGTATAGTGAATGTTTGGGCCGGCATTATAAACAATAAAATTGTAGGAAAATCTTTTTTTGAGGAAAACTTAACTGCTTCTCGTTATCTAGAATTTTTTCAGGATTATCTGTTGTCACATTTAAATAAGCTATTTCCAAATAGAAATGATTTGTGGTACCAACATGATGGGGCTCCCTGCACTACGGCGTTAAGGTACGAAATTACCCTAATAACGTTTTCCCAGGTAGGTGGATAGGTAGAAGGTGGTCCATCGAATGGCCACCAAGGTCTCCAGATTTGACTCCGTTAAACTTTTTTTGTGGGGACATTTAAAGAGCAGAGTGTATCAAAAACAACCGAATAATGCAGAAGGGTTGAAGGAGCGCATCAGTACGAAAATTGCACAAATAACACCTGAAGTCATCGAAAACGTTAGGAAATAACTTATTGCCCATCTTTCACATTGTATTATTGCTGAAGGTCGGCAATTTAAACATTTGTTGTAATTTAATTGTATTTAAGTAAACATTTATTGTAAGTTAATTGTATTAATAAACCAACAGTTTTGGTTAACCCTGTAGAAATAAATATTCAAAAATGATTATATCGTTGCAAAGGTAATAAGGAGACCTTTCAAATGAGTTGTCGCGTGACCTTGGTTTGTATTTAAAAAAATCGTCGATTACGTCATTATGCCGACACTGATGACGTAATGTCCAACACGTGTATAGCAGTTGATGGCCATTCAAAAATTAAAATAGACGTGTTTTAAGATTTTTTTTAAATTTATCTGTTTCTGAAATAATGAATTTATTCCATATATTTGCATCATTCAGTATACCAATTACAACAAAAAATTTTACTGCAATGTAGAAGTTTTTAACTACTATGATATACAGCCAGCTCCCTGAAGTTATCTCAATTTAAACTTTAAATGTCATGATTGATCACTTTAAAAACTAGCATGAAAACAAGGTTTATCGCGATTTTGCTGATCAATTGCCACACGTTTCTTTGCCATTGAATGAATGTTATGTAAATCATGATTTATTGATCAATTGATTGATCAATTCATGATCAATTGGATCAATCGAAAAAGATAATAGTCAAAATGCCATTGAAAAGATAGGTCAAATAACATATTACAGAAAAACCATGTAAACCTTGCATTTAATACGCCTATAAGCTCATTTATCAATATAATATGTACAGTATCATTTATAGAGAGCTTATCAAAGCTTATAAATTCCTGAACAATTCTTTGCCGTATGAGTATGAGTATATCTCATACGACCCTGTGACAATAATAACTGAGGAAGCAGAAATAACAGAGGAAGATATAAATAAAGCACTAAAGAAATCCAAAAATAATAAAGCACGAGGACCAGGGAACATAAAAATGGAACTGCTGAAATATGGAGGCGCAAGGATAGTATCCTTTATACGAATGTTGTTCAATAAAATCGAAGCAGGAGAGAAGATTCCCGATGAGTGGAATTTATCATACATGTCCTCCATTTTTAAAAAAGGTGACAAAAGGTCACCAAATAACTACAAAGGGATCAGTGTAATGCCTTCAATATCAAGAATCTTTTCATCAGTTATAAAAGAAAAACTAGAACAACACATGGACCATTATAGCGAAGATCAAGCCGGATTCCGAAAAGCCAGATCATGTTTAGATAATATATTCATTATGAGACAGGTGATTGAAAAGAACAAAGAAAAAAAAAAAAAAAACATTGAAACACATATGACCTTTATCGACTTAGAAAAAGCATACGATAGTGTGCCCAGGAAACAACTATGGGAAGCAATGAGAAGAATGCGCGTTAGAGAGAAATGGGTGAATATAACACAAAGACTGTATAAAGAAACACAAGTGCAAATAAAGTTAGGTAATGAAATAACAAAAACAATCACCGCAACAAAACGCCTCAAACAGGGATGTGGTCTCTCACAACATATATATATATATATATATATATATATATATATATATATATATATATATATATAGATCAGGCTTTGAAAAGATGGTATAGAAAATGCGGAACAATGGGCATACCAGTACAAGAGAATATATTACATTCACTACTTTTCGCAGATGATCAAGTCATTTTTGCACAAGACAGGAAGGATATGGAATATATGATAAGGAAATTAAAGGAAGAATATTAACCTTTGGGGACTCAAAATAAATATGTGCAAGACCGAATACTTATGTATTGGACCCGAGGTTGTAGATTTGAACTTAAGTTTAGAAGAAGAGACTATTAAGAGTTGTAAGGCTTTTAAGTATTTAGGGTCAATGATTAGCCGAGATGGTACTTGTATGAAAGATATAGAAATGAAAATAGTACGGGGAAAACAAGTCACAAGAGCACTTCATGGAGTGATATGGAACAACACTCTAACCAAAGAAAACAAAAAGAGGATCTTTCAAAGCATAGTGATGAATATTACCCTATACTTATACAAACCTATATGGATCGGAAGTATGGCCAATGACAACAACAATACGAAATAAAATAAGAACAGTTGAACTGGACTTTATGAGAAGATGTCTACAAATCACAAGGGCGGATAGAAAAAGAACGGAGGAAATATGGAACAGAATGGAAGTAAAATGCTCAATTACAAAAAAGTTGGAAAACAGAGCCCTGCAGTGGTATGGGCATGTACAAAGAAAGCCAGAGCATAGCTGGCCGAAAAGAATATTAAACTAGGACCCACCGGGAAGAAGACGAAGAGGAATACCTGCTACAAGATGGAAAACATACGTCGGAAATGCTATGATAGATAGAGACCTCAGAGAAGGTGACTGGGAGAATAGAGTGCTGTGGAGGACGAAAACGACGAACTCATAATGGGAAAAGCCGAAGAAGAAGAAGAACAATTCTTCTCATCCAAGTAAGATGTGAAAAGGTTTTTCGAAATAATTATTATTAAAGACCAGGCTTCGATCTTCGATGACAAATGAATATTTGTAGGGTCCTCTTCTTATGCAACCAGAAAGAGAAATTTTTGCATGAATTAGCAATGAACTTTGTAATCGAAGTACTAAAATATCTCTCTCTTATAAATATAAATTATAAATAGTCAAATGTAGTCATTTATCAGTTATTGCATGCAGTTGGATAAGATGAGATTATTTTATTTTCAAACAGTAATTTATTATAACATAAAATAATGTTAAAAATTCAGATATTTATGTTAATGAATCGTGATTTTCATATTATGATTTATTCTTTTTTAGTAGTTTATTCATAGATTTATCGTTCAGGGGGTATTTAGTTATCTTAGCTGGTAATAAAATTATTCGGATATGATGTAAAATTATCTTTGTTTTCTAATCCCATAAATCACCTGCCTTTGGGAGTATTTGGCTTATAATGTCTTACCTATGTTTATGGAAATAATGGTAGAACCATGGTAGCTATGGTCCTACCATAGGTATATAATACCTATGGTAGGAACCTTTAATTTTGCCTTGGTTTGATGATCTACGCTTGGAAAGTTGGAGTATTTGCGATTATCTATCGTTATCACACTTATGCTCAGTTGGCTTGGTATTTTGGTATTTTCAAGGTGTAAATTAAAGTATTATATCAACAAAATAAAATATAATATTACATAAAATTCCATAAAATTACAACCGTGAAAACTATTTTCAGATAATGTAAAATACTCCCATTTTCGAAAGTATTTTATAGAAGACTTAGAGCACAATAAAAAATCTAAAAAAAATCAAAAACGGAGTTCTACTAAACAGCTATCTATGTTTTTTAAGACTTTTTAGATTCATATATAGAATTATAAAATACTATCATTTCTGAAAATATTTTTAATATCTATTGACCACCAATCACCAAGATTTTTCTCAAATTTTTAAACGAATCGATTCTGCTGTAAAAGCAGTTAAAAAATTACTTACGCTTTTTAAAAATTTGCTGGAATATCCAGGGAGTACAAAAGAGTATCGTATAAGGGACAGTGAGTAACTCCTCACCTTGGCTGATTTAAGTTTATGGATTTAACCTGTAACTGCTACCGACAGGGTCAGCGTCACCCATCAATAGTTTTAAACCGCCCTACCCATTTAAGTTTGATAGTGGGGCTGGGGGAGCTGTCTGTCCACCTATTCTCTGGCCAGTTAGTATTTTATAAAAAGGCAAAGTGAGCAGTTTTGTTGATCGTGTCAAATTCGAAATAATTACGTAGTTGGGTCACGGTGACCCGTCTATAGTATTTAAGTAACATAATATTTTTTGGTTATAAAGGTATGTACCTATTTTTATTATTATTATATATATATATATATATATATATTTTATTATGTTAACGGCTTGAATAATTTAAATATTTATATCATTTGCTTAATACACATTTTTTGTTTTAGATAAAATGGCTTCTTCAAGTAAGCATTTAACTTTGTCTGAGATGGAAGACATTCTAAACAGTGAAGAGTTTTGGAAAGATTTGGAAGATGCCGATGAAACGACAGATACTCTCCAAGAAGTAGAAAATAAGAAGCAAGCTGCACACAAATTATTTAACTATTCAGGTGAAAGTGACAGCGATGAAATAGACAATGAAATTTACAGTGAACACGACTCTGATAGTGAATTTGAGGTTGAACTATTGCATGAAAACACCTTAGACAGAGATGATGCCACGAATAACGCTTCAAGTAACAAAACAGCTACTTTGAACATTTCAAAATTAGCTTGGTATGGAAAAGATTCTACAAAATGGGCAAAACAATCGCCAAAAAGGTCCAAAGTAAAATCTCAACATTATAAGAGTTTTACCAGGACTGAAAGGTTCTACCCGTCAGAATTCACCACTGTGTCCTAAAGAAGCTTGGAAATTATTAATAACTGATGACATGTTGGAAATTATTGTTGAACATACCAACACAAGAATTGACTTAGTATCCTCAAATTACGCTACATTCAAACGACGTAAAAACTCTCTCTCAAAATTTGCCCCAACTTTCATTGAAAGAACAGATAAAATTGAGATAGAAGCTTTTATCGGACTTTTATTTATGCAAGGTATATTTAAGTCTAACCATGAAGATTTAAAATCATTATGGGCAACAGATGGAACAGGGAGAGATTTGTTTAGATGTTCGATGTCACTTGCACGATTCTTATTTTTGCTAAGCTGTTTAAGATTCGACAATCATCTTACAAGGTCTGAAAGAGTGAAAACTAATAAATTGGCAGCTATATCCAACCTATTTGAAACTTTTGTAAAAAAATCCCAACAAAACTATGTTCCAGGTCCTCACGTAACAGTAGATGAAATGCTGGTACCATTCAGGGGAAGGTGTGCATTTGAAATGTACATACCTAATAAACCTGCGAAATATGGTATAAAAGTGCAGATCTTAGCCGATTCCCAAACACACTACATGTATAACGCGGAGGTCTATACAGGAAAAATTCTCCAACAGAAACAAAAATCGCTATTTCCACATCCAACTGAGGTTGTTCTTCGAATGATAAAATGTATTGAAAATTCCAACCGTAATGTCACTGGAGATAACTGGTACACATCAATGGAATTAACCAACGAGTTAAGAAAACGAGGAATTACATATGTAGGTACAGTGAAGAAAAATAAAAGAATGATTCCTCCAGAATTTATGGCCGACAGAAAGAGACCTGCTAGTTCTTCAGAGTTCGGATTTACATCAGACAATACTCTGGTATCATATGTCCCAAAAAAGGGAAAATCTGTTGTTTTAATATCATCAATGCATCACGACAGTACTGTTGATCAGAGCACTGGGAAACCCGAAATAATTATGTTTTATAACCAAACCAAAGCAGGTGTAGATGCTTTGGACGAAAAATGTGCAACATATTCCACTTCTCGAAGGACCCGTCGATGGCCTATGGCAATTTTTTACTGTATTTTAAATGTGTTTGGTGTAAACAGCCGAATAATATATCAGTTTTCCCGAGGAAAAGAAATATCCCGTTACAATTTTTTAAAAGAACTAGGCGTTGCACTGTACACGCCACATATGAAGAAAAGACTTTACAACGTAAATGTACCCCGGAAACTTCGATGTCTCATAGCGAATATCCTTGGAGTAGATATACATGACACACCTGCACCATTGCCAATACAGAATATATCTAAAAGGAAGAGATGCGCAATTTGTCCCGGAAAAAAAGACCGGAAAACAAATACATACTGTTTTGTGTGCAAATTACCTATATGTTTACAATGTGCTCTAAAAATATGCCCAAATTGTAAATAGGAATTTATTTTACATTAAATTAGTTTACCGTTATATAAAAAAGTGTTTATGACTTAAAATAAATGTATTAGCTAATGTTTTTTCTTTATTTCAGAATTTTAAAACTGGGTCACAGTGACCCTCAATAGCAGCTGCGAGATAACTTTTTGTCGGTAGCAGTTACGGGTTAAATTAATATTGAACTTAAAAAAAATTCAAAGACAATACTGATCACTTTAAATGCTTAGTGATTTCAAAACCAGTTTAATTCAAAAAGCTTAGGAGAGATGGTCAGGCGCCTTCCGTGTATTAGTGAAGGTTGACACCTTTTTTTGAGCCACTCCGGCCCTGGATACAGATATCGATGGCTTAACTTGCAAATCTGCTAACTACATGTTTTACCGAAATTACCAAGCTTTTAAAATTACGGAGAAAACGGCGGAGACGTAAAACGGTCAACTCCTAACACTAACATAACAACACCGAAACGTGGCTAACTCCAAGGTCAACTGCCAGTTTATTTGCACTTGACACCTTGACAGTAAGTAAGAAATTGCCACGTTTTAAGTGCGTGGTCTTTTTTAGAAAACTGTAAATTACCAGATAAAATAAAGCTGATTTGATAACGATACAGTGTATAAGAGTGACGGTAAGTAGTTTTAATGAAATAATATAACTTTTTGTGAGAAATATCCTAGTTATAACATATAAAACATCTCATACTTTAACAGGAAATATCATGGAAATTGAGCTACATGCCAGTGATACATCTGAAGCTGCCACAGAGGTGTTCATCAATACTGAGCCACTAGATATCATTGCGCCTATATCTAATGCTCATACACAAGAGATTATGATCTTGCATGTCTCGATAATGATTCGTCTGTTTTCTTGAAATATGTTACTGAAGAATGCTTAGATCCAGTTACAGCGTACCATTGTACAGCATCGGAAGACAATAATACTAGCTTGATTGACAAATATTTAAGTGATGATAGCGACTGCATGAATGCACAACTTGTATCTTATTCTGAGCACTCTGATTCTAATAGTGAAGAAGAACCAAGGAGAATTAAGAGAAGAAAAAGGTGTCAGGTAAATAAAGCTACATGGAAAAATCAAACAAAACAAGCTTCACATGGAAAATGGGCTACAGTATACTGGGGGTAAAAAAATTGAAGGGAAATGGGAAAAAACACAAAAAAATAAACCTTGATGCAATGTTTTAAAATGTAGCGAAGTTTTAGAAGAAGAAAGGAAAACTATATTTGAGATGTTTTGGAGGATGACTTGGGGGGAAAAAGGGTTTTTGTGAAGTCTTGTGCAAGAGATACCCCCAAAACGTTCAAGAGACAGAAAAGACCCATTATTAACAAGAAGAAACAGCACAATGGTATTTAACTTAAACTTGGCTAACGAATATGCCGCGTGAGAGTTTGTAAAACGATGTTTCAAAACAGTTTGTGTCTTACCAAAATGACTATTTGGAACTGGAAAAAAAGGCAAAGGGAATATTTCTTATAAGACAAATCAACACGCAACAAAAAATCCCTACGAAGTAGAAGTGAAATCACTAATAGAGTTTTTGAAAAATATTTCAAAAATGGAATCCCATTATTGCCGCAAAAGTTCGGCCAAGCTTTATTTGTTGCCAGAATAGACATCAAAAAAAGCCTTGTACAATTTCTACATATTAGACTGGTGCACGCCACGGAATACCAAACCTCTGTCAATTGCTAAATTTAGCTACACTTTAAAAATTGAAAATATATCACTGTTTAAGCCAAAAAGATGAATGCGAAAAGTGCCTCTCTCACAAACTCGGAATTATACCTGACACAGAACACAAGGAGCACATAGAAAGAAAGAATGAAGCTAGACTTAAAAAAGAACAGGATAAATATACAGAAAAATTTGTATTCACAATAGACACGCAAGCTGTGTTATTGTCACCCAAATCTAATATGTTATCTCTATATTATAAAGCTAAGATATGCACTCAGAATTTCTGTATATATAATATAAAAAATAAAGACGGATTTTGTTATCTCTGGAATGAGACCGAAGGTGGGTTATCCTCTGACAATTACGCTACCATAATTGTCAAGTTTATCACGGAGAAACTTTTGCCGATTATCCACAGAGAACCTGGACAAGATACTAAAATTATATTTTACAGCGATGGATGTACAGTGCAAAATAGAAACGTAATATTGGCAAATGCATTACTAAACGTGACAACATTAAACAATGTCACAATTCAGCAAAAATATCTAGAGGTAAGCGATACCCAGATGGAAGCGGACTCAATGCATGCCATCATAGAGAGGAAACTGAAAAACAAAATAATTTATCTACCAGCTGAATATGTAGAAGTTTGTATTGAAGCTCGCAAACATCATAAACCTTACAACGTATCTTACTTAATCCATGATGCCAAGGTGCTTTTAATGTTAATTTTGTTTAGTCTTCTACAGACACAAAAGACGAAAACATTGTTAAATTATTAATGTTTTGTTTTTTTTTAGGTCACAGATATTCGTGCCCTACACTATAAACAAGGGAACCTGTACTTTAAGTTACGGTTTACAGATGAATGGCAGTTATTGCCACAGCGATGTGATAAAAGGGTCTTAGTTAAATCTATTGAAACTTACCGAATCTTCATGAAAATTGGTTTAAAATAAGTAGTCGTAAATTCAAAGACTTACAACAACTAAAAAGGACCTTGCCGGTGAACTACAGGGACTACTACGACAATGTGCCACATGAAAACTGATAAATAAAATACTCTATGGTATAATAAAAATAAAATACTTAAATATAAAATAAAAAGAAACAAAAATATACTTACAGATTGATTTCATTTTCCTAAATAGGTTCCATAATACGATGCAGAGAAAAGTGGGCAACTCCGATTATTTACTATTTTCTTTTAATTACAAACATGATAACTCCAAAAGTTTTAATAATTGTTATTTAATCAAAATATTTTTTCATGCTTTTTAGTAACTTCAAAGTGCAAAATAAATAGGCAACAAATAGATTTTTGGAGTATTGATATTGTAAGTATTAATTTTTTTAAGAAGTTTTTTTATGTTCCTGTAAAAGTTTAAAAAAAGGAGTTAGCCGCTGTGCAAGTTAAGCCATCGATATACAAAAAGGATACAAATCAACTCATGCCTAATACATCGTTTTGCGCTAATTGGATCAAGACACTATATCGGCAACTAGTGTTAACATCTTTAAAAATAAACTTGATAGCGCTTTATTTTATTTATAGGATTGTGTTTTTTTTTTCTCCGACGGCATTATTTATTAATTTATTGTCTCACAATTCAATTTTTGTATGATATACTTAATTGTTTAACTTTACTTAACTTTATAATAATTATTGGTATTAGTTTTATAAAGATATTTTTTATTTTTTTTTTGCTTTTTGGGCATAATAGGAGCTCGCTCCTCTGCCCTTATTTGTTAAATCATAAAAAAAATAATAATACAAATAAAGCTCATACAGGAACATAGTTTATATTTTATACATACCTATTTGAATTTGATCGAAATAAGTCAATATAGATTTAGCATCAGTGAATGTTTTTCCATTGACAACGATACTTCTTGGTTCCTCAAATACTCCATCTCCACCAAAACTGACAATGGCGTAACTGTAAAATAACAATAGAAAATTAGTTCAAATGCTGGCTGGTGTCGGTATTGTCTTAAAACTGTAATAAATGATGCCGTGAATGTTTAAAATTATTATAGTGAGACGACAGCGGAATATTTTTTTTGCAATTAGCTTAAGCGCCTCGACAACTAAGGCCATTGACCCGGTACAGTTGATTTATTATTAGAGATTATACAATAGATATTAAATTTTATTAAAAAAGAATAGTGTCTTTGAGGAACTATAGTACTTTGGTGTATTCACTTGGCTAGTTTAGAATATCTGCAAGCGATGTCTTTAAGTTGTTATTCTGGGCGTGGCTGTTGTACTGTTGGCAGTCCGTTAATATATGGTTTACGAAAAGAGCACAATTGCACTGTTGACATTTTGGACGTTCATCGGTTAAGCAGTCATGTGTTAATCTTTTATGGCCGCTTCGTAGTCTCCTTATTATCCGCAATTAGTTGCGAGTGAGGTTAGTAAGACATGGCCGGGTAATTTTAGGTTGAATTATGTGTAAGGCCGTATCACATTTATTCCAACGAGCTTGCCAACATTCTAGGATTAGCCTTTTAAACTTAGCTTTAAGAGCTTTGCTTAGTTGGATCATAGTTTGGCTAATTGATAAAGTAATCGCTTCTTTAACATGACGATCAGCAGTTTCGTTACCTACAAGGCCAATATGTGACAAAAGCCAGATAAGTGAGACTTGTTTCTCGAGCATGAAGAGACTGGTATATGTCGTGTATACTCTAAACTAGTGGATGATCAGTAATATTGATTTTAATGAGAACATGGAGGAAAGGGAATCGGTGCAAATTGCTACATTTTTGAATGACATGAAAATGAATTTAAAGGTTGAAGGATGCTAAACAACTCTCATGTGTGAATGTTGCATGATCAGGGTAACCGTGTGGAACTTATAAGATCTTTTAAAGTAGTCATTGCGCATCCTACTCTGCAAGAATTTTTGTAGGCATAAGTCTAAAGAACTTAATTAAAATTGGTTTTGTCTAGTATTTCTAGGAAGGCTTCCTTTATAAGAGTAGGGGGTGTGTCATATTTGTTGTAAATAGTGTTTAGAGAGGTGTCTAGTCCATGGAGGGGTGAGTGGAGCAGGGATGTGCAGAATGAGGGATAGGTCAGTGTTCTTTAACCCTTTCACTGCGGAAACCTTAAAAATTGATGCCTGTCCCATGCGCGTTAAATCCACGAATGCGAGTATACTCGTTATGAGCAGTTGAACAGTTTTATTTTTAATTTCTAGTTCAGATTTTTTCGGATATCTGATTATTAAATAAGAGTTAACAAAGTGACAGACAGTTTTTATTGATAGTACAGAACAAAATTCGAAAAGAAATAAGAAACCACTTATCATTCTTACAGAGCTATAAAGATGATGTCAATTTTTGTAAAGCATTTGAAACAAACGTCTTTTTTGTGTATTAAATACCAAAACAAGACGCAACAAAAAGTGCTACATGACAGACGGAGCACATATATCTTGATTCTGCCCTTTTTTATTTTTGTCACATATAACGTAACTCTTAGTCGGATTTTTTTTATAGGTTGTCGGTGGAACTACATCAGGAAAATGTCTTTCTGTGAGCCTCAAGTCACATTCAGCTCCACATCTTCTGCCTCCTTACATGCAGGAAGGTGGAACATGACATTTAGCTATAACTTCTTCTACTAATCTGAGTTGGAATTTGGCTACTGGAATATTTTCGCCAGTTTTAGCTTTATAAAGCTGATAAGAGTTAGATAGATAGAACGTTTATTGACCACTTTACATAAAGTTTGAAGTCCGTATAAAAAATACAATAAAAGATATAGTAATGTAAACTTAAAATTAACTTAACCATATTGGCTAAAGTAATATACATATGTAAGTATTAGCAGAAGAATTAAAATTAAAAATTTAAGATAAAAAAATCTCTAACCAAAAAAAAAACAAACCTAAACTGTCACATAAAAAATCTTTGAAATATGGAAGTAACAAAAATGTGCAAATAATTAAGAATATTCCCGAATCGATGACTAAATAAACTAATACATAAAACTTAGTACATTTTAATAGCAATAATACAATGTGATATGTAGATAGTAAATCGACAGTATTCTGACCAAACTGGGTACACGTTATAAAGGTGTATTGAGGTATTCTGTCTTTGAGTAAAAACAATATGTTAAAAAATGCTTTCTGATCCTATTTTTAAACAGTGTTGGAGACAGAATTTTTATTTCGTTAGGCAGATAGTTACAAGTGAATATCAATTGAATTCTTTGTGCTCTTTGATAGTCTGAATCGTTGTGACCTAATTAAATCCCTCGATCTTGTTAGATGATCATGTAATTGGGAGTTTATAGTAAACTTATTTTTATTATCGTGAATTTCCAACAGTGTTGCATACATATAAAGCGAAGGTAGAGGCATAATACCCATGTTCAAAAATAATGGTTTACAATGATCCCTTAAATCCGCTCCAGCAAGTATCCTCACCACCTTCTTTTGTAATTTAAATATTCTGTCGGCATGACCAGAGTTGCCCCAAACAGCTATTCCATATTGTATATGACTATGAAACAATGAAAAGTAACACATTTTAAGGGTACTTTTAGGTACCAAATAAACCAGGTTACGCATTACAAATATTGTACTGGCGAGTTTAGAACTTAAGTTGTCTATATGGATGCCCCAATCTAAGTTGTCATCCATAAAAATCCCTAACAATTTGATGCTATATCCAAAAATGTGTCTTCGATCTGAACTGAAAACTATATTTTGATTTTTATCCTCGTTTAGTTTTAGTTTATTATGTGTAAACCAGTTTTTAATTTTAAGCACATCGTTTCCTATTTTGTTATTTAAATTATATTGATTCTGGTCGGTACTAATAACGGTTGTATCATCTGCAAAACATATACACCTTAAGGGGTGGGTATAATGAAATATATCGTTGAGATATAGAAGAAAAAATGTAGGTCCTAATATAGACCCTTGGGGAACTCCATGTTCAACATTGTGAAAATTGGAGTGGTTATTATTTAAAAAAAAACGGCCTGTTTTCTGTTTATTAAATACGATCGAAATAAATTAAGAGCATTTCCCCTTATGCCATATTTGTGCATTTTGTCTAAAAGTAAAGTGTGTGAGACACAATCAAAAGCCTTAGATAAGTCACACAATGTTAAAGACACGAAGTGACCTCTCTCTAGGCCATCAACTACTTCCCTTACAATTTCCTGAATTGCTTGAGTAGTGCTGCATTTTTTTCTGAAACCATATTGATTACAATGAAGTATTTTGTACTTTTCTATGTACTCTATTAAGCGGTTATTCAAAATACTTTCAAAAATTTTACCAAGAATGGGAATAATAGAAATAGGGCGATAATTTTCAATTTCTTCTGGAGATCCTTTTTTGAGTAGCGGTAACACTTTTGTTACTTTTAATACATCGGGAAAGATTCCTTCGATAAGGCAAAGATTATAAAGTATGACCAGTTTATCAATAATAATATCCAGAGTTTCTATCACTAATTGTTTGTTTAAGAAGTAAAAATCAGTGCATTTTGAGTTTTTCAAGCTGTATAATGTATTCCTAACTTCAGTATCACTAACAGGTGTTAAAAACAACGAGTGGCAAGGGGAATATATTCCCTCCAAAAAATTCATGGCATCATTTTCATCTGTCTCATCTAACGAGTTCAATATATTTCCCGCTACCGAAGTAAAGTAATTATTAAACTCGTTTGATGAAATATTACATGAAGTTACTTTTTTATTTTGAGTTTATTCCTATGATAATTGATGACTTTCCAAGAATCTCGAGATATATTATCAGATTTTAAGAAAAACTGCTCATATGCCAGTTTTTTCTTTATTGATATTGTTAATTGATAGTGTTTTTTGAATTGATTATACAGAGTGTAATCACTAGTAAGGTTAGCAGTAATTTTTATCTTCGAAAGGTTTACTCGCATTTTCCTTAGTTCATCGTCAAACCAAGAAACAGGTGCCTCAAAATGAATTCTTGACTTTTTTACTGCAAAGCAAACTTCAGTTAATTTTACATATGTGTCAATTATGAACTCAGCTAATTCCGTTGCTGTTATTGAATTGTTTATTAACGACCAATCCACAGATTTTAGTGATTGTTTTAACATTTGGGTGCCTTTACATGTTATGTGTCTTCTGAATATCCTATCATTGTCAATTTGATCAGATTTTATTTTTAAATTCAGGAATTGAGCACAATGATCAGCAAGGCATGGGTCTACAACACCACACCCAACTATTTCATTATCTATATTTGTTAAAATATTATCTAAACAACTTGCTGATGTAGCAGTGATTCTTGTAAATTCATCAATCCTCATAGTTAAACCAAAAGAAGAAATTAGATCGGAAAAATATTTTAATTCATTTGAAGTGCCTTTGAAATCAATATTGAAATCCCCAATTATAATTGTTTGAACATAATTATTAGAACAGAATATTAATAATTTTTCAAATAGGCCTAAGAAAATTTGGAAATCTGCGTTACCTGTTCTATACACTGATACTAGAATAGTTTTTATATCTATAATTTCCAAAGCACAAAATTCACCTTCATATTCACAAGATATATCATTTAAAGAAACTGGACGTGTAGATATTTTGCCATCGCAGAAAATAGCAACACCCCCATGTTCTCTACTTTTTCTACAGTAACAAGTTGATAAAAAGTATCTGTCAATTATCACTGTTGTTAATTCAGATTCTCTAAGCCAATGTTCAGAAAAGCACAAAATATTGTAAGTTTTATCTTTTAAAAAAATGTTAAGTTGATCAATTTTATTTAATAAACTTTGTGTATTTATATGAAAAATGCTTACCAAACTGGTTTGGTCAGGATTTACTACCAACTTTTGTTTATCAGAACTTATCATATCACTTTCACAAAAACAGGTGTTTCCTATATTCTTTTGCACTACCGCTGATTCTATTCGTACACTTTTATCTACATCTCTTGCGGCTTTCTGGGTGTTACGTGAAAAAAACGTTGTACGTGAGCTAATAAGTAATAAGTAAGTAAGTAATACAGCCAGATCCAACAAATGGAAAAACACCTTCTTGTACCATATAATGGTTTTCCTGACACTTTCTATCGATGAAAGTAGCATGTCGCATTTGTCGACTGATCCCATATTATTATTATATTCAATGATACAATGTGGTTTTTTGATAATATCTCCTGTAAGAAAATCTACACATTCCCTATGTTTTAGTTGCGCAGTGTAACAGCTAGTGAGCATGCAAACTTCACGCTTATCTTGCCATTTCAGCATGAGAAGTTTATCTGTAAATCTGGGCACAACTTCACCGCGTTTAAGTTTTCTCTCAATTTTTGGCATCCAATTCCTGTTTGACTTTACTGTTCTACAGTTATTCGTTTTTAGATCGTGAAGGTGTGAGAATAACATAGGACTTGAGTACCAGTTATCTACAAATATGCTATGCTCCTTGTACAAGTAAGACTTCAAAAGTGACATAACAATGTCACCAGATTTTCCCAGTTTTTCAATTTCATATGTGGCTCCCGTGTATATGATGAAGTCGAGAACATAGCTGGTTTCACAATCACAAAGGAGAAATAATTTAACTGCAAACTGATGCCTTTTTGAGGAACTGTACTGTTTGAAAAAAAGTCTGCCTTTATATAATAACAGACTTTCATCTATGCAAAGATTTTGAAACGGACTTAAATTTTCTGTAAATTTGAATTTCAAATGATCGAGAATAATCCTTATTTTACGTAAACTATCTCTTTTGACAGGCTCTTTATCATTATCAACAAAATGCATCATCCGCAAAATTAGTAGAAAGCGATCTCTTGTCATGAGGCGCCCAAAAATTGGAGTATTCATAAAAGGTTTACTAGTCCAATAATCATTGACATTCGATTTTTTCGTCTGAGGCATCAACAGATTGATTGCTAAAAAGCAGTACACTTCATTTATATTAACTGATTTCCATTGTTGTAGACATGAATTCGCAGAAACCTGCTGTCTTCTTTCCTGTTCATAGTGTCGGTTTGTCTCATTTGCAATTTTCTTTATTATTTGGGGCGTGAAAAAGCTCTCAAAAAAATCTACAGCATGTGGCGTATCTGATAAACTATCAATTTTACATCCAGAATTAGTATTATCAAAACGGTGTATAACCGGTAAAAACGTTCCATCTTTTCAAACAAATGCCGCAGCTTTCATAGTTGTTGTTAATTGTTCGGCTGGTGTGTTGTTCAATTCATCTCCAGTTTCATTTTCTGCATCATCTTCAGCATCGTTTTTAGCAACATTTTGTGATTTTTATACGAGCGTTGATGCTAGAATAAAATAAATGCTTATATAAAATCAACACAAACACAAAAATATACAACACACGTTTTGAGATCAACGTGCAGTACAAAAAGCTTAATAAATATATATTTAGTTTATCTTCTGCATCTTCTTTATCGCTTTTTGGCCATCCATCGTCACTCTCACAATCGTTCATAAATCATCTTCAAAATCACTTTGTTCTAGCATACGCGCGAGATCTGCATCAGTAAGATGTTTCCGATTTATTTTCGCGACGGGTAAAACAATACTGATTCGAGTTCAAATTGCAACCAAGCAAATATTTTGTATAGTACCTTATGTGAGTTAACTCGTCTAGAGCAGTCTGAGCGTATGTACTGTCGGTGTGCGCGGACATAGACGGAACGCAAGATTCGACTTGTCTATGAGCAGGTGACGTCATATATCGAATAACAAAGCTCTACTGTATATTGAAACAGTTCTTATGATTTACGCGAGTCTACTCGCCAAGAGCAGTCAGCCTATAAGCGAGTATACTCGTCAAGAACAGTGACAGGTAGATGGGCGGGGTTGCTAATGGAGTAATTAAGTACCTACAGAGGTAGTAAGAGGGTAAATGGGGTTAGAAGAAATACTTGATGAACTTTTGTTTTCAACACTTTAACAAATTTTCTCATAATTCTCAAGTTCATCAGTATTTTATTGCTTGATAAAGTTAACTTCCATCAAGAACCGGTCGAATCCATCACATATAATAAATTCTTTATTTTGATCATTATGGAAAAAGTAACTTTTTTGTTTAACTACTTCAAAATTGATTGTGTATAAAGCATCTCGTTTACCTAATTATATTAAAAGACCATTTTTAATTAATTTTATGACACTATTTTTAAAAATTACAGTTACTTATCTGAGATATTTCTAAACTTTTTAAAGAAAGTCAATTTTTCCGTAACTGTTGTACATTTTCAAGTTTACAGTCTACTTGTAGACCATTTACATTACTGAAGAGATTAATAATTCCAACACCAACTGCAGGTAAGTAGTCACTATTTTTTGCTAATGCTATATTTATAGATTTATCCAATATTACCAAATATGTAAGTATACTTTTATCATTTAGTAAGTGAGACGTTCATCCTAAATAATTCTCATATTCTTAGTTAGCACTGTTTCACTATTAATTTCAGTTGAAGTTGAAGTGTTGCTTCTATGCATTTCTTTATTGTAATGTATATTTCTCGTACTCCTGTAACGGTTATCTCTATTTGCACGATTTCCTCTAAGACCATCCTGAAAACCTCTTTGACTCTGAAAATTTGATCTGTAATTATATGTAAATCTTTCAGGTCCTCTTGGGTAACTTGTGGATATTCTTGCTCGGTATTCCCTTTTATAATGACCTCTTTTTCCACACCTACAACAAGATGTGTTAACATTAAAAGCAACTTGATCAAAACCAGCTCCTCAACTTGTTCTTGCACCCAGGCACCTCTTTTCTTCACTCAATAACCTTTTCTTTACCTCTTCATTTGATAGTATATCAGATAATAAATTTTTGATAACTGTTGCCACTGTTTCATAGGATTTTGGCAAAGTTAACAACAGATTACATATTATATCTTGATCTTCAATTTTTACCCCAGTGGATTTTAACTGCTTCAGAATTTACTTAAATTCACCAATAAACCACTCTTATGACTCACTATCGTTCAATTTTATGGACAGCAACTTTCTTTTTAGGAACAGTTGACCTGGTAGTCTCTTTTTCTCATATTTTCCTTCTGAAAGTTTCCACGTATGGTAGGCCTGTTTTTTGTCCCGCAATATCTCTAACTGTGCACCGGAAACACAATGAACAATTATTGATTTTCTTTATTGGTATATTTCTGGAATTTTTTCTTCTCACTCTCGCTTAAACCTGTTGTCTGTTTCGCTTTTTATACACCCTTTATTTTCTGCCAATATTATTTCCATCCGAAACTTCCATGATTAGTAATTCTCCCCTGTTAGAGCCTTTATATTATACATTTTTCCTTGTGCCATACTGTACACGTGCATATAACCTATATCCACTTGATTTTGATACCTAATAATTATTTTCCATCCGTGAAATGGGCACGGAGCTTTATTTTATTATCGATTCCAAAATGCAATTTGATAAGTTTACAATAATTAATGTATTTAAATAAAAAAGACACTGTTTATTACGTGGTTACAAGATTAATCAATATTAATTACATGACTATCAAAAACAATTTTAAATAAAAATGGTAGAAATCAAATAATAAGTACCTGTTATTTCTAATCTTTAAGTCATCCAATTCCTTCTCAATAAGCTCGACAAGCAAGTCGAAGTTTCTTGATTTTTTCAAATCTTTATTACACATTTTCGCTTCGATTATAAAAACGATATCTGCACTTTGTGGAACATCGCTTCCCTGTAATCGAATGAAGTCGCCTTCTTGTATCTGCGTGCCATTTAGTAAATTACACCTAAAACAAGAAAAACTAATTGCAAAGGTCCAAAAAAGACACTAAATCTCGGCTGAGGTTAATAGTTATTACATTATCTTGTCACTTTTATCTACGTCGAGACTATGAGGGGTCTAAGCTTTGGGATAGCCCCTTTACTTTTACTTCGAATCCGCAATTATATTAGCATCGCCTTCTATTCTAGTACAGAATAAAATGTTTATGAAAATACGTATTTTCAAATCTATAACAATTATTACACGTATTTTCTTTAATTATATTCGGGAAGAATTTATACTCTGATACAGTTTATTATAATAATTTTTATGACGGACCTCTGCAGCATAAACGAAACACGTATTAGTATTACATTTTTCTCCCACAAAGAACAATAAAAATACACTTTCGAAAATAGTAGGGGACAAAGATCTATGATAGACTATATTCTGTTGAATAGAGAGTTACTCTCCTCTCAAATCTTGGATGTAAGAACATTTACATCAGTAGAAATAGGAACCGATCATAAATTGGTATTGTGCAAAATTCGAATGACAACACAGATATGTAACAACAAAACACCAGAATACACCACAAAGATAAAAGTTGAAAGCTTACAGGGTAACTCCACAAGTTACCAATTCCAAAAAATAATAACCGGAAAAAGCAGAAACACATATCATATCACAGAAAGTGATGGAGTCGAAGAAAGCTGGACAAAGATTAAGTCTAATATCTTAACCTCGGCCAAGGAAGTTCTTGGTGAAAGAAATATAAATAAAAATAAATCGTTCCCAATGAGAAGAACTCCATGGTTTTGTACAGAAGTAAAGGAAAAATGTGGTACATAAGTTTTACAGTCTGAAATATTGTGAAGTAGTGCCGACAGAACTTCTTCTTTCTATGCCGTCCCCTTTAACGGAGGTTGGCGACCATATTTCTAAAAGTTTCTCTGTTTTTTGTATTGTGGAATAATTCGTCTACAGTCATGTTTATCCAGTCTCGAATATTTCGCAGACATGACTTCCTCTTTCTACCTATTCCCTTTTTGTCATCGACTTTACCCTGCATGATGACCTGCAAAAGACTATATTTATCATTCCTCAGTATGTGTCCAAGGTATGCAGTCTTGCGTACTTTTATTGTTCTCAACAATTTTTTGTCTCGGCCCATCCTTTTCAGCACTTCCTCATGGGTGACCCTGGCAGTGCATGGAATTCCCAACATTCTACGGTATATGCAGAGTTCAAAGGCTTCAAGCTTCTTAACTATTTGCGCTTTTAACGTTTAATGTTTTTACCCCGTACAATAGTTGGGACCAGACGTAATATTCAACAAACCTCAGTCTCGCGCAGTATTCAGATTTTTGTTACAGAACAATTGCTTGAATTTTAAAAACGCTGCACTTGCCATTTCTATTCGTACCCTGATCTCTTGGTCTGGATCTAATTCTGTGTTGATGTAAGCTCCCAGATATTTATATTTTGTCACTCTCTCTATTTGCTGTCCACTAAGGGTTAGTTGTTCATTATTTATTGGACTCCTTGATACTATCATAAATTTGGTCTTATATGTGTTGATGTCAAGTCCCATTTGAATGCATTGACTATTTATTACATCTGGTAAAGTTTGTAGTTCTTCTATACTCTCATCCATAATTACCGTGTCATCTGCAAATCTCATGGTGTTTACAATTTCTCCACCAATTCTTATTCCCTCTTTTCTTTCCCATAAGGCTTTTCTGAATATGACCTCTGAGTACACGTTGAAAAGCGTCGGAGACAAGACGCTTCCTTTTGATGATTTTTAATTCATCTATTAACTTCATATGCTGCACTCAGTCAAAGACCTTCCTAAAGTCTATAAAGCATACATATGCACTCTTGTTATATTTCCGACATTTCTGCAAAAGTACCGTCAACGCAAATAATGCTTCTCTTGTACCCATGCCTCCTCTGAAGCCAAACTGCGTTTGATCTATCTGCTCCTCACATTTCTTATAAATTCGGCTTTGAACAATTTTCAAGAGAATCGTTAAAGGGTGGCACATTAGGCTTATTAATCTATAGTCATTACATGATTTGGGATTGTTGTTTTTTGGTAGAGGTAAAAATATCGATTTAAGCCATTCCTCCGGGATGTTGCCGTCTACATATATATGGTTGAGAATTCGGGTGTCTCTTTATATTACCGTCATCTAAGGCTTTTAACAGTTCAACTGGAATTTGATCAGAACCCGGTGCTTTTCCTTGTTTTGCATTCTGTAGGGCATTCTTTACTTCTGAGGGTAAAATTTGTAGGTATTGTTCTTCTTCACCTATATCTTGTTCATTTTCCCTCTCGTCATGGAACAGATGGATTATATAATATATATATATATATATATATATATATATATATATATATATATATATATATATATATATATATGATTATATAAACAATATTATTGTTCCGATACTTCCTTTATTTTACTCTCTTCAGTAAGTATTCGTCCATTATTACCTCTTGTTATGAGTGTTCTTCTTTGTCTGGTGTTGCCTGTAAGCTCTTTCATTTTTTTTATCTAAGTTTGAGGTGTCATGCTTGTTGCTGAGTTCTTCCAGTTTCTGGCATTCCTTGTTCATCCATTCCTCCTTAGCCTTTCTGATTTCATATTTGATTTTATTGTTGATGGTTTTATATTTATTTTCATCTTTATTTTTGTATTTTCTTTTTTCAGTTATTAGCGTAACTATTTCCGGTGTCATCCAGTCTTTTTTAGAGGTTTTCTCTTCTTCGCCTAGGACCTCTTTTCCCGCTTTTAGTATGGCTTTTTTCATATCTGCCCATTCCACGTTTCCTTCAGTTAATTTATTTATCCCTGCGTTTAGTTGCTGTTGGCAGTTGTCGTCTTTTAGGTTTTTGATGTTTATTTTGGTGGTTTTAACTTTTTTCTTCGGTTTTCTGAGTTTAATGTTGACGTTTTCTAGTAATAGATTATGGTCCGTATCTGTATCTGTGCTTGGATAGGTTTTTGCACTTTGTACTCCATTACGAAACCTTTTGTTAATCGTTATAAAATCTATTTGGTTTCTGATTATATTGTTGATGTTATCTTTTGGAAAAGTCCACGTGTATAATCTTCGTAAGGGTAGGTCGTACTTTGTATTTGTTATGACTAATTCTTTCTCCTGGCAGTACTGGACTAGTCTATCACCCCTTTCGTTTCTTTTACCTAACCCAAAATTTCCTACTATATTTTCAGTTTTTCCTCGACCGATTTTAGCATTAAAGTCGCCAATAATTATTTTTACCTCCTGCTTCTTTATGTTTTTTGTTAACAGCTCTAAGTCCGCGTAGAATTTTTCGACCTCAGCATCATTGCTATCAGATGTTGAAGCATACACTTGGATTAGATTCATGTTTAGAGGTTTGGCTTTCAGCTGAAGTAGCATCATACGTTCGTTAAAGGGAATAAATTTGTCACAAACTCTTTTAAGTTATTGTTTAGTTAAGTTAGGTTAAGTATAACGGTATAATGAAAAAACAATTTCAGCATAAAAGTCCCGAAATAAAATATATATTATAAAAAATTATCAAAATTTATACGAAATAACCTACAATTACTGTACAAGTATTTAAAAATTAAGTGAGAATAATAAACTCGTTATCCCCATTTGGTATGCAAATCGCAGGATAAGAAGTTTAAAACCATTAAATTGGAAGCTTTTATTTATTGGTTAGTAGAAATAAATGACAGACTTGCTTAAAATCTATTTATTTAATAAACGACGACCGGTTTCGACCACTGTATCACGACTGGTTTCTGGTCATCATCAGGTCAACGGTAAAGTACAATCTTTACAAAGCTAAAAAAATTAAGTACTTATTGTAGTACGACTAATTTAACCAAACCTCACATCAGGCATGGCACAAAAGGTACCAATATGATTTATGTTAGTTAAAATTGAGGGTAGAGGTGATTTTTTATTGAATGTAACTGTGACATTAGTATAAAGATAATATAAGTAGTACTTACATTCCAAGTTCTATTGCTAAGATGGCGTGTTTCAAATGTTCATTTTTGATAACGTATCGTCTGTGAGTTTTCAACTAAATATACATCGACCTGAAAAGAGGAATGTTTCTTGAGGAGCTAGTCTAGAAGCTAGTTTGTGTTGTGATTGATTGTAAACAGAAAAAGAAAACAGAAAGGACGTTATTCTTTGTAACTGTGTCAGTGATGTCGTATTAAAGAAATTATTTACATTTATTGTAGAGATATAATAATATCTATGAAGATATTTATTATTTATTTAGTTATTTAATTTTAAGATGAAATTTCATTTAGAAATATGTTATTAACTCATCTTAAAATCTCAAAATTAAATAAATAAATAAATAACACACATCTTCATAAATATATCTCTAGAATAAAGGTAAATAATTTCTTTAATACAACATCACTGACATAGTTACAAACAATAACGTCCTTTCTGCTTGCTTTTTATGTTTCCAATCAATTACAGCACAAAGTAGCTTCCAGACTAGCTTCTCAAGAAACATCCCCCTTTTTAGGTCGATGTATAAGTTGAAAACCCACAGACGATACATTAGCAAAAATCAGCATTTAAAACATGCCATCTTAACAATAGACCTTGCACGGAAAGTAAGTACTTCTTATACTATCTTTATACTAATGTTACCTTCACATTCAATAAAAAAAAACCCCACCCTCAATTTTAGCTAAGATTAGTAATATTGGCACCTTTTGTACCATATCTGATGTAAGGTTTGGTTTAATTAGTAGTACTACAATATGTAATTTTTTTAGCTTTGTAAAGATTGTACTTTATCGGTGACCTGATGATCACCAGAAAACTGTACTGCCGTCCTTAGGAAAAACACCGCACATGCAAAAATTATGAAAATTTAGTTGGGGGCGAAAACTAGATCTAGAGAGTTTACATGCCCTGTATCGTAGATACCTGCCTAGTGATTTAACCACACAGATCATGCACAAGGATTATTAGCAACCTACTCTCCTAATCAATGCTCGTATGAGGTTTATCGAAAACAGCTTAAAAATAAACACAAATCTTTCACAAATCTGGACCATGAAGAGTGCGAATTATGTGAAGTATTCTAACTACACAAACTTGAATACAGTATCTAGTGAATATAATAGCTGGAAAGAACACATTCAACGTGCCAGAGATTCAGGAGAACTACACCATTTGGATACAAATGAACCAGATACATCAACGACTCTTAAAGTCTATGTTGACTTACAAAAGTCATACATAAAAGTACATACAAGTTACTAAGAATCGATATGTTTAAGAAAGCAATATTTACCCAAAGAATATCGACATTTATTGAAAGCTTTGTACCCCTGGGTAAAGGAAAAAACAAAAACTTTTGCATACCTATGGTATGTCGAACATTTTGTCCTTTGGGTTGATAACTGCTCAGGTCAAAATAAAAATTGGAGTTGTTTATATTCCTTTGTATATATTGTAAATATATTGTAAATCTGACGATATATCTGCTCCAGATATTTGTATTTAGTATTTTGAACCAGACACATCTTCATGTCTGCCGATGAGCTTCCACCAATAGGTGAAACTATCTTTAAAAAAACAAAAGAAAACCTACGATTTTAACGATTTTATGACAGCTGTTGGAAATGCAAATTTAAAAAAGGTTACAATAAACAATGCAGTATACAGGTTTTTTTAAGTGGCAAGATTTCGCATCACAAGCAAAAATTAAAAAAATACAGCCTCGTCCTTACTTGGCGAAAAATGGAGAAATTGTTGCCAACAGGGGATCATTTTCTCTAAAGTACAAGTTAACAAATAGCTCCGATAGATGTTTGGAATGAATTTTTTTTAAAATAAATTTTTAAATAAAAAACTTCCCAGCCCTCAGGCATTTACAACTCTATGTCGAGTATCAAAAAATAAAAAAGAAACCTTATTAAAAATCTCAAAACCATAATGCCTTCAAATAGATTACAATTTTGGCAAAATCTTGAGGAAGACAAGGATTAATAAGATAATTTCTTTCTATATTTAATTTTTTCTCTTTTGTATTAAATTTCGTTTGTTAGGGTTTATCCGATCTAATAAATGTGGTTTTTTTTATTAAATATGTAGTTTTTATAGATATATAGGTATTTACAGAGTTATTGATATAAAGTAAAATCGTATTTAACTGAATTGTTGTAACAATTTTCGCCCTTTTTAAAAGTTGCAGATTGTTTGAAGTCTATTTACTTATTATTATAAGTACTGCAGATACTGTGGTTTTCCCTAGGAAGGGAGTGTAGTGGTCGAAACCGGTGATCGCTTACTAAATATATATATATTGTGAGTAAGTCTGTCTTTTATTTCTACTACCCACTTTGAAATGGACTCACACGAGCAAACAATTAATTACTTTTATTTATTATTTAAAATTATTCTTGCAAAAAAAAGCCCATTTTTCATAACGTATCCCAAGGCGAACGAAGTTTGCTGGCAATTTTCCTTCTCTATAGATAAGCCTAATATAATATATTGGTATTCTTACCAATGGATTGTACTTAAAAAATGTATGTATTATTACATTAGATGCACTGTATACGAGAATAAACGTCCCCTCTAGTACAAAAAAAATTAATTGGTTAACAATACAGTAAAAAAATTAACAATTATGAAGAAGAAAGTCTTCCCAGTAATGTCATATATCATAAAGGTAGAATGAAGGATAACGCAACGATCAATGATAGGTGTGATACTGAAATAAAATAAGTTCAGATACGAACATCTAGGAACTAATACGAGATTTACAGAAGTCCTAGACAGAGCTTGTAACCTGAACTGAAAATGACTGGCCAAATGGCAAGGATAAGGGCTGAAAAATTTGCTCGAGAACTACTATAATATAGATATTTTAAACAGATGGCCAGATGACAATTGAAAGATAAGCAAAAACCGGTTACAAATAGGGTACACTTACGTCCAGGAATAGATTTAAAACATACTGATGATGATATCGTTAGTAAAGAAGGCTTTTTTAAATGGTGGTTTACTAAAATTTCAGTCACTTCACATAGCGTATTGCCACAAAGAAATAAATGCTGTTTTTGAGAAATAATTTGAGCAAATACTAGAGCTTTTCAGTATATTTCGAAATTGCTCGGACCATGCTCTGTACCATCCAAAAAGATGACTTATAACTGTTTAGAAAAATTCACAAATTATTCACTGGCCTTCGAAGAAAAAACTACAGTTTATATGGTGAAAAAGTGCCATTGGCAATTGTAAATTTAGACAGTTTGTAAAATACGATATTGTCGAAACAGCAAAAGAGAGCATTTTCTAGTACTTCGACTTTTGTGTTTACAAAATAGCATCAGTCCGTATCAGTAAAAAACAAAGTTGATCTTAGAAGGAGCAGTTCTTTAAATTAAAAGGAGAATACAAATTGAAAACATGGCATCTCCAAGCAAAGTAAAAAAGAGATAAATAGTGTAAAGGTTAACGTACATGTGAAGTAATAAATTCCGTTTGTAAAAAAACAACCAAGTTTAAAAAAAAATTGAAAAAAAAATGTCGTACATTGTAGGAATGAATAGTTAAAATTTGTTCAAAAACTTTATCTCCATATTATGGATTAAGTATTATCAAAATACTTAATCCATATATATTATATATATATATATATATATATATATATATATATATTTATATATATATATATATATATATATATATATATATATATATATATATATATATATGTATGTATAAATTCTTTTTAAAAACATTCGAAATATTACTACATATAGTTAAATGGTGAAATTAAGTTTTCTAAATGAAACCGAAACCCCAAAAGTGAGTAACCCTGTAATGTGTAAGTAGAGTGATCGATACTTACTTTACACACGTGTCTGGTATCCTCAACGGTGTATTTGCATATGAACATAGGTTAATGTAAGATACGGCTGACATGCAAGCCTCTTGTTCTGTTGTACTATTCAGGCACATATAGAGGAAACTGTCCTTTGGTATTCGTGAAAAACATGTGCTAAGTTGAGATACTTTACTCGTGAAAAATTCCTCACAAAGAGCCAATATTTCCTCGAGCGGCTGTTTTCTACTCTCTTTTTGCGCCGGAATGTCGTTCTTGCAATTTTTGTCTAGGGACCAACTATCCCCAAAAATCTTTAAAGCTGAATTAGTGACTCGAGTTTTGTTTGAGGTTAAGAAGTCGTCTGTTGGCTCGTTGTTGTAAGTTCCCCAAAGACCGGCTGTTTTTCCAAAATACCAACCTAATTAGAAAATTATTCATTAGTAAATTTCAAAAAATAAATAAAAAATTAATATATAACAACATATACAGTAAGTACTAAAAAATCCAATATACAAGTTTGTAAAGCGAATAGTATATATTTTAATTCAAAGAACGGTTAACTTTTTTCTTAAGAAAAACATTAGTAATACTGTAAAGTTAGTTATTTTTCCTACAGGGTCATCAGCTTGGATACTTACGAGAGCATATGTATACAAGAAAAGCTTTATTGTATATATATTTATTTTCAAATATACAGCGTATTGAATAAAGTTTGTCATACATACATATACATATAAAATTTATTTTATTTTAATTATAATAATTTACTGTATATAATTTATATATAATATAATTTACTATATATATTGTTATAAAATTTTTCTCATTTTCACATTTCAGTCATATTTATAGAGTTTTACTGTACAATACATTGTTAATTTATATAATATTTTTTACTTGCAGTACGGATTTTGACCTGTACAGAAAAATGTAAAGGGTTGCGGGGTAATATTGCATTTTGGTGGCGTTGGTATACTTCGTTTGAAAATTATTGATGGCACAATATTTTTGACACAGCTGTCTAAGCCCCAACCTCTGGTCATAAGCTAGTGATTAATAATTAAAAATTTTATTTGAAATGTCTCAAAAGTAATTTTAATAAACCAATATTATGGGTACCTACCTACATAATCTTTTCAGCTATTAAGTATCAACATTAAGAAGCACATAAACAGGTTCTGAAACTGATTTTTGTGGAATGGCTAATTTAAATATCATGTTTATGTGGGATCAAGCCACAATAATTATTGATTGCAGTAAAAATTATATTTTTAACCCTTTGACGCCGGAATTATTATTTTTTAACTTTTCACAAGTTTTTTGGTTTTTTTATATAAAATCATTATTATGTTTTTTATTTTTTTAACAGCTAACAAAGGCTATAGACCATGCCATAAGTAGTAGGACACTAGGCGTCGGTTAATAAAATATTTTCAAAAGTAGAACTTTATTTTGAATGAGAAACAATTTTTTTTGTCGTTAAGGCACATTACACGTTGAACAGCTCCACGAAGACTTGTGTGGTCTTTTTCGAGTGCCGCAAAGGGCAGATCTCTTTGATTTCATGTGAATTGGCATATGTGCACATTTATCAAATCGGACTTCTCAGGGTACCGTGCGCTTGAAGTGGTTTACTTCAGTGTCACTAACTCTTTTGCGTCCTCTTCTTGGTACTTCAGGTTGTGCGCTAATAAGTCAGTTTATGACTGCTAACCTAAACATCTTCAAAGTAAGCGATTGTCCATCAGATATACTTTTGAAAATAATAAAGGCGTTTACTAGCGAAAAAAGATACGGTGCCACCATTTCTTCAATTTTCTGTCAACTTCATAAATTGACTTTAGCATCTCCATTTTGTCAACAAAACCCATATTAGCATTATAGTCCTTGACTAGTATTTGACAAACAATGCCCTCTATAGTACCATCTATTCTCTTCCTAGACATTGTTTCAATATGTTCGGGATTATGATAATTACTTATAAACAAAACATCCTTTCGTTCTTTCCATTTCATAAAAACTGTACCATCTTGTACAGTTCTATACTGTACTAAGGTGTTCTATCTTCCCTTTTTTGCTGTTCCACACGCGTAAATTATGTTTTCGCGTAAGTTTTTCATTGGTTCCACAGAATTGAAGAAATTGTCGAAATAAACTTTATGGTCCTTTCCCACCAATTTACAAGTAAGATCTTTTACGACTCTAGCTCCTAATATTTTTTCTGTCGTATCAGCAACTTTTCCTGTATAAACATCGAACTGGCATACAAATCCGGATTCGTCGGCCCTGATTAAGACCTTGTAGCCTCTTTTTACCTGCTTCACTGGTTAATATTGACGTAAGGAACTACGTCCTTTAAATTTTATCATTGACTCGTATATTGCTTGATTTTCGGAGGGATTATAACAAGCAAAAACGATTCTGATAGATGATTCAGTAAAGGTCTAAGTTTATATAGTTTGCCATAGTTGGCCTCGTGTCTTTTAAGTTGAAGAGAATTGTCGTTCAAATGCAAGTTTTTGAGCAACCACACAAACCGATTTCTTAGCATACAAGAACTAATATACACATCTCGTAGATCCGCTCTGAAAAACCAGTAGTCTCTCAGACTAGGAAGTCCCTTTATTCCCATTAGTAAATTTATTGGTAAGAATACCCACATTTGATCTGCATTGATTTGTGTAAATCTATTCTCGTCACCGTCGCTATTTTGTAAAGAAATACATCCGTAGGAGAATCAATATTGTCGGGCATATTGGGGACGACTGGTTCATTAAATTTTTTTTATAGGAAATGCAATTTTGGGAGTCTCTAGTTCAAATTGCATTTGAAAGAAAATATTTCCTTCTACGTATATCCAACGGAGTATCATCATCATCACTCTCATCTGCTTCAATTTGATTTGTCTCTAAGATGTTCTCAAGTTGGTTTTCCACTAAAACGGCGTCTTCAAAGATAATCGGCAAAGACTCTATATCAAAAATACTTTGATTCATATTTGCTGTTAAATCTGTTTCCTCATCGTCATCGGAGCTGTCGTCAATATTTGAATCTACATCAGATGGAATGTCTTCAATAAGAGTAAAGATTTTCTCTTGAGATATACGTTCCAAATCGGCGTAGGAATGTTTATTTTTGTCTGGAACAAAAAAGCATGCATTTGCCTTGTGTCCCAGCGCTACCACCACGATAATTACAAGGTGTAAAATGTACTAAATTCATCAATGAACATTATCACACAAATACAAACAAATATAGGTTACCTATACAATATATTTGTAGAAAAACTTACCGGCCATTTTATTAAAAAGCTTGAAAAACTAATAAATATTACAGCACCATCAACCACGTGCTGAGCCACTGTAAACATACCACTATAAAAATATTACCAACGGTCAGCGAAACAAAATTTGATGTGCGAGTCGTTGGAAAGGATCTCGACAATCCACGTATTGACTGTGTCTAAGCGCAAGTAACACCAAGCTACGAAGCTACAGCATAAAAATTGTTTAAAAAATGTGTCTTAACGCTTAGCCCACCAGTACACAAAGGGTTAACTGACTAATGTTTGTCATTTTGATTTCCACTCCCGAAACTGTTTTCAAAAAAGATTATGTAAAAATTCTGAAAAAATGGATAATTAACAATTTTATTCTGTTAGTAGGTTATGTTTTTCAAAATTGATGGTTGACTTATTTGACCTCGATCTTTTAGTCATGCTCATGGTTGAATAAATCTGAGAGTGGTGTTCTTACTCTCGGAATACCAAATTCTCACTGTTTTGTGTGTGTTTTTTTTTTGTATTATAGTTTTGTGTAATGTGTATCGTTGTTGTGGATGTGTAACGGAGGCTGTAAAATGTAGATTATATGTGTGTATTGTCTTGCATGTGTATTGTGTATAATTATAGGTGATATGTATCCGACTTTCTCTTACTCCGCAATTGTTGGTATATTTTTGTTATTGACTTTTTTAGTCTTTCCAACCAAAGCCTACTACATTCTGCTGACGCGTTTCCTTACATTTTTCTTTATTGAGTAAGACGAGAGTTGCGTCTTTGACTTTTTTCTTTTTCATATCTGGTAATTTCATGATTATTGATGTATCTTTCAATTATGCTCTGTGATAGTTGTCCCATGGTTGCTAATCTGGGACTTGTCAAAGTCTCTTATCTTGATGTATGTTTCATGCTCGTTTGTGTTGTGCCTGACACTTAGTGGTCTAGCGGTCTTTCCCACACAGAAATTGTTGCATTTATAGGTTATTTTATAGATGCAGTTTTTTTATTTTTTTGTGTGTTGGGTCTGCTTTTGGTAAAGATAGATCTCAGTGTGTTGGTTGTTTTAAATGTTGTTGTGATGTTGTACTTGTTTCCTATTTGTCTTAATTTTCCTGATAAGCCCCTTACATATAATATTTTTGTCTTTGAATTTATTCTTGTGGGTATTTCTGGATTACTTTTGGTGTCTTGTGGTTTCTTTTCTTCAGTCTTGTGAAATTTCATGTTTATATATGGCAATGGGTATGCATTTCTTGTCAAAACCTTTGTTAGGAATTTTTTTCTTCCTGAAATGCATTTTTATTAGAGCAGGTGCTTTAGTTCTTATTCATCTTTATAATTTATTTTATTTCAACTTAAAAAACAACTCTTATTATCTTGTAAGGATAAGTAAAAGTATGTATGTGGTTTAACCGCAATTATATGTATCTTACAATACTCCAGTGTCCGCGTTCTGATATCTCCTAAAACATATTATGATTACTTGTTTTTTCATAACTCGGTTATCTTTTTAGGTATGAAGTACTTAAAAAACCGCTTGGTAGGTTTTTTAAGAGCAATAAAAATATTTTAATTTATTTTTTTACCACCCTTATTTTTAAAAGGGTTGTACTTAAAAGAGCTTGAACTAGTCATCAATCACGAGTGTATACAAATTTTGAACAGCAATATCTTAACCAATTTTTGTCAAATAGAAAACTAAACAATAAACCAAAATATGTAGAATAGCAAAACCTATATTTTTTTACTCTTTAGGATTTTTGGTATCATAATACTTTTGAAGTTAAGTTATATTAAAAGAAAGGCATTTTTTTTCAAAATAAAAAAAATTTCTTTTACTTTAAAATCAATTTTTTTCAAAATTAAGCATTTTCAACCACATAAACTCACAGATCATAGAAACAATACATAAATAAAGTAAATTGTAATGTATTTGTGAAGTATTTGGTAACGATTTATTTTATTTAATGTGCTACTTAAGGGTTGATTTTCACGATGTTTTTATCAAAAAAAAAAGGAACCAACTTACCAAGATTTTGTTTATAGAGTTCATTATTTAGTTGAAAATATGTATTATCAGTACGTAATGTTAATAACTTCATTGTAGCTGACATGTTTAGTCTTGGTCTAGTTGCTAATGTATCATCAGTCTCTAATTTTGTCTTGACTATATTTAAAGTCTTATCTAATAGCACATTCGTAAATAAACTATTTATATCAAAACTTACCAAAGTATTATTATTGAATTAAATTCAATATTGGATAACTAATTTAAAAAATGTTGTGCATTTTTTATAAATGTGTCATTTTTATTTGCAAATCGTTGTATAATATTTAATAAAAATTTTGATAGTTCACTACAAGGAGAATTCATGTTACTACAAATGGGTCTAAGTGGTATATTCGTTTTAAGAACTTTCGGTACTCCATAAAAATGAGGGGTCAATGTAACGAGGTGTAATTAATCTTCTCTAGTAACTTAAACAATCTTTCCTGGATGTTTTAATTTCTAAGAACGATACTGGATATGAGACTCAGGTGTATAGAAAACCAACACACACCAACAGATATTTAAATTTTAAATCAGATCACAATATTAATATTAAAAAGGGAATCATTAAATCCTTATATGATAGAGACAAAGTTACTTGTTTTAACGAAAATTTGTTCTTGAAGGAAAAACATTTCGATACCTTTTTGCCATAACATCGTAAGTGACAAATTTAGGAAAAACAGTTTTATTGAAGCATCGTATCTATCACGCCACCAGGCACCTCCCAGCAAAATTACCGTAAGGTATAATAGCATAGTCTTGGAGAAAAAACCGAATTTGCTGTAACGTAAGTCACATAAAAATGTGAACAAATCTATTTTGTAGTTGTGAAAACATCGCATGGTCACCAAAACATCGTAAGGTGCAAGTCACGTGGTACAAAAATTGCTACTTACGATGCAGCGAAGTGCGTTACGATCTATTAGTGCACTGTGTATAGCCGCAGAGTCAGAACGTAAGTACCACAAAATAATTTTTTCGGTAATTATTTAGGGTTTTTACTTTTGCTTTCGTTGAGATTTGTAGGAAACATTGTAAAAAATGTAGTTCAAAATCAAAATTTCCTCAACATACCGTAGTTTTTTTCAAATTATAGAGGTTTCTTAGTAATTGTATTGGTGGGATAGGTAATAGTTGTTCTAGATTTATTTAGTCTCAAGTGAATCATATTCCTATCTTTTTGTATTATTTTGTAGTGAGTATTATAAGGTACTACAAGTTCCATATTTTATGTCTTACCTCGGTTGACACATTTTTGGTCAATATAGGATGTTTCATGAACACAAGGTGTGCCAACAATTTTTATTGAAAACCTTGGATATTTCACAAATGACTTTGAGATATACGAAAGAAAACTCTACGTCAGCCTCATTTTCCAAAATAGATCGGAGAGGTAAGCATGTTCTCCATAACAAGACTGGGAAAGAGCAGAAGCAGAATGTTTTAGATTTTATCACGTTGCTACCCGCTGTCATATCTCATTATTGCAGAAATAAAACATCGAGAAGATACTTACCCACTGAATCTCGTAATGTATCATTCTTATACGAACTTTTTAAGAACAAACAGTTAGAAAATGGCATAACTAAGAACAGTATCGTTTTCCTGCAGGTGTTCCGAAAGAGTTTTAAGGCAGAATTTAATATCGGATTTCACTTGCCGAAAAAAGTGCAAAGTCTGTCAAGTGAGAAAAGACAAAGATTTTGAGGAAACAGAAGAAACAAAGCAATTGTATAAAAAATATTTGGAAAACAAAGAAAAATGCAAAGATTCATTTCTAGCTGATCAAAAGAAAACTGTCTTAGATTCAAAATTTTTATATAAGGTGTTAAACACACCACATGAAGACAATTTGCTCTTGTACTACACCAGAAAGTATGCGTATTACAATCTTACGGTTTACGAAAGTGGAACCCAAAATGGGTTTTGTTATTTGTGGGGAGAATGTGACGGAGTACGTGGCAGTAACAAAATATCTACCATAATCTACAAATATTTGCAAGAAGTTGATAGAAGACAAACCGTAAAACATATATCACTAAATTGTGATAGTTGTTATGGACAGAACAAAAACAAGGCAATGTTTGTAATGATCTCAACATTTCTTAAGGATTCTGTTAATATAACATCAATCAGTGTGCGATACTTACAACCAGGCCATACTTATATGCCTGTCGACTCAGTTCACGCAACAATTGAGCGGTTTATCAAAAAACGCGTAGTATGGGCTCCATCAGAATGGTGTATATTGATATCCAACTCTCGTACCAAACCTAAACCATTTGAAACAATAAAAATGGATTTCAGCGACCTCTTAGAATGGAAAAAAATATTTGATGATGGACTAAAACCGAGTAAATTCAAATGTAAGAACGGAAAACCTATAAATATCAGTGAAATTAAAAATGTAAAATTTGAGAAAGGTAACCCAGATATTATTATAGAGGTTGACTATTTAAATAATGGCCAAAACTGCATCAATTCCACGATGGAATTAAAAGGAAAAAAACCAAAACGGCTTTATTCTCAAAAATTGTCTGTTTCAGTTGCAAAGAAAAAAGACTTAATTGATCTCTGCGACAACAATATAATTTTTCTCAAGTTTCAAAATGAATATAGGCTAATGAAAACGTCAGCTACGCCAGATAAGCTAGCAGAATTAGATGAGGAAGACGAAAGCGATGAAGGGCCCCAAGATTAGATTTTTGCTGACTAGCTTTGATTCACATTTATTATACCACATGCAATAACATTAGATATTATGACTATTTGTAAGTTTATGACTAAAGCGATTTGTTGTTCAGTTAAATGCCTATTGTACTTTTTACTTTTCACAAATAAATTACCTTAAATAAACGATTTTTGGTATTTTTTATATATTAATTATGTGTTAAGAGGCTGTGTCTAAACATACTTTTTATCGTAAGTGCTGAGCTAACGATAACAATCACAATGTGAAATTATTTCTGAATTTACCAAAATCATCGTAAGTGTTGGACTTGTATAAAACTACAGTAGCAAAATTATTTTTGATGCTTCCAAAGTAACGTAAGTCCAACTACAAAAAAACTGAAACTATTTTAAAGAAAAATCATTACTTTACTTCAAACTCTCATCATAATATGTCCGGATGCCAATTTTTACTTCTATTGGACATTTCTAGACCCGTATATTGAAAAAACTGCCGTACTGTAAAATTTAATAAACGAGACTTACGATGTTATGGCAAAAAGGTATCGATTTGTTAACATCAGTTTAAAAAAAAATGATTATCCTTTATCGTTTTTAAATAAGGAATTTTTAACAGTCGACCGAATAGAACAGAACAACTTAGAACCAGATCCTACAGTATACACAAGAAATAATACGACCAAAATAAAAATACCATACATAAAAGGATTATCAGAAAAACTTAAAAGGATAGGAAATAAATTCAACATTTCAAGAACATTCTAAACAACAAACACATTGAGATCTATTTTGTCTAAAACCAAACCTAACAACGAACAAAAAAGGACAAAGAATTGCATTTATAAAATAACTTGTGAATGCGATCAGTTTCATTTAGGTGAAACATCAAGGCCATTAAATGTTAGAATAAGTGAACATCAATCTTATATTAAAAATAGAGAATTTTATAGATCTCAAATATGTATTTTAGCACGCATGGGATAATGAACATAGGGTTCAATGAAATGATTCAAATATAGTCCTAAAAGAAACGGATGGCAAAAAGAGAAAAATCAAAGAAGCGGCTCTATTTATACTAAATGAGACCAATTGGATCGCAAATTCCTCGGCAGAATGTAGTAGGATCTGGTTACCCATATTAAGAGAGGAAGTTATTAAAAGGAAAATACCAGTATTAGTAAGTCGGTAACATATAGAGGATACATTATTTATTATTATTTTTTTTTAATAACAAACATATAAAATCAGAATTTGATGTTTATTGAAAGTAAACTAAAAGCACGACCAAATACTTACCATGTCGGGATAGTATTATGAGGTTTTTTCCTGGTTTTTCCCTCATAATTTACTATGGAATCACTAACAAGAGATTTTTTCTGTTATCATGGCATGTGTTTATCTTTACAAAGAAGAATTACATGCTATGATTATTTTTGACGGATATTCTCAAATTAAAGTTGATTTCATGTAATCGAATGAACTATCTTACAAGTAAAGTCGCCCCAGGAACGCAACTCAACAATATTGGCAATATCATTTTAAAGTCGCCTACTTTATAATGTATAATGTATATCTGAATTGTCAATATCAATGAGTCAGATAAAATTAAAATATTAGAAGAATTTTTCAGCAAGTAACAAAAAAACAAAATTTGTTTAATTTACTAATGTTTGTATTTTGAGAACGATTTCCGAAGTGGAAATTGAAACGTCAATAAACGTACTTTAACCTTTAATTGTGGCTTATTCCCACTTAACTAGTAATGATAAGAACTTTGGATATTCGAAGACACAAAAATCAGATAAATACAACCTAATGTTAACAGCTACTTATCCTACACATCTCTGAATATAAACGAGAAAATACCAATAAGAAGATTAAGGATAGGACACACACGTTTGAAAAATGGTCATCTTATGTCTACTACAGGTCAACACTACCAGGCTACTAGCATTACCAACAGCATAAACCACAGTTTAGAAGAACTTTTGAACTGTTCAAGCCGATTTAAAAGCGTAATAGATTTTGTAAGGACTACACAATTAAAAAAAATAATTCAAACGGATTGTTATTCTTTAACCTTCCAGTAGTTGCACAAGGTTTCGCAGTCCGGATCAAAGTTCAATTTCTGAATTTGGCGAAAGTGGGAAATCTAAGAAACTAGAGCGCACAGTGTCTTTCCAAATATTTTAAAGGAACGTTTTGTGTGAGTGTGTCAAATGATACCTTTATATTTCAACAGTTAAAAATTAAACGGTATGTGATATCGGAGTGATTACTGGTGCACTATTTTTTTACTTCCTATTTTTTATTTATGAAGGTATTTATTATTGAATACAGTTGTTTTTGCCTGATATGTTCATTTAAAATTTATTACAGACATGAGTTATTACAGAAAACAGCAGTAAAGGTTTAAAAAATTGATGGAAGAGGTGAGACAGACAGTGACGAAGGTGCCTAAATAGACGTGACGAAATAGATTTGGAAGGAAGTGAATGTGAGCAAGATATTTCTGATAGAGATCAAGATGATATTTCAGAGAGCAATAGATTATCGTACTTTGGAAAGAATGGGGTAACACAATGTAGAAAACGCTGATCAGTTTCTTAGACTATAAGAACCATAGTACATTAGAACGAATTACCAGGTCTTTGTGAGGAGTTAGAGAAATATGAGAATACTTTATCGATGATGGTGTGATAAATTTGATTGTTTAATTTGCAAATCAATAGATCGAGTCTATTCGCCACAATTTCTCCCTATCTCGAAATGATGCATCTTTAAATCTGATTAAGATTCGTGCTCTACTGGAGGGGGGAGGGGCTACTGTACTTACGTAAATCATCTAAATGTTAAGGATATGTGGAAAACCTATGGTATAGAGTTATTTTATCTTAGCATGTCTTTACAGCGATTTAGATTTCTCCTAAGATGTTTACATTTTGACAACATGAATTCTCGAGAAGAAAGAAGGTCACTAGATAAGTTTGCACCTATACGATCTTTTTCCGATAATTTTGTTGCCAATTCTCAAAATGGTTACAGTCATTCTGAATTTGTAACTATTTACGAAATGCTACTACGATTTAAAGGTAGATGTGGCTTTCGTCAATATATACTATTAAAACCAAACAAATAAGGGATAAAAATATATGTATTATCTGAGGAATCTTTATATTATAGACGCCGAATGGAAGTGTATGTTGGTCAGAAGCCAGAAGGATCATTCAATATTTCCACTAGTTCCAAAGGTGTTGTCTACCGCTTACTGATATTATTTGAACATCTAATCCTAATTTTATGACTGACACAATTAGTTTACGTCCATCCCTTTAATTAAAGAATTGATGCTGAACCTAAGGTTAAGTTTTATCGATCAGAACCAACAAACTTTAATTACTAAAAGAGTTTAGATAGTATTCGTTGGACAGTGAACAGGTGTGTATCGATATTGATAATCTATGGATTATAGGATTCTCTAGATATAGATAGGATTGTAGGATCTAATTATTTACTTTTATTATGAGTAAATCGGGGGTGATGTTGAGCGACCCTAGAATAATACATTCTTGACGATTGCGGAAGACAGAGGTACAATAACTTAAATAATAGATGTAAATCAAATGATTCAGGGGATTACTATATTTTTGGAGAATCTACAGACCAAAACTTGTCTCATTTATTGTCAGTACGTGTCGGTAATTATTTATTGTAAAATTAGTATTTTAAACACGATGTAGCTGACATTTACCCACTTACAAACATTATCCAAAATTACACCCAATCTAATTTGATACACTACATGGGATCCGGTTTCCGATACCCTGGGTTTAACTCACTTAACTCACTTATCTATACCAATAACTATTGACTTTGGAATATCTCTAAATGTCATATAAAAAAAACATTTTCAGAAAATATAACCGATAATATCACTTTAGCGAAACGATTTGACTTCTTTTTAAAGACAATTAATGATGCTGCCTCATTTTTTACGAATATCAAAAATTTTGAATTTTTGTCAAAATCTTGAATTCCAGTCTGGTGGGATTATAAATGCAAAAATATAATCATTTTACGAAAACTTGCATACAAAGTTTACATGGTAGTACCAAATTTTGAAAACTATATTAAATACAAACATATTCATGTCAAAAGTAAAGTTCTGTTTACAAACAATCAAAAAAATTCGTAGATTAACTTTGTGAATATTTTAAACAAAGATACACTCATCAGCAAAATTTGGAATTTTGTAAATAAACTATCTATCCAAAGAGACGCGATAGTGCCAGTAAACAACGAAATATACGCGTATAGGGTTATAAATTTATAAATACTTTAATTAGCTTTAATTATAAATATCTATTTTTAAATAATAGGTCGTTTTTACTTAACGCACTTACAAAGTCGGAAATAAATCATTAAAAAAAAATTGATGTCTATGTCTAAACAATGGAAAAGGAAAGTCAAAGGAATGGGTATACAATTGAACGATCAGGATTACATATATACTTTACAGTTTACAGATGATCAGGTGGTGATCTCAAATGACAAAGATGACATGGAATACATGCTTAGAAAACTAATTGAAGAATACCAGAAATGGGGATTCAATATCAATTTAGAAAAGACAAAATACCTCTCAATTGGAGCTGAAGCAGAACAACTCGATATCCATGACAACTAAAAAATAAATCCATGCAACGGATATAAAAACCTGGGCGTCATCTTCGACCGTAGTGGAAAAGACGAACGAGAAATAGAACATCGAATTGTACAAGCACGAAGAGCTATAGCATGTTTGAACGGAGTTCCATGGAGTAAAGAAATATCAAAGAAAAGAAAATGGAACATCTATGAGACAATGGTTAAAACTAGCCTACTTTATGGAGCTCAGACATGGAGAATAACCGAAAAATATAAGAAAAAGGTCGAAGCCACGGAAATGGATGCCATCAGAAGATCGATGAGAATATCAAGAGCCGACAGAATACGGAATGAAGTGATAAAACAACAAATGGGTATAGAGGGCAATATAGTTGAGGATATTGAGAGAAAACAGCTCATATGGTATGGGCATGTGAGCAGAATGGGGGACGAAAGATTGCCTAAAAAAACGATGATATGGCAACCCCCAGAGTAGAGGAAACGAGGAAAACCACCACAGAGCTGGAACCTGGGAGTTAGGAAAGCGATTAGCGCTCGAAATCTGGACGAAGACCTAACTCAAGACAGAATACAGTGGCGTTTGGGAGTCGGACAACGTCGTAAGACGTTATAAAAAACCGAATATATATATATATATATATATATATATATATATATATATATATATATATATATATATATATATATATATATATATGATGTCTATGATGATGTATTGATGTATGCTTTTTCTGGGTTTGTTCTTTTTCGGTGAAAAAAATCGTTCTGTACTTTTGTTTTCCCTAATAAATCTGTACACAGAAGCTTGACCTAATTCGCTGGTAGAAGCAGTCTATTTAACTATTTCCGATATTAAAGCTTCAAGACGTGATTCCATTGTATAAAAATATTATATTTAACGCTTTTTTCCGCTTTTTTCCGTACTACTAAATGCACGTAATCTTGACCGCTTTTTTAAAGTAAATTCTTTGGCAGAATCTGTAGATCTCGACATTGTTTGTAAAACTATAAACTAGAACGTTAGAACGATAGATGCCTTTGAGATGTATATATACAGACGAATGTTGAGGATTCCATGGGTACAAAGAGTTACTAATGTTGAGGTACTTCGTCGCATGTGTAAACAAAAAGAATTACTAAGAATAATCAAAGAGAGGAAAATGCAATACTTGGGTCATGTGTTGAGAGGCGAAAGATATGAATTACTTCAAGTTATACTGGAAGGAAAAGTACAGGGCAAAAGATCAGTAGGAAGACGCCAGAACTCGTGGCTGAAAGACCTGAGTAGATGGTTGGACCGCTCATCCGCAGAGATCTTTCGCGCAGCAGTTTCCAAAACTACAATTGCCATTTGGATCCCCAACCTTCGAAAGGAGATGGTGCAATGAGAAGAAAAAGAACAAAAAACTGTAAAAAGTGTACAAAAATGAAAAAAGCATACTATAAGAAATGTAAACACGCAATAAGTTCAATTAAACGCGCCGATATGTGCAATCATTACGAAAACAATTTATCAAGTGACTAAGCTTAGACGGGATGCAGCGTGGGTGTGATTGGTTATAAGGTTTATAATTGAACATCCCATTAGGTTAGGGGATTCCCAACACATTGTTTATATAAGTTACTAAGACTACGTGCATTTTACGTAATTTTTTCAGTTGATTTAATCAATTAGAAGATCTTTGTTTCTGTTATATTTTTGAGTTCGTATTTAGTGTTTGGCGATTTTTATTTCATTGTGAAAACTAGCGTGTTATATATTGATGTTTAGTTTTTAAATAGAAAAATTATTTTTACATCGTAGAACAAGACGGTAAATACAGGTAACAAGGTAAATACAACATACTATTAATTAAATACAACATACTATTAATTTTAGATTTCCGCTTTATCAAAAAATATGTTTATAAAAGTATGTATAAGCAAACGTTATATCCGGTCCTGACAAATTTGGCAATGCCTTGTTGTTTTGGCGCACTCCCTTCTCGTTGGATATTAGACCTTAGTAGATAAAACATCATTCAAGATAATACTGTCTATCAAGTTCCCTGCGTGAACAGTTTTTAAACAACTTCCTATAAAAGACGTCGTCTTAAAGACCTCGTTACAAAACTTCTTATTTGGCGGATACAAAATTTTTAAAACTTTCCCATCTGCTAAGGCTGTAAAATGTTTATTATTGAACCATTTTTAATGTTATTGGTACCGTTTAAATGCTTAGTTTGATTGTCTTATAGTAGATTGTCTTACAGCATCTATTTACAAAAGTTTTAAGAAAACTACACATTAACAAATTTATGTTTATAATAAATTTTTTAAACTACCAAACATCCAAAAATAATAAACTATAACAAAGTTATTTTAAGATATCCTTCAGTTGTTTTTTAAATAAACTAATTTTGAAGTCAAAACATTAAGGGGTTAATAATAGTTCTTTCACACTAAAAAGCCTACTAATCAACATAAATTTCACAAAAATCTCGCCAAAAGCTAAAAAATTAATAAAAAACCCATTATAAACATAATATGTATTGTATTACAACGGCCACTCTCATTGTGAGGTCATCAGCTGATAGTGGCAATATCATATAACTTTTTACCATGGGCATGATGCAAAACTAAGCTTGAGAATGTAAATAACGTAATATACATACCACACAGGCACACAGTCACAGTCACAGTACTGAGTACTGCTTAGACTAAGGCTATGGCTCCACGAGCGACAGATGGTCGCTAGCAGTAGCAGTAAATATACGGCGGCAGTAAAGCAGTAAAAGCGCGCATATCGCCGCGTTTTGGTCTTGTAGTGGCTCCATGAGCGTTAATATGACGCAGCTACAATCAGTGGTATCTTGTCCGTTTATATAATGTCCGTGTATATAGCAGATAAAATAAATAAATAAATAAGTAAAATAAATTCACACCGATAATACAATAATATAGTATGGATAATCTATCATTTCAACAAAAAGTTGGTTTAATATTGGCATTGTGCCGTCGACATAGGGTTAAAAAACAATGGAAATGGTGGATTCACCCTTTTCTAGTCCCTAGACAGACAGAGGGAAAATTTTTTCTTTTACACAACAAATTAAAAGAATATTCTGACAAGTTTGTATATTTTATAATCCTATACATGTATCTACCTAAAAATAAAAAAAAAACAAAATATTTAACTATTTAACTTTCATTAGAATAAAAAGGGGCCGCCACCACTTCTCACCTCTGTGTATTCTGTAATTAGCTATTGAATTATCAAGTAGATCGACGGCTCCAATATGTCGATTATATTCATTTATCTTTGGGTTGATGTAATGAATCTTCCTTTTCCAATATCTAACTTGCTTTTTTATGTTACAATAATTTAAAAAATTCTGATGTGTCATAAAATCTGCTTTGTTGCATTCTTTTTTTTTTTAATCACGCCAAGCTATCGAAAACGAAACATTAGTACTGAAGGATAATAAAATTTTACTATAAACATTAAATATTAAAATTTTATTTATATGACATGATTAGAGAACCACTTATATAGAAATAAATCACCAGTTCGAAGAAGGAAATCCAAAAAATAGATTTTCGGGAAATCAATAAAAACTGTTTATTCTCTCTATTTAACTTTTTCTTGTTTAATAATGGCATCTATTATAAAGTACAGTTTGATACGGTTAATTGGGATTGAAAAAAAACATCCATTGATTTTTGTTATCTAGAATACCGATAAAGAACATATTGGATTTAATTCTTTCTTAGAACTTATAATTTTTGTTACGATTTGAGACACAAAATTGGATGAAAAAACTTTAAAGTAATTTATAAAAACAAAGAAACAACTTAACAATCACAGAGAAATAAACAAACAAGAACAAAAATATCCGATTAAATGACAATTACCGTTACAAGCGACAAATTACTGCTAGTGGAGCCACAAACGCGCTGCAAATTACTGCTAAAAAATAGGTCCGGATCTGTTCGAACGCGACACGACCTTGACGACGCGTCTCGGTCTCGAAACGAAGCGACAATCTACAGCGCGTGGAGCCACTCAGTATCACTGCTGTTGTTTTCATTTATCAAGCTACATTTTACTGCTACTGCTAGCGATAATCTGTCGCTCGTGGAGCCATAGCCTTAGACAGTCAAAGTTAGCGGACATATAATGTTTGGGAGCAGAACAAAAAAAAATTATGCAAAATGCTATCGCTATACATAGTGACTCAAAATAATATTTTAATTCGGATGATTTAATACGTGATAAACCTTAGGAACCACCAAACTCTGATTATAGCGACGATGACAGTGAAGTAGAAAGTATTTCGGAGGCAGTAAATGTTATGGAAATGGAACAGATGAATGGTAATGTTGAAGCATTAATTTCCCTGTCCTGTGCATTGCATGTGATACACTGGGATTATTTTTAAAACGTCTGTGCATGATATGTGATACTCAATCAATAGTTTATTTATAGTGAAATATTTCTTCAAAGCGCTTGAAATATATTCATTCGGCTCTGCTAATCGTATCATTTAAAAGTATATTTACGACATCCCTTATGATATTGGCTGTACAGGTTATGTATAAGAGAGTAAACTCGATCTCCAGATTACCTCCTAAATATAAAGGTATTTATAATGTTTGCTGATTGATTAAAAAAATGTATATTAATTCCAAATTTTTGACCACAAAAAAAAAACTTAAAAATATTTCTATGACTAAAAAATAAAAACCAAAAATTTAAATTATTTTTCGTGAGTTCCATTGAAACATGGTAGGCAAAATGGTTTCTCGCAAATTCTTCATTCCATAGATACTTGTTTTGCTTCTTTCAGAGCTCTTTTACGATTGTGTTCTAGACTTATTTTTTATAACAACCATTACACCGTCTGCGTTGAATTTTTCCATTTTCTTTGCGTGCAATGTTTGTTAGTTCATGAACTTTTCGAATGGGCTTTTCTATTTTCTGCTTGGTATCGTTTCCAAGTAAAGATTCCGCCAAACATTTGGAAAATAAAGCTAGTGGCATTGTTTTATTACTATAAAATTTTTTATATAAGACCCAACTATTAACAACTGCAATACTAATACATTCAAAAAGGACTTTCCTATACCCTTTGACACTTTTACGAGCAGAACTGTAGTAAGAAATCATTTGATCTGAAAAGTCTATACCACCTTTAATCCTATTATAGTCCAAAACTGAAGTAGGTTTTCTAATTATTTCACCTTTGCGATTTCTATTCTCAGTTTCCTTCATGTAAGATCCAGCGAACGTTGAAACCGTGTAAATTATTTTCTTATCTTGATACTTGAATAGTCGAATTCCGTTAGTATTGATTGCACCTATAATTTGTCCTTTGTCTAGTTTCTCTGTTTTGACTTCATTTGGGATACAACTTCGATTAACCCTCATTATTCCACAGTATTCTGTGTTTCAATTTTTCAAAACAGTGGTTAATGAAATACTGCTGTACCAGTTTTCTGCTACAAGAGTGCGACCTTTGTCAAGTAATGGCTCAGATAAAGAAACAACAACAGATCCGGGGTGGTCTAATCCAGGTAATATTGTAGACGTACCCTGGCCGCCGTATATGGAGAAATTCTATATATATCCTGACATCTCGCATAGCTTAAATAATTTTATTCTATATTTATGAGAATTATCGGGATTATATTGTCGAAATAGTAGTCTTCCTTGGTGAGAAATCATAGTTGCATCGACACTTATTTCTTCCCCGGGGGTATAGATCTCTTGAATTTTTAAAATAAACAACTTGATGAAAGCATCTATTTTGTATAATCCATTGTTAGGTTGAGCTGTTAAATTATGACAAACGTGCCAGTTTTTCAGTATCAAAGAGAATCTGTTGAGCTCATTCCAATTTGGTGAAACATTGGATGGTAAAATAGACTGTCTCGTCGCCAATAATTTTCTATGATCGGGTATTGGATAAATCCAGTTACAAGCAGAATACCTAAAAATTTTTTCATCTCGCATAATGTTACATCGACCCATTTCTTCATTCTAGAGGACTTTCTTAGTGTATGTGTTGCCATGTATTGCAGCGCATAACGATTTGTTTCAGTAAACATCAAATTGAGGATTTTATCGTCAAAAAATTGTTGGAATATATCAACAGGTAAATCCTGTACATTTCCATCTGTAACTAGAATTCTCTAAACCGGAATTTCCAGTAAAATTTACTCTCACTCTCCTGAAAGTTTGAACTCCATTCAAGGATAGGTTGTGTTGGTGATGGTGATAGACGTAATTGAATGTCTTCTTAGAACGATGAACTTGTTGCTGAAGAACCATTTGAACATTCAGAAGGCACATACTCGGCACTTGAATCACTAAAATTTTCTGGATTATGACTTTCACTCTCTTCACTAGACTCGTAGCTTCTTCTGTTCCTACTATGGTCATAAAAATGTGAAAGATTCATTTTTATAATTTTATGGCATTTATAAGCTAAAAAGAGAATAAATTAATAAACTAATAATAAAACAAATACACAATAATTTTAAGTAATGTGAATCACATAATATGATACTCACATCGTATGAGAAAGAAACAATTATAAAATTGCTTTGCGTATTACATGTAATGCAAGTGGTTTTTGTGCTTAGTATTTATCGTCTATTACCCACAACACTGCCACAGTTAGAAATTTCAACCGCCGGAGCCCTTGTGTCTGTATATATATCGTGGCCGGAGCCTGCAGATCCCCACCGCGTTGAAGACGTACGAGCGCGTTCACCGAAAATCGGTTAGACTGGCAATGAGTTAAATATTGAACATAAAGGTGAGAATATTTGGAATACAATTACGTCTTCAAACGAATTATTTGTGAAATAAGATAAAATGGAAATGTAATATTTCAGAAACTGTAAAGTTGCCTTTAGATTTTTAAAAACTTTTTATTACTGACGAAATTGTGGACATTATTGTTAAGCAAAGATCATCTGAGCATAAAACTAAAGACGCATATGCATGCGTCTCCAATTATAACTGAAAATACGATGCGCAGATATTCAAGAATGAATGATTGGAAACCTACCTCTAACCAAGATATACATTCTTTTCTACTGTTTTGGCAATGTGTTTAGTAAATGTTCCGGATTTATCCTTGTATTGGTCGAATGATTCACTCTATAATAATGCATTTATTTCTAAAGTCATGCCAAGGGACAGATTTTTTTTATTATTAAATTGTTTGCATTTTGCTAATAAGGAGCATCACTTGGGACAAGATAAATTGGGACGTATGTCGTACAGGACACACGTACATACAGTAGAGTACATACAATACAGGACGTACGTCCTGTACTGGATCTACTACTAAATTACTTTTCTTCTTATTTAATTCCTGATGAACGAATAGTAATAGATGAGAATATCGTACCTTTTAGAGGCCGTCTTAAATTCAAAAAATACATTAAAAACAAAAGTCATCCTTACGGAATTAAACTCTATAAACTATGTACTGTGACTGGATACGTTCTTAATTTAAGGATCTGCACATAAAAAGGCACTGATATAACTTCTGCAAAAGACCATGCCCAAGCTGTCATTTTTACCCTGATAGAGAATTTTAAATTCGGGACGCATTCTATATTGTGAAAATTATTACACAAGTACATCCGTAGCACAACAGTTACTTCGTAAAAATACTAGAATTTATGGTGCTCTCAGATCCAATAGAAAGTGTTTACCAAAAGATGTTAAGGAGAAAGGTGAAGTTTTGGTCAGCAAAACAAAAATGTAAAAGTAATCAAATAACAGGATAAAAGACCTGTTTTAATGTTATTAACCAATGAAGATCATGATGATGTGCTAATGAAGACTCGATAAATTCGTTATGACCAAGCTGTTCTAAAACCATCATGTATTATAGATTACAATTCTGCCAAAAAAGGAGTAGATTACAGAACATAAAATTTTAATTAAACGTGTATAAAACTTCATAATAGTTTATTTTTTTAGTCATCAAATGGGATCATACTATACTGTATTAAGAAAAACCAAAAAATGTTACAGAAAAGCCGCATTTTATTTATTTTGTTTTACTTGTGTAGTTAATGCGTGGATAATTTATTACAAAAACGACAATGATAATAAAAAGTCCATGTTGGATTTTCGAGATGCATTCTGTAAAGAATTATTTCGGGTGCCACTTATTGAACAACCAGTACAGCCAAGAATACTAAAACGGATACACACGCTTGCGAAAAGTGAAAATAAAAAGAGGCCCAAATGCAAAGGGTGTTATCAAATATTAAGAAAAACATTTAACAGTAATGACGCAGATAAAAAAGTAAAAAAAGTAATTATATTTTGTGAAAAATGTGAAGGAAAGCCGGCCTACTGTTTAACATGTTTCAACTATGTCCACAATGTAAAATTCATGAATTTCACTTTTTTTCTACAATCATTGTATTTTTGAGTTTTATTTCAATAAAAATCTTATAAAACTTTTTTTTTATTTAGAAAATCGCATCGACCAAATGGCCATTCATCATCCAGCCTCAGGAGTCCACTGCTGAACATAGGCCTCTTCCTCATGTTTCCAACCCCGTCTATCTTGCGCCGCTCTCATCCAGTTTTTATTGAGTCTTCTTAAATCGTCAGTCCATCTTGTAGGTGGTCGACCGACACTTCTCTTGTCTTCCCTTGGCCTCCATTCCAATAACCTCTTTGTCCATCGCCCATCTGTCATTCTGGCTATGTGTCCTACCCATCTCCATTTTCGTCTGGCTATCTTCTCGATGATGTCAGTCACTCCGGTTCTTCTCCTGATGTCTTCGTTGGTTATTCTGTCTCGCAAAGTTATTCCTAACATGGACCGCTCCATTCTTCTCTGCGTGACTTTCAGTTTGGTAGCTGCTGCTTTTGTTAAGGTAAGTGTTTCTGCTCCGTACGTCAAGACTGGGAGAACGCACTGATCAAATACCTTTCTCTTTAGGCATATGGGCAGCTCACTTTTAAAAGTTTCTCTCAGTTTTCCAAATGCTGCCCAGCCAAGGCCGATTCTTCTCTTCAGTTCATGAGTCTGGTTATCCCTGCCAATCATAATTTTATGTCCCAGGTATTTATATCTATCTACGAGTTCTATTTCTTTCCCACCAATACTGATGTTCTGGTTTGGTAACAAATTGGTCATTATTTTTGTTTTCAAGATATTTATATTTAAACCTACACTTTCTGTAGCCACAACGAGTTCCTGTACCATCTCTCTTGCCATACCTAGATCTTCGGCTATTAGATGTATATCATCGGCGAAACGTAAGTTGTTTAGATATTCTCCATCTATTTTTTATTTCCTTTGTCATCCAATCCAAATTCTTAAAAGCATGTTCTAGCACCGTATTAAAAAGTTTAGGTGACATTGGGTCTCCTTGTCTAAACCCCCGTTCTATTTTTATGCGATTACTGTTAGTATGTAATCTGACAGTAGTTGTTGCCTGCAGGTATGTTTTGTATAATAATTTAGTATATCTATAATCTAGCCTGCATTCTTTAAGCGCCTGTAATATTTTGCTTAGCTCAACTGTGTCAAAGGCTTTGTGAAAATCGATAAATATTAGAACTAGAGGTTTATTGTATTCCACTCCTTTCTCTATTAGGGTTTTTATACTTTGTAAATGGTCATTTGTTCCGTAACTTTTTTGGAATCCTGCCTGTTCCCTTAGTTGGTAAGTCTCTAATTTTCTTTCCATTCTCTTAACTAGTATTCGCGTAAACATCTTATATATATATATATATATAGCTGAGGAGGCTAATCGGTCTGTAATTCTCTAAATTTGCTTTGTTTCCTGCTTTGTGTAATAGAATCATAGTAGCGTTGTTCCAGTCTGTTAGAATATTGGCGCTGTGAAGGCAGATATTGAAAAGTTGTTTAATTTTTTCAAGTAATACATCTCCTCCAATTTTTAGTGCTTCTGATACTATTCCGTCTTCACCCGGGGTTCGATTATTTTTCATTTTCTTCAGGGCTTCTTTGATTTCTGATTTTGTTATATCGGGCATTAAATCTGATCCTTGGTTTAATACCCCAGTTTTTAGTGTAATTGGAGGGTCCGTATTGTTATCTTTTTTTCTTGATCTATATAACTCTTCGACTATTCTTAATATTTCATCTCTGTTCGTTGTTTCTTCTCCAGTTTGTTAATTTCTATTTTCCCCTTTTGTACGCTCCTCTTCAAAACTTTCATGTTCTTATTTTGATCTATTGCCTGTTTTGTGTTTTCTACATTGTAGTTTCTTATGTCTTTTCTTATTGCCTTTGTGATGGTCTTATTTATTTGATTTATCGCTTCTTTGCTTGGAGTGTTATCTCCTTTCATTTGTCGCCTTAGTTCTATAAGGGTTTTCGTGGGTTGACTCAGTTTTTCATCTTTTTTGCTTGTCAGACAATATTTAGTTTGAGCCTGTTGCATTGTGTTGGCTATTTGTTTGTTCAATATATTGATGTCTGCTGTTGTTGTATCTTTGGCCATTAGCGAAAAATTAATGGATTACATTAGGTACAATTACTGCATTACCATTTGGTTTATTAAATATTGTGGTACTTATTAATGTCTTTCAAGATATTCAGAGTATTGTTAAAATTACAGTCTGCACCTAGAGCTTCTAGAAGTGTTCCTGGTATCTTGTTGTTACTTCGTTGTTGATTGTAGAGGGAACATTCACATAGTATGTGCATTATTGTTAGTATCGTATTACACGTTTCACATCGCGGCGGTTCGCACTTTTTAATTAAGTAATCATGCGTTAACCTAATATGTCCAAGTCTGAGGCGCGTTACTATTATTTCTTAGCTTCTTGACGTAGGTAACACATTCCATTTCTTTATTCTGGGTTTCACCTGTTTTAATTCTGAATTCGACACATTCCATTTACTTTTACACGCACTTAAGATTGATTTTTTAAAATAAGCTTTTATATCCGTTGATACCGATGTGTTTACGATTTCGGAAATGTCACTCACTATCGCGTCTTTCGCACTATGGTCAGCAGTTTCGTTGCCTTTTATTCCTATATGGGATAGGATCCAGATGAAATTTATCTCATTATGATTGACATAAGCCCGAAGAAGGACCGTTTTTTTTAAGCGGGTTTTTTGGATACAGTTGTCGGATGCTTTGTATGGCACTATAAGTATGTTAGTATGTTAAGATAATATATTTGCAGTGTGTTGTCAGATTGATTAGTTCTATGGTGCGATAGAGAGCATACAGCTCAGCTGTATAGATAGTACTAACATTAGATAGTTTGAATTTAAGGACCTTCTCAGGAGTTACTACAGACGTTCCCACACCTTCGGGTAATTTTGAACCATCAGTGTACATCTGGGTATGATTTTTATAACGATTAAGAATTTTTCTAAAATGGGAAATATTTAAATCATGATTAGTGGAGTTTTTGCCAAATGACGTAATTTCAAAGTTATATGATGGTATGCTTTGTATCCTAGGTGGATTATGGTCATATGTGTATGAAAGACATTCAGGTATGACAATATCAAACAGATGCAAATGGTCTTTTATTCTTTTATAGAAATATTTAACAGAACGGTGATTTGCATTGAGGTTTGGAAAATTATTAGTAAAAGTATTTCTATGGACAGGCTTTTTTGCATTATCCTTAATTTTTGTTGTATACGTTAGACTTAGGTAAGATCTTCAATCATTTAACGACAATTCGTTTGCTTCGCAATGTAAACTTTTAATCGGTGTTGTACAAAAGGCTCCCAGACATATTCTGAGTGCTGTGTTGCGAATAGTGTCGAGCTTTTTAGGTACTGATTTCGATGCTGTGTCGTAAGCTATAGCCGCGTAGTCTTACTGTGATCGTATAATAGTTCTGTATATAATTAAAAATGTACTCCTGTCTGAACCCCAATTCTTGTGTGCTAGAATTTTTAGTAAATTTAATCTTCTGTAAAATTTATATATTAGATTATCGATATGTTCTTTCCAATTCAACTTTCTGTCAAAAGTAACTCCTAGCAATTATAGCGAATCATTTTGTTGTAGTGATTGGTTGTATAGATATATTGAGATTGGTGTACTGACTCTGTTTTTAGAAAATACTATATATTTAGTTTTAGTTGTTAAAAGATAAATCTAGTTTCCTGTGACTAATTTTCAATATCTAACAAGAAACTCTGTGCAAGTTGTGAGAGGTTGTTTAAGTTTTTGCTTTGACCAAATATTACGAGATCGTCAGCATATAAGAGGCCTTTAAGTGGAAGTTTTAAATTTCGTAAAACATCATTTATGGCGATTATAAATAGCGTAGGACTTATAACAGATCCCAATTCCATTTTCTAATTCCACTTTTGACGAAGTTACCATTTACTCTAACTTGTATATAGGTACCTTTTATATAAGAAGTTTTCTATAAATGCAAGGCAGTGTCCTTTAATTTCTAAATCGTACAGTAATCTGATGATACGGCAGTACGATGATAAGCTGTATCAAAGGCTCTTTCAATGTCGAAAAATATTCCAATACATTTTTGACTAAGGTAGAAGGCTTCATGTACACTGCTTTCTAGGTCCATAATATTGTCTAGAGTTGATCTATTTTGTCAAAAACCACTTTGTTCTGGAATAATAATATTTCGATCTTCAAGTGTCCAGAGGAGACGACGGTTCACCATTTTTTTTAACAGTTTGCATGCAGTACATGTTAGTGCAATTGGTCTATAAGACTCAGGATCTGTTTTGGGACATTTTGGTTTTAATATTGGTATTACAATAGAATCTCTCCACGCTGTCGGAAATTTCTCTTCTGTCCAAATAATATTAAATACGTTAAGTAGATGATTGTGTGCATTCTCAGGTAAATGCTTAAGAAAAACCATTGGGATATTATCTGGACCACCCTCAATAGTCTCCTTAAATGAGTTTAATGCATATTCGTATTCATTTATATTAAATTTGGAGTTTAAAGCATCTGTGTCATCTACAAATGGTATAATTACATTGCATTTGTCGTTCTGTTTAAAGTTGATAAAATTATTATTATAATTGCTTGTATTAAATCTATTTTTATACGTATTAGCAAATTATTCTGCTATTTCTAGGTCATCTATGAATATTCTATTATCTTTCTTTAGTTGCGTGATTTTGTTATAAGCCGGTATTCCACATATTTTTTTGACATTCTTCCACATTTCAGACATAGGGGTATAAAAAGTAGGTTATACTGAACACAAATTGAGCCCACGAATTTCGTTTTGAAGTTTTTATTATTAATTGAGCTTTAGCTTTAAGTTTTTGAAATTCTATTTTATTGTTAAGTGTTTTATGTCTTTTGTATTTGTTAAACGCTTTTTTGGAGGCTTCGATCGATGTCTTATATTGTTCATTCAACCAAGGAACTGGTTTATATTTTGTAACAAGTGCAGTTTTTTTAATGGTTACCTCGGCTGCATCTAAGATGATGCTGAAAAAGGTTTCGATGTCTGTGTCAATATTAATGGATATTTTTACTTTCTGGTTGTGAAAAAGTTTTAACCCATTAATGCCTACCGTATTTTATGTAATACGCGAGACACTGCTACATATTTCGCCATCTACTAGTCAGAAAAAAAAAGTATAAATTAGCTGTTTTCCCAATATATGTAGGTTACAGAGTAGATGACAGAAGTTAACTGTTTATCATAAAATGAGAAATTTATAACCGCTTGGCTGTGAAGAGTGATTAGTTTTGCGCCAAGTTTTCTTAGGTTATATTATAGTACACCGTTTTCATTTTAGTAGAGTTTGTATGACTTGCTTGGCTTATTTTGAAAAATCTTTTGTACTGTTCAACTAGAAAGGCTTCTAAATATCGAATAGTGATATAAATAGTATTGAAATTTATACTGGTGAGTATTTTGAAGATCTTTGATTCTTGCGTATGATATATAATACGCTGGGCACTTATGGTAACTAATCAATATTGTTTCTGTTTTAGAAAAAAATGACGAAAAAATATGATCCTAATAATCCCAAAGATGCAGAGGAATTGTTGAAAATATATGAGAGTTTAGAAGATGACGATACTTTGGCTAAGGAAATTGACCAGTGTAATGAAGTTCAACTCACGTTGTATTATCCAAATGATGGAAATGATTCTGACAGAGACGATGCCGGAAGTGATGAGGAAGACCAGTTCAATTACACTTTTTAAAGTATTGGACGAGGTACACTGTCTCAAAGCATGGATATTACAGCTGTTTCTCGAAAAAATACAGCAATTGAGAAAACAGTGATGTCAAATACAACTGTGGCTAAAACTCACGAATCAGGTAAGAAAAGAAAAAGGGAGGTTGCAGAAATTTCACAAACTTCTGAAAACAGAAAAAATCTATGAAAAGAATCGATCGTAAGTGGGAAGAAAAAGAACTAGAGAAAGGAGCCATTAATGATGTTTTCAAAAACAATATAGAACCCCATATACTAAATGAATGGAGACAACAAAATTTGAAGCCAATCGATGTGTTTAAATTATTCTTTGATAAAAAAATTATGGACTATCTTTGCAAAGAAACGGTAAAGTATGCTTCACAAAAATCCTGCCTTTTCTCTTTGTCCGTTGACGATTTATATAAATACTTCGGCATCCTTATTCTCTCTGGATACCATCCACTGCCTTCTAGAAGAATGTATTCGGAATGTCGAGGGGACTCTCACTCACATCTAGTAAGTAATACTATAAGTCGAAACAGATTTGAACAGATTCATAGATTTTTACACTTTAACGATAATACGTTGTACCAACAAACCAATAAAGCATTCCAAGTTCAACCCCTAATTGACCATCTAAATGAATGTTTTCATCATTACCTCCAGCCAGTGGACGGAAGTTTCTCAGTGGACGAAGCGATGGAGCCGTATTATGGGCATCATTCAATGAAGCAGTTTATCCGAGGAAAACCCATCCGTTACGGATATAATTTCTGGTGTATTGCGACCAGTAAAGGTTACTTTGCAAAATTTCTTCCCTATACTGGAAGTGGAGATAAATTACAGGGCAACTCGTTAGGAAGTTCCGTAACCGAAAAGCTGTGTATAGGGTTTTTACCACAAGAATCTGTTATCTATATTGATAATTTTTTTACATCTTTACCTTTACTGACAAGGTTGAGAGATGAAAAGATACACTGTATCGGCACAATTAGAAAAGACAGAATTGAAAAAGCCCCACTCAAAGAAGTAAAAAAAGAAATTCGTGGAACTTCCCACGCTCTATATAGCGAAAAACATCAGCTCACTCTTGATTGCTGGAATAACAATAATGAAGTTACTATGGCAACTAATATTTCAACTCCAGAAATATTTACTATAGGAAACTGTAACAGATGGTCCAGAAAAGACAGAAAAATTATAGCGGTCCCTCAACCAAACGTTGTGCAAATGTATAACAAGGGAATGGGTGGTGTAGACTTATTCGATAAGCTAAGAGGTTTATATAGGATTCGAATTCGATCCAAAAAATGGTATTGGGCGATATTTAGATTTTGCTTGAATGGGGCAATAGTCAACATGTGGCTTCTTTACCGCAACATTGAGGCAATTTCTTTATTAGAATTTTACAAACGAATTGTGGAGGCCCTGCTGACAGCTCCAGGAATTCCAACACCATGTGGAGTACGTCCAAAATCTTCAAAACATGTTGCTGATGAAATTCGTTTGGATAATGTGGGTCATTTGGTGGACAAAATTAAAAAACAACGAAGGTGCGGCAAATGTGGCAAGTGTACCAAATATCGATGCATTAAATGTAATGTAGGACTTCATCCCGAGAAATGTTTTGTCAAATATCACACGTTGTAAATATTTTAAAATAAAACATATCTTATGAAATATTGTGTCCTTCATTGCCCAGCGTATGATATATCATACGTCAAAAAAAAGACAGTTACAAAGAAAAAAAACGTAAATTTTGCACATTTATATTAAAAAGAACCTCTCTTTATTTCATTCTGAAGTTTTGATTCAATTTTGATAAAAATTTAATTTTGGGCATTAATGGGTTAATTTTATTAGAATTCGGGGTCTGTGTCAAGTAAAAGGTCATTTTCGTTGTCGGTAGAAAAGAGGTCGTCATGTAGGTGTCTTGTGATTTTTTTTCTAAGTTTTGTACATTTGAATTTAAGAGATCTATCTGTTATGTGAGCATATAAGTTACTAATTATTCCTAGTATTCAGTAAAATCATTATTATATTTAGTTATAGTGGTGATAATTTTTGGAGAACCTGGTGCGTTTTCTAAAAGATCTATAAATTGGTCGTGATTAAGGATATAATATGGTGGTGAATGTACATTTATTATTGTTTTTAGGTCAGTATCAGAAATTTTCTTGGGTTTTTTGATGGGTTTTTGTGTAGGTTTCCTAAAATTTGTTTCTGTTTGTTTGTCTTTTTCTGACAGAGCTGGTGTATATATATATTGGTGAAGGTGATAGAAGAACATCTACGTCACGTTTACGGCTTGTCTGTTGAGTAATATCTAGTGATATAGCGCTGATATTTTCTGGAGGTGTAATGGTATTGGTAACTGAGGATTCTTTTGGTTCGACAAGTTCATGATTTGTACTGTTTGTAAAGGAAGTAGATTGCTGGTTGGGAAGTTTTTCTATGATGTCCATTTGTGAAGGAGTGTTTAACGATGTTGAAATAGTTGGAGGTGTGGGTGATTGTTGGGAGTTTGTGGGATTTTTACAATTATTAGCATTATGTCCTTGCTGTTTGCAGTTAAAGCATAACTGATTATCTTGGGATAAGAAAATTCGATAGGATTTGTTAATGTAATTAATCTAAAAAGATTCTGGTAAAGGATTTATAACAGGGTTGATAAAAACTTGTCTTCTAAAACTGTAAATATGATTGAATTCCGGTAAGGTAGAGCTAATACATGAAAGGTCATTGATGACATTATCTTGAGACCTAGGTTTTCTAATTCGTGAATAAGAATATCATGGGTAATTGAGGGACATACATTTGATAGAACTAACCTATCAGCTGGGGTAATATATTTTCTAGCTTGAACTGGTTCATCCTTTATTAGTATTACACCATTTACACCATCATGTACCTGCATAAAGTTATCCACAATTACTTTGTTCGCTAGATACATGCATACTCGAATATTGGACAGCTATGAAGAAAATAAGATGTTTTTGGGCTGTATAACTGCTTCTAGTGGTATGAGCTAGTCCTGTAGGCGTAATCTATCCTTTAAAGAGAAAACGATCGCTTGTTCAGGACTAGCGTATGTATGTTGGCTTAGAACTTTTGAGTAGGATTTAACTGTATTTGTATATTGTGGTACAGAGCTAATTACGTTGGAACTTCCATCTGATGTTACGGGCATAATGAATCCTCTATATGCGATCTCAACAGGACTTTATTTTATATATAGATTAAATCAAATAAAGTCCGACTCTGTTTATTTTAAAATTAGTTGATCAGTCTGGTAATTACCAAATTAGCTGAATAACGATAATAGTACAACTAGTTTTTGGGTTAATTTGTAACTACAATATTGATGAGAATATGTTATTGATGCTTAAAAGTAAATTTATAATCAAACTATGATTAATTAAAAAGAAGTACTTATGGCACTTAACAAACCACAGTAAACTTCTTTTCCCACAAAAAATCTATTTTTAGAATAGATGATGTAAAACACTTTAATCACTTAGATGTTGTTAAACCTAACTTAAATATAAATAAACTTTTTACTTACATTTATTTATTAACGATTTCTTTATACTAATTACTATTTAATAAGGAGTTCGTCTTCGATACGTGTTTACGTTTCGAAGGTTGGAACTAGAATCCCTTATAAAACTTTCATGGAACTTAATTATGAATTTTTTATTGCTATCTAGTAACTGTGTAAACGGAATATTGTTTGACAGTTTTACAATGAACTTCTATAAAAAATATTCAATTTTCATTTATTATAACAAAACAATTTTCAAAAATACATTACAACCTCTTCGGAGTCATATGTGCCCCGAACCGCCAGATGAGAAAGTTTCTGGCGAAGTCGTTTAGACCTCCTACCGCCATATGTGAAGTCTCCTAAAAATTGATTCCGCCATATACGAAGGATTTTGATGGGGTCAAATAGACTTTGTTCCGCAGGGAACGTGTCAAATAAACTAATAAAACAGCTGCTCGACAAATTTGCTCTGCCATATGTTGACCTTCCTATTCAGGATAAAAGTAAAACTTACAATATACAATATTTTAGAGGAAAGTTTTCATATAAAATAATTTGAGGCTGCACTCATTTCTTCGAATCCCTCGGCTTCGGAGCACGATCAAATCACTTATAACATTATATATGAATTATCCATTTATCCAGTTATCCATTTAATTCTTAAAGCTGATAAAGATAAAACACCCTCCTCTTCTTCCAGACCCACATCATCAATGTCTTGCACATGCAAGACATTTAAAAGACTTATTAAGACCCGGTTAGAATGACTTTTAAAATATTACAGTATTATTAAAAACAACTATCTTCCTTGTTTGTTTTAAGTCCTAAAAGGGGCATATGATTCTACTGATTTAACCATGTTACACAAAAAACTATATGATATGGGATAACCTTAAAATATAGTGACTAATAATATTGTTGTGTGTCTCCCACAAGGATCAGATTTAAGTTTTAATACTATATTATTATATAATAATAATTATAATAATTGCAAGACCAAAAATGGTCAACGAACTCACTGAAAGTGTGCAGATCAAAAGAGGTGTCCGTCAGGGGTGTATATTATCCCCACTCCTATTCAATATTTATTCCGAAGAAATATTTAACAAATGTATGGAAAATGCAAATGAGGGCATAAAAATAAACGGCGAGTTAACGAACAATATAAGCAGGACGAATTACAGCAGGTAATGAAAAGAGTTTATTCAGTTAGTGAGAAATACGGCCTGAGCCTCAATTTCAAGAAGACAAAGTGGATGCTGATAAGCAGAAAGCAACAGCCTGCTCGACAGTTACGGATAAGTAACATAGTAATTGACCATGTAGAATCTTATGTGTACCTTTGCACCAACGTAAATGCAAAATGGGAACAGGCCACAGAAATTAAGGCGAGAATAGAACGAGCTAGAGCAGCATTTAGCAATATGAAAAAGCTCCTCATAAACAGGGATTTGTCTCTTCCCCTAAAACTACGTCTAGTTAAATGCTACATTTTTCCGATCTTACTGTATGGTGTGGAGGCCTGGACGCTGACGGAGACGCTCACGAGAAAACTAGAAGCATTCGAAATGTGGGTGTACCGACGCATTCTTCATATATCCTGGACCGAACATGTTACCAACATAGAGGTAATCCAAAGAATCGGAAAGGATAAAGAAATCGTGAATACAATTAAACAAAGAAAGCTTGAATATCTAGGCCACATATTGAGACACGATAAGTACCGTCTACTGCAATTGATTGTCCAGGGAAAAATAGACAGTAAGCGAGGGCCAGGCAGGAGAAGACACTCGTGGCTCCAAAATCTGAGGAAGTGGTTCGGGCTCACATCGGTTGAACTATTCAGAAGCGCCGCAAACAAGATCAGAATTGCCATGTTAATAGCCAACGTTCGCAACGGACAGGGCATTTGAAGAAGAAGAATAATAATATATTTTCATAATCAGTTTTAATGATATTGTTTAACATATTGTCAGCAAGTATTCATGGCACTTTTGACCATTTTGATAATCAATTGCATTCAATACGCCAATGACATATGCATCCATACAGAAGCGTAACCGGGCTCTGGGTTTCATCATGTAAAAAGTTAATATATGTGTAAGAAATTATGGACTGACCATTTTTCCTAACAAATCAGCCATAATGACATTCACTAGACATAGGATTTGTACGCCTGGCAAAACAAAACGCTCTGGATATAATATACCTATTCTTAAAAATATAGATATCTTGGCATTCTCCTTCATTTGAAACTTTTATAGTCAAAACTTGTTGAATATTTAAAGCAGGTGCGAAAAAGGTATTAATATCCTTAAATGTGTCTCTAATCGTAGATGAGGTGTTGGCCCTAAAGTTGCACTGATTTTTTACGGAGCCTACGTGCGATACATTGTAGACTATGGTTGCATTCTGTATGGTGCTGCCAGTAACACACATTTATTAACTGTAGACCGCTTTCAGTTTAAGTGTCTAAGAATATCCTTGGTCACCATGAGGTTTATTCCTTGCTACAAGTACATCTGGGTGTTTTTGTGTAAAAGAAATTATAATTTGATACACAAGATATAGCTAAACACTTTGATATAGCTGATAGAGATATGCCACATATGCCATATATCTTGCATATATGTACTCTTAACGTTTTTGTCTTTTAAGTTAGCGTTATTTTTTTAAAAAAATTTTAAAAATACATTACTTTAACAAAAAAAAGCTATACTTGTTAGTAACTTCAAAACTTAACAGTTTTTTAGATAATCGCATTTTACAGATCAGCTGCATAATTATGATTTAACGCCATTACTCCAGGCAACCTGGCAACCAAAATATACTTTTTTTGTTGTTAAAATAATGTGTCTTAAATTTTTTTTTTGACAAAAATTGCGCTAAAGGACAAAAATTTTACGCAAATTTATGCCACATATGTGGTATATGTGGCGCCCTCTATTAGCTACATCAAAATGTGCATCAAATTATATTTTTTCATACTCAAGAGCACCCAGTTGTAACTTTTTATATATAAATGTTCAAAAACATAAAAGTTATAGCGAAAAATAAAATTTAAAATTTCTACTTTAATACCCTGTATCTTTCTTAATATCAAAATTTTATTGTCTAACCATTGTGTTGGTTATATCAATAAAGTTGGCTGAAATCGTAATATTTTAAAGTATAGAATCGATTGTTTCTTTTTGTATAGTTACTTAAGGACCACCCTGTATGTGCTTTCTGTGGTTTTCCGGGTTAGACTTCACGTTGAATAATTTTGTTTTAATAAACACCAATATTTTAACATTTCAGCAAGGTCGCACTTGCCATTGTCAAGTGCAAGAAAGAAGCAAGACGCGCTACTACCTGACTTGACAATGGCAAGTGCGACCTTGCCGAAACGTCAAAACCAAAATTCTTCAAAGCGCAGTCAAACCCGGAAAACCACAGAAAGCACATAATATGTGCTATATTATAGCTCCCGCGGAAATTTCAAGTGTAATATATATATATATATATATATATATATATATATATATATATCTACATACATATACATATATACAGGGTGATTGATTAGTGTGAGGAAGCTCAGTAGATCTGTTTGTGAAAATTACAAAAAAGAGTTATTGACAAAAATTGTAGGCAGCTTCAAACTCCACATTTTAAAATTAGTTACAATCTTACAGGGTGTTCCATAAATAGTGGCAGACCAAACTTATGTTTTTTTAAACAGAACACCATGTATTTTATTTTAAATTTGAAATCTGCTTCACTTCCACATCACAACAATGTAAAGTTTTATTATGTTCTACAGGGTTTTAAAAAGTTATAACCAATATTACCTGAAAATCGTATCAAGTTTAACTCCCTGTATAATTAAAAAGGAGTAAAGGAACATTGTTCTATTGCAACCATAGTTTTTTAATAATTATTAAAAATTATAAAACATATTCTTTTTCATAATATTCGTTAGATCAAATAAAGGGTAAGTCAAAATGCAAGTACATTATTTTCTTGGTAATTGTAAACAGAACACCCTGTATTTTATATCACTATCGAAAAGTACTAATATCGTACTTCAAATTTTATGAAGCACTTCCTATACCTAAAGTGATCAGTTTTCTAGATATTTTTACTTTTCCATCAAAGTATTAATTTGGTAGATATTTTAACGTTTACCAATAATTATTGTGAGTTGGCCATGATTGATTTGTCAGAAACTGACAGTTTGACATTATTGTTTATTAATTCAATATTGGGGTAAACCGTAAATTAGCAACAATTATTATTTAGTAATTCATTAATTAATTCAATTTAAATTACCAATAATGAATTATACTACTGATGAAATGGTAGATATGATCTGGATTTTGGGGGAATGCAATAAAAATTCATTTCTATCAGCTAGAATTTATCAAGAACGGTTTCCAGATAGGCGGCAACCTAGCATAATGTATTCTTCTTCTTTGTGCAGTCACTTTTGTGTTGTGTGACCCTTTCTTTTAGTCACTGAAAAGTTCAGCCAACATAACAGCTCTGGCAATCAAAATAAGGCAGTTTGTAGATAATATTAGTTTTATTTACAGTTGGTGTCTTGTCTTTTACTTTAGAAAACAGTCGGTTTTCTAATAAATTATATTGGACAATTTTAATGTTAGTAAATTGTTTAAATAAACTGGTCACAGAAGGTGTTAACTGTTTTATTAATGGTAGTTTTAGCTTTAAATATAGAGTAATAAAAGAAAAAAAGTTTTTTTTTTTTTAAATAACAGACCGCATACCCGACACACCAATCCAATAAATTGTTATTTACGTTTCGGTCGATAATCCTACCAGTTTTGCTATACATATATATATATATATATATATATATATATATATATATATATATATATATATATATATATATATATATATATATATATATATATATATATATATATATATATATATATATATACAGGGTGATTGATTAGTGTGAGGAAGCTCAGTAGAATCTGTTATAGTAAAAATTACAAAAAAAAGTTATTGACAAAAATTGTCGGCAGCTTTAATCTCCACATTTTAAAATTAGCGACAATCTTACAGGGTGTTCCATAAGATGGTGGCCGACCAAACTTATGTTTTTTTTTAATGGAACACCCTGTATTTTATTTTAAATTTGAAATCTGCTTTACTTCCACATCACAACAATGTGAAGTTTTATTATGTTATACCGGGTATATTAAAAGTTATAACCAAAATTACCTGAAAATCGTATCAAGTTTAACTCCCTGTATAATTAAAAAGGAGTACAGCAACAGTCATCTATTGCAACCATAGTTTTTTAAAAATTGTTAAAAAATATGAAACATATTCGTTTTCATAATATTCGTTAAATCAATTACAGGGTAAGTGAAAATGCAAGTACATTATTTTCTTGGTAATTTTAAATAGAACACCCTGTATTTTATATCACTATAGAAAAGTACTAATATCGTACCTCAAATTTTATGAAGTACTTCCTATACCTAAAGGTATCAGTCTTCTAGATATTTTTATTTTTCCATCAAAGTATTAATTTGGTAGATATTTTAACGTTTACCAATAATTATTGTGAGTAGGCCATGATTGATTTGTCAGAAACTGACAGTTTGACATTATTGTTTATTAATTCAGTACAGAAATAACGACACAGAAAAGAAAACAATTAATTTCAAATAAAATAGGTAAAAAATTACCGACGGAAAAAAAATAACAACACATAAAAAATTTAAAAACAACAGTAATTTTAACTTATCTTACTTAAGTAAAGTGTTCAAAATGACTTCCCAAAACATCTATGCATACTTGAAAGCGGTCATTGAAAGAGTTGCTTACATTACTAAGCATTTGTAAAGAAATATTTTGAAATTAAATTCGGTTTCTATTTTTTATATCATCCCTTAATGTTGGAGGTATTTTATATACTTCGTTCTTAACGTAACCCCAAAAAAATGAGTCCATTTTATTGAATTCTGGTGACCCTGGGGGCCACCTTACCGGTACATCCTTTCCGATCCATCTTTCACCAAACTGATCATTAAGTTCACCACGTATTAATTCGTTGTGGTGCGCAGGAGCACCGTCATGTAGAAACCACATTTTTTCAAGTATATTAAGTGGAACCTCTTCTAATAATATCGGTAACTGATTTACGATAAAATCTAAATAAATCTCACCATTTAAGTTATCTTCAAAAAAATATGGTCCTAGATATTATATTTAAAAAAATTGAAAGATCGATTTAACCGCACTGGTTCAGTGAATTATGAAAAACATGAACGAATAAAAACTAGTGTGACAGAGGAAAACGAAATGAGTGTGTTGATGGCAGTTACAGAAAACCCACACACAAGTATAAGGAGTATTTCCAATGAACAAGAACTTAGTTACTACTCTGTTCAAAATATTCTATCTAAAAACACCCTTATCATATTCAGATGCACCCTTATCACATTCAAAAGCACCAAGAATTAAATATTGATGATTTTCAGAAACGAATAGTATTTTGTGAATGGGCCTTAGAAAAAATTAATGGGCAGAGAGGTTTTTTTGTTTATGTCCTATTTGGTGATCAAGCTACATTCCATCGAAACGGTCCTGTTAAAAGGCATGACTTTCACTTCTATTCAACAAGTAATCCATACCACGTAATAACACATAGTCAAACAAGATAGTCTCTAAATGTGTGGGGAGGTATCGTCGGTAACCATGTAGAATACATGTGCGGCAGTTGACCATTACTTAAAAACTGGGCATCAATTTGACTACTCAAATGTCAGGGTTTGACAGCAAGAGAACAATTACAAAAAAAAGATTGTTTTTAGAAATGTGTCATATTAATAAAGAAAAATATGCAGTAAATTATAAGGCAGACACAGGACAGTTGAGCAATATCTACTGTAACATTCTTAGTATGTTCAAATAATTTTTGTTTACAATTTTCTTTTAAATCACACTGTGTATTTTTAATGTGTGATTTTATTGTGTTTTAATTGTTTATTAGTTGTTTTTTTGCTAAAAAAAAATTTTTTTATTTAATTACTAGGGATCAGGTGCTTTAACCAATATTGTCAGTACTGTTTTGAATATATTATGTACAACATTTTTAAATATTTTTAAGTCTAAATCTGTAAGTAAATTATTGTTTATTTTCACCTGATATTTATATACATTTTTACCATATTTCAGTTGTCTCCTGATGAAGCTGACAAAAAATCAGCGAAAGATAGAGTAATAAAAGAAAAAAGAGTATTTTTTAGACCGCATACCCGACACACCAATCCAATATATATATATATATATATATATATATATATATATATATATATATATATATATATATATAATATATATATATATGTATATATATATATATATATATATATATATATATATATATATATATATATATATATATATATATATATATATATATATATATATATATATATATGCATATATAATAGTCAATGAACAACAACAACTTCTTAAGATGAAATTCGAAGAACTAAAAAATAAGATTTCCGATAAAAATTTTAAAATATACATAGATATGCAATATCGTAGTAAAAATTGTAATCGTTGGTTTTAGTCTAAATTTAGGAAGTTTTTTATCCTCGTATATTCGCTAGTTTTGCTCAGAAAATTGTAAATCTCAAAATAAAATATTTTCGACCCTGTATTTCGTCTGATATATTCCGAAAAGATATCTTACCCGACATTTCAAACATGCAGGTATGAAACTTCATATTACACTCCAAAATAAATCCTAACTGACTTTCTGCTTTGAATATTCCTGAGTCTTTGTAAAGATATGTTTCTCCAATTTGCATCGGTAGACGCTCCATTTTAGATTCTCCAACAAGAACTTTCTGAAACAAAAAATATGTTGCTATATATCGTCAAAAATACACAGTAATAAGGGTACTTTATAATATGGTTTTATATTAAAAAAGTTAAAAGTGTATGGAAAAAAATATTTCATTTTAAAGTACAGAAAGAGGAATAAACCAAATATAAAAGTAAAAGAATAATCTTGTATGACAAAAAAAATCCTAAATTTTCAATGTATTTTTCCAGTATATTAAAAGTTCTAACCTTCTTTAGATTATGCTGTAAACGTCGTACAAAAATTTTTGACTGTATCCATCATATGAGCGCTCGTTTCATGAACTTTTTTCTTAAAAATATAGCGGTAGAAAAAAAGCAATTCTTTTAATACGTACCAGAAAGAAAAAAAATTTTAATATATGGATAAAAAATAACATTTTCCCCTCGTAAATAATAAATGACAGTTTATTTATAACATTAAAGATAAAATACAACAATGTGAGATATTTACAGAACAGCTGTTCCAGGATATAAGAATAGACATTACGATAAATAGTTCTAATGAAAGCCCACCAATTCTAAAGTCAAGGTAGAATATGTCACTAAACAATTAAAAACCAACGAGAGTCTCAAAACGGATGAAGTTTATTCTGAAATTCTCAAATTAATAGAAAATTATAATCTTGATCTGTTAATAATTTTGTTTAATACAGCTAAGATACTGAAGAAATACGATAAGAATTGTTAGATTCTATCTTTATTCCCTTACCAAAACAAGCTAGACTCTTATGAGACAAATACTTAAAATTATATTAAAAATAGTTCACAACATATTATACAAAAAATGTGAAAAAGAAGTGGGATACGGCTAATTTGGATTCAGAGCCAAAATAGGAGAAAATTCTTTTTTGTACAAGTACAATTGCAGAAGTGTTACGGTCAACAAAATGATATTTTTCTATGATTTTTCGATATTGAAAAGGCATTTGATGGCGTAAATCATAAAAAAATGTTTTCTAGGGAACATTTGCTTAGATGATATACAACTCAGAAGAATATTAAGAAACTTATATTAACATTTCTGGATATATATATATATATATATATATATATATATATATATATATATATATATATATATATAAATATATATATATATATATATATAATATATATATATATATATTATATATATATATATATATATATATATATCCAGAAATATTAATATAAGTAAAGGAGTCAGTTGAGTACAAAGAGTTACTAATGTTGAGGTACTTCGTCGCATGTGTAAAAAGAATTACTAAGAATAATCAAAGAGAGCAAAAAGGCAATACTTGGGTCATGTGTTGATAGGCGAAAGATATGAATTACTTCAAGTTATACTGGAAGGAAAAGTACAGGGCAAAAGATCAGTAGGAAGACGGCAGAACTCGTCACTGAAAGAGCTTAGGAGATGGTTCGACGGCTCATCCGCAGAAATTTTTCGCGCAGCCGTTTCCAAAACTACAATTGCCATTTGGATCGCCACCTTCGAAAGAAGACGGCGCGATGAGAAGAAGAAAGGAGTAAGACAGAGGTGTGAATATATATATATATATATATATATATATATATATATATATATATATATATATCGTTTGTACTGTCTGAATATGGTTGAATGGTACACTGCATATTATATCATCAACAAATTTATAAATAAATGCTAGTGAAAACGGCAATTTTGAGATTTCAATGTCTAATAAATGGTCTAGGATAATTGTTGCTAAAATAGGACTAATAGGATCTTTAATTCACTCCATCAAAATATTCAATTCACTGTCGAATATGAAAATGAAAATAGTATACCTTTTCTAGATACCAAAGTCATAAGAACTAATGATAACAAAATCATATTAGATTGGTATCAAAAAGATACTGCATCCGGCAGATTTATAAATTATTATTCTAATCATCCTAGAAGTCAAAAATTTAACACAATTGTATCTATGAAAAATCGTGTAACGACAATCTGTGATCGGAGTTTCCTAGATGTTAATTTAAAGAAACTTTTTGAAATGTTTTTAAACAATGGCTACCCAAAACATATATTAAAAAAACTTATTTATAACACTAACTTTTACAATAGAGCTTTAATAAATAATCCACAACCAGTTTCATATAAAAAAATACCTTTCATAAAAAATTTAACAGACCAAATTGTCCCACTTTTCAAAACATTTCCGAACATTAAATTAATTAAATACAATCCACTTCTAAATTCAAGGTTATTCTCAAAAATAAAATTTCTTCTTCTTCTTATTCTTTTTTTGGGCTATGTTCTAGACAATTTACCCAGTTTACTTCGAGGGTAGACACTTTTTGTCTTGCTTCAGCAATCAGTGTCTACCTACACTTATATTCTTCCTTTGTTTGTTTTAGGTTATTCTACATGTATACTTGTGCTGGTTTTTTTTTTTTTTTTTTTTTTTTCTTCACAGGCTAAAATATTAGTAATATAACACAACAAAGGTATAAACTTTTCTCGCTCGGGGGTAGCGTCCAAGCTTTGCACACACCAGAAATGCTACCAACGGATAAGGTAGAAGCACCCAGGACTGAACGAAGGAATATCATAGTTTATAATTTAATATTAAAGGTAGAAATAAAGTTGCATAAGGTGTTTGTTGATTGTATTTTCATTAATATTTGTGAGAATTGTACAAATATTTATGGGGGTGGGAAGTTTAGTTTTAGCTAATTCGGCATACAAGTCAAAGTGTGGGTTTTGATTTAAGTGACATTCTAATAAAATATGGTTTAAGCCTCCCACTTGGCCACATTCGCAATAAGGATCATCTTTGACTCCAATTCTGAATAGATGAAGAGGGGATGAGCAATGGCCCGTTCTCATACGGATGATTGTAGTTAAATGTCTCCTACTGATATATTTATAGAATAAATTGCAGTCAATGTCAAAGTTGTTATATTGGTCAAAGTCAACAGTGGCTTAAAAAACGTGTCACTCAACACAAAAGTGACTGTAACATACAAAAAAACTCTTGTGCCTTAGTGGACCACCACTTGAAAACAGGACATAACTTTGACTTTAATAATGTAAAAATCTTGGAACAAGTTAATAATTATAAAAATCGGCTTTTCCTTGAAATGGAAATAAAATTCCATTAATAAAACTCCTGAATCTATCAATTATAAGACAGACACCAATCATTTAAGTAATATCTACTGCAACATACTAAACAATATATAATATGATAGATCTTAACCTTTAAACACAAACTTAGTAATTCTCTAGTAACTGTACCTATAATTTTATTACATTCCTAAATATCAGTATTGCAGTAACTGACTACATACCATCAATTACATTTTATAGATCAATTTATCGTGTTCCTGATTCTTTCTCAATTCTATTAATTCCATCTTTCCACTTTATAAAATGAATAATACTGTCATAGTAATTGTTTATTTTAACCTACTCGCTGAAAATTGTACAACGGGAATTCACTCTATAAAATATTGCGGTTACCATAACTCCTAAATAAAATCAAACAAATATGTCATTTATTTAGATATGCCAAAAAATTTAAATTTTCATTCTTATAGTTGTAAGTATTAAAATATTCATTTTGTTTACATATAATCATTAATTATTCTAATAAATTTACAGTTTTCTCCTGAAGAAGTCACAAAATCGTGACGAAATATTGAGACTGAACAAATAGAGTTTTATTTCCTGACCGATTGCTGATACTATAAATCAATATATATATATATATATATATATATATATATATATATATATATATATATATATATATATATATATATATGTATATATATATATATATATATTAATATACATATATATATATATATATATATATATATATATATATATATATATATATATATATATATATATATATATATATATATATATCCAGAAATATTATTACAAGTAAAGGAGTAAGGCAGAGTTGAGAATTGTATCCTATGTATTAAAAAACAAATAATGATAACGATCAAAATAAGAAAAGCCAGTTATTTGCGTCATTTGATACGTAATAAAAAGCACTATATAATTGATTAATAAGGATAAAATGTAAGGAAAATGAGGTATTAAAATGAAAAAATTATCACGGATGCTCAATATTAGAAACTAATATTAGAAACTAGACATGGCTACGCTTTGAAGAACTTATGCGTACAGGATGGATTTGGGTGAATTCTATGCACTTTTAGTACATGTATATTTATAGAAAAGTTATTCAAAATTTCCTATCGAAATGTCACCTTTTAAAGACAGTGTTTTTTACAAAATATATTCAAAATAACCATATAAATAACAGGAATACACGCGATTTTTCTTGCCCCACATTTTTTTTTACAGGGGATATGTATAGGCATTGCTTTAAAGAACAAACTTTATATCCTTTCTTTTTAAAATGACAGATTGTTTTATAACTTTTTTCTACGTAGTTTTAGGTGCCTGCAAAGTCACATTGAATAGAAAGAAAAAATAATTACCTTTAAAATGGTCTACTGTAAAATCTTCTAGGACTAATTTTGAACAAGATACGGTTCTTCAAAATTTTTTACTTTCAAAAAAATAAAACCTATTTTCTGTACTTTAAAAGATTCTATTGTAAAATATTCTAAGAATAATGGTAACCAATCCGTTAGGCTTTCACGGCCATCATCTAACTAGTTAAACTGTTTGTTCGGGCTGTTAGGCCGTTGTCTTCTGATTAGTTCTTGACGTTTCGCCAACAATAGGGGTTGGCATCTTCTGGAGATGTTACTGCTTCGCTTGTAAGCTAAAACTGACGCCGCGTTTTACTCAGTCAGTCAATGTTCGTTCTCGAGGATAGGGAAAGGGATTCTTTATTGAGATAAGGATAGAACGTTTCTTGTGCGCGTTTAGGATCGGTTGATCCTCTTCAGGCTAGAGTTTGAATGTGTTGATATAAACATGTACAAAAGCAAACAGTTCCAGAAACCACTTGGGTGTTAGCGTTCTTCTTCTCCTGGAGGTTGTTGAGATGTAGTCACTATTGAATCAGGGGCGAGAGGCTTGGCTGGAATTAGATGTTCTTTCCAGTTGAATGTGTTTCCAGTGTTTTAGAGCCAAATGCCGGATCTCTAGTGACCATTGGTCCGGTGTAGTCTCAAGCTTAACTCGGCCCTAAAACCAGTGTATTGCACTGTAATTTTGTGGACGAGCGTGCTCGTGAGTGAAGGCGCCTCGGCTTTCGAGAGTCAGCTTGCCGCATTTTGCTCAGTGTGAATGTGTGTGTGTGTGTGTGTATGTGTGTGTGTGTGTGTGTGTGTATGTGTGTGTGTGTATGTGTGTGTGTGTGTGTATGTGTGTAAATCCAACAGTGACGGACGCTACCATTTCGTTTTCCCCAGCCGACCACAGACTCCGTGTAAATTAACGGAGGCTGCAGTTGGTCGGGGGTCCCGGTGACGAGGATGTTTCGGTAGCTGGAAGAGGACCCCTTTCACTGTTGGATTTGTATGAGTGTGAGATGTGTGAATTTGTATTTAGTGTGAATTTGTGCGAGTCCGCCTCGGCATCAACTAAAACCGTGTTCTCTAGTAACCATTGTTCCTGCAGCCGTTTATGCGTTTGCGATCAACTCTAAAATTTGTGTATTGCACTAAAATTTTATTACTGATCGCTCCCGCTAACAGCCAGGCTTCGTTTGAGTTCGATAGACGGCCCAGAAACTGCCGATTCAGGTGAGAAAATAGTTGAGGCTATTTTCTCAGGGACGGACAGGTATCGTTAAGTAGTGAGATTGGGAAATCGCAAAAAACCAATCTCCCCCTGTCCGGGGTTAGGAAAAGGATTAGGAGTTAAGTGTGGGTACGGTAGGCTATTGGAGTGGCCTCAAGGATGTCAGCGTATTCTTCCGGAAGTTCGTCTATTCAAGCCTGCATCAGAATTGACGGGATATGGAGATGTTTGTTTTTGGGCTTCCGGAAGAATACGTGACCGCGGAAAGAGCAAGAACTTTTTAGAGTATTTTGTGTGTTAGAAGAGGGGCCGTTGATATTTCTGAGGGTAAAGTTCCTGTTGAGAGTTTTTATTCTCTCGATAATAGGTGTGGTGTTTGCCGTTTGGTGGATTTCACGGGAGGGGAAGTACCAGCGTTTTCTGCACCTGAGAGTTTTTGTGTGTGTTTTACCAAATGTCCCTGTAAGTGGTACTAGGAGTCAGGCTCGATTTCTGACCCTATCTAAAGTTGCCTTTAGATCAGTTTCCCAATTAAGTGTTCTAGTAAATAGTACACCTAAGTAGAAAGCTGTTGGGCTAGTAGCGAGCATCTCTCCCATCAAATACAGGGGGTTTGATCATCGCGATTGCGAATGATACCGGACTAGGTTTTAGGACTTGCGGAACGCAATTGTTTGTGTTTTGCAGCGTTTAAAGTAACTTTCCACTTATTACACCATTCTTCAATACCGCCTAAAAGAGTTTGTGCTCTTCTAAAGGTTCTCTCAGGAAAATAACCGTTCTCTGTTGTTAGGAGGGCAGTGTCATCTGTATAGAGGTACAGTTGGGTGTGTGTTATGTTTTGATTTGATATGGTACTGTTGTATGTGATGTACAACAGGGGTGCTAGCACTGAGCCTTGTGGTACTCCCGCTCGTGAAGTGAATGGGGTTGATAGTTAATCGCTTAATCTCACTCTAACTGTTTGATTCGCAATGTAAGAATGTATGATTTTTATAAATTGTAGGGGTAGCCTAATGTCGATTAGCCTCCGAATAAGTCCGTCATGCCAAACTTGATCAAAGGCCTTTTGTACATCGAGAAAAGTGGCGATGGCGATGGCGTTGCCATTTAACGACTATCTAACTTTTGAGGTGAAATCTATTAATGCATTTTGAGTTGATCTTTTAGGTTGGAATCCATACTGAAATTTGGGAATGATGTTGTGTGTTTCGAAATAGTCACTGAGCCTCTCTTTAAGGATTAGCTCAAGGACATTCCCTAGTGAGTTAATTAAGGAGATAGGTCTGTAGGATTTCACATTTATGCGAGGCTTACCCGGTTTGGGTATCATGATGGTGTTAGCTATTTTCCAAGGAGTAGGAAAATAGCAGTTTTTGAGACATGCAATAATAGTTTTTATAAGATGAGGGATTATACTCTCGGGGAGTTGCATTAGACTTCCTTTTACTGATATTGTCGGGCCGGGAGAATTATTTTTGCCGATATGGCAATAACTCTCCGTTTCTCTATCAGTCATTGAGTCAATAATTGGAACGTGATTTGGAGTTTGGTGCATGAGAGTATTTCTTAGTACGAATTCAGTGTTGAGTTTTAATAAGCGATCGAAGTTTCGGTTGTCTGGGGTTTGAAAATTTTCATGAAGTGAGTTTTTGAATGCTTCTGCTTTCAATTCAGGCAAACTGATTATTTGATTGTCGATCAACAGATGAGAAGGTTGAGAAGTTTTTTGTTTTGTTAGGACTTTGAATTTGTTCGAGAATTTAGTCCCATCTCTGTAGTCTAATTTTGAGGTAGTATCTTCCCACTGGCGAGCCTGTAGGGCAGATATTTCTCTCTTATTTCGAGCAGAGATGCGATTATACTCTGTTTTGATTATGGGGTCTCTGTTGATCTTATATTGACGTAAAAGCCGTCTTTTTTATGTATTTTGGCATTGATATATTGTGGAAGTGCCGGTGAGAATGGTAATATGGTTTTCATAGGAATTGAGTGATTGATTGCCTCGACTATTAGGTTCTCAATTTGGATAACACTCTGATCAATACTGTCATTTGTGTTAAGTTTGCCTAACTCAGGAATATTATTAGTGATGTAGTTATTACAAACACAAAGATAAATGAACATAAAAGCCATTGTCGTTTACGACATATCGACAAATCTGCCGTTGCCGAACACGCTTTGGGAAGCGGAGAACATCGAATATTGTTTGAAGAAGCGCAGATGCTGGATAAAACATCACAGTACTACCCACGGTTGTATCGGGAAGCGGTGGAGATATATAAGCACCCAAATAATTTTATTCGGATAGAAGAAGGACTAAAAATCAACAAAACATGGATACCAATATTAAAATCCACAAAAACTCTTCCCGCAAAATACGAAGAAAGAAAAGCTACTACAAACGACGACACACCCCCTCACACCGAAACCAGTTTAGGGGAGGCAAGTAGAAAATATTAATATGGCCTCCGCAGTACAACGCGGCGTCAGTTTCAGCTTACAAGCGAAGCAGTAACATCTACTTCTGAGAACTAATCTCAGAAGACAACTGCCTAACAGCCCTAACAAACAGTTTAACAAGTTAATGGTAACCAAGTTACTGGATTATAATATTTTTTTCAAAGTCATACAGATTCTTGGTAAATCGATGTTCTTCGTTTTCCGCTCCTACGAGAGGTGGCTTTAGGGGAAAATCCGGGAGGGAGTTGCATCTTTTTTGGGGTCCCAAAATTGATATTTTCAGCAAAATTTACATTTTAACGAACGATTCTGGCTACCTTTAATTTTAGAATATTTTACAATATACTATTTTAAAGTACAGAAAATTAGATTTCTTTTTATTTGGTAATGCATATAGCTAAATGTACAAGAAAAAAGTTATAAAAGGAAATTTAAAAAATAACCGTAAAACAGCAAAAATCGTTTAAAATAGAAAATTTAATATTTAATTTAATCTTGCTTAAAATAACTCCTAGAAACTTTTATATAGACCATTTTAAAGGTCATTAGTTTTTCTTTCGACTAAATTAATTTAATTTATTTCATTGCATTTCATTGCGCAGAAAAAAGTTCTGCGTAAAAAAAACAATCTGCGAAAAAATAGGGAAAATGAACCAAATTAGTGTGTGAAATTTAATTCTGAAAAATCATATATCGGATACTGTGAATCCTAAAGACTTTTGGCAAACGTCATTTTGAAGGGAAAGGATTGGATAGAAGTTTATTGTCTAAACATATGCCCGAGTGTTCACTTAAATATCGTAGAGTAAGAATGTATTCCGCCGAGTGCGATAGCAAAAAATGACCACCCATAAGAACAATTAAATTCTGGTTATTAAAATAAACAGTAAAGTGGCAGTGGCGTACCAAATTCTGTTTTCTACAATGAACAATTCACACACGTGGAACACAAACAATCAGTGTCTATTGTAGTATCAGCAGAAATTGCAGGTAAGTAGCAGGTGTACTATTAACAAACATTCAGGAACATGTACCCAACCCCCAACAATATTTGCCACCAGAATACACATCCGAACATACACCAAACCACATATACTGGGAAACCGACAAATACTCTCATATCAAACATTCCACAAAATCAATTCACTCTTCCACCACAACTCCAATCAATTAAGTACAACCCAAGCAACCTATCTACTGTAGGACAGACCTTAAACATAAAGCTAAAAGTTGCAATTACACATTCAGAAAACTCGGGTATAGAGTCTAGCGAAGACGACGATCAAAAAACTTAAAATAAAAAACTCATGGCAAATAGTCAAAAAACGTAAATTTTGAAAACAAAATAACGATCCCAATTCTCCAAGCTCACCACCAACAAAAATACAAAATCGATACAGCGCATTATCAAAATCTGAGATCTCTGATCACACTGAAACAGAAAAACAACAGAAAGTACCTAAACCACGTCCAATATTCATATTTAGCGTAAAAAACTTTAAATATATGGTCGATACCTTTGCACTGTAAAGGAAAATATAAAGGAAGAAACCTACTATACCAGAACTCTGCCAAACGACACGTTCAAGATTACAACTATTATATACAATAGATACATACCGTAAATTGATAAGACATTTACGAGAAGAAGAAATCATTCATCACACTTACCAAATAAAGGAAGAACGTGCCTACAGAGTGGTAATAAGACATATCCATCACTCTATACCCATAACAGATACAACAAGTTCGCAATATAACTAACATTCGACACAGACAAACAAAGGAACCCTTATCTTTATTTTTCATAGACCTTGAACTAGGGATGGGAAAGACCTACCGGTTTTAACCGAAAACCGGTTTTTTTACTTCGCAATAACCGGTTTTATCGGTTGTTTTTTTGTCCCGGTTATAACCGGTTTTTAATTTTTAAAGTAAAAACCGGTTATTAGGTTTTTACGGTGATTAGGATTAGGTTAGGTATTATTTTGGATCCCAATCATAATTATTATTTTCAAGTAATTATTCCAAACAAAACCACAATTCAAATTTTATTTTATTTTATAAATACAGAAGCAAACTGAAAGTGCAAACTCTCATCATCCAGAAACAATTAAGTTTTATTATAATATTTCGTTGAAAAAGTATTTGTAATCATAATATTTAAATAAGAAGTGATCTGGTACATCATCTATTTTTCACACTTGACTCTTGACATTGAAAGTGGGTGAATGGCTGTTTCTGATTACCAAAAATAATGTTCTGACTATAAATATCGAATTACCGACTACGAATACTAATCTCCAAGGACTTTCCTACGTTTTCAAAACGATACACCCATACAGGAAGTATTAAATGTGTTAAAATGTACCTATTATACAAATATACAAACATGTTAAAAGTAATACATGATAATTTTTTTTGATGGTAGTAAAAATAAAAGATGAATTGCATTATTCAATTTATTTTTAAGTAAAATATTTATGTTGATATTATTTTTTTTTAAATCCCATTTGAAAGAGTCTGGGAAATTTTTTATAAGTTGAAATGGTTGTGGTGGGGAATTTTTTGGGTTTGGGAGGAGAGGAAAATTTGTGGGTATTTTAGAGGAATATGTTTTTAAATGGTAAATTAAATTTGCATCATTATTTAAATACAATAATTGCATATTATATTCTACTCTCATTATATTCATTGACAATAGAACCTGAATTATTTTAGCGCTCTCTGTTGAGCAGTAGTATAATAATTTTGGTTTACTGCTCTCTGCATCTGACTACAACCAGATGGAGTTCTGTCTACCATATGCTTAAAAGATTCACACTAATGTTCCCATATATAGCTGCAATATTTCCAGATCTCTCGATTAAAAAAGCACCAAGGATGATTTCTGGTTCAGATATAAAATTAATCACTGAAATTGTAAGCATTTCATCGCCTTTCGATGAGACCATAAAGGAGATCTCAGGTTCCCAGTACATTAGTGCTAGCCTTGTTACCCCCCTTGTGTCTATTATCGAAAGATTTTTAAAAACCTCAAGCCAAACCTTAGTACAGCTCAAAAGTTATGCCAAAAGCTTATAACTAGCCTTCAAGAGAGGGGCACTAAGCTTTTACGAAATCACCTGCTTTGCCATACTACAATCACGGACCCGAGGTTCAAAAAACTATATCTGAATCCGTATATAGTGGAGACAGTCACATCCAATTTAGGCTCGGAAGTTAGGACGTACCTTACCGAAATCGGAAAACTTTCTCCTTCCTGCTCTTTCCAGAATGAAAAGGCCAAAGTGAGTTTAAAATTAAATCCTCTTTGGTCTTCACACGATCTGGAGTTGGTGAACAGTGGTTTCAGTTCAAGTTCTCAGGACACACAGATTCAAAGTTCTTTTTCAAAGTTCTTTTTCAAATGAATTGACTCTATATCTGCAGCGGCCTTTGCTGCCAAGTGATCCGTTTTCATTCTGGGATCAAAACAGAACCTGTATGCCAGGCTTGGCTTTTATAACTAAAAAAATACATGTCGTTGGTCGGAAGTTCGGAGGCATCAGAGAGACTGGTGTCATCATTGAATGATATTGTGTCAGATGAGAGAAGCCGCTTAACCGACCAACATATATATGAACGAGTTTTTCTCAATAGGCTTTATGAAAAATACTGGCCAACATAATGCTAAATCTATTTCATATAATATAAACTATTTGTAACCTTCTAACCTATACTTTTTTACTTAAAATATTACTTCATATTCTTTTATTGTATATTATTGCAATATGTATATATTAATCTTACGCTATATTATATTTAATAATAATCACTAAATATATATTAATAATAAAATAATAAATAAATATAATAATTAATAGAATAAAATGATTTTATTAAGAAATGTGTTTTATTTATATTGATATTGATGTTCTTTCGATAGTACTAATTTTGATCATATTGATATCGAGTCGAATGAAGTACCTATCGCAAACTTAAGTGCATTGTAAATGTAACTTTGTAACTATTGGATTAAAAAAACCGAAAACCGGTTTTTGGAAAAACCGGTTTTTTTGGCCGGTTATAATCGCCAGGTTAAACCGTAAGCAAAAAAAAACCGGTATAACCGAAAACCGGAGTTTTGTCAAAAACCGCCATCCCTACCTTGAACCCAACAGTAACAACAAAGACATATTCAACCTAGAATTTTTATGTCACACCAAAATAGCAGTCGAGGCACAAAATAAGAGTCCAATGCGATGTCAAGCATACAACACCACTTTACAAAACCATCAAAAAACATATGAAAACATGACAGCACATCAAACCAACCACGATTCAGAACCTAAAACTAATATAGAACAACAACTATTAATATTCCTAAGCGAGTTCAAAACATGTTCTCGCAACTCATGAGTTAAAATAGTATGATAATAAACTTACGAACCCAAGTCATTAACAAAAGAAATTCTTAGATACACTTAAAGTTGCCACATGGAACTCGCATGCCATGGTAGCTCGGCGGTAATCATCCGCAGATGCATATCATTTATTGCCGAAATATGCAACGTAAATGCAATGCCATAGCACTTTCAATTATCTGCAATGCATAGCCCACCGCGTCACGCAATCTCCACAGATGAATACAAAGCCTTCTTCCAATTACTTGACAGCAAATTCGTATCCGGGGGAGACTAGAATGCGAAAGACATCAAGGCTCACAATAACAAAAGGTCGTAATCTTCGAAAAGCAATGACCGACAACAACTATGATTGCCACTCCAACGGAATCCCTACGTACTGGTCGAGTGACCCAAGAAAACTTCCAGATCTACTGAACTACTACATAAACAAAGGAGTAACCAGAAACAATTGTCTAATAGAATCCAGCTATGATCTCTCATCGGATCATACACCGGTTATTATGAACCTAATTATCACAGTTATAAACAACACACCATCTCCTCAACTCACGTCAAAAAACACCAACTGGGCAGATTTTTAATCCTACCTAGAAGAATTTATATCTGCAGATCAAATCTACACATGACATAGATACAGCAACTCAATACTTCACCACACTTGTGCAAAAAGCCGCATGACAATCTACACCACGAACTGAACGCAAACCAATACATACCACAAATATTGCCCTGCACATTCGCCAACTCATTGCTGAAAAACGTCGTTCGAGGAGAACCTGGCAAAGATCTAGAAACGACATAGATCTACATTTATTCAATAGACTACGTAGGCAACTTGGAGTAGCCATCAAAGCCGCAAACAATGAAACCTTTGAACATTACATTACAAACCTAACAGCAAATGACCAGACATTAAGGAAGGCAAATAAGAAGGAAGAAACCATACACAACCATCCCTCCCATTCGTAAACCAAATGGCGAATAGGCCTATTCTAACAAAGAAAAAGCGGACGTCTTTGCTGAACATCTTACAAACGTATTTCAAACAGAGCCAGCAGACCCTGATGAAGAAGTGGAAGGACTAATTAGCGCAGCATGTCAAATGTCCCTCCCAATTAAAAGTTTTACCTCCTTTCTTTCTATAGAAGTCAAGAAAGAAATAAACAAGCTCAAATCACGAAAGACCCCAGATTATGATTTAATCTCGGTACAAGTACTAAAACAAGTTCCTTGCAAGACCATTAATTTGCTAACAGTTATATTTAACCGCATGCTAAGCTTATCATACTTTTTAAAAATATGGAAATTTGCTGAGGTCATTATGATCCTCAAGCCAGGCAAAGAGTTCAATGAAGTACCATCTTATCAAACCATCAGCCTACTACCAACCGTAAGCAAAGTTTTTGAAACTTCCAAAACATTAGTTTGGTTTTCGGGAAAATCACTCCACTACCCAACAAGTCCATCGAATGATAAATTAAATTTCAAAAGTCTTGAATATACCAGAGACTAATAATACTACAATCGCTTCCTTTATTGACGACGCAGCAATACTAGCTGTAAATGAAGATCCCATACAAGCCTCATAAAACATGCAACATCATCTGAATATACTCAGTGATTGGTATACAAAATGGAGAACAAAAGTAAATAAAACAAAATCAACTCAAATAACATTAACCAACCGTCACAACATATGCCCACCTGTACGAATGGAAAATGTAAGAATACCAACAGTAAAAGAGGCTAGATACCTTGGTCTCCATCTTGACCAACGTCTCACTTAGAAGAAACATATCTAGACCAAAAGAAGGCAGCTCGACTTAAAATTCCCACAAATGTATTGGCTCCTTGAACGTAAATCAAAACTTAATATCCAAAACAAAATTCTTCTATACAAAGCCATACTCAAACCTATCTGGTTCTACGGTTCTACGGACTACACCTATGGGGCTGTGTAAAACCAACGTCGCTGAATATTATCCAAAGATTCCAGTCTAAAGTGCTAAGATCGATAGTGGATGCACCATGGTACGTAAGTAATCAAACGCTTTACTACGACTTAAAGATTCCTTTCATCAGAGAAGAAATCCATCGAGCCACGGAGTCATAACATAAACGTACCATTCACCATGAAAATGAGCTAGTAAAAGAATTATTCAACAATGGCCCAGCCACAAGAAGACTAGAAAGAACCTGGCACCAAGACGTACTTCAAAACTAAACCAAAATAGAATAAAATGAGATATCATTTTTGATGTCTTTTCGTTCACGCGCAAAACCTGTAACACATTTACTTGGTACTCTGTAATGATGTAGATTGTAAATAAACATAATCATAAAAAGACATATGCCCCCCCCTGGAAAAACGTTTTGGGGCAAAAAAGAAAAAACGCATGTGTCCCTGTTTTTTGCTTCACTTTTTGAATACGTTTTTGTAAAAAAATCATTTTTGACTTTAAGCATGGCATTTCGATAGAAAATTTAATTTTGAACAATTTTTCTGTAGATTTGTATGTTCTTAAATTAAATACAATTCGACCAAATGCACCCTAGTGCATAGAGACTAATTTACCCCTTTCTCAAAAACCTTTAAATATAAAAAAATAAAAAAAAAACGCACTCAAACCTATCTGGTTCTACGGACTACACCTATGGGGCTGTGTAAAACCAACGTCGCTGAATATTATCCAAAGATTCCAGTCTAAAGTGCTAAGATCGATAGTGGATGCACCATGGTACGTAAGTAATCTAACGCTTTACTACGACTTAAAGATTCCTTTCATCAGAGAAGAAATCCATCGAGCCACGGAGTCATAACATGAACGTACCATTCACCATGAAAATGAGCTAGTAAAAGAATTATTCAACAAAGGTCCAGCCACAAGAAGACTAGAAAAAACCTGGCCCCAAGACCTACTTCAAAACTAAACCAAAATAGAATGAAGTGAGATATCATTTTTGATGTCGTTTCGTTCACGCGCAAAACCTGTAACACATTTACTTGGTACTCTGTAATGATGTAGATTGTAAATAAACATAATCATAAAAAAAACATATGCCCCCCCTGGAAAAACGTTATGGGACAAAAAAGAAAAAACGCATGTGTCCCTGTTTTTTGCTTCACTTTTTGAATACATTTTTGTAAAAAAATCATTTTCGACTTTAAGCATGGCATTTCGACAGGAAATTTAATTTTGAACAATTTTTCTGTAGATTTGTATGTTCTTAAATTAAATACAATTCGACCAAATGCACCCTAGTGCATAGAGACTAATTCACCCCTTTCTCAAAAACCTTTAAATATAAAAAATATAAAAAAACGCACTTCGCGGGTCTTTCATATTTGGGAGCTAATTGACCATATGAAACAATAAAAGCTCTTTAATTTTGTAGTTCCTTTCTAAAGTACATAATCAATAGCCTACAAGTCCTCGACTAGATTTTTATCCGGAAACCTCTGCTTGAAATCTTTAGACAATCTTTAGAACCAAATTACTGTAGTACAAACTTAATTATGGTGTATTCACAAGCAGAAAGGTGTAAAAAATATGTAGAAAATCTAAAAATCTGTCCGTTTAATTTTATAAAAGTTTCAGGGTTTTTCCTAAAAACGATTTGCAAAATAATTGACTTTACTTTTATTTGAATCATACTATGTATATAGTGTGTCCGTAAAGTATGGAATAAATTCGATATTTCCTAAAAGAAAAGCCTTTTTAAAAAATCTAAAACACGTCGATTTTTAAGTTTAATGTTCTACATTTTAGAATAAAACTTCATTATACAAGGTGATACACATTGAAGTGATGACGTCATCGGCTCTTTTTTTTAAAAGTAACACCCTATATTTTATGGCATTTTTAGATCAATAAAAATGAGCTGATTCCAAAAAAGTATAATACTGATGGTCTAACGGATATAATTTGAAAGATATGCGTTTAGAAAATAAATTTTGATTGATTTCTTATATTAATAAATTATAATAAATAACTTGAAAGTAATGCAGTAATTAATACATGAGTTTTTCTTAAATGTTAGAATTGTAGCCTTTGTTGTATTTGACAGTAACCCAAACGTTGTACAAATTCTTGTAGAACCTTTCTTGTTTATGGTTTTTGAGAAATATTGTTTATTTCTTCACGAATTCTTGTTTTTAAATCGTCAATATTTGCAGGTTTCGTTTTATAAACAACGTTCTTCAAATGACCCCACATAAATAAATCCAAAGGATTAAGGTCTGGCGACCTCGCTGGCCATTCAATATGTCCACGTCTTCCAATGCACCTGTTCGGAAAAATTTCGTTTAGGTACCTTCTAACATCTACAGCATAATTCGGAGGCGCACCATCCTGTTGCAACCACAAACTTTCATCAAAACCTCCGGGATTAATTCTACTGGGGAATAAAGTAATAAAAGTAGGTACGAGATACCCTCTTAAAAACTAAAAGAATGCTGGCCCGTTTAAATTACCTTCGAAATAGTAGGGTCAGATGATTCTATTTTTTACAATGTCAGCCCATACGTTTACCTTTTGCGGGTATTTTGTATGATGTTCCCGCATCCAGTTGGGTTTTCTTTTGACCAGTATCTACAATTTTGATTGGTGACCTCGCCATTTAATGTGAATGTACCCTCATCAGAAAAAATAATATTTTGAACCAAGAGAGGGTTTCGGTGGCAGTTATCCATCATTCTTTCGCAAAATTGTATTCTTTTATATGGATCATCCTCGTTTAATTCCTGTGCATCTAAAGGGGTGCCATTTTGTAAGTTTTATTACTTTGTGTACCGTTGTTTAAACATCGAGATCACGACTAACTTTACGAACAGAAGTGTGCGCATCTTCTTCAAAAGCAAGTAGAACATCTAATGTATCATAATTTACAGAGGGACGACCTGATTTGCGTGCATTTTTAACCGTACCAGTTTCTCTAAATTTCTTTTCAATCTTACTTACTGTTGACTGAGTTATGGGTCTTTCTGGATATTTATCATTAAATAAATTACACATTTCTATATGAGTTCGCGATTTGTTTTCATGACCCAATCATCATGAGTATTTCAATTCGTTGCTTGACGCTCAAATTCATTTCTACTTCAAATTAAATCTAAGCAATAATACAGAACATTTAAGAATTAATATAATTATTGTACTACTTAATTGTTATTAAACGTTACTAAAAATAATTACATTTCGCTAAAAACTAGTAGTAGGCTACTTTTTGCAATTGATAATAAATAATTAATTTTCTAAGCGCATATCTTTCAAATTATATCTATTAGACACCGAGTATTATACTTTTTGGAATCAGCTAATTTTTATCTATTTAAAAATTTCATAAAATATACAGTGTTGCATTTAAAAAAAAAGAGCCCATGACGTCATCATCTTAATGCGTATCATCTTTTATAATGAAATTTTGTTGTAGAATGTAGAACACTAAACTTAAAAATCGACGTGTTTTAGATTTTTTTAAAAAGGCTTTTCATTTGAGAAATATCGAATTTATTCCATACTTTACGGACACACTGTATATACTGCTTTATTAACATGTTACAAAATTTAGTCGTTTCAGTTCTATAACGATTAATCTCCTGGATCAACACGATTAGAAGGTTTGGTATAGTGTTGCCAAATATACGTTATATAGATACTATTAAACATTTATTGAGGTTACTATTTATACTTTGATGATTCTGTTTAATTATAATATAGCGAACTGCACCAAGATCAACCTATAAATTAACTGCTAAATGTTTAACAATTAATTTTAAAGCACATAGGGAATTAAGTTACCGTCTAATTAGTGTACAAATATTAGTTTATATTTTACTATCCACCAACTGTTATTGATATTTACGCAAGTATTTGATTAAGACTATTGAATAAGAATACAGTTTAGCATGTATTAGGATACTTTTGCCCAATAGCTAATATAATCCTTTTACCTTAAGATTAGCGGATATGTAATTAAGATATGATCAGTGGGCCTCAATCAGTGGGGCGTTAATATTTACTTCCGATCGCTTGAAAAGTAAAAATATATATTTAATTTCCTGTATTTTATGTTCAGTAATAATATTGGATTTTACTGTATCAAAGACAAATAAAATTAATATAATATGTATATACAGGGCGTGTTAAAAAATGTGGGACGGAATATTTGGAATACTCGAAATTATTTGTTGACATCAAATGTTCATGAAGGTCTTCATAAGTCTCTATTTTGCGTAGAGTGAAAATTCTACAAATGGATTTGCATGCAGTTAAATTGGAAAATACTTGCCATGTTGCTGGTATGTTCAAATTTGAATCAAATACATCCAAGACTTTATTTTCTGCAGCACTATTAAATATAACCTTGAAACAAATTGGCACTAAATCACTTCCGAGTTTTCAGCAAAACAAAATGTTTAAACACGTGTAGTCCAATAATTAATACCAAAGCTATTGAGAGTATGCAGTCCAGTAATTAGACCGAAGGTACTTTATCGTTTAACTAAAACATATCACAAAGTCAGAACTGAATTCCCGAAACACTTTTTTGTTACTTCTTTTTTGCAAACGATTTGTCCTATTCAATGTCTGACATTTCACTATTAGAGTCGTCACTATCTGAATTGTCTTTACGAATAATTTATTATATAATTTATTTCTTCTTTTGTCCAGCTGCTTGAAGGAAATATCGCTTCTACTCTTGAGTGGTAGGATGCTTTATCCAACACCATTATGGATGGTTGCTCCAATTGTTTTAACAAATTTTCTTCAAACCATTCTTCAAAAATATTTGCATCCATATTTCCATGGTAATCACCTGTATTCTTTGTGGACGAAAAAATTTTGCTAACGTCAGGAATAAAACCCTCATAATTTATAGCATGAAGTATAATGTAGCGTTTACCATTACCGGAACGACTAAAAGAATAACGTTTCGTTGTGCCATCTCACCAGGATGATTTTGACATATTTCCTTTAACGAAAATCTAAGTTTCATCTAAAAATACAACTTGCCTCGGACTATCAGATGTTTTATTGTTCATGTATTTTCTTAAAACATGTTAACATTTCGAAACAATATTAGAGAGTAAACACAATACTTGCCTTTTATTTTTCTTTTTATATCGAAAACCAAAATGTTTCAGCATTCTCCACAAACTTGTTAAACTAATATCACACAGTTCCTTGTCTTTTATTTTTTGTAACACAGCACTAACTGTTACATGTTCTTTGGCTTTATACATATTATATATAATATTTTTAATTGCAAGTTTAATTGACTGGTAGAAATCTAAAGTTTTTGGATGTCGACGATTTCTATTGCTTACTTTATTTATTTCATCCTCACTCATGTTATTAGTTCTCCGGAATGTCCTCTCTGAGATACCGCAAGCATCGCATGTGCTTTTCTAAACTGCCATAACAGATGTCAATGGACTCATATTATTTTTTTCCAAATTGAAATAACTTTCGACTTTTAGAAATAAACGCCGTTCTTCTGGAGATACTATACGTTTCGACTGTATTTTATTTTCTTCCAAATTACTCATTTTGCTTTAAAGTGCCGCATTACTACACTACTATAAAAATAGGTACTTATATACAACTATTACAACCTAAAAAGGACGAGGGTTGTACAACAGACGAAACAATCGAACACAAATGCTAAACAAGCATAAACACTGCATTGATTGTGATTGCAAAAACCGTTCGCATGTTTTAAATAAGATTTTTGCTGATTATGTTTTTTGTTAAATTATTAAATAAATCCAATACAACCCACGACCATCAATTAATTTTTAACGATAAACAGAAGAGAAATATGATGACGTTTGAATTTGATCTACTTTCTCGATGACAGTGTCGTTAACAGAAAGATATTTTTAAACAGCATGCATGATTCAATTTAATGATTGTGTGGATTTAAGAAATACATTACTAACCATATTTTTAAAGTGTGTATAAAGGAGATTAAAGTTATTATGACACATGGTGTTTACTCCTTATTTTTCAAATAATATGTTCTTGTAAATGCATAACTTTAATTATTGGGTAAACCTGCATTATACGCTACGTCAGAAGAAATTTAAAGAAATTAAAATGTAATAAATTGACTGTTTAAATAAATATTCCGTACTCGTATTATTGCAATAAAATATCAAAACCAATAAACGATAACTTGTTGAGCAGTGTGGATTGAAACAACAGAGCAGTAAAATGTTATTCATAAAGGTAGTGTAAAATATATCGCCGTTTATCTGGTCGGCTAGTAATAAAGTTACCAACATTTAATTGCAAAGCAGTCTTCTTAGGTGAAAAATATACGATGGTCATTTTTCAGTCAACTCATGAGAACCGTATTTTATGAATAGCCCTCGTAATTCTAACGCTCATCTTGTAAATATCATCATCAAATATACATATAGTCTATGAAGACCATATAGGTCTTCTTCTTCTTTTATCGTATAAAAAATCTTCGATACGATTCAGCAGAATCTGGACGTCTCCAAAGCTATCTGATAGAATAACTGTATTTTCTGGGTATCTAATTATTACACCTATTAATTCCCTATTTATTTTTATTATATTAGCAGACTTTAAGTATTTTTTGAATAAATGATCTGAATACAAATTAAATATTGTTGGAAATGTAATACCTGTCTAACTCCTCGCTGTCTAGATATTTCTTCGGTGGTACTATGTTTAAGTCTGATATTAGCGGTTTGATGCGACTATCCTTATTATCAATTTTTCTATTTTTTTATAGTTCCCTTAATTTTACCTGTTGGACTGTATCAAATTCTTTTTCGAAATCCAAAAAGCATGCAAAAACCTAGAGCTGTCTATTCTTTTTAGTATCTAGTTTAGGTAGTTTCTCTATCGATTGCTTCCCGCCATCTTGCATATCCGCTTCCAACCCGCTTTTTCTTGTTGAACCTTCTTTTATCCTTCTTATGCTTTGCTACTCGTTTAATATTTAGATTTAGCCATACAAATCATACTCCCTCTAAGGAAAAATTCACTCATCCAAGATACCTACGGTATTAAAAGAATTGAGCTCTTCTGGAACTCTTTCCGTGTTATAGCTTGATACGCCGGAGTATCTCACAACAATTTTCTGATCTTATACAGCATGATCTTATACAGGTGTTTAGCTGTTTTATGTTCTCTGTGAGGTTTTTGGGAATAACACTAGTAGTAGATACAACCATACATACTGTCTGGGTACTTTCCATTCTCCATTGTCTCCTTATTTGTATTTCTAGATATCGGTACTTAAAGATCTTTTCGTTGTTTTTATTACACAAATTATTATTGTTAGGTATCGCTAAATCTATAAGTGTTTTTTGCCTAGTAAGTTTTTTAACTAGTATGAGATCCGGTCTATTATGTGCCACTCGGTCTGTGAGCTCTGACCGGTATAGCTTGTAGTTGCCATTTTTCAAGCAATATATTAGGGAAGTATTCATAATAAGGAAGATGATCGGTTTGGAGAAGTCCCAGTTTGTCAGCTTGTTCTTGATGGATAATTTTTCCTACTGAGTCATGGCGTTCTTTATAATCAGTACCAACAAACGCCTGCCCCCCCTTCCCCGGTAATATGTTGGATGGTTTTTTGGGCTTGACATCTATATCGGCATTTGTCATTTTGGAATTGAAGATCTTTAACAATATTATATCTGACAATTTTTAGTTGGAATAACCTGATTCTGAAAGGCAAGTAAAAAACCCTCGATCTCAGGAAACGTCTTTAATGACATCAACCAATAGTTCGACGCTTTATTGTCGACATATTCTTGGCTGATCTCATTGAGATGTCGCCCATACAGAGGTTTACTCATCTAGGTGTGCATTTTTTTTGCTTAATCAGGTAGTCTGTAGGCATTTTTTGTTCCCTTAGTTTAAGCGACATTTATTTTCTACTGCGCAAATTACTCGATGTAAAGTAGATGTCTCAGCCTGCACCTAAAAATAAGTTCCTAAATTAGCACCCTGTTTATACAGTTGCTCAACTATGTTCATAAGTCCTCTTCCCCCTTGATATCTCGGTGATGTTGTTCTCTCTACTGCACTGCGTGGATGGTTTTTTGGCGCCTTTTTGATTACCATCCGCTAAGGCGTATGTATTTAATTCATTAAACAACTTTTTACTATTAAGATCTATTCTTCGTACAAACTCGGAAGTTAGTTCGGTTTTCATTTGTTTATGTTCAATTGTCCGCACTTGCTTTACTCCGATATATTTGTATCATTATCATATCTTTTTCACCCATTGCCTCGATGTTTTGGCCATCGTGCATATCGAAACCTCCGGGCTGAACCTTTCTTTTGAAAAAGCTTCTATAGTTTTAAGCATCTGATCTTGGTGGTTTCAAGTCAAAGTCATTCATTTCAAATCATCCATATACAACAGATAGTTAAGCTTCGCTACAACAGTATTGTTATTTTTGATGCTAAATCCTGACATCGCTGGACAGACCAAAGTGGACTCGACGAGTGCACCTGAAAAAGGTCCCAGTTAATTGGGATATTTTCAGTTTCGATATTGGTTTCACCAGGTATTTTAAGGTGAATTTAATTCTTTCACTCTGCGATTATGTACTTTTAAAAGGTCACTAGATTACTATCGACTTTATGTATTTTAAATATATCTACATATAAGCCATTCATGCGGCACTGAATCAAAGGCCTTCTTGAAGTCAATGAGGCAGTAAAAAGTTTCCTTTTTTGGTGTATACCTGGTTAGAAATGACTGAGTCGATAATAAGTTGTTCTTTGCAGCCCATGGAGCCCTTAGCACTTCCTATCTCTTGAGGCTCTATGATATTGTTTATTGCACAGTGTTGGTAGATAGATAATTTTTCAGTGGTAAAGGGTTCGAAGGGGTGTGTAACGGGGTAGTAAAGCGCAATACATGATGTCGTATCCTGTTGACATCACTTAGCCTCTCCTACTCAATTCCTATCTTCACCTCCAAGCTGGTACACACCGGTAACATGAGCAACCCCACTGGAGACTGGGTAATCAACCCCAGTGGATGGTGGGGTCAGGGCAGACGAAGAAGGGAGCCTTGGTCCTCCGATGAAAAGGGGGTTGAGCGAAGGGTTAACAACCCTTCCTTGTAGAACTCAATTGTTGCGAATACAATGGCTAATAAAACAAACGGACGGATCTAACAACGACGAACTCAGCACACAAAAATGGACATGATTATGGATTTAAAATTTGGAACCTGGAACGTGCGAACCTTCTTAAAGGCAGGAGCTATGATAAGTATGGCAGAAGAACTTGAAAAATACGGAGTTGAAATATTGGCACAGCAGGAAATCAGATGGAAGAGCCAGGGAGAAATTCATAAGAATAAATTCTCACTATACTACTCCGGAAATGAAATAAGACAAGGTGAAAGAGGAGTAGGGTTTATGGTAACCAAAAAACTGCGGAAAGCCATTATCGCATTTACACTAATATCAGATGGAAATTTGCACCATAAGATTTAAAGGTAAATTTCATAACGTGACAATGGTTAATGTATATGCACCAACGGAAGAGGCTGATGAAGAAGACGTTGAAAGATTCTACGGAGAACTACAGGATGTATGTGATAAAATCCAAAGACACGATGCTGTTATAACGTTAGGCGATTTTAATGCTAAACTGGGGAAAGAAGAAACGTTTGCACATATATTTGGGAAACACAGTTTGCACACTAAAACCAGTCAAAATGGACCCAGGGTGGCACAGTTCGCAGCAGCAAATAACTACGTAGTTGTCAGTACTAACTTCCAGAGAAAAGATATCCATAAAGGAACATGGAAAATACCAGGAGCTAACGAAGCCAATCAAATTGACCATATACTCATCTCAAAAAGATGGGCAACAGACATAACTAATGTCACAACGTATCGCGGGGCGAACTCTGACTAAGATCACTATCTTGTAGGGGCAAATTTACGGCAGAAAATAGCGACAGTAGCAAAAGGAAAACATATTCAAATCAAAAAATGGAATGTCGAAGGATTCAAAAGCGCAACAAAGAGACAAGATTAAAGAAATGCTCTCCAAATAAAACTCAACCGAACTAGAGAGGAAGATACTGCAGAGGAGGAATGGAGACAATTAAAAACAATTATAACGGAGTCAGCAGAGGAAACTGTCGGAAAAGCCAAAAGGCAAAGAAATGCGGAATGGTATGATGATGAATGCAGAACTGCAGTAGAGGAAAAAGGCAAGCTAGGCTTAACCAACTTCAAAGAAACACAAGAAATAGCAGTGAGATTTATAACGAAAAAAGAATACAAGCGACTAGAATATGCAGAAGAAAGAAAAGAGAGGCTACGAAAAAACAAGTACAAGAAATCGTAAAGCATAACAACAGACGCGAAAGCAGAAAATTCTATAAATGCATAAAAGAAAGCACACAGTCATTTAGACCAAAACTAACGATATGTAAAGACAAGGACGGAGAACTACTAACAGAGAAGCAAAAAATTATATTGAGATGGAAACAATATTTCGAAGAAAATCTAAATGCAGACAACGAAAATGAGCAGAACGAGACAATATATTATACGGCGGAGCTGCACATCGAAAATCCGAGTTATAAAGAAGTAGTTCAGATAATAAATAAACTAAAAAACAATAAAGCACCAGGAACGGACGGAATTTCGGCAGAATTATTAAAGCATGGAGGATCCGAACTCTGGAAAAGAATCCATTACCTAATAACATTAATATGGACGAAGGAGCAAATGCCAGAGGAATGGACATTTGGCCTCATACAGCCAATATATAAAAAAGGAGATAAGAGGGAATGCCAGAATTATAGGCCAATTACATTGCTAAATGTAATATACAAAATTCTTTCTGGTATAATCTACAATAGATTATTAGAATACTCCGAAAATATAATTGGTGATTATCAAAATGGATTCAGACCAAATAGAGCCACTACAGATAACATATTCATACTAAGAACGATACAAGAAAAAGCTTATGAATACGACATAGACCTATATAATATGTATATAGACTTTAAACAAGCTTTTGATAGTGTGAAAAGACACAGAATGCTGGAAGACCTTTGTAATCTAGGTATACCTAAGAAATACATCAGCCTCATAAAAATGACGTTGCAGGGTTCAAAAGCCGCAGTCAGAGTAGATGGAGAACTGACTCCCCTGTTTAACATCAACATGGGAGTAAGACAGGGAGATGCCCTATGAACCATGCTATTCAACCTAGTTCTTGAGGCAGTCATCATAAAAACCAATATAACCGGCCATATAAACACCAAATCAGTACAAATTACTGCATATGCAGACGATGTAGCCATCATCAGTAGGAATAAGCCACGACTAATGGAAGTGTTCAAACAAATTGATCCTGAAGCAAGAAAAAGAGGTCTCAAAATAAACGAAGCAAAAACGAAGTATATGACAGTCAAAAGAATAACTGACAATGAAAATAATATCACATTAGACAACTATACTATCGAACGAGTGGATGCCTTTACATATCTCGGCACAGAAATCAATCAGAAGAACTCCGTAAGTAGCGAAATTAATGCACGTATTTCCAGCGGGAATCGTACATACTATGCTAATAAAAGATTGATGACATCGAAATTATTAGACAAAAGAACCAAAATGACTATCTACAGAACACTGATTAGACCCGTAGTAACCTATGGATGTGAAACTTGGGTAATGACGAAAAAAGATGAAGCCCAACTCAGGACATTCGAGAGAAAAATACTGAGGAAAGTATATGGCCCGGTACAAGAGGAAGATGGCACATGGAGAATCAGAGGAAACGACGAGGTTAATGAGTTAAATGAAGGTTATGACATTGTAAGATTTGTGAAAAGTCAAATACTTCATGGCTGGGACATGTGCAGAGACAAAACGATGCAAAAACAACAAAGAAAATGTTACAATGGAAGCCCATAGGAAGGCGAAAAAAAGGAAGGCCCAGAACGAGATGGTTGGATGACGTGGAAGACGACCTGAAAACAATGAACATAAGACAATGGAGAAGAAGGGCACAAGAGAGATCTGAATGGAAGGACATAGCCAGACTGGCAAAGACCCATCCAGGGTTATGATGCCAAAAGAATAAGAAGAAGAAAGGGTTCGAAGGAATACTATTGTAATGTTGACAGTTGTTTTTTGTGTCTTCGATCCATCCAGCATTGGCGTTATGAGTAGCTGACTGTGAAAGTAGTTTCACACGAGTACATTCACGAGTTTTCCTCAAAACTCGTGAATGTCTTCTTGGCTTGGATATGATTTATTTTCATTTTCCACAATCCTCTCATAGACGCTAAGGCTCTAATTCCATCACACCAATTTGGGTTCCGAGAAAGTCTTTTAACTGTCGACCAAGTCCATAGAATAACGGATATAATAAAGAGGTCACTAGAAAAAAAGAAAGTTTGTCCGCTGCCTTCCTTGACGTGCCGCAAGCTTTTGATGAAGTATGACACGAAGGTTTTAAATATAAATTAAGCAGGATTTTGACAAGTTTTGACAATTTTTGACACAGAATTATTGGAATCATTTATACATTTTTTTCTAACTCCGCCTCTTTTAGTTGCTGGATTGAGTAGCTCTATAACTGTCAGTGCCGGTCCCAAACCCGGATAAAAAGGAGTGTGTGCGTCAGGAAGAGCATACATCAGTAAATACCTTGTTAAAACCATGAAAAGAAAGAATATGGAAAATAGTTTAGAGGCTACGGTTACCCCTTAGAGGACGGAAGGGGCCAAAGAAGCTAGTCCTGAGAGTTGCAACTCTTACCGTTGGAAGCATGACAGGTAAAAAGGAAAAGAGCTTGCCGATTTTATGCAGAGGAGAAGGATTGGTGTACTTTGTGTGCAGGAAACTCGTTAGAAAGATAATAAGTCAAGACATCTTGGAGATGGATTTTAAACATCAAATGGAAGGAACATCTTGTATGGATATCCAGAAGAAGTGATAGAGTTTTGAGTGTCCAACTGAACACAGCCAACGTGAACATCATATGTTGGCCTACGCCCCACAAGTAAGGTACAAAGAACAGAAAAAGGAAAAATTTTGGAGGGCCCTTGATTGCGATATGCTCGAGATTCCTATAGACAAACATTGTTTTATTGGAGGTAACTTGAATGGACACATTGGTACAGTAAGAGCGGGAATAAAAACAGTTCATAGAAGTTTGGAGATAGAAATAATAAATGATAAAGAAAATAGTGACTTTGTGAGAATTGACTTTGCAGTGGCATGAGATTTGGCTGTCATTAATACGTTATTTATAAAGACTGAAAATCACTATGCCACTTATAGTAACGGAAAGTCAGATAGATTTTGTGCTGTGTAAAAGAAGTCAGATAAAAGAGGTTACGAACTATAAAGTGATAAAGGGTGAGTTTGTACCTAGTCAACACCGTTCGGTGATAGTGGATACAAAGATAAAGGTGAGGCGGAAAGGAAACCAAGTAGAATACCAGAAAGAAAAGTGGTGGAAGTGAAAAGATAAGGATTTGGTAATAGTCTTTAAAAGTAAAGTACTGAAAGAGCTTGAGAAAAAAGATACGGTAAATGACTAGTGGGAAGTTAAAAGTGAAGTTGTGGTGCGAGTGAGACAGGAAGTACTAGGAAAAACAACTGGTAAAGAGTCTCCTAGTGGCAAAGAAAATTGGTGGTAGAACGATGAGGTGCAACAGAAGGTTAAAGAAAGGAAAGAAGCAACAAAGAGGTATGAGAGGTCTAAAAGAGAGGAAGATAAGGATATATACAAGAGGACAAAACCATCAGTAAGAGGAAAGCAAAGCGCGCTGTAGCTACTGCTAAGGAAAGATCGTTTGTATAGCTGTATGAATAGTTGGAAACACCCCAGAGGATAAAAAGGTTATACAGCATTGCTAAAGCAAGGGACAAGTCATCAAAGGACTTGACATATGTGCGACATGTGCATTAAGGTTGAGGATAGAAGAGTCTTAAGAACCGATGTTGAAATAAACCAAAGATGATATGAGTACTTTAGTAAGTTGCTGAATGATTAACACCAGGGGAGAGACAGAGGATGCGGGATCCTAAATGAGAATGTAATACCGAGGATAGCGAGAGATGAAGTTGTTGAGGCGTTAAATACGACGAAGAACGGTATCTCAGTAAAACCTGCTAGAATACCTGTGAAGGTTTGGAAGGCTCTAGTAGATAAAAGGGTTGACATTTTGTGGAAAATGATGAGTATGAGTTAACAGAAAGAAAAGATGCCGAATGCAGGGAGAGAGAGTGTAGTGATATCATTTTATAAGGATAAAGAGAACATTCAGGATTGAAAAAAATATAGAGAGATAAAGTTAACGTCGCACACAATAAAATTTTGGAAAAGAACTGTAGAGTAAAGGTTAAGGAGAGATACATCGATATGAGAAGAACAGTTTGGGTTTATGCCAGGAAGGAGGACAACAGATGCCTCGTTTGCATTGAAAAAGTTGATAGAGAGATACAGCGAAAAAAAAAGCTACATTTGATATTTACAGATCTTAAGAAGGCGTACGACACAGTTCCTAAACAAGAGCTACGGAGATGTATGAGAGAGAAATAGGTTCCTGAGAAGTATTTAAAGCTCGTAAAGGAGATGTATAAAGGAGCGTACACTGAAATGAGGACTGCTGTCGGATTGATCGAAAGTATACGAGTGACGGTTGGTTTGCATCAATGTTCTTCACTGAGTCCTTACCTATTTAATCTTGTCATGAATGCACTGGCAGAGAAAGTAGGGGAGGAGGCTCTTTGGCCAATGCTCTTTGCTGATCATATCGTGTTAGTAAAGCAGAACAAAGGAATATTTGAGCAGAAGTTGGAGTGCTGGAAAAGGGCCATTGAAGAGGGAGGACTTAGGAGGTTAGCAGGTCGAAAACGAAGTATATGTGGTTGGGAGGAAGAGTAATGGTTCGAGATGTATAATTGCTTGGAGAAAATCTAGGACAAGTAGGAGAAATTAAATACCTTTACTCCTACATAACGAAAAATGAGATACTAGATCGAGAAATTGCTCACAGGATACAGGCTGGTTGGCTTAACCGGAAGCGAATCGGAAGGGCTGAAAGGAAAGATATACAAGAGTGTGGTGAGACCTTCGTTAGTGTAAGGCGATAAAGTGTGGCCTGTAAAGAAAATCCAGGAAACGAAGGAGGTAGCTTAAATTAAAATGTTACGATGGGTGTTGGATAAGACTAGAAGGGACAAGATCAGAAACGCCTTATTTAGGGAAAGGGCCGGGGTAACTACAATCTCAAAAACGATTCCAGAACAAAGACTGCAATGATTTGGTCATGTCAGACGTAGAGATAAAAACTATGTGGGACAAAGGATAGAGCTGTAAGAAGTTGATGGAAAAAGAGGTAGAGGAAAACCGAGGAGAATATGGAAGGACTGTGTGACAAAGGACTTGTAAGGGAAAGGTTTAGGTTAAGAAGACCCGATGGAGCAACGCTCCTTGGTACTATAGGAATAGTGACCTCCATACGGACATAGAAATGGATACTGTTAACAAGACCATTGAAAAATTTGCTAATAGTCACAAACAACGACTTCTTCAACACCTCAATGTTGAGGCCATCTAGCTCCTTGGTAACACGGTTCTGGCTAGAAGGCTCAAAAGGAACAAACCCTTTGATAAGAAGTTAAAGTATAGTGACAGTACAGGTTATTATTTGTGCACTAAATTAATAGAATCTAAGGTATACTAGTAAATTTGCCCTTTGTCTTAAGTTCTTAGTAATAATTTAAGCTAGAAAAAAGTTGCTCAATGGTCATATTGTTTAATCAGATTATAATATTCTTAAGCATCTTATTGGTATTTATTTAATAAAAAAAAGAAAAAAAAATTTTTGAATAAACTATAATTGGATACATTTATATTCAGCTTTTAACTCCATAACTGCAGATTTGCTTCAGCTTCGTATTGCAAGTAACTACTTTGTTAAAGATAATCCTATTTTATATCCTATTAACCAATAAAGTTACCGAAGTCAGCACTCAAGTTGTTTACACTTTATGGGAACAAAAGGACTATAACTTTTTGATTGTAGAAGTTGAAGTTAGTGCTGGTGAATTGTTGGATTTTCTTTGATGTGACACTGGATACTGGTTACGGTTAGGAGAATGTTTTTCCACATAGTAGTTTGGTTTGAATAGGGTGTTGATAGAAAATACTTATTTAACATGTGTCATTTAATATATCATTAAGTGTATTATATTATAAATTATATTTTATAAATTTAGATATTTTAAACTTATATTACGTAAGATTATCTAATCAATATAAAATAATTAAGTGGCTTTGGATGGTCTGTACAATAAAGCACATATATTTTTGTTTTTAGACGACTTATTAAATCAATAGAAGAGTATTATTAAATAATATGTCGGTCAGTAGATCCCTAAGTCAGGCATCACATACATCAGAAAGAAGATGAAAAATAAATTTTAACACAAACTTTGTAAACATTATTCAAAAACTGAATAGGAATTAGGTAAATAGAGAAAATAAAATATTTTGGATATACTTACTTGGGTTGACATATTGATTCTGACTACTTCTTTTCCTACTAGTAATATCAACTCATTACTTCTTCCTACGTTATCATAAGATACAAGAACTGTAAAGTTCTTATCGATGAAATCGGTTGCTAGCAAGTAGGTACATTTTCCACGAAACTCATAGTACTTTTTGTCAAACGTTACGTAGTACTTGGATCCTACAATCATCGCATGACCTGAAATATGCAAAGTTATATTATAACAAAATAAATATAGAGAATTTGCAGAGGATGATGTATATGCGGCAAGACGCTCTTTCGCAATAAATATTCAAAGTTTTTTTACATAGTTTGATTATACAGGGTTATAATCACTACAATTTAATAATAATGTGAATTATACAGGTCAGGGTTCTCTATAACAAAATACAGGCTGTCTTGATTTATTTCAATTTTTCTGAAATCTAAATTTTTTTTTCTGAATTTTTTTCTAAATTTCTATATATATATATATATATATATATATATATATATATATATATATATATATATATATATATATATATATATATATATATATATATATATATATATATATATATAAGCGGGGATCCTACAGCTTCTGCCGCTTCCCGCATTTCGATCGCCATCTTTTTCTATCTCTCTAAATTTCTAAAATTGACTATCTACGAATCTACGAATCAAGAAAATAAACAAATAAAAAGAGCAAGAAACAAATAAAATTCAATGAAAAAAAATTGTTTTAAGTGACGCCCACCTTATTCTCACAATAATTGAATTGGATTTTAAAAAGATCGTTTCGTCTTTAAAAAGGACTTTACCCGTTACTTGTTAATTGATGAGGTGTTATACACTATAATTTCTAGGTTTTTGTTTATTTATTAAAATGGATCTGTAACATGCGATCGTATTTTCCTCCCCATACGTTCACGGACCACCTTTGCTGATAATTTAGTAATAGCAAGAATGACGTGAAGATTTTTATCACTGTAATATTAAAAGTTAGGGCAATTAACAAACCCAAAGTTCACTCATCGGAAAACAAAATATAATCACAAAATCTTAATGGGATGCTATTTTATCCAAAAGTCATATAGAAAAATCAATTCTTTGTTTAAAACCCGTTTGATACAGGTCTTGATGCAACTGTTTTTATAGTGATGACATTTGTGTTCAAGTTTCTCTACTAATGGCCTGATACCTTGTTTGTGGGATGTTTATTAGGGAGCCAATAACCCTAATTTCGGTATTATAATCATCTGTAGGGATGCAAGGGATAGTGATGCGCAACGTATAGCCTCTCCTATCCAAATGTTAACCTCACCTGCCCGCGTGATGATCTTGATTATGGTTATCCGGTGCATCCTGCTAGGAAACAAATGAGGCTCTGACGTCCGAGTGATTGCCGGTATAAACATTCCCCCACTTACTGACCAACGGCTTAGAGCGGATGAGTTGGTGAGTGCTTGGGCATTCTTTTGTCCTGGGGTTGAGAAATCGGCCCCGAAGGCGGATGAATCAACAAATAATGGTCAACGGCATAAGAATGCAGAAGGCAAAGGGGAACCACTGCATTAACGGCTGATAGAGCACCCCCAGGAAAATCACCATAGAATTGACACTGCAATTGCAAACCGTTACTAATCCTGGAAAGCGGAGGCCAAGATTCGGCAGGAGAGGAGAAACATATTTATACCACGAGGCCTCTCAGATCGTAAACATGCAAAAATCTCGTGAAGAAGAAGAAGGCTGGAAAACTTGACAATGCAATTCAAGAAATGAAAAGAATGAAAATAGACATACTGGGAATCAGCGAAATGAGATGGCCAGAGTCAGGATAATGTAAAAAGGACGGAAGTGTATTATATTATTCCGGTAACGGCACAGAAGACCCGCTTGCAAATACCTGGTATAAACTACCCAAGCGACGACTATACACTTGGAAAACCCCATTTGATGATGGCAATAGCCCTGAGTCGTCAAGAAATCAAATAGACTATATACTTGTAAATGAGCGTTTCCGAAATGCCGTCAAAAAAGTCACTATATTTCCTGGGGCAGATATTGGATCTGATCATCAACCACTTGTAGCAGATATTAAACTAAGGTTTTATTAGCGAATTCAGCGACAGAAACTAAAAACCAATGTACTTAACTTTGACGATATAAACATAAAACTTAACATTAAAAAAGAATTTAACAATAAAATAAAAAACATTGGAGAACAACTAGAAGATCCAGTAGAACTATGGAGTGAATTTAAAAACCAAGTTAATGAAATCTCTACAAACAATGATTATAGAAAAAACTTAATCAAGAAAATCGTCTTGATATTAATGGAACAACTTCGACTGATAAAATCTAATGAAACAGAATATAGATACCTGCAGAGAAGAATAAAAAACGAGATCAAATTAGTCAAAGAAAAATGGATGAGAGAAAGGTGCGACGCAATGGAGGATGTAATATCTAAACACGACTTATTTAATATGCACAAAAAACTAAAAGAAATGAGTAACATATTTAAAAAACGAGTTTCCTTTGTACTTGTTGACAATAATAACAAAATAATTGTAAATGAGCACGAAATAAGAAAAGAATGGCAGCTGTATATATCAGAGTTGTTTGAAGATAACACGAACATTATTGCCGAATTCTACCAAAACTGTACTGACGGCCCAGAAATTATGAAATGCGAGGTAGAACACGCTATAAATAATGCTAAAATTAGAAAAGCTTGTGGTCCAGATGATACACCAACTGAGTTGCTAAAACTAATAGAGGATGATAACATAAAAGTAGTAGTAAGACTTTTCAATTCAATATATTACACCGAAGTGATTCCCACAGATTGGCTGAAATCCATCTTTGTCGCAATACCTAAAAAACACAATGCGAGAAAATGCTCAGAATATCGATTAATTAGCCTAATGAGCCACACCCTTAAAATTTTCCTAAGAATACTTCACAACATAATTAGACGAAAATGCGAAGAAGATCTCAAAGCAGTCTCAAATCTCAAAAAAATGCCGTGATCTAAGAAAATATGTATTTGCATGTTTCGTGGACTTCAAAAAGGCATTCGATAAAGTACAGCATGTAAAATTAATGAAAATACTGAAAAATATCGGAATAGGTGACAAGGATATTCGTGTCATTAAAAATTTGCACTGGAATCAAACAGGTATCGTAAAAATTGGAGATAACTACACCGATTAAATCTCCATACAACGAGGAGTCAGACAAGATTGCATTTTGTCGCCAAAATTTTTCAATGTTTACTCGGACTAGATATTTAAAAAGAAACTTGAGAGACAACCATATGGAATAAAAATCAACCGGGAACTACTTAATGTAATTAGATATGCAAACGATACAGTAATTCTGTCAGATATTATTGAAGGTCTCCAAATTCTGCTTGATCATATTCACGAGGTAGGAGAGGAAATGGGCATTAAAATAAACTCAAACAAAACCAAATTTTTAGTGTTTAGTCGTCACCCACATCCCGATGCAAAGCTTCGATTAAACGGAGTCCAAGTTGAGAAAGTTCACAAAATGACATATTTGAGAACTGTGATAACAGAGCAACTAGATCCAGACATAGAAATAAAAAGTAAAATAGCAATAACTAAAACTACTTTCACAAAAATGAAGTCATTTTTTTGCAATAATCGTCTCAGTTTAGAACTAAGACAAAGAATGGTTAAGTGCTATGTTTATTCCGTACTTTTGTATAGTGCAGAAGTGTGGATGTTAAAAGTATCGATCATGAACAAAATTAAAGCATTGGAAATGTAAGCTTATAGACGAATGCTAAAGATACCTTGGACAACAAGAAAAACTAACGAAGAAGTACTAATGAGCGTCAACAAAGATAGAGAACTGCTAAAAACTGTTAAAGATCGAAAAATGTCTTATCTGGGACATATAGTAAGGGGGAGTCGATATAAAATATTACCATTGATCCTTGAAGGCAAAAGAGAGAGCCGTCGAGGTGTAGGAAGAAAACAAGTTTCTTAGTTAAAAAACATTTGTTAATGGACACAGATATCAAATGCAGGATAATTATTCCATATTGCAGAAGATCGAGAAGCCTTCGCAATGGTGGTCGCCAACGTCGGATAATTCTGATATGGCACGCGAAGAAGAAGAATCATCTGTAACTGGTGGAGCTTGGACAATGTTTTTATATTTATAATACCTTCGGTATCTTATAACTGTTGCAGTAATTGTTCAAACGTATGTATATCAGGCTTCTCTCGATTTGGGAATTTTTGGCCATTAACTCTAGCCGCCAACAAGCAGTTTTTGTGAAACTGATCAAAAACACAAATCATATTAATTCTTGTTTCTTTGGAATAAGAGTTTACTTGATAAAAATGTCAAACTGACATTATACAATTAAATTCAATGGCTACTTTGATGGAAATGAGCGTTTTCTATAAAAATCTCTATAATGCAAAAAATAAGCATTTTATGAGTAACCGTTAAATTTTTGGCTATAGTAGACTATTGATTATCTATTTTAGAAACGAACTACAATATTAAAAATATTGTGACTTGCAGAAGACCCTTGGACCGACCGTTAGTCAACAGCCCTGGGAACAGCAACTCTGCATTTATAGCAGGTTATAAATTAGCATCCTAGACAACGCAGACCACTTTTAGCTGCTAGTTCAAAGTAGTTAGTTTTGTAACCTATAGTGAATATATATATATATATATATATATATATATATATATATATATATATATATATATATATATATATATTGATACGATTAGGGTTTAAAGAAAATAATTTATAAATTATATACTAGATAATATTAGATATAGAAAAGTATTTGGTTATTTTAAGAAGTTATATACTAGAGAATTTAATAAAAATTATTTATGTGAGGGCATTTTTAAGAAATTAGCATATAATAATTGTAAAAAGTTGTATTTTAGTAATTATAATGTGGTAGATATATTTAAGTGAGCCATGTGACTAGGCAAACAACTATACATATGTGAGTGACAGACAGATATACTTACTCTCCAAGTGACATTTTAAATAATTAGGAATATAAAGTGGGGTTATAATAATAATGTTAGTTTAAAATGTTTAATTTATATATATTTACTGATTTAAGTGTTTATTCTGATCTGAAAAGCCTAAATGTCAACAAAATTATTAATAGAAAAGTATGGAATTCTCTAGATCACCGGAGATGGCCTTGTTTGCGAAATGGTTTGTTCCAGAAAATTCAGACATGTATTTAATAGAACAAATGGAACATGATTTCTTACCAGATGGTTCTGGAACATCCAAAAAGATATAAATACCCGGTGATTTGGATTCAGACAGTCAGTCAGTCAGTCAGAAAGTTTAGTAAGAAATATGAAAGTTAGTTGGAGTCAGTCAATCAGTTACAAATAGTCCAATTGTTTAATATAGTGAGTTAAATGAAGATTAAAAATTATGCATATATTTTAATGCACATTTATAATTATACACAAATAATTATTGAAGATTATAAAAGTATATTAGAAGAATATTGGATGGATATTGGAAGGAATTAAAATTATATTATGATTGGAGATTAGTATAAATCAACTTATAATAATTGGATATTGGTATATTGAAAAGAAGAATAAATATAAATGCTGTTTGCTGGTTTGCTTGGTGGTTTATAAATGCTGGTGAAGAAAAATATATCTTAAATTGCTAGAAGCTGATAATTGGAAAAAGTAATTTCACAAAAACAAGGATAACCGAAGTACGAAGACATTCAGTGGTGATTAGAATCTATATAGTGCAAAACAGTTCATTTAGGCATTCAGTGAAAGAAAGGTACAAAATTTTGTTAATATAATTTAGTTAGTGTCATAACAATTTCAATTTTGAAGATAGTTTGTTTAAATTTTACATTGTCTATAGAATTTAATTAGTTTTATAAGAATATCAATTTAAAGATAGTTTATTTTAAATTTACATTGGCTAGGTTAGATATATATGTGTGTTTCATAATAGTTATAATAAAGATAATTTAAAAAAGTACTTACAAACTAGTTCTTTGAGAACCGGGATAAAAACCCTATATTATTAAAAATACTCATTGCTCATCATTCAAACAAACAATACATCATAACAATTTGGCGCCCACCGCGGGGCTCTCTATTTAAAAGAATTAGTTTGGGAAGATAAGTGCTCTCATATAATTAAATTAATTTTCATAAAAAAAAAATTATAGATTTTATTTTTAATTATATTTGAACAAGTAAAGTCTCAAAATGTCTCAAGGAAAGAAAGGTACAAGAAGCAAAAAGAATGAAGAAGATGTGGAAGTAGAAACACAACCTATACAAGAGGAGAGTTTAGTTCAAGTTTCACAAGATACTGCAGAAATGAATCCAGAAAGAGAGGAAAATGTCAATATGGCAGCTTTGATGTCATTAATGATTCAGATGAATAAGACAATGGAAGAGAATTCAAAAGAAATCAAAGAAGACATAAAAAAATTGGAAGAGAATTCAAAAGAAGTCAAAGAAGACATGAAAAAAATAGAACAAAAAATGGAACAGAATTCACAAGAAGTCAAAGAAGACATGAAAAAATTGGAACAGAAATTGGAAGAGAATTATAGAAAATTAGAAAAGAAAATAGAAGATAATAATAATAAAATTGTAAAACAAATGGAAAAACAAATGGATAAAAAACTTGAAGCTGCAGAGAAAAAAGTAGCAAATGAAATAAAAAGTATACGGAATGACTACAAGAAAAGGATAGACAATGAGAGGACAGAAGTAAAGAGGATTATTCAAGATAATAAGATAGATATAGAACAGAAAATAGAGTTGCAGAAATGTAACTTAGAAGTAAAAATTAACGAAGACAGGAGAAACGCAGAAGAAAAATTAGACGATATACAACAAAATATCCAAATAAATAGTAATCAAATAAGAAATGTGGAACAGAGAATAGATGATATTTCACAAATGAGAGACATAGGGAGACCTTACTTAAATTTAACAAATGAGACTGGGATTAAATTCACTGGTAATATAAAAAATTTGCATCCTAGAGTATACATAAATAGTTTAAAACATAAATTAAGATTCGTGAATAATATTAATGATATTAAAGATTATATTAGAATGACATTAAATGACAATGCAGCAACTTGGTTTGCTAGTATTGAAAATGATTTAGATAATTTTCAAACATTTGAAAATAAATTTTTAAATTATTATTGGGGTGAACTAGAGCAAGCCAAGTTTAGAGAAATTCTATATTTTGGAAAGTATAATCACAATTTAAAATCAAATATGGTAGATTATGCATTGACACTGATAACAGTTGCAAAATATTTAGAACCACCACTTAGAGAGGATAAAACAGTCTTAAATGTATCTAGACATTTTGATGCTGATGTTGTGCAAACAGTAACTGTACAAAATATTCAAACAATAGATAGTTTTATTAATTTTATTCAAAGAATACAAAGAGGTAATATGACAAGTAATAATAACAACAACAGAAAAAACAATAATAACTTTCAATATAATAAAAATGATAATCAACAATATAGACAATCATATAACAATAATACTAGGTATGGTGATAGTTTACAAAATTTTAATAATAATAACAATAATCAAAATAGACAGAATTTTAATAATAATACTAGTTATAATAGACAACATTTTAATAACAGTACTAATAATAATAGACAAGATTTTAACAATAGAAGAAATACAGAGCGACCTAACTATAACAGACAGGTAAATTGTGTTCGAAGGAATAGAAGCTGCGAAGACAGGGAACGAAATAGTACAAGGCCAGAAAATGTGAGTAGAAGTCATAGTAGGGAAAGACATAGGACATCAGATCCAAGTGGTCAGATACAATCTGACAATTCTAATAATCAAATTTTTGTTCAGTAAACTTTCTGAATTACAAGTTAGGCCATTGCTATTATCAAAAACCTTCTGAATTTATTTCTTTAGATGAAGATAAAATTATTGACTCTATTAATTTAATTTATATAAATGCTTTGGCCAAAAATAAAATGATTAAAGTTATGATAGATACTGGTTCAGAAAGTACTTTAGTCTCGGAGAATTTTATTTTTAATACATTAAAACTATCAGATATAATAAAGATTCCAAAAATTAAAATTATTGGTGCAAATAATAAGAAGTTGGGTGAAATTGATAAACTAGCCAATTTTAAAATTAATATTCTTAATAAAGAAATTAATATGCAAGGATTTATTGTCAAGGATTTATGTGTTGATATATTAATGGGAAATGATGAATTGGAAAAGAAGAAAGTAAAGATAGATTTTGAAGAAAAAATGGTAACTTTGGAAGGGCAAATAATTAAATTTATGCAGAAAGATGAGGTGGAAGAAGGAATAAGAGTTGATAGGATATTATTAAAAGAAAATAATGACATTTATGAAGAAGAAATGTATTTTAATGATAGGGAAATGTCCCAAAAGAATGTAAAGAATAATTGTAGTGAATATTTAAGGAATGGAAATTTTAAGCAGATGGATGCCTACGAGGTGGAGTGCGTAAAATTGGAAGCAAGGAATAATAAGTACATAATGAAGAATAATGTTATTTGTAAAGAAGAAGATATGATGAAAGTTTTAAAATGCCCTGAAGAATATAAATCAATAGTCGTTTCCATATTGCAGCAACACAAGGGACTTGTCAATAAAGAAAATAGAATTGCACAAAATTATATCCATAGTATAAAAATTAAAGAAGAAAAAGATTTTAAAACAAAATCATACCCAATACCATATAAATACAGAGAAGAAGTAAACAGAACGATTAATAATATGTTAGAAGATGGAATCATTGAGAAGGCAGTTACACGTTTCATAAAACCTTTAGTAGTAGTACATAAAAGATCAGATGAAATCAGATTATGTTTGGATGCAAGGAATATTAACAAGATTACTGAAAAGCAATTTGAAGCACCAATGAGTATAGATGGAATACTAGGAAGAATTACAGGAATGTCCTTTTTCACTAAAATCGATTTACAGCATAGTTTTTGGTTAATACCTCTAGAAAGAAAAAGTAGACAGTATACAGGATTTCAGATAGATGGAGCAGTATATCAATTCAAAGTAGTACCATTTGGACTTCAATCATCTTGCAGTGCTCTATGTAGATGTCTTCATGATATTTTGGATCAATATGAACATTTTGTAATTCATTACATTGATGATATATTAACTTTTTCTAAAACAGCTTACTGATATATCCATTTTATTCAATAGACTTGATTTGTTAAATAGATGGTAGATTTCATTATTATGAATCAATTTTTTTTTTTTTTTTTTTTTTTTTTTATTATAACTAATAAATTAACAATCAGAATAAAACAATGTATTCTATAAGTTAATGTGATGAGTTTAGGTCCTGTCCCTTGGTTCTGGCGTGATGTGGTCCCCTCCAGTGAGAGAATCACGGGTCCATGTTACTGGTCTGTTGGCCAACGTCGCTTTAGTCTTCTGATAACTCGATGTTGAGGTATTGCGGAGATTATTGGATTGGAGTGTGTGTTCACTTTTTGAATGTATTGTAATTTCTTTTGCTGGTATACTTCTTTCACTGTTGAGATATTGAGATCCTCATAGATTCTTTGGTTGGTTACGTACCAGGGTGCATCAACAATTGCTCTTAAGATTTTTGATTGGCATCTTTCCATAATAGCAATATTAGATTTACTACTACAGCCCCATAGCTCTATGCCATATGTCCATATTGGTTTGATAACTGTTTTATAAATTAGAATTTTATTATTTATTGACAGCTTGGAGTTTTTTCCAATTAACCAATTGATTTCTTTTTGTCTTAGTTGTATTTGTTTTCTTTTTTTGCTGATGTGTTCTTTCCAACACAGGGTTTGGTCTAGGTGTAGCCCTAGATATTTGGTTGTTTTAGTCCTGGGTATTTCCTCATTGTTGATATATATTGGTGGTGGTGTTTCTCGTCGTAAAGTAAAAGTTACGTGGGTTGACTTGTTTTCATTTATTTTTATTTTCCATTGTTTTAGCCAGTTTTCAAGCTCATACAAATAGTCTTGGAGTTGTTGTGTAGCTATGTTAATGTTTTTGTGACTTGTAAGTGCTACTGTGTCATCTGCAAATGTGCCAATTGTTACGTTATGTGATGTTGGTAGATCAGACGTATATAATATATATAATAAAGGTCCCAGGACGCTTCCCTGTGGAATTCCCGCCTTAATGGGATGCGTTTTGGATATTTCTCCATTTACTTTTGTTCTAAACTGTCGGTTTTCCAAGTACAATGTAAGTATTCGAAAGAATGGTGGTAATATTTGTTTAATTTTATAAAGAAGTCCTTTATGCCAAACCCTATCAAAAGCTTGACGTACATCTAGTGATACCATTGGGCAATATTCCTTTTCTTCTAATGCGGTATTGATTTTATGGGTTATTCGGTGGCATTGCTGGATAGTTGAGTGTTCTCGTCGAAATCCAAACTGATAATTTGGTATCCAATCTGCGCCTGTAAAGTCTGGATCTATTCTTTTTATTAAAAGTTTTTCTAGTAATTTGGAGATTGTCGATAACAGACTGATAGATCGATAGGATGAGACTTCACTTGGATCCTTTCCTGGTTTTGGAAATAATAGTATTTCTGCAATTTTTAGATTGTTAGGCCAATAATTACATCTTAATATTGCGTTAAATATATATGTAAGGATTACTATACCCTTTTTTGGTAATTCTTTTAGCATTTTTGGTGTTATTAGGTCAATTCCTGGTGACTTTTTAATATTTAGTCTTAAGATTTCTTCTTTGAGTTCTTTGGGTGTTGTTAATTTTATTGGATTTACTGATGGTTGTTCTGAGTTTAGATAATTAATAATTTCTTGATCTTCTTCATTGTTGTGTGGTTGGAATACTGTTGCTAAATGTTTAGCAAATAATTCTGATTTTTCTTTATCGCTTCTTGCCCATTGGTCCTGTGTGTCTGTGGTTTTTCTTACTGGTGGGGATATTGCTTGATGTTTTAAGGATGATTTGATTGGTTTTTATATTGAATGGTCGTATCTATTAAGTTGTGTTACATATTTTTTGACTGACTCTTCTCTTGAAATTTTTAGTTGTGTTTTTAATTTATTTGTTAAGCGATTGTAAAACGTTTTATCCGCTGGGTTCCGACTTTGTTGCCATTTGGCTCTTGCTCTTCTTTTTTCAGCAATGAGCTTTTTAATTTCTAATGGAATATTTATTCTTTTCTCGATTTTATTTTTATCTGCATCGTTCGGTGTCGCTTCTTTTGCAGCGTTTTGAAGTAAAGTTATAAGGTTGTTTGTAGCTGCTTCTATTTCTGAAGGGCTTTTTAGTCTTACATTTAGTTTAATGTTTTCATCTAGTATTTTTCGGTAAAGGTTCCAATCTGTTCTAGGTCCATGCAGTTTTGGAGTAGGTTGTTTGTTAATAACGCATGTGCTAATTGTTGCAATAATTGGTGAATGATCTGAAGATAGGTCATAACTTGAAACTATATCCATAAAGGTGTTAGATATTCCTTTTATGATGCAAAAATCTAAGAGGTCTGGTCTTTTTTTGGGGTCCGTTGGCCAGTACGTTGGTGTTCCTGTTGATAAATATGAGTATTTATTTTCTTGCATTAAGCTATAGAGCTTTCTCCCCTTTGTTGTTATTAATCTTGATCCCCAGTAAGTGTGTTTACTATTAAAGTCACCAGCTGCGATAAATTTTGGACCTAGAGTATTAAAGAAGGATACGAAATCGTTTTTTTTTTAATATTGTGCTTTGGAGGGCAATATACTGCTGCTATTGTTATTTCGTAAGGTAATGAGCACACTTTAATTACTGTAGCTTGGATACAGTCTGTTATATAACTTTCCATCATGAAATGTTTAATTGATTGTTTGATCAAGATTGCTGTACCTCCATGGGCTGTCTTGTCTGGGTGGTTAGTATGGTACGTTAGATAATGAGGTATTTTAAAATACGATTTGTCAGTAAAATGTGTCTCACTTATTAATAATATATCTATAAAATTTTGTTGTAGAAATATTATCACCTCGTCCTTATGATTCAGCAGGCCATTGGCGTTCCATTCAGCTATTCGTAAAAAGAACTTTATTTGCATACGAGTTTACTTAGCATGTTTATTACCATGCTGTTTTGTTGCAAGATTTGATTAAACATGGCTTTGAATTCTTCTAAAAACTTCATAAGAATAGTGTTTGAATCTTGGTTATCTGAAGGAGCAGCAGGAGGTTGTCTATTACTCGCTGCATTAGCATAGCTTACATTTGGTCTTACTGTATTGGGTATAAAGTTTCTGTTACGTGCTTGCGACATATTTTGGTGATGATTATATGTAGTTTGTGCTATATTTTTATTTCTATTTAAATTACGATAATATTCGCATCCTTTATAGTTAGCTGGGTGATCTCCTCCACATAAAGCACACGTAGCTGGCGTGTTCTTGTTCTTTTTACAGCTGTTTGTACTGTGCTGCCCTTCACATTTCACACAGACATATGGTCTATTGCAATATGTTTTTGAATGGCCATATAATTGACATCTCATACATTGGATGATATTTTTGTTTTTTATGGGTGGTTCAATTTGTATATTGCAGTGTTGTAATTTCTGAATTTTATAAATATCTTGGTTATTGTCTGATGGTTCAAGGTCAACAAAGAACATATTTACCGGCTCTTTTGTAATTCTATGTTTAGCATTAATGATGTTTCTTACCTTGTGACCCAGTTTTGTCAGTTCTTCTTTGATATCTTCTGTTGCATGTGAATAGTGAAGGTATTTAATTACGACTCTATAGGCCCTTTCTTCCTTTGGTTGATATGTGTGATGAATAATGTTGTTCTCTCTCATATATCTTGATAATTTTCTGTATATTTCTGGATCGCTACAAATTATTTTGACTGTATTATTTGCCATAGTCCTGGTTTCGTATTGTTCAGCTTCAGCTATTTCTGTAAATTTTTTCCTCATTTCTGGGAAGTCGCTTACACCGTAAACAAATATTGGTGGTGGTTTAGGTTTTCTTGGCGCTGTTTCATTTTGATTGGTTTCATTTTCTTGGGTATCCGTTAGTGTATTATATTTGTTCGATAGTGTAATGGTATCATCTTCTTTGTCTGTTTCTACATTTGATCTGATTTTTCTGCGTTTTGTAGTTTTAACTACTTGCCATGAGTTTTTTGTTGACACATTTGCACTTTCTGGTTCGTCATCGCTTGTTGATAACATTCTGTAGTATTGCTGGCTATTTCTGTTATTTATATTGCTGTTGTGTGGCGCGTTTTGTTGATTTATATATTGTTCTTGATTGGGCGGAAATATCATATTCGTCGAAGAATTGGTGGTTGGTTAATTTATTTGCATATTGTACATACCTGGTGTTTGTGATGAGATTTGTGGATAACCCTGTATATTGTTGATTTGTGATTGACCCTGTGTGTTGTTTGGAATCTGCATTTATGGGTAACAATTCATTTGGTTTGATGGATACTGGATTGGTAATGGCTGGCTGTTTACATTTTGCATTTGTTGGCTAACTATGTAGTTGTCGAATCCTGGTCCATTTCCCGTTGGAAACATTATAAATAAATTACTGAATTGTTTTTAAATTTAATTTGATGAGTTTATTGTTTTTAAGTCTATTACTAATCGATTGCTTTTTAATCACTTAACATTTACTTATCTGTTCAATTCGATAAAACCGGTCGCACGTTGATAACGGAGAACCACTTAACGTCCGCTCGGTTTGGAGTATCGATGTGAACTATGAATCAATTTGACATCATACTTGATGATTTTGTACATATGGAAATTATTTGTGCCCTAAAAATCATAATTTGGGGTTAGATACTAAAAAGATTTTATAAATGATTTGCTAAAAATGTGTAAAATATAATAAAGTGTAAAACTTACCAATTCATATGGATGAAAGCCTGTTGAATTGAAGGAATTCCTAGATTTTGTCTATAAATAAACTTAACACAATATGGACACTTAGATTATCTTTATTCATTGTAATTGAAAAATATAAACACAAGAACTTCCATTTGACATGACAGTTTGACATAGACAGGGAACAGGGATGTATTTAATAGAACAATAAACTAATAGAAAATTAATATTTAAAAAAATAATAAGTAAATTATTTATTTTAAATATTATTTTGGGGTATTGATACGATTAGGGTTTAAAGAAAATAATTTATAAATTATATACTAGATAATATTAGATATAAAAAAGTATTTGGTTATTACTTAAGAAGTTATATACTAGAGAATTTAATAAAAATTATTTATGTGAGGGCATTTTTAAGAAATTAGCATATAATAATTGTAAAAAGTTGTATTTTAGTAATTATAATGTGGTAGATATATTTAAGTGAGCCATGTGACTAGGCAACCAACTATACATATGTGAGTGACAGACAGATATACTTACTCTCCAAGTGACATTTTAAATAATTAGGAATATAAAGTGGGGTTATATAATAATGTTAGTTTAAAATGTTTAATTTATATATATATATATTTACTGATTTAAGTGTTTATTCTGATCTGAAAAGCCTAAATGTCAACAAAATTATTAATAGGAAAGTATGGAATTCTCTAGATCACCGGAGATGGCCTTGTTTGCGAAATGGTTTGTTCCAGAAAATTCAGACATGTATTTAATAGAACAAATGGAACATGATTTCTTACCAGATGATTCTGGAATATCCAAAAAGATATAAATACCCGGTGATTTGGATTCAGACAGTCAGTCAGTCAGTCAGAAAGTTTAGTAAGAAATATGAAAGTTAGTTGGAGTCAGTCAATCAGTTACAAATAGTCCAATTGTTTAATATAGTGAGTTAAATGAAGATTAAAAATTATGCATATATTTTAATGCACATTTATAATTATACACAAATAATTATTGAAGATTATAAAAGTATATTAGAAGAATATTGGATGGATATTGGAAGGAATTAAAATTATATTATGATTGGAGATTAGTATAAATCAACTTATAATAATTGGATATTGGTATATTGAAAAGAAGAATAAATATAAATGCTGTTTGCTGGTTTGCTTGGTGGTTTATAAATGCTGGTGAAGAAAAATATATCTTAAATTGGTAGAAGCTGATAATTGGAAAAAGTAATTTCACAAAAACAAGGATAACCGAAGTACGAAGACATTCAGTGGTGATTAGAATCTATATAGTGGAAAACAGTTCATTTAGGCATTCAGTGAAAGAAAGGTACAAAATTTTGTTAATATAATTTAGTTAGTGTCATAACAATTTCAATTTTGAAGATAGTTTGTTTAAATTTTACATTGTCTATAGAATTTAATTAGTTTTATAAGAATATCAATTTAAAGATAGTTTATTTTAAATTTACATTGGCTAGGTTAGATATATATCTGTGTTTCATAATAGTTATAATAAAGATAATTTAAAAAAGTACTTACAAACTAATTCTTTGAGAACCGCGATAAAAACCCTATATTATTAAAAATACTCATTGCTCATCATTCAAACAAACAATACATCATAACAATATATATATATATATATATATATATATATATATATATATATATATATATATATATATATATATATATATATATATATATATATATATATATGTATATATAGTACAATATCAGTGATGCAGCAGCATTATATGAGTTAAGAAACTAGCTATTAACACGTTACATGCTAATCACGAACATGAGCATCAGGATATCGTTTCAATTATATGCTGATGACGTATATGTGAGTTTTTAAGATACCTATGGTATAATTTCACTATTTGAGAGAGTGAGTCATCGTTTAAAGGCCCAGAAATGCGGAAAGCTGTTTGGAAATCCAGTGACGTACACTTATTTTTATTTTAACGTTAATTATATTTTATTTTTCAAATATTAATGTTCGAAATAGGCCACAATATATTTATTTACAAGTTTTTACTGACGTTTCGATCTCTATATCCAAAGACCGCTTTCAAAGCTATAAATGGTAGTTATATTTATTTTATTTGTTTATTATTATATATTTTTATAATCTTATATTGTTTATTTTCTTTTTTTTTCTATCTTTAAAAACGGAATAGAGATCGAAACGTCAATGTATTAAACATGTAAATAGATATATTGTGGCTTATGTCCAACCTTCTCCCTAAAAATACAGAATGCCACAAACAAGCAGCTATAGAAAAATAAATATATCTGTCATTTGTATGTTTGAAAACGGTCTCTTTATAGAGATCGAAAGGTCCGTAAATTAAACATTTGAATAAATATATTGTGGCTTATTCCCAACATCATTTCTAAAAATATAGAACGACAAGCGAAAAGCCATAGAAAATAAATAGTACTATCATTTGTATAATTGAAAACGGTCTCTGGATATAGAGATCGAAACGTCAATAAATAAACATATGAATAAATATTTTGTGGCTCATTCCCTACATTCATTTTTCCTCATTCCCTCATTCCCCTAAAAATACAGAATGCCACAAACAAAAAGCTATAAAAAAGAAGTAATTTTGCAGAAAGTTTACTGATGCCAACCTGCTGTCGCGGAAGTTACGCTAAAACGTCTTTTGACGTGACCCGTCCTTAAACAGTTACACAATGAAATTTTTTTAAAACAAATTTTAAGACAGTTTCCACACCACCCCAGAGGTATGTCTTGTGGCGCGATACTTTTTTTAAATGGGTGTTCGCCAAGAGCCATATTGTCTTATTAAATAAAATGAACAAAACACTTAAACAGTATAAAACAAAACAAAATAAAATCCTATAAAACAAAATAAAATTCTATAAAAACAAAATAAAAATAATGTTTGTTGTGTTTAAACACAAACACTATACACACTTACTATGTTCTTCTCGTTTTTTTTTGTTTTTGGTTTTTTTATGCTGATGTTCTTATTAAACTATTAGAAAATATTATTCGCTGTCTAAACCTGAAGATGCAGTGCTGCTATCGCTGTCATTATCTTCACCACCTGGTGTAATTATAATTGGCTCTAGTAAAACTTTGATATGAGTGTCAAGTTCCCACATACGATGTTCTTCTTTAATTATGTGGCCTATACATTTAGCCCATTTCGCTGGAGTTACATGGAGGATTGCTTGAATCAAAAGTTTCTTAATTTCGTTTAATTTGAACGTTTTGTTATTGCGTGCTACATCTCCTTTCACTTGCTCCCAGATAAGTTCAATGGGATTAAGTTCGCAATGATAAGGTGGTAGACGCAGAACTTTGACACCATAATCTTTTGCAGTTTCAACTACAGCATATTTAAGATATTCAATTTTGCTTAACCGTGCAATGTCAAGAAGCTAAATTTTAAGCATTGATTCTTCGTATACAATCCCCTTTTCTGTAAGCCATTCTTGAATCCTCCCTTTCAATTTCTTTAATAATCACCTGTTTTTTTCAACTCAAATTGAAGAAAACCATCATCAAGAAACCCTGTATCACTTCCTATATGGGTGACGATTAAACGCCGTCCCTTTCCTGATGGAGCTTTTAATCCTGTATATCAGCCTTCTATAAATGCTTCGTGTTTACTTTTGACATTTAAATCTTGCCAAACTTTTCCAACTGTATGACCTTTTCCAACCTTGGTTAATCCAGGTTTCATCCAAATAACATATTTTGCGTCCAGTGCTGCGAATTTTGCGTATTTCTTCTAAATATTTTCTTCTCCGCACAATAATTTTATTTTTTTCTAATAGCATACTTTTTCTGTTGAGTTTTACATATCGAAAGTTCATTTCACGCATGGTCCTGGTTAAGACTCTACGAGATATCTTGGGTAAGGAGTCATCGTTTTCGAGCTCTTGAGAAATATTTTTCAGTGTTGGAATTTCATTCCGAAAATAAAATTAATGAATTTTTCGACGTATAATATTCCTTGTCTCGTCATCCAAAACAATGCTTTTCCTACCTCTAGTTTTACCTTTTTCTTGCTTTTTATTTTCCGATGTATTTTTAAGTACACGATAAATACAGCTAACGGATACTTTTGTTAAACTGCTACAAATGTCGACCGCTTGACTAACATTTAATTCCATTTTTCTGCCGACAATTGCTTCATAAACGTTTCGTATTATTACCTTCTCTTCGGACGTTAACATTTTCCGTCTCTTTTGCGGCATTTCATTTTTGGAATCAACATCAGAATTTTGCAGTCTTCTCTTGGAACAACTCGGTTTTTCGTCCAACTCCAATAAAACTCAAACCAAATAATCACAGAATATAACTAATTATTTACTATAAAACGACAAACTATAACACTCGTATTATCAATAACACGTTTTATCAATAACACAAACTTATCGCATAAAATACCCTACTCTCAGATACGCCAATGTAAATAACCTATTGTTGATGGGCACTCGCTTGACAAAAACTAGTTTGACGGCTTTCTGTGGATCTGAATTGAAACGGGGTTCCGTCGCTAATTCCAAAGTTGCCAAACGATTGAACAATATTGTTTTAAAATATCGATTTTTATTTTATAAATTTAAATATGTAACGAAACGGAACATATAAATAAAATTTATTTCATTACAATTGTGTGCTTAATTTTTACTATTGAAAAGATCAGGTTTTTTGTATTTTTATGACGGTAATAATCTCTGCATGGGAGAATACAGGTTTTGTATGACCATAATTACTACTTGAGAACAAGAATTGGCTACACTGTTCGACAACTTCTGGTCAAGTCTACTATAGAGAAGCACAAATAAATATACTACTTTGAAACGCAAATTGCAATCGAGAAAACAGGCAGTTTTCGAGGGCCGCTGTGTACATTTAAATTTGAGGATATTCCGCGTTTAAACTATGATATCACTCTTCTAAATTGAGGGTTTCTACTTTATGTTTTGTATTGTCTAGCATAAATACCCTTGTGTATAAAAGTTTACTTTTTGGAAGAGTTTGTAGAGGAAACAATCTGTTAACCTATTTATCAAGCGGTTCTCAAAAACGTTTTCTACCTTTCCTTCTACTACCAATAGTTCCATAGTTCCCGTTATTATGGTTAAAGTAATTCAGGTATTCTCAGTTTACTTTTTTTATTAGCCTGTCGTTTATATGAAGCTGTTCCAGAAATCACAGGTTGGTCCTGCCAGACCGGCCACGGCATTTTTATATACATAATGATAAATACTTTGTCTATGTCAATATTATTTCTTTGTATCCTTTTAGAATGTTTCCATTGCCTTCTTCAATTTTACTTGTGTTTCGGTAATTTCTTCTCGGGTGCTGTATTAAATTAAATTATTTTCGATTTGCTTCGTAAATTGGGGTTAAAAAATAATATTGTTTTTGGTAAAATTATTCAAAGAAAAGCAGTAGAAATTGCAACTGAACTAAGCATTGATATGAAAGCTTCTAGTTCTTCTAGGCTTGAGAAATTTTGAAAGCAACAAAATAGTTGCTTCAAATTTATATATGACGAAACAGCTGGGGAAAATTACTTAGTGGTTTCTGATTGAAAGGAAAAACTGCTTAAATTATGAAGCGATACTCAACGCTAGATATTTTAACGCAGATGAGTCGGGACTATTTTTATTTCGACGAAAGCATTATCTAACATAACTTATACCTTAAGAGAAGAAATGATCACTGCAAGTTATCCTTCCAAAAATGGACTCACAATAATTCTGTTTTGCACCAACACTATAAAAATAAAAAACAAAGAAAAGACACCGGTAATCAAAAAAGAAAATCTTTTCTTCAAGTATAAAAACTAATTCATTATTTAAATTTAGATTCTGTATTATCTTTATTTTGCGATATCAAATTTATTAAATTAATATATTTTCTAAATTTAAATTAACTTTATTCTATTTTTTGCGATTAGACTTTTTTATTTTGGATAATTATTACATTATTAGAAAAGATAATGCTGATTATCACAGTCAACAACCGAAATCCGTATCTATCTGTTACAATTTATTATTAAAAATCTATCTATCCGTATAATCTGTTACTATTATTTTATTTATTTATTAAAACCGTATCTATTACAGAATTCCGTACATACATAATAGGTTGTCATGCTTTTTAGTTGTCAAACTATGAAACTAATGACGTTTATTAAAATAAATGCAAATAATAATTCACATTGTAAAAGATTGAAATATAGTACTTCGTGTGGTAGAATGAATGCAAATAATTCAAATTGTAAGAGATCAATTATTATAGTACTGATCAATTATACCATGCGGTCCATATGTATGGAATAAATTTATTTTTAGCGTTATTATGTACTATGTGAAAAAAACCTGAAACAGGTCGATTTTTATTCTTAAATTGACAATTTACAGTATGGAAATATTATCCCCCTCCAGCAACCCCTTTGAATTATAATCACCCCCTCGAAAATTTTAAATAACAACGGGGGTCGTGTGACACCTTGTTAAAAAGGGATTTTAGTTCTCTGTTCAGCAATATAAAGTTTTTTGAGTTTGTGCAATCATAACTGAGAAAATTTATTTTTACAATTAAATTAAATGTTCAACTTGACTACCATTAATCACTTCTTGACAATAACCTAGGCGATTTTGTAATTCTCGTACATTTTGTATGACCTCGAAGGTGATTTTGTTAATTTATTCCGTTATCCTGACTTTTAAATCAGCAATATTGCCTGGTCTACTAAAATTGACTTTAGAAATGATCAGATATTTTCTTATCTGTACTGCTAAACATTAGGGAAAACACTTTGAAGATATTAAAATATTAGTCAAAAAGCCAAATAAACAATTGATATGAATCTAGTACGCTGCTGTCATTTAGGTATTTAAAGTTACTAAAAGACATCAGTATAATATTGGTGCGCGTATTGAATTTAATTATGGCTCATTTGTCCGAGACTCAATGAATATTTTAATTATGATTGGTTGTGTTAATTAAACCAGAACTCAAAAGGAGGTTTGTAAAATGTTTAATAATAAATACCCTGGTCAATAAGTTTCGCAGTCTACAGTTAGCAAAATTGAATAGAAGTTTCGTTATACTGGACATGTAAAGAATATTGAAAAACCAGGTAGAAATGTTAAATTAATTGATTAAACAAATTTAGATATACTTCTAAAGATTGAGGAAAATCCACATAAGACAACTCGAGAACTTGCCGCCATCAATGATGTAAGTAAATCATCTATTTTAAGAGTTTTACATAAAGAAAAATACCACCCTTACAAAGTTCAGTTAGATCGGGAGTTAAGTGAAGATGATCCTGATATAAGGCAAGAATTCTGTGAAATGATGATGGACAGAATGAACGCAGATTAGCAGTTCATAAACAAAATAGTTTTTTCTGATGAAGCGACGTTTCATTTAAACGGAACGGTTAACAAACAGAACTGTAGATATTGTAGCAGATAAAATCCTTATTGAGTGTGTGAGACTCACGAAATATCCTAAAAAAGTGAACGTTTGGCTGGTATCATTAACAATAAAATTATTGGTCCTTATTTTTTTGAGGGCTTAGTTGATAGTGAGGTTTATCAAGATTTTTTTATTCTTTTTAGTGCCTACTCTATGAAGATTTTTTCCTGATGTTAATCATTTTGCACATATAGTTAGAAATTATTTAAATAACGTTTTTCCCAGTAGGTGGATTGGACGACGTGAAACGATCGAATAGCCGACTAGATCCCGCGATTTAACTCCTCTTGATTACTTCTTATGAGGTTATTTAAAATCTAAAGTATAATTTAATAGACCAAAAAGTATTGCTGATTGATATGATACTAGATCCCGCGATTTAACTCCTCTTGATTACTTCTTATGAGGTTATTTAAAATCTAAAGTATAATTTAATAGACCAAAAAGTATTGCTGATTTAAAAGTTATGATAACAAAATAAATTAACAAAATCATTCCCGAGGTCGAACAAAATGTTGTACCAGAATTCCAAAATCGCCTTGGTTATTGTCAAGAAGGGAATGGTGGTCAGATACATTCTAAATATTTTATGTGACATTATTATTATCAGTCAACCTAAAGTTTTGTAATAGAGACATTATACAAATTTTATATCTTAAAAATTAATTTTCTCAGTTATGATTGTACCAAACTTAAAAAACTTTATATTGCTGAGCAGAGGACTAAAATCCATTTCTAACAAGGTGCCATACGACACCCTTTGATATTTCAAATTTTCGAGGGGGTGCTTATAATTCAAAGGGGGTGCTGGAAGGGTATAATATTTTTATGCTATAAATTGTCAATTTAAGAATAAAAATCAATCTGTTTCAGGTTTTTTTACAAAGTACATAATAACGCTAAAAATGAATTTATTGCATACATATGGAACGCATGGTATAATATATTAAATAATAATTCATCTATAGTGAATATGAATTCAATGAATCCAATAATAGCGTAGTTCTTTCAGGTGAAGATATAGATATGTTTATTATAAAGTACAGATATGATTCCAATATGAGATTAGAGAAATGAATTCAAAATTATATTATAACTTCATTTGTATACATGTTTTGAAATGTTTATTTCTAATATCAACCTTTTAGAATATTATTAACAGAATTATTTTACAGCATTAGATTTTCTTGTACAATTGCTTAATTTTCTTTTTTTTTTTTAGATATTGAAGAAGAAAATGATTATTCTGGATTGGTTGAAGCGTTGGTAGGAATGAAAACGCAGGTAGAAATGAAAATACGAACGAACTTAAAACATTTTTTGCAATAACATTGCATATGAGAACATGGAAAACCAATAGAATCCAGTACTACTGGAATACTGATCCTCTTTTTCAATTGAAATGTTTCCATAACAATATGAACCGAGATCGTTACTTACTTATTTTGAGATGTCTACATTCTGCCAGATATCCAGAAGAGGGTATAATATCAGATAAACTCTATAAAATTAAACCACTTTTAAATTATTTCAATAATATAATGGCTGAAATATATCAACCAGGAAAAAATCTATCCCTTGATGGAAGTATGGTATTGTGGCGTGGTAGATTTGGAATATATATGAAAAGCAAACGTCACTAATACGGACTTAAATTATTATGTGTGTTGGCAGAACTCAACGGCTTAGCGCTTTGTGTGAAATTAAGTATATGCAGGACGTTATGGCTCTGCATGTGGAAAGGGCCACTCTGAAAAAGTAGTTTTAGAACTAATGCGAGATAAACTTAACGTTGGGCATTCTCTTTTTATAGATAATTTTTATGGTAGTGTTGATTTAGCAAAAACGCTTTTACAAAACAATACCTTCTGCACAGAAACTTTAATTTCCAAGAGAAAAAGTAACCGTAAAAAAGGTTTAGGAGCTTGTAACGAGTCCGTCACTTCAATAATTCTTTATTCACTTTAAATAAAAATTTTAAATCCATATCCTCTTAATAATTTCCTTAATTCTTAAATTTTAAGTTGGTATTCAACAGCGACACCAAGCGTCTATATTTGCAATCATAGTTTAGCTAACTCAAAACAAGTGCTGATTGCTCACTTCTGCTTCAACGTTCGGTAGAGACACTTGGGTTTAGAGGTAGGGGCCAGAGAAGGCATAAAAGGTTTTTATTTAGAATATTAAAGTTTTTTTTAAGAAGAAGTTGCAGGAAGTTTTGGTTTGGTTTTTTTGTGTCCTGTTGGTTTATATCCACTCTGAGCCGGTAAGTTTATCTAATTATCAATAAAATAAAAATATAAAAACCATCAGCCATTTTTGAAATCCTACAGTATCCTCATTTTTCATTTGATTCGATATATTTATCTTAAATGCTTCCCATCATTTCATTAAGAAAATTCAACATGTAAATCGAAGGTGTTATTGATATAAAATCATATGTATTTTAATTTTACTTCCCGGCCTTAAAAAAAGATAATTATCTATCTTTAAAACAATTTATTATGTACTAAGAGTATCGATAAAAATATTCTGTCGTATACCGTTCATTATATTATAAAATATATTATTATCCATATCATGCTTTTCGTTAAAATTGTCGATATAATTAATCCACTTTACTTAAAATACTGTCAAACCATACGAAGGTCACATCATTTACAAAACCATTAAGTTTTTGCTTCCACACTTCATAAGTAAACTTTATAAAACCTTTCAAGGTTCATAAACCTTGTGTTTTTTCCCTACTCTGTATCAAGAGTAAGAAAGAACTCTAAAACAAATGTTTTTTTAGCCTACATCTGGGAGTCAAGCAGAAGTCGAGGGAAGAATTTTTGATTTTGTTTTTTTTTGGATGTTTTCAAGAAGAATTTTTAAGTTAATACCTGGTCGGAACTACACCTGGTTCCAGAGTTGATTTTTTTTGCGTGGCTGTTCCCCAGAGGTCCAGATCTGGCCTTGTTATTCCCGGACAATTTGAGAAAGCAGCGAGAAGTATCTTCCTCCTTCAGAATATAAAATCTCGTAAACCTGTATTAAGTTTATTTATTAGTTTTAATCTTTTCTATATTTTTTTTTAACTTTAAATCATACTTTTTTAAAATAATAATAAAAAACCATCATTTTTTTTTCTAAAATAATATTTAATCACATTTAAGGACTAAGTAGGTTGAGGTTTTAAATCCTCCCGTTTAACTCATTTGCACGATTTCTTGTGTACACATTTAATCTGAGAGTTATTTTTTGATATTTTATTATTATTATATATTTAAACCTTTGGACATCTTTCCCTTCAGGATAGTGTGCTTATTACTTGTTAAGACATTTAATTGAAAGCCGAAATACAGAATTACATCTCTAGTAGGCAAGTAAATTACCTTTTTAGGTATAGTCATTAAATTTGTTCCTATATTTTATTATTTGTAAATTCAGTTTATCAAGGATCAGTTGTGTGTAACCAGGCTATTTTTCTTTGTATATAAGTAACTAGATTAACTGTACATAATTGGTGGTGGGTAGCTATAAAAAAATTATATTGTATATATTTGGATAGGGAAAAAAATTTGTGGTGAAAACTAAATTTTTTAATGAATACCTGTTTCCCGTTTATTGTAGCAAACAGCTTTACAAGATACCTTGGAAGGTATATGTTAATACTTTCCTGGGGCCCAATCATATCTTAGAGCAACTTCCATAATTTACCACTTTCATTTACGTTATTTTTTTTTTTTAAGTATCCTGTCATTCTTATTTGCACTTTACGGTCTCGATAGGGCATGCAAATTGGCCGAATCCTCTTTTGAGTGTCAAGTAGTCACTCTCCGGCACATTCTGCTAGCCAGCTTTAATTTATTTGTTTTTGTTACATCATTCCTCATTTGTTTTTCTTACAAGCTAAACTAGCACATGGACAGACAGTAGGGCAATACAAAGATGGCATTTTGGTAGGAAAGTGGAGAAATAAAAGAGAAGTTATGTACATATCCACGGAATTTAAAAATGATCTTATCGAAACTGAAAACAAAAGAAACCAAATAAAAATAAAACCCCTACGTATCCATGTATAACGATTTTATGAGTGGTTTTGATCGCAAAGATTAAATACTCGCATACTAACCATGTGAGCGAAAGACGCTCAGATGGTATAAAAAAAATAGGTATTCACATATTTCAAGATTTGTTAATAAATTCCTATTATTTATACAAAAGTTATACTCCATACACTGGTATAAAAATGAATTTATATGAATATCGTTTAGAAATTATCAGACATCTTTTAAAAAATTCTGAAATAGTATTGGTTACTCCAGCATACAAACAACAACAAACAACAGACAAGCACAACATTTCACAAATTTTAATTGTTGATAGTAAAGGTCGGATAAAAAAAAAGATGTAAGATATGTTCAAAGCAGCAGATTTGCAGCTTCTGTCCTGAAAAACCTGGCCTTTGTGTTGGAAATTGTTTTGTACAGTTTCATAATGATAATATTTTGTAATTATTGATATTATTATTGTAAAATGTTTTCTATTAAAATTTCCAGTAAATTATTCTTTTGACAATAATGACGCACATGTGAGTTTCTTAACATATGGATGAAACATTAATGATCTATTGCTGACGACGCCTATGAGCGTCACGTGTTAAAAAAGACAAAATTTAGCAAAAAACTTGTAGATGTATTCTGCCAACAAGAAACCAATCACAGTTATAACGATTTACAAAAAAATACTCTCAGCACCTATCAATAGCATATCGTTAGGCTTTAAGCATGCGACGTGTTAATCCACAATGTATATTTCGACTTTTGGGTGGTAAGTAACCTTGGTGCTTTTTTTTGATTATCTCGGAAACCGCTCACTAGCTAAATTTGTGATTATGCATTGACTTAATAATTCAGAAATTTTATCAATAAATGATAAAATTGTATATTTTAGTACAATCAAACTAACTAACTTACCTTTAAATGGTGGCAGCCAATCGTTAGGGTCGGTATATGGTTTATAATCGTAGTACAAGTTCCAAAATGACAGTTCAGTTTCTTCTAAGTAGCTCTGAATATCGAAAATCCTTTTTATTTCTGGAATTTCCTAAAAATATTCTTTACAATTAAAAGAAGAACAATTCTAATATTAAGTTGCTTTTATATTAATTTATAAACTTCAAATTATTTATATATAGTGGCTCAGTCAACTTAAAGATGACATTCTAGGCATAACTTTTCTTTTTATGAAAGGGTTAGTAGGTACTTCAACAAATTTAAATTTCCAAATACTTAATTGCCAATTATAAATATCAAACCCATTGTATATAAAAAAATTGGTTTCTATACAGGGTGGTCCTTAAGTAATTGTACAAACAGAAACCGTAGATTCTGCACTTTAAAATATTACGATTTAAGCCAACTTGCTTTAATAAAATGTTGATATTAAGAAAGATACAGGGTGTTAAAGTAGAAATTTAAAATTTTATTTTTCGCTATACCTTTTACGTTTGTAAATATTTTCAGACAAAAGTTTACAATTGGATGCTTTTGAGTAGGATAAATTATAATTTTATACATACTTTAATGTATTTGATAGAGGGCGCCACATTTATGTCACATTTGTGGCATAAATTTGCGCTTAACTTTTTTGCTCTTTAAGTTAGCTCTATATGTTTTAAAAAATATTAAAGATTCATTATTTTTACAAAGAAAAGGTATTCTTGTTAGTAACCTGAAAATTCAACCGTTTTCGAGATAATCGCATTTTATAAGTCAGCTGCATAATAATATTTGTACGGTAAAACACTGAATATATGTAGATACGCACAATTGATAGTTTATTCTTATTAAAACAACTCGAAAGATGATAATGTTACATCACAAAATGCTGTGTTATGGCTGCTAAATGTCTTATTGGAGAAAATATTCTTCATCTTCTTCTTTAGGTGCCGTGTCCATATTCAGACGTTGGCCGTCATTATGTTAACAATTTCCCTTTTCTATCGCTTCTTAAGTTTCTATACCTAGCGTTGTATTACTTTTTTATGCAAGATAGTATACTTCCACATTCTAGAGATAAGGCAGTGAAAAAAAAAATTAAATACAACTTTTCTGAACGTTGAATTGGTCGTGGTGGTTATATTACTTGGCAATGTGGTGAGATATTGATATAATTATTTAATTCATAAAAAATCCCAAAAGAATACTTATTATTCATTACACAGTAAACACACAAACAATTTAGTTTAGCATAATATTAGTTCGTTAGTAAATCACAATAGTCCATTTGTTCAAGATGTAATTATAGTTAAAAAAAAGAGGTTAAATCTTTGTAAATGGGTATATTTAAAAAACCCTTAAAAGGGCAACATCAAAAACATGAACGTTTTTGGAACAACAGTTCCATCATCAGGTTAAAAATACAGGTTAACATGCCTGAGCCATCAAAATATTAGGGTAAAAACCCTTTAAAATATATAAAGTTACCAAAGATTGTACATAATGTTATTATTATTATTTGATGTTTAATATTTTAATTAAATTTTACTTCAGGTAACATACACCCATGCTTTAAGTGAGTTCCAGCGTCCGGAGAGTAAACCTCTTCAAACGGACTTCAGCTGGTAACTCTGCGACAAATAAAATGTAGTTCCACAATATACCATAAGATTTGGATACGTAGCCAAAAGAATATATTCATTCATTATACATTATAGCCACCACGTAGCCCAGAATTTAATCCGCTTGATTTTTGTGTATGGGACGCATTAAATCAACGTGTTTTTAAGAATCCCATAAACATTCGCAACCATCTATGGGACGAAATAATTACTGCAGCAGTTTTTTAGAACCTATTTAATATAGGCTATAATAATAGCTATTTAATATGAGACGATCTTTTATGGAATATATTGACAAATGAATTAAAGAAACTGGTGGACATATCGAACACTTACTTTGACAAAAAGTTATGTTATTTAGTTTGACCATTTCTTAATTTGGTTTTTAAACAAAATGTTTTGATTATGAGTTTAATTTAACATAAAACGTAAAATGATTGGTGTAAAATCTTTTTATTCTGTTATTTTTTCAAATCCTATTATTAATTATCCTGCTGATATATTTATTTTATTTAATAGTTCGTTAACTATTAACTTAAGTTAAAGGTATTTTATACCAAAATTCAGAAATATTAATGTTTTTGTCTATTTTTCCTTCGTTGCCTGGAGTAATTGCGTTAAATCAGAATTATGCAGCTGATTTGTAAAATGAGATTATCTCGAAAACTGTTGAGTTTTGAAGTTATTAACAATTATACCTTTTTTTTTTGTTAAAATAATGTATCTTTAATATTTTTTGTCACAAATACAGGTAACTTAAAGAGCAAAAAGGTTAAGTGTAAATTTATACCATATATGTGGCATATGTGGCGCCCTCTATTAGCTGCATCAAAGAGTGCATCAAATTATAATTTTGCATATTTAAAAGTACCTAGTTGTAAATTTTTGTACATAAATGTTTACACACATAAAAGTTATAGCGAAAAATACAATTTTAAATTTGCACTTTAACACACTGTATCTTTCTTAATATCAACATTTTATTAAAGCAGTTTGGCTTAAATAGTAATATTTTAAAGTATAAAATCTACTGTTTCTTTTTGTACAATTATTTAAGGACCACCCAGTATAATGTTCTCCAAAAACTCCAGTTCTTAATTAACCACAATTCTGTATATATCATTGCTTAAAAGCTATAAAGCAAGTGTAAGCAAGTTTTATTTTAAAAGAAACAAAGATATTAATTAAACTCCCCAAATTTGCATACATTTACACAGGCAAATTAACTGTTATTCTCAACACATAAATATTGTGGTAGAAAATAATATCAAATACGTTTCAATATTACGGATTACCCTAAATTAAGTGAGTACCGTAATTAACAGCATTATTATCATCATTCTCTTTATTTTTGTCCCTAAACGGGGTCGGCTTCCCTTATTAGATTTCTCCAGAAATTTCTATTTTGGGTTACACCAATATTAATTTCTTTTACTGACATATTTTGCCTAAGCGTATCCATCAACTCTTCTTTAGTCGTCCTCTGTAACTCCTCCCAGGAACTTGCTAATCAGCCATTCTACATATAAGGTGATTAATAGCTTGACACTGAACTCGCCCAAACTACTTTGAGCTATGCTCTCTTATTTTGGCACCAATTGTTGCTATACCTATACTTCCCTTAATATACTCATGCTTAATCTTATTCTTGTTTAGAGAAGCAATTTAAAAACTAAAAATTCATTACGATTTTCAACCTCTGACGGGAGACGGAAGAAGAAAAATATTATCCTGTTCACGGCGCTGCAGTTTGTGCATTGCTCTCCATTCGTCTGGAATTTATCCCTCTTAGATAATTCTATTAATTAGTGCCTTAATTACTACATATCCTGCTAATCCAAGTGTACTACTTTTAAATCAGCATTACATCAACTTAGAATTAGCATGAAAATATTAACTTTGTATGGATAGAATGGACAAAACTAGCAGCCTGTGCCTAACGATATCCAGAGATATAAATCATTAGAGATCATCTTATTTAGTGTTGTAAGAGTCTATGCGAGAGAAAAACTTATTGATGAAATTTAAATTAGTTAAAGAACTTATAGAGGAGTTAAAAGACAAAAACAATACCTTAAAAAAGAAAATAATCTTATGACTGAAATATGTAAAAAAAACAATGGCAACAAGTCCAACAAAAACGTCCAAAATGAACTAAATATAAACAAAACACATCTAAAATATTCTCTTTCTAAAAAAGTTACGGGCGAATCAACAGAATAAAGAAATTTTAGCAAATGTTCATAAAGCATACAGAAAGTAACAGGAAGACACTATGACTGGCAAATATGTCAGCAGTGTATCAATCAAGCCTGTGTCATCAGAAAATGGTGAAGCAAACAATGATGAAAATGCCTAAAGCTTACAAAAGTATGACAAAAATTTTGAAAGTTCCTATGGTAAAGGGCACAGACAATTAATTTATTGTAGTTAAAACCAAAAAAAAAACGCAGATACTGCCAAAATAAGGAAAATGGAAAAGATAATAGGTTGTAGGTCTTGAAAAAGATTCTGGTTATAGATTAATGAGTAAAACAAACAGCTGACAAAGATAAAGTGAAAAGTTTTTAGTGTAAACTTCTATAGCTAAGAAAGAAGATATTTACAGTCATGAACTTGGCGAGCTAAAGGAAAATGATGATGTCACACACGTGCAAAGGTAATTTTTAATATAACGGTTCCAACCCCCCAGTTGCGGTGGATTCCACCTCCATGGTAAAAGCACACTCCGGCATATGATAGATTTTAAAAGTGAGTAGAGTAGAAAGGCAGTATAGAGAATAATTCCAAAATTTCAACAAAATCGATGCGTATTGATGAATATTGGAGATTATATAATATTTTTGCCGTAGTATATTGTAGTTAATTATCGGAGAACATTTTAATATTCACATATGTGTAAAGTTTAAGGACCATTTTTATTTGTATTAATTATTTCTTATAACTAATTATACAAAATAACAGAATATTCCAGAATTACAGCAAAGAGTTAATGTGAAATTGATAATATTGTAACAATTTTTTTTTATTTTATTGATAACAGCATCAACCACTTTGGGTTATATCTTTCAGATAGTTAAACATATTTGTTAATTTACAATGTGCTTCTAAGACTGCTTTTTATATTGTTAGATAGTGAGTGTTTTTGTCTTTTACTGATAAATTTAAGACACTGTTAAAATATGTTCTACGTTATTGTCGCAGTTACATAAGCCACAAATAGGGCAATTTGATTTGAAGATTAGGTAACTGTGAGATAGTCTGCTATTACCTATACGTAAACGGGTTAGCTTAACAAACAGCTGGCGATTTAAATTTATCTCGCACCAAGATTCGGTTGAGGGCTTTACGATGTGTAGAGTCGATTGTGAAAGATTCCATTCGTTTTTTCATTCATTTGGTACTTTTTCTTTAAGGAACGATTTGTAATCGGAAACAGACACTAAGTTCACTGAAGAGGCACTGTGTATTGCTTCCCTGGCATGAAAATCTGTTTGTTCGTTTCCTTGTAGACCAATATGTGATGGAACCCATATAAACCGTACTTGATGCCTTGCGTTGTTTAGCCAATGTAATTGTTCTTTTATTAAAATACCTATGGGATTACTTGTATATAACTATTCTATCGTATGTAATGCACTGAGAGAGTCGGTAATTATGACAGAATTTGAAATTTTTTGGGTATATATATAAATGAGGGCTTGCAGAATTGACTATAGTTCTCCAAAGTAAATACTGCAACAGGAAGATAATTTAAACTGTAATACAATTTTCGGAGTTATAACTGCTGATCCCACACCATCAATAGTTTTTGATGAATCTGTATTGATATGACAATGATCTGGGAAAGAAGCAAGTATGTTGTAAGATGATTAAATTGTTGCATGGGGGTCTCACTTTATTGAGATACCACAATTGATTCTTGCTATAGAGAAAACTGGAGAGTCTACAACAACATGTTTCACCGAGAGTTTAGCGTTACACTGCTCACATTTTGGTTCGGATTCTTTAGTAATTAAGAACTTCTGCGTGGCACTGGTATGACCTAATCTAAGACGAGTTATTGTCACTTAATCCCTTTTTTTAGTGGGGAAACATCTGCATGGTTTAATGTCCGGTTTAATATTCCGAAAATTGGACACTGAAAAATCCCACCGGTTTTGCCACCCAATTAGGATCCGCGATTTGATAACACTTGAAACATCACTAGCTATCACGTATTTCACAGTAATAAAGCCAGCTGAATTGATGGCTTCACGCGCACACTTATCTGCTTCTTCATTACCTCTTATACCATTATGTGATGGGATCCAAATAAAGATTACCTCCTTATTACAATTTTCTATCTCTATCAGATTTTGTTTTATTTTTTTCAAGAATATGATTGGGTATATTCTTCCTATAGATTGTAGTGAGTTTATGAATCAGTCAAAATTATATATTTCTGATTTGGTGAGGATATAATATATGTGAGTGCCTCGTATATAGCATATAATTCTGCATTAAGAGTACTATAGTGAATTGGCAACTTGACATATGCATATTTTTGACACATATTAGAGGATATAACTGATGCGTTAATATTCCACTGTATTAATTTATTGAACTCTATTTTATTAAATAAATTTATTTAATGATTGGTTTGTGAGCAGTCACTGTCTGTATCGGATACTATGTAGGTCGTGTGGGATTTGCATCTGTAAGTGTTTTAGAAGAATTTTTCTTAATTTGGTATTTCGTGTCTTTGTAGATCTGTCTTGAGTATAGGGATATATTTTGCTTAACATATCGATGAGAGCTGTAAAGTTTTTTGTTTAATTTTCAACGGTAGTAAGTGGATCGGGTGAATTCTTTATGTTGTCGAATAGGTCTTTTATCTGAACATAGTGTTGTGAATTTATTAAAAGGTTCAATATTTATAACACTTACGGATTTAATTTATTTCTTTATTTATTTTAACTTATCTTACAATAATTTATTATATCCGTACGTAACAAATTCGCGTGCGCGGGTCTTGAGAATTGACTGTCTCTCCATATAAAAATGTTGTATTTATATACGAAATCCTGATATACTAGAACAGCATCGAAAGATCGAGAAGCTTGGCCGGCTCATTCACCATAATTTTGGTTCTAGACTTCCACCGAAATTTCTACAATAAAACAGAATAATTAGTCATAAAAGTTAGGCCAGTATATTTATCGTAACATTGCCCCCCTCTTAAAAGATGGTTCCTCCTGGAACCTTGTCGGGACTGGAACCGGAACTGTATGCTGGTATCGGCAACTGGACCCTCTTTTACAACTTCCAGTTGTATAAAAATGACAAGGGACGGTTTTCTCTCCGCACCAGTAACTATGCGGATTGCAACAGACTAACACCTGGACTTCGGTGTCTTTAAAGATCTCCTCCACCATATTTCGGATAACCCTCCAATCTAATTGGCGGCACTCCAACTTTGGCATGGCTAACTTTTGCACGTCGGACTCTAGTACGTGCCCTCTCAATTGAAGTAAGGCTTCCCATACATCTCGGTAGGTAGGTTGGTCACGGGCAGTGTCTTTTGTTACCAGGTAGAAAAGGTAACGTGATGCATCTTGGAGTTTCAAGGTTTTACCGGACGCTGGCACTTGGCATTGAAGTTCTGCAATTCGACCAAACTTCCTTCGAAAGACGGATGCCAACCCTGGTGCGTCTTTGATACTGGCCGGGATGGTAAGGGCCAGCGAGTAGTCATCGGGGAGCGCGAGTAGATCTTGCTTTTCTTCAGTGGTAACACCATGTCTCGCTTTACCGGTACCTCCATAGGCACCCATGAATTCCTCAAACGTGAGGTCAGACACATCTTGGACTTGGTTTACTTCCACTTCTTCATCTACGTCGTGGTCACCTTCGAAAGATGCCAACCGGTTATGGTGTACTATCATCGGCTTTCCCCTCGGAATCTTGCTTATTCGGTAGATGACATCGTTGATCTTCTCCATGATGAGGTATGGACCTTCCCAAAACTGCTGCAATTTGGGAGAACAACCTTTTCGCTTCTTGGGATTATACAGCCATACTTTGTCGTTCTTCTTAAAGCAACCCTTTTCGGCTTGTGTATCGTACCGTTTCTTCATTCGGTCGCTAGCGATCTGAAGGTGGGAACGGACCAACTCATGTACATCGTCCATTCTTCTTCGTAATTCGATCACATAATCTTCACCTGCTACATCTTCTCCAGGTCGACACCCAAACTCTAGATCACAAGGTAGTCGCATTTCGCGTCCGAATAGGACTTTCGCTGGTGTCTGGCCTGTTGATTCGTTAACAGCAGATCTGTAGGCCATTGTGAAGAACGGAAGGTATTGGTCCCAGTCTCGCTGATGATCGGACACCATCTTTGTCAAATATTTGCCAACTGTCCTATTCATCCGTTCTACCATACCATCAGATTGCGGATGATATGCTGTAGTTCTTGTTTTCTTCATGCCTAGTCTATCACATATTCCTTGGAATAGATCGCTTTCGAAGTTCCTGCCTTGGTCACTATGGATCTCCAAAGGCACTCCAAATCGGCTGATATATTCTTGGATCAACTTATCTGCAACGGTGGCGGCCTTCTGGTCTGGAAGTGCATAAATCTCGACCCACTTAGTGAAGTAATCCATTACTACCAACATGTACTTGCCCCCATTTTCACTTTCTGGAAATGGCCCTGCAATGTCCAAAGCTATTCTTTCAAACGGGCTTCCAACATTATATTGTCTCATAGGAGCTCTCCTTTTCCGGTGAGGCCCGTTACTCGTAGCACAAATAGTACATTTCTTACACCAGTCTTTTACGTCGTCGGAACTGTTCATCCAATAAAACCGTTCCCGAATTCGCTGAAGGGTTTTCCTTACACCAAAATGCCCTCCCGATGGACTGTCGTGTAACTGACGAAGTACTTCGGCTATTCTGCTCTTTGGGATCACCAACTGTCTTCTTTTCTCTGCACCGTCATCATTTTCCAGGACTCGTTTGAGCAAGCCATCTTCGATGATAAATGAGTCCCACTGGGCCCAATACGTCTTAACTACTGAGCATAGGTTTGATATTTCCTGCCAAGGTGGTCGACGGTTTTCCTCTTTCCATTTTCGGATTTTCTGTATAACTGGATCTCTCTCTTGTTCTTCCCTTATCTTAGTAGGCGTCCAGTCGTCGTTGACAATCGTCGTTCTTAGCACCGCTGCTTCCTTGGATTCCGTTTTGTTGCAGTGGGGACACTCTGCTGGGCATGGCCTTCTGGAAAGAGAATCAGCGTTTCTGTGGCTAACTCCGGCTCGGTGCTCAATCTTAAAATCGTATTCTTGGAGTCGTTCGATCCACCTGGCTATCTGACCCTCTGGATTCTTAAACTGCATCAACCACTTAAGGGCGGCATGGTCGGTTCGGATTAGAAACTTTCTGCCATAGAGGTATTGATAGAAGTGCTCTACTGATTTAACTACTGCTAGAAGTTCTCTCCTCGTGACGCAATAATTCCGCTCAGGTTTTGAAAGAACTTTACTAAAATATCCGAGGACTCGTTCCTGTCCTCCTTGAATCTGAGACAGCACTCCTCCAATTCCCACATTACTTGCATCTGTATCTAAGATGAACTCTCCTTCTGGCAGTGGATACCCTAAAATTGGTGCTGTTATTAAATGCTTTTTCAAGGTCTCAAAGGCATTTTGGCAGTCTGTATCCCAGCGGTAATCTCTTGCTTCCTCCGTAAGTCGCGTTAATGGCTTAGCGATATCTGCAAACTTCTTAATAAACCTCCGGTAGTAAGTACATAGTCCAAGAAAACTTCTCACTTGATGTTTGTCAGTTGGTTTTGGCCATTCCTTAATGGAATCGATTTTTCCTTTATCCACGGCCACTCCTTCTTTACTGACTATATGACCCAGATAATTGACTTTACCTTGAAATAGCTGGCACTTCTTGGGGTTTAGCATCAATTGGGCAGCTTTAAGTCGATTAAAAACGTTTTCTAAATTCCTCAAATGATCTTCGAATGTCTCCCCCAAGACGATTATGTCATCTAAATAAACCAGGCATGTTTTCCAAGATAACCCTCTCAACACATTTTCCATAAGCCTCTCAAATGTCGCAGGAGCATTACAAAGTCCAAATGGCATAACGTTGAATTGCCACAATCCAGATCCTGTGGTGAAGGCTGTCTTTTCTTTATCGACTGGGTCCATTTCTACCTGCCAGTATCCAGACTTCAAATCTAAAGTAGAAAACAATTTACTTCCAGCCAATGTGTCCAATGTGTCATCGATCCGAGGCAGAGGATAACTATCTTTCTTGGTAACGTTGTTCAGCAAACGGTAATCCACACAGAACCTCGTCGTTCCGTCTTTCTTCTTAACCAGGACCACCGGAGAGACCCATGGACTCGTAGAAGGTTCTATCACCCCGTCTTTCTTCATTTCCTGAACAATCGTTTCAGCTTCCTCTCTCTTCGCCTGTGGTAATCGTCGAGCTGTTTGACGAATTGGCTTAGCATTACCAGTATCAATTTTATGCTTAACAACGGTAGTTCTTCCCGTCTTTCCTCCTTTCGGTACGAAAATATCACGATACTGCCGCAGAAATTCCCTTAATTTTCTTTTCTCCATCTGATTTAGAGACTGTCCTGCAACTGCAACCATTTGGTCGAATTTGTCGTTGGAATTATCAGATGTTGTCGCCTGACGGATTATGGATGTCACAGGTACACAAGTTCCTACTTTTGTCTCTTTCTTTATGGTCACTGGGTAGTCGTTGACATTGATAAGTCTCACAGGAATTTCTTTAGCCGAAGTCACCAATTCCTTTCCAATTATGATTCCACGACCAACCTCATCGTCGTGGTTCCAAGGCTCCATCATAACAGGTCTCCCTTCGTCTACAATTCCCTGTAGTCGCGCTACTATGATCGTTTCGCTTCTCGCAGGCACGACTGTATCTTCTGTAATGGCTGCTTGCACAGTGTTGTCATTATGTGGATGGAGAAATACTTCCTCGTTGCCAACTTTGATTACCTTATTCTTAAAATCCAATTGGAATCCATGCATATTCATTACGTCCATTCCTAATATAACATCCTCTTCGATGTCAGCAACTATAACAGTATGGACAAACTTTTCTGCTCCAATCCCCAATTGTACCTGGATTTCTCCATGAATGTTGGCATTTTCACCTGTAGCGGTCCGAAGTCGCAACCTCGTTGGTAACAGTTTCTTTCGGCTGTTTATAACTGTCGGGCGTATAATGGTTCTGGTCGCTCCGGTATCCACCAACAACGTATGCTTTTTACCATTTATGTCTCCATCTACATATACACTATCTTCACGACATTTCAAAGAAGCTATTAGTATAAGAGGGTCTTTGGAAGAGTTCCGGGTCGAAGCTGCCCCCCTAAGGTTGACTCGTTCTGGTTTTCCTGATGGTGAGTTTCTTGATTTTATGGTCTTCTTTTTCTTGCATGTCATGCTTTTCATCAAATTAAAGAGCTGGTCAAGTTTATCTTCATCCCCTTCCTCTTTTACAGTCCTAACTTTACTGTAACCGCCAGAGGCCTGCGTAGCTGACTCGTATTCGAGGGCGGCGGATAAAACATCAACCAGCGTCTTGTGACGAGCTAATCGTAGTGTTCTCTGCATTTCATGATCACGAAGACCATCAATAAACGTTTGAACGGCCAATTTTTCCATCATGTCTTCGGGAGCTGTTGGATAAGCATATCGTACTAATCTGGCAATATCTACCTCATATTCTTGAAGAGCCTCATCTTTCTTCTGTCTACGATTTTTAAGCTGCGACTGATATACATGTTCCAAATGTTCGTGGCCATATCGCATATTTAACCTCTTCTTCAGTTGTTCGAAATCATCGGTCTCCTCTACGGCTATGGTCTGAAGCACATCTAAGGCATCTCCTCGAAGAGCGATAGTCAGGTTTACAGCCTTTTCTTTTTCAGACCATCCATTTGCTCTTGCGGCTGATTCGAACTGTTTCATGTAGTTGTTCCATGATGATTTTCCGTCGAAAGTTGGGACTTTAACATGAATAGAACCTCCACTTCCTTCAAATTTCGGCCGTGTCTCCAACTTAAATTTCGTCTCGTCTTCTTTTATCTCCACTGTAATCGGATTGTTACCTCTCTCTGCTGTCCCTGTTTCTTCCATCTTCCTTTCCATCTCTTTAATCTTTTCTTCGAAGGCTAACATATCGGCAGCAACTTGGTTTTTTAACGAAGATATTCTATCGTCCAGGGCAGACATCTCAGAAGTGACTTTGCTTTCTAAAGAAGCGATGTCGCCGGAAACTTTCGAAATATCGCCAGAGACTTTGTTCTCTAATTTCGAAATCGACGAGATGACAGCATCATGTTTGTCTTCAAATATATAAGTCTCTGGATCTAGTCCTTCTTCTAGCAAAGCGTTCTTTAGTCGTTGGACTAACTCAGCCTTTTTTCCGGTAGAAGCTAATTCTCTGTCTTCTAGATGTCTTCTTAAAGTAGTCACTGTCAGCTCATAAATCGTCGTCATTTTCACAATTTATTTTATATTCACTTGTAATTTATTTTCGCAATTTATCTTAAGTATTCCACTGTTCTGACACCATTTGTTGTGAATTTATTAAAAGGTTCAATATTTATAACACTTACGGATTTAATTTATTTCTTTATTTATTTTAACTTATCTTACAATAATTTATTATATCCGTACGTAACAAATTCGCGTGCGCGGGTCTTGAGAATTGACTGTCTCTCCATATAAAAATGTTGTATTTATATACGAAATCCTGATATACTAGAACAGCATCGAAAGATCGAGAAGCTTGGCCGGCTCATTCACCATAATTTTGGTTCTAGACTTCCACCGAAATTTCTACAATAAAACAGAATAATTAGTCATAAAAGTTAGGCCAGTATATTTATCGTAACAATAGCTTAAAATAAATGGTGGTGGCTGCTGGTTTATGAATGCTTCTAGAGATTTACCTTTATTTTGTTGTTTCTTAGGATTAAATGGTATTTCTGCTGGACTGGTAAACTTCGGTTTATTAGTGGTATCATTGGAAGGCGGAGAAGGACTTAAGGTATCGTCAATAGTTCTTTTTGATCTGTTCTGTGGAGATTCAATTTTCATATGTAAGGTAGTTGTTTCGTTCGCAGTTTGTTTTATATTTAGTTGATTTTCTGCAGTTCGGGTGTCTGTTTAACTTGAAGTAGATGTCGGTGTGATGGTTGATATTTCTGAAGGGCTACATGTTGAGATTTCTTCTGCTGTGGTTGGAGAAGTAGGATTTGGATTTGGATTGATAGGGTTTTTGCAGTTAGTTGCCATATGCCCATTTTGTTTACAGTTGTAACACGTTAGGTTGCCGCTTGATAAAAAGATTCTATATGAAGTATTATCGTAATTATTTTAAAACGATTCTGGAATTGAGAGATCTGTTGGGCTGATAAAGATTTGTCTCCTAAAGCTGATTATATGATTAAATTCGGGTAACGGTGCACCAATTTTTAAAAAGGACATTGTAGATAGAATAACAAGCCCCATGGATTCAAGTTCTTTAATTAATACATCATGAGGAATGGATGGGCAAACATTAGAGAGAATGATTCTTTCGGAGGGAGTTATATACCGTCGAGCTTGTATAATCTGGTTATTAACTTCAATGTTGCCTTTATTTTCATTCATGAATTTTTCTACGATATTATCAGATGATAAATATAAACATATTCTACTGTTTGATAATCTAGAGCAGAATAGTATATTTTTTGGATGGATGATTTCTCCCAGGGGAAGGAGGTAATCTTGTATTTTCGCATCTTTAATGGAATTAAAAATGATAGGTTGCCGTTTTGACGGAAATTTTTGTTGTGTTTGTGCGGTAGAGTAACTTCTTTGATTCTTTGATTTGCGACATATTCGTTGATGTTTAAACATTCCTAAAGACGGACCTGTCAGCCGCCAGAAAAAAACCGGCCGGAGATACAGGTCAATGGTAATTAAATGTTTTTGTTTATCGTCAAGCAAATGAAAATTTTCAATGATGTTAAATACGTACTAATTATATATTTTCGGTGAAATTTACAGTAAAACTGTACTTACAGACTAGCAGAAGTGAGTTCAGTTGACCAGTAATAACTTCACAAAGCGTAGTTAAATTTTCCGTCCTTTTTTTATTTATATAAGTTTCTTTAAAAAGTTAAGCGATAGTATGATGGAAAGTGGAATGCGATTTTATCGCACATATGAATGATGCGTATGTTAATGATAAGTACATTCTTCTAAAATTTAAAGGTGGCTCCGCGGTTAAACATTGTAGACTTTTAATGGGGCTAGTAGAAAATGCTCTTGTAGCTATTCTTAATGCTGTATTTTGTATGACTTTGAGTTGCGCAAGAAGAGTGTTCTTTGCAGATGAGTATACAACTGATCCATAATCGAGTTTTAATCGTACTAGTGATTTGTAAATATAAATCAAACTTTTAAAACCTGAGCCCCAATTACGATTGCACAGTGTTTGTATTAAATTAAGACCAGAATGACAAGATTGCTTAATTTGCATAATATGGTATTTCCAAGATAGTTTATTATCAAAGATCATTCCTAAAAATTTTAAGTGTCCCATATAAGTTAAATTGTTCCCATATAACTGAAGATCTGGATTAGTAGAGTGCCGTTTTTTTGAAAATAAAATACATTTAGTTTTGATTGTAGAAAATTGCAATCCCACAGCTTTTCACCACTTTTCAAGGCGATTAATTGCACATTGTAAGTTTTTCTGTATAGAAAAATATCTTTTTCTCTTGAATATATAACCAAATCATCAGCGTATAATTTCGCCTTAACAAGTTTTGGAAAGTTTCCTTTTTTTTTATTTTTCGATTTTGTTTATCGCTACTAAGAATAGTGTTGAACTAATAATGGATCCTTGAGGTGTTCAATTTGTTTGATCTTTAGTGCTGGATATTGTACCATTTATCTTAACTTTACATTGTCTCTTGTTAAGAAAATTATGAATAAAATATAGCATGTTACCTTTGACACCCCAATGACTAAGTGTTCTAAGAATATCCTATCTCCAAGCTATGTCAAACGCTTTTGTTATATCGAAAAAGACAGCAAGACATTCCTGTCCAATTGCAAATGATTAATGTATTTCGGGCTCCAGGTCTATTAAATTATCTATGGTGGATCTGTTCCTGCGAAAGCCGCTTTGTTCATTGATTATTAATTTATTATTTTATAAAAACCATCCTAGTCTATAATTCACCATTTTTTCTAAGATTTTGCACCTTGTATTGGTAAGGGAAAGTAGCCTATATAAATTAGGATCAGTTCGTAATTCATTTGGTTTAAGTAATGGAATTATTATCGCCTGCGTCCATTTTGTGGGAAACTCATTATTTGTATAAATTCTGTTGTATAGGTTAAGAAGAAATATTTTTCATTTTCTGATAGATTTTAAGGTATAAGGTAAATGTTATATTAAGAGGATTATCTTCAATGCAATCAAAATCTATTAATTGATTTTCCGAAATCATCTTAGTATTGATCAAATCTTTAGAAAAGTTGTTATTGCTTGAGTTCAGTTCAAATTGTTTTACTACTAGTTCTGCTGTGTTGTTATTAGATGTTACTTTCTGTTTATTTTTGCATAGGAATGCAATCCTTTCATGTGTATTGCTCCAGATATTTTTCTAACATTTTCCCATACGGTGCTTATAGGCATATGGGTATTAATAGAAGACATAAACTCTTGCCAAGATTGGGTTCTGTTCTTTTTAGTTATATATCTAGCTTGAGCCCCTAATTTCTTATATTTTATGGTATTTTCAGATGTCTTGTGACGTTTTAATTTGTTAAAGGATTTTTTATATTTTTTTATTATGTCCGTACACTCAGCGTTCCACCATGGCAATGAATTTCTTTTATGTAGAGTTTGTGTTTTACCTATATGTCTTTCACCAGCAAGATGGATTAGTGATATAAACGAATTTAGAAGTTCATCTATGTGATGATTTCCGGTGACTTTTTTAAGGTATGGCAGTTCTGTTGGATACACTTTTTGAACAAATACCAATCGGCTTTCTTTAGATTTCATTTTTTAATTGGGGTTGTATTAATATCTTCATAATTATTATTAAAAGAGATTTTGATAGGATAATGATCACTTCCATATAAAAATTGGATTACATCCCATGAAAACTTTGGTGAGAGTACATGATCACATATTGACAAGTCGATAGCTGATGAGGTACCTGTATGAGTATTATATCGTTTTGATTGTCCATCATTTAGCAGGTTTAGGTTTTTTAAAGTTTTTAAATGTTTTCTAAAATTTTTCCTTTCGAATTTATTTCGAGAGATCCCCATATTGGATTGGATTGGATTGTGACTATTAAAATCTCCAACAATTATTCTGGGAGTAGGTATTTGATTTAAGACATATTATCTTAAATTAAATATCTGCTTCTGTGATTGGTATTTCAGATGAAATATATATATTACAGATATTGATTTTTTGTGGAAAGGACACTGATACTGTGACTATTGATTAATAATGCTTCCGATTCTTATTTTTGGTTAACATATGTAACAACTCCTCCACTAGCAATATTTGCGTCGTTTCGGTTTTTATGGGAACAAAAATAATTTCTCATATCATAACTATGCTGTCCTTTAAAGTTTGTTTTTTGTAAACAAATAATTGATGGCTAGATTATTGAACATCAGTGAACTGAATATCCTTTTCAACAAAATAATTTTTTTTATTATAAAAAGATGTCGCATCCACCAAAAAGTTATTAGCGACGGAACAAAATATAAATAACTAAGTTAAACACCTACAGATTATACAAAATGTTTATGGATTGAGATAATTGACTATATTGTCACAGGAACAATTTTGACTTAGAGCCTGTGGTAGAGCGTTTGGGATCTTGTAGCGCTGTCTTTCTTGGTCATATTTACTACAAATTGTTAAAAAATGTTCGACTGTTAATCGGACGTTACACTGATCACATATAGGTGGATTTGTCATTGTGAAAAGGTAGGAGTGCGTTAATCTGGTATGTCCTAGACGTAAACGCGTAACCGCAATTTGTTCTCGTCTATTGCGCGACGATGGAAACCACTGAGACACATTATTTTTTATTTTATTTCGATTGGAATTAGTTTGAGACCACTCATTTCGCTACAAACACAACACTTTATTTTTAAAATAAGCTTTTAAGTCACTGGAATTACACTTGTCTATCGGCTCCGACAAATCACTTAAAATTGCCTCTCGTGCAGTCCTGTTAGCTTCTTCATTTCCTGTTATTCCGACGTGTGGGGGAACCCATAAAAATTGGACGCTTCTTCCATGTTCATAAGCTTGGGAAAGCTGGTATTTTAACAACTTTTCAAAAGAACGTTTCGGAAAAATGTGTTTCAATGAGTTTAAAGAGCTAATAGAATCTGTTATGATCAGGGCTTTTGTGAGTGTAAGCTCGTTAAGAAGTTTTACAGTACGGTATATGGCGTAGAGTTCAGCTGAATATATGCTACATGCTGGGGGCAAACGTAAAAGAAGACTGTTTTCTAAAGAAACGATTGATGCCTCCACTCCGTCTTCGGATTTAGATGCAGCTGTGTAGATTTTATGGTAGTCGGAGTACTTATTTATGAGGGCCTCAAACTTGGACCGAATCAGAGAATGGTGTGTATTAGATTTATCTAAATACTCTAGAGATGCATCACAAGTTAGTATATCGATCAGACAAGGCTCGGGGTATTTAATATCCGAGGAGAAAACCTCCGGAAAATTATTGTTTAGGTTTTACACCACCGTTTGCACGACTTGCATTTGTATGGTCTTTGCGGAAACAAGTGAAATTGTTTGAATTGTACAACTGATTGGTCTTTAAGTTTGTCTCCTGTAGACAAATAATATCAGGAGAATATTCAGATAAAAGAAGTTGTAGCATGGGGGGACGATGGAAAAATTTATCAATGTTCCATTGAAGTATCGCGTTGAATGTTGTTAACAGATTCGGAGCTGGATGATACTGAACGATTGTCTACAGAAGAGTCACTATCTAAGTCAGAAATCTCTTTCCCTAAACGGTTGTGTAGTTTCTTTTGAAGTTTTGTAAACTTGCTTTTTGTAGATCTATCATTTGCATATTGATAGCTGCTTTGTAAAAGATGGAGTAAACCAGCCATATCAGTTGTTAATTCTTAAACGACGCTAATAGTGTCGGGAGAGCCTTGGACATTATCAATCAGTAAGGACTATTGGTGGTTTTTTGAAACGAATGGTGGGGTATGATTATCAATGAAATTTTCTAGAGTTTCCCGTGTAGATAAGACTTTAGCTGAGCGCGGTTTTTTTGGTTTAGAGGGTTTGGGTTTTGTAAACAGATTTTCTGATGAAATTGCTAAGTATAAAGGAGGATGCTGTGGCTTTATTACATTTGGAAATACTGGAGCAAACTTATTGGTAGTGCCAGAAGTCGAGCTTAATGTTTTATTTGTAGGATTGGTTAAAATGGTTGTTTCAGAAAATTGTGGTGATGTATCATTTTTATTAGAATTTTCTGCAGTTGTATCTAATGGAAAAGGAGCTGATAGATTGGAGGATATTGCTTCCGAAGTTTGTGAAAACGGTATTGCCGCTGAATGAGGTTGATAGAAAGTGTTGCTATGAGTAGGAGTATTAGTAATTTCCTTGTCATGGAGATTTGTAGGTGTAGGTGACATGACTGCTGGGTGTTTGGTACCTTGTGTAGTATACTTGTTGAAGCTGTTTGATTTGGTACTTCATTGTTTGACTCAATATGAGTTGATTCCGTTACTGAACTGTTATTGCATTGGGATGATATGTGTCCTGTATTTTAGCAAATAAAGCAGGTGAGTGTACCTTTTGACAAAAATATGCGGTAAGGTGTTTGGTCGAAATTTATTAAAATAGGATCTGGAATTGGTGATGTTATAATAGGGCTTATATAAACTTGCCTCCAAAAACTCAATATGTGATTATATTCGAGAAGAGTCGAGTTAATTTTCAGAAATTTTATTGGGAAAATAAGCTTTAATATATTCTATTATTCTGATATTCTGTAATTCTTTAACTAATACTTGATGAGGAATTGACGGGCAGACTCCAGGAAAGACTAGTCTTTCTACTAGAGAGACAAATCTTCGTGCTGTTACAACTTCGCCGAGTACTTCTATAGAGCCATGTTGTGTCATGAAGTTATCTACTACGGTTTTGTTTGCCAAATACATGCAGATTCTATTATGAGATAATCTAGATGACAAATTGATGATTGTTCCTTTTCTTCTCTCTTGTTTTGCTATGTATCTAATTTCTTTTTGTATCTTTGCTTCCGTGGACGTTAGCGCTGCATTTATACATATTTCTATACCGTCTCTTGTATATCTGAGTTAACCTTTTTCTTTCAGTATGTTCTACTTGTCTTTTCAGCTCTTTGTTTCTATTATTCATTTCTTGTATCCCATCTTAAACACACTTTTAATTTCAATTTTCAGTTTAAGCTCTTTTTCCATATTTTTTTGTATGTCTTCTCTTAGTCTCTTTTCATCTATAATCTAGGTATACCTCAATTCCTGTTGTGGTTAATTTAATGCGTATTTTTTCTTTATCTATCTTCTCTAATCTATTTTCCATGAGTATTATTGTTTTTTTGAGATCTTCGATTTCTTTCTCCCATTTTTTTCTTTGTTTTCTATTTCTCTTTTTAATCTTTCTGTTTCTACTTTGTTTTGCTTAAGTCTCTGCTTTATATCTTTGAGTTCGTTTTTCATATCCTTGATTTCAGCATTAATTTTTGTTTCGCTCTTTAGCATATCTTTTTTAATTTCTTGCCTCATCTGGCTCAGCAATTTCTTAACCTCTTCCATGTCAGAAGTCACTTGTCTGAAGCTTTGTTACTTTTATGTTGCTCTTCTTTGTCTTCTTTAATCGAATTGTCGTGTTCCGGTTTGTGTCTTTTTTTTCTCCGTGTTTATTTTGTTCGTTGTTTATTTATTTGTATTGTTGTTTGCTTTGTAGACTAAAAGTCCTATTCTAATAATTCCCTCTAATAAATTTGGTTTTATCAAAATAAAGCCCTAAAAATATATTTTTGTTTCACTTAAAACATTTCCAGAATATTATCCACAATTATTATCACTTAGTAAAGTTTCAGCGTTAAAAGTTTTGCCTAAGTCAACCCTTCAGAGGCTAGTTTTTCTCAGGAGACTTTTCTCCATTCTGCTTTATCAGTAACATATCGTCTTGTTCTCATCAAGTGCCATATTCTGTGGACTAGTACGCACTCTGATGTCCATCGCCCCGCCTCGAATTTTCCCATTGGCTATTGACCTGGAAATCCCTATTTATCGCTCGAATAGCACATATAAATATGGGCAATTTTCAGGTCAGCCAGGTGCCAGGTCAGTTCCTCACGGGCTCTCCGAGAGCTTGGTGCTCTTGGGGCGCTGCTTCCCGCAGTTTTTGCCATACTCTGTGGCTGAGAGTTTATTCTACTGAACCTGGTATTTTTATTTAGACTTAATATTTGTCATGCAAGAAATATCTTGTCTTTTTCAAGACAAGATATCAGAAGAAAACTTTTACCAGTCCATATCCAGTAAATGGACTTGGGTAGAGCAGAATTCGAATGTTATATTCGAAGCCCTCTACAGAACGTCCAAGGATTTCAGAAGGTGTATAGATCCTTACTTATTCCCCCGAGACGCAATTGTCTTGTCCAGCAACTTGTCTCGTTTCACTTAGTATTCTACCGGTTATATTTTTGTCCTTAAATATTTAGTCCCTATAATGCGATTATATTTATCAGAATACTTTTGATTTTAACATATATAATATAATTAATAGTACGTTTCCTCGTGTTTAATTTTTGAAAACCCTGTATACATAAATCCTTTATAATGGTAAAAGTTATATGTTATAATATAAGCAAAGATATAAATAAATCCCACTACTTCTAGTTCAAAATGTCAAAAATTCTTTTTGACTTAGCATAAATCATATATAAAATACTAATACAATATTATGTAGTATCCAGTTTAGAAACAATGCCGTCAATTCTTATCGGTACAAGTCAGTCCAGGTTTATTCAGGTACAAGTTTATTATGTAAGATAAACTTACAGCTTAATGGGGAGGGAACTTTTTGGCCAAACATATTTTGTACGGAATTTATAACTTATATAGGTAATACAAAAATAATGACCTGCGACCTATTCCCGTACAAAAATATTGGTGTAGTATTTATAAAGTCAGTTAAAACACCCAAAAAACTGGTTGCCGGCAAACAAAGAATATTATTATATTACGAGACATGGGCGCATCATTTATTTTTATTTTCAAGTATAGATTAGTGAGGAACAGAATAAGGATAATTTTAATGTACGTAAAATGGCCGTAAAGTACATAAGCGTATAAAAAAGTTGTAAACATGTCATATTTAGCAACAGAAATAATTTAATTTCATACATTATGTAGGATATAATAGGACATTAAAATACAATGAAATTATATCAAAACTAAAAAGTTTGTATGTTTGCCTCAATGATTCATTGTTTAAATATAAAGATAATATACCTTTCGATTCCTAAATACTAGTAAACCATAGAATAAATTCAATTTTGAGTTGTTAACAGAAGCACAATTTAGTCACCTGAATGATCTATAAAACTTTACACATTTTGTTGAGCGATTGAAAAAAATTCTTAAGAATATCACATACAGATCACGACATTGTTTTATTGACCATACAACACAACGGCAATCGCTGTGACATGTTAGACGTTTCCACCTCTATATTCATTTCACAGTAGGTACGAATTGTCGTAATTGTCACATTGACATTAAAAATTTCAAACGAAGTTCTGAAAGGATAAACAAATTATTAATAAAATGCCTATTACGTTGTATACCGTCCAAGAAAAAGTGCAACTTGTAACATGGTACTTTCAGGGTCATTTGATACTCGAAATAATTGATTTATTTATTGTTGCCTTCGAAGATAGACCCCCACCAAGTGTTACAACAGTTAAAAATACCATTAAACATTGTCAAACTTCGGGATGTGTAAACAGTTTTAAAAAGGGTCATGAAGGTAATGAAACACGTGTCTATGAGGAATATTGATATTTGTGCTTTTGTGGAAGCTAGTAAACCCTACAATAGTGTACAAATTGCTAGGGAAGTTAACGTAACTGCTCGAACTGTCCAGCGAGTTCTCAAAAGGAATGGGTATTACTGTTTTAAGATACAACCAACACAAGAACTGTTTCCGGAAGATAACATTAGGCCGATGGAGTTTTGTGAAATTATGTTAGATAAACAGAATGAAAATGTACACTTTTTAAAAAATATTTTATTTTCTGACGAATCTTTATGTTCATTACATAAAACATCCGTTGCAAGGTATTATTCTCGGAAAAATAAGCACCTCAGTGTTGCAGTGCGAACGCAGCATCCGCAAAATTTAAATGTTTGGACTGGGATGCTAGGCGACCATATTGTCGGTCCATTTTTTATCGATGGAAACCTAAACGGGCCCAAATATTTACAACTTTTACAAAATGAGATCATTCCGGCAGTTCGACGCCTTCCCGTTCATTTTCAGGAGGTTTATTTCCAACAGGATGGGTGTTCGTCTCACAACTCTAGAGCAACTATTGACTTCCTCAATTAAACGTTTCCTGATCGACTGATAAGTACACGTGGTACAATTAAATGGCCCGCTAGATACTATGACTTAGCGCCCAACGATTTCTTTTTTCTTTTTTTGGGTTTTTTTCAAAGAAAATATTTATAGGAATCAGTTTGAAAGGGCCACAAATCTAGTCAAATTTAGGGCAAAAATATTATTTCTCTGCAAGCATTACACCAGCCCTACTCCAACCTACTCCAAAATGTGAGGAGAAATCTGTATGACAGATTTTGTTACTGTTTAGCACAAGGAGGTGGAATAATTGAGCCCTTAATTCATTTATCTGCTTTTCTAATTTTTATTTTTTGTTAGGTACATTTTACGAAGTTTGTAGGTTCTTAATTAGGTAGTATTTTTTATGTTTATGTTTGGAAGAATTTTATTGTTTTTTTTTTTATTTAAACGTACAAACGATTCTTATTCTGTTTTTTTTTCTTATTTCTTGTCTTATTGTTATAAGCTTTGTCCATAAAATTAAAAATTTGTACAATTTTCAGAGAAAATAAAGTATATTACTGATTTACTTACTTATTTATTTGTATTGCTATTAAGGCTAAAAAATAACCAAAAAATTAGTTTCAAAGCATTATAATAAATATACTCTAGAGATGGGATTGCAATAAATCTTAATTCCTATGGTCAACAAAACAATGTCGTTATCTGTATAACTAAAACACGTTATTGTATAGTTGATAAAATTGTGTTCTGAAATCATTTAACGAACTGAGCCATACCCAGACCACAGTATATTGCTAAATAATCAGTAGGTTCACTCAGCGTTTGTTACACTGCTCAATATAATTTTTAATACACTGCTAGAAAATAGATAGGAAATCTGTGACTCGTGGCGACCTACAATTAGATTTGCGGAATAATGAAAACTTTCCTAAATTTACCGTTTACGAAGCTCTCGACAATTTATCAATAGTTTCCCAAATAATTATTATTACTGATGGTCCTTCAAAATGTATTATGTTGAATCCAGCAGATTGGATTAATCGAATATTTAATTTTTTATATTCATCACGCTGTATTCACTGGTGAGAAATCTCATAAAACGAAGAACTGATGTTGAAAGGGCTAATGAGGAGACTAATTTCTATAGAAGAAAAAATAATACATACGAATTATAAATTATATTTTGAGGATTTCAATATGTATATATATATATATATATATATATATATATATATATATATATATAGTAAACTCTTAAATATTGGGGAAATCTGCAAGAAATACTCTAATGTGTATCAATTGTTTCGCCGAACGTTTTCGCCAAAGAGAATTAATTTGGCTTCTTCAGGGCTGAAAGAGAATAAATTATAATTAGCTACCATATATTATCTATTAAAACATTATTGATCTTACCGTAACTTAGAATTGTAGAGTTAGAATATTAAAAAACTTTGCTAGTAACATAGTGGTGTTTTTTTGTTACTATGTGCAAAAAAAGTTTTTTTATAAGAATTGAAATGTATGGTAGCTTCGAACTTGACACGTAAAGGCTTACCCAAGGTTAATCGAAAAACCCAATGCAACTACATTTAAAAGGAGGTAATTCTTTGAAATGTCGGCAATAACTAAATTTTTGATTTTTAGATAGTTAAAAGTGAGGTTCTGTTTAAGCCAGAACGCAAGCGCTGACAACTTCATTATCGTTGGTATGAATCTTTATGTCGTTAAGGTTCATTGGTAAAAAACGAATGAATTTAAATCCCAGTAAAGGGAAATATTATTTTGATTTTCTTTATTTAATTATATTATATTGTTCATGTATTATTGAATCTTATTGAGACGTATCTAAGAAAAGCAAGGGAATGTTATATATTTTTTGTTAATGAAAATTAATTATAAAGGTATGTTAGTTGTTAATGGATATATCAGTCAAGTTAGTAATCTGTGATATAGTATTGTTCTTGGTATCTGATTTAAGTAACAGGTGGTATATATCGCTTAGATTCTTGATGTCACTCTTAACATTAATGGAGAAATCGTTAAGAAAAATATAAGACATTTCAATGAACTCTCTTTTAGATTTATTGTTCTCACGGTGGAGAATTGTGGTGTTGGTATAGTCCATGAGATGACCAGTGGAATGGACATGTTTGGCTAATGCACAACGGTCAGGGTGAAGTCGAGAATCACTTTTGTGTAGTGTAATACGTGATTTCAATAATTGAGATGTTTGACCGATGTAGGAATTGTTGCAAGAGAGACATGGAATGTTGTAGACAATATTACTAAGCCTAATTATAATTTATTCTCTTTCAGCCCTGAAGAAGCCAAATTAATTCTCTTTGGCGAAAACGTTCGGCGAAACAATTGATACACATTAGAGTATTTCTTGCAGATTTCCCCAATATTTAAGAGTTTACTATTTAACTAATCTGCAAAGATTAAATTTCTTTTCTATATATATATATATATATATATATATATATTGTTATGGATCAGTTTATCGATCAGAAATAGAATAAAGAGTTTTTTTTATTATTTTAATATACCGCGGGCATATAAGTTAAAATACAACCCTGTACTTATTTGTAATAGACCATAAGAGAAAACATTGTTCCGTGAAAGACTAAGTGAATAGTGAAAGGACAATGGAACCCGTATAATTATAGATTTAAGGAATAAACTTTGTAATTGTATTTTGCGGTGGACATTTTTCGAAAGTAAATAAGAATTAGATTTAGATATGAGATAACAAGAATTTGGAAACTTATTTCTGTTGAAAAAGGTAAAATTGTTAATGGTTTCTGAAAAGTAATTTGAGTGAAAGTAGTTTATTTGTTTTAAATATCATGTTGGAAATTTTCTAAATCGAAAGTAAGTGGGAAAGATGAATGCTTATGATTGGTTAAAAAGGAATGGTGGAAATGAGAGAGTTGAGAAGGTTGTCTGGAGAGATTGAAAAGATTATTATGTTACCGGCAGACCAGAAGAGAAGACGTGTTTTCGTGTAGTCAATCTGAGTGCCAGTGTTTTCGTTTGTTAGTGAAAAAGGTGGAAGCTGAGAGCAGATCAAAATCGAGAAGATTAATACCTCTTTTGAGTCTGCATAGTCCACGAGATATAATTGAGAAAGAAAGGAGAATTTGTGAGTAAAGAGTACCGGTCAAAAGAGGATTGGGCTTGTGTTTTTTCGGAGGAGTAGTTTGCTGGTATGCGGTTTGGATCGATGCTGAGAACGGGAAAGATTTTATGGTAGCCGGACATAATCAATCAAGGAAAGAACTGTGGTTTGATCGAGAGGAGACATCATTGGTGTAAAAAAATAAAGGTCAGTCAAATAATTTGAATGAAAGAAAAATCTAAGATATTCTAAAGATAAAATCAAATATAAGCATACGAACTAAGATTCCAAGTTTCAAAGAGTTATTTTTTTTGTGAACAAATTATATTTTAATATGGTCATTTTTTTTAGTAGATATTATTATAAAACAGATCAATATATAGTTTGTAATTAAAATTAAATTTAAAGTAAAATTAAAAAGGCACCCTGAGAAATTTTAATGGTAATTGATTTGTATGACTCTGCATAAATTAGTGAATTAATAAATAAATAATTGGATTAATTAAATTAGTGTTAATTAATAATAAAACATCATAAAGCAGATCACAACAACATGGCGCACAACGTGGGGCTTAAAAGTATCTCTAGTTGTGAATTTGAAGGATCAGAAACGGAAAACAGGTGATTGAGAGAATTTATTTGCCCGTCGGAAAGAATTTGATATATTTATTTAAAAATTTATAAAATATTATTTGAGTTATTTTATCTAGGTACAATTTTACATTTATTCTATTTTTGATTGATTTAATTTTTTGATGAATTTAAAATTTATGTGATAAATTGATAATATTTGGGGAGAAATATTTGTCGTGTTCTGCAACATAGAGAGTGTTGTAAAATTTCACATTTGGCGGGGACAAAAAAAAACGGTAACAAAAAGAAACAACATGTCGACCACAAAGAGTCAAAGCAAAATGCAAGAAAGAAACGAGGATAACAGATTAGAAGAAACAATTGTTGAAGAAGGATCGGATAATGAAGGAAATGCTACAATAATGGAGGAAAGAAAAGAAACAGGGATGTTAGAAAAATTATTAGTAATGATGCAAATACAGACACAAACAATGAATGAAACATCAAAGAAAATGGATAGAAATCAACAAGAAACAAAACAAACAATGAGCAATATAGAGCAGCGTCTGGAAAACTATGAACAGGAAATTAAAAGATGTGTTGAGGGGATAAAGAAAGAACTGATACAACAAATAGAAGAGATCAATGAAATTAAAAATGATATGAAAGAACAAGAAATGAGAATTAAAGATAATTTGGAGGAATTATAAAGCAAATTTGAAAATGTAATGAAAGAAGACAAGAAAGAAATAGAAAAACAAATTGAGGATATCAGAAAACCACGAGAGACGGGAGACAGGAGAGAAGTACTCATCCAAAGTCCGGGTGACATAAAAATACATTTTGGCGGGGACGTAAAAAAATTACACCCAGTAATTTTCATCAACAATTTAAAAAAGAAAGTACGACATATCGGTAATTTCGAAACAGCAAAGGAAACGATAAGGAAACATCTTAACCCATTAACCGCCAAGGTATGAAATATGTAAATTTTTTATAAAAATAATATAAGGGTTAGTTATTTATGGTATTTTAAAGACAAAACTGGATATAATTTTTTTTTAGGTTACAGGGTGTTCTAAAAAAATAATGTTGCGTTTTCGCATCAATGGCGGAATCTGTTAAGAAATTAATGAAATACACTTTTATGGATTATGAGATTTATTTCAAAATTAAAGATACAAAAGTAGTAAAACTAAATAAAATATTTGTAAAAAAACTATAAAACCTAATAGTACAATTTATGGAAGCTGTCAAAACATGTAGAGTGTAAATGTACATTGCATTTCTGACACACACATATATATATATATATATATATATATATATATATATATATATATATATATATATATATATATATATATATATAGTTTGGCTTTTACATTGTCTGCATCTTTTTCTTGACTTTTCAGGGTGGCGTATTACGATGTGGTTCACTTTGTCAGTTCTCATTTCTTTCGGTATTTCTGACTTTGTTGGCCTTCCTCGTCCTTTGTATTTAGGAGCTGATATACCCTCATCGTCGCTGCCTGATAATGAATTACTTTCTTCTGATTTTATTAGCGCCATAACAATATAAGAGCGAAACTCTAATTGCGATATTGTAGAGTCATTTGCCAATTTATAAATTTTCCATGCATTGACGATTGTACTCTCTATAGTATTTATAAAAAGAGGCCACCACCATTTCTTTCCTCTTACTCTTATACGATAATTGGCTATGCCGTTATCGTGTAAATCAACACCCCCCATATTTTTGTTGTATTCTTTTATTAGAAATGGCTGGTCTACACTTACTTCTTTTCGTTGTTTTCTATCATACCGTTTTACTTGCTGAATAGGATTTATTGGTATATTATTTGACATCATAATAACGATTGAATTATCATTTCATTTAACTACACAAATTTTGGATTTTAAATCATATCTAAAATCGAAAGCACCTCTGCCCCCTTTTTTTAAATCATTTGAGCTATCTAAAGGACACTTTTGGATTCTGTTTTTCCGCACAGTTCCTGTGGCGTATATATTATTTTCAGTAAGATATTGAAATAGTTTAAAAGACGAAAAAAAATTGTCAAAAAATATTCTGTGTTGAGAAGGAAATTCAAGAACTTTTATTAGATCTATAACAACATCTGCTCCCAGTCCCATATCACTTTTATGTTCTCGTGCTCCAGCGTATGGACTAAACTGAAACAAATATCCATCTTGAGAACAAAGGCACCAAATTTTAAAACCGAAGCGAACAGGCTTCCCTTTGATGAACATTTTAGCGGAGTGTCTACCAAAATAAGGAACCATTTCCTCATCGACTGATAAATTTTGTGAAAATACACCAAACTGCAGATTTCTTTTGTTTATTTTGTCAAATAATGGGCGCAATTTAGCAAACTTATCTTGCTTGTCAAGTTGAGCATTATCACATACATGTATATATTTTTTTATATTGCGAAACTTATTTCGACTCATGCAATTTTTAATTAATGGTACTCCCTTGTCCTCATCTCTGCTCCAATACATCTCCATTTGTGGCAACGTGTGATATCCTGACAAGATCAAAATAGCAATAAATTTCTTTAAATCAGATACTGTCATTGAAAAATCATGTCGATTGTTGTCCTTGGCATATTTTAAAGTGTATTTTAAAATCATGTCTAATAATTCCTCGTCAAAAAAATTATAAAATACTTCAACTGGTGATTTACCGTAAACCCTTTATACGTTGTTTTTGAATGTGCTCCTGCGATTCCGGAAAATTACTATATACGGGGTCCCTTTTGATCCAGTTTGGATTATATTGAACAGATTTTGCCCTCTTTGAAGTAGTCTGGCTTGTAGAAGGTTTATTATAATTATCTTCAAATTCATTTGTGTTGTCCTCAGCCATCAATTCGAATGTCCCAGCAGTGTCTTGAGGCTTATCATGGCCTATAAGTAATAAAAAAATAAAAGTTACATAACAGTATCTTATATAATTATACCGTATAATACCTTCCAATAAATCGTCATCTATTTCCTCTTCATCAGTAAGCTCATCGACATCTGGTGGTATTATAACAGCATCAATTTCGGTCTCATTTTGAATTTCTTCAATAGCAGCTTCCAATTCTTGAATAGTAAGAGGTCTATTCCGATCATAATTATCTTTCCACTTATTTTTGCCAGAACTCATTATATATGTTTTATCCGCAACAATACAGAGAAACACAATTATTGCTGTATATGCTTATACTAAAACGCTCTAGACAAGACTGAACTAGTCAAATACGGTTACACTCGATTTGTCACGTAGCGTAGGCGGTATTACCTAGAGACAGCACATTCCGCCGTTGATGCGAAAACGCAACAATAAGTTTGAATGCATGTAACTTTTTCTTGATAAAATTATTTAATTTTTTGTATGGTTATTGCTAAATCTGTAGTTTATGCTTTATAAAAATCATATAAACCATTATATTATAAGCAAAGTGAAAATTCTACAAGAAGATTATATAGTCATGACGAATCATGTAAAAAACTGCTGAAGAAATTAATTTATAATAGATAAACAATTACTTATATTTGTTCTATAAAATATATCTCAATATCATCAAGCCTTTAGAAATTAAAACATATAAAGAATTTTCTAAAAACAAAATATTTAGTTGTATAAAAAAAATTCCTTTTAAAATGTTGCGTTTTCGCATCAACGGCGCTTAATGGGTTAAAGATGAGGCAAGTTTATGGTTTAATAGCAAAGAAGAAGAATTGCAAAATTGGCAAACATTTGAACAAAACTTTCTGAATTATTTCTGGGGGAAAATACAACAGATAGAGATAAACAAGGAATTACAAAATGGGAGATACCAGGATAGTATAGGTATATCAGAAAAAACATATGCCCTACAACTATACAACAATGCAAGACACTTACATTACAACTATTCGTCCGAACAGCTAGTGGAACTAATAGCCAGACATTTTGAAGATACCTTAGAAGATCACATAACTCTACAAAACTGCAAAGATATTGACAGTTTATGTCAATTCTTACAAATACGAGAAGCAAAATTAAGAGAAAGAAAAATGAGGAGAACGCAAGAAAATTATAGACAACGAGAAAATCAAGACTATAGAGATAGAGGACAAAACTTTAGGAGAGTACACAAGAAGAGAATTTGTCCCGAGGAGGGAAAACGAAAGTAGAGACAACGGAAGAGTAAACTATGAACAAAGAAATCGGCAATGGAACGAAAACAGATATCGAGAGAACCAGAATAGAAACAACACTCGCACATATCAGGAAAACCGAAATAATAATAGAACGAATGAACCGGAAAATCGCGGAAACCGATACGGGTCCGAGAGACCAAGAGAAAATAGAAGAGCGGTCAACAACACACACATAGAGAAATATGAGGATGAGAGACAAAGCGACAGAAGTAGAAGCGAACAAGAACAGCAAGCGTCTTTTCACGAAGGCGCTCACTAAAGACAAAGAAACAAACAGGAATTTTTTGTCACCCGAAGGAATTTATTAAATTGGCAGAAAATAAGGACAAAATAAGTGGAACAAATCTGAAATTTGTAGATGGATTTATCAACGAGACACCGATTAAAATTATGATTGATACTGGATCGGAAATTACACTGATCAACAGAAAACTAATAGAGGAAGTTAATTTAACGAATTTGATTTACAAAATTCCCAAGGTAAATTTAGTGGGCGCAAATAAACGGACTTTGGCAACGATAAATGAAGGAATGCGAATAAAAGTACGATTGGATATGAAATTTTATGCACTACAATGTGTTGTGATGCCAAACATGTCGCATGATATGATCGTAGGAGTGGATGAATTGGCAGAAAAACATGTGGTGATAGATTTCAAAAATAACACGATGAAAATCACAGAGGAAAAAGAAGAAGAACAGGACAGTAAGGAAATGGAAAAGGAAAATGAGAAACGGAAAAATGATTTAGACAAAAAACAAACGGTGGAAATGAATTTGGCAATGAAGCAAGGACAGAGAAGAAAGAGGAGATTGGTAAAAGAAAGTGAAAAGTGGGTTTGCTCAAAAGAAAAGATGAGCCCAGAAGAAGAAAAAGAAGAAAGATTAACACAAGAAGACGAAAAAGGTACAATTGAAACAGTGGTATTTGAAGAAGTCTGCGAAATGGAGGAGGCAGAATACAAAATAAATGTGTGTTAAGAAATTGAGGAAACAGAAAGAAAATTGATATGTGGAGAAGAAAAGGAAAAGTAATTGCGTGTAATATTGAGAAAGTATGAAGATTTAATAAATGAAGAAAACAGAGTAGCCAAAAAGTATGAACATTCATTTGAGGTTAAAGACTTAGGAAATTTTCGATCGAAAACTTATCCGATCCCATATAAATACCGACAGGAGGTAAAAGGAGAAATTAACAAAATGTTAGAAAATCAAATCATAGAGAGATGTGACTCGCCGTACATCAACCAAATCGTGATTGTGAAAAAAAGCAGTGGAGAATTGAGGCTCTGTTTGGATGCCCGGAATATAAATCAACACACGGTATCTCAATATGAATCACCTCTCAACATTGAAGCTATTTTTGGGAAAATTACGGGAACACACATGTTTTCTAAAATTGATTTGAAACATAGTTTTTGGTTAATACCGTTAGCAGAAAGATGTAGAAATTACACCGCTTTCTCAATCGATGGTATTGTATACCGATTTAAAGTAGTACCTTTTGGATTACAAAGTGCGTGTGCAGCATTGGTAAGAGCTCTCCATACAATATTAAATAAATATGAAGATTTCATAGTGCACTACATCGACGACTTACTCATTTTTTCACCAAATACATCAAGTCATTTGGAACACATAAAGATTATTTTGGGAGAATTGGACAAGGCCGGATTAAAACTGAATATTGAAAAATGTCAATTTGTTCAAAAAGAAGTGATATATTTGAGATTTAAATTGGACACACAAACAGTTAGTTTAGCCGAGGACCGGGTAAAACTCATAGATGAATACCCAAGACCAACGAATTTAAAAACATTGAGAGGTTTTCTCGGGACGATCAACTATTTTAAAAAACTAATTCCTGTTTTAGGCCAGAAGGAAATTCCTCTGATCAAATTATTGAAGAAGGGTGTTAAATGGAATTGGAAAGAAGAACAAGAGAAAGCTTTTCAAATTTTAAAAGAGGAATTCTTGAAAGGAACGAAAATATATCATCCCATGTACAATTTGCTTTTCATACTACGAACTGATGCATCCATACAAAAATTTGTGGGAGTTTTGTCGCAAATACAAAACAATCAAGAAGTACGATTTGTTTTATTTCCCGGGTGACAAAAACACACGAAAGAAAATATAGTGTGACTGAACTAGAGTTTGCTAGCGTACTTTTCTGTGTAAATAAATTAAGATTTTATCTGTTGGGAGCAAAATTCACAATCGAAACTGATCATGCAGCCTTGGTACATATAATGAAAAATCGTCTGGTTAACAATCGTATACATAGAGGCATTTTGTTACTACAGGAGTATGACTTTGAGTTTTGATATATAAAAGGAAAAGACAACATTATAGCCGACGCTCTCACAAGGGATGAAGACTCGGGGAAAAAGGAAGTAATTGCTTTTCATGTAGGACTGAACATTTTGACACAACAGGAATGTATTTTCGTTAAACGAAATTAGAACAAATCAAGAAGACCTGGAAGAAAGAGAAAAAAGAAGAGCGGAGAGGGAAAACGGTATATTTTTTAAACGAATTGATGGAAAGGAACTATACGTGATAACACAGACATTGGCAGAAAGGATCATACAGAAATTACACGAGGACAATGGACATATCGGCAGCAGGAAGGTTTGGCTGGTTTTTCGCGAAAACTATATATGCCGAAAAGATTACCGGATTGCAAAAGAAGTTACCCAAAGATGTGAAACATGTCAAAAATATAAAAGCAGAAATTTCCGAAATGAAAATGTGGCTAAAAATATTGTATCCCACCAAAAATTAGACATTGTAGCAATAGATATGTTAAGTGATCTGATAATGACCACGCAGAGGAACAAACATATTTTGGTGATGGTAGATATTTTTTCGAAATATGTAAAGCTATACACATGCCGTACGACAAAGGGGGAAGAAATTATGAGAAAGATAGACAATTTTATAGCCACCGTAGGAACACCAAGGAAAATTCTTTTAGACAATGCTACGTATTTCCGGAGTGACCGATTCCAGAGACAGTTGCAAGACAGGGGAATAGGGACAAATTTTGTCAGTATCCGACATCCTAAAAGTAATCCGTCAGAACGTTCTATACAAGAGACTACAAAATTCCTCCGCATTGCTGCCATTGGACAACATCGACGATGGGATAGGAAAGTGGCAGAAATCGAAAACTACTTGAACAACACTCCAAGTACTGTGACAAAAGAGACGCCGGAATATGCCATGAAGGGTATTATGCCAGTACGGCCATGGGAAGAACCGGAGCAGAGAGAGTATCAAATAGTATTGGAAACTGTTCGAAGGAGGCTGTAATGAAAAATATCTCCAAAGGCAAATCCAGAATAGAAAACGAAGACCAGTGACTTTCCAAAAGGGAGAAAAGGTGCTTGTAAGGGCGTTACGAGTATCAAATCTCACGGGGGACGTGTGTGCAAAGCTAATGCCTATTTTCGAGGGTCCATACATCATACAAAATGAAAATGGAATAAACAGCTATGTTCTCAGACATGTAGAATCAGAAAAGATACGAGGAGTTTACAATATCCAGGATGTGTACAAATACCATGAATAAAAATAAGAGTATAAATTTTAAGATGGAGTAATAAAAATTTAGGATAGGATAAAATGACTACAAAAGAAAAATTTTGTGTTGAGAGAAAATAATATTTTTTTTGGTTACACTTAAAAAAAAAGAAAATTTGTATCTCAAAACAAGGCGGGGATTTGTTATGGATCAGTTTATCGATCAGAAATAGAATAAAGAGTTTTTTTTATTATTTTAATATACCGCGGGCATATAAGTTAAAATACAACCCTGTACTTAATTGTAATAGACCATAAGAGAAAACGTTGTTCCGTGAAAGACTGAGTGAATAGTGAAAGGACAATGGAACCCGTATAATTGTAGATTTAAGGAATAAACTTTGTAATTGTATTTTTCGGTGGACATTTTTCGAAAGTAAATAAGAATTAGATTTAGATATGAGATAACAAGAATTTGGAAACTTATTTCTGTTGAAAAAGGTAAAATTGTTAATGGTTTCTGAAAAGTAATTTGAGTGAAAGTAGTTTATTTGTTTTAAATATCATGTTGGAACTTTTCTAAATCGAAAATAAGTGGGAAAGATGAATGCTTATGATTGGTCAAAAAGGAATGGTGGAAATGAGAGAGTTGAGAAGGTTGTCTGGAGAGATTGAAAAGATTATTATGTTACCGGCAGACCAGAAGAGAAGACGTGTTTTCGTGTAGTCAATCTGAGTGCCAGTGTTTTCGTTTGTTAGTGAAAAAGGTGGAAGCTGAGAGCAGATCAAAATCGAGAAGATTAATACCTCTTTTGAGTCTGCATAGTCCACGAGATATAATTGAGAAAGAAAGGAAAATTTGTGAGTGAAGAGTACCGGTCAAAAGAGGATTGGGCTTGTGTTTTTTCGGAGGAATAGTTTGCTGGTATGCGGTTTGGATCGATGCTGAGAACGGGAAAGATTTGATGGTAGCCGGACATAATCAATCAAGGAAAGAACTGTGGTTTGATCGAGAGGAGACATCATTGGTGTAAAAAAATAAAGGTCAGTCAAATAATTTGAATGAAAGAAAAATCTAAGATATTCTAAAGATAAAATCAAATATAAGCATACAAACTAAGATTCCAAGTTTCAAAGAGTTATTTTTTTTGTGAATAAATTACATTTTTATATGGTTATTTTTTTAGTAGATATTATTATAAAACAGATCAATAGATAGTTTGTAATTAAAATTAAATTTAGAGTATAGGAGTTTGTTGGGAAAGATATTTGCCCACAAAAGTTATTTATTAATATTCATCGTATTGCTTATTGAAAATAAATAATAATTTGTGTGCGTATTTATGTTGTTTTAATGTTAGTTCCGTTTCCTGATTTCCTGTTTCCCACTAGAAGAGATATATAAAGTAAACTGATTAAAGTAAAATTAAAAAGGCACCCTGAGAAATTTTAATAGTAGGGAAAGTAGGGAAAGGGATAGTTGATTTGTATGACTCTGCATAAATTAGTGAATTAATTAATTAAATAATTGGATTAATTAAATTAGTGTTAATTAATAATAAAACATCATAAAGCAGATCACAACAATATATATATATATATATATATATATATATATATATATATATATATATATATATATATATATATATATATATATATATATATATATATATATATATATATATATAGATATGTATTTCCGCACTAATAATTTATTAATAACCAAATAATGAACTGAAAAAATGTCATATAGCCTAAGATCCCACTGTAGGATCACACTGTTTGTCCAGTAAGGTAACTACGCCACCTAGGAAAGAAATCTGAACATGTACCAAAATTAAATATAATTAAGTAAAAGCTGTAAAATGCTGTTAAGACAGGAAAAATACACATTTCGGCATTGGAGCGTGTGATGTGTTAAATGAAAGCGAAGGATATAAATAATATATTAGGATAGAAAAAACAAACAAGGCGACTACCAAAAGGACATTACACAGTATCTTCAATATTATTGACAGTATAGCGGCATACGAGATGTGATAGGGCACTATGGATACAAATAGATTTACGATAAGAGAAATTTTGATTTTTTGACTTAAAGAAGGCCTCAGGCTGAGTACAAAGTAAACAACTGATTGAATCCTAACATGCGACAGCATATAAAAGGGGAGGATTTAACAAATATATTCATATAGAAAAAATAAACAAGGCAACTACTAAAAGGGCACTACACAGTATCTTTATTATTAATGAATGTATAGGGACATACGAGATATGATAAGGTGTTAGGGATAAAAATAGATTTACCTTAAAACAAATTTTGCTTTATTGACGTAAAGAAGGACTCAAGCTGAGTACAAAATTAACAACTGATCGAATCCTAACATGCGACATAGCAAATGAAAGGAGAGGATATAACATGACAAGTCGGAAGTGCAAGTGATCACACTGGATTTCGTAAAGCCTGAAACACAAGGAAACGATCATCTCGTGCCGTGGTCGTTCTTCTTCGTCCAGAGCCAGATCGTCCGTTTAGCAAACTCGTCTTCTGAAAGCGTTGAAGCAGTCGTTGAACCGTAGAAAGGCTTACGCCAACAGTTCTTGCGACTTGCCATTGAGTGTGACCGCCTTCCAAAAACGCAACAATGCGTGCCGTTTCAACAATAGTCAAGGCATTTTTGGCAAAAAGTAAACAATAATAAACACTAATAATGGCACTAATAAAACACTAATGGTGGCAATAATAAACGTTTGTTTCTTGCCTTTGAACAGAAAGTCGAAGCACAAATGAGACATTTAAAACAAGCGGCAGTTACAGGTACCGTTCATTTTGGGAAGTGTATAGTTTTCCGCGAAATCGGCATTATTGGAATTCTTTGTTGCAAATCAAACTGCTAAGCCGACAACAATTATCAGAAACATGCATTAGTTTGTATTTGTGTTATTACTATTTACGATAAAGCTCGTTAAAAATGAAATAACAGCGATTTTCAAGGTGACCCGGATTTTATGATTGCGAGTGTATTATGTTAATAATATCTTAGAACCACATTTTTTAAGTGAATATTTAAAAATATAACATGGTTACACTTGTTTAACGTTATTTTGTCTAATATTTGTACACTTATCTTCATTTGCAGCTACTATACCCCAAAATAATGATTGCATTGAATATTTTAATGAAATAATGAATTACTGCTTTTACTATACCTTTAAGAGGCCCTATACCGTATACCTAACTGATCAAATTTGTATAAAAAAATTCTCATTATAGTTTTATGTTTCATAAATGGAACTACATAATGGTATTCGATAAATACAACTAAATAAGTTGTAAAATCCTAAATTCAACTATGCCAACGATTCTTTGAGTTTGGAGCATTATTAATAATACAAAAAAAAATAAATATATTTCTCATTATGTTTTTATACCAAAAATTTTACCTTGAATTTGGGTGTATCGTTGAATGAGTGCCACGACATGGGTAACTTCTGTTCCAGTAACATAATTCCATCATTTGGTTCGAAGATGAATTTAGTTTTTGGTACTCGTTGTCTACAAAAAATAAATATAAAAGTTAGACTGGAGAAACAGTAAATTATTTATTAGTTGTAAATTAACTTACATTAAAAATAAAACACAAATTATTTAATACATATTTTCTTTCACTTTATCGCCTATAAATTGCTTGTTTTTTATTTAAATGTATAATACTGATTTCTTACAATAAAACCAAAACACACTCTCATGTTTTAGTTATCCATATATCGATTCAAGGATATTACAGACTTACTACTTTCTTTCTCTTAACCGGTTTTACTTATCTCTGTCGTTCCATTTTTCATCTCACATAATTCTTTTCGTTGACGCTTTATAATTATTTCTCCAGAATGTTTTAGATAGACTTAGTTTCTACAACCACGTTTGTGTCTTATTTCGTGTTTTTTTGTTGTTAATTCTGGTTAAACGACAGCATCTTTCAAGGAATTTCATTTAAGGCAACTCTCGGACTGTCATAATATAAATTAATGTTCTTGATAATCAAATTTTCTATGCAATATACAGGGTGGTCCTTAAGTAATTGTACAAACGAAAACCGTAAATTATACACTTTAAAATATTACGATATAAACCAAATTCCTTTAATAAAATGTTGATATTAATAAAGATACAGGGTGTTAAAGTGCAAATTTAAAATTCTATTTTTCGCTATAACTTTCGTGTTTGTCAATATTTATGCATAAAAATTTACAACTGGATACTTTTGAATATGAGAAATTTTAATTTGATGCACACTTTGATGTAGCTCATAGAGGGCACCACATATGCCACATATGTGGCATAAATTTGCACTTAACTTTTTTGCTCTTTAAGTTACGTGTATTTGTGACAAACAATATTAAAGATACATTATTTTTACAAAAAAAAGGTATACTTCTTAATAACTTCAAAACTTAACAGTTTTCGTAATAATCGCATTTTACAAATTAGCTGCATAATTCTGATTTAAGGCAATTACTCCAGGTATCGAAGGAAAAATAGACAAAATCATTAATAAATCTAAATTTTGGTATAGAGTACTTTTAACCAAAGTTAATAGTTAACGAAATATTAAATAAAATAAATATATCAGCAGTATAATTAATAATAGGATTTGACAAAAACAGAATAATAGGATTTTACATAAAACATTTTACGTTTTATGTTAAATTAAAGTCATAATCAAAACATTTTGTTTACAAACCAAATTAAGAAATAGTTAAACTAAATAACATAACTTTTTGTCAAAGAAAGTGTTCGATATGTCCACCATTCTCTTTAATTCATTTGTCAATATATTACATAAAAGATCGTCTCATATTAAATATCATCATTGGTTCTAAAGAAACTGCTGCAGTATTTATTTCTTCCCATAGTTGGTTGCGAATGTTTATGGGATTCCTATAGACACGTTGTTTTAATACGCCCGATACAAGAAAATCAAGCGGATTAAATTCTGGGCTACGTGGTGGCTATAATGTATAATGGATGAATATATTCTTTTGGATACATATCCAAACCTTATGGTATATTATTGAACTACATCTTATTTGTCGCAGAGGTTAAATAATGTATTAAACTGTGATGTATCTGATTCATTGGTTACTTATATAAACACGGAATAACCTATCGATGACAATACTTATTTATATGATTACGTTACAGCTTACGAGTGACTATAATTACATCTTGAACAAATGGTCTATTATGATTAACTAACGAACTAATATTATGCTGAACTAAATTACCTGTGTGTTTACTATATTTTTAACAATATCGGATATTAGGCCAACGATGATGTTTTTGTAAAAATGCTGAGTCTTTAAGGTTAGATTGGTAGCAAAAGTATTATCAAACAAGACACATATGTGTTATTCAATACCTTGGCTTTACTTTCTAATTGTCCTAATAAAAATGGATAAACAATTTACGTAATGAATAATAAGTATTCTTTTGGGATTTTTTATTTAATAAATAATTATATCAATATCTACCACATTGCCAAGGAAAATGACTACAACGATCAATCCAATGTTCAGAACAGTTATATTTAAGTATGTTCTCACTGCGTTCTCTCTAGAATGTGGTGGTGTACAATCTTACATAAACCACATATTTTGGGTTTTCAGCATTTTACAATAGAGAAAAAGTAATACAACGCCAGTAGGTATAGAAACTTAAGAAGCGATAGAAAAGGGAAATTGTAAACATGATGACGGCCAACGTCTGACTACGGACACGGCATCTAAAGAAGAAGATGAAGAATATTTTCTTTAATAAGGCATTTAGCAGCCATAACAAAAATTTTGTAAGGTTACATTATTATCTTTGAGTTGTTGTAATAAGAATAAACTGTGAATTATGCTTATCTACAGGTATTCAGTGCTTAACCGCACAAATATTACAACTAAGAATTATTATGCAGCTGACACATAAAATGCGAATATCTCGAAAACGTTTAAATTTTGAGGTTACTTACAAGTATACCTTTTCCTTGTAAAAATAATGTATCTTAAATATTTTTAACACAAATTGAGCTAACTTAAAGAGCAAAAAAGTTAAGCGCAAATCTATGCCACACATGTAGCATATGTGGCGCCCTCTTTCAGTTACATTAAAGTTTGTATAAAATTATAATTTATCTTGCTTTAAAGCGTCCAGTTATAAATTTTTGTCCATAAATATTTACAAACGTAAAAGTTATAGCGCAAAATAGAATTTTAAATTTCCACTTTAACACCCTGTATCTTTCTTCATATCAACATTTTATTAAAGCAAGTTGGGTTAAATCGCAATATTTTAAAGTGTAGAATTTACGGTTTTTGTTTGTACAATTACTTAAGGACCACCCTGTATAATCAAATTTGCACCAATATTTTATTGATCTAGTAGATTGGTTTTTAAGTTACAAGTACATTATAGTAATTATTACTTAAATGGGAATAAGCCATAATTAAAGGTTAAAGTAAGTTTATTGACGTTTCAATTTCCATTTCGGAAATCGTTTTCAAAATATAAACATTAGTAAATTAAACAAATTGTATTTTTTTGGTACTTGGTGAAAAATTCTTCTAATAATTTAATTTTATCTGACTCATTTATATTAAAAATTTAGACATACATTATACATTTTAAAGTAGACGACTTTAAAATGATATTGCCAATATTGTTGAGTTGCGTTCCTGGGACTAGTTTACTTGTAAGATAGTTCATTCGATTACATGAAATCAATTTTAACTTGAGAATATTCGTCAAAAAATAAAAAAATATAGCATGTAATTCGTCTTTAAAAAGACAAACACATGCCATGATGACAGCACACAATTGCGACACAATTGGTCTCATTTAGCTTCTTAATATATATATATATATATATATATATATATATATATATATATATATATATATATATATATATATATATAGTGTTATGATATGTGAATGTGATGCAAGAAAACTACAAGTTGCTCTTATTTACCGGCTAGCTTTATGAAGATAAAAATAAATTTTTTTTTTTTTTTTTTTTAAGTTGATTAATTTGTAATATTGATAAATTTAGAAATGCTTTTAATAAAATTTATTGAACGCCTGAAAATATAAAAAAAAATTGACAAACATTTATTCTACTCACCCTGTATTCTCTAAATCTCACAGGATACAGCTTTTTTTTTATGCAAAGTGAATCTTTTCTATTATTGATAAAAGAAAATTTCGTTTGTTTATCTAAAGTATAGAAAGAAACGTGCTGTATTTTGAATTTGAATTTTTACTTATTTTTCTTAGAACATGCAGACTCTTAACTCAAGCGAGTTCTGTGACCTGTAGTGCTTGATAAAGAAATACAAAATTATATAAAGCAAAAATCACCACACAAGAAGTTTTATTTTTAATGTACTGTGCAATTATTCACAAGTGATCAATTAAATATTACACAACGATATCTTGTATAATATATAAAGAAAATTATTTAAGATTCTTCCAATAAATAAGCCAATACTTAACCGTTTAATACTAATATGAATGGATTTAGATTTATGACGTAAAACAATATTGAAGTAAGTATATGAAATTAGTGTTTTGTGAAGTTGCAACAAGAAATCCTTGATCTAATACGTGTTTGTTTGTCAAAGTATTTATAACCTCACTTACTATCTTTTTAGAGCGAAAACAAAGGTTTATAATCATTCAATTTTTAGTTTAATATCGATTAACTGTTTTGTTTAATGATTTTAGTAAGCAAAAGAAACGGCGAATTATATTTGGTTAATATTACAAAAGCGATAATAAAATTTTTGTGAACTTGACTTCAAATTAATTTTTTTTTTAATACAAAGATGATTTAGAATGATATAGGCTGTTTAAAAAGGTAAGATTATTTCTAACGAAATTTCAAAACTTGCGTTTAACTTTATTAAAGTTCACTTTCGTCTTTCAGATAATCCCTTCTCTAAAATTTTATGGAAATCTTCAATAACAAAGATTGCATCTTTCAGTGACGTCTTCTAATGGATTAGGGCCGCAAAACTATCAGAATTATCTCTCCAATGGTTGAGAAATATTTATAAGTACCCAAAATGAATTTTAAATGATCTTCAGTCAAAAATAAACACCAAACGGTCTCTTTATTCAGCGAGAATTCAAATGAGTGGAAAAACTCACCTTTCTGGTAGCTGTTGACCTCTTTATGATGACTATTAACAATTCCCTTATCGGAAAATATACTGTTAATCTGCAGGCTTTGCTAAAATTTAATCAGAAACGATGGTTTCTTATCGGCAAGGTAATTTGAATGTACTTTGTTATAATTCAGGACTTTTTCAAGGTTTTTAAAATACTTTTGAAAAATTGTGACTGCTGAAAAATCAAAAATTTTCTGGACTTCCTCGTAACTATTGATTTTCTATTCACTTATTTTTCATTGCTTACCAGATCTCCAAGCATTTTGACAATGTTTTTAAAGATCTGACAGGATTTTTGTATATTTTTGACATTTATGATTAAAATAAAAAATATTTTAAATTTTAATAAATTGTTAAATCTTGAGAACTATATTGACTTTTGAAATGAATTGAAACAAATACTAGAGAATTTAAGCTTTCTTTTGACATATAATTTCTACAACAAATGATAATTTAAATATTAAAATTTTTACTAACAAATTTGACATACACCAATTTTAACATGAATTAGTTGCTTTTATTTTGCTTTTATTTAATTTTAAAGCTATCTGAAAGCACTTTTGATATTGAATCACTGAGAATTGTCTTCAGATTACCTGTCCATTAAAGATTATATCATTCTGAACTCTTATTTATGAGCTATATCCTATTTCACCTCCTAACACGTTTTATTTTCCGAGCTCTATCCATGTTAACTGTATGTTTACTAACAAATTGAAACTTCTTACTTTGTGAATAAATGACTTAAATATTTTATCTGTTTTAGGACTGTTGAAAATTCTATTGACTTGTATATATTAGAATTTGGATTATAATAAAAAATGAAATTAATTAATAAATACAAATTTATGGTTTTTATTTCCACTCGATCCGAAGTGGTTTGATATTTGCTTTTTGTATCTTTATGTTGTGGCTATATTGGCTTATTCTGTAAGTCTCTCTTACATAAATAATATAATATATATAACGAACAATAACTTAAGTTTAAATCATAATCAATTTCATGATCAACAATTGTTTTTGGTTTAATTTTTTTTTATATATATATTTTTTTTTATAATTGAAAAGTGTTTATCAACCAACTATAACTCAGTGGCTATAATAACTCACGTATTAAAAGAATCTTATTTCTATTATGCTAAATTTGTTTATAATAAACCAACTGGTTTTAATTATAATAATAATAAAATTATTTTGAAAACAATAATTAAATCTGGTGATACAATATAGTCGTTATTGGTTTGTTACATGTCTGTGAATTCTGCTTATTTTTGCTTTTAGTTTCTTTCTTATTGTTGAATCTAGTTTTAACTATTAAATTAACAACAATAATACAATTGTTTGAGTTAAATATATATGTGGTATATTCAATATTGTCATTTTGTTTTATGTTCATACTATTCATATAAAAAAAACTGTTTAGGAGCTTTAATTTCATAACAATATATATATATATATATATATATATATATATATATATATATATATATATATATATATATATATATATATATATATATATATATATATATATATATATGAAAAGAAAAACTATTGTTTGGTTTTTCTTTAATAGTATTTCTATTTCTTATAATATAAACTTAACATATTTTGATTCTCATATTCTCATTTTGTTACGCTACTGTCAAAACATTAAGTTCTTCTTTTTGTTTTTATGTTAGACATACTTGTGAGGTGTTTTGACACTCACACGTAAATAAAGTTCACTTTTTTCCAGAGAAACGCAGTTGAGTTTATTTACAAAAGTTTGCTGATAAATAACATTATTACAAAACAACATTTTTGCTAATAATTTTTAATTATGAAAATGGCAAAACTGAGAATTGAATTTACTGTTAAATCATTGCAAACTGATACTAAAACGATATTATTATCATAACCACAATTGAGAATGAAGAAAATGAAATTTATGCAATGCCTCATGATATGCAAAATATTTCCTATCATGAAAAAATCCAGACGTCAGCAGCTTTTCAGAAAGCAAAAAGGGCTCTAACAAAACGGGGTACTACCAAGAAACGTTTGGATTGCAGATGAAAATATTTTAAAAGTTTATATGGATAAAGATGGGAATATACAATTCAATGATTTTCTGTTAGAACAACGAGATATTCAAAGGAAAGAATCTCTAACATCCACAACTGGTATCCTACTAGATGCATTAGTACAGATCTTAGAGAGAGTTACAAAGTCAAATGGAAAACAATGTATTGAATCCTTTAATAAAAACAAAGTAACCAAACAATTTGTGGTAGAAAAATTTACAGGTAAAAATGTGAACGTTTTACAATGGATGGAAACATTTGGAAATGAGTGCACAAGATTGCCAATAGATCAAAATACGGAAAAAATTGAACTTCTAAGACTATTCTTAGAAGGATCATGTGTGGATTGGTATAGGTTAATGCTTATAAAATATTCAATTTATATTTTAATTGTGATGAATGAAAAAACAAATTTTGTGACACATATGTAGACAAAGGGTGGACTCCAGTAAAGGTATGCTTTTCAGTTAGAATACTTACATGACTGGTTCCTTATTAGAATATGCTCTTAAAAAGGAAAGACTCATACATACTACAAATAAACAAATCATTAGATAAAAAAAGTATGACTGATTTAATAGCTATTGGACTTCCAAATTATATAGCTGATAGAATTAATCGAGACGCTTTGAAAGAAACGGAAGAACGGAAACTTGAGGACAATTAATAGTGTAAAAAAAACAAATGATATAGTAATACTTAAAATAAAAATCTATGACATTGAAAAAGAAATGGATGTATTTATTGTAGATAATGAAAATTTCAATTATGATTTTTTAGTTGGGTTAGATTGTATTAAGAATTTCAGATTAATTCAAAATGAAGATCTAAGGATCACACAATATAGTAACTCTAAAGAATTTGAAAATTTGTCAATTATTGATAAGGTCATATATTTAAATACATCTAAAGAAAATATTAATGATATACACAAATATGAAATAAATTTTAATGAGAGTATAAATACTGAAAATTTTGAAATGGCAATTAATCATTTAGATTTAAATCAGCAATCAGAACTTGAACAACTGATTAATAAATATAAATCAGCATTTGCTAAAGACAAATATGATGTAGGTACTATAAGAGAGTATGAAGCTTATATTAACTAGCATACAAAAAAGGAGAGGACAGAAAGACAAGACTGTGCATAAATTTTATGGAAACTAAATAAAATCGTTGTTCCTCAATCGCAACATTTTCTATTGATCGAAGAGTTAATGGTAAAAACTAACAATTGTAAATACTTTTCTACTTTGGACATAAATTCAGCATTATGGTTAATTCCAATGAGAGTACAAGATAAAGAAAAAACAGCATTTGTGGCACCAGAAGGTCATTTCCAGTAAACTTGTCTCCCATTTGGTTTGAAGACGGTTCCAGCAATTTTTCAACGGATTTTAAGCAGCATTATAAGAAAATATAAACTTTCAGACTTTACAGTCAATTATGCAGATGATATCCTAATTTTTTTAAAAACCTTTGATGAACATATATTACACTTGTCCAAGTTATTTATGCAATATTAAATGAAGGATTCAGACGAACATTTTCTAAATGTACCTTTGCAAAACAATCAGTAAAATACTTAGGACATATAATAGTTCCATTAAAACCTTTTTAAAAGACTACTTGATTGCTGTGAAAAATTTCCCTTTTTTCAGAAACCAGAAAGAATGTACGTCAATTCTTGAGAAAAATCAATTATTATCATAAGTTTGTCCAACATATTGCAATCTTTTAAGACCCTCTGCACAACTTATTAAGAAAAGACATTGATTTTATTTGATCTAAAGAGTGTCAAGAATCTTTCAATAAAATAAAGTCATTAGTTTGTTCAGAACCAATATTAAGGATTTTCAATCCTGATTTGCCAATTAATATATATATATATATATATATATATATATATATATATATATATATATATATATATATATATATATATATATATATTGTTATGATGTATTGTTTGTTTGAATGATGAGCAATGAGTATTTTTAATAATATAGGGTTTTTATCGCGGTTCTCAAAGAATTAGTTTGTAAGTACTTTTTTACATTATCTTTATTATAACTATTATGAAACACACATATATATCTAACCTAGCCAATGTAAATTTAAAATAAACTATCTTTAAATTGATATTCTTATAAAACTAATTAAATTCTATAGACAATGTAAAATTTAAACAAACTATCTTCAAAATTGAAATTGTTATGACACTAACTAAATTATATTAACAAAATTTTGTACCTTTCTTTCACTGAATGCCTAAATGAACTGTTTTCCACTATATAGATTCTAATCACCACTGAATGTCTTCGTACTTCGGTTATCCTTGTTTTTGTGAAATTACTTTTTCCAATTATCAGCTTCCACCAATTTAAGATATATTTTTCTTCACCAGCATTTATAAACCACCAAGCAAACCAGCAAAACAGCATTTATATTTATTCTTCTTTTCAATATTCCAATATCCAACATAAACAAAGGTCAAATTCTGCATTCTGGAGAATTCGTTAATGTTCTATTGATAATTTTGTTGACATTTAGGCTTTTCAGATCAGAATATAGACTTAAATCATTAAATATATATAAATTAAACATTTTAAACTAACATTATTATTATAACTCCACTTTTTATTCCCAATTATTTCCTAAAATGTCACTTGGAGAGTATGTATATCTGTCTATCACTCACATGTATAGTTGGTTGCCTATGCACATGGCTCACTTAAATATATTTACAACATTAAACTACAACTTTTTACAATTATTAAATGCTAATTTCTTAAAATTGCCCTCACATAAATAATTTTTATTAAATTCTCTAGTATATAACTTCTTAAAATAACCAAATACTTGTTATATCTAAAATTATCTAGTATATAACTTATAAATTATTTTCTTTAAACATTTTTATTTCTCCCATATCATATCAATACCCCAAAATAATATTTAAAATAAATAATTTACTTATTATTTTTTTAAATATTAATTTTCTCATACCTTATTAAATTTAATAAATTAATAATTCAATTTTTTTTATTTAAAATTTGTTTTATTAAATACATCCCTGTTCGCTGTCTATGTCAAACTGTCATGTCAAATAAAGCAATGGAGGCTATTATATGAGAAAATAAACATAATCATATATTATTGTGTTATGTTTATTTATAGACAAAACCTAGGAATTATTTCCATTCAACAGGCTTTCATCCATATGAATTGGTAAGTTTTATACTTTATTATATTAGAAAGACATTTATAGCAATTATAGTATCAATTTTGTGTCTAACCCCAAATTATGATTTTTAGGGTACAAATTAATTTCCATATATACAAAATTCAACAAGTATGATGTCAAATTGATTCACAACAAAGAAATCTACCATCTATCTACGAAATGGATCTATCAGTAAGTTATTAGTGTTATTATATTTGTGTTAAAGGTATAGAAAACATTATTCAATCTCTTCATGATATTGAAAAATGTCGTTGATATGAAACATGCCTCTTAGTCTGTTCTCTGCATCTATTAACATACAACTATGTAGTCCATTCTGATTTTCAATTCTGTATGGACCTTCAAACATTGGTTGTAATTTCTTACAACGATTTTCTTTAACATTACTTTTTCTAAGTGAACGAATTAACACTAGGTCTCCTTTTTGAAATGTGATTGGTTTTTTTATATTTCGATTTTGTCTTCTGATATATTTTTCAGCTTTCCTCCTAATTCGGTTATTCACTTTCTGCATTACTTGTTCTAACATATCCTGATTATATTCACTAATCCACTTTCTGTTTCCTATATGGCCAAACATTAAATATTCTGGTACTTCCTCTGTATTCAAATTATGTGTATTATTTAAAAAATATTCTACTTGTGGTATATGTTGCTACCAAGTTTCATGTTGATTTTGGCACAGTATCCTTAAATATTTTATAACTTCTTTAATATATCTTTCTGCAGGATTTGCCTGAGGAGGTCTGATACTTGTAAAATGAATGTTGATTCCCTTTTTCTCACAAAATGCCCGAAATTTTTGGTTGTTAAAATATGTAGCATTATCTATTATGCAATTTCTAAATGGTCCTATTTCTTCGAAAAATTGATTAATATATAATTTTAATGTTTTAACATTTGTTCTGGAGCAGGGATATAGTTTAATAAATTTTGTATATAAATCAACTATCACTAGTATATGCTTTTTTCCTGTTGGACTGAGAACTAAATTTGAAATAAAATCCATGGAAACTGTATTTAGTTTTTCATATACAACATTAGATTTATATGTGTTCTGGTTTTTGAAATTCTTTTCTTTGTTTAGTTGACATATTGGGCATTGGGTAGTAATTTCTTTTGCTATACTTATGTCATTCTTTGCAAAATAATTGTCCCTAAATAGCATCCATAGCTTTCTTGAACCAATATGCATATAATTGTTATGTAAATTTTTCAATATTTTCTTTGCTGAAGTTCTAGTTATTACATATACTTCTATGCCATTTATTATTTTATAATAAACTCCATCTTTCTTAAGGACTTTTTGTTTTTCACTCAAATTTATCTGATCTCTTATAATTTCTTCTTTAGAATATAATCCAGTACTTTCTACTAATTGATTTAATCCAATTTTTATTGTTCGCTGCCCTTTTTGTGGTGTATTTTCTAACCTTAATAAAGCATCTGCCACTATATTGGATTTTTCAGAAATGTATTTGATTTCAAAGCAGTATTCACTAAGTATTAGACTCCACCGATGTATTCTACTGTTTCCATATTTGTTATTTAATATAGACGTTAAAGCTTGGTGATCTGTTTCTATTGTAAATTCATTACCCAACAAATAAAATCTTAATTTTGTGACACAGTGTATTATACTTGCTAGTTCTAATTCTGAAACTGAGTAACCCTTTTTATGTGGCTTTGTGATTCTTGAAATGAATTGTATTGGGTATTCGACCCCATCATGTATTTGTAATAATACCCCTGATAATCTCTCTATTGATGCATCTGTTCTTAATATGAATGGCTGTGTGTAGTCAGGATAGTATATTTTCAAATTTGACAGAAAAATGTTTTTAATCTCTTGGAATGCTAGTTCTCTTCTCTGATCCCATCTCCATTTTACACCTTTTCTCAGTAGTTCAAGTAATGGAATTTCTTTTATACTTAGATCTGGTATCATCCTTTTATAATAATTAATTATTCCAATGAATCCTCTTAAAGTTCTTAAATTGTGTGGTGTTTTATATTCCTGAATGACTTGTGTCCGTTCTGGATCCATTTCGATTCCCTTAGTGTTAAGTTTATAACCTAGATATATTACTTCTTTTTGAAAAAATGTACATTTTTCTTGATTTATTTTTAGTCCAACTTTGTCTAATCTATTTATTATAATTTTTAGGTGTTTCTCATGATCTTCAGCCGTTTTAGAAAAAATTAAGATATCATCAATGTAGTGAATTACAAAATGTTCATATTGATCCAAAATATCATGAAGACATCTACATAAAGCACTGCAAGATGATTGAAGTCCAAATGGTACTACTTTGAATTGATATACTACTCCATCTATCTGAAATCCTGTATACTGTCTACTTTTTCTTTCTATAGGTATTAACCAAAAGCTATGCTGTAAATCGATTTTAGTGAAAAATGACATTCCTGTAATTCTTCCTAGTATTCCATCTATACTCATTGGTGCTTCAAATTGCTTTTCAGTAATCTTGTTAATATTCCTTGCATCCAAACATAACCTGATTTCACCTGATCTTTTACGTACTACTACTATAGGATTTATAAAACGTGTGTCTGCCTTCTCAATGATTCCATCTTCTAACATATTATTAATTGTTTTGTTTACTTCTTCTCTGTATTTATATGGTATTGGGTATGATTTTGTTTTAAAATCTTTTTCTTCTTTAAATTTTATACTATGGATATAATTTTGTGCAATTCTATTTTCTTTATTGACAAGTACCTTGTGTTGCTGCAATATGGAAATGACTATTGATTTATATTCTTCAGGGCAATTTAAAACTTTCATCATATCTTCTTGACAAATAACATTATTCTTCATTATGTACTCATTATTCCTTGCTTCCAATTTTACGCACTCCACCTCGTAGGCATCCATCTGCTTAAAATTTCCATTCCTTAAATATTCACTACAATAATTATTCTTTACATTCTTTTGGGACATTTCCCTATCATCAAAATACATTTCTTCTTCATAAACATCATTATTTTCTTTTAATAATATCCTATCAACTCTTATTCCTTCTTCCACCTCATCTTTCTGCATAAATTTAATTATTTGCCCTTCCAAAGTTACCATTTTTTCTTCAAAATCCATCTTTACTTTCTTCTTTTCCAATTCATCATTTCCCATTAATATATCAACACATAAATCCTTGACAATAAATCCTTGCATATTAATTTCTTTATTAAGAATATTAATTTTAAAATTGGCTAGTTTATCAATTTCACCCAACTTCTTATTATTTGCACCAACAATTTTAATTTTTGGAATCTTTATTATATCTGATAGTTTTAATGTATTAAAAATAAAATTCTCCGAGACTAACGTACTTTCTGAACCAGTATCTATCATAATTTTAATCATTTTATTGTTGGCCAAAGCATTTATATAAATTAAATTAATAGATTCAACAATTTTATCTTCATCTAGAGAAATAAATTCAGAAGGTTTTTCATAATAGCAATGGCCTAACTTGTAATTCAGAAAGTTTACTGAACAAAATTTTGATTATTAGAATTGTCAGATTGTATCTGACCACTTGGATCTGATGTACTATGTCTTTCCCTACTATGACTTCTACTCACATTTTCCTGTCTTGTACTACTTCGTTCCCTGTCTTCGCAGCTTCTATTCCTTCGAACACATTTTACCTGTCTGTTATAGTTAGGTCGCTCTGTATTTCTTCTATTGTTAAAATCTTGTCTATTATTATTAGTACTGTTATTAAAATGTTGTCTATTATAATTAGTATTATTATTAAAATTTTGTCTATTATAACTAGTATTGTTATTAAAGTTCTGTCTATTTTGATTACTGTTATTATTATTAAAATTTTGTAAACTATCACCATACCTAGTATTATTGTTATATGATTGTCTATATTGTTGATTATCATTTTTATTATATTGAAAGTTATTATTGTTTTTTTTATTGTTATTATTATTACTTGTCATATTACCTCTTTGTATTCTTTGAATAAAATTAATAAAACTCTCTATTGTTTGAATATTTTGTACAGTTACTGTTTGCACAACATCAGCATCAAAATGTCTAAATACATTTAAGACCGTTTCATCCTCTCTAAGTGGTGGTTCTAAATATTTTGCAACTGTTATCAGTTTCAATGCATAATCTACCATATTTGATTTTAAATTTTGATTATACTTTCCAAAATATAGAATTTCTCTAAACTTAGCTTGCTCTAGTTCATCCCAAAAATAATTTAAAAATTTATTTTCAAATGTTTGAAAATTATCTAAATCATTTTCAATACTAGCAAACCAAGTTGCTGCATTGTCATTTAATGTCATTCTAATATAATCTTTTATATCATTAATATTATTCAAAAATCTTAATTTATGTTTTAAACTATTTATGTATACTCTAGGATGCAAATTTTTTATATTACCAGTGAATTTAATCCCAGTCTCATTTGTTAAATTTAAGTAAGGTCTCCCTATGTCTCTCATTTGTGAAATATCATCTATTCTCTGTTCCACATTTCTTATTTGATCATTATTTATTTGGATATTTTGTTGTATATCGTCTAATTTTTCTTCTGTGTTTCTTCTGTCTTCGTTAATTTTTACTTCTAAGTTACATTTCTGCAACTCTATTTTCTGTTCTATATCTATCTTATTATCTTGAATAATCCTCTTTACTTCTGTCCTCTCATTTTTTATCCTTTTCTTGTAGTCATGCTGTATATTTTTTATTTCATTTGCTACTTTCTTCTCTGCAGCTTCAAGTTTTTTATCCATTTGTTTTACAATTTTATTATTATTATCTTCTATTTTCTTTTTTCATTTTCTATAATTCTCTTCCAATTTTTGTTCCATTTTTTTCATGTCTTCTTTGACTTCTTTTGAATTCTCTTCCATTTTTTTCGTATTCTCTTCTATTGTCTTGTTCATCTGCATCATTAATGACATCAAAGCTGCCATATTGACATTTTCCTCTCTTTCTGGATTCATTTCTGCAGTATCTTGTGGAGCTTGAACTAAACTCTCCTCTTGTATAGGTTGTGTTTCTACTTCCACATCTTCTTCATTCTTTTTGCTTCTTGTACCTTTCTTTCCTTGAGACATTTTGAGACTTTACTTGTTCAAATATAATTAAAAATAAAATCTATAATTTTTTCTTTCTACTGATAATTAATTTAATTATATGAGAGCACTTATCTTCCCAAACTAATTCTTTTAAATAGAGAGCCCCACGTTGAGCGCCAAATTGTTATGATGTATTGTTTGTTTGAATGATGAGCAATGAGTATTTTTAATAATATAGGGTTTTTATCGCGGTTCTCAAAGAATTAGTTTGTAAGTACTTTTTTAAATTATCTTTATTATAACTATTATGAAACACACATATATATCTAACCTAGCCAATGTAAATTTAAAATAAACTATCTTTAAATTGATATTCTTATAAAACTAATTAAATTCTATAGACAATGTAAAATTTAAACAAACTATCTTTAAAATTGAAATTGTTATGACACTAACTAAATAATATTAACAAAATTTTGTACCTTTCTTTCACTGAATGCCTAAATGAGCTGTTTTCCACTATATAGATTCTAATCACCACTGAATGTCTTCGTACTTCGGTTATCCTTGTTTTTGTGAAATTACTTTTTCCAATTATCAGCTTCTACCAATTTAAGATAAATTTTTCTTCACCAGCATTTATAAACCACCAAGCAAACCAGCAAAACAGCATTTATATTTATTCTTCTTTTCAATATTCCAATATCCAATTATTATAAGTTGATTTATACTAATCTCCAATCATAATATAATTTTAATTTCTTCCAATATTCTTCTAATATACTTTTTTAATCTTCAATAATTATTTGTGTATAATTATAAATGTGCATTAAAATATATGCATAATTTTTAATCTTCATTTAACTCACTATATTAAACAATTGGACTATTGGTAACTGATTGACTGACTCCAACTAACTTTCATATTTCTTACTAAACTGCCTGACTTGAAAATTCTGAACAATTGACTTCACTAACTAAATGAGTCTATCTTCTACTAACTTTCATAATAAACTGGCCATCTTGAATCCAAATCATGGGTATTTATATCTTTTCAATCTTCCAGAACCATCTGGTAAGAAATCATGTTCGATTTAGTTCTATTTCTTCTATATGGATGTTCTCGAAAAAAGTATCTGTTCGATCCACCGACATAATCATTATTCCAGAATGTTCCAACATAAACAAAGGTCAAATTCTGCATTCTGGAGAATTCGTTAATGTTCTATTGATAATTTTGTTGACATTTAGGCTTTTCAGATTAGAATATACACTTAAATCATTAAATATGTATAAATTAAACATTTTAAACTAACATTATTATTATAACCCCACTTTATATTCCCAATTATTTCCTAAAATGTCACTTGGAGAGTATGTATATCTGTCTATCACTCACATGTATAGTTGGTTGCCTATGCACATGGCTCACTTAAATATATCTACCACATTATAAAGAATAAGAAAAAAGAAGTACTTGTGACTCGTTTGGAACAAATATATAACTGTTTTGGATGGGTTGGAGTCAATAAAAGGGCTATTGGTTAACTATTTTTTTATTCTCGAGCTTTCAATTGAGTTTACAATTATTATCAAGAGCTAAAAAAGACAAAATGCTTACAAGGTTGAACTAAAAAGAAAAAACAATTTTTGTTAACTTACCAAATAAAAATAAAAATTAGTTTGGTAAGTAAAAATTACTGCTACATCTTCAAAATATTTAATACAAAAATGTTTTAATCTAATAAATGTTTCTCCGAAGAAATACATTAAAGAAATATAATGTTATCTAAATTAAACATAAAGAAATTTATTGATAATAAATAAGCAAAAGAGCTCAAAATTTATAATTCTATTGCTCCACGGTTTTATGCTCTGCCAAAAATACATAAACCAACTTTATCTATGAGACCAATTGTTTCATCTTTATGCCCTCCTAATGGACCAATAGCACAGCTCCTCACTGACATCTTAACTAATGCTTATAATTTAAACAACAATTTTTACATTAAAGATTCATTTGATTTTAGTTCTTTCATTAATAATTTCCAATTACCACAAAATTATGTTTTAGTTAGTTTTGATGTAACATCTCTTTTTACTAATTTGCCTTTAGATTTAATCATAAGTAGTGTTGAAAAACATTGGAATGAGATTTCACAACACACTAATATTGACTTATTACATTTCAAAACACTTATCAACTTTGTTTTTCATTCTAATATTTTTATATTTAATGGTGTATTTTATAAACAAATTTTTGGTAGTCCTATGGGATCTAGTCTTTCACCCATTCTAAGTAGCTATGTCATGGATAATCTTATCAGTGATTGTATCAGTAATTGCACTTTTTTCATTCCTTTTATTAAGAGATATGTAGATGATTTAGTTTTGGCACTTCCTAAACACAAAATTCATGAAACAGTCAACATTTTCAACAGTCATAATCAACATATACAATTTACAGTTGAGGAAGAGGTAGATAATACTCTACCATTCCTTGACATGAGAATTGTAAGAAATACAGACAGTATGTTGAAAACCAGATGGTTCAGAAAACCCATATGTAGTAATAGATTTATAAGCTATTACTCTCACCATCCAAATAAGATGAAAATGAACCTTATAACAGGATTAAAAGAACGTGTTTAAAACTTTCTCATCCAGATTATCTACAAGAAGATCTTCAATTAATAAAAAATATTCTAATTGAAAACTCTTATCCTCCAGATATGCTACATAGGATGCTTTTTTCTAATATTGGTAATATAAATAATTTAACACCATTTTTTGCTCAATCTCAAAACATTGTATCTAACAATCAGAACATCTATTATCATTCACTACCTTTTATACCATCATTAACACCTAAATTAATACAAACACTAAAGGTTATTGACAATATAAAAATAGCAACAAAGAACATCAAAACTATTTCATCTTTATATTCTAAAACTAAATATCCTATAGACAAATTTGAAAAAACGAATTTAGTATACAGCATTAGTTGTACTCAGTGTGAGGCTGAATATGTTGGTGAGACCGGAAGAAATCTTTCAAATCGCATTATTTCTCACAAAAGTGATTGCAGAATTAAAAACCATCTTGTGCTTTGGCAGAACATGTAATCGATAAAGACCGTATTATGGATTTTGATAACATTAAAATTTTATTTAGTGAAAGTAATAAATTTAAAAGGACTTTTTTGTTTAAACAAAAGATCAGAAATTCAAAATTTAAGCAAAATTTATAATTATATTCTTTCTTTATGACTTATATATAAAACTTGTAAAATGTCATATTTAATTCTCCATATATCTGTCACATTCTTTCAGACATCTGTCAACGGTGAATAAATCTTCTTCTTTTTGTTACTAAACAAAAAAGAATGTTTAAACGAAATTTTACTTTTGGCAATATAATTGTCAAAAATAAAAATTTTATGTTGGCATTTATGACATTGAGGCTATTTGTAATTGGTTGCTATTTGAACTTATTTATAAATTCAATTATTTTTATATTAAAAAAATGTTTTCAAAATTATAAAAATCTTCGGAGAAACATTTATTAGATTAAAACATTTTTGTATTAAATATTTTGAAGATGTAGCAGTAATTTTTACTTACCAAACTAATTTTTATTTGGTAAGTTAACAAAAAATGTTTTTTCTTTTTAGTTCAACCTTGTAAGTATTTTGTCTTTTTTAGCTCTTGATAATAATTGTAAACACAATTGAAAGCTCGAGAATAAAAAAATAGTTAACCAATAGCCCTTTTATTGACTCCAACCCATCCAAAACAGTTATATATTTATATATATATATATATATATATATATATATATATATATATATATATATATATATATATATATATATATATATATATATATACAGATGCCAGCATAAAAGGAGTAGGAGCTATATTAAAACTTGATGAAAACGGATGTAGCAAGCCAGTGCATATTTTTCAAAAAAATTAATGGAAAATCAAAAGAAAAAGAGGGCAATATATTTAGAATGTCTAGCGATAACGCTATAAAATATTGACAACATCTGCTCATTGGAGAAGAGTTTATGGCATATTCAGATCACAAACCTTTAGAAAATTTAAACATAAAAGCTAGATGAACAGAATGAAGAACAGATGAAGAATTGGAAGACTTGATATTTTACTTATCTCAATATAATTTTAAAGTTAAGTATAATCCAGGAAAATATAACCAGGAAGCAGACTGTTTAAGCAGAAATCCAGTTTCTGCTTAATCTCAAGAAAATACAGATGAAGTATTAAAAGTAGTAAACCTGATCAACCTGGAAGATATTAAAATTGACCAACTCTCAAATATTGATCTACAAAATAATAAAACTCAATACAATTTCAAGAATGATATGATATGAAAAGAAAAAATTATTTTATCTGAAGCTTTAAGCATTGATAAATGTACAGTTAGCATTGTACATTGATAAAAAATATACACAATACTTACTGTCACTTAGAAACAAACCAGATGTTAAATAAAATATCACCATTTTATACAGCCAACAATATGACTACTAACATTAAGAAAATATGTGATAACTGTGATATCTACATTAAAAATAAATCAAGAAGTAAACTATGGTTTAATGTCACAATTAGGACCAGCTACATATCCATTTGAAATTGTCTCGAATGACACCATTCTTGGTTTTGGAGGATCTCATTCAACAAAAAAATATCTTCATCTCTTAGTAGACCATTTCTCAAGATATGCCTATTGTTTGACATCAAACACACAAAACTCTGATGACTTCATAAAGATAATTCAAATGGTAACACAAGATCACAAAGTTAAAACTGTTAAGACTGATCAATATCCTGGCATCAACTAAAAAGAATTCAAAGATTTCCTACAGATCAATAACATCAAAATGATATTTACTGCTGTTGATGCACCATTTTCAAACGGTATCAATGAAATATTAAACCAAACATCGGTTAATAGAATTAGATGCGAAATAAATGAAGGTGGCAAGAAAACAGCATGGGCAACAGTTGCTCAAAAATGTGTAGAGAAATATAATGAAAATGAACATACTACCATCACAAAATTTGCACCAAAATATTTAATAGAAGGAGAAAGTATAAGCATCCTGTCACATGAAATAACATCTAAAGTCACACATGCTGATTTCGAACTAGATAGAACAATTGCCTTGGAAAATACAAAAAATCACATGATTATAATAAAAAGCAGTTCGATCTACATAGGAAGAAAATTGATTTGAACATTGGGGATTTAGTATATGTGGAGAACGGTAACCGCCCAAATAGAAAGAAGTTAGACGAATTAAGGATTGGACCATACAAAAGATTAAAGAAGATTTCCAATTCAATTTATGAAATTGGTACTGGGCATAGGAAAACAGAATCAAACTTCTTTCATATCATTAAGTAAACTTACTCTAGTATTGAAAAAAAAAATTTAGTGAACGTTCAATTTTTGTTTTTAAAATTTCTTCTCCAAGGGGGGGGGGGGGCTGTAAAGAAAAACTATTGTTTTGTTTTTCTTTAATACAATTTCTATTTCTTATATTATAAAATTAACATATTTATATTCTCATATTCTTCTTTCTGTTTTTATGTTAGACATACTTGTGAGGTGTCTTGATAGTGACAATTCATTAATTTTACCATTGTCAATTTTCTGTCCATTATTACTTGTTGTCTGTAATTTTTATAACTAGAAAATATAAGCTTTAAATGTTGTTTCTTTTTTACAGGTAATGTATTTATTAATAATTAATATTGTACAGGATATAATAAAGTTCACTTTTTTACAGAGAAACGCAGTTGAGCTTATTTACAAAAGTTTGCTGATAAAAAACATTATTACATATATATATATATATATATATATATATATATATATATATATATTTATATATATATATATATTTATATATATATATATATATATATATATATATATATTTATATATATATATATATATATATTTATATATATATATATATATATATATATATATATATATATATATATATATATATATATATATATATATATATATATATATATGTAAATATATGTTTTCCACGAAAAGCAAGAATACAGAGTAGTATGTAAACTTGAATTGGAAAAGTATATTAAAATTGAACAAAACTGAACTGAACAAAATTGAACAAAACAAAACAAAAGCAAAGAAGAACTAAAGGCTATAAGAAATTTAAAAAATGACGACTTCATAATCATCCTACCAGCAGACAAGGGGAATGCATCTGTGATAATGGATAAAATTCAATATGAAAACAAAATTAAAGATCTAATAATAAACGGACTTTATACAAAATTAACAAAGGATCCAACAAAGCCTTTGGAAAACAGAATATATATAGAACTTGATTCAAGTTTAAATATTGTTTAACAAGATATCAGAGAAGATTAATTACATCTCATTACTGTAAGACCCCTAATTTTTATGGAGTACCGAAAGTTCATAAAATGAATATACCACTTTGACCCACTTGTAGTACCATGAATTCTCCTCGTAGTGAACTATCAAAATTTTTATTAAATATTACACAACCTTTTGCAAATCAAAATTACACATTTATAAAAAATAGACAACATTTTTTAAATAAATAATCAAACATTGAATTTAATGCAAATAATACTTTGGTAAGTTTTGGCATAAATAGTTTATTTACGAATGTGCCATTGGATAAGATTTTAAATATCGTCAAGACAAAATTTGAGAGTGATAATACATTGGCAACTAGAACAAGAATAAACAGATGTTTAAATTTCAAATCAAATCACAATATTACTATTAAAAAGGGAATCATTAAATCCTTATACGATAGAGCCAAAATTGCTTGTTCTAACGAAAATTCGTTCTTGGAGGAAAAACATTTGTTAACATCTGTTTTATTAAAAAATGATTATCCTTTATCGTTTATAAATAAGGAATTTTCAACAATCGACCGAACAGAACAGAACAACTTAGAACAAGATCCTACAGCATACTCAAGGAATAATACGAGGCAAATAACAATACCATACATAAAAGGATTATCAGAAAAACTTAAAAGAATAGGTAATAAATTCAAAATTTCAACAACATTCAAAACAACAAACACATTTTGTCTAAAACCAAACCTAACAATGGACAAGAAAGGAGAAAGAATTGCATTTTATTATTGTATTACTAAGTCAGTAACATTATAGAGGATATATCATTTATGTCTTTAAAATAAGAAACATATAAAATCAGAATGTGGTATTTATTGAAAGTAAACTAATTGCACGACCAAATACTTACCATGTCGGGATAGTACTATGAGGTTTTTTTCCTGGTTTTTCTCTCATAATTTACTATGGAATCACTAACAGGAGATTTTTACTGTCATTATGACATGTGTTTGTCTCTTTAAAGAAAAATTACATGCTATAATTTTTCTGACGGATATTCTGAAGTTAAAGTTGATTTCATGTAATCGAATGATCTATCTTAAAAGTAAAGTCGTCCCTGGAACGCAACTCAACAATATTGGCAATATCATTTTAAAATCGTATACTTTAAAATATATAATGTATGTCTGAATTGTCAATATAAATGATTCTGATAAAATTAAATTATTAAAAGAATTTTTCACCTCTCACTTTGTCAACCGTTTTCCATCCACTCCTGAATGTAGGTCTTTCCCAATTAATCTATCGTGCGCCAATCTAATCTACTGTTTACCTGCAACTGTTCTTATGTCATCTACCGATCTTTTTTGAGGTCTTCGCATGCTTCTGGTTGTCGTCCTTGGTCTCCATTCTAGAATTCTCCGTGTCCACCTGTTGTCATTATATCGGGCTACGTGACCTTATCTCGGTGTTTCTAATCTTGTCTCCCAGTGATATTCCAAGCATAGTTTGATCCATTGCTGTTTGCGTTGTTTCTAATTTTTTAGCAGATTTTTTGGTAAGGGCTACTGTCTCCAAGCCTTAGGTACAAATTGGTATTTGTACATATTATACACCTTTTTCTTTAAGTTTAATTTTTCACCAAGTAACGAAAAAAGAAAGTTTGTTTAATTTACTAATATTTGTGTTTTGAGAACGATTTCGGAAGTGGAAATTGGAACGTCAATAAACTTACTCTAACCTTTAGTTGTCGCCTATTCCCATAAATAGTAATTACTTTAAAATGTCACAAGAAAATAGCTTCAGAACAATACAATAAAACAATTTTGAAAAACAGATCAGAATCTTGTACATTCATATTTAGACTTTACTTTTAGTACTTTATAACTTTAATTTCAAACCCTTATTATAACTCGACAACGATCATCTTTAAAAAGAGTTACTAAGGACTTTGGCTGTTTAGAATGACTCAAAAAACTTTGTCCCTGGCAAAAAAGGTAATTTTTTAAAATTTGTTTAAAAAAATGATTTAAACAAAATCCTAACCAAGGTGATCCGTGGTTTCCTGCGAATTTGATATTAGGGACTAGTTTTTAATAGGCTTGTGCACGTGCACTTATCGAATTTCAGCGTTTTTGCTCGATATCTCGATTTTCTCGTGGGTGATTTTTGCGCTAGGGGATAATGGGACAGTTTTTGGGGATTAGTTAATGTACCAATTAACAGCAATTAATTAGCAATATAATATGCCGCCAAGATGTTCCCTGTAGCCCATTTCATTACCGAGATATAGCTGTGGCTATAAAGTTAGCTTAAACATTGTTTCTCGGAAACCGTTGCAACAAGAAATTATTTCTTGACATAAAACTTTAGTAATAAATTAGCAATTAATTTCATGTAGTTCACTTTTCCAGTTTCATCATTTTTGGCCAATATCTCGATTTTGCCGGGGGTGACTTTGCGCTAGGGATGATGAGATAGTTTTGGAGATTGGTCGATGTATCAATCAACAGATGGACAAGATGGACCCTGTAGCCCTCTTTCTTACTGAGATGTAGATATGACTATGCTACCTTAACCGTAAAGTTAGCATAGTCATTTTTTCCCGAAAACGGCTATAGCAATAATTTTTTTTTCTTCCGGTAGTAAATTAGCAATAAATTATAGACTTAGTCTGAATTCGGCCTTATAAAATGGATATGCTACCTTTACAGACATCCAAAATAGAGAAAAAGAGAACTAATCCACCTCTGCGTGGGATATTAAGCAAAAACGTAAGCTATAATTAAAAGGGATTGACTAGAGACGATGATAATGACCTAAGATAGAATGCGTTAACTTTGAAAATTCATAAAAAAAATAAATGTTCCCCAAAAAGTTATTTTTGACAATTTTCCTCAATGACCAACTAAACTGAAACTATTTTCCGGTAACTTTTAAAGCTGTCTACTGTTTTATTGAGCGATACCGACAATTTTAATAAACAAATAGGTTTATTTTGACGATTTAATTTAAACTTTAGGATGGTCCATTCATTTTGGGTTGAACGACGCTTGCTTAATAGAGCATATCCAAATTCAGCGTAAGGTAATCATTTTAGATTAAATTGTAAAAAAAGACTGCTGATATTTGTTTCAAATGTTACATGACAATATAATTTCTTTAATTAAAAAATTTAAATGTTAAGAACGGCTCACCTGAAAACCAAAACGAAAATTGTCGTAATAAAAATAATCATCTAACAATCTTACCTATTTTCAATTTCCAAAGCTGTTGTGGATAAATCAGAAATCTTGAAATAAATAGTACGAAGAAGACTATGAAGTTTGGTTTCCATGTCAAAATATTCGTAATAATATTTAAAATAGTCGTAGGCTTCCCAACCTTTCGCAATGAGGAATTTAACGGATGGTATTTCAGCTATTTGTTGTAGCTCTTCAAAGATTTCATTTATAACATCCATCGTTTCTTTACCAAATGGAATTACTGTTAAGTATTTCTCCTTCAAGAAGTTCCAACCTACTTGTGCATATTTATATAAACTGGCAAATGTATTGGGACCAGTTATATCTTTATAGAACTTATCTATATCTTGAGAGAACTTGGTGAACCGTAGGAAATATGGAGATTCTATGATTTCATTTTTTCTCATATATAAGAAATCTGTAATAAGAATACGATTAAAAATATTTTATATTAATAAACAAATGGTAAATCTAATAAAAAGGATTTTTGTTTAGAAGATATTACTTTCTTACTTTTAATTTTATAATTATCTACATTATAATCGTTTCTCGCATCATAGTTTTGATTGTTTTATATCTTTAGTCTTCATTATATTGTAAATTTCTTTCATTCGTCGCTTTTCTAATGCCATATTCCCATGTTTTTCTGGGGCGTCCTCTTTTCTGTTCTGCATTGGTTCTCATTTTATCATTTTCTTTGGCCGTCCGTTTCCATTCATACGGTATACATGATCGGATCATCTTAGGCTCTAGGCTTTTTTCGGAGTAGTTCTTACGGTGCCAATACCCATTCTTTCACTGAATAGAATGGATCCTGAATTTTGTTTCTTATTTGTTTTTTCCTTTATACCTTGGCCAATTCGTTTCCTAAATGTCGGTTTTATTAGAGGCGTGTTTAGTTTTTGTAACTTTAAAGTATATGTACAAGTAAACATTCTTAATTTCACAGTTATCTAAGACTAGGTTATTTCTATAAGCTTCTCCAACAATCATATATTCAGTTTTTTTTATATTAATATTCAAAGCCCAGTTCTTACACTGTTCATCCAATTTTCTGACCATATGCCATATATCAGCAAATATAAACTAGTCATCTGCAAAATGCAACGTGAAAAGCTTCTCATCCTCTATACATGTTGATGTTATATTCATGTTACAACAGATGTGTTTTCCATCGTCGTAATGTTTTTTTTTTCTACGAAAGCCGTCTTTCATAAACCAATCGTAATGCAGTCAGTAGACTAATTTTATATTTTCCATTTCTTCATGATACCTATCCCAGGATTCTGGAACTCTATACCAGCTTGTAGAGGTCTAGTGGATGGGTACTATATATTTTTTGAGTTACTTGGTAGTCTCCAAAAAGTGTCTGCCACCTGCAATCTAGTACATTGCAGTCACACAAGATATGGTAGACTGTTTCAGGTTATCTGCTACAGAGTCTGCAGCTTAAGTCTCCATGAAACAGTCCCATTGTATGCAGGTATCTCTTGACTGGTACATGTCCAGTAAGGAAGCCTGTTATAAATCTGATCGGATTCTTGCTTGTTTTCTGCACTACTTCAGCCTTATTAACACATGTTTGTGCAATATACATTGTGCCATTTGTATTTCCGGGTATACTTTTCCAATTTTTTGAGCTATGTTGCCTTCGGGTCCCGACTTTTTTCCAGATGGGACAATACTTTTGGCACTCATATGACCGGCTCTGGACCGAAGTATTTTGTAACTCATGCTCTTTTGGCAAGCTCTTTCAATGCCCTACATTTCCCGGTGACCTGCAACCCATACCAGTGTAACATTGTTATTTTTCGCCCGTCTTTCGAGTTTCTCTCGGCATTCCCACATTAGCACAGAACCCCCGACTTAGGGCATCTGAGAATCCATATGGCTGCTTGGCTATGTGTGCATAATATATTGATCCGCTCTATTTCTTAAACGCTCATGTTAATTTCTCTTGCGTACTGCAAGATTGGAAAAATCTCTGCCTGAAATACAGAAGTATATTCTCCTAGTGGAATAGAAGTGTTTGATTATCCAATACTACCGAATATTCCTGTACGCAATGCAGTTTTTATGCAGACCAACTCTTCTGCAGTTTTAGATTCGTCTGTATACCACGTATAACCCTGCCGTCTGGGTCGAGTGTTTCCTCTGCCCCATCCCTCTCGTGAGCAAATGTCCACTTGAAAAACTACTTTAGGCATGTATCTTCATGCCGTATGGCCAGAAATCATCATCCATTTGGTAATTTTAAGTTCATTTTTAATGCTACTATGTCCTGATTGCATTCAATACTATTCAATTCTTGCCTCCCCCTTATAAGTATATGTAATAAAGGGAGATCGTGTAGGACCTCCATAGCTGCTTTTAATATGCCCTTTATAGCTCCTGTGATTCCGAAGCAAACAAGTATTTGTGCCCTGCTTAGTTTGAGAATTGCACTTTTTTCTGAACTTTTGACCACCATACCACTGTTTCATATATAATTGTCAGTTTTACCGCCATATTATAAATTCAGTATAACGTTTCTGGTTTTAAACCCCAAATTTTTCCTTAAGTATGTCTGCTTATCGTTAAAGTAGTTACGGTTCTCTTGTTTATTTGTTCTATTTGCTGACTTAAAGTAAACTTTCATTCTAATATTACCCCAAGATAATTTAATCCAGTAACCAGATTTAGATATGTACCATATAAGCTTAGAGTTTTCAATCCCTCTAAATTTCATCTTCTAGTAAATTTCATGATTTTGGAATTCTGGATCTTCTGTTAAGCCCTAGATTTAAAGTTCATTACGTAACTATAGTCAGAATATGTTGCATTATATCTATGTTTGTGCCACTAAATTTTTCAGGGCCATCTTCATAGCCCAGGACGTGTATAATGCTTGACGTTGCTGAGTCTAACCATCAGCCAATCTATGACCAACTTCCACAAGAGAGGAGATGAATCTTCTCACTGCAGACAGCCGTTGACTGCCTTTTTTTGAGCTTAAGTACCTTAGCAACCTCCATGCTTTCGGTATTTATCTCAGTCTTAAGCTAACCTGCCAGTATTATAAATATTTTTTTGTACAGGTCATTTAATTTCTGTAGAAGTATTGGATAAATATTGTTCGTACCCGGTGATTTATATGGCTCAAATTTCCATTTAATTTTGTCCTGGTTTAGCACTTCTTTTACCACACGCCAATTTTTCCTTAGAACCATAAGTCATGGTATCCAGTCAAGTCTGTTGCCATATTTCTAGTGATATCAGTTTTATTTTAGACTCAGTAAAGTGCAACCTAAAAGGTTATTTGAGCGTTTCTTCTCTATTCTAAGTATATACGCCTGATACCTTTTAGAGCAAGGAAATACTTTTATGAGGGTCTTTTGAGACAACTTTATAGAACCTTAATATTTCGGGAACCTGTTTTATCTCTTCGCGATGCCTTCTCATCATTCTATTTTTGCCCTTTTCACTTCCTTATTATCACACTCACCTGATCTTTTGGCAATATTAAAGTTTTTTCTGACTTCTGTGCTATAATTTTGCAAGGTTGCCATTCCACCTACGTACTTTCTTGTTGGAATTCCTTTTTATCAACAGACGGTGGTCTTTGAATGCTGACATAACAACCTCTTAAAATTGTTTGACGACCATGTTTAGGTCCAATTTATGCCTTTAACCCTGCCTGAAAAATATTCCAGGTTATAGTCCTCCTCCTCCTAAGTGCCTTCTCTGTTGGCGATCAATATGGCAAATTTCTCTATGCCCCTTTTATCTTCAATCTTGCCTTCTAATATTACCTGGAGCTGCTCAAATTTTTTTTGATAGTATTGACCAGATGAGGGCGTGTGTTCATTGCTCTCAATACATCTTCATTTGTAGTTCTGCTGGTCTAGCTTATTCTTAGCATTCGGCGGTACATTCACATTTTAAATGAATTTAATTTGTTGACGTCATACTGTTTTAATGTCCAAGTCTCACAGCCATATAGTAATAGAGACCACACATTTTTTAGAGAGAACAATTTAGTGTTCTCAATCTTATTGAAACTGATAGCTTGGGGTTACAGAGCATTTTACGCATATTCATGAAACCAGATCTTGCTATTTCAATGCGTCTTCTAATTTCTTTTGAGTGGTCTAGTTGACTATTTAGTTCTCTGCCTAGGTATATGAAGCTTTGGGAACTATGAACATTTTGGGTACATTTATTTGTATGTTTGTGTAACTGGTTCATGGGGGTTTTTGTGGAATACCAGAATTTTGGTTAATGTCCAAACCCAGTCTGTGACTTTCTTCTGATAATATGTTCATCAATATTTTTAGTTGGTCTTTTGTTTCTGCTAATACTACGGTGTCATCAGCATACTTATATTGTTAATGATGATTCCATTGGCTCTGGCAACTTTAGAGCGATCTTCAAGAGAAGCTCTAATTATATGTTTGGCATATACATTAAATAATAAGCAGGATAACATGCACCCTTGACGCACTCCTCGTTCCATGTTGATGTACTTGGTGTTTCCGTTCTCTGTTCGAACGCATCCTGTGTGGTTACAGTATATATTACTTATGATAGCTATATTGTGTCCGTCCAACCCTACTTCTTTTAGCACCTCAATCAATGTTTCATGTTTTATGCGGTCGAAGGCCTTTCTATAATCGACAAAGCACACATACAGCCGTTTTTGAACCTCAAGATACCTTTCTGTCATCAGTGTCAATCCCATAATTGCTTCTCTAGTGCCTGTACCCTTTCTAAAACCATATTGAGAACGACTCAGGTATTCTTCACACCTATTGTGAATTCGGTTATAAATTATTATTCGCATACAAATCTTAGTGGCATGACTCATTAGGGATACAGTTCGATGGTCTCCACATTTTCTTGCTTTTTGGTTATAATAAACAGTCCAGGTAATAGTAATCATCGTAATGTTGAATTGAGAGAGTTCTATATAGGGTCCTTGCCTTAGTCCTTTACTAGTCCTTCTAAGCCACTATCCTTCATTACATCATTACAAGCCACAATCTTTTTTTGATCTTTTTTTTACAAGACTTTTTAAGATCTATATAATATATAGTTCTAAGTCCCCATGTTCTTTTTCCTAATAGCTGTATTAGACAAAACAGGTTGTCAGAGTAAGCCTTCCTGCATGAGAACTACTTTACTCCCTTATGCATAACTTGATTTTCTATTCTTTCTTTTATAACCTTACTGTAGGTAGATAAAGTCTTTAAATAGAGTGTGTGATAGTTAATACTCTATAGTTGAAGCATTTCCTTATATTGTCTCTTTTTAAATTCATTGTTAATTATAATTTCCTTTACTTTACTTGGTGTTATTGAGTTTTCTTTTTTTAAATTTTTCCTTCTTATTTATTTTTAAGGATTTTGGAGCTTTTTATTCTTTGCTTGCTCTGCTAGCTAGCTACCTATGTTCTGAACTGCTTGTTAAAATTTATTGTACTACGTTTCATATTTGGCCTTTCGCTCTATTTTTTTTTAATCTTTACCTCTTTATCTTTCGTCATTAGCCATGTATTATGTTTCCGTTTCATCTCTTCCATTTGTAAAAAAATTTTGCCCACTTATGTTTTAAACATAATCTTTAATATACTATCTAAATAATATACTATTTAAATAATTTACAAACGTTTGAGCCCATGAGATAAGATTAGTAAATATGTCAGTATTAAAAGTTACATGTAAAGTAACAATCCAAAATAATTACTCCACCAAAGAATTCAGCATAATATTTAACAAATATGTCCAAAACATAGCAAACGTAAATATTGACATAGAATACTAGTAAGAAAATATAAGTAAAATGGCCATATAAGTAGAATGAGAGAATACGAACCAGTAAAACTAGCACCAGCGATTAATCATCTATAAACTAGAAAAAAACTAAAAAGAGATGGAGTCATAATAAAGAAGAAGCTATGTTAAAGCGCCATCGGATTTTTCTCATCGATGTAGCTTTTGGCATTTAAAAACGCATTTTAAGGAAGACAGGTCGGTGTTTTAAGTGAAAAAACTTTTCCAGAGCACTAAAGGTTAATGTTGATAATTTATACTTACAAAACATAAATCGGGATTATATAATATAATCCTTATTTTAATCTTATTTTAAAATAATATGTAGTTGTAAATTTAATAACTTACCTAAAAATTCTCTTCCTGTATTCCAAGCGATAGATTCTAGGTAATGAATGAATTTCAAAAACGTTGGTTCTATACTAGCCAATGTTTTATGCCAATATTCCACAACAAGAGTGTACATTTGAGACCACAAATTTTCCATGTATTGTATTATTGTAACATGAAGATTCTTTATAAAAGTATCGTATTTCTCAACTAATTTGTCTAGACCTATAGTAATGCTTTCAATGGGATCTCCATTAAGTAGTCCATGAATAAAATCTGTTACGTTTTTATAATAAGTTTTAATCTGAAACAATATTTAATGGATGTATTATTGAAATAAACTTTCAAAACAATAAAAAGCAGAATAGTTTTTTCCCATCTTTCATAATTTAAAATCATTAAAATAGAAACTAAAAATTAAACAAAAGAAAACTGTAAAGCGATCATCAACTGTGGAGGTAAAATTGCTTGTATTTGGTCTCGGAGGTAGCAAGGAATGCCCATTCCCCATAGCTTTTACAATCCAACAATCAATTCCAAATCCACAAGGAAACTAAATTCCTGTAGCTGGCTGTATACCATTGTAGCATGTATAAATTTCTTATATTTATCGAATATTTAATGTATAAGATTTATTTGATACGCCCCTGGCTATGTATAAAATTCCTTGAATTTCTTGACGTGTTCCTGCGACATCCAAGAGAAATTTTAACTGTGTAGTTAAATAATTGATATTTACGTTTTAAGTCTACAATCTTGAAAGCCCAGCACCCTTTAGGTCGGTAGGTCAAGTTAAGTTAAGTTAAGTGGGGATTGAAATTTTAAAGACGAAAGATTCGGTGTGTGTAGTCTTCAAAAGCTGGCAATTTTTTTTATGTGGATAGGTGAATTTTATACGCAAATGTAATGTGGCAGTTTTTGTCTAAGTTAACCACCGATTGTTTTGTACTGTATTTTATCTGAGAGATTTGTAAGACGGCATTTCCAAAAGTTTGAGAGGTCCACATGATTTCAAGCAAGAGCGTTTGAGAGGCCGAGCTTAGAAGATTGCAGTTTGTTGTCATCCAGAATAACCCCAAGCCAAATCAGTTCCAACTTCTCAACTACCGTCTATTTTTATATTCCACGGTAAACCAATTCCAGCTTTAGTGGGACACAGTTGTGTTTTTGCAGTGTTTTCGTCCAATTTAGATCCCAAAAACTTTCTTAACCCTGCGGTGCACGGGTTGGGTCTGTCAGGCCCATTCAGTTCTTCTAATATATCTATTCGGTCAGCGAGTCTAAGTACGGTCCTGGCGGTCTAGGTACCTTTCGTCGGCATAGCTAGCTGTAATTCCTCAGTTACGAATGCGCATTGAAGCAATAGTGTCGATGATATATCTGTTTTCGTTCTCTCAGACCCAACCCGTTCCTTAATGTAAGTTTTTTTTTTATGAAAGTACAAAACAAAATTTGCAGTGTGTTGTTTTTAGAGCTTAGCAAAACAATGTATTCTTACGAGAGAGAGGCAAAACATTTGCAACGTCTCTACGAGGAAGTTGCAACCGACCAGGAAGAAAATTATGAAGATGCTAATCATAACTCAGAGTCTGGATTTATCAGACACCGAATTAAATGTACAAGAATGTATTCCATAAGGTAAGTCAAACCAACACCTTTATTACAATACCAAAGATGGAATGAAATGGAATAAGATATGCGGATCACGAAATGTTAGAACTAGACGAGAAAATATCATAAGTTATTCGTGAAGCGAAAAGTTGCAAAACTGAAAAAGAATGCTGGGAACTGTTTTTTAATGACAAAATTATAAAACATATTGTTGAATGCACTAATGTATATATCGAGCGTGTGTCCGTGAGATATAAAGACAGTTCCGATGCGAGGCTAACAAATATATGTGAACTAAAAGCTCTGATTGGTCTGCTTTACTTAGTTGGAGTTTATCGTGGAGGTAGAACTTTAATTTTTGAGTTTTGGGAAAGAAATGGTCGGGCATTGACATATTTCCGGCAACGATGGCTCTCCGCAGATTTCGATTTCTTATGAAGTGCTTACGCCTAGATGATATTCGTACAAGGGACGAACGGACACAAGTAGACAAACTTGCAGCAGTTAGATTCGTATTCGAGGATGTAGTTGAAAATTTTCAAAAATATTATACCATCGGCCAATATGTCACTATCGATGAGATGCTTTTGGGCTTTAGAGGTCGCTGTAGTTTTAGAATGTACCTTCCAAAAAAACCGGGCCGACACGGTCTGAAGGTATTTTCCTTGGTGGATTCTCGCACGTTCTATACTTATCAATTAGAAATATATGCCGGTACACAACCACCAGGTCCATATTCTATCAGTTCTGCAGTCAACGATATGGTTGAGCGGCTTTGCAAACCAATCTCCAGATCCAGCCGGAATGTCACAATGGACAAATGGTTTACATCAATTGAACTCGCATAAAACTTACTGACAAATCATAGTCTAACAATTGTAGGCACCCTACGGAAAAACAAAAGGCATATCCCAACCGAATTTTTAATGAACAATAGACCGCCAAAATCAACTATGTTTGGATTTACCAAAGATATGACAATATTGTCCTATATACCAAAACCAAAAAAACATGTTGTTCTTTTGTCAACCCTACACCATGATGACCAAATCGATCCGACAACGGGTGACGAAAGTTAACCTGAAGCAATAATGTTCTACGAAACTCTACGAAAGGTGGTGCGGACACCGTTGATCAACTTCGAGGTTCCTATACTGTCGCAAGAAATACAAAACGCTGGCCCATGGTCATCTTTTATGGATTGCTTGATGTTGCTGCAATAAATGCATTTGTGATACAGAGAAGTAACACACCGGATCTAAAAACAAGCAAAAGAAAAAGATTTTTTTTTAAAGAACTAGGTCTTCAGTTAGTGATGGACAATATAAAAGCAAGAGCTCAATCTCCTTATTTAGCACGAGATATAAGAGAGCTTGCTGCTAAACTCAGAGTGGTGTTGGACCAGTAGAAGCACCTGCGGAATTGCAAAATAAAAGGGGGCGTTGTGCTTTTTGTAGAGATCGTAAAACTCGCAACATGTGTCACTACTGTAAAAAATTTATTTGCTTAGAACATACAGTAACCGTTTGTTGCATATGCATTGATAAAATGACTGAATAAGTTATATACAAGATGTTCTTTAAACATCTGCCATATTGTAGTATGTAATTTCTTTTATATTTTTAGTTTTAATATTATAATAGCAGTTCATTTTTTTATGTACATGTAAGTTGTCTTTAGTAGTAGTTCTAATATATGCAACGCAAACCTGTTGTTACAAAATTAAACATAAAAAATTCTTAGTTTAATTTTTCGGCTTCTCAGACACAACCAGTTCCTTCGTGTATCAAATTATCACCTGTGCACCGCAGGGTTAAAGGAAATACATCAGCCAGTGATACCAGGTACTTTTTTGTTAAAATTTTCCAAAGTAAAAATAAACAATTTTTCATTAATAAAAAATTTGCTTTCATGACAAACTAAAAAATTGTAATAAATAAACTTATAAGTTTTATGGATTAGCTTATTGTCATATTAGTTTTCTTTAAATAAAGTTAACCGTTAAAATTTAATTAATATTTCAAAAAGTTTTGATATTTCATTTCGACATATGACAGTCAGTATTATCCTATTTTTTGGCAAATGGTACCATAAATTTGAATTGTTTTGTTTGAACTTGAAGGTTAACTTCAATGTAAGCTCCTTTGAAAAATCTAGATATTTTCATTTTATTAATAATTTAAATTCCTATAGTGTCCCCAACGTCTGGAGTTTGTTGTAAACCATTACAGATAGCATCATTGTAAGTTGTTTCTAAATTCTGTTAATTTTATTTGTAACAACTGTTTATGGTGAAGTTATAATAAGTATGTAATGTTTTGCTCTAAACCAAGTGTAGAATTTTTTTTCTTTAAAATAATTTTCACCCTTTTAATATTTTTTTTAGGAAAGAAAAGCCTTCCTTTCCATCCAGCAGGAAGATTCTTGTAAACGACGTCCGTTTTAAATAGTTTAGGAACCTTTTTGTGTTGTGTTGCCCAGAAAATGTATGTAAATATTTTTGATATCTCTTTTTGTAGTTACCCTTTCCAGTCCCTCTTTTATTCACTTACTTACGACCCAGCTCTCCAACGAAACCAAAAGTAGCCGTTTGCAAACATCTTCGTTTGTTTGCTTACCCTGTCTTCAGTCCAGTATTTTCTGTCCCCAGTTTCAACCCTCTATAAGTGATACTCAATGTGGTAGGCAATTTAAACCGCCACACCATGTATCACACAAAATTTATTTAAAAATATTTTTATAAAAGGTATATTATTAAAACCCTATTGGACTATATCACAGAACGTTTTCGAGATTAATATTCTATCATAAGTGCTATCTGAATGTACATGTTTTAAGCCACTAAATACATGGGTAAAAACCCTTTAAATGTAGTTAAATTAACTTTAAGTTACATTATTTAACCTTATAAACTGAGATATATAAGTTACAACAGGAATAGATAACATGGTAAGACTCAACTGGAGGTTGCTAGTCCTGAGACGAATTGTCTACATGGACTTCTTGATAGCAAACTTTTATAAAAGAATCAAACCCTAGTTTTACGTCTACGTCGTATTTTCTAGGCAATGCATGGAGTACAAGGGATGTGCTTCATATAGATAACGAAAGAGGGTGCAAGGTCAGTCTCATGCACCTTAAGAATGAAACAAATCAGCTTAGGGAATAAACCTACAAAAAATTACGATCCTCCAGGTTGTGTGTTGGGCTTAGGACTAACAACCCTATCCTTTAAAAATCTATTTTTACGAGTGTTTAAAGAAGAGAAACCGGACTACGTGATCAAACGACGACGACTAGACGAGAAAAGGATACAGGATTAAGGAACTGCGACATGAAACATCCGATCTCGATACAGGACAGGAGCTCTCTAAAATCTACTTAATAAATTAGATGGACATAGCAGCTTTGAAAGAAATTAGATGGACCGAGCATGGCCGTATAGAAAAAAGAGGCCACACAATGTTCTTCAGCTCTAATGCTTAAAACCATGCACTAGGCATTGGCTTCAGAGTAAATAAAAAAATTAAACACATTATAATAATCTTTCATGCGATTAACCCCAAAATAGATATCCTGAGACAAAACGGTTGTTGTTTTTCCACTTCTTGGAGATCTTTCGATCTGTTTAATTCTGAAGCTGCTCCTGGTTAATTTCCTGGGAGGTAGATTGCCAACTATCCCTCCATCTTTTAGGTGGTTTTCCTGGAGGTCTTGAACCGGGCGGGTTGTTTTCTAGGGCAATTTTTGGGAGTCTATTCTCATCCATTCGTCTTACATAACTCAACCACATCCTTTTACGCTGCCTTCCCCATCTTACAATATCTTGAATTTTGCATTGCTCTCTAACGTTTGTATTTCTCACCCTGTCTCTTCTTGTTTTGCCCACTATTGTTCTTAGGGTTTTCATCTCGGCAACCCTTAGCATGTGCTTAGGTTTGTTGGTATCTTCGCGCACTTCTATGCCATATGTCATGATCGGTCGTATGTAAGTCTTGTAGATTCTAATTTTACTACCTGTGCGCATATACGGATGTGACCAGACTATCTCCCGCAGATATCCCGACAATGCGGATGCTTTGTTGATCTGACTCCTTAGGTCCTTTACTGGGTCGTGTCTGCTTGATATATCTATGCCCAGATATCTGAGTTGCATCACCTGTTTTATGGGGTTGTTCTCAACCACTAACTTACATCTGAGCAAATCTTTTGCTATTGTCATATATTTAGTTTTGTTGGTAGAAATAGTCATATTTAGTTGGCGGCGTATTTAAAACAACTGAAAGAGCTGTCTCTGTAGATCATCTTCTGATTCGACAATAATTGCTGCATTATCTGCGTAACACACCATACCAATTCCTTTGTTGCCCATTTTGTATCCGAGATCGAGAGATATTACGTTGTTTTTTATTTTGCCCATGAGTAGGTTAAACAAGAAGGGGCTTAAACTGTCGCCTTGTCTAATTCCTCGTGTTAGAATATTTTCAGTGAATTGGTCTCCTGCTCTAACTTTGGTTACATTGTTGTTATTTAGGTTATGGACTATCTTTGTTATGTTGGTCGGCGTTTTATTTTCTATTAATATATTTATTATAATAATATCTATTAATATATATATATATTATAATTTTTAATATAATATCTATTAATATATTTAGAATGTCTCCCAGGCGTTTTATTATGAATACTAAATTTGTTACAGACCGCCCTCTAAAACCTTGTTGTTCTTCAGCATTAGTAATTTGCCTTTCCAATTTGTCCTTAAGAATACTTGTTAAAAGTTTCATCGTTGTATTTAAGAGGGTTATTGCTCTGTAGTTTTGTGGGCAAATTTTTTGTCTTTTTTAAATATGGGGATTGTGATGCTCTTATGTCATTCCTCTGGTGCTTCTGTATCGTTTAAGATTTTGATAAATAGTTGTGACAGTTTACTTGCAAGTTCAGGGCCTCCATATTTTAAAAGTTCATTGGGTATATTTGGGTGATTTTCTGTTTTTTAGCTTCCTGATCTTTGGACAAAAAGGATTTTTTTAAATTATAGCCTCTTAAATGTGCATGCCTCTAGGAAGAAATAATCCCTGTTCTTCCTATTCCTCCCTATATCCTAATTCCTATCAAACACAGTCCTCATAAAATAAGCAGTGATTATAGCATTAGAGGAATAAACTTATCAATTTCTCCACATATGGTCTCCACAAATTTAGTTTAAAATAAATTTTGTTTTCGCATGAAAATAGTAAACAACATAATAAAATGATAGATCACGCTATTTTTTAACAAACGCAGCGTCCAAAGGGCTAATGTAGATTTGGACCATTACCAACTACCTAGTATAAAATTAGAGCCAGAATTTCAAATATTAAAAACTAAAAAAATAACTGTAATTTATTGGCCATGTAATTATAAACCCCACTCGTGACGCTCATGTATTGCTAATTATCGCATTAAATTTCTGTTAGGTTACGGTTACAGGTAAAAGATTAGACAGTTGTGTTTGATATTTAGTCAAATAAAGGTTTGTTTTGGGTTCATCCAAGTGTTTTTGTACCAAACATTGCATGGCGACGAGGATAAAAACGTTTTTAAATTGTGTATAAGTGAATACAAAATGTCGAAAGACGGGAAATTAGATTTATCGTTAAATTTGGAATTTAATCCCAGAATTTGTGAATGGAGATGTTAATATTAAAAGAACTATTTTATAATATAAATAGCCTTTTAGAAGAAGCTAATATCTTGGTATCCGACTTGTCCGTGCCTAAAAAACCTGAAGAATGTGAATTCAATGTCATTGTAAAAAGCCTAGATAGCTACTATAACAAAACTGGTTTAGTGTGGGTAGAGAAAGCAAAGCTTTATGGTGCTTCGAAAACAAAAAGTAAAAGTGTACAAGATTGGAGTGTACGTTTAAAAAAACTAGCCGGTACTTGTGAATTTGAAAATGATTTGGAAACGAAATTAACAGATACGTTTTTTTCAAAATATAATGAGGGAAAAGTAAAGAATACGCTATTTGCACTGAAGTCAGATATCACATTTAATAAAGCTATGGAGACAGCACAAATTGAAGAAGCAGCAATAACTGGCATTAACGAAGTAGATAGCAAAACTGTGGTGAAAATGGAACCAGTAGAAGAAAGAGAGATGTGTCAAATAACGAGTGGAAGTTGCAGAAGGAAATATTGCAAGTATCACAGCGTGGGGATGCCAGAACATATCAACAAGAACGGCGATTTAAGGAGACTAGACCTTCAACTTCAGATGTGCAGGACATAGTTCGGATTTTAATCGTGAGTTCAGTGGTAGTGCTCAAAAGTGTTTCCGGTGTGCTAAAAGACATCCGCCTTCAATATGTCCCTATAAGGATTATATCTGCAATTTATGTAACGTTCGAGGACACTTAAAACTGGTATGTAAAAAAAGATTTTGAAATTTATTGGAAGAAGGAACTAAATCATCTGTATTGTGTATATCATCAAATAATGGTCCGCCAATTTATATTGATATTAATGGTAAAGGTAAAATGTTTAAATTTGAATTAGATTCGGGTGCCGCGGTCTCTGTCCTACCTTTTAGTATATATAACAAATATTTTAATACACAACCATTATCTCAAGTTAATGTATCGATATTTAATTTTTCGGGAGGCAAGGTTCATCTTAAGGGCAAAATTAACTTACTAGTAACTTTTTCAAAACAAACAAATAATTTGGATTTTTATGTCATGCATCAAGAATCTCCAGCTTTGCTAGGTAAAAATTTTATTAGGTGTTATAATATGGGTTTCAGGGAATTAAATTTTATTGAAGCAAATAAAAATAATGAAATAATGGGGTGGTTAATGAAAGATTTTCCCACTGTAGTTTCTGACAAATTGGACACATTTAATGAATTTCAGTTAAAATTTAATATTAAACCAGATGCTAGACCTAAATTGTTTAAACCCAGAGTGGTTCCTTTTTCTTTAAGAAACAAGGTAGAGATGGAATTAGATAAAATGGTCCAGGAGGGCATTATATCTGCAGTTGAATTTTCTGAATGGGGAACACCCATAGTACCGATTTTAAAAAATGATGGAGGTGTTAGGATTTGTGGTGATTTCAAAATAACTATTAATCCTTTTATCGAAGCGGATAAATATCCGTTACCACGGATCGATGATTTATTTGCTAAGTTACAGGGTGGTCAAGAGTTTTCTTAAATTGACCTGAGTAAAGCTTATCAGCAAGTTGTGATTCATCCAGATTTTCGGAAATATACGGTTATTAGTACTCATAAGGGATTATTTGCATTTAATCGGCTACCGTATGGAGTTGTATCAGGTTCATCCCAGTTCCAACGTATTATGGAACAAATATTTCTCAATATGCCAAGTATATCTATTTTTTTAGACGATATTCTAATTACATGAAGGAATAGGGAAGAACACACTAATAATTTGTGTAAAGTTTTAGCGATTTTACAAGAATGTGGTCTTACAGTAAAAAAGGAAAAATGTAACAATAAAACACTGAAAACTTTGTTTTCAAAACTTCCACAAATTTTTATTTTAAATTCTTATCACTACAGCTGTTTCGGCAGATTGCCTTTCTCAAGTGATCTGTTTTGGCATGGGTTTACACTTTATAGTCTCTAATGAAATAAGTTGAGGAGGGGAGAACTGTTTGTCTCAAGCTGGTCATTCAGAATTATATCTGTGTTTTTTAATTTGTTGATTTCCATAGATTCTAACAAAGGTAGCTTAAGGCCTTTATTTTGAATGTGTAGAATTTTAAATTCGTCATCAAAAGAATGATTATGATCTAGAAGGTGAAGTGCGTATGTAGAATCTGTTTTTCTATTATTGAAAGCCCTTTTATGTTCTGCTATTCGTTTATTAAAATTTCTACCTGTTTGACCAATGTAAGTTTTTGGGCAGTCGCCACATTTAAGTTTGTCGACTGCCCAAAAACTTACATTGGTCAAACAGGTAGAAATTTTAATAAACGAATAGCAGAACATAAAAGGGCTTTCAATAATAGAAAAACAGATTCTACATACACACTTCACCTTCTAGATCATAATCATTCTTTTGATGACGAATTTAAAATTCTACACATTCAAAATAAAGGCCTTAAGCTATCTTTGTTAGAATCTATGGAAATCAACAAATTAAAAAACACAGATATAATTCTGAATGACCAGCTTGAGACAAACAGTTCTCCCCTCCTCAACTTATTTCATTAGAGACTATAAAGTGTAAACCCATGCCAAAACAGATCACTTGAGAAAGGCAATCTGCCGAAACAGCTGTAGTGATAAGAATTTAAAATAAAAATTTGTGGAAGTTTTGAAAACAAAGTTTTCAGTGTTTTATTGTTACATAAAATGAATTTCCATCAAGTAACGGTCGAATCCATCAATTATTTAAAAAGGAAAAATGTACGTTTTTCGCGAAATCAGTATCTTATCTTGGATTTATAATTGATAAAAGGGGCTTGCATAAAAGTCAAGATAAAATTCGGGCTATTGAGGAAATCAGAGAACCTGCGAATGTGACACAACTAAAATCGTTTTTGGGAAGTATAAATTATTATAATCGATTCATTCCAAATCTCCCAAACATTGTTCATTGTTTATATAAGCTTTTAAAACAAAATGTAGTTTGGCGCTGGGATGAAGAATGTCAATTAGTTTTTGACACTATTAAACAAATGTTAGCTTCAGATCTAGTATTAGTTCATTACGATCCAAACTTTGACGGTTGATAGTTCAGATTATGGGATCGGAGCTGTGCTGTCACATAGTTTTAAAGATGGTAGCGAGTAACCAATCTATTTTGCTAGTAGAACGCTCAGCGATACTGAAAAGGCTTATTCGACTCTAGATAAAGAAGCAACGGCTATAGTGTGGAGAATCAAACATTTCTACCAATTTTTATATGGGAAGAAGTTCAATTTAATCACAGATAACAAGGCGTTAGTGTCCATTTTTGGCCCTAAAATGGGATACCGGTTACGGCGCCCAATAGATTTCAGCGATATGCAGTATTTTTAAGTGGTTTCAATTTTATTATAAAGCATATATCGACACAAAAAAATGTAGCAGGCTCTTTAAGTAGATTGCCTTCAAATAAGTCTATAAGGCTAGATTCTTCTAAGTTTATTATAGAGGAAACTGTTAATTTAAATTATTTAGTAGAAAGCGAAGAAATTCCTATTAATGTGAATGATATAAGGAAATAAACAGAATTAGATTTGACTTTGTCTCGCGTAACTAAATATGTTACGGCCAAATAGCCAACAAATGTTGAATTAGAAATTAAACCCTACTTCCTTAAACGAAATGAAATATCTATTGAAGATGGCGTCTTATTGTGGGGACAAAGAGTAATTGTTCTTAGTAAACTACGAAATAAATTATTGAATGAATTGCATACAGCTCACTTAGCTATACTTAAAATGAAATTATTAGCTAGGTCTCATATTTGTTGGCCATCATTTAATATAGAAATTGAATTGCAAGAATTGCATTCCTTGTCAGAGCATGCAGGCAGATCCACCTAAGGTTCCTTTGCGCGGCTGGAGCATTCCTCAAAATATTTGGTCACGCATGCACATAGATTTTGCCGAAACACGAAAAACTAATTTTCTTATAATTTTGGATGCTTTTTCTAATGGGTGGAAGTTTGTCCAATGTCTTCAATCACCTCAATGGCTACGATTGCTAAACTTAGGGAGTGTTTTGCTCGTTATGGTTTACAGGAAGTACTTGTCAGCGATAACGGCTTGCAGCTAACATCGTAAGAATTTAAACATTTTACTTTAATTAATGATATTAAACATATAACAATACCTCCTTTTTCAGCACATTGCAACGGTGATGCTAAAAATAGCGTTAAAACAGTCAAGCATTTTTTGTTAAAAGATATTGATCAAAAAAATATTAATTTATAATTGTCTAAATTTTTATTAACATATAGAAACACAGTGCACCTGTCGACAGGTACTTCTTCCACTAAGATATTTTTTGAAAGGACATTGCGAACGCGTCTAGATTTAATTAAACCTGGTGATTTATAAAAACAATCAAACCCAGTTGATGTAACACAAATTAGACGTAACTTGATGCAGGCGCAAGACAATAATAAGAAATATTATAGAGGGAGGAGACAGGTAGAGTTTATAGTGGGAGATATCGTTTTAGATTATAGAAACACCAAGGTGTCGTGGTGCAAAGCAAAGATTTTACGAATTTTAGGTAGAAGAGCATATTTGGTAAATCCGTTAGGTAGAAAACTTACGTGGAAAAGACATTGTAATCAAATTAAAATAGCTTTTAATAGTAATTTAGAAGGTATTACATTTGCGGACACGATGCACGATAGTTCAGAGGAAAATAATATTCAAAATAACGAGGAAAATGTTATCCAAGCCGGCACAAAATCAACAGGAAATCTAGGTGGGGTGCCTCAGCTAGACTCTCAAAATGATAGTGATGTTATCCAAGAATCAGGCGTCCCACATAGACGTGCAATAAGATCTAGAAAAGAACCAAAATGTTTTGAATTCGAAATATAGTATTTAGAAGTTTAGTTTTGTTGTGTTCCTAAATTTAGTTATAAGTAGAATTTTAGGGTGAGGTGATGTAATGTATTGGCCATGTAATTATAAACCCCACTCGCGACGCTCATGTATTTCTAATTATCGCATTATATTTCAGTTAGGTTACAGGTAAAAGAATAGACAGTTGTGTTTGATATGTAATTAATTAATGGTTTATTTTTTTTATATACGAGAACATAAACAAATACTCGGAAAACGTTGGGGAAATAAAAAAATAGGTAAACGCAACAGCAGGACAATGGATTAGTAAAGAATGTCGTCATATAACAGAAACAAAATATTACCGACAATTACAACAACGGTATAGTACACGATAAGTATAATAAGAATATGGAGGAGAAAAGAGCAGAAAATTCATTGACAAAAAAAAAAGAAAAATATAGAAAAAGAACTCCAAAATATAGGAGACGTAAGACAACAGAAATTAGAAAATTCAATTAAATACTTAATAAAAGTAGAACAGATTATAAATCAACATTAACAATTATGTGCAGAGGAAAAAACATAGTAACAGAACAAAGTGAAATATTAAAAGTATAGAGATAATTGAGGGTCCTAGTAAAAAAGTCGGCAATCTCCACTTTTTGCCAAAATTGAGTTAGTTACATTAAATTACTCGTATTTTAAAACCATATACAAAAATAAAGAGAATAAGAATCAAAAACGTCATTATTCGCCTATAAAATAGCATATAAATGTAACCTAAGAATCAAACACGTCAATCTCCACGAAAGATTTATAATCAAAGTCGGCAATGTCCTCTTTGACTAATGAGAATCTTCGCTGCAACCATGTGGTATACTACTAGGACACGGCTAGAGTCGTTATCGTTTATTGTAGTATTATAAAATGGAAACTATTACAACTTCTGTTGAAAACAACAAAGCTCGCAAACGAATTCGCAATCCGTCCACAAAATATGCGGAAAAAAATGAGGTAAGTACGTTCTTTAAATTTTAGTTGTATGTCTTACTCTAAAGATTAGGTTTAAGAGCAGACCCGGATTCAGATTTTATTTATATTTTTTTGATTTATTTTATTATTAAAATTATTTTACTATCCTTGTGGGATCAGTACTCACCGGAGGGACCACCGACGTTCGGATACAATTAGCGTCTCTTCGTAAAGACAATGACGTCGACTTTTCAGACATTTACTCAACACACACACAAACTACACATACTACACACTACACTAGATATCTGATTGTAAAATTAACTGTACCGTGCCAATGACCATTAAAAAAAACTATTTTACTTATGAAAAACTAATAAAAAAAAAAGAATGATTTGCTCAAGCTACTGTTAATTTTATAAGATCAATATTACAAATATTTCTTGAAAAACGGTATCTTTTCAGGTAGTCTTCATCACAGTTACCATAAGTCCCTACTTGCTATCACAAAACGAAGGTCTGTCAATGTTCTTCTCTAACAATGAGAGATATCAAGTGTTTTAATGATATGTTTTATGCAGCTAAGGACAAGATTAGACAAAATTTCTTTATTATAAAATTGTGTACAGTAACTACCTAAACGTCGCCGTCCAAAAATCTCCAGACATAAAGCAAAAACAACGTTTGTGAAATGCTTTGTAAGGAATGGTGTAATGAAGCAAAATATTCAAGTGTGCCACAAAGCCTTTTTAAACATACTAAATATTACGAAACATCGCCTCACATACATTATGAAATCATTTTTAAAAACAGGAGAAGCACCTACGGAAAAAAGAAGGGGTGACAGAAAAACTGCAAATTTTAAAGTAAAACAAGAATCAGTTCAAAAATTTTTTTAAAATTTGAAAACTATTGAATCGCGTTACTATCACTCTTCCACAAGTACACGATACGTTTCTTCCGATTTGTCAATACAAAAGTTGTTCCAAATGTGTATTATTCAATGTTCTCCCGAGGAGAGAGTAAAACTATCATACTTTAGAATGATTTTTAATACTAAGTATAACCTTAGCTTTAGTACTTCCCGTACGGATGTGTGTTTTATTTGCATTAAGTTTGCAGAAAAAATTAAAACATCTGTAGATGAAGAAAAGAAGAAAAAATTTATTGTTGAAAGAAAAATTCATAAGCTAAGGGCTAATGCATTTTTTGAGTTGCTTAAAGAGTCACGAGATGATTTGATATAACACTAACTTTCGATTGTCAAAAAAACCTTGTACTTCCTAAGATCCCCAACCAAAGTGCCTACTACTCTAGGCAACTGTATTTGTATAATTTTACCATAGTCCAGCGAACCTCTCAATCAAAACTTACTCAAAAATGTTTTTTCGTATTATTGGACAAAAGAAGAATTTCGAAAAGGTTCCTACGAAATTTCTTCCTCCGCTTTTGACAGGCTTAACGAAATTGATTTTCACTCTAAAGTAACCACCACTAGGCTAATGGCAGATGACTGCAGTGGTCAAAATAAGAACACTGCGTTAATTGGAAAGTGTTGCAAATGGCTTTCATCAAGACAACCAAAACATGTACAAAACATCGATGTAATTTTTCCGGTGGTAGGCCATTCTTTCTTGCCAGCTGATAGGGTCTTTGGTAATATTGAGAAATATATTAAAAAACTGGAAGTTATATCGCACCCAAAAACGTGTTTGGAATTGTTTTAAAAATAGCTACCGTTACTCACTTAGGGCAAAATTGCAAAGTGTTTAATTGGTAAGAAACAATCTCAAGTGTTTTTAGACCCACTGGTACATGGCATTTTTCTTTTAAAAATACAGTGCTTTTTCTGTATTTTTTTTACTGGATTTATTACCATTGGAAGTATTACCATTAGAGGAGAAATTAATTACAGAAATGATTTGCAAACATTTACAAGTGTTTTAAAGAAAGGTTGTACGGTCTATATGATTGACCCCGTTATTATAGATAGTGGTCTGCAAAAAGTAAATTCACTTAATAATAATAGCGTTTAATAATAATAATAATGTCGTTTATTGTCCAACAGCATCTATTTATAGGACAAAATACAATACTAAAGTTAAATGAAATATTAATAATTCATGGGTACTAACTAAATAACACATTTTTCGAGTATTTTACCTTAACATAAAGAAACTACTCAATCACCTAGGTAGATCTCAGCCATCCTAGTAAGCTTCTTTAAACTGCAGTGAAATATATCGCAGTAAGCACTTACGGAATTATAATAGTTGCACATGAGAAATAGAGAAGAATTTAACATAAGATTAGTTCTAGCTTGTGTATTTCTGAACGTAATCTAATTAATTTCTCACTGGATAAGATGGAACGTTAAAATTTATTTGTCAAAGAATATCAGGGCAGTCAATGAGATTGTGTAGTAGCTTGTACAGGAATATTAGGGAGGCATTAATTCGTCTAGATTCTAATGATACTACGTCCAAACCGCTACACAACTCACTATTGCTGATGCCCCTCTTGGGATATATGCCGTTAATTTTGAAAGACAAAAATTTTAAAAATTTACGCTGCACCTGCTCTATAATTTGGATATGTATATCATAAAAAGGTGACCAAATGATAGAGGCATATTCCAGTTTATAGCGTACAAAAGTGTAATAAAGTAATTTAATTGCCTTAGTATTAGTGATATTTCGACTATTTCTAGTTATGAATCCCTAAGGTTTAAGTGCTTCTTTAAATTTTAAATTAACATGTTCAACAAAGGTGAGTTTATAATCAAATGTAACTCCAAGGTCTTTAATTTTATTCAAACGTTCAAGTTCATTGCCGTCGATAATAACTTAAGCTTAAAGATGTTGATAAACTTTTCACCAAGAACTTTGGAAATACTTGAAGAACTATGGAAGAACTCAATTTTTTGAATATATCATCTTCAATAATAATCAACTAGAGCAGCGAGCAATTTAGCAAGGAAGTGCTGATGCAGTTTCAGATACTGAAGAAATAGAAGAAGCAATTTGTGAGTTTTTTGAAGAACTTCCTTCTATTTTAATATAATAATATACACTCAGGTGCAAAAAAATCGACCCATTCCTTATTTCTTATTTATTTGAAGTTGTATAATTTTAGAGACATTAAATTACGTATGTAAATTTAAGTGTACCCGCGTATACGAGAAATAAAACAATATTTTTAATATTGCTTTTTATATTTCTTAAAACAAATTGGTATTTCAGGTTTTTGTCAAAAAGGGTCTAAAGCAAGTAGATATTTATTGAATGTTATTTTTAATTCAACAACCATACTAGTGTAGTGATTTTATTTTCAAAAACGTATTATATTTTTATTTAATTATCCTTCCTAAATGTCTCTAACTCTGACAGATGCTGCAAGGGCGCTGACTTTAGTTCAAGATGGTCGTAGCCAATATTATGCAGCTGAAATGTTGGGTGTTAGTTCAAAGAGCAGTTCGGCGTTTTAGCGACACCGGTAACTTCACAAAAAGACCAGGATCAGGTCGTAGAAGGATAACATCCGAAAGACATGATCGATTTCTATTCTCATCATGTTTGAGAAATCGGCATCTAACTTCAGTTGAACTGGCAAATCGTCTGAGCGAAGTGAGAAATGTGGATGTAAGCAGATGGACAGTTCGTCGACGACTTGTGGAAGGTAATTTATTATCCAGAAGGCCAGCCCTATCTCCAATACTATCCACAGAACATCGCAGAGCTCGCCTTGCTTTTTCAAGAGAACATGAAAACTGGAGTGATGCAGACTGGAGAAATGTATTGTTCTCAGATGAGTCCACATTTTGTCTAAGGTCACCAGACGGCGGAGAAAGGGTTTGGAGAAGACACGGAGAGCGATATTTTCAATGTAATATTGCGGAAAGAATAAGTTATCGGGGGGGCTCCGTTATGGTTTGGGCTGGTATCAGTTCAGAAGCCCATACTGATTTAGTTATTGTAGATAGAGGTTCTATGACTGCTGCAAGATACATAACAAGTATTTTAGATCAGCATGTGGTACCTTTTGCTCCTTTCATTGGACCTAATTTTATTTTTATGGACAACAACGCGCGTCCTTACCCTGCTAGAATCGTCAACCAATATATAGAGGAGGTGGGAATTGTCCGAGAATTACCCCATCCAAACAACTTGGCTGAACTTACAGCGGCTCTTCAAAAAATATGGGACCAATTGGATCAATTTGATATCCAGAGGTTAATTACCCTGTTATAAGGGCTCGAGGGAGAAACACTAGATATTGATTTATTATCAATGTTTTTCTTAATTTCAGAAAGTTTTGAATATTCTTGTATTTTTGAGTTTTGGCGTATGTTTCTATAAATAAATGATTTTTTTGGATAATCTGTAAAAATTATTTTAATCTAACATATACTTTTACATATATACCTGATTTAAAACTAATATCTTCAAACGTTTTCTTTTTTTAGCAAATAATACCCATGGATCGATTTTTTTGCACCTGAGTGTATAATATTTTTGTTCTTAAATTACATAATTTTGAAAACAAAATGTTGCTGTTTTCTTTTTATGAGCTGTCATAAATAAAATTATCGGAAAAACTCTCCAAGGTAAAAACCTTTTATTTGTCATAATGCCTAGATGTCAAAATGCCTAGATCCTCGTGACCTGAACAAGGCATTGGAACGGGAATTTTGTATAATACCTACTGTGGATGAGATTCGGTCAATGTTACAGGGTAAGTCATTTTTTACAGTTCTAGATTTTAAGGAGGGTTTTTACCAAGTAGAATTGGATGAGCAATCCAGTAATGTATGTGCTTTTGGCACTATATTTGGCACATATAAATTTTGCTGCCTGCCATTTGGTCTTAACATAGCACCTGAATACTTGCAGAAATTAAATTCTGAAAATTTTGCAGATATTCCAGGTTGTATAGTCTACTTCGATGATCTATTAATTTGTGGTGAGTCACTAGAAGAGCATAATAATACACTAAATAAGGTATTAGATAGGGCTAGAGAACTAAATGTGAAATTTAACCCAAACAAAATACAATATTGCGTTGAAAGTGTTAGATACTTGGGTCATATCTTTGATAAAGATGGGATGAGAGCTGACAACAAAAAAGTAGAAGCGATAAGAAGATTGAAGGATCCGGAAAATAAAAAGGAATTACAACAAATTTTGGGAATGGTAAATTATTTAAGGGCATTCATTCCAAACTTGTCAGAGATCTCCACGCCCTTAAGAGAACTCTTAAAAAAAGGAATGCATGGGTATGGACATATAGACATTCTGATGCACTAAATAAATAAAAGAAGTAATTATGTCGTGTGCTTGCCAATTTCAATGAGAAGTTACCAACCGTGATACAGACTGACTGTAGTAGTAATGGCTTGGGGTGCTGTCTCTTACAGAATAACAGACAGTAGCATTTGCATCTAGGGCGCTAACGACAGCAGAGTCAAATATGAGTCAAATTGAAAAGAAGTTCTTGGCAATCCCATATGCATGCAATAAATTTCACAATTTTATCTACGGAAGGAAAGTGCAAATTGATTCTGACCATAAGCCTTTGGAAGCATTAATGCATAAAGGCATTGCGGACATAATGTCGCCGAGATTACAAAGGATTGGGGTAAGATTATCTAAATATGACATAGGAGTAAAATTTAAGCCAGGCAAGTTCATGCATGTGGCAGATTTATTATCGAGGAATTTTATAAAAGATGAAGTGGATGATGATAAATTTATTACAGAAATAGTTCATACTATTGACATGACTGATGAGAAGAGAGAACAATTTAGGACTGAAGTGGATGCTGATGAGGATCTGAAACTAGTAAAGAAATATTGTATACAAGCGTGGCCCAAAACCTTGTCAAGAGGAAACGATTCAATTAGGTATTATTATTATATAAGAAATGAACTATATTTACTTGACGGACTAATATTTTACAAAGACAGAGTTATAGTCCCAAAAATATTGAGAGAGAGCATGCTAAGATTATTGCATTCGAGTCATTTTGGCATTCAGAAAACCCAACAGAGAGCAAGACAGATATTACATTGGCCACAAATGAACAAAAGTATAGAAGAATGGGTAAAAAATTGTAGCAAGTGTGAGATATTTAAAAGTCACAATGCTAAAGAACCACTATTACTTAGAGAGTTGCCTCAAGCACCTTTTGAAAAGGTAGCAAGTGATATATTAGATTATGGTGGACAGTCATATCTAGTTCTGATCGATTATTTTTCTAAATGGCTCGATATAGTGAAAATTATTTCAAAAACTTCTCAGGTGGTCATAAAGGAGTTAAAGAAAATTTTTTCAACACACGGAATACCCTATGAAGTCATATCAGATAACATGCCTTATAATTCGTGGCATTGTCAGCAATTTGCTAAAGACTGGGATTTTCGGTTTGTAACGTCCAGTCCCCGCTATCCACGGTCTAATGGGCAGGCAGAACGAGCCGTTCAAATTGCAAAAAACATGCTTAGAAAGTGTGACGACTTAGATATGGCGCCCCTGGAGTATCGCAATACCCCAATAAATGGAACAGATAAAACACTGGCCCAATTAGTGACTAACAGGGTTCTTAGATCGAAGCTACCATCAAATAAAAAGCACAAAGACATAAATCTAAAGGAAGAGTGGGAGAAACTACAGGCAAAAAGAAACGAATATAAAAATTATTATGATAGAAACACCAAGGTAAAAAAAAAAATAGTGCCAGCAGAGAATGTAGGTGTCAGAGAGGGTGGAGAATGGAGACCAGGTAAAATTCTGGAAAAAGTAGATGAGGCACTCAGATCTTATTTAGTGCAGAAAAAAAATGGGGAAGTGGTCAGGCGAAACAGTTATCACTTGAGGCCTTCCCTAGTTAAAGCGGAAATTAAGAAGAATACTGATTTCGCACATAATGATAGATCATTAAACCTCTCATCTGGGAATCAGAGTTGTAGAGTAGAGGAACCTTCAACCTCCCAGATGAATGCTGAAAATAGAACTAGCGCTAGACTCAAAAGGGCTCCAGTGCATTTTAAGGACTATCAAATGTAAGGGGAAAGATGTCATATCAGTAGGTTATGATTACGGTCACGGGGCTCTAGGCACAATGTATGGAGACTCTTTGTCAGTTGTCACTACAGTCAACATCATTGTTAGAACATGGGTTTTGGGATATTGTTGATTCTTGGAGACTTTGTTAAAAAGTATGTTTAAATAAATGTATTAAACCCAATGAAATATTATTACTTTATTATTTTCTTGCTGAATTTTAGTATCAAAACCGGCAATATACACTTTTTAGTATCAAAACCGGCATTCTCCATTTTTTTTTCAATTCAAAAAAAAACTGTTACTAATGTAGGTAAAGTTTCTTCACTATTTGCTATCATTTGTCATTGTCTTATAAATTAAACTATATTTGTTTCGATATCACCTAAAATAAAGGCACATCATTTTTTTGCGTTTTACTCCAAAGTCAAAATTATGGAGAATGCCAACTTTGTTACTAGGACCCTCAATTTCTCCAAAAAAAATCGAGAAAAGAAAACGACGATGTACTACATGATCGAAGTCGACTGGATCACACTAATAACAGAGAAAAATCTTTCCTTCAGTAGCTGAAATAAAAGAAGCAGTTACTAGACTGAAAAATAACAAGTCAGCTGGATTGGATATCATTAGCGCAGAATTAATAAAAAAGGCAGAGACCCCCTATGAAATGCTTGACCCCTCTATTAACTGCTTTTTTCTTCTTCTTTAAGTGCTGTCAGCGTCATCACTACCTTTACTCTATATACCACTGCTCTGAAGAGTTTTATTGAACTGCATCTAAACCAGTCTCATAAATTTTTCAACCATGACACTCTCCTTCTTTCGAGAGTACTTCCTTCTCCTATCTTTTCCTGTATTATTAATTTTAACATTTCATATCGCTGCCTACTCATTACGTGTGCCAAATACTAAACGCCACACATGAGTTAATCGTGAACATATGAGATACCGGAGTCACTATCCCGTTACACAAAAAGGAATAAAAACTGAGATTCAAAAACTATCGGACAATATGCAACAATTGTAACAAAACTTACAGCATATAACAAAAATTATGTGATACCCATTTTTTTTAAAACTCACTTTCTCCATATTCTCACACAGTACAAAAATTACCATTTTATATACACGGACGCATCTAAGACCATAAATGGAGTAGGAGCATGCTCTGTGATATCACATGAACATTCCGTCGATAAATTGTCTCCTAAGACAAGTATTTTTACAGCAGAACTATTTGTCATCAATAAGGCCCTAATCTTTATTCTAGAAAAAAAACTCCCGAATCTCTTTTATCTGATTCACTTAGTTGTCTGACATCAATTTCTCAGATTTATCCCTCTCATCCAACATTACAGCAGATTAAGTTAATTTTATACCGTATGTACCAAAAAAATTTGACAGCAGAGTTCCTCTGGGCACTGTCACACGTTGGAATAGATGGTAAAAAAAGGCAGATAGTCTAGCTAGGTCCACAGTAACCAATACAGCCGCATCAGTGGAAAATCTAACGGTGCATTTAGATTTAAAACCTTACTTAAAAGCAAAATTACACGATGTTTGGCAAAACCAATGGAATAGAAGCACCACTAAATTGATAGAAATAAAATCCGTACTTTCATGAAACTTCTGGCCTTCAAAGCGACAATATCAAGTCTTGATAACGTTTCAGATTAGGACACGCTTCTACAATACATGAATACTTGTTGAAGGGAGAAGAGGAACCAGTGCGTTTTGTTTGGGAATGTAAAGTAACAGTGAAGCACATTTTGATTGACTGTCCAATATACTCAGTTAAAAGACTATATCACCAAATTCCAAAAACATTAAAAGAACTTCTAGGAGAATCTAAATACGTAGGTGATTTGATAGAATTCTTGAAATCTATAAACTTTTTTAATAAACTTTAATGCAATACATCAATAATTAAAACAAAAACAGATTACTGGGAAAGATTCACAAAAGGACTAGAGATGGATATCTATGGACAATAGAAACAAGTATGGCGCTTCATAAGACAACAAAGAAGCGAAATGAAAGAACTAGTTGAAATAGAACACATACAAGAGGATACATGGGTGGCCTTCCTGACAGAAATGTTTAAAGACCGAAATCTTTCAAAACGATATGAAAGAAGGAATAAACAAATTAAAAAACAGAAAGTCACCAGGAGAAGATCAAATACCAAATGAACTCTTAAAATATGGAGGTGATCACCTTGTACAACAACTGCAACTTCTTATAATCACCACGACCAGAATACCAGATGAATGAAGGAGAGCGATCATGGTGATGTTCTTTAAAAAAGTAGATAAGAAATACCCCAATAATTATCAAGCAATAAATCTATTAAATACAATACTCAAATTGACAACAAGAATAATAGCGACAAAATAAACGAACGAATATCTCTACAAGAGGAACAGCAAGGATTTCGGACAGGAAAATCATGCACGGATGCAGTTTTTGTAATAAGAATAAAAAAATAAAAGAAAAGTCGCTGGAATACAACAAACCAGCATATATGTGTCTGATAGATTTGAAGAAAGCGTTTGATAGAGTGAGAATTCGGGACGCGATACATTTATTATATTATGAAAAGGGAATATCACTGGATTTAGTAAAAACCATTGAGAATATATATAAAGATAACAAAGCTATGGTAAGATGTAAAGGAAAACTATCGCAACCTATCAAATATGAAGCTGGCATTAGACAAGGAGATTCGCTGAGCCCATTAATATTTAATCTGATAATGGATGAAATTATAAAAGAAAGTTAAAAAAAGAAGAGGAAATATAATGGGAGAAAAGGAAATAAGGATAATATGCTACGCCGACGACGCCATAATAACAGCCGAAAATGAAGATGACCTACAAAGATTAATTAAAGAATTCGAAGACACGGCGCTCATATACAACATGGAGATCTCAACAGAGAAAACTAAAACGATAGTGATATCAGCGGAAACAAGACGATGTAAACTAGTCGTAAATAATAAAATAATAGAACAAGTGATGGAAACTGAACACTTGGAAATAAAACTGTCAAGCTACGGAAAAGTGGAAGAAGAAGTACAAAAACAAGTGAACATGACAAACGGAGCAGCAAGATGTCTCAACAACACAATCTGGAGAAACAAATATCTCACAACGGAAACGAAAACCAGGATATATAAATCAACAATAAGACCGATAATGACGTAAACAGCGGAAACAAGAGCAGCTACGTCGAAAACACAAAGACTACTGGAAACAACAGAAATGAAAGTCTTACGAAAAATAACAAACCGAACTCTAAAAGACAGAGTAAGAAGTGAGGAAATACGAGCGAGATGTGGTATAGAGGAAATAAACGAGTGGACCAAAAGAAGAAAAGTGGAATGGAATCAACACATTGAAAGAATGACAGGAAATAGAATAGTACGAATAGCAAGAGACAAATCGCCACATAGAAGAAAATCATTGGGACGACCTAGGAAAAGATAGTCAGACCACGTCAATTGATGCTAAAAACCGAAGTAGAAGAGGCAATAAGCCTATTTATAAAGTAGGAAGAAGAAGAAGAAGATCAATAATTAAAATATATATTGTATACATTATTATGTAATTAATATTTTGTATATGCTTATGTATGTCTTTACCACTTTTTGTATTTTTTTTATATTAATAACCCTAAGTAGTTGAAGCAAAACGAATAAAAAAAACATAGTGTTTACAAAAGGAGACAAAATAGAATATAATAATAAATCAATAGATTTTTTAAACATCATAAAACAATAAACGATTACGACAATACACAATTCAACATCTCATCCTACATAATATAAATTTGCAGCCTACCATAGCATGTTACATAGATTAATAGAAATTCTTATGTCGAAAAACAACTAGGATTAAATATAATTAAGCAAAGAGTAGAAAATAAATAAATAAAATTTTAAATCAAAAATTATTATAAGAAATCCCCGAAATTAGTATTTCCACCACTAGAGAAAAAACCCAGTACCTTCTGCTCGATTACATATACAAGCAAGATATAAAGGAAAATAGCCAAATACGTAAAAAAGAAAGGAACAATACCAGCTTTCCGAACAAAGAACAACTTAAGCACTTCACCTTCTAGGCCATTATTATTCTTTTAATGGTCAATTTCAAATTCTTTACATTCAAAGTAAAGATCTTACGCTATCTTTATTAGAATCAATGGAAATTACAATAATTCTGATTGACCAACTTGAGACAAACAGTCCTCCCCTCCCCAGCTTATTAAGTTGAAGACTATAAAGAGTAAACACATACCAAAAATAGATCACTTGAGAAAGGCGAAACAGCTGTAGTGATAATAAATTATAATACATTTTGTGGAAATTTTTTTCAGTGTTTTATTGTTAGATAAAATAATTTATTATGCATGTTCTTGATTGATCCACTTTTGTGATTTTTAGTGCTTGCTCTGCTCAATCAGTTTTGCACCTGTATGCACATTGTGTGTTGTTTCTTATTTCGTTTTTTTAATAATTTTGACAATCGCTGTAACTTTGTCAAATAAAGATTTAGATAATTAAAAATTATAAGTATTAATATTTCTTCATCTATTTTAGTTAAACGACAAACAACAAACACAAAACTATCGTAATAATGAAATGTTAGTTTAGATAATGCAACACTGATTACTTTTTGATTTTATTTCGTACAGGATATAATCTTAACAATATACTGAATAAAGAAGGAGCCTAATAAACCACATAAAAATCCATTTAGCTGGAAATACAATTGATTTCGGTACGCTACAATCTATTCTGCGGTATTCTAATCCTGAAATGCGTACTCTAATTAGTTAATATCTTTTAATAGTAAGCGAAATACTCTATTAGATTTAATATTACTTTTCTATTATCATTAAGATACGTTGTACAATATTGTTGTGTTCTATTATTCGTCGATTTGGTGGAATGCGGACATCGAGGCACTAATAAATGAATGTATAGCAATGAGAAGAAGGTTAACTAGAGCAAGAGGCAGAGCATGGATTAACCCTGACGTCATCGAGGAAAAGTACCGCGCAAGGAAGAGGGAACTTTACAGGAAGATCCGTACAGAAAAAAGAAGGCACTGAAAAGAGCTGTGTGAAAAGCTGGATGAGGACATCTGGGGTCAGGGATACAAGATCGTCATGAAGAAGTTCCATGCGTATCCTCCTTACGAAATGCCTATGGACAAGAAGCTTAAGGTAACACGAGAGCTCTTGGATGGCAGATGGCATGGTGTAGGAGGGATGAAGGAACTGAGCGGGCTGTACCCTTTACCATGGATAAACTTGTCAAGGCATTGGGTTCACTCAAGACGCGTAGGTCCCCCGGACTGGATTAGTGAAGGGTCTAGGACTGACGGAGACTGCGTGGCTTCTGGAACACATGAATTCACTGCTGGAAGCACAAACCTTTCCTGAGCCTTGGAGGACATCGAGGTTAATACTGCTCCTTAAGGCTAGGGAAAAGTATCGCCCCATCTGGCATCTTCCATGCATCAGTAAGCTGTATGAAAGGATGCTGCGAATACGCATAGACGACATGATTGAGAGGTCAGATGGTTTATCTCGGAGGCAATTTGGTTTTTGTAAAGGGAAAAGCACGATTGATGCAATCATGAATGTACTCGAAGCATTGCGCAACAGAGGGGATGAACATCGCCGGGCGGCCCTGCTATTGTTTTATATTAAGAATGGATTCAATACTCTGCAGTAAAACGAGGTAATGAAGGCAATGGAGAAGGGAGAATGTCCTGGTCCCCTGATGAATGTGGTGGAGGAGTATCTGTCCGAGAGAAGGATTATGGTGGAAAAGGGCACGATCGCGGACGTGACGGCCAGGGTACCCCAGGGATCTGTCTTGGGCACGATGCTATGGAACCTGGCATTAGACGGGATTATGCACTGTGAATACAGAGAGGGTACAACCCCCTTCGCATTCGCGGATGACCTCGCTGTTCTGGTAGTGAGACTTGCGGCAGGGAAAACCGAAGTCATCATTCTGAAGGAGAAAAGGAACAGGCAAAGTGTTGAATTACAATGTGCGGGAGCATGTCTAACACCCAAGAAACAAGTAAAGGTAAACAAGTAAAGGAGTGACATTGCACCAGAATGGAAAATGGGGGGAGCACGTGCGGGAGGTGGTACGGAAGGCTGCGAATAGTGCGGCTGCGTTGGGGAGGGTGATGCCCAACATTGGAGGACCGAAAGACGAAAAAAAAAGTATTCGTCGATTTGCTTTGCTAACTGGTATTGGTAAAACTAACGACCTATTTTCATACTTACTTTCTCATAGACCCAAATAATGCTCTTTTTAATTTTATGTCCAGAGTCCCCCATTACCGTCCAAATTTCCTGAACAATTTTTGGTAACGACTGCAATTTAGATTTAATGGCTAAGTCGTCAAAAACTGTGATGACAATACCGGTAAGGTCTTTGACATAAAAGTCGTTAGCATAGTATGAATTATTTAGAAAAGCTTTGAGTTCTTCAATATCATCTTCTATGATAGTCAAGTTGCGTAGATCTCTATGAAAATCTTGCATGAATGGTTTAGAGTCGGTCCAGATACCAATAATAGCATCGATAGTTTCAGCTTTAATGTACTGTTTGGTATTATTTATCGATTCAAGTGTATCCTGGTAAAATCGTCTCAGGCTTCCTCTTATTCCACTCTGAAATAAAAAAGTCTAATTAACACGTGTATATAAAATTCAGGATATTATTATTTTTTACTACTGTTTTATTTTATTTGTCAGTAATTAGCTTATATAGGTAGCATTGTTTTAAAAGGGGCACTGCGGCACATGACTTACAAGGGGCGCACTGTACTTTAGTAGAACACCGTAGTGTAAGAAATTGTTGCACGAAGCTAGTCTCGGTAGTTAAAGATCATTTAAATGATCTTCCTATCTGTCAGCAGAAGTAATATTTCTACAATATTAAATAGAGAACATACAGTTTTATTTACCGACCAATACAGAAGTTTGTTGGCTAAATTTTCTCCAGATACTGTACTTCTATTTTCATAAGGCCACACTATCTTTTCACAACGACTAAGGTATGGTTATGATATATGGTGTTCTTATATCCAAGCCTTGAGTTTACTCCAAGTTTTGATTACAGGCAGGTTCTTCCATTATTCCGCTGAGAACGTCAACCCTCTGGATATAAAGTTTGGACCACTTTAAGAAGTAATCCATTTAGAATTTTGTAACATTTTAAGCTAGTATGAGGTGATATTAACCATATAAAGAAGTAACGTAATATGCTGAGATATTGATCTTTATATCATTAGATAGAAAATGGGAAATTTAAGTGGCAGAATTTGTTTGTACTTATAAATGTCAGACACAGATTGAGCCGTGAACCATTACCATTATTTTTTGTGGACTTCGAGCCTCAAACGAACAACAACGAAATATTTGAACTTCAGTATATACAACATTGTAAAATAAGGGTAGAACCACCAAGAATTAAAAGAAATACACCACAATGTACACGATGTCAAGAATATGGTCACACTAAAACGTACTGTGCAAAACCATATAATTGCGTAAAATGTACTGAATCACATAACACAAAGGACTGCAAGAAACCCAAAAACACGCCAGCAACTTGCACTAACTGCAACGGAGACCATCCTTCTAATTACAGAGGATGTTCTGTTTATCGTGAACTACTAAATGTTAGATACTATGACAAATCAAAACAAATCAACACTCAAAATCCCAATCCCAATGTAAATATACCTAACCAACATCATGCTCATAATTTCAACGGAATCAGTTAGAGAGATGCTACCATTGAAAACATAAATGCAGATAACAACAATGAATTAGCAGATAAACTATCAGATTTCCTAAACGAATTCAAAAATATGTTATCTCAACTCTTAAACCAAAATAGCATGACTTTAACTATGTTAACTTCAGTCATTAACAAAATAACAAAATAGTTTTCAAGTCACTACGCATTAAGTCGTGGAATGCTAATGGCATTTCAAACCATATATTAGAAATATCACTGTTTTTGAAAATATATAATATAGACATTCTTTTAATATCTGAAAGCCATGCCATACAAAGAACGGTTATTAAGATACCTTACTATACTATGTATTATGCAAACCATCCAGACGGAGGAGCACATGCAGGTTCTGCTGTTATTATTAAATCAAAAATCAAACACTATGTAGTCCAACCTTATATTACGGAAATAATTCAAACAGCAATCAATAAAATCGAAACAAACACCTCCCTCAGTGTATCATCAGTCTAAAGTCCACCTAGACATCCAATTTCAAGCGAAGAATATCATGATTTCATACAAACTCTTGGATCCAAATTCATAGTAGCAGGAGACTGGAATGCCAAACACACCACATGGGGTTCCAGATTAATCACGCCTAAAGGTCGAGTATTAATGAATATCATCCACCAAAAATACTTAAGATACTTATCTACGGGAGAACCCACATATTGGCCTACGGATGTAAACAAAATTCCAGATTTGGTAGATTTTGCTGTAACAAAAGATATATCTGACACTCATAGTGCAATAGAGTCAAACTTCGATTTAACAACAGATCACAGTACAATAATGATAACTTTAAGTACACACATAATATGGAGAACACCATTACCCAAACTCACAACTAAAGAAACAATCTTTGGCTGACCAATCACAAACCTCGTTATTAACTGCGTTGTCATTGGCCTCCCGGCGAAAGATTGCTGCGAATTCGCAAACACAAAGTGTATAAAAGAGCACATCTTACGATCGGGATCTAGTCGTCTTACACTACCAGCCCTGCTAGACCTTGTTGGCCGAGTGCCTTTACTACGATTCTTACTACGAAATACTACGAGTTTTATTATTACCTGAGTGAACATTTCGTCGAATTAAGAAGACGATTCCAAAGCTCTTTAGTGTTTGAGTGAATACGAAGACATGTGGCTACGATATCATCCGAACCACAAGAGGTAAAAGAACCAGGGATTGTTGACTGACCCTAACAACTCGGAGGGAACGTTTCCTGGCCAGATAGACACCATCAGTGAAATAGTGAAAAGTCTTATAGCTATTTCGGATCTTGTCGAACTAACACAGTGTTTCGCTGGTCCACTGACGGTTAAGGGTAAATAAAAGCCCCAAGTGGGCTTGAAATTGCTTTTCACTCGGTGGCCGAGCTGCGGTAACACTTCGTCACCAGAAACCTTACGGAAATAGTAACCGTCCTTACAGGATCGCAAATATTGTTTTTCGAAAGGTGGCGATACGGAGTGAGGGGCCGTCTAAGAGTCAACACTCTGCCATCGTTCCTGTACCTCTCGAGAAGTGTGAACGTGGCAAGTGCCGGCATCTCGGTGGGACTCAAGACATACACTGTGCCCAGAATATTAAACATATATATTCATGTAAGACAAATTAATGTAAGAAATGCCTCAAACTGTTAAAGTATTCTGGTTGTCGGTGTCCCCTTGTCGACCACAAAGGCCCCTGTAAACTTCTCGCTAAGCGGAAGCCTAAACTCCACGAACACGAGGATGGAATCGAGAAACTGACGATCGTCCTCCAGAGCGGCGGTCGTAGACCATCCAAAAACTCCGAATACCTCGGAGGATGCTACGGCCGTACGACAATATGGCTAAAGTTATATTATTACTATGATCGTAAAATTTTTGTTGTAATAAAAAAATGCAACTACTGCAATATATTGCTCTTACGTCAAAACTTACCGTTACATCCGAGATAAGCTCAGGTCTCCATTTCAAGCTCGACGTTATCAGTCTAGAATGATTAAGACGTAGGTAATACGCTACATCAGAAATTCTCCTATCGTCATAGTCGCGCCAAATATTAAAAAGTGCACTTCTAGCGTCTGGAATCACCCCATAACTGTGCAAACTCTGGGTTCCGTCTAAAATTAATATGGAAAACTACATAAATAAAATGTTGAAAATTATTGTTCTTTAAATAATTATCTAACACTAGGTATAATTTACAATAAATAGAATATGTGAAAGAGAAAGTAATAAAAAAGAATACACTAAATTTTATAATATAAGTTCGTTTCTTGAAGTAAATCTAGTACATTCTACAAAGTAGTTTTAGATCTGATGCTAGTTGAACAGATTTGATGTTTTATTTGTTTGTAATTGCTTCTTTTGCAGCAGTATCAGCAGTCTCATTACCTAAAATGCTAACGTGTAAAGGAATCCAGATTAATGTTATGTTTGTCCCAAATGAAGTGAGACAGTGTGTTGCTTCATGTATGGCATTAACCAATGGACGTTCGGAATGAATATTTTTAATCGAGTCGATGGAGGACATTGAATCTGTACATATTGCAGTGTTCTTGGCTTTAGTTTGGTTACATAAGCCTTTTAATGCTTGTAGGATGGCGCACAGCTCACCTGTATGAATAGAGGTGAATTGTAAAAGGCGGAACTTCTGAATGATACTATTTGAAGTTATAACAGAATATCCAATACCTGTCTCAGTTTTAGATGCATCTGTGTAGAGAATCTCATCATATGAGTTTTTGTTAACCAGCTCTAAGAAATATTGCATCATAATTTGGCTGTTGGTTTCATTTTTGTGATAATTATTAAGCGAAAGGTTAATTTTGGGTATGTTATTAATCCATGGAGGAGTTAATGACAGTATATGTCCAGTATCTGTTATTTAAAAATCAACAGGTAATGAAAGGAGAAGTAACATTTGAGATAATGTCTGGTATTTATTATTGGGCTCACAATTATAGGGTTTGTATTTTAGCCTATATATAGGGTTGTTTCAATTCGAAGACACTCTAGCAAAGTATGTCAGAAGAAGTTGTTACCTACGAAGCGAAAGGGGAAGTTCACCTGTTTCACAGCGAAGACTTTCGGTGGGACTGGATCTGAAAGCTCCGAGACATATTCGTAATGCGGTATTCTGAATAATGTCAAGAGTCCTTAAATAGGTCTTTGATGCTGACATGTATACAAAGCATCCATAATCCAGTAGAGAGCGAATGAGAGATCTGTATACCTTAATTACTATATCTTCATCAGGTGATGGTTTACTAGAGATTTCAATAGATTTGATCTAGCTAAGCAGTTACCTTTGAGGATTGTAATCTGTGGTTTCCATGTTAGTCGACTATCAAAAATTAAAACTAGTATCTTGTGTTCGTTAGCTACTTTAACGGAGTACTATTTAATGTATATATATATATATATATATATATATATATATATATATATATATATATATATATTCAGGGATTCTACAGTATTCACTGCCTTCCCTCGCTCAACCGTTTCCATCTCTCTCTGTTGTCCCATTCTCCATCGTTTAGGCCTCTCTTACTCATGGCGTCGTCTACTTCGTTCCTCCAGGATTTTCGGGGTCGTTCTCTTTTACTCTTTCCTATGGGGCTCCATTCGGTTATTCTCTTTATCCATCTGCTGTCACTAGTTCTTTTTACATGTCCATACCACTTTAGTCTTTTTTGTTCTATGTATGTTAGTATGTCTGTTTCTATTGATGTTCTTTGCTTTATTTCGTCATTATTTCTCCTATCCATTCTTGTTACTCTGCAGCATCTTCGCAGTCATTCCGTCTCTTTTGCTACTGTCTTACTGCTGTTTTTCATGTTTATGATCCAATTTTCAGCCCCATATGTCATAATACTTCGCACTAATGTTTTATAAATCTGTGTTTTTGTCTTCATATTTAGGTGTCTATCCCACCATACTGAGTTAAGTTAATTGCTGTTCTTGTTTGTCCTAATCTTTGTGTAATTTCTTCCTCTGTTGTTGCCTTTTTCGTGATTATAAACCCCAAGTATTTGAATTTATCCTTTCCTTTGATTGTTACGTTGTCATAATCTGTAGATCTTCTATGTCTTCTATTTAATGTAATTTGAGGTAATAATACGCTCCGTGTTCTTCTACTGAATTTGGGTACTTTTGATTTTTCAGCAGAGAAATTAATACCAAAGCATAGACCAAGAAGTTAGTTTATTTAGTGCTTTTTGGATTAAGTTTGTAGTTAGTAGTTAGCATATAAGTACTTTACTGGGTTGTGAATATTCTTGCAAATATAAATAAAGTGGAACTTAGAACTGATCGTTGGAGTACCTCATTTTCCTGAACGTACGTTGAGGAAGCTTTTCCGTTAACTGATACTTTGAAGCGGTGGTTAGAAAGAAACTGTTCAATAAAAGATAATGTTTTCTTCGCAATATTGTATTCTTTCAATATGATTAATACAGTAGAACGTAATAGAGTGTCTAAGGCGCTCTCGATGTCAAATGATGTTGCTATTAAATCTTGCTTATTTTGAAAGGAGGTTGTGATCTCTGTTTATAACATTACTAAGTTGTGCTTCGTGATGGACGGAATCTGGATTGAGCTGAGTCTAAAATTTGTGTTTTTCTAGATACCACATAAGTCTTTTGTTTATTAGTTTTTCTAGCAGCTTACACAAGGTGCATGTCAATGAAATGGGACGGTAGGAATTTGGATTATTCGGTAGATTTGTCCTGTTTCTTGATTGGTATAACGATAGGTTCCCTCCATAATATAGGAAATTTCTGATTGGTCCATATTATGTTGTACAGTATAAGCAATTTTTTTACGGCAGAGATGGGAAGATTTTTGAGGAATATAAAAGGGATGTTATCGGAATCTGCAGCTAAATTCTTGCAAGTTGGAAGAATATTTAAGAGTTCTTGTAGTGTAAATAGAGTGTTTAAGACAGTAGAGTCAAATTTGTGAGATTGGGAAGGATATTGTACAGGAGGATTTGTTTCTTTAAATACGTTCCTGTTTTTAAATCGTTGATAGAAATTCTCGGCGATTACACTGACGATTTGTTGATCATTGGTTACTAAATCACTTTTATGTAAAAGAGCTAGAATTCTTGTGTGCGTATTTTTTCTCCGCATTTAATTAATTTTCTTCCAAACTTGAGAAGGGGTAGTATTAGAAGTTAAAGTAAAAATGTAATTTTTCCGTGAGAGTTTTTTACTTTGTTTTTAGATATACCTCACCTTGGCTCTAAGTTTTTTAAAACAAATCAAGTTTTCGTCACTTTTGTTTCGGCGGTACTTATGAAGAGCAGTTTTGTATTCTTTTACAGCAGTTGCATAACGTTCATTCCACCAAGGTGTTAATTTTCTTTTAGAAGTTATTATACTTTTTCCTACGTAAATGTCAGCAGCAGATGTAATGCATTTGTTCAAATTATCGAGATCATTATCTATATTTCCAGAGAAGAAAATTTGTTCCATTTGTCGGTCTACTTCAGTTCTAAAACTTGCCCAGTCAGCATTAGAAATCTTTCACTTTATTACTGATGATTTTTCTTCATTATTTGTTATGAGGATGAGAAAACGGTTACTATCATATAGATCATCTAAAACATTTCATGTTAGAGAAGGATATATTTTGGAATCACATATACTTAGGTCAATCGCTGAGAAACTTCCTGTTGAAATATTGAAATGAGTGTTGGAACCATTATTTAGAAAACAAGTGTCGGTAATGTTAAGTACGTTCTTTACAACTTTTACCTCTGCCATACGTGGTTTGTGAACACCATGCAATATTGTGGGCATTAAAGTCTCCGACAATTACAAATGGTGCTGGAAGTTGAAAGATTAAGTCTACCAGTTCAGCTTCAGTAGGATTGTAACTCGGTGGGATATATATACTGTAAATAGTTATTTTTTAGGGCACCATATTGTTACTGCGATTGCTTCTAGGTTTGTAACTAAAGATAAATATGTCGAGTAGACGTGTTTTTCGATAAAAATTGAGGTTTCTCCACTTGCTCTGAGACATTCTGTTTTTACGTGATGATATCCTTTGTAACCACTAAGATCAATATTATGATTTGGTTTGAAATTGGTTTCTTGTAGGCATATTATATTTTGAATTGGTGTCGCTGATAAGTTGTTTGATTCTTTCTAAGCGGCAAAAGAATCCGTCACAATTCCAATGAGTAAGTATGAAAGTTGTTGGTGATTGGATTTTTCAGAATGTTCTGAATGTTTTGAATGTTCGGTTGGGACATCATCATCAGAACTATTAAGAGATGCTTATGATACTAGGCTATCTGTGTCATCTTATTCTGAAGGTAATTCCTTTTTGAGCCTCTTTAATATTTTTGTGAACTTGTCTTTTAATGATCTGGTGGTTAGGTGTTGATAAATTGCATACATGTTAGATAAAAGTGAATTAATGTCAAAAGTAACTTGCTGGGCTTTTATTGGGAGATTACTACTTGACGGGGCGTTCCCACGAAAGGCTAAGATGATCTGGTGGAGTAGAAAAGCTTTGGGGGTTGTTGGTATAAAGATCTTTGATTATTTGCTTTAATACATTTGATATTTTGGATTTATCTGTGGGAACAATTTTTGACTTTTTCTTTTCTATAGGCATTTTCTATAAGTCTTTAGATCTCGTCACATCAGTGACGAGTTTTCAAGATGAGGAGTAGATATTAGTTAATCAGCAGAGTGGGAGTCCGTTGTGCTAAGTGGGCTGTGCTTGTATAGGTTCATCAGGTAATTGTTCTAAAGTAGTAGCTAATGAGGTTTTTGTTATCGATCATTGTTTACCGGCAGATTGAAGAACGTTGGAATTTGGACAATTTGTACAACTCTCAGCTCTATGGTCAATTTTCTTTTAAATAAAGCATTCCATTCTATATACGGTATGGTGTGGAATCGAATTCAATGATGAGTGAAGTCTGAAGATCAGAATTTTTAGTAGGTGGAATTCTATCTGTATATTTGTCTTTGAAATGAGAGGATGTGGCTATATTCATCTCCTTGAATTCCAGCTTTTAACAAAGAGACGGAAGAAGCAAATTTTAAATTAAGGCCGTTTAAAGCATTTTCTACGAGATCGTGAGCAATTGAGCGACATATATTCGAAATGATACGTTTTGCTGGAGTAACTAATATCCTAATAGGTAGGTCCAGAGTGTTTACTTTAATAATGGGATTGTTGGTAATAAGCTGGTCAACAAGTTTAACTTTGCTTAGGTATATGCAGATCCGGTTGTTCGAGATTCTAGATTCAAATATTATATTTTTAGGGCCAACAATATCACCAGTGTCTTTAACATAGTCGAATAGTTTTAAGTTTTCTTCTGAGTAATAAATAATTGCTTGCTCCTTTTTAGAGAAGGAAGGCTTGGGTCTAGATTTCATAGCAGCAACATAAGATGTAGGTGTTGAAGATTCGATGTTACTGGATGTAGGCATTGCTGTGGTATTGACTGTAGATGTATTATTCATAATTTTTTTGTTTTTGTAGTCAAAATTAATGTTCGTATTTCCCTGGAATGTCCGCAAATAACAAACTCTCATATTGTTAAATGTGTAGCCTATTTTGGTTATCCAAAAGCCTAGAGGTCTTGGCGAAATTAATTGCTTTCTTATAAGTAGGTTAACAACAAAAAACTAGACAATTGTTTATGAATATTGCATTGCAATACTTGCTTGTTACTTGGAACACGTTGCATGCAGCAATGAAAAAAATATCACCAAACTGTACACAATTGTTTTTTATCAATATTTATTGTAATTAAATACTAATAAAACTGGTATTTACGGTAGCAAATTGCAAAAATCGGCACTAATTTACAGAGCGATATGTACACGTCCACTCTCTAAAGACCAGTATCCTAGTATATAACTCATAAATTACTTCTTTAATCGCCATTTAAGTTCATTCTAGTTCTAAACATTTTAATTACCTTCCTTTTCTGATATTTAATATTATCTCAATATATATATATATATATATAATATATATATATATATATATATATATATATATATATATATATATATATATATATATATATATATATATATATATATATATATATATATATATATATATATATATATATATATATATATATATATATATATATATATATATATATATATATATATATATCGATAGGTATGGAAAAAATAGTACAAATAAATCTAGAGCTAAGATTAATAATACTATTACAAGAATTAATATTGAAATTAAACTCAACAGTCTTCCGGGTTGACCCGCGTCGATTATCATTGCGCCGAGCTTTCGACGTCCTCCTCGATGTCTTCTTCAGGGTTTTCCGAGGTCTTAGACTCCCGAGCCCTCAGATACTACTACACTGATCACTAACCAATGCATTACTGGTACTGGAAACAGAGAACGGTTCATTTATAACGTCGATAGTGATGTGGTTTGGGTAGAGGTTGGCGTGGGGGTTAGCGTGAGAATTGGCGTGGGATTGGCGCGAACATTTCTGACACTAAAATTTTGATTGGCGGGTGAAGCGGACGATATTTTCTTTATAAGAGGTCTCCATGTAGAAAGTAACCGCATGCCGTCATCTCTTTTATTGAAACAATTTGGCTTTTTTTCTTTATGATAACGTTGACAAACGGTAAGTATGAATTAGTTTACACCTTTATCCTCCTCCTCAGTCCTAATCCCTTTTGGAATGTGGTGACACCATCAGCCCTTTACAGTTTTTGCACGATTTCTCTCCATCCTTCTCTGTCCTGGGCTAGTTGTTCGGCTTCATGTAACCCTTGGTTAATCAGTATTTTTGTTTGATCTACCCAACGGCTTGGAGATCTTCCCCTGGGTCTCTTTCCTTCAACTCTACCCTCGACTATCAGTTTTTCCATCGTACCTGTTCTTCTAGCAATGTGTCCAAAATACTGCAAATATCTGCAAAAATGTTGTATTTGTTTAAGCAATCTATCCTTTACTTTAAGTTGTTCTAATATCGATACGTTAGTGCGATGATCAATCCAGGATATTCTCAACATGCGGCGGTATACCCACATTTCAAAAGCGTCCAGTTTATTTTTATCCGCTTTCTTTAAGGTCCACGTTTCGAATGCATATGTCGCTATGGGAAAAATGAGCGCCCTTACCAGCCTTAGTTTTGTGTGTATTGTTATGCTAGACCTTCTACGTATCTCTCTGTCGCACCCTCCATTTGTTATAAAAGACCCCAGGTATATGAAACTATTTACTACTTCAAAGCCCCCAATTTCTTTAATGTGTTGAAGATTATTCCGAGCTCTGTCTACTATCATGATCTTTGTCTTACTCCTATTTAGCTGTAGTCCATATCCTTTGCTTTTTTCCTGCAGATGTCTCATTATATCTTCCATTTCTTTTTGATTTGCCGCGATTATTAAAGTGTCATTTGCATATCTCAAGTTATTGATTTTTTGACCTCCTACTGATATTTCGCCCTTCCATCCGTCTAGTACCTTTCGGATAATGTGTTCGCTGTAGATATTAAACAGAGTTGGCGAGATTATGCATCCCTGCCTGACACCTGCCTCTGTTCTGAAATGATCGAAATGGGTGTTGTTTATTTTTACTGTGCACTTATTATTTTCATATAGACTTCTGATTAGTTGAATTAAGTGGTGGGATGTTTCCATTTCCGCTAGTATGAATCATAGCTGCTGCCATTTGACTTTATCGAAGGCCTTTGTGTAATCCACAAAGCACATAAGCATAGGAGTATTAAATTCACCAGTTATTTTGATTAGCTGTCTGACATTAAGGATGTGTTCTCTTGTGCCTTTTCCTGGGACAAATTCCGCTTGTTGTTCTGATATCTGAGGCAATAGAAAAGCTTTTAGTCATGTATTACATGAAATAGAACCTTGCTTGCATGGGATATCAGGGTTACCGTTCTGTAGTTGCTGCAATCTAGCGGAGTTCCTTTTTTAAATATAGGGATGAAAGTGGATGTTGTCCAGTCGTTGGGCCATTCTCCGGTTTCCCAAATCTTTTTCAGATCATATGCATAACATTTACTCCGACATCTCCAGTCTCTTTTAAAACTTCTGCGGTGATCTGGTCTGCGCCAGGAGATTTTCTATTTTTCAACTTTTTGATTGCCTTTTCTACCTCTGACTTGAGAATGTTTGGTTCTCTCTCTGCAGTGAACTCATCGTGATTTGCATTCTGGGGATCAACTGCATATAGACTTTTGACAATATTTTCTCCATACCTCCGCAATCCGTTTCTCGTCATTTATAATATGTTGGTTTTGATCCATTATTGTTTGTATGATTGGTTTAAATTCCCTGGATAGATATCGGACTTTGTTATATAGCTCATGGGATTCATACCGGTTTGCATGTCTTTCTAGTTCTTCGCATTCTTCATTTATATGTTTATTTTTATCATCCCTACATGCTCTTTTAATTTCTCTATTTATCCTTGCTAATTCGTTTTTGATGCTGTCGTTTTGATATATGAAAGATTTAATTCTCCTTCGCTCTTCGAGAAGTTGCAGCGTTCTGTCTGTCATTCAGTGATTTCTTTTGATGATCTTTTTTTCGGTTCTGGTTCTTTCTACAAAGGTTTCTATGGCATTTCTGAAATCTTTTCACATGTCTTCTAGGTTGTCTTGTGTGTTCAACATACTAGTTTCCTTTAATGCATCTCTAAATGTTTTCGGATTTGAAATCTCCAGCCTGTTTTGATTTTGGTGCGACATTGTTCTTTTTATCTTCATCTTGAAGCAAGCCTTTACCTTTATAGGGAACTGGATACTAGGATGTATACCATTCACATGGGTTTGAAAAGACAAGAAAGCATCGCTACCATGGGGTCAAATGACAAATGTATCTTCAACATATCATAGCGAATATGTGGGTTTAAGAATTGATGTGTATAATGCTCTGGTCTTGAAGTCTTCCATAAATATATTAGCAATGACTGGAGATAGTGGGTAACCCATTGGGTCACCATTTATTTGTCTGTAGAATTGATTTTGGAACATGAAATAAGTGTTACACATACAATTTTTAATGAGAAATAAATGGTCTTGCTGGATACTGAACTAACTAGAATGTCTGACGATGAGATGGGGTATTGTTTAAGAATCATTTTCGGTGGGAGGTTGTAGAGTTTTGGCCAAGTACTTGGCCAGTAGTTGCATAGGGCAGTTATATGCACTGACAATGGGACGTAGAGGAATATGGGTTTATAAATTTTGGGCAGGCCATATATTCGAGGTGTTCTGGAAGACTTTTTACGAAGAATTAGAGATTGTTTTATGTCAACTGAAAGAATGGTTTTATTGATATTGGCTTTTATTGTGGATAATGGTATATATCTTACTATCCAATTTACGATGGATGTGGAAGCTAATTAACCCCTACTTTTCTTGACGTTATCATAAAGAAAAACCGATCTCAAGGTTTCCATTATTTTGCTGAGATCTCTAGTTTAAAAGAAGCCCTCATCCAAAATGGTTACCGCGAAAACCACATTATTAGGAGCATCCACAGACATCAATCTCCCAGTTAATTTTAAGCCAAAGACTTAGACCCTCATCATAGGAAAGCTTTTCTTCCTTACTTCAAAGGTGTCACTGAAAAAATCGACAAAATTCTTAAATCAAGACGACTAAAGACAAGCCATATAAATTGAAAAAACGCTAAATTGTTAGTGATCAGTGTAGTAGTATCTGGGGGCTCGGGAGACTGAGACCTCGCAAGACCTGAAAAAGGCATCGAAGAGGATGTCGAAAGCTCGGCGCTCGGCGCAATGATAATCGACGCGGTTTAACCCCGGAAGACTGTTGACTTTAATTTTAATATTAATTATTTTAATAGTATTAATCTTAGCTCTAGGATTTATATATATATATATATATATATATATATATATATATATATATATATATATATATATATATATAATACATTCAAATTATCGGGTAAAGTGGTCTATAATAAAAATCTTTCTTTTTTCTAAATTACTCAATATTTCGTCGCTATTTATTTAAAAGCTTCCTCAGGAGTAAAAGAATTTCAAAGATTTCGCAAATAAAAACTGACATTGAAGTATTTGAAATATTTTATAAATATAAATAATATAATATAAATAAATAGCGAAATATTGAGTAATTTAGAAAAAAGAAAGATTTTTATTATAGACCACTTTACCCGATAATTTGAACGTATTTATAAATTATTTTTTTGTCGAAATAATCACTTCTAATATATATATATATATATATATATATATATATAAATATATATATATATATATATATATATATATATATATATATATATATATATATATATATATATATATATATATATTATATAGAAATGTAGCCATAAGCTCCCTTACTATTAAGAATCAGCAGATTCCGATATCCGACGTTATAAATAGGAAGAAATCAATATTTTTATTATTATTGTAATTATTACGTTTCAATAGTCAAGTTTAAAATCATTAAATGTAGTAGTTTGTAGTATTTCTATAAATTGTAACTTTTAATTTTCGAAATAAAGATTTTTTTTGGGAAACTCAACGTTGGACAAACATTTCTGGCGCTGCGAACAGGATATTTCATACAGAAACATAGTCGTTTCCTGGTCTACATGAGTTTGATGAAATCCTGAGAAACCTGGTAAAAGAGAAAAATGTATTGGAAATCAAACACGATCATCCTTGCGTAAGTTTTTCCTTTCTTTACCATTGTTTATGAGCATTTATTATTTTTATTGAATTCTTAAACATATACATTAAATTTAATATTTATTGTTGATTGAATTTATATTATTTATAACATTTTTACTTCAACGAATTTTTTATATATATTTGCATTTATATTTTTACATTTTTGCATATATTTTATGAGTACATTGAATATTATTTCCCAAAAAAGTATCGAAAATTAAAGTTTACTATTCGATAATTTGAATTGAAAAATAAAAAGGAATCTACAAACCTCTAAATCCAAGCCTGCATCTTAATTACATTTCAAAATGCCGATGACCAATAGCGATATTGCTAGCCTTTGCTCAACTCTGCCCGAATTCTCTTCTGGAAACAACCTCTCCACCTTTATCAAAGCAGTAGATAATTTAATAGTTTTCTTAGGCACCCAAGATTTAAATCCGTCCCAAGAATTTATCTTAAATTCCTATATCATATCTCGAATTAAAGGAGAACCTAGAAATTTTTTAAACTATTCTAATAAAACCAATTGGGCAGAAATTTGTCCAGCGTTATTAACTAAATACGGAGACAGACCTTCCGAAGACATATTAGTAACACAACTATCCACCACCATCCAAAAACAAAGTGAATCCTACGACAATTATCATCAGAGAATAACTACAAATCTGAACGATTTACTTCAACACATCCCCCTTAATGATAATCCCGCGACAGTAACTTTTAAAACTCCATACTTCAAAAACATTGCCCTCAACACCTTCTGTACCGGAATCAACGAGCCTTATTGCGAATACTTATCGCATTTTGAATTAAATTCACTAGAAGAAGCCCTTCAAAAGTGTATTGCCTACGATAACCACAAAAAGCAACAACAATACATGAACTTCCTTAAGAGCCAACAAAACAAAAAGCCCTATCAATCTTCGAATAATCAAAGATCCACAAACTTCCAACCCACACACTCAAACTTCCAACCCATGCATTCAAATTATGTGAGACCTTCAACTCAAAACACAGAGCCCAATTTTAACTTCACTCCACAACAGAACTATAATTTTCCTCAGAAACAAAATTTCAGTTCTCACGAACAAAATCAATCCTTCCAACGAAACAATGTTCCAAAAAACAACCAACAAAGATTAAATAAATATAAAGCTCCTCGACCCCAACCAAATTTTGCCACTCCAATGAGCGGTGATCAAACTACGACAACCAGAAACCATCAGCCCATGACAATTACGACTAACAGAAGCCACAATTTTCACATAGACTCAAATGATACCCAATATTTCGAAAATGATTTCGAAAATTACGAATCCGAACAAGAGCCCGATTTGCATGATAAATATCATCAGGATTTTCAAGCCATTCCGTTAGACGATCATCCACCCCCTGTATAAACCTACATAATATCGAAAGTTCCCCTGGGTTACCCTGCTTCGTTACACCCAAAACACATCTACGCGTTTTAATCGATACCGGCGGTTCCCATTCAATTTTAAATCCGCGAGCTCTCAAGCTATTTGATAAAAATCATATTTATCGAAAACCTTTTTCGCTAACATCAATAAAAATTACTTCCAAGCACGACTTAACTATTAAGACGCCACTATTCCTAGAATATGGAATTCCACAAAAATTCGACGTAAAACTCGCCGACTTTAGTCAGCACTTTGATATCCTCCTTGGAAACTACGATCTGAAAAGATTCCACGCCACAATTAATTACGCAACTCATATTTTAACCTTTGAGAATCCTCATGTTAGCATTTCATTTGAAACTCTATATCGAAAAATTCCCGTACGCGTTCCTAATGGTGAAGTTTTATTGCGCGAAAGACACTTTCAAGGTATCAAAATTCCCCATTCTATTCACGTTGCAAAAAACGATTTTATAGACACTATCGCCTTACCTATGCCTACGAAATTTAATAAGAGAATCTCAATAAGTTGAGAACTTCTGTAATTATAATATAGTAGAAATTCCGACAACGCATTTTAATAAAAATAAAATCCGTACTTCGCACTTAAACAACGAAGAAAGGTATAAAATTATAAATCTTTGCAAAAAATATAAAGATGTATTTTACGATGAAAACAAAAATTTAACTTTCACGTCAGCTGTTAGACACGAAATTAAAACGAAGGATTAAAATCCGATTTATGTAAAGGGATTTCGGCATCCCAAAGCAATGCAAGAAGAAATAAAAAAACAAATAAATAATTTATTAGATAATAAGATAATTCGACCGTCAATTTCACCGTACTCAGCTCCAGTTTGGATAGTACCAAAAAAAGCTGATGCCTCAGGTCAGAAAAAATTTAGATTAGTAATTGATTACAGGAAGCTCAATGATCATACTGAAAGTGATCGCTACCCACTTCCTCAGATAGATGAGATACTGGATAACTTAGGAAAAGCCAGTTATTTCACAACATTAGATTTAGCTCAAGGTTACCATCAGATTGAAGTTCATCCGGATTCTATTCGGAAAACAGCCTTTTCAGTTCCGCATGGTCACTTTGAATTTTTACGTATGCCCTTTGGTTTAAAGAATAGCCCAGAAATATTCGAAAGGTTAATGGACAATATTCTTAGGCCCTTTATTCATAAGTTTTGCTTCGTCTACATGGACGATGTCATTGTTTTTTCCAAGTCACTGCAAGAACACTTAGTTCATATTGCTACTATTTTTGACACTTTCAGGAAAAATAAGTTAAAAATTCAGTTAGACAAATCTGAGTTTCTCACGAAAGAAGTTTCTTTCTTAGCTCACGTAGTAACAACCGAAGGAATCAAACCTAACCCAGCAAAAATCGAAGCTATACAAAAATATCCTCTACCAAAAACAGTAAAAGAAATTAAATCATTTCTTGGTTTAATCGGTTACTACCAAAGATTCATACCCAACTTTGCAAAAATATCATCCCCATTTTCGAGATGTATTCGAAAAGGAGCAACTTTTGACCCTACCAATCCAAATTATTTAGAATGTTTTGCAAAATGCAAACAATTGTTAACTAATTCCCCAGTTTTACAATCCCCAGATTTCGAAAAGACTTTTGTACTGACTACAGACGCCTCTAATATAGCTATAGGATCAGTATTATCTCAAAACAATCACCCTATTGCCTACTATTCTAGAACTCTCAATTCCGCAGAACAAAACTACTCCACTATTGAAAAGGAACTTTTAGCCATACTAGATTCTTGTAAACACTTCCGTATGCATTTATACAACCAAAAATTCACTGTAGAATCAGATCATAATCCTCTCGTATGGATCTATAAAATTAAAGACCCCACTTCTAGATTAGCCCGATGGACACTTAAACTAGAAGAATATGATTTTGAAGTTAAATATAAAAAAGGCAAAGAGAATCAAGTTGCTGATGCTCTTAGCCGAGTCCAAATAAATGTCCTAAGCTCGAGTTCAGAATGTGCTGAACCACCGAGTTCAGAATGTGCTGAACCACCCGACAATTTCGACATTGACGATTTCCTTGCCGATTTTGACAACTTACAAAATAGTACTAACACACAACATACATCAATTGAGAACCCTATCACTGGAATAGAGATTTCACCTGAACCAATTAATTTATCCTCAAACCAAATTATTTTCAAACCAGAGTCAAATAATTTTGAAATTAAATACAAAAGAATTTTTAACAAACACCGTTACACTGTCACTTTTTACAACAGCAATATTTTGCAATATACTACTTCAGGACATAGAAGAAGGAAACTAACAAATAGAATGCATAAAGAAATATCACGCAGAAAATCACAACGGAATAAATTGAAACTTACAAACAGTTAAAACAAAAATTTTATTGGCCCTCAATGCAGACAACTATTTCTAATTTTATCAATAAATGCGAAATTTGCCTAAAAAATAAATACGAACGACGCCCTTATAAACTTCCCCAATTAGGACCGTTGTTAGGTCAAAAACCTTTTGATATATTACATATCGATCTATTCCACTGCAATAAAAACCTGTATCTCACAATAATAGATTCTTTTTCCAAATACGGTCAATGCTATAAGCTTACCGACAAAACTTTAATTTCCATACTAAATAAATTAAGACACTACTTTTCGCACCACAATTATCCAAAAAAGATTGTATGCGACAGCGGCACCGAATTTAATTCCGCAGTCATTAAAGAATTCCTAAATATCCACAAAATCGAAATACATTTTACAACAGTAAACAATTCTTCCTCAAACTCTCCAGTAGAGCGCTTTCATTCAACTCTTATTGAAAAACTTAGGACCTTACAAGCCCAAAATCCAAATGATTCGTTAGATGACATTCTAACACATGCCATTCTCATTTACAACCAATCAATCCACAGTTCCACAGATTATTCCACTTTCTTAATTCTGTACGGACCCTATGCAGAAGAAATACATTTCGACCTTGATCCTACGATATACGAAACATATAATCAAAGACATAAAGAAGAACTCCAACCCTTTATTGCAGAACTATATAATAAACAAAAACAAAAAAGACAACAACTTTTAGATAGACAAAACGAAAATGCCGAAGATATTTCGGAAATAGACCTTACAAAATCCCTATATGTTTCTAAGAAAAAACATAAGTCCAAATTACAAGCCCCCTTCTCCACTATTCATCCAGAAACACAAGACAAAACAAAAATAGTCGGTAAAACAGATAAACAAAATTTAACAAGCACTCACCTTAAATATGTAAAACGAATACGAAAACATGTAGACAAACCTACTCAAGACCCAAATTTCTCACAGGACAATCCTCGCCCTGGTCCATCCACTCAGTATTCAGGAGATTTCGAATAATGGTTACTATGCTGAAGAGATAGGCAAATCAAGAGAAATCTCCCACTATCACAGACATTTTCTTCACGTTCCACTAGACAAATTATCCGACAGTATTGACGCTAGTCCGACAAGCTATTTCAAAGATCACTTCAAAAATGCACAATGCACCTCTCTCGCTACTGTACTCCCAATACACCAACATACAAGAACAAACAAAAGATGATCTACACAAGATTACGCGAAAACAGAAACGCGGACTTTTTAATTTTCTAGGTACAGCCGTCAAATACGTGACTGGAAATCCAGACGACTCTGACTTAGACTTATTAAAATCACACATAATCTCTTTAGAAAATAAACAAAACGAAATCATTAAAAACTTTAATAACCAAATATCATATGGAAACTCTTTTAACACGAGATTCGATAAAATTTTAGAAAAACTAAATTCTAATAATTCAATTCTCATATCTGCACTTAAATTATCAGCTGATTTCGACAGCTATATCATTCTACACAATGAAATAATAAATCTCCAAAATATAAACGAATTTCTAATGAAACTTATAAGAACCATTACTTTATCCGAACTTAATATCTCTAATATAGAATTATTCACTTTAAAGGAAATAATAGACCTTAAAGAGAACCTTCTCAAAATTTATCCCAGAAATTCAATTCCCAATAGTAATGAACACCCTTATGAACTTATAGAGTCAACAAAAACTTTAGTTTGTGTAACTTCAAATACAATGCTCATAATAATTAAAATCCCTATACTCCATGAAATTCCTTACACTACCTATAAAATCTATCCCATTCCAAGCAAAGATCATGTTATGATTCTGCCACCTGCAAGCTACTATACAAATAATAAATGGTTCAACACTTGTATAGGACAAGGCGATAACATAGTTTGTTCCAACTATGTACAATCCAAATGTAACATACCCAATGTAGATAACTGCACAAAAACATTAATCACAGAGAACTTTTTCCAAGAAACCAGCAAAGTCATATTGCTAGGAATAGTTCACCCAATGAGAATCCAGCAGATAGAAATTAATTCAACCAGCCTCTTGACGACAGATGTACCAATAATGATTGAAGGTATCCAATTTAATAAAAAGACGTCTCAAGACATTTCCATTCCAAAAATTGTTCCAATAAAATTAATACCAAACCATGAGATGAAAATTGAAAAATTAACAATCCCAGAGACACATGGCCAAATTCAACCAATAGATACCATAGAAGTACTACCCCGATTATCAATAGGACTGAGCACCACTTCTGTTATAATATTTTTAACTATTTTAGCTTTCCTAATAATCTTCCTAATAAGGAAAAGAAAACGAATTTCCAAAATCCTATTTGGAGAAAAATTGCATCCTGCCCAGATCTAGATATTAGACGAGCTGATAGCCGAAGTAACCAAAACTTCGAGGACGAAGTCCCAACCAATGGAGGGAGGAGAAATGTAGCCATCAGCTCCCTTACTATTAAGAATCAGCAGATTCCGATATCCGACGTTATAAATAGGAAGAAATCAATATTTTTATTACTATTGTAATTATTATGTTTCAATAGTCAAGTTTAAAATCATTAAATGTAGTAGTTTGTAGTATTTCTATAAATTGTAACTTTTAATTTTCGAAAATAAAGATTTTTTTTGGGAAACTCAACGTTGAAGAAACATTTCTCTCTCTCTCTCTCTCTCTCTCTCTATATATATATATATATATATATATATATATATATATATATATATATATATATATATATATATATATATATATATATATATATTGTTATGATATGTAAAATCGAGAAAAATATTGGTTTGTTTAAAAATATTTCAAAGTTCAAAAACATTAAAATAATTCAGATAAGTAGGATAATATCCAACAAACATTTCGAAGAAGGAGAGTTATTAAATTCTTGGATTACCTGTACTAAACAAAATGTAAGCTTTGCATAAATTATTTCCTTGTTATACTTGAGTGACCCGCATAATTTTAAGTGAAATCAAAGACAATTGAACGGGGTTTTCCAAAATACATTAATGCAGTGATTAGAGACAAATAGAAGAGATTTTAGAAAGAGGTTTTTGTTAGTTTTTAAGAATTATAGAAAATATTATTTGTAAATAAGTTTTAGGAAATTTTATAATTATAGGTAAAAAGTTGTTTGTTATCGAAATGAAAAAATGGGGGAATTGTGACGAGTTTTGATTGGCGGAGATTGAAAAAGGTGGGATAAGTATGTAGGAAAAAGTTTAGCGAGATTGAGGAGAGAGAAAGGATAATCAGTTGGTTTTCCAAGTCTGTAAGACGAACAGTGATTGTTCTCTGGCTGTTCCCGAGATGTAGCAAGCAGTAGTGTTGAATGTTAGTGAGTTTTTGTGGAGTTAGTGTATCTGACAGAAGCTGAAGCAGCAAAATATTGTAAGTCATATTTTCCTACTTATATTCCAAGAGTCACTGTTCAGGCCAACGAGAGATTCAGTTTATCGTAAAGAGAAGATATTCCAAGAGTCAATTTTTCACTCGGGCCAACGAGAGATTCAGTTTATCGAGAGGAGAAAGGCTATCATAATTTGAATGATTGTTGCTTTTGAAGGAGATCATTAAGGACGATATACTTGCAACAATCTGTTGTAAGATTGCTGATTACATAGGGAGCGGTTGAGAGGAGATAATACAGTCTACAAGGAACAAGGATTTGGACCACTCATCATCAGAGAGAGATTTTTTTGTTTTCTGCAGTTTTTTTCTTTTATTGATAACACAATTTTTACACGTAATTTAGAAAGGATATAAATATTTTGATTAGGAGAGTTAGAATAGTTTTGGATTTTGAGTTTTCAATTAATATTGTTTGTACCATTAATTTTGATTGTTCACGTACGGAGAACAAAATTTTGAGAATCCTTATATGAGATTTGTTTATTGAAAACTTTTGAGTGTGAATTATTTCATTATTTTTATTTCAATATATAGTGTTAGATCATATGTGTTTTTTATTATTCCGGTATTCTCTGGACCTTACCTTTCACATGTAATAGCATAGATATTGAAGCACGAATTTAACCCTGAGATAAAAGAATTAAAAATTGTGATAAAGTCATAATCATATCATTTAAATAATTTTAATTAATCAAAAATTAATTAGCTAATTATTGCTTGGCGCACCAAGACTTCAAATATCACAATAACTGGCTTCCAAAACGTGGGGCTTGAAAATATCGCAGCTTTACATTTGAAGGAAGGGAAAGAGATCTGGAATAAGTACAGGTGATCCAGAGATAAAAACATATAACATTGAGGGAATTTGAATTTGAAAGTATTTTGACAATTTTTCCAGGGAATATAAATTTGATTTATTGATTGATCGTAGTTAGTGGATATTTACTGCTATTGAATTATTTGATTTTATTTTCTTTACCAATCGTACATTTGATATTTATTTTGTATTATTTGAATTTTACTGATTGCATATTTGATATTTGTCGTGAAAATTTAATACATTTGGGGAGAAATATTAGTCGTGTTCTGAAACATATAGAGTGTTGTAAAATTTCCCATTTGGCGGGGACAAAAACATTAACGAAAAGAAACAACATGTCGACCACAAGGAGTCAAAGCAAAATGCAAGAAAGGAAGGAGGATAACAGAGAAGAGGAAACAATTGTTGAAGAAGGATCGGATAATGAAGGAAATGTTACAATAGTTGAGGAGAAAAAAGAATTATCAGGAATAGAGAAAATATTACAACTAATGCAAATACAGACACAAACAATGGAAAAAAACCAAATTGAAACAAAACAGACAATGGAAGAAAACCAACGGGAAACAAAACAAACAATGAGCAATATAGAGCAGCGTCTGGAAAACTATGAACAGGAAATTAGAGGATGTGTTGAGGGGATAAAGAAAGAACTGATACAACAAATAGAAGAGATTAATGAAATTAAAAATGATATGAAAGAACAAGAAATGATAATTAAAGATAATTTGGAGGAATTAGAAAGCAAACTTGAAAATGTAATGAAAGAAGACAAGAAAGAAATAGAAAAACAAATTGAGGATATCAGAAAACAACGAGAGACGGGAGACAGGAAAGAAGTTATCATCCATGGAACAAGCGAGGCGAAAATACAATTTGGCGGGGATATTCGGAAAACACACCCAGTACCGTTTGTCAAAAATTTGAAAACCAAATTACAACATATTAGATATTTTGACGATTGCAAAGAAACAATTAGAAACCATTTGAAAGAAGGAGCAGCGTTATGGTATGAAAGCAAGGAAGATGAGTTTGAAAATTGGACAGATTTTGAAAATAAATTTCTCAACTATTTCTGGGGGAAAAATAAACAGAGAGAAATCAACCAAGAGCTACAGAATGGAAAATATCACGAAAAAATGGGAATATCTGAAGAAAGATATGCTTTGCAGATATATAACAATTCAAAATATCTAGAATACAAATATTCTACCGAACAGCTGGTAGAAATGATCAGCAGACATTTTGAGGAAACGTTGGAAGATCAGGTGATTTTGAGAAACTATCAAGATATTGATAGTTTGTGCCAATTCCTTCAATTAAAAGAAGCGAAAAGAAAAGAAATGAGAAATAAAAGACAACATGACCAATATAATGGAGCGGAAAGAAGGTATTCATCAAATTATGACCAGAGAAACCGACATCCCAGATCAACAAACGAATATAGGCCGAGAAATTACAATAATTACAATAGACAACAAAATTACGATAACCGGAATGATACACAAAATAGAACAAATGAAAATCACAACAGGAATAGAGATGCACAAAATCCTCCGAATAGGAATACGAACGAACAAAGGGACGATAGAAATAATCAGAGATTCCAACGACAAAACAGAAGAGAGATGAATCATGTGGCAATAGAAAAGGAGGAAGAAGAAGTATTCAATGAATCCAGACAGGATTTTCAATAAGGCATCCACTAAACAAAAGTAAAAAACTCTCCGGTATATTTTGTCACCCGAGAGAGTTTATACAGTTGGCGGGAAACGAAAAACAAAATTCTAATTCCAGTCTAATTTTTTTAGATGCATTTATAAAACATAAAGCGATTAAAATTCTGATGTTTCTGGATCGGAAATTTCGTTAATCAATAAAAAACTAGTAAAAGAATTAAATATGGACAGATTTGTGTATAAGATTCCGAGGGTTGCTTTAGTGGGTGCAAATAATAAAAAATTGACGACAGTAAACGAAGGTTTAGGAGTACGGATCAGAGTGGGAGACCAATTCTATATTATGCAATGTGTGGTGATCGAAGATCTAAATCATGATATGATAGCGGGAATTGATGAATTGAGTGAAAAACATATCACCATCAATTTCTCGGAAAATCAACTGGAAATCAGAGCAGAACCAGACAACATAGAAGAAGAAAAGGAAACAGATAGGAGAAAATTTTCTGAAAGGATAAATGGACAAGAAAAACATAAAGAAATCAATATGACGGTAGAGGATAAATCGAAAGCTCAAGAAAAAAATCAATTTGAAGAGGAAAAGAGAATAAAAAAAAAGAAGAAGAGTTCGAAAAGAAAGCAGGAAAAAAAGGAAGTTATAAGCAGAAAAATGGAAGGAGCCGAAACATGGTGCTCGGAATACCAGATAGAAATTAAAGATAAAGAAAAAATAGAAGAAGAAATAACGGAAGAGGACAGAGAAGAAATGGCAATTATGGACGAGAATCCAGAATTTTGTGAAGAAGTAATACGGACAGTGAACACATGTGAACAAACTGAGGATAAAAGAAAAATAATATGTGGAGAAAACATGGAGAAGGAAATAGAGAAGATTTTAGAAAATTATGGAGATCTCATTAATGAAGAAAGCCGAGTGGCTAAAAATTATGAACATTCTTTTAAAGTTAAAAACTTAGAAAATTTTAAATCGAAAACATATTCAATCCCGTATAAATACAGGCAAAGCGTCGGACAAGAAATTGAAAATATGATCAAAGACAAGGTGATCGAAAGATGTGACTCTCCATATATCAACCCGATAGTATGCGTAAAAAAAATCAAATGGTGATTTGCGATTATGTTTAGATGCAAGAAACATTAATTCGCACACAATCGCGCAATACGAAGCGCCTTTGAACATAGAAGCCATTTTTGGACGAATCACAGGATCACACATTTTCTCCAAAATCGATTTGAAACACAGTTTTTGGTTAATACCTTTGGCAGAAAAGTGTCGAAATTATACCGCTTTTTCTATCGACGGAGTGGTGTACCGATTTAGGGTAGTACCATTTGGACTACAAAGTGCATGCGCTGCTTTGTTTCGCGCATTACACACAATTTTAAATAGGCATGGAGAATTTGTTGTACATTACATAGATGATTTATTAATTTTCTCACCGGATATAACAAGCCATCTACGACATATTCATACTGTTATCGAAGAACTTGATCAAGCCGGATTAAAATTAAATATTCAAAAGTGTCAGTTTTTCCAAAAAGAGGTATTGTATTTAGGATTCAAATTAGACACAAAAGGGATTAGTCTTGCAGAAGATAGAATTGAAGTCATAAACAACTACCCTAGGCCAACCAATTTAAAAACTTTGCGGGGATTTTTAGGAATGGTAAACTATTTCAAAAAGCTGATACCAGACCTCAGTACAAAAGAAATACCGCTAATAGCATTACTTAAGAAAAATGTCAGATGGAAATGGGGAACGGAACAAGAAATCGCTTTCAAAAATTTAAAAGGAGCGTTTTCCACAGCTGTAAGAGTGCACCACCCAAGATATGAGCAACCTTTCATTCTCAGGACCGATGCTTCCATAAAAAAATTTGCAGGGGTGTTATCACAGATACAAGACGATATAGAGGTGCCAATATGTTTTGTTTCCCGTGTAACCAAAACGTATGAGAGAAAATACAGCGTTACTGAATTAGAGTTTGCCAGTGTGTTATTTTGTGTAAACAAATTACGTTTTTACCTACTTGGGGCAAGATTCACCATTGAAACGGACCACGCAGCGTTGATACACATAATGAAAAATAGGTTGGTAAATAATAGAATTCATAGGGGCATTCTTTAACTCCAAGAATATGATTTTGAATTTAAATATATCAAAGGAACGGACAATATTTTGGCTGATGCGTTGACGAGAGATGAACAATTCCGCAAAGAGGATCACAAAACTCTCCACGTAGGCATGAACATAATGAGAGAAGAAGCAGGCTTATTTTCGTTGGCCAAAATCAGGGAAAATCAGGAAGAATTAAATGAAAGAGAAAAGCAAAGGGCTGAACAAGAAAATAACCTATATTTTAAGAGGGTCGATGGTAAAGAACTCTATGTAATCACGGAGCAAATGGCAAAAGAAGTTTTTTTAAAGTTACACTGTGACAACGGACATATTGGAAGTAGAAAGGTGTGGCTTATGTTCAGGGAGAACTACATTTGTCGACAGGACTATACAATAGCCAAAGAGGTGACTCGAAATTGTGTGACATGCCAAAAGTGTAAAAGTAGGAACTTTAAAAATGAAAACGTCACAAAAAACGTCGTAGCTCGGAAGAAACTGGATATTGTTGCTATTGATATGTTGAGCGATTTGATACCAACAACTCAAAGGAATAAACACATATTAGTTATGGTGGATTTTTTCTCAAAATATGTTAAATTGTACGCATGCAGAACCACAAAAGGAATTGAAATACTTAGGAAGATAGACAATTTTATAGAAACGGTGGGAAGACCAGACAATATTTTATTGGACAATGCGACATATTTTAGGAACGAACGTTTTAAAAGGGAATTAAGAGAGAGGGGCATCGATACAAAATTTATAAGCATCCGTCATCCACAGAGCAACCCATCGGAGCGTTTTATACAAGAAGTCACAAAATTTCTACGAATTGCCGCGGAAGAACATCATCGACATTGGGACAGAAAAGTGTTTGAGATCGAGACCTATTTGAATTGTGCTCCAAATACGGTTACCAAAGAGACGCCTTTATATATAATGAAAGGAACAATGCCTACAAGACCGTGGGAAGACACCGCCCCCAGACAATACGAAGAAGTGATCGAGTTGGTTCAAAGAAGATTGAGACGAAGTGGAGAGAAATATCTCCAAAGACAAGAGAGAACCCGAAGAAGAAGGCCGATCAAATTCCAGAAAGGAGATAAAGTCTTAGTGAAGGCACTGAGGGTGTCGAATTTACAAAATGGTATTTGTGCTAAATTGATGCCGATATTTGAAGGTCCATATAGGGTCAATACGGAAAATGGGGTAAATAGTTATGAATTAGCGCACATAGAGACAGGAAATATACGGGGTATTTTTAACATTCACGACATCTATCAATATCATGAATAGATTTTAATAACATAGTTGAATAATTTGATCCTAGAAAACTTTTGTCATTTTTAAAATTTAACAAAGAGTTTTCGGCAGATCAAATGGCGGGGATTTGTTATGATATGTAAAATCGAGAAAAATATTGGTTTGTTTAAAAATATTTCAAAGTTCAAAAACATTAAAATAATTCAGATAAGTAGGATAATATCCAACAAACATTTCGAAGAAGGAGAGTTATTAAATTCTTGGATTACCTGTACTAAACAAAATGTAAGCTTTGCATAAATTATTTCCTTGTTATACTTGAGTGACCCGCATAATTTTAAGTGAAATCAAAGACAATTGAACGGAGTTTTCCAAAATACATTAATGCAGTGATTAGAGACAAATAGAAGAGATTTTAGAAAGAGGTTTTTGTTAGTTTTTAAGAATTATAGAAAATATTATTTGTAAATAAGTTTTAGGAAATTTTATAATTATAGGTAAAAAGTTGTTTGTTATCGAAATGAAAAAAATGGGGGAATTGTGACGAGTTTTGAATGGCGGAGATTGAAAAAGGTGGGATAAGTATGTATGAAAAAGTTTAGCGAGATTGAGGAGAGAGAAAGGATAATCAGTTGGTTTTCCAAGTCTGTAAGACGAACAGTGATTGTTCTCTGGCTGTTCCCGAGATGTAGCAAGCAGTAGTGTTGAATGTTAGTGAGTTTTTGTGGAGTTAGTGTATCTGACAGAAGCTGAAGCAGCAAAATATTTTAAGTCATATTTTCCTACTTATATTCCAAGAGTCACTATTCAGGCCAACGAGAGATTCAGTTTATCGTAAAGAGAAGATATTCCAAGAGTCAATTTTTCACTCGGGCCAACGAGAGATTCAGTTTATCGAGAGGAGAAAGGCTATCATAATTTGAATGATTGTTGCTTTTGAAGGAGATCATTAAGGACGATATACTTGCAACAATCTGTTGTAAGATTGCTGATTACATAGGGAGCGGTTGAGAGGAGATAATACAGTCTACAAGGAACAAGGATTTGGACCACTCATCATCAGAGAGAGATTTTTTTGTTTTCTGCAGTTTTTTTCTTTTATTGATAACACAATTTTTACACGTAATTTAGAAAGGATATAAATATTTTGATTAGGAGAGTTAGAATAGTTTGGGATTTTGAGTTTTCAATTAATATTGTTTGTACCATTAATTTTGATTGTTCACGTACGGAGAACAAAATTTTGAGAATCCTTATATGAGATTTGTTTATTGAAAACTTTTGAGTGTGAATTATTTCATTATTTTTATTTCAATATATAGTGTTAGATCATATGTGTTTTTTATTATTCCGGTATTCTCTGGACCTTACCTTTCACATGTAATAGCATAGATATTGAAGCACGAATTTAACCCTGAGATAAAAGAATTAAAAATTGTGATAAAGTCATAATCATATCATTTAAATAATTTTAATTAATCAAAAATTAATTAGCTAATTATTGCTTGGCGCACCAAGACTTTAAATATCACAATAATATATATATTTCTTTTAATCCTTTCTTATTAATGTACAAGGAAGATTATATAAATAGAAGACAAGCAATACTAAATGATGTGAAATATTATAAACAACTGATAAATGATTCAATATGCACATTGCAACTAAAATCAAATAAACTTATCAAAATTGGCTAACAATGGCATCATATCTGCTAGTCAATCAAAATCATTGAAAATTTACAATTCAGTGGCTCCACGATTCTACGCATTGGCAAAAATACATAAACCCACTCTCTCAATGAGACCAATAATCTCTTTAATAGGTTCTCCCAACAGTAACCTTTATAACATTAATTTTAACAAATGCATACAATTTCAACAACGACTTAGTAATCAAAGATTCTTTTGTTTTTAGTAATTTCATAAATGATAGAAATATTCCAGAAACATACATTTTAGTAAGTTTTGATGTATTATCTCTATATACCAACATTCCTTCTTATTTAATTCTAATCAGTATGGAAAAAAACCGGAATGAGATCCAATCACATTGTATATTAAATATATATATATATATATATATATATATATATATATATATATATATATATATATATATATATATATATATATAATATATATATAAAAATATATATATATATATATATATTTCTTTGTAGTACCAATTGACTTCTGGACGAAAAGTATTCCCATTTGGCATCCGTGAATATTCACGGGCCACAATATACAGCGAATTCTGTTGCGGTACCAATTGGCATCAATCGCTGTTGCGGTTTCTTTGGCATCGATTGGCTTTGGACCTTTAGCATCCATTGGTTTATGACTCAAGTCGACAATAATACCTAAAGGTTTCGGTGGAATTCTACCTGAGTCAATTCATCTGTTCAGTCATTGTAATATTTTGTTGTCGAAACGGATGTTTAAAAATCTAACTTGTTAGAGTATATAACTCTTTATCTATAAATTGTAGGCAGGTAGTTATTGCTTTTTTCGAGATTGAATATTTTTCTTTTAAAATTATGACAGCTTCAAATTTGATTTAATTTGCTAAATACTTTTATTTTACATTTTTTAAGCTCAGTAATTTAAAAATGTTTTATCGTCTTTTAACAACTTCTAGTCTGATTATTCCCTGAGTAAAAGAGCTCTGTTGTAATGAATTATTTGGTATTACTAAAGAAATTCTGGTATAGTAGGATTAAATGTTAAAATTAAATGTTACAATGATTGTAACTTCATGTCTTGGGCTGTTACGTCGCATTATGGGCTATATGGGCTGTATTTTCTCGTTCTTGTTCGTATTTCTCTTCGATTTGCATTTTCGATGACACTTTCCAATATTTTAGCAAATTCAAAGTCCATGAAAAATACTTAGAAAGCAAACAAAAGTACTTATAAGAGTATACGACCATTTGATAACACTCACTGTGAAAATTTTTGCAAGTGAAGATGTTTAAGACAACAGGCACATTATTGCCAAACGCAAAGTGCACATAACTTTCTCCTTTATTTTTTGGTATCTGACTTCTTACAACTGTGGTTGTAAGGTTGTAAAAAAAGGTATAATTGTTAATAACTTTAAAACTTAACAGTTTACGAAATAATCCCATTTTACAAATCAGCTGCACAACTCTGATTTAATGCAATTACTCATAGCCACGAAGGAGAAATAGGCTAAACCATGAATACTTCTTAATTTCGGTATGAAATACCTTTAACAAAAGTTAAGAATGTACTATAAAGTATGAATAATTAATAACATGCTACATATTTTGACATTGCATTATTTTATGTTTCATGAATTTGGCCAAATCTTATCATACGTTAATTCAATCCATAGTAATATTAAATTTACAAGAGAAATAAAACAAAACCAGTCAATAAATTTTCTAGACTTAAAAATTATAAGAATTGAAAACAAACACGAGTTCTCTGTATTTCATAAACCTATACATACTGACACAACCATACACAGTACTTCATCCCATCCTGCACAACATAAATTAGCAGCCTACTATAGTATGTTCCACAGATTGACAGAAATCCCAATGTCAAATAATAACTTCGAAGTAGAATTGAATATCATTAAACTTATAGCAATAAATATTGGATACAACGAACACATAATAAACAAAATGTTACAGCAAAAACTACTCAAGAAAGCCCTTAAATCAATCTTCCCACCACAAGAGAAAAAGCCCAATACAATATATTGCTCGATCACGTCATATACAGGTAATATATTAACTAAAATAGCCAGACAGATCAAAAGAAAAGAATAACACCAGCATTTAAATATATTAAGAACAACAAGAGCCAAACGAAAAACATGCACTTACACACTGGTGTTTATAAACTCACCTGTGGTTACACCACAGTAGGTTAACCATCACTTAAGAAAGGCAAGTTGCCGAAACAGCTGTAGTGACAATTACTAAATAAATTTTGTGGAAGTACAGAAAACAAAAGTTTTCAGTTGTTTTATTCTAGAAATTTTACATTTCATCATAAATTGTTAAGTTTCACACTAGTTTTTCAAAATGAGAGATGACAGAATGATATACAAATAAGCAAGAAATCGTTCTTGTTGTTACTAATGAAAATGGTACCAGTATTCGACAGGTGGCAAGGAATTTTATCGTCAGTTCTTCCGTCATCCATCATGCTTGGAATCGATATGTAGAAACCGGTCGATATAAAAGACGCATTGGACAGGGTCGTAAAAGGAAATCAAACCCAAGAACTTCCTTCAGCAGCACAGGATTTAAACCATGGATTGGCCACCCCTGAGTCTCGATCTAAATCTAATTGAACATAGCTTAACTTTTTGGATCAATAGCAACAACTACTCCGATGGCTAATGCCTCTCCCGGTGTTGAATTACACTATTGATCCAAATGGTTGCAGAACAACACAACTCACCAAGTGTGAAACACTAGACAGCTGTTTCGGTCCACCCAGACTATCATTAGTGACGTTTGGGTTCACCATTGGAAAATTGTCCGTTCTGCTTTGGGGACTGTGTCCTCTGACTATAAAATATAAGCGAAAAATTGCAATACACTCTTAACTGCTCAACATATCAAGGTGTTATAGCAGGTGTTCCGCGTGCAATGCTGCCATGTTCACATGTACAGCGTGGAAAACAAGAGTCATTTGCTGTCGGTTAAGGTTACCGAAAACCCAAGCAAAGCTTAACTTTTTGGATCAATAGCAACAACTACTCCAGTGACTCCAATAGTGAACATGGCAGCATTGCACGCGGAACACCTGCTATAACACCTTGATGTGTTATGAGTGTATTGCATTTATTCGCTTATACTAATTGAACATCTTTGGGATATGTTAGATAGATGTGTCCCGAGGCGCCCACATCCACCTCAAATCCTTCAACAACTAAAAGAAACTCTAATCGAAGAATGGGAAAATATAGGTACCTCAACAAGATATCGACAGGCTTATACGCAACATGCCACGTAGATTTCAAGCACTAATTCGCGCTGGTGAAAAATACACACGATATTAAGAATGAATTTTTCTTCATATCCTTACGTTAGAGATGTGGAACAACTGCTTATTCCATTTCATTTGTTGTAGTGTTTTCAAGTTGTTATGATTATCTTCAAAATGGTATGTAGAAATGGTTTTAATTTATTAAATTTATTTGAACAAAACATGATTCCTTTATTCAGGTAATAAGATTTCTATATTATTAAAATTATTAAGACGCAAATATGTGTGAGGCAAAATTAATAACAAACTATGAACGAATAAATAAACGAAACACAAATATAGAGATATCAGTAGGAGTGGTGAGAAAAGCAAAGAATAGTAGAAGGCAGGAGAGTAATAATATCCCAGTTAAAGACAAAAAAGGAAAGTTGTTCGTTCTGCTTAACGGTACAAGGTCCTCTGAATCTCAAATGTAGATGAGAATGCAATCCACTCTTAACTGATCAACATTTAATATGTCTTCACAGGTGTTCCGTGTGCAATGCTGCTAGGTCACCTATGTGATCAGTTAAGAGTGGATTGCATTCTCATTTACATTTGAGATTCAGAGGACCTTGTCCCCTTAAGCAGAACGGACAACTTTCCAATGGAGAAGCCAAGCGTCACTGATGAGGTCTGGCGGACCGAAACTGCTGTTTGGCGTTTCACACTTGATGGGTTGTGTTGATCTGCGACCATTGGATCAATAGTATAATTCAATGCCAGTAGGTGTATTACCCCTCGGAGTAGTGGTTTTTGTTGATACAAACATAATTGGTTGGGTTTCGGTGACCTAAACCGATCAGCAAAGGGCTCTTGTTGTTCCAAGTTGTACATGGGTGACCTGGCAGCATTGCACACGGAACACCGGTGATGACATATTAAATGTTGATCAGTTAAGAATGGATTGCATTCTCATTTACATTTGAGATGCAGAGGACCTTGTCCCCTTAAGCAGAACGGACAACTTTCCAATGGAGAAGCCAAGCGTCACTGATGAGGTCTGGCGGACCGCAACAACTGTTTGGCGTTTCACACTTGATGGGTTGTGTTGTGCTGCGACCATTGGATCAATAGTATAATTCAATGCCGGTAGGGGTATTAGCCCTCGGAGTAGTTGTTTCTGTTGATCTAAACATAATTAATTGGGTTTCGGCGGCCTAAACCGATCAGCAAATGGCTCTTGTTGTTCCAAGCTGTACATGGGTGACCTGGCAGCATTGCACACGGAACACCTGTGATGACATATTAAATGTTGATCAGTTAAGAGTGGATTGCATTCTCATTTACATTTGAGATTCAGAGGACCTTGTCCCCTTAAGCAGAACGGACAACTTTCCAATGGAGAAGCCAAGCGTCACTGATAAGGTCTGGCGGACCGAAACAGCTGTTTGGCGTTTCACACTTGATGGGTTGTGTTGTTCTGCGACCATTGGATCAATACTATAATTCAATGCCGGTAGGGGTATTAGCCCACGGAGTAGTTGTTTCTGTTGATCCAATCATAATTGGTTGGGTTTCGGTGACCTAAACCGATCATCAAATGGCTCTTGTTGTTCCAAGCTGTACATGGGTGACCTGGCAGCATTGCACACGGAACACCTGTGATGAAATATTAAATGTTGATCAGTTGAGAGTGGATTGCATTCTCATTTACATATAAAATACTAGCTTTTATCCTCGATTCGATTGTGATGGCGTCTTCTGCCGAGAAGTATCCCTTGAAAATACAACTTTTTTTAATAAAATGTATCATCTGTGCTTATTTGTGTCCCTGTCAAAATTGCAAAAATAATCAATATGATCGGTTAAAAAGTTAAACAGGGAATGCGAAAAAAAAAACAAGCCGACAAACACCTTACACTCACATTTATAATATTAGTTAATATTTTCACAGAAAAAAAGACAAAGCATAACCAGAGATAGATAAAAACTAAGCATCTTAACGAAAGAATCTTATTAACACAGCGCCAAACCACATTTTCAAAATTCACAACATTTTTAATGCATTTACAACCCCTAACATTAAATGCTTTTTAATACACAACGTTTTAGCAATGTGCTTCAAAAAATTATACACATGGCGCTGAGAAATAAGGTTATAAAACCTTTCAAAAAGAATAAAAGACTGCAGATAACAAGAAAGTAAGATAAAACCAATAATATATTGTAAATCCAAAAACTAAACAAAAAATATCCATTCTAAGAATTAAACTCAAACGCGAATCGACCAGATGTTACTCGAACCTTTATAAACCTGGAATCTAAGACAATCTAAGTGACTAACTGGCTTCCAAAATCGTATCACATCCTGTAGATGCCAATTGAACCGCTAAGCTGTAACGACATGAATATCACTTCAACTCAATATACACAAATCGATGGTGGCGCTGCTTATTTTTTGCCTCGAACTACGATTTATTTACGAATCAAAAAACGGTCCAATTGGATTCCGGGTTCATATCGCGTTAAGAGCCTTATAATATCATCCACTATGCGTTTCTGATATTATTTTGAAGAGGTCAATTGGCATCCGAATACCGGATGCCAATTGACCAGCGGAAGCCAATTGAACCTACAACTTTACATGTGGGAAGTCAATTGTTACCGTAAATAAATATATATATATATATATATATATATATATATATATATATATATATATATATATATATATATATATATATATGTATATATATATTTAATTTTTCAAATTATTTTTTCGACCGTACTGTTTTAAATATTGATTTATAGTATCAGCAATCGGTCAGGAAATAAAACTCTATTTGTTTAGTCTCAATATTTCGTCACGATTTTGTGACTTCTTCAGGAGAAAACTGTAAATTTATTAGAATAATTAATGATTATATATAAACAAAATGAATATTTTAATACTTACAACTATAAGAATGAAAATTTAAATTTTTTTGGCATATCTAAATAAATGACATATTTGTTTGATTTTATTTAGGAGTTATGGTAACCGCAATATTTTATAGAGTGAATTCCCGTTGTACAATTTTCAGCGAGTAGGTTAAAATAAACAATTACTATGACAGTATTATTCATTTTATAAAGTGGAAAGATGGAATTAATAGAATTGAGAAAGAATCAGGAACACGATAAATTGATCTATAAAATGTAATTGATGGTATGTAGTCAGTTATTATACTGCCATACTGATATTTAGGAATATAATAAAATTATAGGTACAGTTACTAGAGAATTACTAAGTTTGTGTTTAAAGGTTAAGATCTATCATATTATATATTATTTAGTATGTTGCAGTAGATATTACTTAAATGATTGGTGTCTGTCTTATAATTGATAGATTCAGGAGTTTTATTAATGTGTACCATTTCAAGGAAAAGCCGATTTTTATAATTATCAACTTGTTCCAAGATTTTTACATTATTAAAGTCAAAGTTATGTCCTGTCTTCAAGTGGTGGTCCACTAAGGCACAAGAGTTTTTTTGTATGTTACAGCCACTTTTGTGTTGAGTGACACGTTTTTTAAGCCACTGTTGACTTTGACCAATATAACAACTTTGACATTGACTGCAATTTATTCTATAAATTATATTACTTATTAATGAATTTGGAGTTTTAACTTTTATTTTTGAGAATAACCTTGAATTTAGAAGTGGATTGTATTTAATTAATTTAATGTTCTGAAATGTTTTAAAAAGTGAGACAATTTGGTCTGTTAATTTATATAAATATATATATATATATATATATATATATATATATATATATATATATATATATATATATATATATATATATTTATATATATATATATATATATATATATATATATATATATATATATATATATATATATATATATACAGTGTGGCGCACCGAAAACGAAACAGAGGCATTTACTGGCAGATGATTCCTTTTTTGAAAAAACGCTCGGACCCGTCGATTTTGTTTTCGAGGGGGACACAAAATTGGCATAAAATCACTTTAACATTTGCAGCCCCTTAAGCGGGGGTGGCATCATCCCTAAAATCTTAAATGAAAAGGGGGGTCGAATGATCCATTATTTGAAAGGTCTTTCAACTCCCTTTATAATGATGTAAAATTCATGTATTCAATTCAGTAGTTTTGGAGATTTATTGATTTAAAGTTTAAAGTAGACTTTAATAGGTACATCAAATTAGTTTGTACTTCTTTCAGAAGAAATTTGAGTAAAAGCATTTTCTTGATAAGTCTTTTATTTACTACGCCCATGGTTTATTAATAATAAAAATAGCAATTGAAGTGTCCTTTGTGACAAAAAAAGTTGTTTCTTGAAGAAAGATAAGTAGAGAATGCCACGTACTTATTTTAAATAGGAAATAGTACATTAGTTTGCGATGGATTTGACCAATCTTTGTTGTTAAAATATCATTTATTGCTTTATACATAAATTAACCATGGTATATTCCACGGCAGAAAGGGTTGAAATTATTGAAATATTTTTCGGAAATAATCAGTGCGCAAATAGAACAGCACAAATTTTTAATGAGCGACATGAGAACAATAATGTGCACCGAAAATATGTTCTAGAACTTGTAGCTAAATTTCGGGAAACTGGATCAGTCGCCAATAAAAAACGTAATATTGAAAATCCTATAAGGAACGAAGCAACAGAAGTGGGGGTTTTAGGGCAAGTTATTGTAGATCCTACATTAAGTACCCGCAAATTGCAAACTTCGTGTGGTGTTAGTCGACGTACTATCCAACAGATTCTAAAGGCCCATAATTTTCATCCGTATAAAATTCACCTTGTACAAGAACTTAATGAAGACGATTTTGATAAGCGATTAGAATTTTGTGAAGTTATGAGTGAACGAGTTACAAACGATGAACAATTTTTATTTAACATTTGCTTTTCCGACGAATGTTCCTTTTTTTTAAATGGCGAAGTAAATCGTCATAATTGTCGATATTGGTCGGACTCTAATCCCAGAATTTACCATGAGGTACACACACAGCAGCCACAAAAATTAAATGTTTGGGCTGGAATTTTTGGCGATCATTTGGTTGGTCCTTTTTTCTTACCTGGAAATTTGACTGGTGAAATGTATTTGGAATTACTGCAAAATGCCATAGATCCTGCGCTAACAGATATAATTGAAAATCAGAATGATGGTCGATACGTTGAGAATATGTTGATGTTCCAACAGGATGGTGCCCCACCACATTACGCATTAAGAGTTCGGCATTATTTAGATCAGACCTTTCCAGGTCAATGGATTGGTAGAAGAGGTGCCGTTGAATGGCCCCCAAGATCGCCAGATTTATCACCTTTGGATTTCTTTTTGTGGGGTTACTTAAAAATGCTACTCAGCCAACATCCTTAGAAGATTTACGACAAAAATTGTGAATGAGTGCCATCAAATTACTCCTCAAATATTGCAAAATGTCCGGCAACGTTTTCAGCAAAATCTTTATTATTGCATGAAAAGTAATGGTGGTCATTTTCAACATTTACTCGGCTGACAGGTCAGTTCATTCTTTATTTTTTAACAACTTTGCTGCTATGTATTGATCTCCTCTTACGATGATGTATTTAAACTTTAAATCAATAAATCTCCGAAACTACTGAATTGAGGTACATGAATTTTACATCATTGTAAAGGGAGTTGAAAGACCTTTTAAATGATGGATCATTCGACCCCCCTTTCCATTTAAGATTTTAGGGATGATGCCACCCCCGCTTAGGGGGCTGCAAATGTTAATGTGATTTTATGCCAATTTTGTTTCCCCCTCGATAACAAAATCGACGGGTCCAAGCGTTTTTTTTTTAAAGGAATCATCTGCCCGTAAATGCATCTGTTTCGTTTTCGGTGCGCCACCCTGTATATATATATATATATATATATATATATATATATATATATATATATATATATATACTTTTACCACACTATTAAATCTACTAACCATAATTCGTTTTTTGTTTGCAAACATAACTCTTAGTTCCTTGCAAATTTTTTCAAATAAATTACAAATAAAATTAATTTAAATATATTTTAATCGTTTTTATTTTAAAATCTGCCTAATAATGTCAAAGAGACATGCTGAAGAGGCGGCTAGCGGGAGCCAGCCACCTATTAAAAAAATTCACTTTGAGCCTCATTTGATTGGACCAGATAAGATGGATTACAGAATAAGAAGCTAGCGCAGAGAATTGAGCAAAGATGTAGAACAGAACAAGAGCTGAGACAAAGAATTGAACAACTTGAAAAAAGACAGACCCAAGATGATGCTATGCTCAATGTCGTCAACAGATATTGGAACCAACTTAATGAAGACATTAGAATTTTACTACAAAGATTCGATGCCGAAACTGCAGACGAATCTAAAACTAAAAATGAAAACGAAGCCACAACTTCCTTCTTGATGCAACTATCAACTTGGGATAAGGATGAATTAAATGACAAACTCGCCAATAGAGTGCAGGTTTCAAGAAGGGCAGTGGCAAAAGTCATTCAAGCCTTTGATAGATTAATATTATTATTATATTATATATATATATATATATATATATATATATATATATATATATATATATATATATATATAAACATATTTTTTTTTTGTCTTTTTAAATAGAACACCCTATATTTTATTTTAAATTTGAAATTTGCTTCACTTCCACATCACAAAAATGTAAAGTTTTATTATGTTATACCGGGTATTTAAAAAGTTATAACCAATATTACCTGAAAATCGTATCAAGTTTAACTTCCTGTATAATTAAAAAGAAGTATAGTACCATTGATCGATTGCAACCATAGTTTTTTAATAATTATTAAAAATTATAAAACATATTCGTTTTCATAATATTCGTTAAATCAAATACAGAGTAAGTCAAAATGCAACAATATTTTCTTGGTAATTTTAAATAGAACACCCTGTATTTTATATCACTATTGAAAAGTACTAATATCGTACTTCAAATTTTAGGAAGAACTCCCTATACCTAAAGTTATCAGTTTTCTAGATATTTTTATTGTTCCATCAAAGTATTAACTTGGTGTTTACCAATAATTATTGTGAGTTAGCCATGATTGATTTGTCAGAAACTGACAGTTTGATATTATTGTTTATTAGTTCAGTATTGGGGTACACCGTAAATTAGCAACAATTATTATTTAGTAATTCAGTAATTAATTCAATTTAAATTAGCAATAATCAATTTTACTACTGATGAAATGGTTATTGGGAGAATGCAATAAAAATTCATTACTATCAGCTATTTAAGCACTGGTTCAGTGAATTATGAAAAACATGAACGAATAAAAACTAGTGTGACAGAGGAAAACGAAATGAGTGTGTTGATGGCAGTTACAGAAAACCCACACACAAGTATAAGGAGTATTTCCAATGAACAAGAACTTAGTTACTACTCTGTTTAAAATATTCTATCTAAAAACAAGATGCACCCTTATCATATTCAAAAGCACCAAGAATTAAATATTGATGATTTTCAGAAACGAATAGTATTTTGTGAATGGGCCTTAGAAAAAATTAATGAGCAGAGAGATTTTTTGTTTATGTCCTATTTGGTGATCAAGCTACATTCCATCGAAACGCCTCTGTTAAAAGGCATGACTTTCACTTCTATTCAACAAGTAATCCATACCACATAGTAACACATAGTCAAACAAGATGGTCTCTAAATGTGTGGGGAGGTATCGTCGGTAACCATGTAGAATACATGTGCGGCAGTTGACCATTACTTAAAAACTGGGCATCAATTTGACTACTCAAATGTCAGGGTTCTACAGCAAGAGAACAATTACAAAAAAAGATTGTTTTTAGAAATGTGTCATATTAATAAAGAAAAATATGCAGTAAATTATAAGGCAGACATGGGACAGTTGAGCAATATCTACTGTAATATTCTTAGTATGTTCAAATAATTTTTGTTTACAATTATCTTTTAAATCACCCTGTATATTTTTAATGTGTAATTTTATTGTGTTTTAATTGTTTCTTAGTTGTTTTTTGGCTAAAAATTTTTTTTTTAATTTAATTACTAGTGATCAGGTGCTTTAACCAATATTGTCAGTACTGTTTTGAATATATTATGTACAACATTTTTAAATATTTTTAACTCTAAATCTGTAAGTAAATCATTGTTTATTTTCACCTGATATTTATATACATTTTAACCATATTTCAGTTGTCTCCTGATGAAGCTGACAAAAAATCAGCAAAATATAGAGTAATAAAAGAAAAAAGACTTTTTTATTAAATAACAGACCGCATATCCGACACACCAATCCAATAAATTGTTATATATATAATATATATATATATATATATATATATATATACATATATATATATATATATACATATATATATATATACATATATATATATATATATATATATATATATATATATATATATATATATATATATATATATATATATATACACTCGCTATCATAAAATCCGGGTCACCTTGAAAATTTTAAGTTTTTGGAATATTTTTGCCTCTGGTGCAGTAATAACCTTTTTTTTTAGGCTAACGTATTTTTTATTTGTCATCAATGTTTGTTTTGAAAGAAAAAAAAAGGGTTTTTTATTGTTTTGATTGAAAAAGCAGAAAACAAACCAAATTGTTGATAAAACAGGCATACGAAAAAAATGGAAAATATAGAACGTGGTAAAATGTCAGTGAAATTTGAATGACTAATATCGTGTATTGCCTCCACTTGCTCTAATAACCTCTTGCAGACGACGGGGCATACTCTCAATTTTTTTCCGGATTACATGTTGTGGTATGTTATTCCACTCTCTCACTAACAGATCCTTAAGCTCCTGTGCGTTGTTAGGAGGAGATGTTAGGGCTTGAATACGTTTTTTCAAATCGTCCTAGATATGTTCGATGGGATTCAGGTCCGGAGACCTAGCTGGCCAGGGTAACCTCGTAATTTCAACCTCGTCCAAGTATTGCATACTGATCGTGGCAGCGTGCGTTCGCGCGTTGTTCTGCATAAAAACGACGTTTTCCCCAAGCCTTGCCATGGTATGCATAACATGTACTTCCAGAATCTCCGTAATATCTCTTCGTGCAGTTAAGGACCCATTTTCGATGAAGGGTAATTCTGTGCGGAAGTCGGAAGATACACCTCCCCAAGCCATGACCAATTTTACTACTGATGAAATGGTAGATATGATCTGGATATTGGGAGAATGCAATAAAAATTCATTACTATCAGCTATTTAAGCACTGGTTCAGTGAATTATAAAAAACATGAACGAACAAAAACTATTGTGGAAGAGGAAAACGATATGAGCGTGTTAATGAGAGTTACAGAAAACCACACACAAGTATAAGGAGTATTTCCAATGAATAAGAACTTAGTTACTACTCTGTTCAAAACATTATATCTAAAAACAAGATGCACCATTATCATACTCAAAAGCACGAAGAATTAAATAATGATGATTTTCAGAAACGAATAGTATTTTGTGAATGGGCCTTAGAAAAAATTAATGAGCAGAGAGATTTTTTTGATTATGTCCTATTTGGTGATGAAGCTACATTCCATCGAAACGGTTCTGTTAATAGGCATAACTTTCACTACTATTTAACAAGTAATCCATACTACATAGTAACACATAATCAAACAAGATGGTCTCTAAATGTGTGGGGAGGTATCGTCGGTAACCATGTATAGGACCATATTTTTTTGAAGATAAATTAAATGGTGAGATTTATTTAGATTTTATCGTAAATTAATTACCGATATTATTAGAAGAGTTTCCACTTAATATACGTGAACAAATGTGGTTTCTACATTACGGTGCTCCTGCGCACCACAACGAATTAATACGTGGTGAACTTAATGATCAGTTTGGTAAAAGATGGATCTCAAGGTCACCAGAATTCAATAAAATGGACTCATTTTTTTTTGGGGTTACGTTAAGAACAAAGTATATAATATACCTCCAACAACAAGGGATGATATGAAAATAATAATCCGAATTGCATTTCAAAAATATTTCTTTACAAATGCTTAATAATGAAAGCAACTCTTTCAATGACCGCTTTCAAGTATGCATAGATGTTTTGGGAGTTCATTTTGAACACCTTGCTTAAGTAAGATAAGTTAAAATTACTGTTGTTTTTTATTTTTCTATGTGTTGTTATTTTTTTTTTAATTTTCCGTCGGTAATTTTTTAGAAATTTTATTTGAAATAAATTGTTTTCTTTTATGTGTCGTTATTTCGTAACTGAATTAATAAACAATAATGTCAAACTGTCAGTTTCTGACAAATCAATCATGGCCAACTCACAATAATTATTGGTAAACGTTAAAATATCTACCAAATTAATACTTTGATGGAAAAATAAAAATATCTAGAATATAACTTTAGGTATAGAGAGTACTTTATAAAATTTAAAGTACGATATTAGTACTTTTCGATAGTGATATAAAATACAGGGTGTTCTATTTAAAATTACCAAGAAAATAATGTACTTGCATTTTGACTTACCCTGTATTTGATTTAACGAATATTATGAAAACGAATATGTTTTATAATTTTTAATAATTATTAAAAAACTATGGTTCTAATAGATCAATGTTCCTATACCCCTTTTTATTTATACAGGGAGTTAAACTTGATACGATTTTCAGGTAATATTGATTATAACTTTTTAAATACCCAGTATAACATAATAAAACTTTACACTGTTGTGATATGGAAGTTAAGCAGATTTTAAATTTAAAATAAAATACAGCCTCTTCTATTTAAAAAAACATAAGTTTGGTATGCCACCATCTTATGGAACACCCTGTAAGATTGTAACTAACTTTAAAATGTGGAGTTTAAAACTGCCTACAATTTTTGTCAGTAACTTTTTTTGTAATTTTTACTATAACAGATCTACTGAGCTTCCTCACACTAATCAATCACCCTGTATATATATATATATATATATATATATATATATATATATATATATATATATATGTATATAATATGTATATATATATATATATATATATATATATATATATGTATATATATATATATATATATATATATATATAAATATCATTAATTAAGAAAATCATATTTTCTTGCTTTTCTTAGTTTAGTCGTAATTAAAATAATAAGTAAAGTAAAACCAGAAAATGTTTGAATTAAAGAGTGACGACATTTATCATAGTTTACCTTCTGACATGTTGAGGTTTAGGTAAAGCAACTTCTTCTTGAAATTAATGTAAAACTCCCCTTTCGTGTCATTAGTATCGTATATGGCTGACATGTTTGCAGTATAAACAGGATATTCTCCATTGTACCTTCCCCAGAAATAGGATTTTCCGCTAGCAATGTTATCCCTCTGTAACAAAATAATAAAATATTTTTTTACTTTTAAACTATATTTTTAATAGAAATGGGACTATACATTAATAAAGTAAAACAAAATATGATGTAAAGTATGTAAAAATTATTTATAATGAATTGAAACTGATCTCAAACAAGTTGAAATGAAAATGTACTATTTTTATTCCCATAAGATATTCGTTCCCATACAGAAAGGCTTAAACCAACAAATCCAAAAATCTGCCATAAAAAGTAATCAAATATGGCAAAAAAATGATATTCTTAAAACGAAAAATAATAGTAATGAAACAATTGATAACTCAAAAAGTTGAAGAAATATATAAAACATTGCAAAAAGATAAAATAGTCAGTGGTACCAGAAGTATGTTACCCAACAAAGAGAACATTAAAATTGGAGAACGATTCGAACCTTAGCGAGGTTGGATGTATTTAATTACCAGTCTAATTGTACCTAGGTTTTGCGCTTTTATTTATATCCACTTAATAATTAAAGTGTTGTGTTATTATAAATAAAAATTAGTAAGCTTATTGCACAAAATATTATATGTAAGCAATTTTAATCTTACTTCAAAACAAATTTAAATTATTTATATTACCTAATGTCATTTAACAACGAAAATGGATAATGTTAATATTCCAGGGGCGTCGAGGCCCCAAACGTTATTGACATCATATAAAACTTCTTCATATTCTGCAGCTTTAATCAATTCAACTTCAAAATTTCTATCCAAGAAACAAGATATTTTATATAATTATCTAGAAAACGCCAAACTTGAGAAATATCTACTTGCACTGGGAAAAATTATAGAACCAAGGTATATTATTTTTTTATTAAGAATTTCAAATCACCGTATTTGTATTTACCTAGCTAGTGAAGAATTAGTAGAAACTGTCATGAATGCTGAGAATGGAACAATAACTATCAATCAACAAATAATTTATGCTCGACGCTTTCTTACATCAAATGAAATATTACTGATCTCTAATGTTTGCCCATGTATTCCTCACACTTTCATAGAATCTGAACTTAGAAAGTTAGGCCTCAATTTATTAACTCCAATTAATTTTTTACGAATATGTACAACAAACCCAGAATATAGACATATACTGAGCTTTCGAAGATATACATTTATCTTTCATTTGGAAACTACATTAATTCCTCCCTCAATTGTCATGAACCACGATCAAACATCTTATCGTATTTTCTTATCTTTAGAATAACAGATGTGTTACTACTGTAAAAAATCTGACCATTTTGTAGCAAATTGTCTATCCTGTACAAATCCAAATCAAAACTTAACAACAACAGTGCCAACTACTACTATAAATACAGTAGATAATACTCCTCCACATGACGTCACATCAGCATTTTCAGCGAATTCCTTTTCTTACAATCCTCGGCTATACCCTCAACCAAACAAAATATCACCCTCAACATCATTCCCAAGTTCTCAAACTACATGCACAGATACAAATATAACAACTACCCAGTTATCAACAACACCTAATGTTTTACAACCTCATACATCAATCCCAAACTATTTCTCAACACTTGCATGCCCTATTAATAGCATATCAATAGATACCACTGATACACTTGAAATAACTAATACACCTAGTAAAGAAGTAAATACACATTAGGCTTACTTCATTTGTTAAAAGAAATCTCCACATTATATAAAAAAAAATGAAATCACGATGCACTAAAATAATTAATTCAATTACGACAACTAAAACCTCAGCTCAATCAATAGCGACTCCTCCATAGAACCTTCTACATAAGCTCAGATTCAAGTCTATTCTACAGTGGAATTTGAACGGTTTTTATACCCGTTTATAAATGTTACAAATTAATAATTGCTCAAAATTCTCCTTCCATAATTTGTCTACAAGAAACTTAAAAATAACAAAATTCATAATTTGAGAAATTATACAAGCGTATCTAAAATTAGGCAAAATCAAGAACATGCCAGTGGTGGAGTTTCAATTTTTATCGAGAATTCCTATGAATATTGCAGTATTCCTCTAATAACAAATCTAGAAGCTGTAGTGGTGTGCTTAGTAGGTCCACTAAAAGTTAACATATTATTATGCAGTCTTTACATCGCTCCTAATTCTGATCCAAGTATAGCAGACATTTCTAATCTTTTATGTCAGATTACTATACCTCGAATTATACTGGAAGATTTTAATGCGCATAATTTATTATGGGGCTCAAAAAAATTTACACAAATGGGAAGAAAAATAGAAACTATCCTAAATAATCTAAATTTAAATCTACTTAATGACGGCAGGAATACTCGATATAATGCAGCAACAGGAGAGTTTTCAGCAATTGATTTATTAATTTGTGAAAAAACTTGCTACCTAGTTTATCGTGGGACGATTTACATGGTCTATATGGAAGTGATTACTTTCCCATCTTTGTTAACAATCTGTTGTACCATAAGCACAATACACACATCACCAAATGGTCCATAAATAAAGCCAACTGGAAACTGTTCTCAACATTGATTTCTTCATCAGATATGGATCTTAGAGAAATGTTAGACTCAGAACAAGATATTAACGAGAAAACATCCTTTTTAAATAAAATCATCATTGATGCAGCGAATAAATCCATTGCTTTTGCATTGCGAAAACAGCTTCTCATCCAAAATATTTACCTGTACCGTGGTGGAACGATGCGAGCAAACAGGCAATAAGAGAATCTAAATCGGAATTTAATAGATATAAACGATATAAAACTACTCAAAATCATATGGAATTTAAAATAAAAAGAGCTAAATGTAGATTTAATATTAAAAAAGCAAGCAAGAGTTATGGCAAAATTTTGTTTCAGTATATCTGGAAAAAATTCACAACACTCTATAAAGTACTTAATAAAAGACAATCAGACATTTTAGTCCGAATATAATATATCTGAAATAATGGCAAATCAATATCGTACCGCTTCTAGTGATGAAAGCTATTCAATAGAATTCTTAAATAAAAAACGATTTAAAAAAAAATAAAGAAATACCAATAATCAATGACACTACACCAATAAACAATCCTATAAGCTTGACTGAACTTATTGAAACTCTTAACTCCGTTAGAAATACTAGTCCAGGACCAGATAATATACCTGTTCTTTTTCTACAGAACCTACCACTAGTAGGCCAAGAACTATTATTGCAACTTTTTAATTTTATACGGTTCAATAAGGTATTCCCACACATAAGGCACTGGTCAATCATAGTTCCAATACACAAAGCAGGTAAACCTAAATTTGAAGCAGAATCCTATAGACCAATCTCTCTCACGAATGCAATGTGTAAGTTGCTAGAAAATATCATTGCCACTTGACTCATATGGTATATTGAACATAAACATCTTATTATACCCAAACAAAGTGCATTTAAGCAAAATAGATCAACATTAAATAACTTAATATCATTAAAATCAGAAATTCACGAAGCATTTATATGCAATCAAGAATGTTTAGCCATATTCTTTAATGTAAAAAAGGCTTTTGATACAGTATGGCGCTATGATATTTTAACTACACTCCACAATTGGAAGATTCACGGTAACATGTTTGCTTTTATTTCAAACTTTCTACGGCAACGATATTTCCAAGTTCGAATCAATAACCATTTGTCTTAGTCTGAATCTAAATTACAGAAAAATGAAATTCCACAGGGCTGGAATCTAAGCGTAGCGCGTATTTTTAATTGCTATTAACAATGTTGTGTCGTACTGCAATGGCACAATTAAAACTTTTTTGTCTGCTGATGATCTGGTAACTCTAGCAAGAAATAAAAACATATTATCTGCTCATAATCGTATTGCTGCAGCTCTTAAGTCGATAGAATCGTGGTCTAACAATATTGGGCTCCAGTTTTCCACCACAAAAACAAAAGCTCCCAAATCTATTTTTATACAATTCTCCTATAGAATATACAAAAGAAATAAAATTTCTAGGGATGCAACTGGACTCAAAATTTAGTTGGAAAAGTCATATACACTCGCTAAGACTATCGTGCCAAGCTGGACTAAACATTATGAAATCTGTATCACATAAAAGTTAGGTAGCAGATTTTCCAAACCTAATAAATTTTTATAGGTTTGGAAAATGATGATTTTTGATTTTTTTGATTATATCCAAACTGGACTACGGATGTGTTGAGTATAACACCGCAAACCAAGCATTGCTCAAAACTTTGAATACTCTTCAGAGTTCAGCAGTTAGACTTGCTCTAGGAGCATATTGCACCAGTCATGTGGACAGTTTACTCTGTGAAGCTGGAGAGCCACTCTTAAACCTAATAAGAAAATACTTAACGCTATCGTATGTCTCAAAAGTTCGAATAGCTATGATGATTGCCGACCTCCGCCGCGGAGATGGCACTTGAAGAAGAAGATCGTATGTATCGAATATAAAATCTAACCCAAAAAATCCAGCTCTTCATCATGCTGTTGCTAACAGGTTCCAGGAGGTCTATCAAAAAAGAAATAGGGGTCTTGTACCTTTCTATGAACGAGCTAATCGATACTTATTAGATTTTAATATTGAACTACCTCCCATTTATCCTACCTGTCAAATAAATTTAAGTTTTCCTTGGGTTGTTCCTTCTCCGCTTTGTAACCTTAAACTTACAGCATGTAACAAAAATAACGTGATACCCAATTTTTTTAAATCCCACTTTCTCCATGTTCTCACACAGTACCAAAATTACCATTTTATATACACGGACGCATCTAAGACAATAAATGGAGTAGGAGCATGCAGTATTTTTACAGCAGAACTATTTGCCATCATTAAGGCCCTAACCTTTATTTAAAAAAAAACTTCCTAAATCTCTTATAATATCTGATTCACTTAGTTGTCTGACATCAATTTCTCAGATTTATCCCTCTCATCCAACATTACAACAGATTAAGTTAATTTTATACTGTATATACCAAAACAATTTGACAGTAGAGTTCCTCTGGGTACCGTCACACGTTGGAACAGATGGTAACGAAAAGGCAGATAGTCTAGCTAGGTTCACAGTAACCAACACAGCTGCATCAGTGGAAAATCTAACGGTGCATTCACATTTAAAAAACCTTACTTAAAAGCAAAATTTCACGATGTGTGGCAAAACCAATGAAATAGAAGGTTAATAGAAATAAAATCTTCCGTCCTTCCATGGAACTCTTGGCCTTCAAACATCAAGTCCTAATAACACATCTCAGATTAGGGCACACTTCTACAACACATGAATACTTGTTGAAGAGAGAAGAGGGACCAGTGTGTTTTGTTTGTGAATGTAAAGTGACAGTGAAGCACATTTTGATTGATTGTCCAATATACTCAGTTGAAAGACTATATCACCACATTTCAAAAACATTAAAAGAACTTCTAGGAGAATCTAAATACGTAGCTGATTTGATAGAATTCTTGAACTCTATAAACTTTTTTAATAAAATTTAATATATCAATAAGGAAAATATATATTGTATACATTATTATGTAATTGATATTTTGAATATGCCTATGTATGTCTTTATCACTTTTTGTATTTTTCTTATGCTAATAACCTTAAACCCTAAGTGGTTGAAGCAAAATAAATAAAAATAAAAAGCAGTAAAATTTTAGAAAAAAAAATGTATTTAGTTTTCAACATAATCTCATTTTAGTTTGATACATTTTCCCCGTCTATGTTCAATAGTTGATAACCTTTTTAAATTAAGAACTGTCGATTTCCTAAAAATAGCCATTAACTGCCGACATGACTTCTTCCCGCTTGCAAAATATTTGAGGACTGAGTCATTTATTTGAGTTTACGAACAGAAAATAATCCGAGAAGACTAACTTTGACCAATAAGGTGGATGATGTATAATGTCTAACTTTAGTTCATGAATTTTGGCCATTGCAATCACGGATCTGTGAACTAGTACCATTGTCTTCATGAAACAACACTTTTTTATTTGCAAATGCGGCCATCTTTTATTAATTTCTTTGCTTGAATGTTGCATTAGGTACCTCATAATACCTATCCACCGTTGACAGTTTTTTCTTTTTCAATATAGTCAATGAACATGATTTCACGTTAATCTCTTGAAACTGACGCCACGCTATGGCAGCTTGCACGGTTGGGTTTAAACTATATCACTCAACATTTTACTACTATAAACAAAGAAAGAGGTTCAATCAAGGTAGAATCCAGTTTAGCTTTTATATTGGTTAGGCTGAAACCTTTCAAATAAAAGTATTGTATTACATAACGATGACCAATTTTCTCCATTTTCACAAATTCACTGCGTCCACTATTTATGGCTGCCAAATAAATACTAAACAACGTAGCGTCGTAAGCATAATGCGCTTTATACTTAGATTGTGAACTTTCTATACTCCAGCAAAGAAATATCGAAATGAGTCATACGTGTGATATCGTAAAATTTAGCTGTCCTTTTTTTCAAGTCCTGATTTTCACCAAGAAGCGTGACAGTAGCGGAGAATTTATTTTTATTTAGCGTATGGCATATTAACCCGGCGTTAGTGTGCCTAGATAAACTAACACGCGAGGTGTTCCGGACTAAACTAACACAGGAAGTTAAAATTTTTAAATTTAATCATTTAAAATGGTTAATCTTGGTTTTTTATTTATTTATGATTCAAATAAATTTAATATGGTACTGTAAAAATCTTGTACTTAAACGGTAAACATCATTATTATCCAATATATTGCAATTATGCTAGTCAAAAAACACGAGTGAACAATAATACACTCAGATATTATGAAAAATTTTATTGATCACACAACTCTAAATAAACTTATAGCCTAAGATTCTACAAACTAAAAAACAAAATGGTCGCCAAAATATATTGAAAAATAAAAAAGTTACGACTCCTTAAATTTGTCGCAATGTGAACACGTCATTATTGCGTGTTCCAAACAAATTGGAGTATCACATCGCATGCATATGCAAAAAGTCTTCCTATCTTTATTTCTTGGATAAACAGAACATCTACTGCTTGTCCTACGTCGTTTAGGTCCCAACTGATGTACCTCTGGTTGCTGATTATCACGTACTGGTTGACGCAAGGAGGGGTTTTGTCTTCGTTGGTTTCGAAACTCAGAAATCAGTTGCACGCCCAGTTCTTTCAAAAAAATTCGTCCTTTTAATTTATCGTTTTTTGTATTTGTTTTATATATAACTTAAGCATTCACTCCATCTGTATTCAAAAACGAAAAAAATAGTGTCAAAGTCCAACGACGTCTATTTCTTGATACGCTGTAATTAGCAGATAGCTCATCCAATGTGTCTACACCGCCTTTGGTAGAATTGTAAAAGTCGATAATTTTAGGTAATTTCTTTTCACCAGTTTCTTCAATTATAGTATCATTATGACGCAATGTAGAAAAGAGGACTACATTTTTTGACTTTTTTAGCACATATGAGACAGCCGTTATATCTTCGTTAAAGGCAAATTTTGAACTGCGAATTTCTCTTTCTCGTGTGTTCAGAGGTGCTGTTGGAATTTGCCTTTTGTTCTTCCTAACTGTCCAACCGATGTAAGATGATGAGTCTGAAGTAGATTGATCATGAGTGGATAAGTGGTAAACCAATTATCGAAAGTAATATTACGTTTAGTAACAGAAACTGGCCCAATCAAAGGTTCAATTATGTTTTGAGTACCGTGGGGCTTTTGTTGCTAATTTTTACATTTGTATAGTTAACAGTGTCATCTAACATATCTAACATGTCTAACAAGATAAGAATGTCCTGAAATCATAAAACGTAGATCTATTTCTTGCACAGCCATTTCATCATCATGGCAAAGCCGTAGAAGCACCAACGAAACATTTATGTTACGGTTCTGCCCTCCACATTGTATATAACTATTTTTTGATGATTCGATGCATATTTTTTCAGATGCATTTCTGTTTTATCCCAGACATACATTACAGGTGGGCCTGCATTTATAGGATGGACACCGCAGTTGTAAGCATACATATTGCGTTTATAGTAAGCTATTGAAGTGGTCAACTTAGGAAAAGGCAGAGCTTTTTGAAGATCGAATGTCAACGAGTACCGCAGCGTTGAAAATTTATTGACTTCCTTCTGTAGATAACTTCTGATTGTTTCAGCTTTGGTAATGTGCAATTGCATGGCAGTTTCAATTTCAGCTTTCTTGGTTTTATTACTCTTCACCTTCAGTTTTATTGATCAAGAGTAACACTTACTGCAAGTGTGTTTGCTCGGAGGTTTAAAGTTTAAATTGAATTTGGTATTAAAAACGTGGTAGTAATACTTTTGTTTAACAAATGACTTGTTTTCTAATGCACACTTTTCTACGTATAACTCGTACATCTTCTTAATTGTCAGTTCACTGTTCAAATATTGTTGGGGGTTGGGGTTGTGTGTACGAGAATAATAACTTGATAATGCTGGAAAATATGCGATGTGGGCTCGTACATCAGCATCGTTTATTTTATTTTTAGCTGGGGCTCTTCCCCTTGCCTCAACGCTGTGGAATTCTTCCTTAACAAGACATCTTTCAACTCTTCTCCAGCTGATACAATAGGTTTTAAGAAATAGTTTTTTACATATTTAAATACTCTCATCACCTGTATCCAGAAAGTATTTATATGAACGATTTTTGGCAGCACCGTTCCCATTTCGTATACGGGATCTCGAATGAACGCCGTTTGTTTTGCATCAACTTTTTCTATACATTTTCGCCGACAGCAGCAGTCAAAGTCAGATAGGAAAACTGCACCTTTAACTACTTTTCCCCTGCTGATTTTGTTTGTCATGCCGCTGTTTCGGAAAGCCTTCCGTGAATTACGCTGCCATTTTTCTGGATTTCTTAACCTCTTTCGGGTAGACTGCTTGTTTTTAGGTTCGGTTTGTTCATTTAAATCCATATTACATTAACTAATAAAATTTCACAACTGAACACGATTGTAACAGATTTTAAACTGAAACATTTACAACGGCTTACATCGAACACAACATTATTACGTTTGAACTAACGCATTCATAGACGCAGGTGGACTTGACTCACTGTTGCACTGAATCATAACAAATTATTTTCACAACAACAGTAATCTTATGCTGTCTACGGTAGAACCAATGGAGACAGGACTTGGCTGTTTGTTGCTTTGAAAACAATGGCTTTTAGAGATAATAAACAGACAAAAACATAAAAAAAAAAACACTGGACTTGGACCATTGTTGTTCTGGCACACCCATATAATTATTATTTATACCATTGAATAGCATTTTTTATAGTCTTTTGAAAAAAAAACTATAAAAAACACAAAAAAAAACCGGCCTCGGTCACCAAAAAAATTATAAAAATACTAACAAAAACCAGCGCAAGCCAACAAAAAAAAATTAATAAAAAACCCCAAAACCCCGGCACGTAGGGCCCAACCCCTTGAGAACCAAGTCGCCGAACTGAGCCTGGCTCAGAGCGGAGACTTGAGGCCCAAGTAAGCAATTTTAGTTCGCGGATAAGCCACTTATCCGCGATAGGATAACAAAAGTATAGCGACAATGCGCGGTCCTGAGTTTTGCATTCGGTTAGGAAACCAAATTGGGGTTCTATTACCCAGCACCTCCACATGAAGAGCATTTGACTGATAGTTGTGCCCCTATCGCGCATCAGTGATATAGGGGGGAAAAGGATGGTCTGAAGCATTGGAGCGCGGTGGGTGACTCCTGTTTTTACTCGAGTTAACACACCTCGCTCCAATGAATTGTTACACCCGAACGTAATTCTTAGGGGTGAACATTTCTCACTGGCTAGGTTTAATCAAATCGCTTGCTTGCTTGCTTGGGTGGGGCCGAGGAGGTTGATGGGATGAGTTCTCTTTCATGTCATTTTAGTTCCACCTTATTATTCTAGAAACGGTTTCAAGCTTTTTTCGATATCAGCTTTTGTTCGTGAGATCTAGCCCATTGTAAGTTTTAAAATTGACACACTGTAATACGTGTCCTGTTTGTTAGCCTAATACATATTTTTATTTTTTAGGTATAATCATACTAATAAAACTTAAAAAGATAACACGGCGACACGTAATGTAAAACTGAAGTAAATCGGTTCATAACAATATTTTATTATAAAAAAGGACAAGTATAAAAGAGGACTAAAAATTAAAACTAATTTCCTTACCTTCAATTCAATTTCGTTGTTTTGTAGGTTAATTCTGGCCAGCGTTTCCGATACAGATGAAGGTAAATATGATCGCTGGTAATTCGTTACATGTTCTGTGCCCAAAGCATTGGGATTCCAGTAAAAATCGCCCGTCGAATTTAAATTTAAATTTGTCGCAATGTGTTCAGCCCAAACATTGTACGTGTAGTTATAGGTCACTGAGTTAGAATTATCGTTTACTTTTCCGCATAGAGTCAGCTTTTGATCTGGATTTAATGAATATACCACCAACAATTGGCCATCGATTGAAGAGTTATCGTATCCATACTCGCTACTCATTGTGATGTCCTGAAAATAGAATAAAATGATTTTAAAACTTATTCAGATAATATTAACTTTTTGTTAAAAATTCTTTTTGAAAAAACTTGAATTAAACCCAACTTATGGATGACAGTGAAAGTGATTATATAAAAACATATGTGAAATATATGTTAGTAAATATATTATTTTATTTCTTAATATAAATTATACAGTTTAACAGATACAAATAAAAATTCTTTAAGTTCAGATGTTGATTGCACGATTTTTTTTTGCTTTTTAAAAGTATATATAGCTTTTATAAAGCTATTTTAAAAGTATATATGTAAAAAAATCCACACAGAAACTTAATTCTGGTAGTTGACTGCATACCATGAATCACAAAAATTTTTATTTAAAAAAATTCCTTTATAAAAGGTATATGAATATAAAAACCCTATCGGGCTACATCACATTACGTGTTCGGAATATTTATTTCATCATCGTTGATATCCTAAAATCAGTATTACCACTTTAATTTAAGCAAACGTGAAAGTTAAAATTTTGACGAAGGTTATAAAAAAATGATGCTTTAATACTTACTGGATTTACATGTTTGAAGCTAATGAATATATGAGTAAAAATCCTTTATTTTTGTAACATCAACGATGTTATTTAAACTTAATTTAACTACATATAAAGGGTTTTTACCCATACGTTTAGTGGTTTTAAACATGTAAATCCAGTCAGTATTAAACCACATTTTTGTTATAACCTTGGTCAAAAGTTTAACTTTCACGTTTGCTTTAATTAAAGTGGTAATACTTATTTTAGGACAGCACTGATGATGGAACAGTTATTCCAAAAATGTTCTGTAATGTAGTCTGAGACGGTTTTTATATTAATATACCTACGTTTTATAAAGAAACTTTTTTAAATAAAATTTATTTAGATAGATATTTTTATTTTATTTTAAACAAACGCTCCTACATCGCGTAAGGTGTATTTATAAAGTTTTACTGTGAGGATATGTGACCTTGAACTGTTTCATGAGTATGACAATTTGTTTAAATAATATAGACGAAGAAATCGAATATGGCGTTTTATTAAACTATTTAGCTACAATAAATGACCATACTTAGAATTATCGTTACATATAGGACGATAAAAAACACTTTCAAAGATAACTGAACATAGTTTCAGAAGAATTTTCATTATGTTAAAACAATTTCTACCAAAATATAAGTTCTTGAATAAACTTACTGGAAAATTAAGACTTTGTTGACGTAACGCTTGCTCGCAAGGAAAATATTTAAAGGCCCAAAAATGTTCTTTTCAGTTTGTAGCTCTTATGCTAAGGAACTTTTTAAGTCAAATTGTAACATTTTTTTAATTAATATATTAAATTAATTTTAATTCCTTTTACCCATGTGGATGATACGCTGATGGTCGTGTTTACGATCAGAAATTTTTATTGGAAAGCTACCGGAATATGACTGAAGGATCTACCTAAGTATTTATTTAGAGACGCCGGTCTGGCGAATCCTTAGCTAATCCTCTTTTTCATAAAAGCGGTAATTGTCGTCGAACGCCCATTATAATGTTTTTCGGGAAAAACCTAATCTAGGAGATTTGATGTTTCATCACGCTTATAGGTAGAAGTATACCGTTATGTTCAATGTTAATTAGAACTTTTTACCTTCTCAGAAATACATACAGCTGGCCTATCATTTTTGGGGGGAAGATACCCTCACCTTTTCTTGGGTAGCTTGGTAAAATTTTAGAGGAACCAAGTCACTTCTCGGTGGGCACTCGTAGAGAAAACTACTTATCGGTGGGCATCCGTCGAATTAAGACGCTTAGTTCACAATATCGTATCTGCTACCTTACCGTCTCTGTGCATTTTCTTTATAAGTGTGTATACACTTGCTTATTAGAGTTTTTTTATCTTACACTATATTAGTTTAAGTATAGTTGTAAAGCACCTTCAAGGGTAAATAAATTCAGTGTTTAATACCAGTACAGTATTAACTTCAGTGAATTAAAGCAGCAGCCTTCAGGAATAATCACTGTAAGTTGACATAATTTTAATATCTCCACCTATCTGGGCAAGTAACATGGTATAGCATCATATCATCTCCCATTATCTGGACGTATCGAACGATCATACATGTCTTCAAATGTAATTGAGAGTAGCTACTGAATTTTGCAGTCAATTAAAGAACATTCTATATTTTTTTTGTTACGAACCAAATAATCGATTTAACCAAGTGCGGTTTGGTTAAATTTTTATGTTTTCACGTCAGTAAATTTTTTGGATTTTTGTAAATTTAAATTTTATTAATTTTTGTTATCTTTTGTGTTTGTTATAATTTGTATTCAATTTTATTTGCTATAATATCTCGAGATTCGCCAAAACTTTATTTGTGCATGCTTGTGTTATACTTATATCTTTGTAAGGGTATTTTTTAATTATCTTTCTGCTATTTTTTTTTATATGTATACCTACCACCATTTTATAGTTATTGGTGTATTTTTATTACTTGGGTTGCATTCAGCAGCGTCGTAATTTTGTTGTTGTTTAATATATTGTTATTGTTTTATGTATGTATTTTATTTGTCGACTCCTAACAAAGTTCCCTGATATATTTGCTTTTTACCTTTAAATATAACTATACCTTTGACCAGTAGAAAGATCAGGCTTATTAAGTTTCGTAGGTAAGTAAGTGTAATACCTTATATATTTATTTTTTGTTTATGTAGAGTGTTGACCAAATTTATTCAATAATTAACTGTGATATCTTTTCTTGGGTTTGATCTCTGAACCTAAATATCTTTCCTTATCTCTTTTCTTTTCTAAGGTTTCTTAATTTTCTCCTTAAACCCCAAAAAATTAAGTGGCGCCCTGTTCCCTATCTTATCTTATCTTTGGTAATTTTACCCATCTATCTTTTTGTTCATTTCTGTGTCTTTTCCAATAGCTCTTATCGTATATTTACTTATTTCGTCCGTTGGACCCATTCCTGGTTTCAAAAGCTAGTTTCGAACCCACGACTCGCTCTCCACCAACCATCTGGCTGCCGTCCGCAGTGTCTCCATTGGTGACCTTTCTAGCACCATCCAAAAAAGGTTTCCGAGGTTACACATATTTTTATGCCGCCCAAAGCGTGGGGCTTATATCCTTTTGTTTTTTTCCTTGTCCGTTGCTTTTGCGTGTCTTTCACATTTTTATGTCCCGGCCTTTTTACCTAATCATTTTCGTTGCTTTCTCTATACATTTATATACCGCCCAAGATACGAGAACCTCCATCAGCTTCCGTGTTCTATTTCTATTTATTTCTTTTTCTATTTGCTTTATCTCTATCTCAGTATTCCTTATTTTCTTCTTTCGTTCCGTCTGGTAAACACACTACAAAAGTTCTCCAGATTTATGTATAAATTTTATAATTAAACCTGATCTTTCTTTGGTATATTTGACTATTTTTATATTTTTTTATTACCTGTAGACTTAAATTAAAAAATGAATAATTTTGAACTCAATTTTCTTACTTCAGAGGAAATTAATTATGAGTTAAAAATCAGAGGAACTGTTACGAGTAGAGAAATAAAAGAAAGGAGGAAAATCCTCAAGAGATTGTTAGTTAGGGACAACAGCAATCAATTATCTTTAAATACCTTAGATTATGATAACGAAAAGACTGCCATTAAAAATTCTATTGATAAGATTTCAAAGTTAGTTGAAGAGTTTGAAGGTTCTTCAACAGATTCTTGTTTTCGCCAAGTCAAATCACGACTTATTCATTTGTTAGGTAGAATAGATCGACTTCCTATTCCCGAGCCCGATTCTGAGGAATCTATTTCTTTTCGAAATGAATCTAATGCTACCTGTTTGTTATTGGAGCAAGAGATGAATGATAAAGTCATTCCTTTAGCTTCTAGTTCTCCTTCTGTCGAGTATGTCTCTCCTGCTGCTCTGCAGATAATACATGTTTCGACTCCCGATTCAAATATCTCCCAATATTCCATATTTAAAGGGAACGTTAAATTTAATGGTGATCCCAAGACTGTGTTTGATTTTATTGAACGAGTTAATGAGTTATCTGAGTCCCGTAATGTCCCGAAAGATATTTTATTTAATTCGGCTATTGAATTTTTCTCTGGCGATGCCGCGGTGTGGTTTCGCAGTATTAAGTCCTCAATAAATTCTTGGGATGGACTTGTTGAAGTTCTTAAATCCACTTTTTTATCTCCCGATTTCGACGAAGATCTTTGGGATCAAATCAAAGGTCGCAAACAAAAACGTAGCGAGCCTATCGTAATTTTCGCCGCGCAAATGCTATCCCTTTTTAATCGTTTATCTCGCGAATCATTCGAATCCACAAAGTTAAGGATTATTCGTAAAAATATCTTACCTGAACATATTCCTCATGTCATTTTAAAAGACATTAATACCGTGAGTGAACTAACTCAAATTGTTAAGAAGTTGGAAGATGCTAACCCTTCATTGTCGGCCAAGTTCTTCCAACATTCTAAAATCTCTGTTGTCGAGACTGATACTCCGCAGTCGAAGCGTCATTCTCACAACAATGCCTCAAATGCCTTATCTTCTCCATCTGCCTCTAATCATGTATCTAATTCATCTAATTCGAATGATAAAAACACTTCGAAAGTAGCTACCTGTTGGAATTGTCAAAAAACAGGTCATATCTATCCCGTCTGTAAAAAGGAACGACAGCACAAGTTCTGTTACAAGTGTGGTAATCCTAACGTGACTGTCCATACCTGTAAAAAATGCCGTATGCCTTCAAAAAACTAAGTCGTCGAGTTTGTTCGGTCGGTGCAATCTCGTTACCTTTCCGTCCTAATAAATCCGACGTTAGAATTCAAAATAAATGGAAACAGTGGTTAAAGACCGTCAAATATTTTTATCGTAATAGTGTTACGAAAATTGCCGCCCCGGTGCTAATTAATAAAATTTGCGATTCTAGGCCGCATATTTCTGTCTAAATTTTCTCGAGAACTTTTACAGTCCTTCTAGATACTGGTTGTTCTATAACTATTGTTGGCGCAAAAGGCATTAAATTCCTTGAATCCAACAACTTATCTGTTGATCCATCTCAACATCAAAATGTTTCATTAGCTGACGGCTCTAATCGCGCTGTTACCGGTGTAGTCGATCTCCCTATCTTAGCTAACGATGTTTGTCATGTCATCAAAGCACTAATCGTACCTACGTTACCTTATACCTTTATCCTCGGTAGCAATTTCGTTAAGACTTTCTCTCTTATAATAGATTTTTACCGATTTTTACCGATACCGAACTTTTACCGATATCGATAATGAGCTCGATGAAATATCTTTATGTACTATCGATCATTTAAACCCCACTCAAAGATATGTCGCGACTAGTACTATCGAATCTTTCTCCCAAGTTAGCAATATAAATGGATTAGGCCACACGGATAAAATCCAAATGAATATTGATACTGGAGACGCGAAACCTTTCAAAAAACGCCCGTTTCCCATGTCTCCCTATATGTCCAAAATTCTCAACGAAGAATTAGACGAAATGCTTAGTTTAGGTGTTATTGAACCTTCTAATAGTCCGTGGTGTTCACCGGTGCTATTAGTCAAGAAAAATAACGGCGAGTACCGCTTTTGTTTCGATGGTAGAGCTCTCAATGAGGTAACTAAACGAGACTCTTACCCTTTGCCTAATATTGATAGGATCCTTTCGTTACTGAAAGGTACCAAATTTATAAGTTCCGTTGACTTGAGAAAAGCTTTCTGGCAAATACCTTTAGATCCCTCTTCGAGAGAAAAAACTGCTTTCAGTGTCATCGGTAGAGGTTCCTTTCAATTTACTGTCATGCCTTTTGGATTATGTAATTCGGCTCAAACTCAACAGAGATTAGTCGATGCAATTTTTGGTCCTAAATATGAACCGAACATATTTTGTTATCTTGACGACATCATCGTTTGTTCCGATAATTTCGAAGAACATATTAAATTATTATCTGAGGTTAAAGATAAGTTAAAAGAGGCCAATTTAACTATCAATGTTGATAAGTGTGAATTTTTCAAGTCTGAATTAAAATTTCTGGGTTATATAGTAGATGATAATCTTTTAAGGACTGATCCGGAAAAAGTCTCTGCCATGATTAATTATCCCCGTCCAAAAACTTTTACGGAAGTTAAAAGATTTGTTGGAATGTGCTCTTGGTACAGGCGATTTATAAATAATTTCTCGACTCTTGTCTCTCCTATAAATGACCTATTAAAAGGTAAAAAGAAGAAACAGTCGGTAGACTGGACTGATTCCGCTGAAAACTCCTTTATTTTAATTAAAGAGGCTCTTATCTCTGCCCCTGTTCTAACTCAACCTGACTTTCTAAAACCTTTTGTTATTCAATGTGACGCTAGCGATACTGGGTTAGGAGGTGTCTTAACACAAACCGTCGATGGCTCGGATGTAGTTATTGCTTATGCTAGTCGTACCTTATCTAGGGCTGAACGAAACTACTCTGTCACCGAGAGAGAATGTTTAGCCGTAATTTTCGCTATTGAAAAATTTCGTCCCTATATCGAAGGAGTCAAATTTCAGGTAATTACCGACCATCATTCCCTGTTGTGGTTAAAAAACATTAGTAATCCTTCTGGCAAACTTGCGCGTTGGGCAATGCGTTTACGTCAGCATGATTTTGATCTTATCATCGGAAAGGAACTTCTCATATCGTCCCAGATGCACTAAGTCGCATGTTTACGAATGAGTCTCTCTCCGAAAAACCACAACTTTCTTATCTGGAAGTCGACAAGGACCGAATTGATCCTTGGTTCGATGATTTTCGCTCTAAAATTTTATCAGAGCCCAATAAATATCCTCAGTGGAAAGTAAAGGATGATTTTGTTTTTAAATTAATTCCTTCCGAATTACCTGTTTCCACTAATAATAAAGAGTGGAAAATTTTAGTACCGAAACCCCAAAGAAATGATATTATCACTTCTTGTCACGATTTCCCTACCTGTGCACATCTTGGCTATTTCAAAACTTTAAATCGTATTCAAGAGTTATATTATTGGCCCAAAATGCGGAAAGATGTACTTCGTTTTGTTAGGTCTTGTAAAATCTGTGGAGCTCAAAAGATGTCGACTTTGGCTCCCATGGGTTTAATGGGACGAGAAAAATCCGCTAGGTTCCCTTGGCAAATAATTGCCGTAGATCTTATTGGTCCGCTTCCTCGCTCAAAAAGAGGATACACTTTTCTTCTTGTTGTTACCGACTGGTTTTCGAAATTTACGTTGATTCATCCTTTGCGGAAAGCTACCACGCAAAATATCATTAATTTTCTTGAAAATGACGTTTTTCTTATGTTCGGAATCCCTCAATTTCTTATATGTGATAACGCCCGAAATCTTAATAATTCTTCGTTAAAGAATTTATGTAGTAAGTATAAGGTCCAAAAAATATGGTTTAATGCTGTCTATTCGCCTCAGTGCAACTTTGTTGAACGTAGCAATAAAACCATAGGAACTGCTATCAGGTGTTATATTAAAGATCATTCCGATTGGGATAAAGAAATTCTAAAAATCCGTCAAGCTATAAATACCGCTAGACATGAAGTCACTAAATATACCCCATCTTTCCTTAATTGTGCCAGGTATGTCCCTATTGCCGGTAACTATTATTCTTTATCTGCCGATAATTTGATATCTACCGTTACTTCAGAGCAACATGACAAATATGTTTCTGAAATACGAGGGTTAAGTAAAGTATTTGATGAAATACAACTTAATCTGAATAATGCGTACCAACGCAATGCTAAAACGTATAACTTACGGCGACGCGATGTTCAATTTCACGTCGGTGATACAGTTTGGCGACGAAATAAGGTTCTATCAAAAGCCGTCGATAAGTTTATGGCTAAGTTAGCACCCAAATATACCTTATGTACGGTAGTCAAAAAGCTGTCTCCCCTTGTATATACACTGAGAAATCCCGATGGTTCAAATGCTGGGAACTGGCATATTAAAGATTTGAAACCATATCTTAATGATTCTGATAATTCGTCAGGTGAGGATGAATCCGATCAGGATTAGTTTGTTATTTTATCATATAACATTATCTACCGTCTTATCTATATATTTATATAAATATTTTTCTCTTCTATCTTCTCTCGTCTACCTCCTTGATTACCCACCAGAAGTCACATATCTTTGAGTACGGTTAGGTGAAAAATATCACCATACCGTTATCTATTAGATCGGCTAGTGAGATAATTACTCGCTGGTCTCTAGTATCTTACCTATTCAAGTGAAAAATCACTTGAATTATCTTTGAGCCAAAACTCATTACCTTACCGATAAGTGAGAAATCACTTGAATTATCTTTGAGCCAAAACTCATTACCTTACCGATAAGTGAGAAATCACTTGAATTATCTTTGAGCCAAAACTCATTACCTTACCGATAAGTGAGAAATCACTTGAATTATCTTTGAGCCATAACTCATTACCTTACCGATAAGTGAAAAATCACTTAAATTATCTTTGGGTAAAACTCATTACCTTACCGATAAGTGAAAAGTCACTTAAATTACCTTTGAGTAAAGTTTAATTTATCTTTGCTCGCTATCTTATCTTCTTATCTATCTTATTTAGGTGGAAAACCACTTAAAATTATCTGTGCGAAAGCTCATTACCTGGTCAGTACGCGAAAAATCATTTGCTTACTGCACCGTTAAAGGGTAATAACTTTAATTACGTTATTATACTTTTATTATCTATATAGTAGTTATAGTAACTCCTTCATTATCTAGTATACGTTTTTTGATTTGTATAAAAGACTGATACTCAATCCTCTATGGATTTATTAACCCCGAATGGCGATAAATTACTTTTGCTCTGTCATACAGCCAGTGATAAATCAAGCTACCATGTGTGAATCATGAGAATAAAATTCTCGACGCAAAATCTTTTTTTCTTCTATATTTCGGAATCTGTTTTGACCTTACTAGTTGTCACGAGAGGAACGGCTAGGATGATGATCTGGGATTCGTCCGCTAGGGACCTGTTGAGCTTTTAAAGAAGACAAACACATTCCTCTTAATTCTTCTTACCCTTTCATTCTTTTAGTACTGATGTTGTCTACAGACCCCCTTCCCTGATATGACTTAGAAGTTTTCTTTATGTCAACTTCAACCCGATTGTGACTTTACCGATTGTGACCCTAAATTAAATTTAGGCGTGTGATACGCGAAGCTATCAACTGACAACCAGGTACTTAATTTCTTTCTTTCTTCTTCTACTCTTATTAATGCTAGTTGAGTTTTATTTAATTCTTTTTGACTTTCACTTTGGCATATGCTTTCCATTGTGATTAGGATTTTATCCAGTGTTGTTATTTAAGCCATTTCGATATCTTGTTTTAATTAGAGATTTCCTAAAAATATCTCGTTCTCTAATTTATCTTAACGAATTACTGATGAGTACCTACTGATCTCGATGTTATCTCTTAAATAGGCATTTCTTTTGTATTAAGGATTATCTTAAATAATTTTATTATCTTAACGTTTGGTTAAATCATTTCTTAATGATGTTAACGTCTTTTATATCTTGTACGTCTTTTCGAGGCACATTCTTCGAATCGTTTAAAGGGTATATAAAAAAAATCCTTAGGTTTTGATCGGAAACCGTTTTCTTTCTTCTTCTTCACCAGTTTCCTCTCTTGGGAGGGGGCTGTGTAACATTTTTTTAATTAATATATTAAATTAATTTTAATTCCTTTTACCCATGTGGATGATACGCTGATGGTCGTGTTTACGATCAGAAATTTTTATTGGAAAGCTACCGAAATATGACTGAAGGATCTACCTACACATCATTCAAATTCGACGTGCAGTAAAAGTAAACAAAACCAGGCTATGCTACGTAAGACTCCATAGGCGTGCGGTTTTGCTTTCATATTTCCTATCAAATTAATAAAACAGTATGTACAATTAAAGATTTGTTTACTATGAACAACGAAGATAAAATATACAATGTTAGTATTATTTCCAAGGAAATTCAAAATTAGCTTCACTACTTTAAAATAAAAAGAAACTTATGGTTTGACAAAAATAATAAAGCAGTAATTGCAACGTTGTTTTGACACTTAAACGATCGAAATCGAAACATCAAATACACTTATTTTTTAAAGTAAATTGTGTAAAATCAATAGAAAATGACTAATTAACATAGGCGTCGCAATTCTCACAATTTAAACCAGCGTTAACTTTTGTTTTTTTAGTATAATTTTTTTAATATAAAATTTTCGTTTATGACAAATATTTTAAGTTGCTGCATTGGATTTCCTTGAAAACCATACTAACATTGCATATTTTATATTTGTTATTCATAGTAAACAAAACTGTAATTTTACATATTGTTTTAATAATTTAATACGAAAGCAAAACCGTATGCCAAATTTTGATTTATTGACTAAGAAGGCTTCTGGCTGAGTACAAAATAAACAACTGATCAAATCCTATCACGCGATATAGAAAATGAAAGGGAAGGTTATAACGAATATATTAAGATAGAAAATCAATTACACATCTTAATAGATTCGTTATATCGTCCCTTTTCATTTGCTATGTCGCATGTTAGGTTTCGATCAGTTGTTTATTTTGAACTCAGCCAGAGGCCTTCCTTAAGTCAATAAATCAAAATTTGTCTATAGTAAATTTATTTTCATTCATAGTCCCTTATGATATCTCGTACGTAACTATACGTTCTATATAATCAAGATCCTGTGTAGTGCCATTTTGGTAGTCGCCATGTTTTTTTTCTATCTTAATATATTCGTTATATACTCCCCGTTTAATAAATATCGACAACCGAGTTGAAGAAATTAGCGGATATTCAAAAGTGGCTGCGATCAAAAGTTTTGACAATTCAGTTCTAAAAGTCGAGCTTTTGACTATTGTGAATAAACATAAAAAAAATACACTATTGTAGGCATATTATAGATGAAATGGGTAAAGAAAAAAGGAGGTATTCACAGGCACTTGAGGTAGATTCTGAGTAAAATATTACCTAAGTTACACTTTGAGTTTTTTGTTTTATTTATTACTCAGATATGTTGAATGTTTTTATTTTTGACAAGATTTTTCTGACCTTTGCATAGGTTTTTGCTTTGAAATTTCGTTTTCCTTAAACCAACGAATGGAGTGCCATTAAGAACTCAGTTCACGAGTGGCAACTCCGTTTCAACCTTAAATATTACGTTTAATTTTAAAACATTTTTACACATTTAATGTAATTGTATTTTAATTCCGTGCATTACAATAACGGATTCACGTTATTATGTTGTTGAAAAACCTCATTCTAACATGTTTATTCAGTTATTTTCAGTTCTGTTATTCCTGTGAACGACTTATGCTACGATGTCTACTTCATATTTTCATATGTATTTCATAATACAGGAAAATATAGGTTTATACATCGTTAAAATCATGATGTGGGAGTGCCCCTCGTAACAATCATACTGTTGACGGTTTATTTATACTTACAGCAGCTCTATCTTGTATTTAGTGTAGAAATGTTTAGAAAGGTTTTCGAAGCCCCGCCCATTGTAACGTCAGAGGTGAGGTAGTCCATTAATAAACACAACTGACCGTTTCCACTAAACAGACTCGAGTTTCAAAAACTCGGGACTCGAAAAACAAAACTAACTGTTTCAAAACACGCCAGTCTTTAGTAAAATTTGTGAAAAGTTGCTATTTTGTTTTATTGGATACGAGTTTGTGTTTTGTTTTGTTTTTATTTTGTCCGTTTGGTGGGAAACCGCCATTAGATATTACATTTAATTTTAAAACAATTTTTACATATTTAATTTAATTTTATTAATTCAATGCATTACAATAACGAATTCGCATATTATGTTGTTGGAAAACCTCATTCTAACATTTATTAATTTAATTTTATCTTTGTTATTCTTCTGATCATAAAATATAAATGATAACATTTATTATAAATATAAATGAATAAATTCAAGCACTGTAATACCCTGACGCACGCCCTGGCTAAAATATTATCACTAGAACAACAGTGGTCCAATTAAGTTATAGCAATTCTTCCGCGTACAAGGACTATTAAATGATATGGTATGCTGAGTTTCGTATACGATGTCTATTTATATAGTTTATGAGGTGGATATTATGTACGTTTATACATTGTAAATCGTGATTTGGGAGTGCTCCTCGTAATATTCATAATGTTGATAACGTGTGTTGGTTTGTTTACTGCTACTGCATCTTTAAGATAAATTTGGTTTAAGTATTTATTTAGAGAAGCCGGTCTGGCGAATCCTTAGCTAATCCTCTTTTTCATAAAAGCGGTAATTGTCGTCGAACGCCCATTATAATGTTTTTCGGGAAAAACCTAATCTAGGAGATTTGATGTTTCATCACGCTTATAGGTAGAAGTATACCGTTATGTTCAATGTTAATTAGAACTTTTTACCTTCTCAGAAATACATACAGCTGGCCTATCATTTTTGGGGGGAAGATACCCTCACCTTTTCTTGGGTAGCTTGGTAAAATTTTAGAGGAACCAAGTCACTTCTCGGTGGGCACTCGTAGAGAAAACTACTTATCGGTGGGCATCCGTCGAATTAAGACGCTTAGTTCACAATATCGTATCTGCTACCTTACCGTCTCTGTGCATTTTCTTTATAAGTGTGTATACACTTGCTTATTAGAGTTTTTTTATCTTACACTATATTAGTTTAAGTATAGTTGTAAAGCACCTTCAAGGGTAAATAAATTCAGTGTTTAATACCAGTACAGTATTAACTTCAGTGAATTAAAGCAGCAGCCTTCAGGAATAATCACTGTAAGTTGACATAATTTTAATATCTCCACCTATCTGGGCAAGTAACATGGTATAGCATCATATCATCTCCCATTATCTGGACGTATCGAACGATCATACATGTCTTCAAATGTAATTGAGAGTAGCTACTGAATTTTGCAGTCAATTAAAGAACATTCTATATTTTTTTTGTTACGAACCAAATAATCGACTTAACCAAGTGCGGTTTGGTTAAATTTTTATATTTTCACGTCAGTAAATTTTTTGGATTTTTGTAAATTTAAATTTTATTAATTTTTGTTATCTTTTGTGTTTGTTATAATTTGTATTCAATTTTATTTGCTATAATATCTCGAGATTCGCCAAAACTTTATTTGTGCATGCTTGTGTTATACTTATATCTTTGTAAGGGTATTTTTTAATTATCTTTCTGCTATTTTTTTATATGTATACCTACCACCATTTTATAGTTGTTGGTGTATTTTTATTACTTGGGTTGCATTCAGCAGCGTCGTAATTTTGTTGTTCTTTAATATATTGTTATTGTTTTATGTATGTATTTTATTTGTCGACTCCTAACAAAGTTCCCTGATATATTTGCTTTTTACCTTTAAATATAACTATACCTTTGACCAGTAGAAAGATCAGGCTTATTAAGTTTCGTAGGTAAGTAAGTGTAATACCTTATATATTTATTTTTTGTTTATGTAGAGTGTTGACCAAATTTATTCAATAATTAACTGTGATATCTTTTCTTGGGTTCTCTGAACCTAAATATCTTTCCTTATCTCTTTTCTTTTCTAAGGTTTCTTAATTTTCTCCTTAAACCCCAAAAAATTAAGTGGCGCCCTGTTCCCTATCTTATCTTATCTTTGGTAATTTTACCCATCTATCTTTTTGTTCATTTCTGTGTCTTTTCCAATAGCTCTTATCGTATATTTACTTATTTCGTCCGTTGGACCCATTCCTGGTTTCAAAAGCTAGTTTCGAACCCACGACTCGCTCTCCACCAACCATCTGGCTGCCGTCCGCAGTGTCTCCATTGGTGACCTTTCTAGCACCATCCAAAAAAGGTTTCCGAGGTTGCAAAATCCCTGTCAAAATCTCATAGTTAATATGACAGACTTTACTTAGAACACATTAAAAGATTTGAACAATAAAATTTATGTACCAAGGAAAAGAAATATATTAAAGCATTCATAGATGTAATTAAAATTTACGATGTATGTTTGGACGAGAAGAGAAAAACTCAACTAAGGAAATATGTCCTGAAACTTAAGATGACACAAGCAGCAAAAAATTAGGATTTAAAAATAGCTATGCTTTAAATACCGAGCTAATAAACGACATTAAGTGTATGTTCTTGGTAAAACAATCTATTACTGTACTACCAGAAAAGATCAATTCAGCAAAACAAGCTAAAAGGTCAGTGGAAAAATTCAGAAGCAGTTTAGAAGATTTTATGGTAAAATCAAAAATTGCGCAAGAAGATAGAGATAGAGAAGCAGAATAAGTATTAGCAAAAGTATAGTATATTCCATGTATATTCCATATGAATATACGGCTGTTTTTATATGTAAACAATATATTAATCCAGCCGTATATTCATGGAATAGACTTTAAAAGAAAAAATTGCAATAATTACAAATGGATTAAGAGATAATAGGATTATGACAATACTAAAAGCAAGACATTTAACCACGTTATCAGAAGCGATTACGTGTGCTAAGGGGAAAGAATTACTTGCGCGAATAGAGGCTTCAAGAATGTACCATACGAACAAAGTGCATAAAGACATAAGAAGAAATATACATATGAATATACATACGGATACAAAAACAATTTCGACAGAAAAAAAGAATATAAGAACAACAAATACAGAAATATAAAGAAATTAAAAGATATAATACGAGAATATATTATAATAGAAGTAGTTTTCAAAGAAACAGATGAGCATGGTAAGTTCAAGGAGAAATAAATAATAATCAATGGGCACAAGTGAAATACCACAGAAACAGTGATAGAAAGGCGAATGCATACTTCGCAACGCATGAGTAACAAACGTATTTAGTGCCTGAAGTAGAAGGTAGAGGTAGAGATGGTCGACCATACGGGTTGAAACCTACATCTAGCAGGAGGCTGCTAAGGGGCAAACAGCATGACAAAACAGTATCTACATGATGGATTAAACTTTCAAGAGGAATTTGCAATTATGGAATTTTTTAGTCAATTAAATAATTGTAATAGATTTTTCTTTAAATTTATTGGTGGAGTAGAGGCATGACTTATAGTCACCACCCCTCGTATAGCCATGATACTATGATATTAAGCATGGTGTCCATAAACCAATAAGCTTGAAGCTGGGGAAAACACATACAAACTGGGAGAGAAAACCTGCCTGACGGAATCAGTAGAACATTAAAAAAATGGAAAGGAATACAAAAATAAATCCAAACCAAAAAAATGTTAGAAAAGAAGAAATATATACATCTACGAACACAGAGAGAGAAATTAGAAAACTCGCACTAGAAGAAAAAGAGAAAGGAAAAGATGTAAGAATTGTAAATAAAAGTATAAATAAGATATGAATTAATAAGGTAGGATAAAAATTGGACAATAAAAAGAACCACATATTTAAAATGGAGACAAAACACTAGTAAACCATTACTCCGGAATACTATGACGAACCAAGCAATGACAATGCACGTAAGCAATTATAGAATAGGCAGCAAAGACACTGAGAGATACATAAATAATGTGCAAGACTGTGAACAACGAATGACAAGAAAAGAAAAATCTCTAAAAATGCACCCAGCTGCAAGCGTACATAAATAGTAACATAAAAAGTAAATATTTAAAATCCACATGTAAACAGAAAAAGTCCAATGACACGGCTAACGATAACAGAGTAGTTCCCAATCCCAAAGGACGGATATTAGCAACATGGAATGTCAGAGTCCTTAACGGTTAGGAAGTTTGATTTGAGAAAAATAAAATAAATATAAGGTTGAATGCTCGAATAAATGAACTTTGATCAGATAAAAGGCATATATCGAGCACAGTTTAATTAAATCTTGCCCAAGTACTTTCGATCCCTAGATCATCTTCAGGGGCATCTGAAATAAGCCAAGAAACGTTTTTTTTTATAACCAAAGAAATTGATTAACTTCGATAAAAACAGAAGTTTGTTAACAACAACAACAAAATAGTTTTTTGGTCAAGGTATGTTGATGATTGTATAGCTCTCATACAGGAAACCCAAGATGATGCTTTACAGATTCTGGATGATCTTAATAACCTCCATCCCAACATCTCTTTTACTCTGGAACCAGAATCTGATAAAAAGTTGAACTTCTTGGATATGACTATTTCCCGTAATAAAGATTCTTTAGAGTACAATATTTACAGAAAACCTACCCAAACAGATCATGTTATACATGATACATCTAATCATCCAACCCAACATAAAATGGCTGCTTTCAACAGTTACATTCATAGGTTACTCAAATTTCCACTTTCTAATGATAATTTTAATTCAGAACTTAACACTCTTAAACAAATTGCTTTCAATAATGGTTATGATCCTAACATTATCTATAAGCTTCTAAATAGAGCTAAACTAAAAATTGCAGAAAAGCTTGCATATTCATCACAATGTTTTCTTCAACCTACTGCTTCAAATAACACCAGATATTTCTCCTTCACCTACATTAGCAGCATTTCCAATAAAATATCTAAACTTTTTACTTCTACAATCGATAACATCAAAATTTCCTTCAAGTCACACAACACCTTAGGTTCCTTCTTAATCAACACCAAAGATAGGATGAACACACTTGACAAAAGTGGTATTTACAAATTAAAATGTGATGATTGTGATGCCTCTTATGTAGGTAGAACCATTAGAAAGTTATCCACTAGAGTTTCAGAACATTTGAAAAGACCAAACTCTTCAAGTTTTGGTCAACACTTATTATCCAGTAAACACAATTTTAACATCAACACTGGTTCATCTATCTTACATGACATTAGTAGAAAGAAAAACTATATGGAGTTGGATTTATTGGAAGATTTGGAAATTACAAGGGAAACAAATGAAAACTCTCACTGTCTTAATACTCAAATTAATTTAAATTGTACTAAATTTAAACCTATTTTTAAAAACTTTATTACAGCTTCACCTCGTGGGGGACCCAGCTCGACTGTTTAGACTTCCTGCACTGAGCACATCCATAGTAATTTTATAGTTATACCATTGACTGTGGGTTCAACTGAACTACTTGGATTACACCCCATTTATATATTTGCTTTCCATTTTGATTTTCAATTATTAGTATTTTAATTACATAGTCAGATCTCTTCCTTTCTATATTACAGATAGTGCTTGGTAGACCATTTTATTGTAGTCAACCACCCACTGTTTAACATATTGTTTAGTCCGCTTCTTGCATTCTTACTTTTCGTCTATTTCAGTTGCTCTCAAACTAACACCTTAATTATTACAGACATGTTTGAGTGTGAGATCTGGATTATTCAATCTACTTAAAAATATTCTATATAATTTTATATTTCATCAGTGACCTCCTATAGTAGTGTCAGTTGGACTTTTGGTCAATACTTAGTTTCATAGAATTGTAAAAGGTGCAGATCACATATCTATGATTGTGACTGCTCATCCAAGTTGTTATTTGTCACATGTCACCCCAACATTTCCGTTAGATCAGGAGCCATTCTGTCTCCGGCTTCTTCAAGTAATGTAGCCTTCCTTAAATTATTTTAAAGTGTTTGTTTGTCCATTTGTAGTGTAGTGTAATGTACAATTATATGTTTATGACATCTTGTTCTTGCCGGATAGGCCACAATTGACGAAGTAAGTCTATAAACGTTAATCATATAAAAAACCTTTTTTCAACCATAAAACTTCGAGTTTTTATCGAAGTTAATCAATTTCTTTGGTTATAAAAAAAAAACGTTTCTTGGCTTATTTCAGATGCCCCTGAAGATGATCTAGGGATCGAAAGTACTTGGGCAAGATTTAATTAAACTGTGCTCGATATATGCCTTTTATCTGATCAAAAAAAAATAAAATAGACGTACTAGGTAAAACAGAGAACAAAATGAAGGAAAAAAAACACATGTTTTTAGAGAATGGCCACTTCCTCACCACCAGTTGAGTTTCACAAAGTGGCAGCACAGAAAAAGGTGTAGGCTGCCTAATAAACAGTAAGCTAATAAAGAAAATTAAAGGTTGGAAATGCATTTCCGGAAGGATTCTAAAGATATAACTTGGGTAACTGCTGACCATAAATTCCATAAATTAGTTAATATTGTCGTTATGTATGGAATAAATGATGACAAAAAAGCAGCTTGCAGAGACTTATTCTGGGATAAGGCCTCAAAGATAATATACAGTTTAGAAATCAACACCATAGTATGGGGGACCTAAATGGTCGAGTGGTTGTAAGAGATAAACATACCCAGATATGTTAGGACCATATAGAGAAGAAATAAAAAACGATAATGGGGAACGTTTTATTGATCTATGCAGAGAAAATAATTTAATAATAATGAATACATTTTTCCAACAAGAAAATGTACAAAAATACAGAAAAGAAGTCAAAAGCAGAGGAGAAAGATCCATCATAGACTATGTGTTAGTGGACAGACCATCCAGGCAATGTATTAAAGACGCAAGAATAAAACGAGGAACTGAGGTAAATAGTAACCACTATCTAGTTGTAGCTTGGGAGTGTGACGAGAACCAATAACGAAATACACAAAAAAAAGAAGTAAACCCCATAACTTCCCCATTATAGATGTAATCAAGTCATATAAGCTAGCAGACAAGAAGATAGCAAAGAAGTTTGAGAACTACGTAGATACCTACGTCACAGAGTACGCTAAACAATACTGTGACTTAGACCAAGCTTTGCATAATATTTTATATTTTGGCCATCTTTTCTACTGCGACTTTTGCTAGATCACATCTAAGTTTTATTTCTTCCTGCAGTGACCCTGTGTTTGTTTGTGACCAGATATAAATATAAATTGACATCCTCAAACCGATTAATTATGGTTATGCGTGGATGATTGTTACATAGTCTATCCACTATTAAATTCTTTGTCTTTGATATGTTTAACTTCAGACCAAATATTTAACTTTCGTTTTCAACTAGTCGTATGAGATCTATTAACTCCTCTTGACTATTTGCAAGAAGGGCTGTGTCATTTTTATTTTGTGTATTTTTAAGCCATTTATTAAAATGCCCTTTTACCATCCTTCAAGCGCTCTTCTCATATTATGTTCCCCATATATATATTAAAAAATTGTGGAGACAGTATACATCCAAACCCATTTTCAGCTTTCATTATCATAATTCTAGCAACTACAACCACACCTACAAAAAGAAGAAGAATATTACATCTAAGAAGACAATTTTTAGATAATTTATTAGATATATTTTACTATAAACGTACTCACAAACATCATGTATTGTTTCCAGGTCATTAATTCTAGTGTAAGGTTCATAGGCTCAGTAAATTTGTGTATTGAATAGTCGTAAAACGAGAGAAACGAGGCAAGATATTCTCACTGGACTTGACCAAAACATTTATTTTAGCACATAGAACCTGTCACGAGTTAAGCAATTACTCTGCTGCCAAAAACACAAAACTACACTGTTAAATATTTCATACGGCTTACTGGTAAATTCATCATTTACTGAGAGTTATTTAGCGGGGGATAACAGAAATTATGTTTTTAATTTTTTTTCAAATATTGTAAAATTTAATGTCTTTTAAATATTTCACTACTTTATTGAACTGGCAGCTAAGTAGACTCTTCATGTTGATTTTCAGGTTGTTTTATGTTCTTTCGTTGATGTACGTTTGGAATTCTAAATCTAAAATTGGATATGTTTAACAGTGACAGATGTTGCAGTTGTCGCAGAAAGGAATGGGTTTTTTATTTATTAAGTGGATATGGATTGGTATAGTATGTCCTAATCGCAATTGAGTGTTACTATTACTTATTCATTACGTTTAGTTGGGAGTGTAATTTAGTGTAAACAGCTTCTAGGACATCTTGTATTTTATTGGATGTGTGTTTCGAGTTACTCTGCCTTAACCGTTATGTCAATACCCAAGTACCTGATACGGGAGTTTATACCCGTGCTACCCAGGTACCCGGCATTGTTTCGGTAAACTTCGCTTGTACATTCCGAATATTGTTGCAGTTTCGCAACGATATATAAACATTTATATAATATTAACAGACTTTGTGGTAGTTTTGATTCTCCCCGTATATCAAGATTCCATGTACAAGGGTGCATCTGTGTTAAAAACTACATATTACGAGACGGGCTATCTGCAAAATGACACACATTTGAGATAAGAATAGGAAGAGTCGAGTTTTATCTCTCAAACCACACATATGTGTATGGGCGTTTGGGTAAAAGGTACCTAAAACACTTGGCATCGGTCCTTTGACCGAGGAAGTCGGTTTGATGCAGAAAAGTTGCATTAGGAATTTTGTGGTTCCTGTTATTCGTCGGTGAAGACATCTTTTGCGGTAGCCGGAGTGAGTGCTATCTTTTCATTGGGTAACAATACACCATAATTTTGTTGCTGCATGGGCTAAGTACGTTTATTTGGTGCCCAATTATTACATATTGTGTCGCGATTTTGAACTTTTGAACTTTATTCAGAACATTAAACGTTATTACCTTACGTAGATTTGTATATTTTAGATTATAATAATTTCACTATTCTTTTTGTATGTATATCACAGGGTTGTGTAGTTTATTACCTAATATTAACTCATAATGTGTATTATGAGTATACGTTTGAATTGAGTTTATTAATTAGTTTTTATATGACATATATATTCATATTTTTTTTTTTTTTTTATAATATTATTTCTATCTATAACGTGGTATATATACGAAATTATTTTACTGCTTTCGGTCAGTAATTTTTTTTAGAATCGACAGGTTTGTTTTGTTTATGGTTCTCTTTTTGTGTGTTGTTTCACATTAACTAATATTTAAGTTTGTACTACATATATTCTTCTTCTTTTAAGTTTATATCCTTCTTTATTTATAATTGTATATTGGGTTATGTATATTTATGTTTAATTTCACCTCTTTTTAAAACAGAGTTTTATACAGTCCACTGGTTTTCATTTCTTTTCTTTATTTGAATATACATACCCAATCCGAAAGGGGGAAACCAGCGAGTTCTAGATTAAACAGAATATCTTCTCTCCCCCTTCAGGATGGCCCCAATTGTTATATTGAGGTCATCGTATGTGCAGAACGCAACATAATGGTCCTTCGAGCCGGATTTTCTTCTTCTTTTTCTGTTATTTTGTTTGTTTAGGGTTCTCTGATAGTAGATACCTTTTTTCCATGTTCTTTTTCATGTGTAGTTGCGGTTTCCTTATGGTAGGAGCCTTGTCGGTTATGATAATTAGTTAATATGTCGTTGTTTACGGTTTCCTTATGGTAGGGACCTTATCAATTATGATAACCATTTTATTTGACTTGCTCACGGGTTCCTTATGGTAGGAGCCTAGTTGGTTGTGATAACTATTTGTTGGGGTATTTCTTTTATCTAAAAAGTTACCCAGTCGTCTGCCGAAAGACGATACCTAGTCTGCTGAAAGACTATTTCTTTGTCGAGGTTCTCTTATGCTAGAGACCTTATTGCGGTTATCACAACCTTAGTATAGTTGGGGTATTTCTTTTATCTGAAAAGATACCCAGTCGTCTTCCGAAAGACGATACCTAGTCTGCCGAAAGACTATTTCTTTATCGAGGTTCTCTTATGGTAGAGACCTTATTGCGGTTATCACAACCATAGTATAGTGGGGTATTTCTTTTAGCTGGAAAAGGTACCCAGTCGTCTGCCAAAAGGCGATACCTAGTCCGCCGAAACACTATTTCATTGTCGAGGTTCTCTTATGCTAGAGACCTTATTGCGGTTATCACAACCATAGTATAGTCGGGTTTTCTTTTATCTGAAAAGTTGCCCAGTCTGCCGAAAGACATTTTACTTTTTACGTTGTACAAGGTTTATTTACTGTATACCTTTTTGCGGTTATCATAACTATATAGTCAGGTATTTGTTTTATGTAAAAAGATACCTACTCGTCTGCCGAAAGACGATACCTAGTCTGCCGAAAGACTATTTCTTCTTTACATTCTTTGTTCCAGGTGCTCTTCTGACAGAGACCTTTTTTCGTGGTTGTTATAACCATTTATTGTATATATAATTCTTCTCTACTAAAAGATACCTAGTCTGCCGAAAGACTATTTCTTTTTTTTACATTGCTTTTTCGAGGTTCTCTTCTGACAGAGGCCTTTTTTGCGGTTGTTATACCCATTTTACATTACGGTATATCTTTTATACTAAAAGATATCCAGTTGTCTGCAAAAAGACGATTTTATACTTTACATTAATTAATTTTCAAGGTGCTCTTTTTACAGAGACCTTTTTAAGGTTTTTATAACCATCTTACATTGAGACTTCTTTTATACTGAAAGATAACTAGTCTGTCGAAAGACTATTTCTTTTTTATATACTTTATTTAAAGGTGCTCTTATGACAGAAACCTTTTTCGGGTTTGTATACCCATTTCTTGCTGATTTTTTCATAGTGCTTTTAGTGGAGTATTTCTTTTGTCTAAGCATATACTCAGTCTGCCGAAAGACATTCTTATTTTTACTTTTTCAGAGTTTTCTTATGCTAGAGACCTTTTTGCGATTAGTATAACCATTTACATTGCGGTATTTATTTTGTGAAAAAAGATACCCAGTCTGTAGAGACATTTCTTCTTTTGTGCACGTTAGTGTTTGTGAGGGTGGAAAAAGTATTTTCGGTTATTGCAACCATTTTTTTGTATATTTTTTCCTGATTGTAGGGACATTAGTAACAGATTGTAATCGTTTTATGTTGGGATATATCTTTTCCTTGATAAGATACCTGGTCTGTGGAGACTGTTCTTTTTTATTTTTTTTTGTTTGTGGTTGTCTTATTATAGAGACCTGCTTTCGACTATTACAAATATCTCTTTGGTTTGTTTCTTTAAAAAATCCAAGATTTACAATTACTTTTACTCGTTCACAATCTTTTTCTTTTTGTCTTATCAGTTTTAAATATTAGCTGCTCCATTTTTGTCTAAACAATGGACACCCTCAAATTCAAGAGACGGTCTGCAAAGAATGCAATTATTCGTCACTGTAATTGGATTGCAGAAAATGTTTCATTGGTTGATATTGATTATCTTTTGAAAGTTCGTCGTGAGTATTTACAGGTTGAGTATGATAAATATGAATGCGCACAGGATGCAATCGAGAATTTATTGGTAGATTCCGCTGAAGATAGCGAGGATCGAAACATTGTAGATGATTTGTTTTGTAAGGCAATGGGACTTATAATATGGGAGCCCGTCCTCTCATCCTTTACGTATTATAAAGTAGGTAGTGCATCCCACTGTTCTTCTAGGTTAGATGTGGGGGAAACACATCCCACACTCATTTCAGATTTATGCCATCTACTCAATGTAGTGAATTCTTCCCAAAGTAATATGTCAAAAAAGTCATCTATTTCACAACCTCAACCTTCTTTCGAGACATCTACATCTCAAATACCTCGTGTGATGGCGCCTAGTTCGTCAGGTCAGCTATCATCGACTTTAGATCATGTAGATACTGTCCCTAAGGCGTTACCTACTGGCCTTAGCAGTATTGCATATTGCCTTCCACCTGTTACAATGGTAAATGATAGTGAGTCCTACAAGACTCGTGACGCTCATACAAACGCGACTTCTTCTACGGGGCTATCCTTTAATAATGTACATCTCTCTGGACCTCAGGTCCATTCTAATATTTAATCCTTATCTAAGGATTTTTTTTTGCACGACTTCCATGATGGGGTGTCTGGTGATGACGCTGCCAATACAGCTTCGCGGGGAGCTAACCCCGATACACTGGCTCGATCGAAATCTTGGCATTGTGAGCCAAAATTCTTGTCGTCTCGTGACAGAGACAATTCTAAAGAAGCTATTAACTTAGATATTGCGACCATAATTGGGTCAAAAGTTACTAGAGTGGCATTACACCCATCTCTAGATTTAGCATTTGGGGTACATATGCTTAAAATGTACTCCTATCTTTCTCATTTACGCCGAGTAAAGACAATTGTGTTTTGTTTCATCAGAAACGTTCTTAAAAAGCAAGCTGAATTGCTTATCGTTTAAGACTTAAAAAGTCTCTCGTTTCCTCGTATATTGAAATCGTTGCCATCCGGTATTGCCAATCCGGATAATCAGTTTGATATTCCGAATTTATTTCCAGAGGAAATTATTCACCGTGCGAAAGTTAGCGGTATGTTGAGGAATGATACCATTCCTTATGGTAAGAAGCATCCTTTTCTTCTTTCTTCGAACAATCTAGTTGTTCTAAAGATGTTTGAAACACACGTATTGGAACATGTAAGGCCCCAAGGTACGTCCAATTGTAGACAACATTTCGGACTTAGTTGTTGGACATTTTATAACGTTGAGAATCCCACCCATCATTGTGTTACCTGTTCGAGATTTCTTTTTATTGCCATAGATTATGGGATATATGCTTTATTTGTTCATGTATTTGCGCCACGTTATATTAAAATAGCGGTTTTAACGTTTTAATAGTTAAGACATTTCTTTTAACATTGTACGAATTCTTTAAGGTACAAAGAATTCTTAGGAGTCGCACCATTTTTGTTTTTGTTCGTTTGAAAATGGCCTTTTTATGTAAAAAAAGCCTTGTTTCTTGAATAGTATAATGTTCGTATTTTATCTATTCTCTTTATCTCTTTATTTATCGTAATTCCGATTTAGTCTATTTGTCTAAGTCTACTCCTAGCTTAGAATTAGTCGCCGCTTTTTTATGAGGGGGAGCTGAGTCTCAACCTGAGATATAATTTTGTTATTTCTGTTCAAATTATCTTTTATTAAAGCTTATGGAAGAATATCGTTTCTTCGTTTTACATTTTCGCATTTTTCGTCGTGATTATTTCTGTCCAGGTAGGTTGCTAATATCTAGGGACAGTGTTATAATTTATACGATATTTCTTTTGCCTTTGCTGCTTATTCGTTTCGAATATTGTAGTGGCCATTCGGGCTACAATTATTCTGTTTATTTGTCCTTAACTTAGTTGTTGTTGCGGAGAACCATTTCCTTAGGTTTGTTAACCAGGATATTTGTCTTCTCCCAATTCCTTGCTTGTCGAAAACTATTAGAAGGTTATTTGTAGTATTTATATTGAGTGCCGTCTCTCATAGGTGTCCGAGACATCCTGATTGTTGCCTTCTAACGATATACATCACTTTTCTTTCTTTCCTCGTTCTTTTTCATACGGTCCCGTTGGTTAACTGGTCCGTTCATGATATCCTGAGGATTTGCTTCTATAGCCACATGGCGTCAGGTTCGTGTATTGTATCCTAGGATAATAGAGGAATACATTTCCTATTAGAGAGAAAATCTGTTTTATGTATAGTACTGATAATTGTATAATTGTAGTGATGTATATTTAGTATGTAGTTATGTATTTGTAACCTATTATCGTATGTATAAGTTATTGCTCTTTGTGCTCTTTTGTTAATGTAAAGCTTTGTAGTATTTTAAGTGTGGGGCTCGTTTCGTAACCGAAGAAGTGTTTACGGTTTCGGAATTTGTACAGTGCGTCGGGAGTGCAAAGTACAGTTATGTTTTATTGGCACATATGCCAACGCGGGGAGAATGTTGCAGTTTCGCAACGATATATAAACATTTATATAATATTAACAGACTTTGTGATAGTTTTGATTCTCCCCGTATATCAAGATTCCATGTACAAGGGTGCATCTGTGTTAAAAACTACATATTACGAGACGGGCCATCTGCAAAATGACACACATTTGAGATAAGAATAGGAAGAGTCGAGTTTTATCTCTCAAACCACACATATGTGTATTGGCGTTTGGGTAAAAGGTACCTAAAACACTTGGCATCGGTCCTTTGACCGAGGAAGTCGGTTTGATGCAGAAAAGTTGCATTAGGAATTTTGTGGTTCCTGTTATTCGTCGGTGAAGACATCTTTTGCGGTAGCCGGAGTGAGTGCTATCTTTTCATTGGGTAACAATACACCATAATTTTGTTGCTGCATGGGCTAAGTACGTTTATTTGGTGCCCAATTATTACATATTGTGTCGCGATTTTGAACTTTTGAACTTTATTCAGAACATTAAACGTTATTACCTTACGTAGATTTGTATATTTTAGATTATAATAATTTCACTATTCTTTTTGTATGTATATCACAGGGTTGTGTAGTTTATTACCTAATATTAACTCATAATGTGTATTATGAGTATACGTTTGAATTGAGTTTATTAATTAGTTTTTATATGACATATATATTCATATTTTTATTTTTTTTTTATAATATTATTTCTATCTATAACGTGGTATATATACGAAATTATTTTACTGCTTTCGGTAATTTTTTTTAGAATCGACAGGTTTGTTTTGTTTATGGTTCTCTTTTTGTGTGTTGTTTCACATTAACTAATATTTAAGTTTGTACTACATATATTCTTCTTCTTTTAAGTTTATATCCTTCTTTATTTATAATTGTATATTGGGTTATGTATATTTATGTTTAATTTCACCTCTTTTTAAAATAGAGTTTTATACAGTCCACTGATTTTCATTTCTTTTCTTTATTTGAATATACATACCCAATCCGAAAGGGGGAAACCAGCGAGTTCTAGATTGAACAGAATATCTTCTCTCCCTCTTCAGGATGACCCCAATTGTTATATTGAGGTCATCGTATGTGCAGAACGCAACAAATATAACAGACAATTGGGATTTTTCTTTGTTTGCTATCAGTGTTTATTTAACTGTGCTTACAAGTTGTTAATATTTTTGTGACTATATGCGTGTTTTATGTTATAATTACTTGTAATAATGGCAAGAAAAGAAGTGAGTGCTAGCGAATTTAGAAGGTAAGTTATTATTGTTTATTTTTACAATGTTTTATACATAGATCATTCAATTTTAGAATGACGTATGAAAAGCAACAGAAGTACTTGCAACAATTTATAGACGATATAGATGAGGAAGTAGACAAAAATATCGAAAACCAGGAATCAGATAAGGACTATGTTTCGCAAAGCAAACCGGATGGAGATGAAGCTTCTGACGTAGAGGACGTTTTTACTGATATCAATAATAAGATTGAAATCGATACCGACGGCGACGATGGTAGTGATAAAGATTTTGACGATTTTCAAGAAAGTTCTTCCCAAAGTGATATTCTGGTTGCAAAAGATAAAACGATTTGGCAACGAAAACCGTTTACTGCAAGTCGAACACTGAAACGTAACCTTATGCGTGAAAAAAACGGGCCCAGTACGTTCTACTAAAACTCTTTCGATTAGAGATACATTCAGATGTGTTTTCAGTGACGTAATGTGTGACATAATTATAAGCGAAACCAATCGAAAAGCTAATAGCGTTTGTGAAAAGTATAATGTTGAAAACCCCGACAAACCTCCAAATGTTTGGAAGTCACTCACAACAGAAAAATTTGATGTATACTTAGGTATTCTTATTACAGCAGGAGTACGGCATTCAATTTCAGAGCACTCGAAAGATTTATGGAAAACAGACTCTCATCCTTTGTACCAAGCAAGTATGGGCGTAAATCGCTTCTGGAGCATCAGCAGATTCTTACAGTTTAACAATGACAAAACACTTGCAGAACGTTTGCAAAATGATAAAGCTGCAGCTATTACAGATATATTCCATCTTCTCAATGATAATTTACGTCGCAACTATGTACCGTCGGATTCTCTTACTGTGAATGAACAGTTATTTCCTTTTAGAGGTAGGACACGTTTCACGCAATATATGCCAGCAAAACCTGCCAAGTATGGCATCAAGGTTTGGTGGGTTTGTGACGCCAATAATTCGTATCCACTTACTGGACAAATTTATACTGGAAAAAATTCGACTTGACGTGAAACTAATCAAGGTGAACGCGTAGTAAAAGATTTGTGTTACCGATATAAAAATTCTGGGCGAAACATAACAATGGATAATTTTTTCACAACTCTTCCACTAGCCCGTCTCCTGTTGTCTTGGAATTTATCGTTAGTTGGTACTTTGAAAGGAAACAAACCATATATTCCACAAGAAATGCTGCCTTCGCCAGAGCGTGAGCCTGAATCGTCATTACACGGATTCAGCGCAGATCGTGTTACTATTTGTTCATATGTACAAAAAAAGAAAAAAAGCGTTATCTTGCCGTTAACAATGCATGACAACGATAATGTAAGTGGCTTAAAAAATAAACCTGAAATAATTCAGTTCTATAATACAACTAAAGGAGGCGTAGACAACATGGACAAAATGGTTTCTCATTATTCCACTAAACGCAGAACTTTACGTTGGCCAGTAGCCTTCTTTTACAATATCCTAGACGTAGCTTGCCTAGCAACCTATATAATTTATACAGAGAATAATACACAGAGTTCTACTGAAACCAGTAAGCTTAGAATTTTTCTACAAGACTTAGAGAAACAACTAGTGATGCCTGCAATTTCTGCTAGATCTAAAGTACCAAATGTATACCGAAATTTTTCATCAAGGTCAGGAATTGAGTGTATGTTAGGAAAACCTCTACCTACAGATTCAAGTAATACTGCAGAGTCATTACCACTTCGAGATTCCACTGGACGCCTCAAAATTGTTGGAAACTGCTACATTTGTATGTCTTTATCGAAAAAGCGGCTAAGAAAGACACGAAAATCATGTAATGTTTGTAATCGTCCACTATGTAACGAACACTCAGTAAATATAAGTAAGTGTGGACAATGTGTATAAAATGTAACTTTTATTTACGTTTCCATATCACTTTTATTATAAAAAAAACTAGACAGAGCTTCATAATTTACTAAACATTAGTGTTACCCGGGTGCCACGGGTGTGGACGTAATGGTGTAAAAACTTTGACAGGTAATTTTAATATATTATATGCATTTTTTTTTTTTTTATTATATGCAAATATTTATACTATCGTCAATGATTCAGATAAAACAATTACCAAGGATACCCAGGTACCTGGGTATAGACAAAAAGGTTAAATTGCTAATATATTTCTTGATAGAGGCTTTATGGCCATTTCTTGTTAGCATGTTTTGCACAAATATGTTTTCATCTAGTGTAGCTTTGTTTCATAATTCACAAATTAAAAACATAGACAGAAAGGACCGGACTAGAAATAAATATCCAAAAGACAAAAAAGCTAACACAGGAAAGAGCTAGTGGAACCAGACGCACAGTTGAATTAGAGGACGATATTGAAGCTTTAGAAAGTTTCACATATCTGGGAGTTGCATTAAACACGGATGGGACAAAAGCAATTCAAAGAAGAATAGTAAAGGGAAACAACGCTTACTTTCCACTCGCCTATGTGTTCCACTCCAATAATACACACTGTTAATCGAAAATCAAAAATATTATCAATATAATATTATGTTATGGATGCTAGACATGGGTGATGACAGAGCACATAAAATAAATGCTGAAATTATTCGAAAGAAAAGTCCTAAGGAAGATTTTTGGACCTCTGAACGAAAACAAAGTATATATATATATATATATATATATATATATATATATATATATATATATATATATATATATATATATATATATATATATATGCCCTCTTGCATGAAGTTTTTTTGAACATCTAAAACCAAAACAAAAGATTTTTCGAGCAACGGTACAACTATTAAATACATGGCCTTCATATTGAGTACATGGTGCTACAGCCCAAATCGAGCCTTGGCCTCTTCTAAATTGTACCTCCAACCTTGCCAGTTCGGCGCCGTTCTTCTTTAGGTTCTCACATCTAGCAAATTTTGTGCTTATGCTACCACTTTATCCTCCCACCTGCTCCATGGCCTTTATTTTGGTCTTGCACTCTGCATTTTACTTTCTAGGGCTCTTTTTGACTATCTTTTGGTCTCCATTCTCACTACATCACCAGCCCATCGAAGCCTTTAAAGTTTAACGAATTCTAAGATCGGTACCTCTTTGAACGAACGGATGGTAGAGTTCATGGTTGTACCTGGATATATATATATATATATATATATATATATATATATATATATATATATATATATATATATATATATATATATATATATATATATATATATATATATATATATATATATATATATATATATATATATAATATATATATATATCTATATATATATATATATATATATATATATATATATATATATATATATAATATATATATATATCCCGGTACAACCATGAACTCTACCATCCGTTCGTTCAAAGAGGTACCGATCTTAGAATTCGTTAAACTTTAAAGGCTTCGATGGGCTGGTGATGTAGTGAGAATGGAGACCAAAAAAGGAAGATGTAAACCTCCGAGATGTTGAATCGGGTTATGTCTTAGCGCAGGACAAAAAAAAAAAAAAATTAAAAAAGAAAAAAAAAGAATTAAAAAATAAGTTGTAATTTATTACTAATTGCACGTTAGATTGTACGGATGATTATATGTTTATTCCTCTAATTGTAAAAAATTCTTCTGATTGTAAAAATTGTTTGTCTTTAAATTTGTCTGGCTAATTGGCTCGGCCAAGGCCATCAAACTAAACAAAAAAAAAAGTATATATAGTTTTAGAGTATATACTTTTGGATGTGAAAATTGAAAGTAAATATATTTTGTTATATAAAAGAAAAACTCAGCCATCGAGTAAAAACATGACTACCACAATACGCTACGGTAATTTTAAGACAGAAATGCTGTATTGAAAATGTATAAAATATCTGACATAGAAACACGTAAGGCAGAAAACATGGATAATAATGAGAGAAAATGTATAAAATATCTGGCATAGAAACACGTAAGAGAGAAAGCATCGACAATAAAGATGGAAAATTTATAAAATATCTTATATAGGAACACGTAAGAAAGAAATGCTGTACATAAAATGATAGAAAATGTGTAAAATATCTGAGATAGAAACACGTAAGGCAGAAAACATGGATAATAATGATAGAAAAATGTATAAAATATCTGACATAGAAACACGTAAGAATGAAAGCATGGACAGTAATGGTGTAAAATGTATAAAATATCTGACATAGGAATACTGCTGTACATAAAATGACAGAAAATGTGAAAAATATGACATAGAAACACGCAAGGCAGAAAACATGGATAATAATGATGGAAAATGTATAAAATATCTAACATAGAAACACGTAAGAGAGAAACCATCGACAATAATGATAAAAAATGTGTAAAATATCTTATATAAGAACACGTAAGAAAGAAATGCTGTACATAAAATGATAGAAAATGTGTAATATATCTGACATAGAAACACGTAAGGTAGAAAACATGGATAATAATGATAGAAAATGTATAAAATATCTAACATAGAAACACGTAAGACAGAAATGCTTTACATAAAATGACAGAAAAGGTGTAATATATCTGACATAGAAACACGTAAGGTAGAAAACATGGATAATAATGATAGAAAATGTATAAAATATCTATCATAGAAACACATAACGCAGAAAGCATAGACAATAATGAATGAAAATGTATAAAAAATCTGACATAGCAACACGTAAGGCAGAAGACATGAACAATATTGATGGAAAATGTATAAAATATCTGACATAGAAACACGTAAGACAGAAAAGCTGTACATAAAATGATAGAAAAATGTATAAAGTATCTGACATAGAACCACGTAAGAATGAAAGCATGGACAATAATGATTAAAAATGTATAAAATATCTGACATAGGAACACTGCTGTACATAAAATGATGGAAAATGTGAAAATATGACATAGAAACACGTAAGGCAGAAAACATGGATAATAATGATGAAAAATGTATAAAATATCTTATATAGGAACACGTAAGAAAGAAATGCTGTACATAAAATAATAGAAAATATGTAAAATATCTGACATAGAAACACGTAAGGCAGAAAACATGGATAATAATGATTGAAAATGTATAAAATATCTCATATGTAAACACGTAAGACAGAAATGCTGTACATAAAATGATAGAAAATGTGTAAAATATCTGACATAGAATCACGTAAGGCAGAAAGCATGGATAATAATGATAGAAAATCTATAAAATATCTAACATAGAAACACGTAAGACAGAAATGCTTTACATAAAATGACAGAAAATGTGTGAAATATCTATCATAGAAACACATAAGGCAGAATGCATAGACAATAATGAATGAAAATGTATAAAATATCTGACAGCAACACGTAAGGCAGAAGACATGAACAATATTGATGGAAAATGTACAAAATATCTGACATAGAAACACGTAAGACAGAAAAGCTGTACATAAAATGATAGAAAAACGTATAACATATCTGACATAGAAACACGTAAGAATGAAAGCATGGACAATAATGGTGTAAAATGTATAAAATATCTGACATAGGAACACTGCTGTACATAAAATGACAGAAAATGTGTAAAATATGACATAGAAACACGTAAGGCAGAAAACATGGATAATAACGATAGAAAATGTATAAAATATCTAACATAGAAACACGTAAGACAGAAATGCTCTACATAAAATGTGTAAAATATCTAACATAGAAACACGTAAGGCAAAAAGCATGGATAATAATGACAGAAAATGTATAAAATATCTAACATATAAACACGTAAGACAGAAATGCTGCACATAAAATGATAGAAAATGTATAAAATATCCGAAATACAAACGCGTAAGGCAGAAAGCATGGACAATATTGATATAAAATGTATAAAATATAACTGCTGTACATAAAATGATAGAAAATATCTGACATAGAAACACGTAAGGCAAAAAGTATGGATAATAATGATAGAAAATGTATAAAATATCTGACATAGAAACACGTCAGGCAGAAAGCATGGAAAATAATGATAGAAAATGTATAAAATATCTGACATAGAAACACATAACGCAGAAAGCATAGACAATAATGAATGAAAATGTATAAAAAATCTGACATAGCAACACGTAAGGCAGAAGACATGAACAATATTGATGGAAAATGTATAAAATATCTGACATAGAAACACGTAAGACAGAAAAGCTGTACATAAAATGATAGAAAAATGTATAAAGTATCTGACATAGAACCACGTAAGAATGAAAGCATGGACAATAATGATTAAAAATGTATAAAATATCTGACATAGGAACACTGCTGTACATAAAATGATGGAAAATGTGAAAATATGACATAGAAACACGTAAGGCAGAAAACATGGATAATAATGATGAAAAATGTATAAAATATCTTATATAGGAACACGTAAGAAAGAAATGCTGTACATAAAATAATAGAAAATATGTAAAATATCTGACATAGAAACACGTAAGGCAGAAAACATGGATAATAATGATTGAAAATGTATAAAATATCTGACATAGAAACACGTACGACAGAAATGCTATACATAAAATGATAGAAAATGTGTAAAATATCTATCATAGAAACATATAAGGGAGAAAGCATGGACAATAATGATTGAAAATGTATAAAATATCTGACATAGAAACACGTAGGGCAGAAATGCTATACATAAAATGATAGACAATATGTAAAATATCTGACATAGAAACAAGTAAGACAGAAAACATGGATAATAATGATAGAAAATGTATAACATATCTAACATAGAAACACGTAAGAGAGAAATGCTGTACATAAAAATGTATGAAATATCTGACATAAAAACACGTAAGAGAGAAAGCATGGACAATAATGATGGAAAATGTATAAAATATCGAATAAAAGTTGAGAAATACTCGCAAGGATGATAGAAAGTGTGTAAAATATCTGCCATAGAATCACGTAAGGCAGAAAGCATAGATAATAATAAAAAAAAATGTATAAAATGTTTAACATAAAAAAACGTAAGACAGAAATGCCGTACATAAAATGATAGAAAATGTGTAAAATATCTGACATAGTAGCACGTAAGGCAGAAGGCATGGACAATAATGATAGAAAGTGTATAAAATATCAAACATAGAAACACTAGTGTACATAAAATGATAAAAAATGTCTGACATAGAAATACGTAAGGCAGAAAGCATGGACAATAATGATGGAAAATGTATGAAATATCGAATAAAAATTGAGAAATACTCGCAAGGATGATAGAAAGTGTGTAAAATATCTGCCATAGAATCACGTAAGGCAGAAAGCATAGCTAATAATAAAAAAAATGTATAAAATGTTTAACATAAAAAAACGTAAGACAGAAATGAACTTTTTTATGAAATCTCTTACACCGCGTCTTTTTGCCAGCTGTCTTCGCTGATTTGCGGTCGCACCCCCTCCCCTATTCTCATTTAGATGTCCCTCCTTACGAATACATTTTATAATGTTGCTTAATCTGGTAGGTTTGACTATCATCACTGACATAAAAATCTTCTTACATACCTTGATAATTTTTGTGTTTTGCTTAATTAAAGTATACTCAACAGAACAAGAGTTAGGCCGTGCCTCGTTGCTTGTATTCCGTGGCCTTCTTCTTTTGATGTTTTGAAGGGACACATGATTTGAAATAAAGTTGTCCTGAGCAGTTTTATTGAACATAGATAGCAAGTTTTTCCTCACATGAGAACAATCACTGGAAGTAAAGCTTTTACACGAAAACCTTTTAGAGGAATGTGAGTACGGGTTGAAGGTATTGTAACCTTAAGGTTGGGTTAGTCTTTTCTTCTTTGCCAATTCTCTCTTTCGTAGATTTATAGTCCTCTTCCTAGAGCTATCATTTCCATCTTCCACATTTACAAAAATCCTCAATAAATTCACTCATCCTAATTAATATCAAATTAAACACTACTAGCTGTGCGGCACGGTAACAATGAAGCTGAACAAAACATTGTGAAAACTCAAACCTCAAACAACAGAGCTCATTGGTAGGGCGAATTCTGTCCTGTGATTGGCTGGTTGTAACTAACCCTTTTCTGTTTAACTACTTATGGTGGACAAAGCTTGTTTTGTTCCTCTACCTATATTTCATATTTGAAAAACCATACGACAAAATTCGTTTTGATCAACCTTTTATTTACTAACATGTGGGGTTCAAAATAAGTTTTCAAATGACACCAAAATCTCAACATGTGATTTATTGTGACAAATCCTTTTTTGAACGCCACCTCCTCATATACAAATAATTTCAGTGCTAATGGGTTTTGTGTTAAATCAGATCTAAACTATATTTTGAAGAAATAAGTGATCGATCTTTTATTCTATTTTGCCGATTTTCTAATATGATAATTAATTCCGGTTTATGATTAATAACTATTAATAATGTGTTTGTTTATCTTTTATTATTTTATTTGCAATTGTCTAATTTGAAAATAATGATTTTAATTTGAACAATTCGTTTTGGTCTTAACTTCGTTGTCAGCATACGCGTACACCCGATAAATAATATTACGTATTACAAAATTCTTAAAGTTGTAAGATGTTGAAATCTGTTGATATAGTTTATTCTAGATTTTTATTTGTTTTTTCGTTTACTGTTACAATTTGGGTTATACTGGTTAAAAGAAATTGAAAGTGGTGTGGTTGTTCAAGTTGTTTTTTTTTTTGGATATGGTTGATTTATTTCAATGCGTTACTTGAGGAATGTTATGGATATTTTGTGGTCGTTTTCTTTGATTATTAAAATAAGAATTGCTTTTATTAGAGGCTATAGTGTCTAGTCTTTCAGTGTTTGTTAAAAAAATTGTTTAAAACAATTTGAACAACTTTTTGCCAGAGCGATCTCTTGAACCTTATTTTGTGGTATCTCATGAGATTATCATTTATTATTAAATATCATAGAAATCTTTTTTTGATCTAATCCGGAATTTTCGCCATGTATAATTGGCTCTTGTTTAAAAGAGTATATCGGGTGTGGAAAAGATCCACACCCGATATACCGTAATTATGATTTTTTCTATACCGGTAAAATTTTTCGTTTTATAATGCCTGTTTTATAGATTGCTAAGTCCTAAAACAATATTTTATTGTTTCACGGTTTTTTCTTTTTTATTTGTGGTAACTGTTCGTTGTTCATATAAGTAAATGGGTTTACTTTTTGGATGCTTAAAATTTCTTCTATATTTCTCTTACCATAAATGGTTAATAGTTATACGATTCTAAAAATCTACTGATTTTCTTACATTATAAATCTATTGAGTTTATTGGACCACGTTCCGGCTGATTACAGGAGAGTTTTCACCAATGTGTGGTGATTCCAAACACTTATGTGGTTCATCAGTGATAAAAAGTCTTCTAGTGAAGAGGTTTTATACAGTTCGACTCGAGCAGCCGAACAGTACGGACGTGAGAGAGAAGCGTGCTTAGGTGGGGGCGACTGACCTATTGTCAACGGAGCTTTTCAGCTCCCGGTGGGTAAGACACCGAGTGTGGCATAGGCACTTGTCCTACATATTAGCGAAAAGCGGATGCGAGGTTGTTACTAGTTAAACCGTCGAGGAGCTGTTTTTATAGGCTCCTCGCGGAGGCTATAATAGCTTCGCGTTTGCGAAGAATTCGGGATCACCTCAGTGTGTCGTCAGGGATGACACTGTAAGGCCTTGACATTTGACAAGGTCGGACAGAAACGGCCCCTGCTCCTGAGGTGTGAGAAACAGGAAGAGGATCCCTCACTGTGAATACAGGGAGTGAACTACCGCGAGGTACCTGGGACGGCACCCACTAAGCCGTACTGACAGCGGTCAGTCGGTGGAAAAAAAACAGAGTCGTCTAAGTAGAATTTTCTTATATCTTATGAACTATTTGTTCACTGCCTTACGGCAATATGAGTGATATTCCCCCCCCAGAAAGTGTTGTCACGCAGGTGACAACACAAGAAGAAGAAGAGAATGATTTAGCCGAATCATCAAACCCCTCTGTTGACAGCTCGATCGAGCTATATAATAAATTTATTAAATCGACTAATCCCGCGATCGACGACATAGAAATCGTAATATCTGACGATGACTCCTATCTGCCCGAGTCGGAGGAAGAAAAAAGCGAAATCGACACCGATGACGATATCAATACGATGGACGCCATCGACGAAGAGCCGAGCCCAGCTGCAGAATCGCGCGAAGCCCCACCCCCAACTGTAGTAGAGACACAACCCGCCGTGGACAACGTCTTCAAAAATGAAGCCGAGTCCGAAATCGGCAAGAAAATGAAAAGGCTAAGGCCCAAAGAAGACTCTTCGGAAGACGAAGAAGTAAAGAAAAAGGCCAGAGAAATGGCGGAAAGGGAAAAGGCCAATGAGCTTTTAAGGTCGGTCCATGTACTGACGGAACAGATCAAATCCCTTAAAGAAGAAAGCCGTATCCGCGAGGAAAAGGCAAATAAACAAATCCAAGACCTTCTCGCTCAGATGACTGAGCTGAGAAACGAAAACAAAGAAAAGGACAAGGAGATACAAAAACTTGTACAACATATAATGGCATTAACAGCAGCCAAGGAGAAAGAAGAGTCAATAATGGAAATCGACCCGTGGAAAGCCTCCCTCGATAATGACGTTATAAAGCTAGTGGAACTAGGAATCGGTTCACCTCCCCCCGTAAAGCCATCCGGTAGCAAAGGCAAGCCTAAAGAGCCGGAAAGAATCATAACAACCAAAGAACCTGCAGGTTGGACACAAGTCCAAAACAAAAAAGGAAAAAAGACAGGCACCACTACTGAGAAATCAGACAGTAGTGTGAAAACAAAAATAAGCGTCGCCGAAAAGCAGACGCAGATAATAAATCAGCGGAAAGAAATCGAATTTAACAAGGCTGCGAAAGAGGCTCATGAAAGAAGCCAGAAAAAGAAAACTGCCCAAAATAACTTGAGCAAAAATAGCTAAGTTGAAAAAGAAAACGACGTACCAAAAGACTCACCGCAAACAAGCGAGGAGCCTATAGTAAAAGAGCCGAAACCACCGGCGATAATCCTAAAAACTGTAGGAGAACACCAAAAAATCCTGCAGAGAGCAGCCAACCAAGGCATAATATCAGTCAATAAGTTTGCACGATCAGGCAGATCGATTGTTATTAACACAAAAACCAGAAAAGATTACCTAGGAATGGTACACATCCTAGAAGAACACAGTCCAAAAATAGAATTCATCGCATATCCCATAGATAGCGATAAACTAAAAAGAGTCATTATAAAAGGGCTATCTGCTACTACTAGCACAGTAGCAATTAAAGACGAACTATACAATAAAGGAATAGAAGCAACAAGGGTGATCAATATGATCTCCAAAAAAGCTGATAAAAAAGTACTGCCACATTTCATCGTCACCCTCAAAGAGGAAGACGTTGCAAAAATTAAAAAAATATCTGATATATGCTACATGCGAATCTATGTGGAGGATGAATTCAAAATCACAAAAGACACCCTACAGTGTTATAACTGTCAAGGGTTCTATCACAGCTCAAAGGCTTGCCATTGCGGATCCAGATGTGTAAAATGCGGAGAAAACCACATCAGTAACGACTGTGAGAAAAGCCGGGAAACCGACCCCAAATGTGCAAACTGTGGTGAAGCGCACACAGCAAATTATAGAGGATGCTCTAAGGCCCCCAAAAAGAAAGCACCTGCCCCAACAAGACCGGTAGGAAGACCCATAAACAGCGCTCCAATCAACAAAGGAGTCAGCTACGCACAGGCAGCGAAAAAATCCGCTGAAACCACCTCAGAATCTCCAGCACAACCACAAGAAGTGTCGGTACAGGACGCAGCTACCCTCATCGCAAACTTCCATACAGAGTATAATAACAAAATGATGGAAATGATGTCCATGATGGACAAAGCAACAAAAATGATGACTGCATTTGGAGAAGCCGTCCGAAAATGTTAGCAAACCAAAACGAAGATCTACGCATTGGGTCATGGAATTCCGGCGGAATATTCAAAAAGATCAACCTTCTGGATGAAATAATAAACAGATTAGAGCTCGATATCGTAGCTCTTCAAGAAACCAAACTAGTGGAAAGGAAAAAAACAAAATTTCCAGGCTACGATATCTATAGAACGGATCATAGAGCATTATCAGGAGGAACAGCTATATTAGTCAAAAGGGGACTCGAACACGAGCACATCCCAACACCAGACGGACTGGTGACAATGGAAGCCACAATTATTCGACTTAAGGCCAACAATGAAACACTAAAAATAGTGTCAGCTTACGTTAGACCACATGATCCGATTTTCAACGAAGATTTGAGCCTAATACTGAACTCAGAAGAGCCAACTATAATTATTGGAGACCTAAATGCTAGATCTCCCAATTGGTTTGACAGGACGACCAACCGAAATGGAAGATATCTCTGCAACCATCTCGAGAACAGACCGAACACATATGTCATCGGACCAACAGAACCGACATGTTTCCACGGAGAACTCCCTACGTATCTCGACATTGCAATCCTACACAACGTGGGTCAACAATACGAGATACACTCTCTAAATGAAGGCGATTCGACACATAACCTAATCGTCCTGACCCTGGGGGCAACAGAATTGAACTATTTGCAGCCCCACAATAGAAAGAAAACAAGTTGGCCAAACTTTAGAAGAATTGTGAGCGAGAACATCGGTAACATCCCAACAATTAATAATATTACAGAACTAGAAGACAGTGTAATAAAACTAGAACAAGCAATAAACAATGCTATCGATGCCAGCTCCAAAACCGAAACAATCACAAGACAAAAAGGAAGATTCAGGGATATAAGTATAGAACTTCAAAACCTAATCAAAGAGAAAAACCGGAAAAGAAGAAGAGCCTACCGCACAAGAATGGTAGAAGACAAAAGGATTGCAAATGAGCTAGACAGGGAAGTGAAAAAACAACTTCAAAATCATAGAAATGAAAGCTGGAACTCCTATATCGATGAGCTAAATCCTAACAAATCCGCCTTCTGGAAGTTATCTAAAATCCTTCGAAAGGACAAGAAACCCATACCTCCCCTACACGGAGTAAACGGGATTGTCCATACGGAAATCGACAAAGCCGAAGTCATGAAGGACGAACTAGAAAGGGCGTGTAGAAACAACGAAGACCCCGACGATGACATAGACTTTGAAGAAGAGGTAGAAAGAACAGCGAGAAGACTTAGAAGGAAAAAGGGCAGAATAGGTATTACACATACATCTCCCGAAGAAATAAAGGAACTTATAAAAATGACAAATGCCAAAAAAGCCCCAGGACCCGACAACATCACAAATAGGGCGCTGAAAAATCTACCAACAAAAGCTATTGTTTATATCACTAACATAATAAACAACATGCTAAAACTACGATATTTCCCAGATAGGTGGAAAGAGGCACACGTAATAATGATTGCAAAACCTGGTAAAAACGGCACATTTCCGCAAAATTACAGACCTATCAGCTTATTATCATCTATAAGCAAGATAGCGGAAAGAGTTATACTAAAAAGACTCAATGAAGAATCACAAATGCTAGGAACCATACCAGAGGCTCAATTCGGGTTCAGAAGCGAACACTCCTGTGAATTACAGGTACTACGACTTACAGAATTCATCACCAAAGGATTTAATGAAAAAATGTACACAGCTACAGCTTTTCTGGACGTCAGCAAAGCCTTCGACAGAGTCTGGCACCATGAACTCATCTATAAAATGAATGAATTTGGATACAGTGAGGCGATGACATGCCTCCTTGCGTCATATCTTGCCAACAGAAGGTTCAGAGTTCGAATAGGGGCAACCCTATCCGAAGTCGGGACCCTGGAGGCGGGTGTGCCTCAGGGAGCGGTGCTGTCGCCGTACCTGTACACCATCTATACGGCCGACACGCCAAAAGAGCCAGGCTCTCTATTGAGTCTTTACGCTGACGACACAGCAATAGCTGTTAGCTGGAGAAACCCGGATCATGCAGCTAATCATCTGCAAAGAGCACTAAACAGATTCCAAAGATGGTGCATAAAATGGAAAATAGCCCTAAATCCAGATAAAACACAGGTTGTAATGTTTAGTCACAGAAGAAGTGTACCAAATCGCGAAATTACAATCGAAAACACCCCAGTAGACTGGACCAACCAGGCTAAATACCTAGGGGTACATCTAGATAAGAAGCTAACGTTCACTGAGCACATCAATCAGCAAATACGCAAAGCCAAAGCGTTGAAAAGTCAGCTCTCAACACTTATTGGAAGGAAAAGTAAACTACGATTTAAAACCAAAATCAGGGTTGCGAATAGTATTATCCTGCCAGTCCTAACATATGCATCCGCTGCGTGGGGACACACCTGTAAAACAAACAGGAAAAAGATACAGACTACTCAAAATCAAATAGTCAGAGATGCCCTTAAGATACCAAGGTACGTACCCTTGAGATATGTATATAGAGACTCACGACAAACAAGAATCCTACGCACGCTAGACGAGAGAGCATATGAAATTTTTAACGGACTAAGAAACCACCCCAGCAGAATGTTAAGAGAGCTGACTAACTACAATGAAAACACAAGGACGGTACACAGAAGACCAAAACAACAGATAGCTCGATATAGGGAGAACCCGAACGAATAAATAAAGAATGAGATGGTTGCAAGAAGAACGAACAAAGAAATGCAGTCAATCAGAAAACACACCAAAAAAAACTCTGGCGAGAGGGTACGCTTTTCTTTTTTAGGTTTTTAGGTTTTTAGGTAATTATAAGTCCAATATACACCGGGGTGTGTGAGAGCATTATACACTTGGGAATGCACACCCCAATACACGCACACAAATAGGATTAAGGAAAAAAGGAAAGAATTGTTGCCCAGGCATTTTATAGTCCCGACGCCACAAGGAAGTCCACAAAAAAAAAAAAAAAAAAAAAAAAAAAAAAGTGTTTTCTGATTAAATAACGTAAATTCATATTGATACATTCATACTTTTCATTAAACCGTTTAACGTAAATTTACCTTATATAGCAAATATAGAAGGGGCCCGCCAGGCCTTCTATATACCGCTCCGCGGACTAGGCCCTTAAGGCAGATCGAAATGAAAGATCTACTCGCGAAATCCGAGCACTGAGGTCATGTGCGGCATGCATGGGCTTGGTGGCCGGACCCCTCTCGGGTGCTCAGCCGGCGAGGAGAACAAAATTTATTTTGCCAAATCGGCGGCTGAGTGACCGAGCACACACTCTTTTCCGGACATAGAGTCATCAGCTCAGGCTGATGGCTCTATGGTCGGAACACACGCTCCTTTTTCTTTTTTTAGGGACTCAAGTCCCGACGTAAAGCTAGAGTAAAATCAATTGAGTCAGTAAAGTAAATAGGGAGAAAAGCCTAGATGTGGCTACCCCTACAGTTAGGTGGCATAACCACATTCACTAAAAACCGAGGATGTCCTATTACCCAGGGCATCTTAAGTAAATTTCAGATCATAAGCCTCCTCACGTAAGTCACACGATGAGGAGGGGTGGTGGAAAAGCCTGGGGGTCAGATAGGTACCACTTCGACTAGCGAGGTGTGACCGGTTTGATCTTCGGACATGTGGATCCCATTCTTACATTGGTATACACATGTTCCTAGGGGCAGGGTTGATCACTGCGTGTGTGTGTGTGTGTGTGTGTGTGAAGAGGTTTTATCGAGGATTTTTATAGCTGCTAGTCAAAGTTCGGTAAACTACAGTATTCTAAGTATATATTTCATCTCTGGGTTTGATTTGGTACAAATAGTAAAAATACAAAAATGCTACTTTATTCTATGTAAACAATAAAATGTAACTGGGATTTTTATATTTTGTTTTATTTAACAGATGTATATCATTGTAAACCTTGTAGATTCTGATGTATGTAAATAATTGTAATACATAGTTTATTAGAATGCATTTTGCCTTATTACGTATTTATTTTCAGTTTTACTTCGTAGGGTAGATATTTTAATTAGGCACATATTTCTTAATTTGCTGAAAATTAAATTAACTGGCGCTCATTTTTGGTTTGTTCAGGATGTCTGTCTGATTTTATTTAACCTATTTTTTTTCAAGTTTTACACTTGGATTACTTCATGAAGAAATCTGTTACGATTTTATTCCTTTTTCTAGCCTTTAAATCCCACTTTTCTTAGTTTTTTGTCTCTGAAGCATACTTAGTCAATTCTATACTTTCATTCTTCTTCTCTGTTTATTACTTTCTTTACCTTCTTCCCAATTGCATAATAACTTTGGCTATTTTTCCTTCCAAAGCCGAATTATTGTAGCATCACTGTGGACAAGGAGCCAGACACCGTTAAGGCAATAAAGACTACCATTACACCCAAGACGGCGGTCTTAAGGCAAGGCAGTTGGAACAAGAAAGACCCATCAGAATACATGGTATACCCTTTTACATGCAGCTCACTTCCGCGGTAGTGAGCAGGAAAGTTGGCAGCTTGACTATGTAAAGACGTCGCTCTGCCATTACTCATGCCATGCTATCGTATGCTCTCTTCGTTGGCGGTTTTTTTATCGGAAATCAAAGGACTTGTAGCTCGAGTGACAGTAAATATTTACATGCTGCTCGCTGTCTTATCGGTGCTCGGACTTATTTGTTTATTGTTTGGTAAATTTTTCGTTAACTATGGTTGAGTGGAGCAATGACCAAGTGCTGAAGTTTTTAGAGCTATATGCTCGTAAGAGATTATTGTGGGATTCTTTACATAAAGACCACAAAAAAAGTACAATGTACCCGATGCGATTTGTCCTTTAAAATGATATTAATTGCTTTACAAATTTCTGGCACAATCAGCGAAATTACGGGAACTGTTCCCAGTGGCCAAATATCGTAATTTTATTGCCAAGCGTATTTTTGGTGGTATTGGAATTCTTACTTTAGTCTGTTTTTTTTTCATGGACTCAATTTTCTGAAGCAAAAATTCAAAATCTATGCGTGACATTCAGCAATCTCTGGATTGCTCATAAGTCAGTTTATTGAAAAAGTTTGTCATATTTCCTCTGTAAAAAAATGTTCGAAGCCATTTTCAGATTATTATCTAAATAAAAGGCTTTTTCGACATCGACGTTTTTTTTCTACTTTATTTGTTATTAAAACGTTAAGATAATTTTGTAAACTTAAAACAAACAGAGCTATCGCCGCAATATGATGGTACACTGATGCAGCATTGTGGTAGTTGTATGTAAACAGTAATTTGCCTTAAATTGTGTTGTGAAATTATTTCTTGCAAGACAGTGGGCAACGCGAGTAGCAGCAGCAATGACTACGTGTAAAGGAAATATTAAAGGTATGACGGCTAACACAACGACATAGGAAAATGGGAGAGAAGACCTAGCATGATCATAACAAGAGATGTACAGTCAGGAGCTGTCAACGGTGTTGGTCACACGCTCACGACATCTCGAAGTGTGACGGCAGTCCTGCGCTGTGTCGGAAATTTAGTGGCCCTTCCAAAGGTGCGAATAGCTGACACGACGTGCGCAAGCGCCTTGCTAAAGATCGTGCCCGCTTAACCGTCGTCGATACCGCTCCCCTAACAAAAGAACATATCGAATAGGCAGACAACGGCATATCTCCGACACCCAGGCCAAACCCCGAGGTAATTATTATTGACGATAACGTCTTTCACGAGGCCAACTGCCTCTCCCTAATGGAAGAATTATAGAGCATGTGTGCTAAGGTCCTGCAAACGGCTAGAAGAATATAATCGAGAATAAAAACAGCAACGACTCCCCCGACCCTAAAGGACCACATATATTGTCTGGACTGTCTCCAGCTAATATTCTGCTATCCGGCTATTCTAGTGGCCTATAAGAGTTAAAATGAGACTTAAAGAGAAAGAAAAAGAGACTTAAAATGGATTATATCGGGACAAAATGACTTAAGATACTACAGGTGAACATCGGAAGGGCAAAGGTGGCAGGCGACCTGATTTTTACAAAAGTCTTGCAAAGCGAAGCAGATATTATCATAGTACCAGAACCGAATTAAAACATCGTAAAAATGCGGTTGGTTCTCCGATAAAAGAGCAGATGTGGCTGTATTCTTAGTAAATAACAATGTGTGTATAAACAAAATTACCAATAAGCAAGGCATTTTGAAGATTAAAATAACAAACTTGCAATTATAGCCCGTTCTATTTCACCCAACATAATCATGACATAGTATGAGAACCAGGTAAGAAAAATTATAGAAGCGTTACAGAATGAAACATCTTATATAATCGCTGGTGGTATAAACGCCAAATGGATTCTTTGGGGATCTTTAAGAAACAACAAAAGAGCGGAAATTTGGAACGAGTGGATCTCCTCCGCAAATCTGAATGTATTAAACAACAGTTAACTCACATTTGAAAGAGGTGAATTGTGAAGTCTTATATACATTACGCTAGTAACCAACAACTACGCCCAGAAGGTTTAGGAAAGGGATGCGCTGGATGATAACATCTTCACGTTCCACAAGTACCTGTCTTACGAAGTCGGCATCAAGGTCACAACAAGGCACATCATCATCATCAGTGGCGCTACAACTCTTCGTGAGTCTTTGCCGCGTTTACTATTGCCTTCCATGTTTGTCGGTCCTGTGCCAGTAATTCCCATTGTCGCACTCCCATTTTCTTCACAACAAGGCACGGCAGGAAATTACTCAAGTTAGATAAGACAAAATACTTCACAAACCAAATACGAACCTTACAAGAAGATACAATAGTATCAAAAACAAACATGTTACATACACAGTACCATATTTGTGGAACGAAAATATCCACCAAAAGCAGAAAGAGTGTCTTAGAATCAGGCATACAGCACAGATAAATAGGACCCGGTAAACTAAAGAAAAGTACAGGAGCGCCAAAAAAGAACTCAACAAAATGATTAAAAGAACTAAACGCACATGTTAGCAGAATTTGTGCAAGGCGCTGGCGAACGATATATGAGCGAAGCATACAGGATCGCCACTAAGACGCTGAGGTCATAGACCCCATATAACATGTGCGATGACAAAAGAAGGGAAAAGCCCTGTTTCCCAAAAAGCTTATGATCGACGATCTGAACTGTCTTTAGGAATGTCCGGCTGAACTCACCAGACCCTACAATTCCATCAAAATAAATAAATCCTCTGGACTGTACCGTGTGTCACCAGAGTCAATAAAAATACTGAAAAATGATGAAATACTTAGACGAAAAGACAAAATCAAAACTTGCCTAATTTCTAAATTAAATATAAAGAATAAAAGAAATGCTAAAAGATTGCACCACCGATATCATTGTACCCGTATTTAAAAAAGGAAATGCAAGCTAAAACTATAGAGGAACCATTTTAAAAAGCAAGTGAAAGATTACGGGAAAAATTTAAAATATGCTTGGAAAAATCTGAACATGGATTTTGAAAACGAAGGAATATTCACGATCTTGATTTTATACTGAGACAGACAGGAGAAAAGTTATTGAGGAATGTTAAAAAAACCATCTTTGTTTAACTGACCATTCAAACCTTTTGAAAAAGTAAGACAAGACAATACATGAAAATATTCAAAAAGTAGAAAATTATATGATAGAAATTGTTAAAATCTTAAAAAAATAACAGCAATGAAGTAAGGATACAAAATCAATAATCTACAGAGTTCTAGACAAAAATGGAATTAAAACAAGGATGCTTACTTAGTCCACTATTGTTCTAACTAATTTAGATGATTTAAAAAAGAGATGTAAGAAGAAATTTAAAACTATGTGGAAAATGAAAGATGAACGATGTTAGTGTAGAAGGACAAGAAAAACTAAAAGTCATAAAAAATAATTATATAAATGAACTAAGAAACATAAACATGAAAATAAATATAGACAAAAGGAAATCATGGGTAATGGCAACCTCAATAAACAAATATCAAAATAGCGTAGTAGTCAAATGAGAAAAGATCAGCAATTATAATTGTTAGTTTTAAATACTGACATACGGATGTAAATCTTGGACCCTACGACAAGCGGAAAGAAGAAAGATAGACGCCACTGAAATGTTCTGTTGGAGAAGAATGTTGGTCCGACCACAGAACGTTGTAGAAAGAAAAGACACAATTGTAAAAATTCTGATTATTCTATAAAAAATATTTTATTTCGGAACTTTTATTCTAATAATTGAACTAAAAAGTTTAGACCAATTTCTGTAATATCAGCATCTATTCTTCAGAAATAATTTATTTCTGGGTTTTCCTTAGTAAAATAAATTTCCCATTACGAGTGTCCCATTACATTTCGTGAAATACTAAAGTAGTATCAACCAATGCATGGTCTATTAAAGATTTATTTGGTTTCCCTATTACAAACAAAATGTGTTAACTACCACAAAATCTGCCAACCTTACTCTACATTGACCTTTCATGTATTCCTTTTTGCAGTGTATGGCATTTGGTGTGGTTTGGCAATCGATATCATTCGTTGCGTCCGCATGTTTTCATTCGATTCTGAGGTCTTGAAATTATTATTTAGTTCTAGTTCCCTTCCCCAAATCACTATTCTATCTATTCAAAATGCCTGCTATGAAACCGAATATAGGTAACTTTGTAGAGGTAAATTCCTTTTTGTGTTTACGATTTTGACAGACCGCCAAACTTGTTGATATAAATTTTGGGATAATATGTATGGTTTATCTCAAAATTATAAATAGTCAAAACACCGAAATTAATATTATATAACTTTATTATAATTACATGTATATGATACAAATTTATGTATCAAAAGAGCTAATATTGTTCTGAAGCTATTTTCTTGTGGCATTTTAAATTAATTACTATTTAAATGGGAACAAGCCACAATTAAAGGTTAAAATACGTTTATTGACGTTTCAATTTCCACTTCGGAAATCGTTCTCAAAATACAAACATTAGTAAATTAAACAAATTTTGTTTTTTGTTACTTAGTGAAAAATTCTTCTAATAATTTAATTTTATCTGACTCATCTATATTGACAATTCAGACATACCTTATACATTTTAAAGTAGACGACTTTAAAATGATATTGCCAATATTGTTGAGTTGCGTTCCTGGGACGACTTTACTTATAAGATAGTTCATTCGATTACATGAAATCAACTTTAACTTGAGAATATCTGTCAGAAAAAATCATAACATGTAATTCGTCTTTAAAAAGACAAATACATGCCATGATGACAGTAAAATTCTCCTGTTAGTGATTCCATAGTAAATTATGAGGGAAAAACCAGGAAAAAACCTCATAATACTATCCCGACATAGTAAGTATTTGATCGTGCATTTAGTTTACCTTCAATAAACACCAAATTCCGATTTTATATGTTTGTTATTTAAAAAAAACATAAATGATGTATTCTCTATATGTAACTGACTTACCAATACTGGTATTTTCCCTTTAATAACTTCCTCTTTCAATATGGGTAACCAGATCCTACTACATTCTGCCGAGGAATTCGCGACACAATTGGTCTCATTTAGCATAATTAGAGCCGCTTCTTTGATTTTTCTCTTTTTACCATCCGTTTCTTTTAGGACTATATTTGAATCATTCCATTGAACCCTATGTTCATTATCCCATGCGTGTTTACAGATTTGAGATCTATCAAATTCTCTATTTTTAATATAGGATTGATGTTCACTTATTCTAACATTTAATGGTCTTGATGTTTCACCTAAATAAAACTGATGGCAGGTAATTTAATAATTACCTTGTGAATGCGTTATATCATATACGTTTTTCCGGTGTGAGTCTGAAAAACAACACTTATCTTGACATGCAGCGGTAATACAACTATAATCTGGAAAACATGCGACATATATTATTTATTCGTTTAAGTGAATAAATACTCGAATATTCTGGATTATTCGGTACCAAGTACCCATTTAAATCATTTTTGTATAGCTAATCTCCACTGCTTCTTCTGATGTGCCTATCCGTTACGAATGTTGGCGATCATCATGGCAATCTTTATCTTATCTGCAGCAGCGCGAAAAAGCTGCACAGATGTTGTATTGAACCAGATTCTGAGGTTCTTTAACCAAGTTGTTCTTCTTCTTCCTGGACCTCGTTTTCCAAATATTTTTCTTGGCAGGATGGCTTAAAGGAGAGCATATCTGGATTCATTTCGCATAATATGTCCAAAGAACTGTAACTTTCAGAATTTGATGGTGGTCAGTACCTCTCGGTTCTTATTCATTCTTCTGAGGACCTCCTTATTTGTGACTCGGTCAGTCCACGGTAGCTTAAGCATTCTCCGATATAGCCACATCTCAAATGCTTTCAGTTTTCTGCACATATCTTCGTTCAAGGTCCACGATTCAACACCATGAAGACGTAGCATCGCAGCATTCTTACTTTTGTATCAAGAGAGAGGTTGTGACTCTTGAAGAAGGTCCCCATCCGATTGTGGATCTGGCTTTTCCGATGCGTGCTCTAATCTCCTGATTGTTGGTCAATTCTTCATTTATTATGGTGCCGAGGTAGTTGTAGTGCGTCACTCTTTCTACAGGGAATTGGTTGACGTAGAGTTGACCTTCTGTTATTCTTTTCTTGCTAATTATCATAAGCTTTGTCTTCTTAACGTTTATATTGAGTCCATATTGTTGACTGTAATACGTGATTTTGTTCATAAGAACTTGTAGGTCTTCTAAATTGTCCGAAAATACTATGGTGTCATCTGCATATCTGATGTTGTTTAGCCGGTAACCATTTTTTCAGTTTCGTGCAAAGCTTCGATAAATATTCTTTCAGAGTACAGATTGAAGATTAGAGGAGACAAAATACAGCCTTGCCTCACTGCACGCATGATTTTCACATAGTCATTGTGTTCACCTTGAACTATGAGATTTGCTGTCTGATTCCAGTAAAGACTTCTAATTATTTTCAGATCTTGCTTGTTAGTTCCTGTTTCTTTTAGTATTTGCATCATCTTGACATGCTGTACTCGATCAAATGCTTTCTCGTAATCAACCAGACATGCGTATACGTCGCAGTTAACGTCTCTGCATCTCTGGAATAAGACTTGTACTAAGAACAAAGCCTCTCTAGTACCAACAGCATTTGTGAACCCGAACTGGTTGGGGGAAATTTGACTTTTACACAGCTTGTAGATTCTCTTATGAATTATCTTTAGGAATAATTTTAGGAGATGACTCATGAGGCTTATAGTATATAATCTTCGCATTTTTTTGGCTCTTGGTTTTTTTAGAAGTGCAATAAACTCAGATTTTAGCCATTCTGTTGGTATTTCTCCAGAGTTATCTATATTGTTCAATATCTTTGCGATTATTGCTATTGATTCGTTGTCCATTAGTTTGAGTAGTTCTGCTTGTATATTATCAGGGCCAGCCGCTTTGCCATCCTTTAACTATGTTATTGCGGAGTAAACTTCCTGCTGTAATATTCTTGGTCCATCATCTACCTCTTCTTCTAGCTCAAAGGTATTATCTCTTTGGTCTTCAAATAGTTTTTCTAGATATTCTCTACTTAGTATATACATATTATATACCCATTTAGATCATTTTTGTATAGCAAGTCTCCACTTATTATATACATATGCTGGTTTTTAAACTGAGAATCATATGCTAGAAAGAATTGTATCAGTATATTTTATATCACACAAATTTGCTATAGATTTCGTTGATTGTCGGTCCATAATCTCGGGTGTTCTAGGATGGACTCTCGTAGGATGCCCGCTTAATATAAAAAAGAGATTGACTGGGTTCGTACGCTAGTTTGTGAAGGAATGGATGCATAATATTCACTTTTAGGTTCATATATGCTTCTATACCCTTTTTGTCATCTTGAGATATGTTGGTAGGTAAGGTGTAATAACACTGATACATTACAGCTTTCTTATCGGTACTGTGTGATAAACCTAAAGTATGATCAACTTCAAGAAGAAGAGTGAAAAAGAAATTTGATTGACCTTCTGCCATAGAATTTAAATTAATATCCCAAGTTAGATTGCCATTTAAATAAAGTTCTATTCATCCAGCTGCTGGTAGAAAATAAGCATGTGCTTATACACTACTTATAAATTTAACAGGAAATTAGCTGGCACCCTGACAACAGCGTAAACAATATCTAATTGTGTACATCTTGGTTTCTGCATTAACTCCATCGTTTCTTAATTTTAATTTACCTCTACAGGTAAATTATAGCACTCTTTAAAATAAACCAATACTGACTCTATATCCACAAGATTATCACCATTACTAATGTTTTTTCCATATACCCATATTTTATACAATACCCTCGTTTTAAAATCAGATTACCTAGAGTTGAGTGAATTATATTTAACCAAAGCGCCGGTGTCTTAACATCAATAATAATAATATAAAATACATCTATCGGATAAATAAAAAGATGTCTACTTAACCAAGTTAACTAATGAGCTGATCTTAGTAAGTTAAGTATATTGCTGTTATTAAATAAATTATTGTATTGTGTAAAAGAATTCGTTCATACTAACTGTTTGTCCTATAATAGCATAACCTTCGTTTACCGGTACGTTTACATTTAACCAATACTTACTATAAGTACAAAGTACTATAAGTACTATTATAAGTACAAACATTTTTTCTGTCAGTCAATATATTTATATATTCTAAATTACTTTATGGTCGTAGATAAAATATAATACGTGTATACCTTTTTATATTATTCATACAATATATAGCTCGTAATCGCCATATACCTTATGCTTTTATATCAACAAAACTGCTTATTATACTACGTTAAACGCCCGTTCCGTCTCTATATTTAAATTAATTTTATTATTTAGTTGGTGCCGGTTCGGTATGCGATCTACAGTAGAGTTTCTAGTTCAGTATGCGGTCTACCGTCTGATATGCGGGGAACGTCACCTATCATCAAATGCTGTATTGAGACTCACTAAAATTCTATATTTATATATAGCACCAAAATCATGTAAAAAGTAGTTAAATGAAAATTCAAAACTTTTATTGGCTTCTTAAAGTAAATTTATATGACAAGATTAGAGGCATTTATACATATACATTTCTAACATCGTGCAGAAAAGCGATAAACTTATCTTCTACATTTCTTCGTATTACTTTCTACACAACATAATCCAAATGGGACTGCAAAGTACTGACAGGAACACCTCTCATTTTCTTTAAAATCGTAATTTTACCCTCCAACCAGGATCTTTCTATCCCTTGCGAATGTGATCCTGTTAATGGGTCGACATAATTTTCCTGGTGGTTAACGGTTGAGAGGACGTAGCCCAATTGGTGCAAATTGCCGTATGCTGGCCATTCGTCCGAGTAAATTACTGACCCAGCCTCAACTTCCCTTTGTATCATGGGAAATAGGGTGGATTTGTCTCTTCGCTCAACATGAAAATATCAGACCTTCTCTTTAATCTTTAATTCAAAGACCCACGGACCGTCAATTCGGCGTCTATGATTCCAATTCCGGGTCTTCTTACTTACCTCGAAGCTGTTCACGGCGATTCACTGACATCACAGAGAAACAAACTTCTCGACACATGTTATACCAGTCGCATAAAGCTTCTCTTCCTCTCCCCGTTAATTTCATTACTGTGTCAAAATCGAGTTCCAAAATGAACATGAATATTAATTCCAAAATTTCACATAAAGTTAACTTGCAATTACTGTTTCCATTTAAATCGGTGAATTAAAAAAATGGTTACCATGCCTAACTGATCTTGTTGTCTGGCATCCTCTCCTTGGGCAACGAAGAACTAGTCTATATTCACCACCCCGATCTTGTTTCTACTTTTGTTCCATTTCTGCTCCACATCGGTGGCACGGCCCAGCGTCTCAACATTTTGTAATAAACCGTTCGCTCGTAGAAATGCTACTGCCTCTGCTTCGCTCGAAATGACAGTTTTATAAAATTCTTTTAGCAATATTTTGTTTGCAACTAAATCAATCTTCATTTTGGGGCTTATTTTACACCAAAATAGGTCATTAAAAGTTTTGATATTAGCACAACGTGATTGACCAGTAATGAGTTTGTCATAATTTCCCAAATTTGTTTTTGCATTCCTGACTGACCAGTAATGAGTTTGTAATTTGTTTTTGCATTCCTAATTGACCAGTATTGAGTTTGTAATAGTTTCTCTAATTTGTTTTTATACCTATTTGAGAAAGACGTAGACCGCATTCCCAATCAGCTAAACTGCCGTAGATCGCATATTAGACGGTTGACCGCATACCGAACCGGCACCATTTAGTTTTTATATCTCTAATTTTTTGACGTTTCTTTGGTAAATTTATTTTACTTGAAGTCTGTTTAAAAGATTAAAATTATAGTTTCATATGTACAGTTCTGTTGAAGATCGACAAGTTCAATTGTTATCTTGTAAATGACTATGCACTTTTCCATTAGGTAAAGTAGAAACCGGCTATTTTTGTGAATAATTTCGTTTGGTACTTTTGATCAGATGTTGTCATATTATGTCAGTGAACTCAGTCAGAATTATGTCAGCTATTCATATACTCTCAACGATGTTACTAAACAGTTTCCATTAATTCAACAAACGTTCTACTAATAAAAAACTCTCCTATTACCATTTTCGGCATGAAATTAAAAAGATTGTACTATCAGAAGTTGAGAAGAAACCTGCCGATCTAGAAAAAAATTATCTTCAGAGCTCTACTACTCACCTTCCGGAAAAGTACCGTTCTGATCCCAACGAAAGACAAATTAGGAAAATATATAGAATATGCTATGGAAATAATCTACGTAAAACACTCCATTTTTTCTGTCCCGATAACTTTGGGCTTTGCCTTGAAGACTGCTTCAGACTATTTCATACTATCAATTATAAAATTTTTCATGGTTTTTTAAATTTGTTGTTGTTTAATATGCAACATAAGTTTATATGATTGATGTATGTTGTTTTTAGTTCTAAATTATTTAAATTGTAATATTGGTTTAGCTACATGACTTAAATGAAGGTTCAAAATATAGTTTGACACACACACACACATATATATATATATATATATATATATATATATATATATATATATATATATATATATATAAGAAAAAAGAAGTACTTGTGACTCGTTTGGAACAAATATATAACTATTTTCGATGGGTTGGAGTCAATAATAGGGCTATTGGTTAACTATTTTTTTATTCTCGAGCTTTCAATTGTGTTTACAATTATAATTGTAAACACAATTGAAAGCTCGAGAATAAAAAAATAGTTATTGGTTAACTATTTTTTTATTCTCGAGCTTTCAATTGTGTTTACAATTATAATTGTAAACACAATTGAAAGCTCGAGAATAAAAAAATAGTTAACCAATAGCCCTATTATTGACTCCAACCCATCGAAAATATATATATATATATATATATATATATATATATATATATATATATATATATATATATATATATATATATGTATATATACATATATATATATGTATTTATATATATATATATATATATATATATATATCTGAACCTCAGAGAAAAACCGATAATAAGTCTTGTATTTTAAATTTTACAGGAGAGCAATTTGAAGAGTTTGAAAAATTGTATTTTTCTAACCCATTCCTATTGTAAATAGGAGTGCATAGTACATGGGTTATTATTTTCCCAGTTATGTTTTTAAGTTCCAGTTAAGATAAATAAAGCTGATAATAACTAGCATCTCACTTTAATTTATTTAAATAGTTTTAAATTAATGATGAAACAATACTCTATGGTTCTAGAAATGGACTTAATATATTGCGACTTAATACTATTTAACTCCTACTAATCTGTAGATACCGTGGACTAGATACTATTGTTAATCAAAAAACCGATAGTAGAACAATGCAAAGTACGAACAGCGTTATATCAATTCTAATTAAATAATAAAACGCAAAAAGATACAGGAAATATTTATTTTTTTAAATAAACGAAATCAGACCAAAATGTTACAAAGAAATAATTGTAACTAACTTTAAACAGAAAATTCATAATAAAGATCATTGTATTTTTTACTCGTCTTCGTCGAAGTTACCATGTGGAAGATTTTTAAAGTATTCGTGGAATCTTTTAGGCACCCATTTTAATAAATTCTGCAAATCGTTTTATTTTTTAGCTGAAATAGGTTTAATTGTCTCCCTTATCGGTTTCAGAACTAAATTGGCATTGAAAACAACTTCCTTAGAATTACCAATACCCTTTGCGTGGTAGTCTCTTGGCAGTTCTATTAAAATCAACTTATTTAAAATTCTGTTTATTAAAATTTGTTTTAAAATGCAACACTCACTAAGAATCGAAAGATAGCACATAATCATCTGGAGATTTTTATTTTGTGATGGACAGTTGTCACTCCAGATAACAATTCTTTCTACTGATTATTTAACATTTAAATTAATGTATTTCAAAATGCATAAAGCCATTTCATTTCCACCACGTCCGGCTATAGATTCATTCCTAGTAAAACAATATTCTAATTTATCTATTGCATCATAGACAGTATAGTTAAAAGTCCACAGCCTTAGAGAATAGAAGCTCTGAGAATTCGTCAGTGAAGGAGTGGGTAAACATTTTTCTAAATCCACCGAAAATATTTTGGTGTTCGCTTCGGTTTTAAAAGTCTCTTTATCCTGTTGCTTTAGTTTATACCGATGATCTGCATCAAAAAGATGAGAGTCGCAGTTAGTTTGTAATTCAAGGCGTTCTTCCAGAGATACGAATTCTTTGAGTTTGATAACATGCCCATCACATGTATCACATGTATCATTCCCTAGCTCTTTGAAGGCTATAAATTTAGAATTGAAAATGTTATTATATAATCACCGCTTAGCAATATCTTTTTTAGGAATTTTCCGTTTTACACAATTCTCATAGAAGCACCGATACATTATAGAAATGTTAAGATGGCTGCCTGAATATATTATCTAGGATTTATTTCTGGAGTAATGCGATTCTATATACGAGAACTTCTGTATGTGCTCTCTGATATTGTTGTTTACACTAAAAAAATAGTCCAACATTCTTTTTCCAGCACGAGATCCCATTCTAGCACGTATACGCTCAACTGGAACTTCTTCGATAGAGCTAGCTGTAAATTGTCTCTTTTGGTCAAGTTCGATAGTACCATTCCATTCCATTCAGCTGCGCTATAGTGAGGTCCATCGTCATCATGTTGAACAATAAAGTTTGAGGTTGTTTCGAATTCTTATTTTTATCATTTCTACTGATTTGAACAAAATGTGTGTGAAAAACCGTGTCCGTCCCAGCTTGCGTGGAGGAGGAGTTCTGAATTAAGTAGGGACTTAATTCAGAACTCCTGTACTTCGTGGAAGACGGACGGGCGGCGGATCCTCAGTGGCGACACGGCGCGTCCCACTGGCTGATAAGGAAATGTCCTACAGATATATAGGATAGGTGTTAATAAGGTTTTACCAAATAAGTAATCGTGGACCAACTGAGGAAATGGTATAGGGCAGCAGCTATGACATTACTTTATTAAGGCTATAGCGGAATGATTTCTACTGTTGGCTTAATGACAGATACTCACGGGCAGATATCACATAATTATTCAACCTGCCTTGATACTGCGATCAGGCAGGCAAGGGGAAACCACCTGATTCCCGTGACTACACCATCATAAATGTATCGAATCAGTTAGATATGCTTAGCGATCCGATTAGCAATCGGCGCTCAGTTGGTTCTGGACGAACTAGTGTCAAATGGGCTACCGGGCATGTGTTTGTGAGCAACCAGGCAACATATGCTAAATTGGCGTCTGGAAAAAAATCAGATTTTCAGTTAAGAAAAGCAATGGGAATAGCAACCTGGAATGGTCGAGGATTATTGCAACCAGGCAAACTGCATATACTACAACGAGAAGTCGAAAGAGAGGATATAGAAATATGCGGACTTTCGGAGACCCATTGGAAAGGACAAGGACACTTCCGAACAGCAGATCGTGTTGTATACATATCGGGAGCAAATAACACAGGAAGAAATTGTGTTGCAATTATTGTGACTAAAAAAGTTTCACAATACGTGTATGATTACCAACCGATAAAAAAAAATGAAGTGGAAGACGTATACTCCCGTATTAAAGACACAATAAGAAATATTTCATCTAAAGAACCACTCATAATCATGGGCGATTTTAACGCTAAGGTAGGAGAAACAAGAAATGATAACATCCAAAATGTAGGAAACTATGGGTGAGGTATTAAAAACAGCTGAGGCGAACGTTTAATATATTTTGCAACCAAAAACAGTTTTGCCATTGTCAACACAATGTTCAAACATCATGCCCGTTGTTTATAGACGTGGACCAGCCCAAATGTAGAATACAAGAATCAAATCGACTACTTATTGATTAGAAACAGATATTTCATCTAAAGAACCACTCATAATCATGGGCGATTTTAACGCTAAGGTAGGAGAAACAAGAAATGATAACATCCAAAATGTAGGAAACTATGGGTGAGGTATTAAAAACAGCTGAGGCGAACGTTTAATATATTTTGCAACCAAAAACAGTTTTGCCATTGTCAACACAATGTTCAAACATCATGCCCGTTGTTTATAGACGTGGACCAGCCCAAATGTAGAATACAAGAATCAAAAGAATCAAATCGACTACTTATTGATTAGAAACAGATGAAAAACATATTTTACAAACGAAAAAACTAGACAAAGAGCTGAATGTGGATCCGATCATAAATTGTTAAGGGCTTGCTTCAAGATGAAGCTAAAAAGAACAATGCCGCACCAAAATCTAAACAGGTTAGAGATTTCAAATCCGAAAATATTTAGAGATGAATTAGAGGAAACTAGTATATTGAACACACAAGACAACCCAGAAGAAATGTGGAAATGTTTCAGAAATGCCATAGAAACCTTGATAGAAAGAACCAGAACCGAAAAAAAGTTCATTAAGAGAAAACACTGGATGACAGACAGAATGCTGCAACTTCTTAAAGAGCGAAGGAGAATCAAATCTCTCATATATCAAAACGACAGCAACAAAAACGAATTAGCAAGGTTAAAAAAGCATGTAGTGACAATAAAAGTAAACATAAATAATGAATGCAAGGAATTAGAGAGACATACAAACCGGTATGAATCCCATGAGCTATATAACAAAGTCCGATATCTATCCATGGAATTTGAACCAATCATACAAACAATAATGGATCAAAAACAACATATTGTAAATGAGAGAAATAGATTGCGGAGGTATGGAGAAAATATTGTCAAAGTCTTTATGCAGATGATCCTCAGAATGCAAATCACGATGAGATCACTGCAGAGAGAGAACCAAACATTCCAAAGTCAGAGGTAGAAAAAGCAATTAAAAAGGTAAAAAATAGAAAATCTCGTGGAGCAGACCAGATCACCGCAGAAGTTTTAAAAGACTGGAGATGTTGGAGTAAATGTTATGCATATAATCTGCAAAAAGATTTGGGAAACCGGAGAAGGGCCCAACGACTGGACAACATCCACTTTCATTCCTATATTCAAAAAACAAACTTCGCTAGATTGCAGCAACTACAGAATGGTAACCCTAATATCCCATGCAAGCAAGGTTCTACTTCATATAATACATGAAAGACTAAAAGCTTTTCTATTGCCTCAGATATTAGAAGAACAGCGGGATTTGTTCCAGAAAAAGGCACAAGAGAACACATTCTTAATGTCAGACAGCTAATCAAAAAAACTTGTAAATTCAATACTCCTGTGCTTATGTGCTTTGTGGATTACACAAAGGTCTTCGATAAAGTTAAATGGCAGCAGCTATGGTCCATACTAGCGGAAATGGGAATACCCCACCACTTAATTCAACTTATTAGAAGTCTATATGAAAATAATAAGTGCATAGTAAAAATAAACACCCATTCCGATCATTTCAGAACAGAGGCAGGTGTCAGGCAGGGATGCATAATCTCGCCAACTCTGTTTAATATCTACAGCGAACACATTATACGAAGGGTACTAGATGGATTGAAGGGTGGAATATCAGTAAGAGGTCAAAAAATCAGTAACTTGAGATATGCTGATAACACTTTAATAATCGCGGCAAATCAAGACGGAATGGAAGACATAATGAGATGTCTGGAGGAGAAAAGCAAAACATATGGACTAAAGCTAAATAGGAGTAAGACAAAGATCATGATGGTAGGCAGAGCTCGGAATAATCTTTAACACATTAAAGAAATTGGGGGCTTTGAAGTAGGTAGTAAATAGTTTCATATACCTGCGGTCCCTAATAACAAATGACGGAGGGTGTGACAGAGATATACGTAGAAGGTTGACTATTGCTAGAACAGCTATGATGAAACTGGTAACAATTTGGAAAACTTCTAGCATAACAATACACACAAAACTAAGGCTGGTAAGGGCACTCATTTTTCCCATAGCCACATATGCATGTGGAGCTTAAAGAAAGCGGATACAAATAATCTAGACGCTTTTAAAATGTGGGTATACCGCCGCATGTTAAGAATATCCTGGATTGATCATCGCACTAACGTATCGATATTAGAATAACTTAAAGTAAATGATAGACTGCTTAAACAAATACAACAGAGATATTTGCAGTATTTTGAGACACATGGCTAGAAGAACAGGTACGATGAAAAATTGATAGTCGAGGGTAGAGTTGAAGGAAAGAGACCTAGGGGAAGATCTCTAAGCCGTTGGGTAGATCAAACAAATATATTGATTAACCAAGGGTTACATAAAGCCGAACAACTAGCCCAGGACAGGGAAGGCTGGAGGAAAATCGTGAAAAAACTGTAAAAGCCTGATGGTGTCACTACATCCCAAAAGGGATTAGGACTGAGGAGGAGGAGGAACAAAATGTACTCGTTAGTTTTCTAGTAGTTCAGATTCGTCTATATTTTTTCTTAGAGTTTCTTCCCTGTTGCAAGAAGGTACATTATTTTTACTAAAAAATCTGGTATTCTACATATCGTTATTCAAAGCAATAATATCCACTATAGCATTGCCACATCCGGTTGCAAGAACTTTCAAATTTTTCTGCGGGATGTCCTTCACGCTGTTAGCGGTTGAATATATCTCCATAACGATCTCAGCTTCTTCGGTATTAGCAGCAACAAAAGCTAAAAGTAAAAAAATAACCAAATTTGTTATGATAAACACATGTAATTTAATTACCGTTCTCTTCGGGAAAATTTGAGGTTATAACAGGTTTTTCAGATATTTCGTTGCACTGGGTTTGTGCTAGTGAAATTTGTAATAATTTTGGCCTCTCGATGTCATCATGTTGTCCATATACACATACTAAATACTAAAATAGCACCCTTATCCCGTTTTTTTTTTGTTATTTAATTGACCGAACGAAATAATGTAACTTAATATGATGACAACTGATGTACGCTAAAACAACACAATATTAAATCCAGTTAACTAACCTCACGTCTGGACATAATATCTTCTTATTGGATATCATTCAGGGCCAAACAGTATCAAAAACCAATAATACTGTTTGGTTCGATTTAACAGAGGACTTAACATATATATATATATATATATATATATATATATATATATATATATATATATATATATATATATATATGTATATATATATATATAATATATATATACATATATATATATATATATATATATATATATATATATATATATATATATATATATATATATATATATATACATACATATATATATATATATATATATATATATATATATATATATATATATATATATATATATATATATATATATATGTATATATATATATATATATATAATAAAGTTTTCCGTTTGTTTCTGCAAGGATGTTTAATACTTTTTATAGAATGGCATTTATATAGCTACGTCTGCATAAACTCCTGAGAAAACGTATTTTGCATATCTTTGTAAAATAATCTAATTGGTTACTCTTTGCTAACGAATTTAATATACCTGAAAATAAAAAAGATATTGGTCTGTTCCTAATAGTCACACTGCTCATAAAAACAGTGACTATAAACTATAACAATATTCATACATACCCTTTCAAAAGAAGGATGCTTAATTTGAAGTAATAATTGTTCGCGATGAAGCGAGGCACGTCTCCAATCCAGTCCCGCTTGAACTGTTTTATTGTCCTTGTCATACACCAGAGACACGTCAGTTGATACAATTGAATCACTTATATTGTAGAAACCCTGAGCCGTGAAGCTGCGCCGGGGGTAGATCACGTTAATGACAACTTTCTGAGCATCAAACGTTTCATCCTGAAATTAACGGGTGGAATCATTCATTTTATTACTAAACGTGGTCTTTAGAAAAATAAAATCAACAAAGTAAATATTCTTGTTATAAATATTATTCTTTTTATTCGAAAATAATATGAAACACCCAATGATCAATAATTTAAAGTTTATAATTTAAATTCTAGAGACAAATGGTTTCTAAATTTTTAAAAATTTCTTATTGAATTATTTTCTTGATCATTGACATATAGCCCAGGCTGTGCTGTTTAAAAAAATTCGCAGTAATTAGTAAATTATTGAAACCTGCTCACATCTTCTTATAAGGGGCGATGTGAGGAACAACTCTATAATACATACAACAGTCATTTTTTAGTTATTAATTAGGAGACGTTGAAGGGGTAAAATATGCACTTTTTGATTCAGACTGTTTCAAAGCCTAAAATACGTGACTTTGGTAAAATGTGGCCATAAAATTATAAAATAATCTTAGATTTTAAACCTTAGTTTAAGCTTTTAAAAGATCAAATTCGCTCAAAGTTGTAACATGGTATTTTATTCAAATGGCCAAATTTTTATAAAAACGCTTATATAATAACTTTTATTATATTAGATTAAAGTTCTATTAAAACTCAACAAAATGAAAGTTTGCTAAAGCACACTGGTCCATTTGTTGTTAAGATATGATAAGATAAGATCTGATTATTTGTTTATAACAAGACAAAAAAAGTACAAGGCTATATTACTGTCCCAGTTTGGAGTTCCATTGCGGAGTACAGCTAGAGGAAACTTGAAGCAACGGAAAAATCATGCTATAAGATCATCGACAGATCAACATGGGAAGAAAGAATAACAAATGCAACCATCAAAGAAAGGCTTAAGTACACACCACTGAGGGAGATGGCTTAGAAAAGGATCAGATACCTCTTTCACCAAGCCACAAGAAGACTCCTAAAGACACGAAACATCCTCGCGAAAAATCGGACACAGAGGGTGTTCAGACGAACTCACAGACTGATCTACCATCTGATCAGGGTCTAGGGTGGTTGCTGAAGACAACCAATCAGGAAAGTAGATACGATGCTAAAAATAAGTACCTACATAAGAAGAAGCCAAGGAGTCCTTCTTCTTATGGTGCCTATCCGTTACGGATGTTGGACACTAACATGGCTATTCTGACTTTGTTGACTGCTGCCCTGAAAAGTCCAGTAGTGGTTAAGTTAAACCATTTTCGCAGGTTATGCAGCCAGGATATTCTTCTTCGTCCTGGACCTCTTTTCCTATGCACTTTACCTTGAAGTATGGTCCGAAGTAGGTTGTATCGTTGTTCATTGCGCATTATATGGCCAAGGTATTGACTAGTTCGCGCTCTTTATCCATTCTATGTAGTACTTCTTCGTTGGTAACTCTGTCTATGCAAGAAATCCTCAACATGCGTCTATAGCACCACATCTTAAATGCTTCGAGTCTCTTCAGTGATGCTTCAGTTAAGGTCTATGACTCCACGCCATAGAAAAGAACGGAGAATACGTAGCATTTTAGTAAACGAACTTTTATTTTCAATTTTATATCGTGGCTGTTAAAGATTTTTTTCATTTTGACGAAAGCTGATCTTGCCTTCTCGATACTTATCTTAATTTGCGTCGATTGGTCCCACTGTTCATTTAAGTTTGCACCCAGATAAGAAAAGTTGGTGATTTGTGTTATAGGTTGTTGGTTAACTAGTAATTGACCAGGTGGTATCCTATTTGTGCTTATAACCATGTATTTGGTTTTTTTTATGTTAAAATCAAGCTCAAACCTGCTACTTACTTCTGCCACCCTGGAGACAAGTGTCTGCAAACCTTTAAGACTGTCTGCAAAAATGGCAGTACCATCAGCGTATCTTATGTTGTTCAATCGTTCTCCGTTTATAAGTATTCCCTCGTCTATGTCCGTTAGCGCTAGGTTCATAATGTGCTCTGAATATGTATTGAACAATAATGGGACCAATATACATCCCTGTCACACACCTCTTTTTATCTTTATGTCGTCTGTTAACTGATCCCCAACTCTAACAGCTGCAGTTTGTTCGTAATAGATATTGTTTATTATACGGCAATCTCTGCTGTCTAGACCAATTGAATTTAATATTTTCATCAGTTCGTCATGTTATGTTTTATTCTATTGAACGCTTTCTGGTAATCAACAAAACAGACATATATATCACAATTCACGTCTCTACATCTTTAAAAGAGAACTTGTATTGCGAAAAGTGCCTCTCGAGTACCCAATGCATCCCTGAAGCCGAATTGTGTGTTTGTCATTCTTGTTCTTCACACTTTTTATATATTCTTTTATGTATTTTTAAAAAAGTTTTCAGGAGATGGCACATGCTTATTATTCGATAATCTTCACATTTTTTGGCATTAGGTTTTTTAGGGATTGTTATAAAAGTTGGTCTTAGCCACTGTTGGGGTATTTTTCCAATTTGGTATATATTGTTAAAGATCAAGGTAAGTCTTTTTACTTCGTTTTTATCCATAATTTTCAAAAATTCTGAGTAGAACTCGTCTGGTCCTGCGGCTTTTCGCTACTTAATGTTGTTTATAGCAGCTTCTACTTCCGCTTCGAGAATAGGCGGTCGGGTATCGTCATTTTTATTTTGTGTGATGGGTACATTTCTATCGTCTTCAAATGTTGTTGTCACATAGTTCATCCTTGTTGTTTTTGTTTCTTCAATATCAACTTTTGGATTTCCTTGGGCGTCCGTTAAGTGACCCGGCCTTTTTGATTTATATATGCCTGCTGCTTCTTTGATCTTTTTGTGGAGGTTGAACGAATCGTGTTTACGTTCCAATATCTGGATTTCTTCACACTGTTCTTCCAGATTTCTATTTTTAGTTGCTCTGACAGCTTTTTTTATCTCTTTGTCTAAAAATTGATATGCAACGTAGTCTTTCCGCTTGGATTCTCTTCTTCTGTTCATCATCTTTTCTGTCTTTTTCGGTCGCAGGTATTGGTCTAATATTTCCTTCCCAATGTTTTCTAAGTGGTTTATTTCTGTGTCAACATCAATAACTACTTCTGACTTAGATATGTTGTTCTTCAGATATTCCCGTACTTCTTGCTTTATGTCATCATCTCTTAGTTGTTTGAGATCGTATCTTATAGGATTAGATTTGTGGATTTTTTTAAATTTCGGACGAAACTTAGAGACAAGTGGGTTATGGTCTAACTTAATATCTGCACCAGATTAGGTTTTCACTGATGTTATTGAGTTTTTGAATCTTTTATTTATTAAAATGTAGTCAATCTGGTTTCTTGTGATGTTTTCTGACGTGTCACCGGGTAGGCGCCATGTGTACAACCTTCTGTGTGGTAATTTGAAGAGTGTATTGGTAATTACCAACTCTTCTTCCGTAGCAAATGTGGGTAGGCGTTCTCCTCTCTCATTGCGCTCACCCAGACCCCATGAACCTACTACTTCACCATAACTACCCTTACCGATTTTGGCATTAAAGTCACCCATAACTAGCGTTACTTCATTGGTTTTTAACTTACTTAGGACTTTCCTTAAATCGTAGTAAAAAGCCTCTATTACTTCGTCTGATTTGTCTGCTGTGGGTGCGTATATTTGGATTATGTTGGATTTTGCTGGGAATAAATCCAATTGTATAAGCATGATTCTCTCGGATATTGGAACAAAATTCGTAACGTATTTGTTTATTTGTTTATTTAAAATTATTCCGACGCCATGCTTATGTTGACCTTTTGTATTTTCAGAGTAATATACTTGGTGCTCGTTTATTTGACATTTTCCGGCGTCAGGCCATCGCATTTCACTGATGCCCATTATATCGATATTCAGTCTTTCCATTTTATGGATGGCATTATAAATTTTGCCTGCTTCGTACATGGTCTTAACGTTCCAGGTGCATATTTTAATATACTGTTTAATTTTTCTAGGCGCATCCTTTCCTTTTACTTGGGGGTTTCGCTTGCTAACGACCTGAGATGCCCCGTGATTCTGTGTTGTTATTCCTCCCCTGCCGGATCTTGCACTCCGATATACATGATCAGTAGTCTTCACTCTCAAAGCTGTAGCCATGATAGATGTACAAAAGATATCCACATGGATCTTTAATGTAGTGGTTTCTCCTTGCTTTCAAGGATTTCAAGGATTGGTAGCAGTAGACAACGAAAGTATATCATGTAAGAAACATATCAAGTGATAATTTTTTTCGACTAGAAAGAAATTGGGTTCCTGTGAGATAGGAGTTTGCTCCAGGAGCTTTTGGATAGACTGTTGCGACGATAGTGTATGCGAGAGACGTTGACAAGCAAAGGGGATATCAGACGTGTGTAGTGCAACTTAGAGTACTAGCAAAATGTGGGCAGATCGTGGGTGGGCAGACAGTCGTAAGAACAAAGGGAGCCAGTAGAGAATTCTTGGAAATAAAAGGTTAGTTTGCCATATAATCAACAAAGACTTTCAACCACGATCATAACTAGATCATAATTACTTTGGTTTTTTAATATTTTTTTCAGTGATTTCATTTCACAATAAATATAATCTTTTAATTCAGATTCAAGAAAATTTTTTGCCTTGATTTAATTTAAAAAAGAAAACACAGAGAAGAGATCGTTTATCTGAATACAAGTCCAAACAATTATTAATAATTTGTATAGGTTTTGTAATAAATTTGTAATTTTAATTATGTAAATTAGCGCACATGGTATATGACTTTCATTAATTGTAAATTTGACTATTTTTTTTTATTCTGTTTTAATAAATTATTTAATAGTTTAGTATCACAAAATTATTTGGTTTAATTAATTTTCCGAGACAGTATGTTATTCGAACGAGTACATACCGCTCTGTGAATCAGTGTAAAAATTGTCTGTTTATCGCAGTAAATACCAGTTTTTAAAAGTATTTAACCATTAAAAGTGATTAGTAAATGTTGTGTATAGTTTTTAATATCAAGAGCTGTAATATTATTCGGTAAGAAATTGTTTATTAATACTTTTCTTACCAAAACATTCAACTGTGTTGACATTTTTTATCACATTTAACATAAGCCAGTCCTATTAAGGACTGGTTCGGCGAAGTATTAGTCAGGCAACCAGTAATACAGATATGCGCTACAATTGCTGCCTATCAGTCAAAATTTTATTACAAGAAAACCAAAAATAGTAACTTTTGACTACATGAGTAACAACTTAAATCAAGGTTCTCCTACAGTTAGCAACACCATGTCTGGAAACAACATCATCAGTAATAATCCAAATTCATATGCAATTGCTACTATGTCAAAACCCAAACCGAAATATCCCAAAAAAGATCAAGCCACATTAATACATGCTGAACCAAACTTATTACTACTCGACTACGTCAAAGCTATAGGTAACATTGTTAGCCCCGAAAACATATGCTTCGCCTCAAGAATTTTCAATAATCGGATATGCACCTACTTAACAAATCCTGAACTTGTCGAACATATTTTAACAGAATACCCTACGATTACAATCAACTCTGTAGAACTACCCATAAGAAAACTGGCAACCCTAGCCAAAAGACTAATAATCTCCAACGTCTGTCCATCAATACCTCATGAAATTATAGAAAAACACCTTTACGATTTAGGTCTTCCAACTGATTTAACAGTGTCATATATTAAAGCTGGAATCCCTGGTGATAAATTTACGCATATTATGAAATTCAGAAGACAGGTATACGTTTCTTTAACCACAGATAGCCTCGAAATTGAAACTTCATTAATAATTCCATTCGACAATAATTCGTATAGAATATTTCCCTCCACTGACAAAATGGCATGTTTTTTATGCAAAAAACATGGACATACAGCAAATAACTGTCAAAATCCCCCTAGCAATCCTCTCCCTAATGAACAAACGTCCCCAGCTGAACCCATCCCTGCTACCCCAATATTAAACAATATGGCACCACCAAACACAACACAAAATACGGTTCCCAGTCAACAGATAAAAACTGTCGATATATCCACCACTTCTATTGCCGCAAAAAATGAATTTCTTCCTCCTGCTACTGGCCAGAAACGAACTTGTTCTGACTTCAGCGATTCTACCTCCCAAGTAACAAACACATCTACTAACTTACCCATCAAAGACATAAAAATGCCTTCATCCGATGCAAACGTGCATAAAAAGCATAAAACTAAAAAATCCAAGAAAGTCTTAACCGCCTCGTCTGTTCTCACAATCAATAATCTTTATCAAGAAAATCCAAACTTATTCTCCTTGTTCTATGACCTCATTAGGTATGGATGGACAGACATTTGATATCAATATTCTCGTAGTTGGAGAAATTAATCTTCTTATCCTTCAGTCGGACGCGCCGCAGTAATTTGCTGCGTAAACTCAATATTTCCAGGTAAAGTGTTAACGAGATACGCTATGTACGTGTATTTTTAAAATTCCCTTATCGGTTAATCCTTAGTCGCGGTACGCATCATCGTCTTGTGAAATCCAAATCCAATTAGTTAGTTATCGTACTTTATTGTGAATAGTACATCGAGGCAGACAATTGCTGCAAGGCGCCTGGTAGTGAAATTCGCGCAATTTGTTTTTGAAATAACTAATATATTATATATCTTTTTCAAGAAATTGAAATTTTATTGGTAAGTAAAATTGTTAATAATATAATTATTTATAAGAATTAATAATATATATGAAACATATTAGATTATTGTAGAATTCTATATTATAACATATTTTATAATTTTAGATTACGCCATGTCTCGTAAAAATCCAAAGAAGGTGTTAACCCAAGCACAATTAGAGGAAATTCTAAAAATTATGACAGATATTGAAGATGAAACAGATGAAATATTGAAAAGTGATAGTGATTTGGATGAACAACAAATTGAGGAGAACCAAGACGATACATGTTCAGAGCAAGATATGTCAGATGAGGAGGAAGTGTTTTACGAAAACGTTGAAGATACATTCATTGGCAAGGATAAAACAAGTAAGTGGTATAAAACTTCTTTTGTCACATATAAGACAAAGCAACAAAATATAATGAGAGTACCACCTGGATTAAAAGGAACTGCACGTCAAATAAAAACAGAAATTGATGCGTTTTTTACTATTATCAATATTGATATGGTTGATGAAATTCTAATTTTTACCAATTTGTATATAAATCAACATAGAAATAAAACGCAATATTTGAGAGATAGAGATTGCAGGAATGTGGACAGGAGTGAGCTATTGGCCTTTTTTGGACTTCTCTATTTGATTGGCATAAAGCACGGCAATCACACAAATGTGATGGAACTTTGGGAAAAAGATGGGACAGGGATTGATATTGTTCGAGCAGTCATGAGCTACAAACGTTTCCTATTTATTGCACGTTCATTAAGATTTGATGATAAACATACAAGGAGTGATAGATGTAAAATATACAAGCTGTCGGCCATTAGCTCGTTTTTTGGCAGATTTATAAAAAATTGTCAAAACTCATACAATTTGTCAGACTATACAACAATTGATGAAATGCTCCATCCCTTTAGAGGTAGGTGTAGCTGGATACAATATATACCCAACAAATCTGCTAAGTACGGGATTAAACTGTACGCGTTATGTGATGCTCAAACATTTTATACCGCCAATTTAGAGATATATTGCGGTAAACAGTCAAGGGGCCCATACGACGTATCAAATTCGGCCTTTGACTTTGTAAAACGTCTAATAGAGTCCGTAGAAATGACAGGAAGAAACATAACAACAGATAATTTTTATACTAGTATTCCGTTAGCTAGATATTTGCTGCAGAAGAAAGTTATTCTGCTTGGGACGCTGAAGAAAAACAAAAGAGAAATTCCTCAAGAATTTCTTCCACATAAATCAAGGGCAGTTCAATCTAGCATATTTGGATTTCAAAAAGATTATATGATTACCTCTTACGTGCAGCGTAAAAGTAAGTCAGTCATATTATTATCATCTATGCACAACGAAAGTACAGTTGACATGGATACTAAGAAACCACAGTTGATTTTAGATTACAATAAAACAAAAGAAGGAGTTAATACTGTAGATAAATTATGTTCATCATACACTGTTTCACGAATGGCTAAAAGATGGCCGTGTGTTATATTCTATAATTTAATGAATATTGGAGGCATAAATGCTTTTGCTCTACATTCCGCTGCAAATTCTGGAAAATCACTCAAAAGGAGACATTTTCTCAAAAACCTTGCAATGAACTTGATGAAAGAACACCTTCATGCACGATCACAAATTAAAACACTTCCACGTGATATAACCAGTTCCTGTCCAGGATGTTTCCGAAGCAACCAGTACCCCATCAAGAAGACGAAAATCCTGCTAAACGTGGTAGATGCTGCAATTGTTACAGTGAAAAAATCAAGTCGTATCTCTCTTGTCGTTTCCTCATTGCTGAGGATCGTGATTTCCTACAATGCGGGCTGTCAATTCTCTCCATCTCTTGCGATTTTGGGCTGCTCTCATGGACTCGGAAAACGTCTCTCCAGTGGCTTTCTGTACTTGATCTGACCATCGGATAGGTGAGCGTCCTCTGCCTCTACGTCCTTCTACGTTTCCGCACACAATTAGTCTTTCTAAGTTGTCATTGTCTCTTCGCGCAATGTGGCCAAAAAACTTTAAAACATTTGCAAGACACTGAGAGGAGAGTCGTATACCTCTATGAAATGTACACAATGTAGTGCATTCACTTGTAAAAGACATTCTAAATCTAATATTGTTTGTATTAATTGTAATGATCAAATAAATTAAAAGTTTTTTGCTGTATAATTTATTAAAATTAGTTAAATTATTAAATCGTTCTTATTTTTTGACAAAATAAATAACGATACAGTTAATCAATAATTAAAAGCGTCGAAAACGATAAGAAACTACATGGCAGCAAATTGCTGCGGCGCGCCTGATGATGTAATTATTTAGGGCGCTCCTGGCCGAAGGTTATACTTAGCTCAACGGAATTTACAGTTACAGTGGAATGCTCTATATAAGCTGATCTACAAGCTCGGTTCTTGATAAGTCGATACACACTTGTGTATTGACTTGGTTGTTTCAGATTTCGATGCAAAACAAACATTTTTGGGATTATCAATGTTTCCAACTGCTTTAACGCAGTCAAATAATACAAGATTGGGATGAAAATGTATGATAATTGCTTGTTCTTTTTTTGGAAAAATAGGTTCAGGTCTTGTTTTAGCTGCAGCAACGTATGAAGTTGTAGGTGTGTTGTTTTCTCCGTCATTCGTTAATATTATTGATATTGTTACGTTTGAAGTATTTTGTTTAATTTTGTTGCCCTTGTAGTCAAAAACAACAGATTTAGAATTATCCATATTTGTTGTAATTATTGACCAGTATCTAGATAACAACACACCATGTCGTATTACTGGTTGCCTATAAAATTGGGGTGAAGCGGGTGATTTGAAATGTATTAGTGTTTCACTAATTAGCACAAAAAAGTTCAAAGATAAACAAAAGAAACAGTTAAATGCAACAATTATAGATTGATTTTAAATAATACCTTTACGTTTACAGGTAGGCAAGAGTTAACAGCAGTTTCCAATACACTACACGTTTATGTTTAAATGTCCGAAATTTAGTAAATTTACAATCAAACTATTCACTTTAAAACCTAAATAACGATTCGCAACATACAGAAAGACCTTCACATGTTCAGACACAGTAAGAGTCTCTCGGACCAACTTTTATTTTAAAGGTTTTGCGATGCAACATAATTTACATTATATCTTTTTTGAGAAATATGAGTATTTTGGCATTTCTATAATAAAGTTATTAGTTTTTGACACTATTATTAAAATATCCATATATCATGCAATACTGGAATGTGCTTAGAAAATTTGCAAACATTCTATATAGTCTCAGTATTTGCTGCATATTTTGAGTAACCTAATATTTAAAACTATCACTTTCTGACATTTTATTAAGTTTGATTTAGTAGAATATTTTATTCTGAGTCATTCTGTTTCTTTAATTCTTTTTTTTTTAATTCGCATTTTAAATTAGTGATAGGTATTCCTATTAGTAAATAATTTTCATTAATTACACTATATCAGTTTTTCCTGATTTTCAAATGAATCTCTGAATGTAATAAAATGCGATGGGTTTTTGTTTAAATATGTTGACTTGTTATGGAATGCAATTTTTAAATTCCTCATATCAGTTCATTTATGGTCTGTTTGCTTTGTAAATTGTAGAAATCGTACATTTGGCATTTTCCTGAATTGATTACGAAAGAATTTCTATTGGTCTTTTGGATCTCTTCACCATTTTAAGTATATTGTTATATTTTTATTAATCTATTTTATTGTTTTTATTTATTATCAAAGGTTCTACACTTATAACACTTATAAGTTTATTTAAAGTCTTTATTTGTACAATATAACTAATTTATTTCACACTAATAATTATATAATTTATCTACATTTATTGCGTTGCATTTTAAAAACTCGACGCGATGTTCAAAAACTAACTGTTCCTTTAACTAAAATGTCTCATATATATATATATATATATATATATATATATATATATATATATATATATATATATATATATATATATATATATATATTGTTATGATGTATTGTTTGTTTGAATGATGAGCAATGAGTATTTTTAATAATATAATATATAGGGTTTTTATCGCGGTTCTCAAAGAATTAGTTTGTAAGTACTTTTTTAAATTATCTTTATTAGATCTACTATGAAACACACATATATATCTAAACTAGCTAATGTAAATTTAAAATAAACTATCTTTAAATTGAAATTCTTATGAAACTAATTAAATTCTATAGACAATGTAAAATTTAAACAAACTATCTTCAAAATTGAAATTGTTATGACACTAACTAAATTATATTAACAAAATTTTTGTACCTTTCTGTCACTGAATGCCTAAATGAACTGTTTTCCACTATATAGATTCTAATCAGCACTAAATGTCTTCGTACTTCGGTTATCCTTGTTTTTGTGAAATTACTTTTTCCAATTATCAGCTTCTACCAATTTAAGATATATTTTTCTTCACCAGCATTTATAAACCACCAAGCAAATCAGCAAAACTGCATTTATATTTATTCTTCTTTTCAATATACCAATATCCAATTATTATAAGTTGATTTATACTAATCTCCAATCATAATATAATTTTAATTTCTTCCAATATCCATCCAATATTCTTCTAATATACTTTTTTAATCTTCAATAATTACTGCTTGACTTAATGGACCTTCTTACTAAAAACTGCTATCTTGAATCCAAATCACGGGTATTTATATCTTTTTGGATGTTCCAGAACCATCTGGTAAGAGATCATGTTCGATTTAGTTCTATTTCTTCTATATGGATGTTCTCGAAAAAAGTATCTGTTCGATCCACCGACATAAACATTATTCCAGAATGTTCCAAAACATAAACAAAGGTCAAATTCTGCATTCTGGAGAATTCGTTAATGTTCTATTGATAATTTTGTTTACATTTAGGCTTTTCAGATCAGAATAAACATTTAAATCATTAAATATATATAAATTAAACATTTTAAACTAACATTATTATTATAACCCCACTTTATATTCCCAATTATTTCCTAAAATGTCACTTGGAGAGTATGTATAGTTGGTTGTCTAGTCACATGGCTCACTTAAATATATCTACCACATTATAATTACTAAAATACAACTTTTTACAATTATTATATGCTAATTTCTTAAAAATGCCCTCACATAAATATATTTTTATAAAATTCTCTAGTATATAACTTCTTAAAATAACCAACTACTTTTAATATCTAATATATAACTTGTAAATTATTTTGAATAAACCCCAATCGTATCAATATATATATATATATATATATATATATATATATATATATATATATATATATATATATATATATACATATATATATATATATATATATATATATATCTACGGCATAAAGTGGACTCCGCCCATGTTAAAATTCAGGTTCAAGTGAGCTCCATGGTCAAGTGGCCACCGATATACCGAGCTCACTTGACCACTCCATAATATTGGCTCTGTCGATTCGTCAACATGCATAGTTTCATAATTTTTAAAAATTTTGTGGAGCCCCTAAGTACCCCTGTATCATGAATGTATATCGCTTAGTTCACGTGTATATATTATAGGGGTCGTTCAGATCTTTTTCCGTGTATATTGGAACCATAAGTATATAGGTTTAAGTAAGCTCTGATAGTTTGGCAACTATGGGATTAAGCCGTTTATTTCCAGCGGATATTCTAAACGGTCCATATGGACTCCTTACTTTTGTTATCATTCATACGCATTACAGTATGTAACAGATATGTGTACTACCAAATACCTGTTTTTGGTAGGTACGTGCTTTTCTAAAAATAGATTTATAGATACAAAAGGATTTCATTACCAAGTTGGATGTGTTTTTTCATATGCGAAAATTATCTAATATATTTTGTTAACGTATGTCTTTATACGTTTTATTTAAGAATCCGGTTAATAAGAACTTCTTTTATTTCATCCATTGTTTCATGATATCTTATATACAGCTTTTTATTATTTTATTTCTTCTATTTTATTATTTTATTTTTTTATCTGTGTACTACATATAATTCTGGATAGGTTATCTCGAAATAAATATTTATGTGCTAAAATAGATATTTTTTGTTAAAATGGGTAGTAGTGCACAAAAAAGGTAAGACTGATTAATTTATCTAACACGAATTATACAACTTCACCAATATTACATATTTCTGAATGTTTTATCTCGTATTTAGGAGTAATATGTAATCAATATAAGTGGAGTTAGTGTCAAATTTGCAATGATCTATATAAGTAATAGCTTACTGACTGTACTTTACATGTTCAGTTCACATAAATAAACCTTGTCCCTTCAGAAAAGAGCGATTCGAATGGTAAAGTTTACTAAGAAAGTGTAATAAGTCTTGTACCACCCCACATGCACACAAGTAAACCGGTGTTTGCAGGCCAGAGTCCTCCTGGCAGATTTAAGAAAGATAACTACCATAAGAAAGTTCCTTTCGAGGGATCAGATGTCGAGGAGCAGCTTATTTTTGTCTGTATATCTTGCAGATTTGTTGATATAGCCATTTTTTCCTTGATTTTAGTCATAAAATGGGCTGATATTCGTGGAGTGGATGTTACGAATCTGGACTTTGTTTCTTTTGCTCTCTAGCTACTTATCTTCGGATATTAGGTGGATTGATAGCTACGATATTCTAGAGCTTATGTATGGATGTGAGTCTTAATATTTGCTGAATTTGGCTAACTAATTTATAACTAAATCTACGTGTTAAGTATGTGTTGGTGTCACTTATACTATCAAGGTATATTAGGCAGCAGAAGCATAGAGTTCAAGCGTCAACGTTTTAAGGGTGGAAGGATGTGCTTCACATTTTTAGCTGACAAGTTTGCAGAGAATATTACTTTCTGGTTCTAGTTTGGCATTTGATTTTAAAAAAAGTACTGTGAATGACAAAGTGTGATAGAAACTATCTTTAAGCTATTTATAGCGAGTCAAGAGTTTAAGGATTTCATGACACTATTGGTTCAGGTATATATTCAGATTTGTGAAAGTGTCTCTGTTAGGGACATTGAAGGAGAACACCTGACTTTTTTCGGGATTTGGCTTAAAATTGAGTTATAATCTAGTTTTGTTGTATTTAAGGTATGATTTAGATTTTTCTCCACTTCACCAACAAAAGTTTTTGGCTGTGCAACAATAGATAATGTATCGTCTACATAATAAAAGTCCTAGTATTTACTGGTATGAGTTGTGTAAATGTTATACAGAGTAGGTGCCATTACAGGACCCCAAAGAGACAGTTATTCTACGTTCTCCATCTGCTATTCTTACCATTGAGTGATACGAAAAATTTTCTGTTGTGTAGGCATACGCGGATAATACAAGTGAGTTTATTACCTCAGGGGATATTACATAGATTTTGGAGAAATACCCTATAATTTAAGGTGTCGTAAGTGGCATTAAGATTAACAAATACCACTCCTCATACCTGATATTTTTCGTACTTCTCTTTGCTGTGTTGGGCAAGATTTAGTATTTGTGACGTATATGATTTAACCTGTCATATATAGCCACTTTTTTTTTAATTTGAGTTTTTCTTCTATTATCGATTTATATTAAGGATCATGTGCAGAAGTATTTTGTATAGCTGACAAAATAAATAGATATATTGGCCGATAGCTTTTGTGGTCGTTGGAGTGTTTGCCAGGTTTAAGCAAGGCAACAACTTTGTCTTTGCTTTGCTTGTCTAAAGACTTTGGATATTAGCCATTGTTGTATTTTTGGTTCAAATTTTAGAGTTAGTTTTGTGCTCAGATCCTCAGCCAGGAGCCGTAATATTGTTCATTATATACGTGGATGGCGGATCCAAGCTCAACATCGTTGAAAGGTCCTCTCAGCTAACTGGTTTTGTTTTCTTTCATTATAAGTTTTTCTTTGCTTCTTTGTCTGCATTTAATATGTAATTTTCAGCGATCAGCTTAATACCAAATACCATAGGATTGGCCATCTATGTGCTTCCTGCATTTTGTTAAGCGCATATGTAAAGTGGAGTGTCTTTATCTCTAGATATACTCTTAATATTTATACACATAATTAGAATAGTTATAGACGAAAAATATCCTGGCTTAAAAACCTAAGGGAATGGTTTGAAAGCAGTAGTGCAGAACTTTTTAGAGCGGCAGTCAACAGAGTCCGTATAGCCATGGTGATTTCCAAACTTCGATAGAAGATGGAACTTAAAGAAGAAGGTGGAAAAAAGCATAAACTATCTACGTAATAAATCCCATTAACCTGTTAGTAATGGATAACCAGATATATTTAAAAAGATTAAGTGCCTTTCTTTTTATTTTGGATTTTGAATTTTGCATAACTAGAGCAAGCGACTAATTTTTGTGTATTAGTTTTGCATCAGTAGACCAAGCGCCTCTTGCGAGCGTTTTAATGATTGTAAATCGAATATTTGGCAACATATATGTACATAAACGTTGTTAACAATAGTGACGTTGGCAACTTGTTGAGGCGTTTAGATTAAGAAGTAGTGGCAGTTATTGCTTAAATTTTTCTATAATAGTCACATTACAGAAGAGCTAACACAGAAAGAGAATACCTAACAAAAGACATAACACTAAGTAAAATGTATGAATTGTATATTAAAGAAGCAGACAATGACATTGTTAAATTTGCGTTTTACAAAAAAATGTTTTTAACACGATTTAATCTTCAAAGAAAAAAGTTGAAAAAAGTTACTTGTAGTATATGTGATTGTTTCGAATTAGAAATTAAAAGTTGCGCAGATAACGAACAATTAAGCAAGTTAAAAAAAGAAAAATGTGCACTTAGAAGAAGCTGAAAATGCACAATCTAGAAGAAAGCTAGACATGAAGATAAGCAACTATCAACCAGAAGTGGAAACCTTTTTTTTGATTTAAAGAAAAACTCTTCCCCTTCCGAGAATTCTAATAAATATTGTATATATATAAGCGTCAATTATGTATTTACAATTCTATAAATATTGTATATATATAAGCGTCAATTATGTATTTACAATCTTGGTATCCATAGCGCCAAGGATAACAAAGGTCATTGTTATATTTGGATAGAAGGTGAAGCTGGTCGGGGAGCCCAGAACGTAGGCATTTGTCTTAAGAAACATATTGAAGAAAATGTTACTTCTGCGAGACATGTAATTTTTTGGTCAGACTTTTGTGGCGGCCAAAACCGCAACATCAAAATAGTTTTGATTCTGAAAACGATTTTGGAAACTCATCCTACCATTGAAAAAATTACATTACGCTATTTCCTTCCTAGTCATAGCTTTTACCCAATAGTAGTGATTTTGGAGATTTTGAAAATGCCCTAAAATTTCAACAACGTTTATATATCGCTAATGATTAAATAAACGTAATGAAAAAATCCCGTAAAAAGAAACCACTAGTAGTTCACAGAATGAAAAAAGAAGAATTCGTTGGAACAAAGAAGTTAGAAACTATGATTACAAACCGTAAGTCAGACATAGAAAACAGTAAGGCTAGTTTAAAACAAGAGAAATTTAAATAAGAAAGGATATACCACTCATTATTTTTATGAAAACTTAACACTAGTGAAGTTGAAGTAAATCTTTACAAGGATTTTTAAAAAGGATGGCCTGTTGCAATGCAATCCGTAAGTAACCACTTGATTCCTCTGTGGCCTACAGGCAAGCCACTTTTTGTGCCAAAGCTTAACGACAATCTTTAACGCACCTAATACCAAATGATGCAAAACCTTTGTATTGCTCTCTTTTCAGAAACAATACAATAGAAGACGACATTAAAAGACTTTATATTTTTGATTAATTTCTTAAGTAATATAAAATATTCAAAAACAACGACTATTTTTGTCATATCCAAAAAGAAATAATAGCTTGTGGCCTACCAATAATTCACTAAAAGTGATATTTTAGTTACTCATCACTAGACCAAACGACCTCCATGTCGCTTGGTCTACTGATGTATAACACAATTACACAATGTGGCGAAAATCGTAAGTCGACCAAAAGACTTTTTTTTTTGTTTTTCTTTAATATTGGAAAAGTTACTATTTCGCACTTATAAGAAACATAAAAAACTGTATTCGAAAACAACAAATTACGACAATTGTAACATATAGTGAATTTTAATAGAAGTCAAATATCCCAAAATCATATTTTGGCACTTGGTCAAGTGATGAATTACGCCGTCCATATAAAATTACGAGACAATATTCATATGCTTTGGACAAATCGTCATAATTGCGTTATATTGATATGTATACGACAATCAGCTGTAAAAGTCATTGCCTTTTTTTTGCCGTATCATATTTTAGCATAGTCTTCTGATTTATTTTGTAGTATGTTAACTAAACCGGTTTAGTTTGCGTGAAATGAATCCACAATTCGTCTAATAATATTATATTTTTAAAACAGTTGTGTTTTTATGCTCATCCGTTCACTTTTTGTAAAGCAGTCTGTGTAAATATTAGGGATTTACTTATATAATCCTTTTGTATATATAATTTGTTTATTGATTTTACTTTTTAGATAAAGTTTCATAATTATAGTCCTCTTGCTTTTATTATCTATGGTAATACATATACATACCCAATTCGAAAGGGAGAAAACCAGCGGTTTCTAGATTAAACATAGACATTCTTCTCTCTATCTCCCTCTATGTTATATAAAGATCATCGTCATCGCATAGTCAAAACACAGCAAGATTCTATTGCCTTTTCTTCCTTTTGTCTCGTCATTTCTATTGTAAACTCAGCCACGTAAATGACGTTTTAAAAATTTGTCAATATTTCTGAGGTGCCTTTCCTGGGATAATTTTTTTAAGCCTAGTTCGTTTGATTACAAGTAATTGATTTGATAGCTTCCAACAGAGAAGTATTGATTGTAGGTAGAATAGCAAGTGTTGATAAATATGATGGGTCGGTAGGTAGTCTCATTATTCCTAAATCTGATCATATTATGTTACCTCCACCCTTCATTTGTAGACATCGTCTCGTGGCATTCTCCCAATTTAACTTGGTAATGCAGTTATTGAGAAAGCCTTTGGATATAGCTAGCTGAACGTTGGAGTTGAGATTGAGTTTCTTGTACGACATTGCTATCTTTATATATGTGTTTGACATTGGCATTAGTTCCGTTCGTATTGGTTAGTACTCGGACCTTTGTAAGTCGGAAAATACCACTGATGGCTTTTCTAGCAATCCTGATTCCTGATCTAATTAATACGTTCTTGTCACATATCCACACATTAGCACTGGTTTAATCACTGTTTTATATATCCCGCTTTTAGAGATTCGTATTAGACTTCTGGATTTAAAAGTGTTATAAGGGTTACATATACATCAATTAGCTACCTGAATATTCCCTTTTATTTCTTATGTGACAACGTTATCTACGATATCTAAAACGCTGCAATCTTTCAAAATGATATGGCTTTATCGTATGGCGTTACGTTATGCCCCACTCTACATCCTCTCTTTTGTATGTTAAAGAACATTAATTTGATTTTTTTATTAGTGACTATTAGACCGTTTTTTTGCTGCTAATAGCATTATTTTATAGCATTCTAATAGTTAATTTATGGATTAAATCCAGATAGCAAATAGATATTCTTCACTTTCTCGAAAAAATATTATTCTAACACACAAAATTAATAAATTGCCAAAACCTTCCTTGCATATTCTGTTCACTTATGAGGGGCAGCAATATCAGTACCAAAATAAGGCGTATAGTCCTGGACTGGCTAGTTGTTGGATAATAGGAAGCATGAGTCTAGCAATTTTATTGCTTTCGGGACTGCACCAGGTATCGGGGAGCAGAAATATCATCACCAAGTTAATGCATATAGGAATTGTTGCTTGAACTTTATTATTATTAACATCATTTAATCTTCGCTTATCCACTGCTGGACATAGATCTCCCTCATAATTTTCCATCTATTTCGATCTTGTGCCTCTTGCATCCAATTCCTATGACAACGTTTTAGATCTCAGTCCAACGTGTTGGTGGACGACCTCTGCTTCGGTAGGCATCATCTCTTGGTCTCCATTCCAGTATCCGCTTGTCCATCTATTATCTGTCATTCGAGCCACGTGACCTGCCAGTTCCATTTCAGTGTTGCTACTCTCTCTACTGCATCAGCCACTCCGGTTCTTTGTCGTAGCTGGCGATTTGGGATCTTGTCTCGTAGTGAAATGCCCAACATAGCACGCTCCATTGCCCTTTGACACACACGGATCTTTTAAACTGTTTTCCTTGTCATGGTCAACTTTTCCGCACCGTAAGTTAACACTGGCAAAACACACTGATTAAACGTTTTTCTTTTAAGGCATATTGGTATATCAGACGATTTAAAAATATGGTTCAGCTTGCCGAAGGCTGCCCAAGTCAGTCTTATATGACGGAGAAGCTCAACGGTTTGGTTATCTTTTCCTATGCGAATCTCATGACCTAGGTATTTATAGGCCATTACCTGGTCTATGGATCTTGTTCCTACGCATATATCTTCGCTGACTACAAGATTTGTCATCATCTGGGTTTTAGATATATTTATTTTCAATCCCCCTTCTAGCGAGGAAAGGTAGAGCTGATTTAAAAGTTCTTTGGCCTCATCTATCCTATCAGCTATTAGTACAATATCATCTGCAAACCTTAGATGGCTAAGCTTTTCTCCGTTTATATTTATGCCCTTGTCGGTCAGTTTTGCCCTTTTACATATATATTCCAAAAGCGTAGTGAACAGTTTCGGTGATATGGTGTCTCTCTGGCGTACTCCACGTTGTATCGGGAATTTCTGGGTTTGACGATCACCCACTCTAACACTGGCTATTGCGTTTTGGTATATGTGTTTAATTAAAGACATTATTAAATAACACTATATTTCCTAGTAAAATCATCATGACTTTACAATAAGACAAATTTTCGATTGTTGGTTATGGAAATATCATGTACATACCACCGGGTTCCCTATGTGGATATCCAGCAAAATCTTTATACTCATGATACGGGAAACAAGAAACCAAAGATGAAAATATGCACCAAGAAACACTGAGTTATAAAACAGTCGAATAAAATATAAATTCTGGATTCAAATAGTCAAAAAATTAATGAACATCTTACTAAAATAGAAATGCGGCCTATTTAAGATGTAATCTATTAACGGGCCAACGTACAAAGCACTCCTAGCATGTGCTAATGATATAGATCTCTTAAGAAACTCTCTCCCGTCCGCAAATGACATCTTTAACAAAGTGAAGAGAGTACGAAAAATGTTTCACTTAAAATCAACGAAATGAAAACCAAATACAAGCGAATCAACAGAAGAGACCAATTTAATAAATCTTGATAAAATATTAAAGTTAACAACTACAATTTCATTAATATGGAACACTTTAAATATTTTAGATAAATAATCACGGTTAATAATAACGCCACTAAAGAAATACAGATCATAATTTAAACTTTTTACCTATTTTAATACATAGATGCGAATCATGGACAATGACTAAAACAGATAAAGAAGAACTACCAATATTTGAAAGGAAAATAATAGGAAAATTGTTTTAACCTCATTATCATATTGCTACAAATCCGTATAGAAGAAGAACACATACTGAATAAAGAAAGCTCTTATAACGATATTGTTTAGGAAAATAAATTGCTTAAGGTAGATCGGACACATGCATAGACGCCAAGATGTCAAATTTGTAAAACTGTTATGGAAGGAAGTTAGCACAGAAGAATGCCACTTGGGCGTCTCAGTATGCAATGAAGAGAAAACATCCAATCATATCTCAAAAAATTAACATCGTGAAGGTTCTTCTTTGAACCCCATAACAAATGGCTAATCTTTTACTTTTCATTAAAAATTTAAATTTTAATAAGCCACATAAATAACGTTTTAAAAATTTATGTTAATATTTCTGAAGTGCCTTTCCTGGGATAACTTTTTTTATTCTGGTTTGTTTGATTACATGTAATTGATTTGATAGTCCCCAACAGATGAGTATTGACTATAGGTAGGATAGCAGGTAGTTGAACAGGCATGTGTTGATAAATATGATGGGTCGGTAGATAGTCTCATGATTCCTAAATCTGACCTCATGTTACCTTCCCCCTTCATTTGTGGAAGTCCTAAGGACATTTTTTCTCTTGGGGCATCCTCCCAATTTAACTTGGCAATGCAGTTATTATAAAGGGATATAGCCAGCGCAACTTTAGCATTGAGATTTAGCTTCTTGTACGACGTTGCTGTCTTTATATACGTGTTTGACCATCGCATTATTTCCGTTCGTTAATGGTTAGTACGCGGACCTTTGTAAGTCGGAAAATACTTCTGATGGCTTTTCTAGCAATCCTGATCTAATTAATACCTAGTTTAATACCGAGTTTCACGTACATTGTTTTGTCAGCGTTCTCGTCACATATCCACACATTAGCACTGGTTTAATCACTGTTTTATATATCCTGATTTAAGAGAGTCGTATTAGACTTCTGAATTTAAAAGTATTATAAGAGTTATGTATACATCAGTTAGCTACCTGAATATTCCCTTTTATTTCTTATGTTACAAAGTTATCTACGATATCTAATACGTTTCAATCCTTTAAAATTATATGGGTTTATTGTTACGTTATGCCCTTCTCTACGTCATCTCTTTTGTATGTTAAAGAACATTTATATGCTTTATTACTGACTATTAGACCGTTTTTTTTTCGCTAATATCATTATTTTATAGCATCCCATTATTTAATTTATGGATTAAATCCGGATAGCAAATTGATATTCTTCACTTATGACATTCTGCAATTATTGTTGGATAGCCCAAAATTGACGAAGTAAGTCTAAAACGTTAATCACAAAAAACTTATCGGTAAAATTATATTAAGGATTATGTGCAGAAGTATTTTATATAGCTGACAAAATAAATATATTGACCGATAGCTTTTGTGGTCGTTGGAGTTTTTGCAGGTTTAAGCAAGGTAACAACTTTGTCTTTGCTTTGCTTGTCTGCAGACTTTGGATATCAGTAATTGTTGTGTTTTTGGTACAAATTTTATAAGCTTTGTGCTCAGATCTTCAGTCAGTAACCGTAATATTGTTCATTATATAGGTAGATAGTGGATCCAAGCTCAACATAGTTGAAAGGTTCCCTCAGCTGACTGGATTGTCCTCTCTCATTTAAGTTTTTCTTTACTTATTTGCCAGCAGAGATAGCACTTTTACATTTATTATGTGTTTTTCAGGAATCATATTAATACCAAATACCCTAGGTTTGGCCCTCTATATGTTTCCTGCACTAGAAATACGTCACATTTGTGCTAAGCACCCTTATTATTTATAGACATAATTAGAATAGTTGGTCCTAAAAAGGGCCGATTTGACAAAAATCATATTGAACGGGTGATTAGCCGATTAATTTTTTGTTCATTACCCAGGGTACGTCAGATTGCGGTGGTCTTATTAGTACTTAAATTTTCGTAAAGGCTATATTATTTTGAAAAAATAAGAGTAAAAGCTCGTTATTTTGAACTCCATAATAAATGGCTAATCTTTAAATTTTCATTAAAAATTTAAATTTTACATACTGTTACTTTTCGACGATATTTCGAATCAGATATGTATAGTAATCACCGTACTTAATATAGAGTCTCTTTGTGAAAAGTAAGTGAGTTTATCATATCGGTGACAACTCATATATGGATAATAAGGACATAAACGGGTAAAATAAGTGTACAAAATTTCAAATAAATATATCGACGGTATTGCTCAGAAGATGGGTTTATCCCAGAAATCAAAGGTTACAGGTATATTAAAGGTTCTGTTTACGTATTTTCATTACTAAAAAAGTATATTTAAAATAAAAGCCTTAAGGTATTTTTAGATTCTATGGAAATTAGAATTTAGGGAAATCAGCAAATTAAAAAATACAGCCATAATTCTAAATCACCAACTTAAGACATACAGTTGTTCCCTCTTCAACTTATTCAGTTACAGGCTATAACATGTAAACGCATACCTGTTTTATTGTCAGATAAAATAAATTTCCATCAAGTGACAGTCGAATCCATCACCTACTTAAAGAGTAGGAAAAGACATGCTTATGCTTTAGAGTACGGGTACTTTACTACAAAGTAAAGTACGGGTACTTTACTACAAAGTACCCTTTGCTTTTGGCAATTAGTTTCTCACTTTCTCAGCGATGGATCTCTCTTTCCTCATCAATAATATGATAAGAGAAGACAGAAGACGACAAAGGAAAATCTATATAATATATAATATTCTATATAAATGTATACCATTTTTAACAATACATATTTATAGCTCATTTCCAGAGCCAACGTGCTAATTGTATGTAAAATGAAACTTTTTAAGGTTTTTAATGTTTGTATAAAAGATGAAACCGTATGACACATAACCGTGAAATTTATATACCAACCTATAAATCTCTTTTACAAGAATACTGACACCTATACATTATCACAATACTACATATCATAATACATAATAATAAGTTTGTTATTTTAATCTAAGAATAGGCTTTATAATTTACGAGAGATTTAATTTAATGTATTTAAAATTTTACAGGATCCGGTATCGTAATAAGAAACAAAATTTCACTACAAGGCATGGAAGCGTGTTAAATTTGACTTTAGATATTCTTTTAGATTTTTTAGATATAATATTTCTTCAACACTGAAGTTAGTCCAATCTCTGATATTTCTCTGCCAGATTTTGTCTTTCTTCCCAAGACTTTTCTTCCCTCTACTCTTCCTTGCATGATGACGCGTAGAAGAGAGTATTAATTTATCGTTTCGAACTGTAGCCCAGATACGATGTCCAGATAGACAATTCGTCTTAACGCTTCTTCGTTTGAGACTTTTACAGTCCAAGGAATTTTAAGAATACGCCTATATAGCAACATTTCGAATGCCTTTAATTTTTTTACAGATTTGGCTGTCAGGGTCCAAGCTTCTACCCCATATAGCAGTTGCGACCATACATAACATTCGACAATCTCAATCTAATAACCACACTCAATTTCTTATTTGTAAACATTGACTTTTACCTGTTTAGTTTAGTCCTATCTTTTTGCTTTATCTGTTAATGATTTCTATAAGAATTTGTAAATCCTCTATATTTTCTGTCATAATTGGGGTTTAGTCTGCAAATTTTATGTTATTAATGATGCTCACTCCATTCCTTACTTCTTTCCCATAGTGTCTCCTAAAATACCTATTAGTTGACAATACACTTCTCTGGCTGACTCCTTTTTGAATTTCTGCTTGATTTGTTTCTCTATCTTTCACCCGCATGACCGCTGTTTGAGTTTAGTAGATTTTTTAGTAAATTAATATCTTGGTATCTAGGTGTATGTATTTTAATGCATGTATGGGCTTACCAGGTTGAACTATGTCAAATACTTTTGAAAATCTATATTAGATATGAATATGTTTTCATTATAATCTCTGCATTTTTGTAATAGTACCTTAATTGCGCACAATTCCTCTTTTGTTCCCAATCCACTTCTAAATCCAAACTATGTGTTTTCCAATTGTTCTTCACATTTTTTATTGACAGACGATTTAATGTTGTTATTAATCGGATGACATTTGTGACTTTTATTAAATTTTGATAATCGTTACAAATCAAGTCTTTTAGTGACATATTATTCTTTTAATTTTTACTTCTCATTTAATGTCTATCTTTTGTTAGTTATTTTTAGAGTAAATATATGATGACTGACATTATTCCCAATTGATTCTTTTGTTTCAGTTATTGCTCTAGCCTAATTTGACATTTTCTTTCTTCAAATCATCAAATTTTCATGGTTTGTTTATATTTCGTTATAGTAAAATTCATATTTTTCACTAAGCCTAACATAAGCAGCAGCAGTGTCATCAAACCGAAATAATCCCGTTGTGCATAACGTTTTTGCTGATCGATTTACAAATTAATTTTAACAAACACATCAAATTGATCATCAATCCACAACCCTGCGCCATGGACAATATCTGTTCCGGCTATCGACATCAAACAAACCTAAGAAATCAGAGATATCGTCAACCGTCATTAAACAGAAGTTTCGTACACTATTAAACAGATATGGCAATACCTACAGCGTATACACCGATGCATCAAAAAATGAAGACAGAGTTGGAGCAGCAATTTATTCGGAAGACATCTCAGTTAGTTTCCAATTGTCGTCAATTACAACCATCTTTTCGGCTGAATTATTTGCAATTCTAAAAGCACTATCGTTAATACAAAATAAAAACCAAGAAATATGTATAATAATCACAGATTCTCTAAATTCATTTTCCTCACTGACTCAATTATACTGTGACAACCCCCTTCTACTTCTTAGTAAAAAAGAACATAAAAACATTTCAAATAAAAAAATCCAAGTTCATTTTTTATGGGTACCTTCTCATGTCAGAATTGAAAGTAACGAAGTTGTAGATAACCTAGCTAAAAACGCACCAACTAACCTAATATCCGAAGAAAGTAACATATTGGTACAAAACGATTTAAACTATAAACTTATACTACAAAAAATAATTCAAAAATGGCAACAAACTTGGAACAACACTCCATCAAGGCTATATGAAGTCAACAAACATCCACATCTTTGGAAACCAAAAATAAAAGACAGAAGAGAGCATGTGATATTTACCCGTCTCCGTATCGGCCATACACGACTTACTCATGGCTATTTACTACAGCGCAAAAATAAACCAGTTTGTGAAGTGTGCAACCGTGTTCTAACGTTAAAACATTTTTTAATACAGTATCCTAAATATAACAGTGAACGAAATATAGCATACCCAACTGCCCTAGAAGAAAATACAGATACAAAAAGAATAATTTCTTATCTTAAAGACTGTCAACTTCTTCATAAGATTTAAAACATACATTGTAATACACATACATATTATTATTATTAATTGTGAACTAATGTATATACACTATTTGTATCAACTGTAACATTAATCTAAATACGCTAATGCCTCTGCGTGGTAGATGCGTTTAAAAAAAGGTATTTATATTAGACTATAGATTATATTAGATTTATATTAGATTAGATATTTAGTTATTCGTAGTTGGAGAAATGTTCTCTTATTTAATATGTCGTAAGTGGCATTTAGATTGACAAATACCACCCCTGATACCCGATATCTTTCGTACTTGTTGTTGCTTTTTGCAAAAACCGGTGCGTTATTACGTACGTTAATAAGTATTATGAATAAAAATAAATAAGCAAGAAGAATATAAGTGATCTATATTTAAACTAAGTGACAGAAAAAAGAATATTATATATACATTTACTTCTAAATTAAAAATTAAATTTTGATATGCCTGACAACGAAAGATACAAAAACACAATTATATAAAGTTGAAAATAATAATAGCTTGTACAAGCGACAAAGCATTTAAAACAATAAGACCGAACATATTATATGTAATTGTAATAGATATGTTGCCGAGAATCAAGATACCCTAAGGAACCCAAATATTTCTTCTTTTAGTATCTGCCATAAGTGTATCCATGTGTTTATGTGTATCTAAAATATAGTATATAGGATATTGAATTCCCTACATTTAAAAATCGAAATATTGAAATTAGACGGTAAAAAATTGGAATTTTAAGAATGATTTATAAATTGTTATAATTTAAATTTTACTACTCCATGAAACAAATATTTTATACGTCATAAACTGTAGCAATCGAAACATCGGAACGTTCATTTATATAATAAATATTTCAGTGCCAACGCATTTAAAAAAAAACTAATAAATAAAAATGAACACTTGCCTTTTCCAAGTTTATAATAGGCACTACTTAAGTTTAAAAATAATTAAAGCAAGTAATATAAATTACCACTCTGAAATATTTAACTGCATTAACCAAGTATTTGTGAAATTTCTCGATGACTAAATTGATTGATATTTAAATAAATTTGAAGTTCCAAAATGTACCTGCTGTAAAATTTGAAAGTCTACGACTAATCAAATTATTGGCAACATCGCAAGAGTTTAGTTGTGTACGCGAAGGTATACATACGGATCCCAAAAGTGTTTTAACCTATTACAGAGTTCACTTAATCCTACGTGTTGCTCGGAGTCTACATAAAGCGCTACGCAGATAATAATATACACGGTGTATATTCTACTGGAGTTAGTATAATACCGTTTTAGAACGGAGCTTACATTAACCGCTAGATGTATATATATATATATATATATATATATATATATATATATATATATATATATATATATATGTATATATATATATATATATATATATATATATATATATCTACGGCATAAAGTGGACTCCGCCCATGTTAAAATTCAGGAGTTTTTAGAACGGAGCTTACATTAACCGCTAGATGTATATATATATATATATATATATATATATATATATATATATATATATATATATATATATATACATATATATACATATATATATATATATATATATATATATATACATATATATATATATATATATATATATATATATATATATATATATATATATATACATATATATATATATATATATATATATATATATATATATATATATATATCTACGGCATAAAGTGGACTCCGCCCATGTTAAAATTCAGGTTCAATTGAGCTCCGTGGTCAAGTGGATACCGATATACGGAGCTCACTTGACTATTCCATAATATTGGTTCTGTCGATTCATCAACATGTATAGTTTAATAATTTATAAAAATTTTTTGGAGCCCGTAAATACCCCTGTATCATAAATGTATATCGTTTAGTTCACGTGTATATATTATAGGGGTCGTACAGATCTTCTTCAATGTATATTTGAACCATACGTTCATCGGTTTAAGTAAGCTCTGAGAGTTTGGCAACTGTGTGATTATACCGTATATTTTCAACACATACCCTAAACGGTTCATATGGGCTCCTTATTTTTATCTACTGTTCGTAGACAGTGCAATCTAATACGCATTACACTGAGTAACAGAGGATATCTTTTTACCTGGTATAACTACGTACTAAAAGGTAACTGGTTCTTTAAAAACAGGTATATAGATACAAAAGGATTTGAGCTTATTATTTAATGGAATATTCGCTTGCACAGGAAATTTTATTTTTCTGCATTTTTAAAAATGTTGTTCTTTTATTTAATATAATTTTATTAGTTCAATGCCGAACTCGATGTTTTTTTTAATTACAGAAATTTCCTAATATATTTTGTTTACGTGAGTATGTCTATGTACGTTTTATGTAAGCATCCGATTAATAAAAAGTAATTTTATTTCATCCAATCTTCTGCGATATCTTGTATAAAGCTTTTTTATTATTTTAGTTCTGGTCTTATTTGTGTATTACATATGATATCTCGATAAAAGGTTATCTCAAAATAAATATGGTTAAGAGCTACAATAGATATTTTTGTGTTAAAATTGGTAGTAGTGTGCACAAAAAGAAAGAATAGTTAATTTGTCTAAAGTGGTATATTCGGCAGCAGATGCATATAGTGCAAGCGTCTATGTTTTAAGGGAGGAGGGATGTGCACCTCATTTTTAGCTAACAAGCTTGCGAACAATATTATTTCTGGTCCTCAATTTACCTTTTAGTTTTAAACAATAATCTGTGACTGACCCCGTGCGATACAAACTATTTTCAAGGAATTTATAGGGAGCCTAAACAACAATTTCATGACATTATTGGATGTTCAGTTTTGTGAAAGCGTCTATGTTAGGGAAATTGAAGGAGCACACACGAGCTTTTCAGGGGTTTTGGCTGAAAATTGATTCATAGTTTATTTTTATTGTGCAATAGTAGGTGTATCGTCTATATAATATAAGTCCTAGTATCTACCGGTATGGATCGTTCGTTTGTGTAAATGTTATACAGTGTAGGTGTCTTTATGCTACCCCAAGCGAGACCGTTCTTCATCTGCTATTCTTACCATTGAGTGATACAAAAAATATTCTCTTGTGTAGGCATACGCAGACAATATAAGTGAGTTTGTTATCTAAGGGGATACCATATAGTTTTTGAAAAAATATTCTGTAAGTTAAGGTGTCGTAAGCGGCATTTAGATTGAAAAATACTACCACTGATACCCGATATTTTTCGTACCCATCTTTGATTTAGTATTTGTGATGTACATCACTTTGAATAGCTGACAAAATAAAGATATTGGCCGATAGTTTTTGTGGTCGTTGGAGTTTTTGCCAGGTTTAAGCAAGGTAACAACTTTGGCTTGTCTCTATACTTTGGGTATCTCCTAATTTGAATACAGTTGTTCATCATCTGGATAAGCCATTGTAGTGTTTTTGGTCCAGATTTCGTAATAAGCTTTGTGCTCAGATCCTCAATGTCGGTATTTGTATTATTTTTCATTAAATATGTAGATGGTAGATCCAAGCTCAAAGCTTTTTCCGATAGAAATAGTATGTCTATATCTATAATGTGGTTTTCAGCGATCAGCTATATACCAAATATCCTATATGTGTTTCCTATACTAGAAATTAGTTAGATTCGTGTTTAGCTCATATGTCTGATAAGTTTAAGTAAAGTAAAGTTTCTTGATTTTTAGATATACCCTTAACAGTTATAGACATATGATATTAGAATAGTTGGTCCTAAAAAGGACCAATTTGACAAAATCATATTAAAGGGGTGACTGAAGAATTAGCCGATTAATTAAATAATCATTACCCGGGGTATGCCCGATTGCGGTGGTCTTATTAGTACTTCAATCTTCATAAAGGCTCGTTTTTAAACCCCATAAGTAATGCGTAATCTTTTACTTTTTATTAAAAATTTAAATTTTACATGCCGTGTATTACTTTTTGAAGATATGTCAAATCAGATTTGTATAGTAATAATTTTAGGTTCTAAAGAGCCTCTTTGTGGAAAATAAATAAGTTTGTGATATCTGTCACAACTCATATATAAATAATAAAAAAATAAACAGTTAAAATAAGTGTAAACAATCTTAACTACATACATCGTCGCCACTGTTCAGGTGATGGGTTTATCACAGATATCAAAGGTTACATTTTAATTCAATGTTCTATTTACGTATCTTCAATATTAAAAAAGTAGAAAAATACATGTTTATGCTTTTATTTTTTTTTTAATCTATTCTATTTTCTTTCTAGAGTTCCGTCTTTTTTAAACGACCTGTGTTTTTTTTTCAATTGGGCACTTGTCCAAAGCTATGACAAATACTCCTCTGCTATTTTACATTATTATGACATTCATTATTTTCTCTAAACACTCTGTCCTCTGCTATTCTGCATTAATATGACTGATTTATTTTATCTTTCTTGCAACTATTTTAATGTTTATCCTGTGTATCTTCTTCTTCTTCTACTTTTTCTTTTTATATAGACATAACTCTGTCTGTTTTTCAATGTGCCTTAAGTAAGTTGCCTTTCCATCGTTTTCGTGGTCGTCCTACTGATCGTCTTCCTATGGGTTAACCGTCTCTGGCCGTCTTTATTGTTTTATTTGTTGTCATTCGGCATATACGATCGTTTCATTCTACTCTTCTATTTCTTAACCAGTTCTTGATGTTCTTCACCTTGCATCTACGTCGTATATCTGTACTTCTAGCATTATCCCATAGTGTCTTACCATCAATTTTTCCAAGTGTTTTCATCTCTGCTGTGTCATATCCTTTTTGTCCTCTCTGTGTCAGATCTTGTTTCTGCCGCGTATGTCATTATTCGTCTGATGACTGTTTTGTAAATTCTGCCTTTCGTTTCTTTTCCGATATTTTTAGTTCCTCATAATGTTTCATTTAGGCAGCCTGTGGCTCTGTTTGCTCTATTCACTGGGTCTTGCACTTTAGTTTCGAGCTTTCCGTAGCTAGATAATGTGATGCCTAGATATTTAAGCTCTAACACTTGTTCTATTATAATGACCTTCCAGCTCCAATTAACATCTTAGTAAATTTGCTGTTGTAACCATGCATTTTGTCTGTTTTGGGGAAATTAACATGTTAAATTTTCTGGCGGTTATATGAAATTGGTGCAGCATACGTTGTAAATTTTCACTTTGAAAGAGTAGTATTGTGTCGTCTGTACAGCAGATTATTTTTAGTTCTTATTTTTTATTATTTCATCCATAATCAGGTTGAATAATAGAGGACTCAGGTAATATCCCTGTTTTATTCCATTGTCACCTTCAATAGGGTCGGTTAGTTCTTCTTCTACTTTTACTTTTATTGTGTTGTTTTGGTATATATTTTCGATCGTTTTGATTTTTCCTAGAGGTATCTCTCTTGCGTACAATAAGGGGATAACGTTTTTTTAATTTGTGTATCTTCTGTATATCATTATTTCTTTTGTGTATTAAAAATTAAATTTTGGTTATTATTTCTTAATATTCTCTTAACGTGTTTATTAATTGTCTTGTTATATGTGTATCAAGATATGTGTGTCATAATAGATTGTAATGCATATTTCATTTAATGTAATTAAAGTGCTCTTTGCGTTTGCCAATTACTTTCTCACTTCCTCAGCGATAGGTCTTTTTTTCCTCATCAATAACCTTATCCTCGCTCGATACAGCTATTTTAACCCTCTATAGCCCCGTGTGTACTCAAGGCAACAAAAGAGTTTTTGATGCAGAAAACTTTTTTAAAACAATTTCCGACTCTAGTATGCCCTCTGTCAATTTCAGGCAACATTTGGTTATACAGTTTAATACACTTTGTGAACCCATGATGAAACCTATATGGAAATGTTTAACAATATGTCAAATGGAGATGACTGCCTTATTAGTTTGTATTTTCGATCGTGATTTATTGTTATAAATTGTGTACAATTTATATAAAAATACATATAGAGGCATTATATCAGCATTTAGATATTGATTACCGTTGACATTTGTTTATTTTATTGTGTTGTTTCAGTACTGTGATAAAAAACAGGTATGTTGCTTTGAATCCACGCTGGACCATATTATTTTAAATTATTTCTTTAAGATGGATACAAAAACGTTCTACGGGAAAATCAGTAAATATCCGAGGAATACAAAGACTCTGACTTTGATAGTGATAATAAGAAAGTGATAATTAATTTTCCAGGTACTCAGATATCAATCGATCCAGGATCAAATAAAATGGAAAATGAAGACGATTTGTACGAAGCAAATTTAGACCAGGATACCAATTTAGATTTAGACCAAGATGAAGATGAGGGCGATACCGATAAAACAGAAAAACACACTGAACAAAATGTGCTCAAAAGGTCAAAAATGATCGTAAAAAACATTCAGTGTAAGAGTGGTTCCCGAACAGTATTTCCAATTCCAGAATGGAAAGGTAATTTACCAACATGCAAATTATTAGAACCGGAATCCCCTCTACATTATTTTAAAAAGATGATATCTACCAATATGCTGGAAAACATAATAACATAATAGAACAAAGTAATTTGTATGCACTGCAAAAGAATATAAATAAACCATTGAATATGACACTAGCAGAATTAAACCAATTTATTGGATCTGTTCTACTGATGTCAATATATGGCATGCCAAGGACAAGATCATTTTGGCAGAAGGAAACACGTGTTGCTCAAATAGTCGATACTATATCTAGGAATCGCTGGGAAGAAATAAAAACTAAAATGCATTTCAATAATAACGAAAATATGGTCAACAATAATGATAAGTTATACAAAATTCATTCACGTTCATCAACGGTTTATTTGAAAATTTTCAAAGTATTCCAATGAGTGAAAAATTGTGTATTGATGAACAAATGATACCATTCAAAGAGGCACATTCTTTAAAACAATATATGAAGAACAAACCCAAAAAATGGGGATACAAGGCATTTGTTTTGTGTGATAGCAATGGTATTGTTTATAACTGGGAATTATATACAGGAACTGTTAAACATCCTCTTCATTTACCTAATGTAGACACCAGCGGTAATGTAGTAATAAGAATGTGTGAGATAGTCAAACCAAACAAATACTATAAAGTATATTTTGACAACTGGTTCAATAGCATTCAGTTGCAGATTGAAATGGAAAAACGTGGACTGCAATGTTTGGGAACTGTTCTTCCAAACAGATTGCCTTATTGCCATTTTTCTGATGACAAGAATATGAAGAAACAGGGCAGAGGTACTGTAGAAGAAAAGCACGATACAGTAGATGGCATAAGACAAACAGCGTTAAAGTGGTACGATAATAAACCGGTTCATTTGCTTAGTACATTTGTTGGTTCTGAGCCTACTTCGTTAGTCAAGAGGTGGGATAAGAAACAAAAATCAAGAATTATTGTATGCTGTCCAAATTCAGTGCAATTTTATACGACATTTATTGGAAATGTCGATCTTATGGATTCACTAATTGCTCTTTACCGAACAGACATAAGATCTAAAAAGTGGTTTCTAAAAATATTTTTTCACCTTCTGGATTTAGCTGTTGTTAACAGCTGGTTGTTGCATCGTCGTGATTGCGATTACTTTGAAATTAAAAAGAAAAACCAGTTGCCTTTGTTACAGTTTAAGTCCCACTTATGTAGCGTACTGTTAGTAAGAACTGACCAGATCAAAAACAAAGGACGTCCCAGGCTCAGTGAAATTGAGAACGAAATTGTAAAAAAACAGAGGAGAGGATCTACGGCTATTGTACTACCAAAGGAAGTTAGGCTTGACCAAAGGCCAGTAATTTCTGAAAAAAAGGGAAGATGCAAAAAACCAGGATGCTGTAATACTTCTAAAGTACCTAATGTGCGATAAATGCAAAGTTGCTTTATGTTTTACAACTACAAATATTTGTTTTTTTGAATGGCATAATAAATAAGTATATAACTTGTTTCGTTAGTTTTTGCTAAACACTCCCAAAACTCTTCCCAAACGAAATTTAAAAAATCTAAAAAAATTACTAGTTATTGTAAATGGATATTTACAATAATAGCACATATACAAATTAAAACATTTTATAACCAAACAAGTTTACAAAAAAGTCGGGAATAGAGGGCTAAGATATTTATATTTCACTATATGCTCTATGAGTTGGTTTTCAATTCAAATTTGCACCTATGACGAAATTTATAATATCTAAGATCTGGTGCTTTCATATGAAACTGGAATAAAACACTTGTTAGATAATATTTTTTTGTTTTGAGTACATTTTTTTTAAAACCTAGTATATAAAAAAATAAATATTTGTCTGTCAACAAATTTCTATATAAAAGTACGAGGCACTATTATTCTCATGCTGTGAGCTTTGCTGCTCTGTTACTTTTATAACGCTTAAGCTATTTTTAATTTATTGTAAATATTTTTGAGGTGTGTTTCCTTAAATGATCATTTTTAAGGTTAGTACGTTTGATTAAATGAAATTGACATTAATTTGATAGTTTCCATTCTATTAGTGTTGATGGTATATGACTAGCATCTGTTGGTACTATATATCAATTTCAACATGTGGAAGTGAGTCTTGTTAGTAATTTCAGTGTAAATTTTGACGAAACCAGAAATAACCCATAATATTCTTTCCGTGCGATCTTAGTATTTCCGTTGATTAAATAGTATAGGGTATCCAATATTTCAATCATCGGTATGTCAGAGTGATTTTTATGAATTTTTATATATATTTGCAAAATGAAAAAAAAAGTTCAGTACAGGCAGTTAAACAGCTGATCTGTCAATTTAGAAGTAAGAGCAATACCAACTTGCTGAAAAGTATACCCATACACAAAAGGAATAATAAAATGTACTGCACAAACTATAGCTCTATAAGCTATATATAAGCTATATCTCTATTAATAATTAGGATATACAGTATTTTTTCTAATACACCTGGAACGATTGAGTAAATAGGTGAACTATAAAGTAGGTCAATATTAGTGTGGAATTAGAAAAACTTAATAAATCGTTGATCAATTATTCACTATTAGGCAGTTAATGAGAAATGTTGGGAATACAAAAAAAACCATTAAACTAGTTATTTATAGATTTTAAACAAACACTGATATAATCATAAGAATAAAACTATGAAATACCATTACAGAAAAGAAAACTGTCGACTTATTTTCAAATGTACATTGATTTCAAACAGGAAGATTCCATTCCAAACTCTATTTAAAAAGTAAAATCAATAAACAGATAATTATATACATAAAGATTATACAAATCGCAAATATTGGAAAACCTAAATATGCGTGGTCAAAATATTAAAAATCAAAGTGCTTTAAAAAGTGAATGAACTCGCCTAACAGCTGTTTTGAAAACAATATATTATGAAACCAATTGGGGATATTATATTACACAAACTAAACCGCTTGTCTACAAAAAAATCAAGAAAATATGACATGACAGGAAAGACTAATGACTTTACAGCTAATTGCCACATAAATATCAATGTAAAGCAAAAATACTTATTTAGATAAACGTATAATGTTTCACTAAACGGTAACGAAAAATGTTACATGCTTTTCAATTCGCGGTAAAAGATTTAATAAAGTTCAGCACACAGTATAAATTCGTAACAAAATTCATATACCAGTAAACGGTACCCGATACAGCAGCAAAGTAATTTTGGCAACAAATATGTAGGTTGTACTTTACCCCATTGGAATCATAGTTCCCGCTATGGAAAATGGTGTCTTCTTTGACATCCAGCAACCACAAATGTGAAATTAGGAAAGATTAATGTGAAATTAGGAAAATTCAATGAACCGTTGATCAAATATTCACTATTATATACTTAATGAAAAATGTTGGGAATAAAAAAAAACATTAACCTAGTTATTTATAGATTTTCAACAAACATATGATATAATTATAAGATTGTAACTAAAATGCTATGGAAGAACTAGGCATACATAAGAAAAGTAACTGCCAACTTACTTTCAAATGTCCAGTGACCTCAAACAGGAAGACGCCCTGTCTCCAATCGTGTTTACCATCGTTTTGGAGAGCATCTCCCGGAAAGCAAATACAGAAAATCTCACAGTTTAATAATTAAGGTCCTCATATTATACGGACCTTCGACGATGAGTTTAATATAGTAGCGAAAATAATTATTGGTAAGCAAAAAACATTAATATATTAAATAGAAAAAAGCGCAAAAAAGGGTCCTCCAAATCAACGATAATAAAAAAATATATGGCTATCACTTTGAAATGTTTCATCGGTCTAAATATTTGGAATTTAAAAGCACTTTTAACAAAAACACTACAAAAGAGAATAACAACAGAATACAAGCTGGCAATTGCTACGTTTTAAGCAAAAAAGTTAAATCCAAAAATACATCCCGCAGTAAGAAAAATAAGAATCTACGTACGTAAGTAAAACACAAACAATGAAAAAATAAAATAAGAGCCGATTGAGCGTCGTAGAAAGAAATATATAATTATGTTATGAATAAGATCACAAATCAAGACAAAGTGCAAAACAATAACGTTAGCGTTGAGATTTAATGTCTTGTACGGCGGTGCAATTTTTATATACCTGTTTGACCTAAGCATTAGTTCCCGGTCGTAAAACACTTCTGAGGGCTTTTCTAGCAATCCTGATCTCAGTAATACCTGAGTTTTACTTACATTATTTTATATATCCTGATTTTAGTAGTTCGCATTACACTTCTGGATTTAAAAGTGTTATGAGGTGATACATATATCAGTTTGCTACCTGAATTTTCCCTTTTATCTCTTATGTGACAACGTTATCTGCGATATCTAAAACGCCCCAATTTTTCAAAATTTTATGGGTCTATTGTTACGTTATATGCTCTATTCTACATCATCTCTTTTGTCTGTTAATAAATATTTATTTGGTTTTATCGTTACTATTATACCGTTTTTTTTTGCTGGTAATAGCATTATTCGATAGTATTCTAATATTTAATCTATGGATTAAATTCGGATAGCGGATAGTGATATTCTTTACTTTCTCGGAGAAATTATAGTGTAACACACAAAAACCGTATTAAATTGCCAAAAACTTCCTTGCATATTCTATTTATTTATGAGGGGCAGCAGCAATATCAGTACCTACCATAATAATGCATATAGTCCTGGACTGGCTAATCGTTGGATAATAGGAAACATGGATGTAGCAGCTTTAATGGTTTGGTGACTGCTTACTGAAATCGGGGAGCAGAGATATCAGTACCAAGTTAATGACTATAGGAGTTGCGGATACATTTTCTGATAATTTAGTTCCTTCCTTTTTTTTAAATATACTATAGAAGTCTCAAGTACAGGTCTCATGTAATTGTGGAAGATGCATAAGGTATTTAGACATCGTTTTTTGTAAATTGAATGTTTTAGATTTTCAGATGTATAAACTTGACGTGAATTAATTTGGACTCATTTAGTTTAGGCTCTAATAGGTATACTATTTGTAGGTTAAACTCCCATGCTATACTTTAGCAAAGGCCTAAGCAATGTCAAAAAAGACTAGCATAATTTTTTTTTTTTTTAAACGTATTTATCAACAAGTTTCTCACTTAGTTATATCGATAATTCTGTATATTCAATTAATCATGGGATACTTTTTATCTCTGAATAAAAATTATGGGTTTGGAATCAGCTCCTTTTTTTATTATTGGTTTCATTAACTTATATAAATAAATACAACCTGATTTAAAGTAAAGCTGAAGTTGGTTTTTAAATGCACACTTTAATACTCTGTTTTTGTTTGCCTTATTTTTAGACCTTTTGCTCAAGCGCCCATCTCCATTGTCTCAATCATTAATTCAATTATCTCTCCTTATCTCTTACTAACACCACATCGTTAGCATACATCAGGCACCAAGGGATATCTCCTTGACATGTTTTCGTTAATTTTTCCAACACTAATTAGAAGAGATAAGGGATTAGCACTGACCCCTGATGCAATACTATTCTCAAATGAAATTTATCAGTCTTACCCTCACTTGTGCTAACATTAGTTTTCCATTACTTGCCTTATGATAAAAATTGCATCCGTTGTTGATTTGCCTTGCATGAATTTATACTAAATATTTCTGTTTCTTCCTGTATCCTACTATCAATTATTCTCTCCCATAGTTTCATGGTGTGACAGAGTAGTTTTAGGGCTCTATAGTTTGTACAGAGTTTACCATCTACTTTGTTTTTGTATACAGGTACTAAAATGCTACTTCTCTATTCATCCGGTATTCGCCTTACTTTCAAAATTCTATTAAATAGTCCTGTTAGCCAACTTGTTCCTGATTTTCCTAATGCTGATCATATATATCCAGGGATGCCATCAGGACCTATGTCTTTACTTTTTTCATCTTATGTAGCTCTTGAATTACTTCCGCTATTACTGCTATTACTGTCTCTGTTGCCTCTATAGATGCTTTCTCAAACTCTTTGTTTAATTGGTCGTTAAAGAACTCCTTCCAGCGATTTTTTACATCCTTTTTTTGCATAAATAGTTTAATGTATTTATCTCGTATACATTTAATCTGATTAAAATCTTTGGTTTTCTTTGCTCCACTTTTAGCAATTTTGTATATGTTTTTTTCTTAGTACTCAGTTCATTGTACAGCTTTTCATACGTTGCTACCATAGATTGTGCTACCGCTACTTTTGCTTCCTCTTTATCTATTTGATACTTTTGATAATCTTAGTCTGATATTTTTTCTTGTCCCTCCTTATATATTCTTCTCTTGTCTTTTATATTGTCTTAAACATTGTCTGACTATCTATATTTACCAATTTTTAAGTCAATTTCTTGAGATGTTTTCAAGTATTTTAGTTACACTCTCTTTAATAATTTTTGACACATTTCTCCAAATTTTATTATGACCTTTTTCCATATTCCAACGCAATCTTTTTTTATTTCTGTTCTAAATTGAACTACTTTGTCGCTTGTTAACGTCAATACAAGACTCAACACAAGAAACACTGTGTTATAAAACAGTCGAATAATATACAGATTTCCAATTCAAATATTCAAAAAATTAAAGAACAGCTTACTAAAATAGAAATCGCCTATTTAAAATGCAATCCATTAATGGCCCAAGGTACCAAGCACTTCTAGCATATGGTAATGATATTGATCTCATAAGAAACTCTCTCCCGTCTGCGACATCTTCAACAAAGTGAAGAGAACACGAAAAATGTTTTACTTAAAACCAACAAAATGAAAAATAAATACAAGCGAATCAACAAAATAGAGCAATTCAATCTAGATCGTGAAAGAACAAGTGATGTTTTTATCTAAGGGGACGTCATAGAATTTTTGGAGAAATGTTCTCTAATTTAATATGTCGTAAGCGGCATTTAGATTGACAAATACTACCCCTAATACCTGATATCTTTCGTACCCGTTGTTGATTTTTACAACAACGGGTACGTTATTACATACTTGATAAGTATTACGAATAAAAATAAATAAGCAAGAAGAATGTAAGTGTACTATATTTAAACCAAGTGACAGAAAAAAGAATAATATACATACATGTACTTCTAAATTAAAAATTATATGCCTGACAACGCAAGATACAAAAAACAATGATTTAACATTGAAAATAATATATAAAATAGCTTGCACAAGCGACAAAGTATTTAAAACGATAAGGCCGAACATATTATATGTAATTGTAATAGATATGTTGGCTAAAATTAAGTTACCAAGACACCGAAATATTATATCTGGGTAATGACTCACTACTGATTGTTAGTATCTACCATAAGTATATCCATGTGTTTATGTGTATCTAAACTATAGTAGTATATTGAATTCCCTACATTAAAAAATCGAAATATTTAAATTAGACAGTAAAAAATTATAATTTTAAGATTGATTTATAAATTATTATAATTTAAATTTTACTGCTTGATGAAACAAATATTGTAAGTCATACACTGTAGCAATCGAAACATCGGAACGTACATTTATAATATAATAAATGTTTCAGTGCCAATGCATTAAAAAAATACTAGTACATAAAAATGGACACTTTCCTTTTCAAAGTTTATAATAGACACTAATTTCAGTTTATCTATAATTAAAGCAAGTAATATAAATTACCACCATAAAATATTTAACTACATTAACCAAGTAAGTATTTGTGAAATTTCTTGATGACTAAATTGATTGATATTTAAATAAATTTGAAGTTCCAAAATGTACCTGCTGTAAAATTTAAAAATCTACGACTAATCAAATTATTGGCAACATCGGAGGGGTTTAGTTGTGTACGCAAAGAAATGTATACGGATCCCAAAAGTGTTTTAACCTATTACGGAGTCCACTTAATCCGACGTGTTGGTCGGAGTCCACATAAAGCGCTACCCAGATAATAATATACACGGTGTATATTCGCCTGGAGTTAGTATAATACCGTTTTTGTACGGAGCCCTCATTAACCGCTAGATCTATATATATATATATATACATATATATATATATATATATATATATATATATATATATATATATATATATATATATATATATATATATATATATATAACCGTTAATCGAGAAGAATTACGGCAGAGAATCGATGACCTTCCATCGAAGGAATTCCATCAGAAGAAGGTTTTTTTATATCGGAGGGGGACCCATACATCTAGACATTCGTCGAAGGATGTCGACCTTCCTGACCCTTGGCGAAAAGACTGGAAGGTCACGCCATACTGGTTTTTTTTAGCCAAGGGAGACCCGTCAATCTTCTTACTAGAAAATACTCGAATGAATAAGGATATGAGTAGTAAATATGTTTACAGTTTTAAGTCATATGATGCGTCATTATATATCGTAACATTGCCCCCCTCTTAAAAGATGGTTCCTCCTGGAACCTTGTCAGGATTGGAACTAGAACGGTATGCTGGTATCGGCATGTGGACCTTGTTTTATAACTTCCGCACCAATAACTATGCGGATTGCAATAGACTAACACCTGGACGTCGGTGTCTTTAAAGATCTCCTCTACCATACTTCGGATAACCCTCCAATCTAATTGGCGGCACTCTAACTTGGCATGGCTAACATTTGCACGTCGGACTCTAGTACGTGCTGTCTCAATTGAAGTAAGGCTTCCCATACATCTCGGTAGGTAGGTTGGTCACCGGTAGTGTCTTTTGTTACCAAATAGAATAGGTAACGTGATGCATCTTGGAGTTTCAAGGCTTTCCTGGGAGCTGGCACTTGGTATTGAAGTTCTGCAACTCGACCGAACTTCCTTCGAAATACGGATGCCAACCATGGTGCGTCTTTGATACTGGCCGGGATGGTAATGGCCAGCGAGTAGTCATCGGGAAGCTCGAGTAGATCATGCTTTTCTTTAGTGGTAACACCATGTCTTGCTTTACCGGTACCTCCATAGGCACCCACGAATTCCTCAAACGTGAGGTCAGACACATTTTGGACTTGGTTTACTTCCACTTCTTCATCTACGTCGTAATCACCTTCGAAAGACGCCAGCCGGTTATGGTGTACTATCATCGACTTTTCCCTCGAAAACTTGCTTATTCGGTAGATGACATCGTTGATCTTCTCCATAATGAAGTATGGACCTTCCCAAAACTGCTGCAATTTGGGAGAACAACCTTTTCGCTTCTTGGGATTATAGAGCCAGACTTTGTCGTTCTTCTTAAAGCAACCCTTTTCGGCTTGTGTATCGTACTGTTTCTTCATTCGGTCGCTAGGGATCTGAAGGTGGGAACGGGCCAACTCATGTACATCGTCCATTCTTCTTTGTAATTCGATCACATAATCTTCACCTGCTACATCTTCTCCAGGTCGACACCCAAACTCTAGATCACAAGGTAGTCGCATTTCGCGTCCGAATAGGACTCTGGCTGGTGTCTGGCCTGTTGATTCGTTAACAGTAGATCTGTAGGTCATTGTGAAGAACGGAAGATATTGGTCCCAGTCTCGCTGACGATCGGACACTATCTTTGTCAAATACTTGCCAACTGTCCTATTCATTCGTTCTACCATACCATCCGATTGCGGATGATACGCGGTAGTTCTTTTTTCTTCATACCTAGTCTATCACATATTCCTTGGAATAGATCGCTTTCGAAGTTCCTGCCTTGGTCACTATGGATCTCCAAAGGCACTCCAAATCGACTGATATATCCTTGGATCAACTTATCTGCAACGGTGGCGGCCTTCTGTTCTGGAAGTGCGTAAATCTCGACCCACTTAGTGAAGTAATCCATTACTACCAACATGTACTTGCCTCCATTTTCCCTTTCTGGAAATGGCCCAGCGATGTCTAAAGCTATTCTTTCAAACGAGCTTCCAACATTATATTGTCTCATAGGAGCTCTCCTTTTTCGGTAAGGCCCGTTACTCGTAGCACAAATAGTACATTTCTTACACCAGTTTTTTACGTCGTCGGAACTGTTCATCCAATAAAACCGTTCCCGAATTCGCTGAGGGGTTTTCTTTATACCAAAATGCCCTCCTAATGGACTGTCGTGTAACTGACGAAGTACTTCGGCTATTCTGCTCTTTGGGATCACCAACTGTCTTCTCTTCTCTGAACCGTCATCATTTTCCAGTACTCGTTTGAGCAAGCCATCTTCCATGATAAATGAGTCCCACTGGGCCCAAGTCGTCTTAACTACTGAGCATAGGTTTGATATTTCTTGCCAAGGTAGTCGACGGTTTTCCTCTTTCTATTTTCGAATTTTATGTACAACTGGATCTCTCTCTTGTTCTTTCCTTATCTTGGTAGGCGTCCAGTCGTCGTTGACCATCGTTGTTCTTAGCACTGCTGCTTCCTTGGATTCCGTTTTGTTGCAGTGGGAACACTCTGCTGGGCTTAACCTTCTGGAAAGAGAATCAGCGTTTCTGTGGCTAACTCCGGGCCGGTGCTCCATCTTGAAATCGTATTCTTGGATTCGTTCGATCCACCTGGCTATCTATCTGACCCTCTGGATTCTTATACTACATCAACCACTTAGGGGCGGCATGATCGGTTAGGATTAAAAACTTCTTTCCATAGAGCTATTGATAGAAGTGCTCTACTGATTTCACTATTGCTAGAAGTTCTCTTCTCGTGATGCAATAATTCCGCTCAGGTTTTGAAAGAACTTTACTAAAATATCCAAGAACTCGTTCCTGTCCTCCTTGAATCTGAGACAGCACTCCTCCAAGTCCCACATTACTTGCATCTATATCTAAGGTAAACTCTCCTTCTGGGAGCGGATACCCTAAAATTATGCTGTGATTAAATGCTTTTTTAAGGTCTTAAAGGCATTTTGGCAGTCTGTATCCCAGCGGTAGTATCTTGCTTCCTCTGTAAGTCGCGTTAATGGCTTAGCGATATCTGCAAACTTCTTAATAAACCTCCGGTAGTAAGTACATAGTCCAAGAAAACTTCTCACTTGATGTTTGTCCGTTGGTACTGGCCATTCCTTAATGAAATCGATTTTTCCCTTATCCACGGCCACTCCGTCTTCACTGACTATATGACCCAGATAATTGACTTTACCTTGAAATAGCTGGCACTTCTTAGGATTTAACATCAATTGGGCAGCTTTAAGTCGAATAAAAACGTTTTCTAAATTCTTCAGATGATCTTCAAATGTCTCCTCCAAGACGATTTTGTCATCTAGATAAACCAAGCATGTTTTCCAAGATAATCCTCTCAACACATTGCCCATAAGCCTCTCAAATGTCGCAGGAGCATTACAGAGTCCAAATGGCATAACGTTGAATTGCCACAATCCAGATCCTGTGGTAAGGACTGTCTTCTATTTATCTACTGGGTCTATTTCTACCTGCCAGTATCCAGACTTCAAATTCAAAGTAGAAAACAATTTACTTCCAGCCAATGTGTCCAATGTATCGTCGTGTAACGATGTTCTGATCGTTTAACAGTTCGAACCGTGGGAGTGTCAATATTTGCGCATCCACTTCTACAACGGGACGGCGAAGTGGGATTCGGAACGGCTATTTAAGGCATGTGAATAGCGAAATTAAACAGTCTTGTAGCTAGCGCTCTAGGCTCCTTGAATCGCCGGTGTAGTGAGCCTGCGAGCCAACCTGGACAGAGAGATTTCCGTATTGAAGATCGTGCTCTGTCCTTAGCCAAGCGGAACCCATCGGTATTGTGTGTTGAACATTACCGTGGGTCTGCTATTTCATTTCTTTATTAGTAATAATTAGTTTCTTTTCTTTTATAGACGTTCGCCGGGGAGTTTATTCATCGCGGGACCCAGACGGGGACGTAGAATTCATTTCATTTTTATTTACTGTATGTACGGCGTAGAATTCATTTTATTTTATTTATTGTATATATGCTAAATTAACAGATTTATTTTTTTATTTCAACCTGTGTTTTACTGAGTCTGTCGCCCCGAAAGAGCTACTCATAACAGTCGATCCGAGACAGAGGATAACTATCTTTCTTGGTAACGTTGTTCAGCAAACGATAATCCACACAGAACCTCGTCGTTCCGTCTTTCTTATTAACCACGACCACCGGAGAGACCCATGGGCTCGTAGAAGGTTCTATCACCCCGTCTTTTTTCATTTCCTGAACAATCGTTTCAGCTTCCTCTCTTTTCGCCTGTGGTAATCGTCGAGCTGTTTGACGAATTGGCTTAGCATTACCAATATCAATTTTATACTTAACAACGGTTGTTCTTCCTGTCTTTCCTTAATTTCCTTTTCTCCATCTGATTTAGAGACTGTCCCGCAACTGCAACCATTTGATCAAAGTTGTCGTTGGAATTATCAGATGTTGTCGCCTGACGGATTATGGATGTCACAGGAACACAAGTTCCTACTTTTGTCTCTTTCTTGATGGTCACTGGGTAGTCGTTGACGTTGATAAGTCTCACAGGAATTTCTTTAGCCAAAGTCACCAATTCCTTTCCAATTATGATTCCACGGCCAACCTTGTCGTCATGGTTCCAAGGCTCCATCATAACAGGTGTCCCTTCGTCCACAATTCCCTGTAGCCGCGCTACTATGATCGTTTCTCCTCTCGCAGGCACGACTGTATCTTCTTTAATGGCAGTGTTGTCATTATGTGGATGAAGAAATACCTCCTCTTTGCCAACTTTGATTACCTTATTCTTAAAATCCAATTGGAATCCATGCATATTCATTACGTCCATTCCTAATATAACATCCTCTTCGATGTCAGCAACTATAACAGTATGGACGAACTTTTCTGCTCCAATTCCCAATTGTACCTGGATTTCTCCATGAATGTTGGTATTTTCACCTGTAGCGGTTCGAAGTCGCAACCTCGTTGGTAACAGTTTCTTACGGCTGTTTATAACTGTCGGGCGTATAATGGTTCTAGTCGCACCGGTATCCACCAACAACGTATGCCTTCTACCATTTATTTCTCCATCTACATATACACTGTCTTCACGACATTTCAAAGAAGCTATTAGTATGAGTGGGTCTTTGGAAAAGTTCCAGGTCAAAGCTGTCCCCCTAAGGCCGACTCATTCTAGTTTTCCTGATGGTGAGTTTCTTGATTTTATGGTCTTCGTCTTCTTGCATGTAATACTTTTTATCATATTAAAGAGCTGGTCAAGTTTATCTTCATCTCCTTCCTCTTTTACATTCCTAACTTTACTGTAACCACCAGAGGCCTGTGTAGCTGACTCGTATTCTAGGGCGACGGATAAGACATTAATCAGCGTCTTGTGACGAGCTAGTCGCAGTGTTCTCTGCATTTCATGATCACGAAGACCATCAATAAACGATTGGACGGCCAATTTTTCCATTATGTCTTCGGGAGCTGTTGGATAATCATATCGTACTAATCTGGCAATATCTGCCTCATATTCTTAAAGAGCCTCATCTTCCTTCTGTCTTTGGCTTTTAAGCTGCGACTGATATACATGCTCCAATTGTTTGTGGCCATATGGCATATTTAACCTCTTCTTCAGTTGTTCGAAATCATCCGTCTCCTCTACGGCTATGGTCTGAAGCACATCTAAGGCATCTCCTCGAAGAGCGATAGTCAGGTTTACATCCTTTTCTTTTTCAGACTATCCATTAGCTTTTGCAGCTGATTCGCACTGTTTTATGTAGTTGTTACATGACGATTTTCCGTCGAAAGTTGGGACTTTTACATGAACAGAACCCTCCACTTCCTTCAAATTTCGGCCGTATTTTCAACTTACATTTCGTCTCGTCTTCTTTTGTCTCTACTGTAATTGGATTGTTTCCTCTCTCTGCTGTCCCTGTTTCCTCCATCTTCCTTTCCATCTCTTTCATCTTCTCTTCGAAGGCCAACATATCGGCAGCAACTTTATTTTTTAACAAAGACATTCTATCGCCGAGGGCAGACATCTCCAAAGTGACTTTAGAGATTTCCAAAGAGATGTTAGTAGAAACTTTGCTTTCAAGAGAAGAAATCTCGTTAGAAACTTTGTCTTCTAAGGACGCGATGTCGCCGGAAATTTTGTTCCCTAATGATGCGATGTCACCAGAAACTTTGTCCACATCACCAGAAACTTTGTCTACATCAGAAGAAACTTTCGAAATATCGTCAGAAACTTTGTTCTTTAATTATGCGATGTCGCCGGAAACTTTCGAAATTGACGAGATAACAGCAACATGTTTGTTTTCAAATATATAAGTTTCTGGATCTAAACCATCTTCCTCCAAAGTGTTCTTTAGTCGCTGGACTAAATCTGCCTTTTTTCCGGTAGAAGCTAATTCTCTGTCCTCGAGATGTCTTCTTTAATTCGTAACTGTGAGCTCATAAATCGTAGTCATTTTCACTATTTATTTATTTTCACTTCTGACATCATTTGTTATATTTTTATTAATATAATTTATTGTTTCTATTTATTATCAAAGATTCTACACTTATAATACTTACAAGTTTATTTAAAGTCTTTATTTGTATAATATAACTAATTTATTGCGTTACATTTTAAAAACTCGACGCGATGTTCAAAAACTCTGTTCCTTTAACTAAAATGTCTCATATATATATATATATATATATATATATATATATATATATATATATATATATATATATATATATATATATATATATATATATATAACCGTTAATCGAGAATTACGGCGAAGAATCGATGATCTTCTATCAAAGGAATTCCATCAAAAGCAGGTTTTTTTTATCGGAGGGGGACCCATACATCTAGACATTCGTCGAAGGATGTCGACCCTTCTGACCCTTAGCGAAAAGACTGGAGGGTCACGCCATACTGGTTTTTATACTCGAATGAATAGGGATATGAGTAATAAATATGTTTACAGGTTTGAGTCATATGACGCGTCATTATCTATCGTAACAATATTCACCTGACTCCTTTTGTGAAGGAATACTCATATAGAAAATACTTAACATTACTTTGGGAGCCTTAATACTTTTGCATTCTGTTCTGCTATATAACATAAGATATTATTAATTATTTATGCTGCCCTGGATTGGTGAAACATAACGCAAAAAAGAAAATAATAGAGTTACAAAAAGTTCAAAGACTCAATTGGATAAGAATTTCAGTTGCACTGACGAATCACTTGTTTTACTATAATGATATACTACTACATAAAAGAAAAGTGACTGCGAATGAATCCCACCAAACACGCAGTGTAGAGAGTTCGATTCATATTTGATTTACTCTGTATTTACAATTTATAGTAGTTAATGTCGATCTTTTCGTAAAGCGTTTATTTTCCTTCATATTTTTCTGTTTATTTATGCCCTAACTATTACGTTGTTTGTAAATACGTTTCATAATTTAAACTTTTATCGTTCATATCTACCAATTTATTAAAAGTTGTATATGACAAAAGTGTTACTTTTATTTTTAAATTAAAAAATACTTAGTTTCACGACTCAAAACATTATTCAAAGAAAGAATTTTCATTTTATATTTTCTAATATATTTGTAAACAAAATTAAAATCTTTAAAACTCTCGAGCAAAAATACAATCATAAAATTCAAAGAATAAAAGGAAACTTAAAAATTCTACCTGCGTAGAACTAAGATTTAAAAGTTTTTGATATAAAAAAAACATTTTATTACCAGACTCTTGTTGAAAACATTGAGATTGTATTCGATCCAGTGTGTGGGACTTAATTCCAGTCGTGAATGCTGCTTGTACCCTTTATCCTGAGACTCATAGTCCATCCAGACTTTAACAATTCTTTTTGAGTGGACAGCAGTTAGAAAGTATTCTTGACCGTTCTGCTTTGTTAGTACATCCAATTCTCCGCTTACATTAAATTTGCTTCGATTTGACAAATTGTAGAGATGAATTGCACGATTTTGCTGTAAATAAAAAAATATAAAATAACGAGTGAACTGTGTGCGTTATAGGTCATTAATAGGTTTAAAATAGGTAGTTGTTTTATATCATTGCTTATGTAATATTCTGAAAAATTTGCAATCATATGAGCTTTATATAATTAGCTACCTCAAAAGAATGACTAATTTAAACGAGCCGTCTTTATGTGCAAATAATTTGTATACCCAACTGGAAGTTTTATTGCTCTTTTTCATTTCCTAAACTTCCGTTAACAATAATATTAAAACTAAAATGTGATGCTATATGGGCAGATCATTTTCTGCTACCAGGAAATTATTATTATTATTATTATCCAGATTTAGCCATACGGCTCACACTCCCTCTAAGGGGAAAATTCACTCATCCCAGATACCTACGGTATCAAAAGGATTGAGCTCTGGTGGGACTCTTTCCATGTTATCGAGTCCTAGGTGACTTGGTATGTCGGTGTATCTCCCAAAAATTTTCGTACGCATCTGGACGTCGAAAGTAACACAGCTTTCTGCATAATCTTATATAGATGTTCATTTAGACCCAGCTTTTTTATGTTTTCTAGGAGGCTCTTCGGGATTACTCCAGTGGTAGAAAGAATAATAGGTATCGTCTGGGTACTTTCTTTTCTCCATTGTCTCCTGATTATATATGATATTATCCTGATATTATTATTATTATTATTATTATTATTATTATTATTATTATTATTATTATACATAAGCAAGGGCAGAGGAATTAAGTCCCTATTATGCCCAAAAACAAAGAAATTTCATTAATAACCTACTAGTAAAAAAAAACAAAAATTACAAATAAAAGAAATAAAATTACAATTTTTGGTTTAAAAGAAAAACAATATTTTAACTATAATATAAAACGGTCAAGTCTGTTTTTGAACGAATTGGTAGAGGGAGCAGGGACAATGTTATCGTTAAGTTATTCCTGCACTCAAAAACTCTATTTGGTAAAAAGTTCTGCCTTGATCTTGAAAAAAAATTTTTGTTTCTTCAGTTTGAACTGATGACCTCTGAGACGTTCATCTTGATTAATGATAAAAATTTCATCGAGATTTCCAAAATTGAATTTTAATATTTTAAAAGTTGTAATTAAGTCTCCACGTTGTCGGCGAAGTTCAGGAAGTTAGGTTGGCCATACTAAGTCTTTCTGCATAGGAAGGTCTTCTCGGTCCCAAAGAAATTCGGGTGGCTTTTCTTTGGACGTTTTCCAACATAGTCTTGTCTCGAACCAGATCAGGATACCACGTTGGTCCAGCGTATTCAAGTATGGGTCTTACGTAAAGAGTGTAAAGTTTACAGAATGATTGCATTGAAACTCTCGAAAAACACCTCCGAATAAGATACAGTCTGGAGTTCGCACGTTTACAAATAGAGGTAATATGGTCGGACCAAGTTAGGCTCCTGTTTATGATAACACCAAGATCGTTATACGAAAACACTGAATCTAATGGCTGCCCGTTAACAAAGTACGTCACAAGTGGGTTATTTTTACCAATTCGAAGCACTACACATTTTCCGGCGTTTAAGGGTAGTAACCACTGGAAACACCAAGTTAAAATAAAGTCCAAGTCCATTTGGAGTGTTAGCTGGTTTGTGATTGGATTGGCATATATATTTTTGTGTCATCAGCGTAGAACGATATTTTACTTGAGATATAATAAGGAACATCGCTGGTGTAAACTGTAAACAGCAGAGGTCCAAGGACGGAACCCTGAGGCACTTTCCACTAACCTGTCCTGTGAGAAAGATTCGCCAACTCTAACTTTGTAATATCGATCTGTCAGAAAATCATCTATCCAACGAAGTAAAGTACCGCGAACTCCGAAATGTTCTGGCTTATGTAGAAGTCTGCGCTTAGGTACACGGTCAAAGGCTTTAGAGAAATCTAGATAAACAACGTCGACCGGCTGCGAACTGTTAAGGGATGACGTCCAGTCGTTAACACAATGTAAGAGATTGGTTAGAGTAGAGCGACCAGAGACAAATCCATGTTGTTGTGTTGGAATAACATGTTCCTGGAGAAGGAATTTGGTCATCTCCTCGAAGATAATGGCTTCCATAACTTTGGCAACTACTGGCAGCAAGCTAATAGGACGATAATTGTTGGGATCGAGTTTGTTGCCTTTTTTAAAAATAGGAGTAACGGAAGCTAATTTCCAACTAGGGGGTAAGGAGTTCTGGATGAAAGAAGTTTGCATAATTAACTTTAAGGGTATTGCAAGCGTGTCTGCGCACCTTTTTAACAGTTTTGGTGTTAAACCATCTAAACCGGGTGAAGCAGCTGTGCGAAGTTTAATTAAGTATTGTTTGACATGATCCACTGTGAATTCAACTTGCTGTAAGGATGCGCCGACATGATTACAGTTAATAGCAGGTAGATAACCATCATTCGATTCTTTAGTAAAAACCTGTGAAAATGCTAAAGAGAGAGTTTCGGAAGATTCTTTGTCAGAAGAGCATAAAGTCTGATTGGATTTTTTAGTAGAGGAATGGAAACTTTAGATGTCATGAAGGAACGTATGTATTTGTAGACTTTTTTAATGTTGCCGCAGTCGATATCATTTGCTTCAAAATTTTGTCTTAGGGTTTTTAGAGATGTTTTTAAGTTATTTGAAAATCTGCAATGGCTTTGGAAATCACTAAGAAGCCCGGTGTGTTTAAATTTTCGCCATATATGTCGTTTGTGGTTAATTTGTTTAATTGTTGTTCGATTTATCCAGGGTTTAAGGTTGTTTTTATAACTCTTACGGAAAGTGGTATTTGTAGAAATTATATTGTGGACTTTATCGAGAAATGCAGTCCACATTAATGAGGGGTCGTTTAAGCTTGCAAAAAATAAATGCCAGTCGATTTGAGAGAATTCAATGTCCACTTCAGAAAAGTTGGTAGTAGCATATGTTACAATATTATTTTTGCGGGGTAATATTTGATTGAACTGAATGTGAGCCGTTATAATTGCATGATCTGACTTTTCTATAGGAGAACTGACGTCGAGAGATGAAATCAGCTGTTCGTCATTAATAAGCACTAGATCTAAAGTAGAAGGTTGGTTATTATTTCTAAATCTAGTGGGTTCTGTAATTAGTTGTATCAGGTTTGAATTTACTACAAAGCTTTTAAATAAATTATGAGCGTTTTCGGCGTCAGATAATGAAGTTATTGGCCAGGTAATCTCGGGGAAGTTAAAATCTCCAGTAATGATAAGATTATCAAGAGATGATAGTTCTTCAAGTTTTGTGAAGAAAACATTATCGTGTGCAAGTAGTGTAGTAGGTGGACGATATATACATACTAAATTAAGGCAAAAAGAATTTTTAGTAATAGATAAGTGAATTGCATGTATTCCAGTAATATCTATTAGCTTAATGTTAATTTTGAAAGTTGTGGTAATAATATTAGATAAGTAAATGCATACACCGCCACCTACACGATTTTCTCTGTCTTTATGATATTTTTTATATCCATTTATATTAACAGGGGAGTCAGGAATTGTGGGTTTAAGCCAGGATTCGGCAATACAAATAATGTCAGGTTTAAGAAGTTGCACTGTGCATACAAATTCGTCAAACTTAGCGGAAAGTGAATCTAAATTAGTATATAGAAATAGCCAGTCATTAAATTTGTCGGTGGAAAAATTATAAACGAAATTTCGTGATTCTGGGATTGCCATTGATGTATTTAATAGTTAAATCATGTTCACCGTTATTTTTGCGAGTTTCTAGCTCACTTCGGAGTTCTTTTAAACGTACTTGTTGGATGGGCGTCTTGTCGTCAATTATTGAGAATTTTTCCGTGGCTTTGTTCTCCATAAGTTTGGCTTTATTTCTCAGAATATCTTTAACGTGATATTCAGAACCCATTACAACCTTTATCATTCGGGGAAATCGTTGGTTTGCTTTGCCGACTCTGTAGAAGGTGATTTGCTTTTCCTGGCAGCCAACAGTATCCAAAACAAGCTTAACCTTATTCGCGTCGTCATCTTTTCTGCGTTGTGCATCTCCAGAGGAAGATTCTGTTAAGCCTCTAATTAGAATATTTTTAGCACGTGTTATGCGATCTACAACTTCGTTAGCAATATTATCCGTGAATTCGGTAGACTTAAATAAATCAATCTGGCTGAGCTTATTGTTTAACTCAGTTATTTTATTATCAAAATCATTAAGTTTCGTACGAATTTCCATTTTAAAATCTAGCAGAAGATCTTTTATTTCTGAAATATTAGAAATATTGGAGCTGCATGAGTTACGAAGTATACTCAGTCCACGAATTTTTTGTCGGGTGACGCGATCCTCCGAAGAAAGGTCGGTGCATGTGATATGTATTTGACGCTTACATCCATCGCACTGGAGTTTGCGGTCAGCTGTCGCTATGGTTTTCGAGCAGCTGACCGCAATTTTTCGAATTGTGTCCTCAAATTTAAAAAAATCAATTAACTAATAATAAATGCAAAACAAACTCTTTGATACAACCTTGTTCTTAGTAGCAATAAACTAAATTGTTTTAAAAAATAAAAACTCCTTAAAATCTAGATTATATTCCGACGATTAAGCAATTTTTAGGAGCGTAAAAAACTTCACAAACTACTACAACTGTACATAAACAAATTCAATAAGCAATGCCATATGTTCACTTAAAATTGATCTTTAATTAAACACAAGTTGATTATTTAGATGAAATTAAATTCCTTGGCATGATCTTTAATACAAAACTAACTTGGAAAACGCATATACAAGTAAAATAAAGCACTTTATTTGGTTGAATACTGAATACTGGTTTTATGTTTCACTAGTATGTATATACTATGACAATGCTAATAATTTCGCGCCTTTTTACTTAATTAATATATGTCTGCACTTACTCTAAGCACTATCTATGGAATACCCTAATGTTGCCCAAAATCGGTCTTGGTCTTGCAGTCTTGGTCTTGTTCTTGCGTTTTTGCAAGACCAAGACCAAGACCAAGACCGCCTAATTTTAGCAAGACCAAGACCAAGACTGACCGTGCAAGATTTAAGCAAGAACAAGATTAAGCCTGCGAGACTCTTGCGACTTGCAGTTAGGACTGAGTGTGGTTTTAGCGACTATAGTAGTTCGGCTATATGCTTAAAGACTCTATGAGATGCAAAAAAATATGTAATAAAATTTGAAAAACTTATGCGAATTACAAACAATACCATAAACATATATACCGAATTAAAATATTCATTAAAAAAACACATTTGACACGTGCTCAGAGGTCATAATTACAATGTAAAAATAAAATATTTTGTACATTTTCCAGCAGACTTCTTTGCTCTGAAATTAATTGTTCATTTTTGAGAATAGCCGCTCTCTAATCATAAAAATAATCTTGCATTGCGACGCCGACAATAATGTCGTATCGATATTTTTTAAAATATGTCACCCTAGCTAAAAAAATATAATTGTTACGAATAACCACTTAATAATTCAATTTTTTTCCCATTATAATTTAGTCAGGAGTAATCTAAATAAACAAATCTTATCGGTCTAAGGCTATAAATTGTTTCTGCTGAGTGTGCGATGAGATTATTCGGTTAAAGAAAATTTGCTGAAACAGTCAAAAGTAACGAGACAAATTAATAACAGATAATGTCGCCTACCATGTAAACAAAATATCGAAGTAACGATATACATATAATTCTCGGTTTGTTATTAGATACTTAGGGTATTGGATAGTAACGAACTTAAATTATAGTAGTATAATAGTTACTTTTTTGACATCACTTAACTTCATTCCCAATTGAGCTTTCTTTTGACTCTAATTACGTAATAATTGTTTTTCATCTAATCCTTGTTGTTCCCGGAGTGACAAGTTTACAATCTGACATGAGGGACAAAGATTCAAATAGTTCTAGTCGGAGTAATGAGCGTTGGAGTTATAGATCTAAAAGCCCTAAAAGCAAATTTGAAGAGTTTTTCGAAATAATTTATGCATCCCAAATTGCTTTGTGTAAATTGTGCCTACATAGGAAGGTTGAAATGAAAATGAACACCAGAAACACGTCAGGTTTAAGGAAGCATCTAATATCTTTTCACAAAGAGGAATTACAAATATTTCTTCCTGAAAAACCAAAATTCGGTGGAAATATTACAAGCTTTTTAATAACCGCTAGAAAAAGTGGAGATTTAAAAAATATACTTATTACTTTATTACCAATTACATATGTTATCTACCTACTACTTTAGTTTGGTAAATTAATTTATTTATTAAGTAGGTAACTCCTTAATTTAAAACAACTTCTTTTGATTATCATTGCTTTTTTACCTATTGTTTATTTTTTATTTAACTATAAGTTAGTTTTTTATATAAAAGTAGAAATAAGATTGGTAAAAACATTTATTTTGCTTTACTAAGTGGATTATAGTTTTTTATCTGATCACCTAAAAAATATGTGCCCTTGATACATGTATGTGGATTTTTTGCCCATAATGTCCATCAATCCCTTTCTAGGCAGATAATATTCTTTAAAGTACAGGCATGCTGATGTCATTAATTTGTTTTTTTTTGTGTTTTAACCACGTTTTAGCACATGTAAGCATAGTAAATGCAAACGTTTATTAAGAAACAGATTGACTTCCGTGGGGCATGGTAGATAGATGAGTTAGTTAGAGCATAGGCATAAATCGCTTAGATCGTGGCTTCAAACCCCACCCGATGTCAGTTTAGACATTTATTAATTTGGTTGGTCTTTAGTATTCTTCTTCTTCTTCATGTGCCGAGCTCGATTGTCGAGCGTTGGCTATCAAATTGGCTATAGTAATTTTGTTGACGGCAGCTCGGAAAAGAGATGCAGAGGATCTGTTAAACCAATCTCTCAGGTTTATAAGCCATGACGTTCTTCTTCGACCTTTATTATGGCTTTATTATGGCTATGTTAAGTCAAGCTTAAAATGTACTTACTCTGTTACGTTGTTCTAAGATCTAAAGTAACGTTTAATAAATAGCAATAGGCTAATGGGTAACTGCAAGACTTGCAAGACTCTTGCTGCAAGACCAAGACCGGAAGTGCAATACCAATACCAAGACCAAGACCAAGACCAGGCGCATTGCCGCAAGACCAAGATGAAGACTGTTTAAGTCTCGTCTTGTTCTTGCATTTGGGCAACACTAGAATACCCTACAACATTCATTACTTTGGCCATTAAATTAAGCAATTTATGCAGTTTGTGGTAGATATTTACTTGTTCTTTGTTAGTAAATAGTGTTGATCCTTCAGTAAGTGAAAATTATATTTTATTTTTTTGTTTTTGCATATAATGTTTATATGTTACATACATATATGTACTAGCCGGTATTTATAACCACATTCGTATACCAACAGGTATGTACCTAATTAGCCAAATTTGCTTCTAAGTTCACTATGCATAGCCATCGTCTAGTTACAAAACAAAAATAGCAGGAAGCACTAACTGAAGCTAAAGAACTCTTAGATTCTAAGCAATCAGAACCATTTCCTTATTTCCTGTTGGATGTAGCGACAAATATAAACCAAATTCCGATGTAACAGGCGACAATCGAATACGCCTTCGTCGGCCTTTGTAAATAGAACACACCTTGAGTTAAAGTTCAAGTATGAAGAGTAACCATGATTTTTGTCAACGGCTACCTATGTGTCCATTGGAATTTTTTTCACGCTTTTTCAGAAGTGTAAATTTGGTAGATGCACTAACAGTTCAGGAAAATAAGCAAAAATGGTACCCTCTTTGTGACACAGACTCCTTCAGGCAAATGACAAATGTTTTGAGTAGTATGGACAATGAACATATATAACGAAGACCTATACGCTTCCTGTAGTCAATTGTTTCATTTAATTAGTTATTAACAAATTAAAGTAAACAAATATTTTCGCTTTTTTCGTCTATCAGCAAAAAGTAAAGCATTTTAAATAAATTTGGGAGTAGGAAGAGCCATATCAAAACCTTCAGAATGGATTAATTTTAAATATTGCAAAATTATTTTTTCTGTCGATTTTTTGATTATAACAATTAGAATAAATTTTTAACCATTAACCAGAAAAATAATTTTTTCATATTTGGAAAGCTTTCATTTTTTCACTAATTTAAATGAAACAATTATCCCAACACAATTTTGGACGAAGTTACTCCCTTTTTTTAATTCACAATAGTTTTTTTATAACAATTAAGAGATCTAGTTAGCGTAATTTAGAAGAACATAATTAAAAGTTTTAATATGCCAAATTCGAAAAAGATTTCCTTTCAACGAAATCGTCCACAAAGCTTTAAAATGTGTCCTCAAAATCAGCTTGCTTTGAAAATGGCAAGAGCGATGGAGGGGAAAGGAGCTGTTAACTGTATCGCTGGTTCTTGTTTATGGGTTTCGACGTTTCCTTTGGTAATTTGTATGTGCTTTTTTGCGTAAATCTCAAATCTGAATTATTTAAATAAACGATCTAATTTGTTTAAATATTTTTTTTTAATTTTTTAATAATATTTAAGTTTGAAATATTAATGAAAAAAATTAAGAATAAAAAAACTTGTGTAACAAATTATATGATTTATTTATTTAAGACACCAGTTCAATTTTAATTTTTTCTTGACCTCGGCAATGAAATAGTTTGAAATTTTTATGAATTCAGTTGATTTTTAAGTTACTTAAAACTCATGAAAAACAAGATCTTTTACATACCAAATAAAATAAGTCCAAAATCAAGTTTCAAAAATTACTAAAATTGTTATTATCCGTGCGTCCATATTTCACGTATGTTTTAGACTATTGACTTATCGCATATTTTATAAATATGTTGAAATTAATAATAGTGAAGACTAAAATAATTATAATACGATACGAGGAAATGTTTGTATCTTTTTAAAATTTTTTTGTAATGTTACCCTAAACACAACTGGTGCGTTAGCGCACCACTGGCTAAATATCGATGGCGTCACGACAAAAAGGAATAAGCGCCAAAATTTATAAATTTATGTTTTGGTATCAAAATAAAATACATTTTACGTCCTATCGACTATTAAAATGACGCAGCTGTAAAAAATTCCAACTCGACTAAAACAAGCTTTGAATTTTCTAACCGCCAAACGAGTTTCTTAAAAGATGAGACACCGAAATCAGTAAGCGACAAGATCCGTAGTGGAAGGTGGTGCTTACGTCTTGGGTCTGAAAACGTGGTTATATCAATAAGGTAAACAATAATTTGAAATACTATTAATATTTAATGTTTTGTTAAGCGTTTAGTTAGATTATTTATCTTGAGAAATCATAATATACCATAAGAATGTACAATGTTACCGACTGTCGGTTAGGCCTTTTCAGAAAAAATTTTTTCGTTTATCTTTGTCTACCGCCATTTGGCCATTTAAAATACACTATGACTTAGATTTGCCATAGAAAAGTTACTACTTAACCGACTTAAATAAGGTTTGAACCTAAATAAAATATATATTGACTTTGTTGTATAGTTTTCTTTTTTTTAATTTTAAAGTTATATTTTGGTAGTAATATTATTTTAAAAAACTAACATTTGAATGGCGCTTACTTCTTTTTTTTAATGGTTTTTAGAATGGTTTCTCGGGGGCATAAAATAATGAATCTTGCATTGCAATCCATTTGGGAAGATCAGAAAAGCAATGTGCAGGAATCCAGCGGAAATAATAAAAACCATAGTTCATTTTCCACTGAAAATGAGGTCCTCAATGAAGCGCTAAAGCATGATATTCTTTTAGAGCCTGTACTAAAAGACCATGAACAAGAACTCCAAATGCTTAGTTCTGTTCTAGATGATGATGCCATTGTGAATTTCAGTTTTCCTCAAGTCTAAATTTGAATATTACCGCGAATACAAACACAGAGACATTGCAAAATGCATTGTCTGTAGTGATAGGCAAGTGGGAAAAGGACTTCCTGATTAAAAGTCTAAGAAAGATGCGAGGGGACACGCTGGCAGCCACGGTTGTTCTGTCTACCGAGGCAGCCAAAAGAGTGTTGGAGATAGGACACATTAAAGTGGGCCTTGCTAGATGCGAGGTCGAAAAAAGATACGTAGTTAGGAGATGTCAACGGTGCTGGTCGTACACACATGTCATCTCAAAGTGCGACGGTCCTGACCGTATTGGCCTCTGTCTTAAGTGCGGAAAGAAGGACTGTAAGGAGAAGGACACATGCAGAAATGAGGAGTGGTGTGTTCTCTGCAAAGAGGGGCACCACATTGGAACCGCGCGGTGCCGAGAATTTAGTGGCGCTCTCCAAAGGGCGCGACTAGCTGACAAGACGCGCGCAAAAGAACTAACAGAAAGCGTGCTCGCTAAACCGCCATCGACACCCTTTCCCCAACCGATAGTTGAAGACATCGCACGGGCGAAAAATGACATACCTTCGACATCTGCGCCAAATCCTGATGACGATACTATAGATGACGACGTTTTTCGTAAGGCTAAGTTCCCCTCATTAATGGAGGAATTCGAGAGTATGTGTGCCGAGGTAGTGGAAATGGCTAGCAACATAGCGGAAAACAAAAACAACAATCCCGTCCCCGACACTGAAGGACCGCAGATGTCTGGACTATCTCCGGACAACACTCTGCGAAAAATACTCAGTTGGTCCCCGATAACTCTCATCCTAGTGACCTAGAAGAGCTAGTTGTAACGACTTGAAATGGCTTCGATCCAGACAAAAGGACTTAGAATACTGCAGGTGAACATCGGAAGGGCAAAGGTGGCACACGACCTGATTTACTCAAAAGCCCTGCAAATTGACGCAGATATCATCATAGTCCCAGAACCGAATAAAAATATCTCAAAAAAAATTGGTTGGATCTCCGATAACAGAGCAGACGTTGCTGTATTTTTGGTAAACAACAAAGTGTGCATAAACAAAATTACCAAAAAAGAGGGATTTCTAAAGATATAAATAAACGAACTAGCAATCATAGCCTGTTATATCTCACCTAATATAACCATGACACAATATGCTGAGCGGGTTGAAAAAATCATTGAGGCGTCACAGGGAGAAACAACATACATAATTGCTGGTGATATAAACGCCAAATCTATTCTTTGGGGGTCCCCAAAAAATGACAAAAGAGGAGAAATTTGGAACGAATGGATCTCCTCCGCAAACCTGACTGTGCTAAACAATGGTAAACCCACATTCCAAAGAGGTGAGTCGCGAAGTCACATAGACATTACACTAGCAACCAACAACTGCGCCAAGAAGATCTCGGGATGGAATGTGCTTGATGATAACATCTTTACGTTTCACAAGTACATCTCATACGAAGTCGGCATTAAGGTCACAACCAGGCACGGCAGGAAATTACTCGAGTTCGATAAGAACAAATTCAGGAATCAGATACGGAACTTACAAGAAGAAACTACCAACTTTAATAACTTTAGAGACAACATAATAAAAGCACACAAAGCGAGCAGCAAAAGCAAACATGTCACATACACAATACCATACTGGTGGAATGAAAACATTCACCAAAAGCGGACAGAATGTCTTAGAATCAGGCGTACGGCACAGAGAAATAGGACGCAGCAAGTTAAAGAAGAGTATAAGAACGCCAAAAAGGAACTCAATAAATTGATCAAATGGGCTAAACGTACATGCTGGCAGAACTTGTGCGAGGCATTGGAGAACGATATATGGGGCGAAGCATACAGGATCGCCACTAAGACGCTGAGGTCAGAGACCCCATATAACCTATGCGATGACAAAAGAAGGGAAATAGCGAATACCCTGTTTCCTAACAAGCCTATAAACGACTTCCTGATTAGAGACGATGAGAACTGTCCCAAAGAATTAACGGCGGCTGAACTCACCAGAGCCGCCAATTCCATCAAAATAGGTAAATCCCCTGGACCGGACCGTGTGCCACCAGAGGCGATAAAAATACTAGTGAATGAATGCCCAGAAGCTACTAGAATAGCACTCAATGAGCTGCTAACAAGACAAGAATTTCCAGACCAGCTGAAACTAGCTAAACTTACACTAATACATAAACCCGGTAAAAACCCGGACGAAGCCAATTCGTACAGGCCTATATGTTTATTAGATTGTCTGGGAAAACTATACGAAAATATTGTCAAAAATCGCCTAGAAGATGAATTAAGTGAAAGAGACTATCTCCAACAGACAATACGGATTTAGAAAAGCTAAATCAGCCATAGACGCGGTTATGTTTGATGTAAAGAATGCCTTCAACTCTGCCAACTGGGCACATATCATAACAAAACTGGAATCAGCACGAGTGTCAGGATATCTCATCAATATCATTAAAAGGTATCTTACTAATAGATACGTTACAGTGGCAAAAAATACAGAACAGAAGTTAACAGCCGGCGTACCGCAAGGTTCTGTATTAGGTCCGACACTCTGGAATATATTATATAACGGGGTACTAGAAATAGACTATGGTAGAGATACTCTAGCTATTGCATACGCAGATGACCTGGCGATACTAGTCATGACTGACATGAACTGGAAAATCGAAGACAAAGTCAACACATGCTGCAGAAAAGTCAACAGCTGGATGGCTAGAAACGATCTCGAACTAGCAGGAAGCAAAACGGAAGTGGTCATACTAAAAGGACCACGACGAAGACCCGAGATGACTTTTCAAATTGGTAGTACTATTATAACCCCTACAAATTGTGCAAAATACCTAGGCATATACATCGACACAGGCCTAAGGTTCACAAAACACCTGACAAATGTAGTCCAGAGGGCGGAAGAAAGAACGGCAGCCCTACAAAGAATCATGCCGAATATAGGAGGCCCAAGCAGCCAAAAACGAAGAATGTACCTGCAAGTGGTACAGTCAACTATATTATATGGAACCCCCATTTGGGCAGACGTACTAAATTACAAAAAGTACAGAGACATGATAACCAGAGCCCAGCGAAAGCCTCTATTAAAAGTTACAAGTGCGTACAGGACCACTTCAACGATGGCCCTACAGGTAATAGCGGGCACGCTCCCTATTCACCTTCTAGCTAAAGAACGGCAGATGCTTTATAACTCTCGAGACGGCCACCTACCTCAGGTCAGAGCCGCCATTAGAGAACAATTACTAACAGAATGGCAAGCAGAATGGGAGGCACAGATAGACAAGGCACAATGGACCAAAAAACTAATACCCAATGTGATAGAGTGGTACAAATGTAAGTTCAAACGAGTAAATTTTTATTTTATGCAGTTCCTGACCGGACATGGATCTTTCAGGTCTTACACGTATCGTATACGAAAAACCAGCGATGATAATTGTGTCATATGTAAAGTAGAAGACGATGCGGAGCATTGTATCTTTAGGTGCAAGGTGTTTGCGTCGGAACAACACATAATGCGAACAAAGCTAGGAGAGATATCCTCTGACAACTTGATACGTGTCGCTATGGAAAGCAGAGAGAACTTTGAATTTCTTGTAGACCAAGTAACAAAAATTATGAAGAGAAAGTCCATGATAGAGAAAGAAACTGAGACAGGATGAGAGTGATCTGGAGCAATCCACCTCCAGTTAAAACTAGTTATCATTGTATGAATATGTATGTAAATATGTGTATATGTGTATTTGTGTGTTCGTAGGTGTGTATGTGTATGTACGTATGTATGTGTGTATATGTGTGTAATACACTTGTTTATTGCATGCGTATGTATACTTACTTATTGTTACCTAGTATTACCTAATACCAAATATTTTTACACCTTATTGTTACCTTGTATACCTATACATTCCATATACTCTCCCCCTGGTTCCTTACCGCTCTTAGGTAATACCATCGGCAAGGCCATTTATATATGGGCCTATTTTACATACATTTTTCTTCTGGTTCCTTACCGCTTCTAGCTAAGAACCAGCAACAAAACTTTATTACTAATTCAGGCAGCGCAAGGCATCTCTAAGTTTCGTTCGCTAACTGAACACGTACGGGGGTGTCTTGACGAAGAATGGGTGGTTTTAGTTGGTAGGCAGGGCAACAGAAAGGCATCCGTTTGCAGGACCTCCTCTACATAGGGGGAAATGGGCTCAGATGTTTTCCTCTGCCCTGAATCCAACACACGCCGAGCAATGGTATGGTGTTTAGAACATTTCCACACTCATCAAAAAAAAAAAAAAAAATTTGAATATTGACAGCCGTTTATTTTCGAATATTGATGAAACTGCCGAAGAAGAGACTGATTTATTAACCTGTGACAAAAAGCTTGTACCTTACTCAGATAGTGATGATACTGATGATACTAGTAATAATGCCGCAATAGTATTTAGTTCATTAGTTGATGATAAGATAGGTTGTAATGATTTTATACAACAAAATGATTCTTTAAACTCCGAATCAGATTCATCATCCTTGACAGTATTTTTTAAAAATGAGACTGAAATTGACAGCACTAGTTCTAGCTCACTACGTTCTAGCTCATCACCTGGTTCAATTTTCTGTTATATCGGTTCTTCGTTTCTATTAGTTTGTTTTGTTATTGATAAATGTTATTTTCTGTTATCAAATTTTGATTTGCATTTTATTTCTATTAGTTTTATAATACAACTTACTTAGTTATCAATGTAGAAAAAATGGTACGTTTTAATAGTTTTTGTTGTTTTTTACTTAATATAACGTGATAATTATATTAACTTTTATTTTTGTATTTTTTTACACCAATATAGAGTGTAAATGTTTTTTACACCTAAGAAACTCATAAATATATTATTGTGTATTGTTTAATTTGTATTATTTTTACTTAATTGTTATGCTTTAAAATGAAAAGATTTATTCTCCATTTTTGTTATAATTCCGTAAAATTAAAAGGCGTACAAGTTCCTAAGCGACATTTTTTGATCAAAATACTTTTTTCGAAATATGGTAACCGCCTTTCAAAAAGGCTTAAACACCACAGAACCTAACATTAAACGCGTAAGCACCAAAATGTTAAATATCTCATGTTTATAATAATTGTTTTATAAATAACATATGGTAAGTCAGAATGCCTCAGTTCGATAATAATAAAATGCCAAAAAAATGTAAAAAAAGAATTATTAAGCGATATTAAACGTTTTTTGTGTCTCCTGAAAAAAACTGTCAATGGCGCTTATGCCTTTCTGTCGTGACACCGTCGATATGTAGTTTTATTACAATCTCATAGAAAACCAGCGTCAACTGTTCGTCGCCACAACCAGTGTTTTGAATTTGACCTTGAAGGTTTTAAAAGTATTGGAATGTTGTGTTTTTGTTAGTCTTGTTATAAACGCCGGTTTACATATATATATATATATATATATATATATATATATATATATATATATATATATATATATATATATTTAGTTTATATGTTTGTTAGTTGGTTATAATAATTGTTCCATTCTTATTATAGTCATGCCCAAATGTCTTAAGCAACAACAACTTGAAGCTGCTTTAGAGGGGGTAGTTGATAAGCTGGAAAACGATAGTACGTATCTTTATTTTACATTGTATTGATATGCATACTACAGTATATGTAATTTTTAGGTGACATAGATATTGTTTATATTCTGCCAGACGTGAATAAATTAACTGATGAGGAAGATATTCAAGACCCAGAGAGAATTAAAAATGAATTTGAGGAAGATATTCAAGACGCAGAGGGAATTGAAAATGAATTTACGGGCCACAATAAAGACATTGCCAGCACATTTGAAATCCTCACTAGGAAGGAAGACCTACATGATGTAGGAGACGATTTGCGTTTCGTAGTGACTGACTGAGAAATATTTACATACAAAAAACTAATCTAGACGTAAGAAAAAAAAATGTGAAGGAGAGTCCCAAGTGAAAAAAAGGTCAATTTTTGCATAAGCAGTTACCTGAATCAAATGAAAAAGCATCTACTAAATCTCTGGAGGCTTTTAAAGGACTTACACCATTAGAAATTTTCTTTCTATTTTTTGACTTAAATACGCAAGACATGAATATTCAATATTCTTTACAATATGCTCATGCCAATAACAGACATGATTTTAGTCTAAACAGAAAAGACTTTTTTAACTTTATTGGAATTTTAATTTTATCGGGATACCACACTTCACCTCAAGCCCACATGTATTGGTCACTTGACGAAGATAAAGGGGTACAGGTTGTAAAAAACTGCACGAGCCGTAACAAATTTATTCTTCTTCTTCAGCCTTCATTTATCCATTGTTGGACCATAGTCCTCCTTTAATTGCTTCCACGCTTTTCTATCTTTTGCAATTCTCATCCACTGCTTTTCAGCTACAGCAGTTATATCGTCTATCCATCTCTTTTTGGGTCTTTCCACGCTTCTTTTTGTTTCTCGAGGTCTCCAGAAATGTCACTTTATGAGACCATCTGTTGATGTCTTATCTTGCTACATGTGCTACCGATTGCCATCTCAATGTCGCTATTTTTTCCATGATGTCGGTTACTTTAATTCTTCGACGTAGGTATTTCGGTGTTAGGAATTTTGTCTGTGAGGCTTATATTTAACATGGCCCTCTCCATGGCCCGTTGAGTTACTCTTAATTGTTCTGCCATTTTTCTTGCTATTGCCATAGTTTCCAATCCATAAGTTGCAACTGTTGGTATACAAGATTTTTATGTCTTTTAAAATTAAGCTCAACTTACTAAAAGCAGCTCATGAAAATTGTGTCCTTCTTTTAATTTCTAGGGTTTGATTTTCTTTTTCGTTTTTAATTGCATGTCCTAGATATATATATATATATATATATATATATATATATATATATATATATATATATATATATATATATATATATATATATATATATTGAAATGATATTGGACGAAGGAGGAGGAAAAATAGTGTTTAAAAAATTACTTTATAAGTTATATACTAGATAATATTAGATATTAAAAGTATTTGGTTATTTTAATAAGTTATATACTAGAGAATGTTATAAAAATTATTTATATGAGGGTATTTTTAAGAAATTAGCATATATTAAGTGTAAAAAGTTTTTTTTTATAATTATAATATATTTAAGTGAGCCATGTGCATAGGCAACCAGATATACCTACTTTGAATAAGTGTCATAAGTTACAGAAATTAATAATTACGAATATAAGTGGGGTTATAATAATATGTTGTTTAAAATGTGTAGTTTATTAAATTAGGGTGTTTAAGTTACTGCTTTAAGTTTATATTCTGATCTGAAAAGCCTAAATGTCGACAAAATTCTCGATAGAAAATAAAGGAATTCTCTAGAATACAGAATTTAACCTTTGTTTACGGTAGAACGTTCTCGAATATGGTTATGTCTGTGAAATGGACATAACCAGAACATATACTTTTTCGAGAACAATCATATAGAAAAATTCGAATATGATTTCTTGCCAGATGATTCTGGAACATGGAAAAAGATATAAATACCCGGTGGTTTGGATTCAAGGATCAGTTACAGTTACTATGGGGCCAGTCAGTTAGTAAGAAAGTTAGTTAGAAGATAGATACATTTAGTTAGTAAAGTAAATTGTTCAGTAAGTTCAAGATAGTCAGTCAAAAGGTTCAGATGTTCAATATAATAAGTTCAATGAAGATTAAGAGACAGTATAAAGATAATATTATTGAAGATTAAAAATTATGTTATGTAAAAATGGTAATTGGATAATGGAAGGAAGTATTAATTGAAAATTAAAATTATATAATATATTTGGTGATTGGATATTGATTACAGATTACAATGAGATAGAAATCAAATACAGCAAAATATTAAAAGGGCCTTAGTTACGTATCTTCGTTTTTATTAGCCCAATCGTGACGTACAGTACCTCAAATGATAGGATTTAACCAATCGAATACAATAAGATAGAAAAATAAAATACATCAGCTTATCAAAAGGGCCTTAGTTATGTATCTGCGGTCCTATTAGTCCAATCGTGACGTACAGTACCTCAAATGGTAACATTTAACCAATAGAATACTACGACGTAGAAATCAAATACATCAACACGTCAAAAGGACCTTAGGTATATATCTTTGCTCCTATATATGTTATGTCAAAAGAGCCTTAGTTGCGTATCTCGGGTCCTATAGGTCTAATCAGGATATATGGAGCCTAAAATGATAGGATTTAACGAAGATAATACGATAGTGGAGAGAAATTCAACATGGCTGCATCTAATAACACCTTAAACTGGCAGCAATAAAACGAATTTACGCACAGAGGTATGTGGCATATTACGTGACAGGATTTAGCGAATACCATACGATTACGTCATACATCTCTTTGCATACGTCCACTTTTAGTTAACTACTTAGTATGTATTCAGTACTCAGCTTTACGGTGTTGAGGCATGGACTCTTAAACAGAAGAATGTTACAAATCTTGAAAGCTTTGAGATGTGGTGCTACTGCCGTATACTAAAAATAAGTTGAGTGGATCAAATTACAAATGAAGGGGTAATACGTAGAATACATAGCGATCCAGAAGTTATACTGAATATAAAAAAGAGAAAACTTAAACACTTTGGCCACCTGATGAGTTAGTGATGAGTGAATTATTCAAAACAGCAGTAAATAAAATTAGAATCGCCCTAATGATATCCAATCTCCGATAGGAGAGGCACTCAAAGAAGAAAATATGAAAGACTCGAAAAATCTCCAACGTTCACTGTTAAACATATTCCTCCCGTTCACTGCACACATTTACTGCTCCTTGACGCTGTGACGAGAATGAGATAGGATTTAACAAATAAAATGACAGAAAACTAAACAAGACAGTGTGTCAAACGTGGAATGCGTCGTAGAACGTGAAATAGCGTCAAATTATATGATGGCCATAGACGTTTCTTTAATACCCAGCAAACGACTCGCTTTGTAAAGTTACATAGGCGGGATTTGTGCGAGAAAAAGTCGTTTAATTTTTTCCCCAGTTGAATAATTCCTGCTGGTATTTGGTCTAAGCTTACTTCTTTTCCCCATTTAAGCTGTTTCATAGCTAATTCTACTTCCTCTTTATAGTACCCTGTTCACCTGGCAATTTCGGACTATTTCATCTCTTATAACATAAAACAGTTGTTTCAGATATCTTTATCGCGTTTCCTTTTTTTATGCATGAATATGCTGCCGTTTTCATCTTTTACTATTTCATATGGAGCTACACGATTAACAATTCCAAATCAAGAAAACACAAGTAACACTCCGAATTATATTATACAACTAATAGTCGAAAAATGAAGAGCAAGAGTTAGATGACCAAGAAGCCGAAATCTTAATGACGAACACAAATATAATCGACTAATCAGACAATTAAGATCAGCGCTACATGACGCACGCAATGCCACATTTGAACACTACATTAGTACATTATCTAAAGAAGATCATTTAGTATGGATACCAGCAAAAACACTTAAAGAGACCTGAACAACACAACCCACAAATTAAGAAAGATGACGTTAGTTGAGGAAGATCAGACCAGGAAAAAATGTCAACATTTTCAGAATACCAGATAATAATAATCAAGCAATAGAACACTGAAAACTTTTGTTTTTAACTGTACGCCCGTCGTGAATGACATACCATTTTTTAAATAACACTTAATATTGCACTTTTTTAGTGTATTTATTTCATGTTTTAAGATAATTCTTTTAGGAATATATTTATTTATAACATACGGTCTTATGGTCTTATTACGGCTTTCAGATTATACGACATAAATGTATCTTGTACCGCACTGCTAATTAAGAATTATGTTTGTAATGCGATAAGAGATCCGGATATACGAGACACTAGTGACTCATGCCGCACTGATAAAAATCCGACAGGAATCTGCATTTCTATAAAAAAAAATAGATTAATTTGTTTTGTGTATTAATTTAGTTTAGGTCGAACAAGAGTTGCAGTAAAAGATTTTTCTAAATATAGAGTGTCCAATATCAAATCTTCATAATTCATATCCGAAATTGGACAGTATAATTTTATCACCCAGTAGACCGAATGAATCTATTTGTTATTAAATACACACACGTAGTTAATTAGGTTACATACACATTTGGTCAATTATAAATAATAATTTGGACATCAGTCAAAAGTACTGACAAAGTTAAACAATTTACATAAATTAAATACACATATCACGCTAGGTACGCGAAAAATATTGACCCAAATAGAATTTATATAAAACTAATATCTCTTGACTAGAGAAGCATTCAATCAATATTCACTCAACGAACATATAGTCTTCAACGATCAACTTCATCAGTCTCTACTCAAAGTAATCCCGGGTCTACACCCATAGTGTACGTCTCAACAATAAACTCTGCTACTATTATTTGGTGTTTCCATTACAACAGAACGAACATCTTCACTGAGCCAACGAAGGGAATTTGTTCATGGTCCTATCGAGAAACAGAATACTTCAAGGAAGTTTGAGAGAGCCTATACAGTCCACGCCAGCAACACCCTCAGTAGCAGAGAGAGACCACTAGACCCGGGAGAACGAGAGCAGTACCAAAGCCAAGAGCCATACTAGAGCCGAGAGCAGTACCAGAGCCGAGAGCAGTACCAAAGCCGAGAGCCATACTAGAGCCGAGAGCAGTACCAAAGCCGAGAGCCATACTAGAGCCGAGAGCGGTACCAAAGCCGAGAGCCATACTAGAGCCGAGAGCGGTACCAAAGCCGAGAGCCATACTAGAGCCGAGAGCGGTACCAAAGCCGAGAGCCATACTAGAGCCGAGAGCAGTACCAAAGCCGAGAGCCATACTAGAGCCGAGAGCAGTACCAAAGCCGAGAGCCATACTAGAGCCGAGAGCAGTACCAAAGCCGAGAGCCAGACTAGAGCCGAGAGCAGTACCAAAGCCGAGAGCCATACTAGAGCCGAGAGCAGTACCAAAGCCGAGAGCCATACTAGAGCCGCAGAGCAGCCAAAGGACAGGACCGATTGCAGAACCCACCAGAAGCGAGGGATCCTCAACGTCTAAGAACACAAAAAACCGTAAGTTTTTGAATAATTACAAAATCTTCCAACTTTTACAATCTTACAATTTAACAAGTTTTTTTTTATTACAATTTAACAATTTAGAACAACAATCTCCACTCTATCAATCGTATAATAATGTACTTTAGAATGCATACCATTTAAATAATACAGAGAATTGATAAAACAAAAATAAACGTCATTCACAACTATAATTAACTAAACAGTAATTTTGTATGACAATTTGAAAAAAGAAACGTTCATACATATAGCTTGCTTTTAATTACAATTAAATATTTTATTTCGAAAAATTAAAATAATTACGTAGCAAATAATTTCATTTATTTTGATAACAATATATATATATATATATATATATATATATATATATATATATATATATATATATATATATATATATATATATATATATATATATATATATATATATATATATATATATATTATATATTTACCGCTGAATGTAAAAAATTTTTAAAATAATCATGGAGAGTCTATACGTTAAGCAAGCGGAAATAGGAACAGAAATAGTGAAACTCGTTTCAAATACAAAAAAGGATTCCCAATCTCGGAAAAATCAACAATACATCCGGGATAGACAGGAAAAATTAGAAGAATATTGGGCAAAATTTTTAAATAACCACGAAAAGCTGCTAGAAGGGGGTATAACGAAAGAAAAATATTTTGAAACAAAATACTATGATCAGGTATTTAAGACATACATTGAGGGGAAAACCCTGTTGGAAGAATATGGAAGGGTGCTGAAAAGAGGAAAAGCACCGAAAGTAAAGGAGATACAGATAAGAAAACAAAGAATCGAGGAATTATTACGGCCAGAAAATGAACAAGACTTGCAGGAGGATGAAGAATTGCAGTCAGAGTTAAGAGAATACATGGAAAAGGTGAATACACTAATGATTGAAGCAGCAGTAAATGAGGAACTGGACGCTACAGATATTGGAGAAGTAGAGAGAATAAATCATCTAAAGAGGAAAGTCAGGGAAGTTTTAAAGAAAATAAGGCCAGGAATGCAACGGCCAGAAAGCACACAGAGGAGGGACGGTGTGACATTGCCGCAGGTAAAAATCCCTGTGTATGAAGGCAGATATGAAACGTGGAGAACTTTCCACGATCTGTTTACTAAAGTAATACATGAAAACGACCAGTTATCAAACGCAGAAAAAATGCAGTACCTAAAAACTCAAGTAAGAGGGGAAGCCAACAGAATGATACAACACTTAAACATATCCGAGGCCAACTACGAAGTGGCCTGGAACATGCTAAAAGATAGGTATGAGAACCCAAGGATGATATTGTTTAAATTAATAGACAGGATGCTACTAGCGCAGGAAGTAAAGGAATCTTCTGCTAGAGCATTGAAATCACTACATGACACCTTCCACGAAAGTCTGGAAGCCATAGGAGGGTTAGGAACAGACACGGAAGCGTGGAGCCCATTGATAGCCCGAATTATCATAACGAAATGGGACAATGAAACTAGGAGGCTGTACGAAAACCACATTGGAGACAGTAGAGAGATACCGACGTACAAATCGACACAAACATTCTTACAGCGAAGATTTCAGACACTGGAACTGCTGGAGTCAGAAAAAAGACAAGAGAAGCAAGGAGGATCTCTTAGGAAACCAAGAACACATTGCGTGATATGCAACGGAGATCACGGAGTACCGAACTGCAGAGAATTTCAGGAACTCAATGTAAGAGACCGGAACAGGATGATAAAAGAAAAAGGATTGTGTACAAACTGCCTAGCACATAAAAAAGAAAAACAATGTTATTCACAATATAGGTGCAGACACTGTGGCGGAGACCACCACCATATGTTGCATTATGAAAAAGGAAACACAAGCAACAAAAGAAACTCCAATGAAACGAAACGAGAACAAACACAAGAAAGAAATGGAAGAGATTCAAACAATAGAAGAAACGGGTACCAAGCTGATAGGTACAGAGGAGGAAATAATAATCCATACAACGCCAGAGAACAAAATAACGGAAGGCGAGAAAATACACAAGATACCAATGGGCCTAGGAATAGCAACGACCAGCAAAGAGGGCAGAATTCAGTAAACTGTGCAAGCCATAAGGAAGGTGAAGCATTACTAGCGACAGCTGTGGTACGCATAAGAGATGCGAAAGGAGATTCACACATAATGAGAGCACTAATCGACCAAGGGTCACAATGCGCATTTATAACGGAACAAGCTGCGACGACGCTAGGAACAACAAGGAAGCCCATACAAGCGACCATATCCGGGATAGGCTCGTCAGGAGAAAAAACAGCCAACTGGAGTATGAAACTTTTAATCGAAACTCATTACGAAAGTGACTTCGAGATGGAAATAGAAGCACTAGTACTACCGAAGATAACAAGGAATTTACCGGAAAAGGATATAATTCTACCGGACTATAACGAGAAAAATGCAATACTGGCAGATCCAAGATATTACAAGGTAGGGAAGATAGACTTACTACTAGGAGTAAAAGAATACAGTTACATATTGACAGAAGGGATGCACAGAATAAGTAATGGACTCCTGAGTCAAAACATCAAACTAGGATGGATAGTTTCGGGAATAGCACGAGAAAGGGAGAATATAAAAGCAGAAGTATGCTGTATGATATCAAGACAAGAAATGGACGTACAAATAAAGAACTTCTGGGAATTAGAAGAAGTAAATCAGAATACAAGTTTCTCAGTGGAAGAACAAGAATGTGAAGAACTGTATCGACAGACTGTAAAAAGGAATGAAGAAGGGAGATACGAAGTAAAAATTCCGTTTAGGGAAGACGTCGCAAAGTTAGGAGAATCTAAACAGCAAGCATTCGCCAGATTGATGCAACTAGAAAGGAAGTTTGCAAAAGACAAACAGTTAGAAGCGAATTACAGACAATTCATGGAAGATTATGAAAACCAAGGTCATATGGTAATAGCAGAAAACCAGGGAGATGGGTACTACTTACCTCATCATCCAGTGAGAAAAGAGGACAGTACTACAACGAAAATAAGAGCCGTGTTTGACGCATCAAGCAAAAGCTCATCGGCAGTAAGCCTGAATGATATTATGCACACAGGGCCGAAATTACAACAAGACTTGACAAATATACTATTACGATGGAGATCCAATAAGGTAGCATACTCAGCGGATCTGGAAAAAATGTTTAGACAAATCAGAATGGCAGAAGAAGACCAAAAATATCAAAAAATTTTGTGGAGAAAGGACACAAAGGACCACATACAAGAGTATAACTTAACGACGGTGACATACGGCACGGCCGCAGCACCCTTTTTAGCGTTAAGAACAATACAACAATTACAAGAAGACGAAGGAGCGAGGTTCCCGTTGGCATCGAAAATTGTAAAAGAAAACATGTATGTAGACGATATACTAGGAGGAGCTGAGACAGTGCAGGAAGCAGAAACAGCCCAAAAGGAATTAATACAACTGTTCAGAAAAGGACGTTTCACTCTTAGAAAATGGTTGAGCAACGAAGAAAAAATAATGGAGAACGTACCGGAGGATATGAGGAACGTAGACTCGAAGGCATTCAAACAAGAAGAAGTACGGAAAACGTTAGGAATACACTGGTCACCTAAAGAGGATATAATCACATTCAAAATAGGGATAACGACGGCAAAGAAAATAACGAAAAGACACGTACTGTCAGAAGTAGCAAAACTATACGACCCACTGGGATGGATAGCACCTGTAGTATTTCAGGCGAAAATGTTCATACAGGAATTATGGGAGCAAAAGACCAGTTGGGATAAAGAATTAACTAGCAACCAACAAAGCAGGTGGAATACATACCAGGCGCAATTAGTAAATCTGGAGAAAATAACATTGCCCAGGTGGAACAACTTAAGCAAGATAAACAGAGTAGAACTGCATGGATTTGCAGATGCGTCTATGAAAGGATATGGAGCGGTAATCTACTCAAGGGTATTAGGCCCAGAAATTAAAACGAATCTAATGATAGCAAAATCGAAAGTCGCACCATTGAAAGGGAAAACGACGTTACCGAGGCTCGAGCTGTGTGCCGCGGTACTACTAGCAAATTTAATGAAGAAAACCCTACAAGCATTGAACAGGGAAAACATTGAGGTATATGCATGGTCGGACTCAACGATAACCCTGGCTTGGATAAGGGGATCATCAAAAAGGTGGAAAATGTTCGTCGCCAACAGAGTAGAGGAAATAAGACGCGTTATAGGACCGAAAAATTGGCATAAGGTAGATACAAAGGAAAATCCAGCGGACATCCTCTCACGTGGAAGTACCGCATCAGAATTATTAGAAGCAGAGCTATGGTGGAAGGGACCAACTTGGCTGACTAGTAACAAAACTTTAACTCAGGAATCAGAAGAAATACCAGAGACAAATGAGGAGGAAGTCAAAACGAAAATAACGGTGCACACGACAACGATAAAGGAGGACATATGCGAGAGATTCTCAAATTTAGAAAGAATGAGAAGAGTACTTTCATATTGTAGGAGATTTGCAGACAAATGCAGAAAAAAGAAGGACAATGGACAAAGTCAGCTTACAGTCCAAGAATTAGAGGAAACTCTATTAAAGGTGATAAAGCACACACAGCACGCCTACTTCAAACCAGAAATAAATAAGCTGGAGAAGAAACAGCAATTAGACAAGAAAAATAAATTAGTGTCATTGGTACCATTCCTGGATAGACAAGGAATTCTAAGAGTCACCGGAAGACTGAGACACACGAATCTAAAGTACGGAGAAAAACATCCGATAATTTTGCCAAAGGATAGTGCATTAACAAAGTTACTTATAACAGATAGTCACGCAAGAAATCTACATAGCGGATTACAACAAACACTACAGTACATAAAAAGGAAATACTGGATAATCAACGGCAGAAGAACCGTGAAAGATCATCTAGCAAAATGTTTAAGGTGCAGGAGGTATAAAAGCCAAGCAGCACAACAATTAATGGGAGATCTACCGAAAGACAGAGTGAACCCGAGTCATCCCTTTACTAAAACAGGGATAGATTATGCCGGGCCAATAAAAATAAGTACCACGAGAGGCAGAGGACAGAGGAGCTATAAGGGCTACATCTCAGTATTTGTGTGTCTGTCAACGAAGGCAGTACACCTTGAGGTAGTAAGCGATATGTCTACGGATGCTTTCATCGCAGCGTTCAAGAGATTTACGGCACGCAGAGGACAGTGCAACAACGTATACAGCGATAACGGAACCACATTCGTAGGAACAGCAAATTTGTTGAAAAAAGAAAATCAAAAAATAGATGACGAGATAAAACAAGGATTACGGGCACTAGGTACCCAGTGGCATGTCATACCTGCATATGCACCACATTTCGGAGGATTATGGGAGAGCGCAGTGCGAATAATGAAATATCACTTGAAAAGAATCATCGGGGAAACAGTTCTAACATATGAAGAATTGAGTACGGTGCTGGCACAAATAGAAGCATGTATGAACTCGAGACCATTATGTGGGTCATCAGAAGACCCTGAAGGGAAAATAGCCCTGACACCAGCTCACTTCCTTATAGGGAGAGAAATTATATCACCAAATCGGGAAGAAGAGCTTACGACTTATTTGAAGATGCCGACGAGGTGGAGATTAGTGGAGAAAAATAAAAGAGACTTCTGGAAAATTTGGAAACAGGAATACCTGCACCAATTACAACAGAGAAATAGATGGCATAAGGCGCACCCTAACATAAAAGAAGAAGAAATAGTTATAATTAAAGAAGAGGATACACCTCCAGGCAGATGGCCATTAGCGAGGGTAACAGAAACACACCCTGGAGCGGAGGGATTAACCAGAGTAGTAACAGTGAGAAAGGCAAACGGGAAACTGACTAAAAGACCCATACATAAGCTAATACGACTGGAAGAAGAGAAACAGGAAAAGCCGAAAAAGGCAGCAGCACTAAGATGGAAGAAAATACTAGTAGCTATAATGTTTTTAACGATGTTAAAACCCATAAAGGCAGAACCGTATAAAATATATAATCCGGTACCAGGATTTTTCACAGAAGACCTTGGAGAGGTCGTCATAGACCGGGGAACATTTCGAATAAAGGTGTTACTCGAAAAAGGAAGAATTCGAACAGAGCACCAACTAATAGGAAATATGATACAAGGCGTACGAGAACTGTGTCATGAGATAAAAATCGTGAATTGTAAGGATATAATAGAGAAATTGGAGGAAGGACAAAGAAAGGCGGAGTCAGTAAGCGAGGGGCTGACAGTAGAAATAAAAGGAAGGGAAAGAAAAGGAATATTAGGAACAATATTAACCTCAGTATTTGGAGTCAATGACGAAGCCTACAGTAACATTGAAGCATTAGATAATAACCAAAAGGAGCTAATAAAGGGATCACAGCACCAGGCGAAGATAATGTTAGAAACAATAACATCAATCAATCACACAGAGAACAGGATAAACGAGCAAATGAACAAGTTTAACAAAGCACTAATCACAGGTCTACAAGAAATATCTAAAGGACTTAACGAAGTAGAAGACAAAGCACAAAAACTAGAAACCGAATATAGCACGTTACGAATACAAACGATAGCATTACAAGTTATGGACTTCATAAACGAATATACTCAATTTTACGAGGGAATATTAAACCTTCACTATAACCACGGACACTTCATTGATATAGTGAAACCGGGTGAAATAACCAAATTAATAGGGAAAGCAGGGCAGATACTGCCTCAAGGGGTCGAAATACGACGACAACCCATTATAGAAACAGAAGTCAGTCATGACGACAGATATATAACAGTCATCGGCTACTTCATAGTGACAGGGAAAAATAAGTACAGCATGCTCAAAGTCACGGCCATACCACTTAACGTTGAGGGGTCGGTGTTGCGCACATTTGTCGCCTCAAGGAATCTACTGGTCGTAGATTATAACACACTGCACTACTTCGAATTGACCACGGAAGATAGAGAAAGGTGCTTACTGTTGACAAAGGCGCAGATAGCGTGCTCACCAACGGCTATAAGAAACATGGATACCCAACCAAACTGCATACTAGAAGAAATTTATGAGCGATCTAAGAATAGCACATGTCCAGTGGTAGCCAGGACAATACAGACAGCTCAATGGAGTAAGATGGGTACTCCCAACCTCTGGCTAGTTATCACGCCAGTCACGATACACATATCCATTATTTGCGATGGAAATCGGAGCGAAAGAGTACTGGAACGAGTCACATTCCTGAAGCTTTCACCCAAATGTATCGCCCAAACGAAAAATATTACATTACTCCCCACTAGCAGTGGGGTGGACAGAGCAGTGACGAGTTACCTGAAGTCGCCAATCACTCCCGTGGCCCAACTGGTGGCGAGGACACCCCGCAAGTTTAACACGCCTCTAAACACCTACCTTGACATACCAGGAGGAGAGCTACGTCATATGTTACTTGAGGAGGAGAGTCTGGAACAAGAAATGACGCATACGCAGTGGCGATCGATTCACGAATCTAATTGGCATTATTTTGTGGCCACCGGGATCATTACTATAATGGTAATAATTGGGATACTCACGTTATGGAAGTACCGTCCTGTTGCACGACTATGTCGTTCAGGGAATCCACAAACTCAGACTAACGAACAGGAAGTACCTGTATTAGTTAGTAATCGGCACAACAATGTACGGTCGACTTCCCAAGTTGACATCCCACTTTCCACATTTTCATCCAATTGCCCTAATTTTAATCTAGAGATAGAGTCGGACATTGATAGCTAGGGTACGGTTGGAAGATTATTGATTATTCTTAAACTATTTATAATTTATCATGTTTGAATTTTACTATGTTATGTAATACTTATATGTAAACTTTGAGTATTGACACTTGGGCCAGATTGCCCGATTCCGCAGTATGTCCAATATCAAATCTTCATAATTCATATCCGAAATTGGACAGTATAATTTTATCACCCAGTAGACCGAATGAATCTATTTGTTATTAAATACACACACGTAGTTAATTAGGTTACATACACATTTGGTCAATTATAAATAATAATTTGGACATCAGTCAAAAGTACTGACAAAGTTAAACAATTTACATAAATTAAATACACATATCACGCTAGGTACGCGTAAAATATTGACCCAAATAGAATTTATATAAAACTAATATCTCTTGACTAGAGAAGCATTCAATCAATATTCACTCAACGAACATATAGTCTTCAACGATCAACTTCATCAGTCTCTACTTAAAGTAATCCCGGGTCTACACCCATAGTGTACGTCTCAACAATAAACTCTGCTACTATTATTTGGTGTTTCCATTACAACAGAACGAACATCTTCACTGAGCCAACGAAGGGAGTTATGTAAACCATATTTCCAATGCTTTATGAAAGAGAACCAGTTTATAATATTCTGGACGACGTAATAACACCTTATTTTAGAATATTGGTCGATGAATTGAAATCATTGTTCAAGAAACGAATTATTCATGTGCAGATTTTTTACTCTAAAAACATGTAAAACTAAAATCTCGATTAAAAAAGTTGCAACCAGTTACTCTCGATGAAATTTAACCCCATTATTGATTTTACGAGTGATAAAATGGGTCGACAAAAGACCAGTTTTAATCCCTGCAACATTTAAACATAATAGTTGTATCTTGGTTTAATCAAATAAAAAGAAAAATTATACACAAGTACTAAAACCACAAATTATTCTCGATTATAACTTGGTGAAAAATAGTATTGATTTTAGTGATCAAGTGGCTTCTTACCAAAGCCCAATACGCAAAATTCTGAAGTGGTACCGGAAAGTGGCAATGGAATTAATATTTAATACCGCAGTAGTCAATGCTTAGTTGCTAAATAATAGAAAACGTAAAAAAAGCGACAACCTATCCTTGAGTTCAGACTGGAGTTCGCGAAGGCATTTACAAATAAAGAAATGTTGTAACCCTCATGACCAGTTACACCCAAAAATACCATCTAAGGCAAAGCGATGTAGATAATACAAAGAGAAGAAAGTGTACAAGATGTTACAAAGTTTTAAGAAGAAGCATGACTAGTAGAAAGGCCGATAGAAAAGTTAAAAAAGTTAAAACATACTCTGAAGAATGTGATGGCAAAACTGAAATATATCTAGTGTGCTTCAATGAAGCACATTAAAAAACAATTTTACTTATACAGGAACTATTATTGAGTAAAAACGTATTGTGGCTCAAGTGGCCTTATAGTATTGGAAGTCGTAAGTTGATAGTTTCCAGTAGAACGTTTTTATTGTTAATTACCTCCGTAAAAGTGAGTTATAGTATTTATAAAGAAATGGATGTAAATAATATGCCTTCGACATCTAAAAAAGGTAGATGTGAACATAAACGTAGATTGACCACTGCTGAATTATAATCATTGTTAGAAGCATCGGGCGAGGACGATGTGGATTAAATGAATGGTGGAAGTGACTGACAAAATACTTGCACAAAGTCGTTCAGAAAAATCGAGGATTGCGTTTTGGAAAGAGACAACACAAACAGAATTTAAGACTTTTCTCGAGCTTATGTTCCATATGGTGACAATTAAAATGAACCGTCTGCATGACTACTGGAAAAGTATAGGTAACTATAATAGTGTTGACTTGACTAGACAATTGTTCATAGCCCATATGAAGAAATAACCGAATCCTCACTTGTCAAAGAAACTAAAAAAAAACGTTAAGTGGTCTAAAAACTAAAAAGTCCCTTATTCAAACTGGTTTTTAATAAAAAATTTAATATGTTAAAAGTTTTTTTAATATACCCTAAAACTGAAAGCACAAAGAATCGATTGCAAGTTACAAAATACTTATAGTCATACGAGTTTGGACAAGTACAGTTGTTTAAATAATTGCTTTCTGTGATAAACAAATTGAATAAATTGTAAAATATTTTTTGATCTGCTTGTTATTTAGCACACTTTAATAACTCATCAATTGCCATGATTTCAAGTAGCTATATTATTTGTCGTTAGTCACAAAACAAAGTTATTAACATTTATAAATTACCACAAACATATAATATCTTAGAGTTTATGGTTTTTTGGAATTATCTCAATTATTTATGTATTTAAATTTGGTATTTCTCTACATAGAAAACTTTTTATGGTCTACAACTTTTATTTAAATTATTTTTCTTTAGAATGTATACAAAACGTTTTATAAGCAAAATTTTTTATTTTGCCTTTTAAGATTGTTTAAGAAAACAAAGCAAAATCAACTGTACGTCTTTACGAATTTTTCGTCGGCTACCCCTCATACTATTTAGAATTTAAATTTCTGTAAGATTTTTTAAAACTATTTAGCGAGGTTCCGTTAATTACATTCTTATGGCATGGTCAAAGTCAAATATTATTTTTTTATGTGATTATGCCACAATTATTGGTCGATATTGAGATGAAAATTACATTTTTAATTAACTAATATTTAACGATACGATTTCCAATATTTAACCTTGTTTTATTGTACAAATTATGTAAAAATGTGTATACACATTTTGTACAAAAAACGTTTTTTGAGAACGATTTCGTGAATTGAAATCAAAATGTTAAACATTCAATAATTAAAAATGTGATTCTCATCCCAATCACAACCAATATTTTTGACCTAATCCCATAAAAATCTAATATTTATCTTAAACTATTCACTGATAGCTTCGATTAAACAGCTTGGAAATTGAAATATGTAAAATATTCCTCTACACAACTCTCTGGGAAAAAATATCTAAATTGAATAAATATAACAACTGAACGTTGATATAAAAAAACTAGTTGGTTGACCCCAGCCGGTTGGCAGGTAGTTTCAATGTCTTCATTTGAACTTGACCCAAAACCGATCGATATTTTTATGTTTTCAAATATTATTTAAGTATTAACACTGCCAACATCTATTGGCTTTAAAATGATACCAAATACAGTAATTTTACCTCCCAATGTTAAAATGATGGTTTGATGTAAAAAATTTAATTTTAAAAAAATCGGATTATTGAAAAACCGACAACGGTGCCAAGCCTACAAAGGTGCACTAAACGAACATACACGACTTATAAATAGAAAATGATAGCATTTCTTGGTGATGCTAAATGACTGCAACGTGAAAAGAGCTTAAAACGATAGTGGGATGTATATATATATATATATATATATATATATATATATATATATATATATATATATATATATATATATATATATATATATATACATCCCACTATCGTTTTAAGCTCTTTTCACGTTGCAGTCATTTAGCATCACCAAGAAATGCTATCATTTTCTATTTATAAGTCGTGTATGTTCGTTTAGTGCACCTTTGTAGGCTTGGCACCGTTGTCGGTTTTTCAATAATCCGATTTTTTTAAAATTAAATTTTTTACATCAAACCATCATTTTAACATTGGGAGGTAAAATTACTGTATTTGGTATCATTTTAAAGCCAATAGATGTTGGCAGTGTTAATACTTAAATAATATTTGAAAACATAAAAATATCGATCGGTTTTGGGTCAAGTTCAAATGAAGACATTGAAACTACCTGCCAACCGGCTGGGGTCAACCAACTAGTTTTTTTATATCAACGTTCAGTTGTTATATTTATTCAATTTAGATATTTTTTCCCAGAGAGTTGTGTAGAGGAATATTTTACATATTTCAATTTCCAAGCTGTTTAATCGAAGCTATCAGTGAATAGTTTAAGATAAATATTAGATTTTTATGGGATTAGGTCAAAAATATTGGTTGTGATTGGGATGAGAATCACATTTTTAATTATTGAATGTTTAACATTTTGATTTCAATTCACGAAATCGTTCTCAAAAAACGTTTTTTGTACAAAATGTGTATACACATTTTTACATAATTTGTACAATAAAACAAGGTTAAATATTGGAAATCGTATCGTTAAATATTAGTTAATTAAAAATGTAATTTTCATCTCAATATCGACCAATAATTGTGGCATAATCACATAAAAAAATAATATTTGACTTTGACCATGCCATAAGAATGTAATTAACGGAACCTCGCTAAATAGTTTTAAAAAATCTTACAGAAATTTAAATTCTAAATAGTATGAGGGGTAGCCGACGAAAAATTCGTAAAGACGTACAGTTGATTTTGCTTTATTTTCTTAAACAATCTTAAAAGGCAAAATAAAAAATTTTGCTTATAAAACGTTTTGTATACATTCTAAAGAAAAATAATTTAAATAAAAGTTGTAGACCATAAAAAGTTTTCTATGTAGAGAAATACCAAATTTAAATACATAAATAATTGAGATAATTCCAAAAAAACCATAAACTCTAAGATATTATATGTTTGTGGTAATTTATAAATGTTAATAACTTTGTTTTGTGACTAACGACAAATAATATAGCTACTTGAAATCATGGCAATTGATGAGTTATTAAAGTGTGCTAAATAACAAGCAGATCAAAAAATATTTTACAATTTATTCAATTTGTTTATCACAGAAAGCAATTATTTAAACAACTGTACTTGTCCAAACTCGTATGACTATAAGTATTTTGTAACTTGCAATCGATTCTTTGTGCTTTCAGTTTTAGGGTATATTAAAAAAACTTTTAACATATTAAATTTTTTATTAAAAACCAGTTTGAATAAGGGACTTTTTAGTTTTTAGACCACTTAACGTTTTTTTTTAGTTTCTTTGACAAGTGAGGATTCGGTTATTTCTTCATATGGGCTATGAACAATTGTCTAGTCAAGTCAACACTATTATAGTTACCTATACTTTTCCAGTAGTCATGCAGACGGTTCATTTTAATTGTCACCATATGGAACATAAGCTCGAGAAAAGTCTTAAATTCTGTTTGTGTTGTCTCTTTCCAAAACGCAATCCTCGATTTTTCTGAACGACTTTGTGCAAGTATTTTGTCAGTCACTTCCACCATTCATTTAATCCACATCGTCCTCGCCCGATGCTTCTAACAATGATTATAATTCAGCAGTGGTCAATCTACGTTTATGTTCACATCTACCTTTTTTAGATGTCGAAGGCATATTATTTACATCCATTTCTTTATAAATACTATAACTCACTTTTACGGAGGTAATTAACAATAAAAACGTTCTACTGGAAACTATCAACTTACGACTTCCAATACTATAAGGCCACTTGAGCCACAATACGTTTTTACTCAATAATAGTTCCTGTATAAGTAAAATTGTTTTTTAATGTGCTTCATTGAAGCACACTAGATATATTTCAGTTTTGCCATCACATTCTTCAGAGTATGTTTTAACTTTTTTAACTTTTCTATCGGCCTTTCTACTAGTCATGCTTCTTCTTAAAACTTTGTAACATCTTGTACACTTTCTTCTCTTTGTATTATCTACATCGCTTTGCCTTAGATGGTATTTTTGGGTGTAACTGGTCATGAGGGTTACAACATTTCTTTATTTGTAAATGCCTTCGCGAACTCCAGTCTGAACTCAAGGATAGGTTGTCGCTTTTTTTACGTTTTCTATTATTTAGCAACTAAGCATTGACTACTGCGGTATTAAATATTAATTCCATTGCCACTTTCCGGTACCACTTCAGAATTTTGCGTATTGGGCTTTGGTAAGAAGCCACTTGATCACTAAAATCAATACTATTTTTCACCAAGTTATAATCGAGAATAATTTGTGGTTTTAGTACTTGTGTATAATTTTTCTTTTTATTTGATTAAACCAAGATACAACTATTATGTTTAAATGTTGCAGGGATTAAAACTGGTCTTTTGTCGACCCATTTTATCACTCGTAAAATCAATAATGGGGTTAAATTTCATCGAGAGTAACTGGTTGCAACTTTTTTAATCGAGATTTTAGTTTTACATGTTTTTAGAGTAAAAAATCTGCACATGAATAATTCGTTTCTTGAACAATGATTTCAATTCATCGACCAAATACAGTAATTTTACCTCCCAATGTTAAAATGATGGTTTGATGTAAAAAATTTAATTTTAAAAAAATCGGATTATTGAAAAACCGACAACGGTGCCAAGCCTACAAAGGTGCACTAAACGAACATACACGACTTATAAATAGAAAATGATAGCATTTCTTGGTGATGCTAAATGACTGCAACGTGAAAAGAGCTTAAAACGATAGTGGGATGTATATATATATATATATATATATATATATATATATATATATATATATATATATATATATATATACATCCTACTATCATTTTCGCATCCATACATTATGCTTTTACCATCACTTTAGCATCGTCTTGCAAAGTAGCATCTGTATATCGACGCTACTTTACAAGACCTTAATACCTTTTTTCCTGTACTTGTTACAAAAATTATAACCATCTCATTGATTAGAGTGTTGATACCGTGTTGATATTTTAAAATATCCGCTTTCTCTTTTTATCCCTTACTGAGTTATACAAGTTTATTCCAGAAAATGTTTGAGTCTAAAATGATGGTACAGTGAAAATATTATATATATTTAGTTCAGGGTTTTACCGTTTACTCGCTGCCATTATATACATGAAAATTTATATCCCACTTTCATTATCAATCATTTTAGCATCAGAAATTTGGCATCGCTGTTGAATATAATATTACCCACAACGAAATAGTAAATTTAAGAATATATATATATATATATATATATATATATATATATTCATCCACAAATCATTCTGGCATCATGTTTGGTTAAAAGTAACGGGTTATGATATATTGCAACTACCTATTGTATCTTCGCTCCAATTGGTCCAGTCGCGACGTACAGCCCCTCAAATGATAGGATTTAACCAATAAAATACAATAACACAGAAAAATCAAATAAAGCAGCATGTCAAAAAGGCCTTAATTATATATCTTCGTTTCTATAAGTCCAATCGTGACGTACAGTATCTCAAATGACAGGATTTAACGAATTGAAAACAATGAAATAAAAAAATTAAATACAGCCATGTCAAAAGGGCCCTAGTCACGTATCTTCGGTCCTATTAGTCCAATCGTGACGTATAGTACCTCTAATGATAGGATTTAATATAAAGAATATAATGGAATAGAAAAATCAAATGCAGAACAATGTCAAAAGGGCCTTAGTTGTGTATCTTTAGTTCTATTTCTCCAATCATGATGTGCAGTACCTCAAATGAAAGGATTTAACAAATAAAATACAATAGGGTATAAAAATTAAATGGAGTAGCATGTCAAAATGGCCTTAGTTATGTATCTTTGGTCCTATTAGTCCAATCGTGACGTACGATACCTCAAATGATATAATTTAACTAATAGAATACAATGAGATAGAAATCAAATACAGCAAAATGTTAAAAGGGCCTTAGTTATGTATCTTCGTTTTTAGTAGCCCAATCGTGACGTACAGTACCTCAAATGATAGGATTTAACCAATCGAATACAATAAGATAGAAAAATAAAATACATCAGCTTGTCAAAAGAGCCTTAGTTATGTATCTGCGGTCCCATTAGTCCAATCGTGACGTTTCGTACCTCAAATGATAGAATTAAACTAATAGAATACAATGAGATACAAAAATTAAATAAAGTAGCCTGGCAAAAGGACCTTAGTTATGTATCTTCGATCCTATTAGTCCAATTGTGACGTACAGTACCTCAAATGGTAACATTTAACCAATAGAATACTACGACGTAGAAATCAAATACATCAACACGTCAAAAGAACCTTAGGTATATATCTTTGCTCCTATATATGTTATGTCAAAAGAGCCTTAGTTGCGTATCTCCGGTGCTATAGGTCTAATCATCACATATGGAGAGTAAAATGATAGGATTTAACGGAGATAATAATATAGAGTGTAAACCATATTTCCAATGCTTTATGAAATAGAACCAGTTTATAATATTCCGGACGACGTAATAACACCTTATTTTAGAATACTGGTCGATGAATTGAAATCATTGTTCAAGAAACGAATTATTCATGTGCAGATGTTTTACTATAAAAACATGTAAAACCAAAATCTCGATTAAAAAAGTTGCAACCAGTTACTCTAGATGAAACTTAACCCCATTATTGATTTTACGAGTGATAAAATGGGTCGACAAAAGACCAGTTTTAATCCTTGCAACATTTAAACATAATAGTTGTATCTTGGTTTAATCAAATGAAGAGAAAAATTATACACAAGTACTAAAACCACAAACTATTCTCGATTATAACTTGGTGAAAAAGAGTGTTGATTTTAGTGATCAAGTGGCTTCTTACCAAAGCCTGCAAAATGCTGAAGTGGTACCGGAAAGTGGCAATGGGATTAATATTTAATACCGCAGTAGTCAATGCTTAGTTGGCAAATAATAGAAAACGTAAAAAAAGCGACAACCTATCCTTGAGTTCAGACTGGAGTTCGCGAAGGCATTTACAAATAAAGAAATTTTGTAACCCTCACGACCAGTTACACCCAAAAATACCATTTAAGGCAAAGCGATGTAGATAATACAAAGAGAAGAAAGTGTACAAGATGTTACAAAGTTTTAAGAAGAAACCTGACTAGTAGAAAGGCTGATAGAAAAGTTAAAAAAGTTAAAACATACTCTGAAGAATGTGATTGCAAAACTGAAATATATCTAGTGTGCTTCAATGAAGCACATTAAAAAACAATTTTACTTATACAGGAACTATTATTGAGTAAAAACGTATTGTGCCTCAAGTGGCCTTATAGTATTGGAAGTCGTAAGTTGATAGTTTCCAGTAGAACGTTTTTATTATTAATTACCTCCGTAAAAGTGAGTATTTATAAAGAAATGGATGTAAATAATATGCCTTCGACATCTAAAAAAGCTAGATGTGAAGATAAACGTAGATTGACCACTGCTGAATTACAATCATTGTTAGAAGCATCTGGCGAGGACGATGTAGATTAAATGAATTGTGGAAGTGACTCTGACGAAATACTTGCACAAAGTCGTTCAGAAAAATCGAGGATTGCGTTTTGGAAAGAGACAACACAAACAGAATTTAAGACTTTTCTCGGGCTTATGTTCCATATGGGAACAATTAAGATGAACCGTCTGCATGACTACTGAAAAAGTAAGGGTAACTTCTATAATAGTGTTGACTTGACTACACAATTGTTCATAGCCCATATGAAGAAATAACCGAATCCTCACTTGTCAAAGAAACTAAAAAAACGATAAGTGGTCTAAAAACAAAAAAGGAAAAAAATTTAATAATATGTTAAAAGTTTTTTTAATATACCCTAAAACTGAAAGCGCAAAGAATCGATTGCAAGTTACAAAATACTTGTAGAGTCATACGAGTTTGGACAAGTACAGTTGTTTAAATAATCGCTTTCTGTGATAAACAAATTGAATAAATTGTAAAATATTTTTTGATCTGCTTGATATTTAGCACACTTTAATAACTCATCAATTGCCATGATTTCAAGTAGCTATATTACCTGTCGTTAGTCAATAAACAAAGTTATTAACATTTATAAATTACTACAAACATAATATCTTAGAGTTTATGGTTTTTTGGAATTATCTCAATTATTTATGTATTTAAATTTGGTATTTCTCTACATAGAAAACTTTTTATGGTCTACAACTTTTATTTAAATTATTTTTCTTTAGAATGTATACAAAACGTTTTATAAGCAAAAATTTTTTTGCCATTTATGATTGTTTAAAAAAACAAAGCAAAATCAACTGTACGTCTTTACGAATTTTTCGTCGGCTACCCCTCATACTATTTAGAATTTAAATTTCTGTATAAGATTTTTTTAAACTATTTAGCGAGGTTCGTGAACTACTTTCTTACGGCATGGTCAAAGTCAAATCTTATTTTTTTATGTGATTAAGCCACAATTATTGGTCGATATTGAGATGAAAATTACATTTTTAATTAACTAATATTTAACGATACGATTTCCAATATTTAACCTTGTTTATTGTACAAATTATGTAAAAATGTGTATACACGTTTTGTACAAAAAACGTTTTTTGAGAACGATTTCCTGAATGAAAATCAGAATTTTAAACATTAGATAATTAAAAATGTGATTCTAATCCCAATCACAACCAATATTTTTGACCTAATCCCATAAAAACCTAATATTTATCTTAAACTCAACACAACTCTCTGGGAAAAAATATCTAAATTGAATAACAACTGAACATTGATATAAAAAAACTTGTTAGTTGACCCCAGCCGGTCGGCAGGTAGTTTCAATGTCTTCATTTGAACTTGAACCCAAACCGATCGATATTTTTATGTTTTCAAATATTATTTAAGTATTAACACTGGCAACATCTATTGGCTTTAAAATGATACCAAATACAGTCATTTTACCTCCCAATGTTAAAATGATGGTTTGATGTAAAAAAATTTAATTTATAAAAAAATCGGATTATTGAAAAATCGACAACGGTGCGAAGCCTACAAAGGTGCACTAAACGAACATACACGACTTATAAATAGAAAATGATAGCATTTCTTGGTGATGCTAAATGACTGCAACGTGAAAAGAGCTTAAAACGATAGCGGGATATATATATATGTATATATATATATATATATATATATATATATAGATATATATATATATATATATAGATACATATATATATAAATATATATATATATATATATATATATATATATATATATATATATACATATATATAAATATATATATATATGTATATATATATATATATATATATATATATATATATATATATATATATATATATATATATATAGATACATATATATAAATATATATATATATATATATATATATATATATATATATATATATATATATATATATATATATATATATATATATATATATATATATATATATATATATATATATATATATATATATATATATTGTTTTACCTTTTCTATATCGATGTTATCTATCGTGATGTTTTCTGAGCTGTTGCTTAATATCTTTGTTTTGTCGAGATTCATTTTTAATCCTATTTGATTCAATTTGTAATTTAAATCTTGTAGCATTGAATTTAGTTCATGGATATCATTCAATCAATTTAGTTTTTTGAAGACATTTTCTAATGCCAAAGTAAATAATTTGGGTGAGATGGTGTCGCCTTGTCTCACACCTTTGCCAAAGTCTATTTTCATAGTTTCCAGATCATCATCTATTTTTACGTGAAAATTAGCATCATCGCATATATTCTTAAGGAGGGCAGCATATCTTGAATTTACTCTGGCGTCATCCAATGCTGTTAAGAAAGCCCATTTCTCGATACTGTCGAATGCTTTGTGATAATCGACAAATGCGAGATGTAGTGGTATGTTGTACTCTATTGTTTTTTCAATAACTGTCCGGATTGTTTGCAAGTGATCGATAGTGCTAAAACCTTTATAAAAGCCTGCTTGCTCGACTGGTTGGTATGCATCTAGCTTAGCTGTCAATCTATTTGTTATTATTCGGGTTAATAGTTTGTAAAGGTGTGACAATAAGCTTATTGGTCGGTATTTTTCTATATTTGCGGCGTCCCCTTTTTTATGGAGTAGAAAAACTTCCGCATTTTTCCATGCTTTTGGTATTTGTCCTTCCACTAGGCACTTATTCAGTAATGTTCTCATTGCCTCTTCTAATGCAGTGCCTCCCATTTTTAGCATCTCTGAAGTAATTTTAACTTCTCCTGGTGTTTTCCCATGTTTCATTTGTTTTAGGGCGGCTCTAATTTCTGATATTATTTCAGGGAGATCCTCTGAGCCCACATTTAAGATATGTTTTGTTGGTATACCGGGGTTCGGAATAGTAACAGTAAACAGCTTCTCATAAAATTTTCGGATTTCTCTAACGATCTCTTCCTTATGCGAGTACAATGTTCCACGGTCGTCTTTTATCTTTATGATTTTATTCCTGCCAGTGGATTTACATGTTTTTAGTACTTTCATGTTGTTATTGTTCTCTATGGTTTCAAGAATCTGGTTTGTTCTATAAGCTCTGAGGTCTTTTCAAATACTTTTCTTAATGCTTCTGTTGAGCGCTTTATAGTCCAGGTTATCTCTGTTTGTTCTTCTTCTTTTCTCTATCTGTTCTAGAGTCTCGGGTTTTAGTTTAGCTTCTTTTTGTTTTCGTATTCTGCAACAAAGTTTCTTAGCGACTGTTTGTATGTCTTTAGTTATTTTCTCAGCTAGTTCATCTATATTCTTGTGCTCAAAGGTATTTGCCACTAATTTTCGTGTTAATTCCTTTTGTTATTTCTCTTTACTACTGGATAGGATGTCTGCCGTCGGTAAAGGGTTTGTTGTTAATAGTTTTCGTCTTTTTCGTCCGGTGTGGACTAGTCTATGGTCACTGCCGGTGTTAAATTTGTTCAGCACCTCGATGTTTTTACATATTGATCTATCACTGGAAAGACTAAAATCTATTTCATTCTTAACCTGACCGTCAGGGCTACGCCATGTCCACTTTCTTTGTATTTGTTATTTATAGAACGTGTTCAGTCAAAACATGTGTTCGGTGCTTACGTAATTTGCTAATCTCTCTCCTCTAGAGTTTCTGTTGCCTAGACCGAAACTTCCTATGTAGTCTGAGTCGCCTGGTATTCGCCGCCCTATTTTTGCATTAAAATCTTCGGTGATGATAACATAGTGTGTTTTTTCTAGGTCTTTAGCTCACGTTATATCTTCGTTGTATTGTTCTATTGACTCGTCATTCGCAGTGGAAGTGGTACTTTGAGGAGAATACACTCTTTTTTTAGTAAGATGACACGATAATTCAATAGTTACATTGATAAGTACTCATTACTACATTGAACCATTGCCAACTGGACAATATTATTGTCAACTCGTGGAAAATATATAATATAGCAAATGATGATAAAATGTCGCAAATCAACTTTAGATCTTACTTAGCTTTGGGACTTTTGACCAACATTAGAGAATCTCAAGCGGCTCCAGTGAATGTACCAAATGAACTTCGCACAGATCATTTGGATCACGTTATTTTTAAGCAATAAAAGCGTAGACGTTGGAGAGTATATCATAATCATACAGTTTATACGTGCCAAAAGTGGAAAGTACATTTACACGCCAATTTTTTTCGCAATACCAATCTTAACAAATTTAGTCAGTAGTGCGTATACGCACCAGTGTTTTTCTCTTTAGTTATATACATGAAAATTTTTTTGCTGTAGTTTTCCTTAATTAGGCTTTACTTTAATGAATAAAACGTATTTTGCAAAATTATATTAATTTTTCTTACCCTTGATAAAAGATGTGATGTACGCAAAAAGTAGATACAAATTAAGCAAAGAAACGTCTAAACCCATAAACAAAAACCAGAGTTACAGTTAACAGCTCCTTTCCCCCTCATCGCTCTTGCGATTTATAAAACCAGCCGATTTTAAGGACACATTTTAAAGCTTTGTCGACGATTTCGTTGAAAGGCAATCTTTTTCGAATTTGGCACATTAAAACTTTTAATTGTGGTTTTTTTTCAATAACGCCAATTAGATTTATTAATTGTTATAAAAAAAGCTGCTGTGATATAAAAAAAAGACAGTAACTTCGTCCCCAATTTGCCTGGCATAACTTTTTCACTTTGTAAAAAAATGAAAGCTTGCCAAATATAAACAAATGTCCTATAGGCAATGGTTAAAAATTTATTCTAATTATTGTTTATAAGCAAAAAATTGACATATTTTTCAAAATGATTTTGCACTATTGAGAATTCTCATTTTTTTTTTTAATAAAATTGGTAGAATAGATCTTCTTCTTTCATTTCCTATCCGTACAATTAGGTACTGTAATTAAACTATTTTCTGACTAACATTGTTACAAACAAAATTAATTTGTAATAAATAAATAATATACTTAACTTTAGACTGTTAGCATTCTGAAGATTTTTATATGGCTTATAAGTTTCTTACTCTCAGATTTGTTTCAAATGCTTTAATTTTTGCTGAAAGACGAAAAGAGAGAAAATTTATCCTTTTTTGACATGAATTTGTTAATAACTAATTGTACCCAAAAAATCCACTGCAGGAAACACATAGGTTCTTGTTATAGAAGTCCATACCACTCAAAACATATGGCGCTTGCCTGAAGGAGTCTGTGTCACATAAAAAAATCGCGTGTTTAATCGCGTGAGCTAAGAGGTGAATTTAATCTCAAAATATTATTTGGTAGTCTTTGTTTGGTAAGTTACTTAATCACCGATTTGTTGTATGCTGTAATGCAAGGGATTTGAAAAACAGCGTTTCCAACGTTTTAAGAGATCCACATGGTTTTAAGTGAAAATTAAGTAGCCTAGTTCTAAAGAATACACATTTTTATCATTAGGATGAGCAAGGACGTCGGAAAAAATAAGGATACTATTATTCAATGCAACCTTTAACACAAAAAGGTGGCAACGGCGACACTATGTCGCCACCTGGATGTAACGGAGGATTCAATAGCACTAATCCAAGAACCTTGGATAACTAAGACCAAAATAACTGGTCTTAGCAGTCTAAACGGTCAAAACAGCTTACCAAGCAATCAACAACCGAGAACAGCAATATATGTTTCCAGAAAAATCAAAGCCTCCCCCATGGTGCAGTTTTGCACCTCAGACGTATTTGCGGTTAAAGTAAAATGTCCATGGGGAAAGGGCAAAAATAGAGAGAGAGAGAGAGTTAATACTAGCATCAGTCTACCTACCCACGCTATCACCAACAAAGGAAAAGGAAGATCTGGTAGACCATTGTCTCAGTCAGAAGGTAGAACTTATTATCGGTTGCGATAATACCCAGCTGCCCCAGCCACCACTTAGGCTGGGGCAGCAGAGATAACAACGCTCGAGGTAAGTCTCTTTATGACTATATTATTAGAAAATATTTATATATCTTAAATAGAGGGTTAAATAGAGGCACCGAAACTACCTATATTAATGTTCGTTGTCAAACAGTCATAGATATCACGCTGGCAACATCTGAAATATCGAATAAAATTCAGAACTGGCAGGTATCGGAGGATACCTATATGTCTGATCACCGCTGCTGGCTAACCTATAATATTAGTCTGGAAAAAAGCCTTATTAAATCGCGCGACGCTAGGAGTACGGATATAGAACCCTACAACCAAGTCTTAGAAGATGCTCTGCGGATTGAAAAGGCTCTAACTCCAGGAACTAATACAGAATTGGGAAAGTATACGGTATCGATCCAAAACAAAATAAGCTATCCTTATAAAAAATCCTGTCCAATAAGGATGGTCCAGGAAAGTCGCAAAACCAACTCTTAGTAGTGCACTGAATTGGAACACTTTAGGAAGATAGCACGAACAGCTTTTAATAGAGCAAAACGCATCAAACTTAAAGAGAATTGCGATTCTTATCAATCAAATCTCAGAGTTTAAAAAAGTGTGCAGACAAAGACAAAGAGCTACTTGGAGAACCTTCTGCGGGGAAAAGATTTCCCGCAGGCTTCCAGCCTACAAAAAGCGCTCTCAAAGGACCCACATTGGCATGTCGGCATATTAACGAAGGAAGATGGAAACACAACTTCCAAACATTGCGAAAGTGTTGAGGTCCTGATGAAAACACACTTTCCCGGTTCTAGTATCTCAACAGCATCAAACTGGATGGAAGAAGCAATCATACTCTGAATAAACGACTGGCATCTCGCCAGAACAATGATTAATAAGAAAAAGGTGAGAGCTTCTGGCGGGGAGAGCTGGATGCGCTACCACTGCTACAGGCAAGCTGCGACTCAATTGAACCAAAGTTTGTCTTTAACAAACCCTACAAAATCGAAACAAGACAGTACAGGGAGACAAACGTGGCAAAGGCCTATTCCATATACACCGATGGCTCCAAAATGAAAGAAGACTCAGATCTACTCCAGATCACTAAACCTAAGAATAAAGTGGGATATGAGCAAAAATGCCAACGTAGTTCACACAGAACTGACTGGTATCTCCATAGCCCCAAAAGAGATAACCCAAAGCGGTATAGCAGGTATAGCAGATGATAATACCATCATCCTGAGGTGGGTTAAAGGACACAATAGGAATAAAGGTAACCGCATTGCTGACCAATTATCTAGTAAGGCGGCAGGCCTAAGACTCTTAGGACCTGGGGATCTTTTTCGTTGGTCAACTGCAACAATCGCAGAAATTGTCAAACGTCAGCCCCATACGCAAACCGTAAAAAGATGTGAAGAAGGGCAAGGAAGTTAACTTGCCAGGGTAACACTAACTAACCTTGAAGAGTCAGCATCAAAGAAATACTTGGGAATGACTAGGAAAAACCTACGTTTGACAGTTGCTTTTTTAACTGGTCATTGTCAACTAAGCAAACACCTCCACACACTGGGGCTAGCAGACACACCTCTATGCAGGAAGTGTGAACGAGAAGACGAAACTGTAGAGCATGTCCTATGTGAATGACCGGAGTTATCGTTAATACGAGAGTACGCGTTTGGCGAGTCCTGGCTCACACCAGCCCACATAAGAGAGATGTCTCCTGGTGACTAGTCCACCTTCCTAGAAATGGCACGATGGACAATGAGCTAAGGGTGACATCTCCCTGAGAGGATGCACAATGGGTCAATTGTGGCCTAAGTGCTGTGAAACCTAACTCGCCCTCCCTACTCTACAGATACAGATATTACCAGGATATTCTGAAGCCCAATTCGATGTTTGACCTCCTCAAGATTTTTCCATTTTGTCTCCGTCGGTCAAACCAGATCATTTGAAGTTTGTGTGTGATAGTGTGTTTGATTTGTATCCAATTCCAAGGTAATAAACTTTCTTAATAACTTAAAAGGAAATAATCAGCCAGTGAAGCCAAATAGTTTTTGTTAAATTTTTCTAAGTAAAATAAACTAAGATTTGCTTTCATAACAAATTAAAAAGTTATAAATAAATATAAGTTTTATGGATTAGCTAATTGTCATATGTCAGTTTTTTTTTAAAAAAAAGTTAACCCCAATAATTAATTAATAGTCAGTATTATCCCTTTCTATCATTTGGTATATAACAAAAATTCTAAATTCTGTTTTGTTAAAAGGTTAATTTCAATGTAATTAATGTAGATTAAAATTAGGATATTTTGATTTATAATAATTGTTTAAATTGCTACAATTAGCGCCAATGTAAGGTTTGTTGATAAATTTGGATAATTTTATTTGTAATAACTGCTTATGTAAAATAATAATAAATATGTAATGTTTCTCTTTAATCAGGAGTTTACAATTATTCCTTTTAAAAAGATTTTCAACCTTAAAAATTTTTTAGGAAATAAAAGCCGTTCTTTTTAACCAACAAGAGGATTTTTTTAAACTTCGTCTATTTAAAATGGTTAAGGAATATTTTTAAGTATTGTTGCCCAGGAAGTCTCTGTAACTATTTTTTTTTATTTATTTCCTTAAATAAAGAAACTTTTATTTACGACTCACCGCTCCAATCAAAACACGAGTAGCCGTTCGCAAACGTTTCAGTTTATTTGCTTACCCTATCTCCAGTCCAGTAATTGTTCAGTTCCCCCTTTTAACCCCCTATAAGCAAAAATATATCGCTACAAGTGACACCCAACGTGGTAGGCAAATAAAAATTGTTACAAAGCGTAACACATGCTATTGTGTCAAAAACCTATGCTACGTATCAGAAGTTAGAAACGCTTTAGAATAAACCAAGATAAAGTCAGTAAAAAGTAACAACGGCTAGCCACGATCGTTTTATTGTCCAACTAGCTAGAAGAGACCCAACAATTTCTCACCTGCAACCCCAAAAGCAGCTTTTGGAAGGTAAAGGTGTACGTATTTCAGTTGAAACGATAAGAAGAAGACTTGTCTAATTTTTCTTGGAATATCTTCTTATATCTTTCTTCTTTTAATTTGTAGCTTTTTACTTTTTCATTTACTACCTTTCTCCTCTTTTCTTCCTTTTCTTTTGCTATTCTTATTTTCATTATTACTAGATAATGATCACTGCCAATCTCTGAGCCTCTTTTCACTTTCGTGTCTTGTACTCTTTTCCATTTGTTGCTACTTACCAAAAAGTAATCTATGATTGATTTTTCATTTCTACTTTCTTGTACTCTCGTGTATTTGTGTACTTTTTTATGTTTAAATTTTGTATTTGTTATAACAAGTTTATTCTCCATACATATTTCTATTATTCTTTCACCATTTTTGTTTAGTATTTCTTCTCCTTCTTTTCCCATGCATTCCTCAATTCCATTGTTATTATTTCCGACTCTACCGTTTAGATCTCCCATTACAATTATATTTTCTTTCCCATTGTCAATTTGCATTTGGAGCTCCTCGCAAAATTTATCCTTCTCTTCCTTTTTTGCATCTTCATTTACTCCGTAGGCTGTTATCATTGTCCATATTTCCTCGTCTATCACTTTCATTTTTAGCGATAATATTCTCTGGTTAACATATGTTTCTTCTACAACGTATTGTAGTCTATTCGGTGCAATTATTATCCCTACGCCTTCTTTTGCTCTTTCCTTTGCCTCAGCTCTTACCCAAAATAACCAATATCCTTTGTGTATCTTCTTAAAACCTCTTCCTTTCATTTTCGTTTCCGTTATTCCTAATATTTCTATTTTTTGTCTGATCATATTTTCTACAAGTTCTACCTCTTTTCCATTGATGCTTCTTACGTTTCATGTTCCCATTTTTATCTCTCCTTTTTTCTGCGGTATATCTTTCATCTTCTTTCTATTTTCATCCTTGTTTACCTTTGCATCGTGCTTTTTCCTATCGTTATTCCTATTCGTCGCCCTTGTCGTCATTGTCAGATCCTTTCCGTTGCTTTGGTCGTTATCAATATTCCTCTTGTGGGTGTAGTTTTCTAGTTTTTTGGATGTTTTTTAAGTTCCTTTTTTATTTTGTTTCATCTTCATTCTTCTTGGTTTACTAACACCTTGTTGTAACCAATTTTGACGTCTTTGCCTTTCTGTTTTTCGTTTTTTGCAAAATTTCTTAGGTGTTTCTGCTTTTCTTGCTCTTCTCTAGTCAAGTCATCATTGATGAATACTTTCTCTCCTACGACGTTTTTTAGTTTATATTCTTTTTGCCATAATCTCGTGTTTTTCCTGTTCATTTCTTAGTTCTATTACGCATGTATTCTCGCCTATTTTTTTTACTGTTGTAGGTGTAATATTCGTGCTTAAGTACTATACAGCAGTACACAGTTACGGGTTCCCGAGTTAACCAGGCAGCACAAGATGGATCGCCTAAATTGGTGTCTTTAATAACAAAACTAAAACATTGAAAACTGTTAAAATGTGCTGTTTTCAGACGAAGCCGGGATTTGTGTCAAATAATATAACCGATGAATTCATGTACTACTTAGAGGGCGAGAAAGATAAGTAAGGACGGAAAAAAGCAGATATGTTCACATACATAAAGGAGGAGGTGTTATGTTCTGCGGAAGTAATATGGTAGGTGAAAAAACTCCTTTATTTGTGTTTTTCCATTCAACCAGTTTTAATAATTCACAGGTATGTTAATTTGGTCTTAGTTAGTCAGCTTTGATGTGGTCTCACTTTTCACGAATGTTCCTATAAATAAATCATTAGAAATTATAAGCAGAAAGTATCCAATACCGCAGGATCTCTCCCTCCCAACTAATAACTCCTTAAAGCATTATACCACCACTTCCAAAACTAACGGTGTGGGCGATATTCTAGGTAGACGTGGTTTCTACCATCTGGCTTCCATAATCGGATTCTGGTCTCATCAGTGAAAAGAATACTTTTGTAGTTGTCGATATTCCACTAAATATGTGTTATTGCAAATTCTAAACGACGAGCTTTATGATTTTGGAAAAGACGTGGAACTTTGGCAAGGCGTCTAAGCTTTAAGTTTGCTTCTTTTAATCTTCCTCTAACTGTTTTTAATCTCACTTTAACTTGTTTAACTGAGGATTTACTAGCTTATTTCTGAGGTGCATCTCGATGTCTATGAGAGATTTCATTAAGAATTAAGAACCAAAAAAATGGTCATCAATTGCAGTTATGCAGCTTTGAACGTCTTTGACCAGGCGTTCTTATACAATTTCCTTTCTCGTGGTACCTTTTTAAAGTATTCGAAACTGTAGATTAACTTCTCTTGAGACGTCGTACGATATCTTTTTGTGTATATCCTTCCTCGTATAAAATTACAATCTGTGCTACTTGGGTTCGACATCGCAGTGTCAAATTGGTGGCATACGTGTTTTAACACGTTAAACGCCATGGGTAAATCGATAAAAAATTTAATATAAAAATTTTTAGTATATATATCTGATATTATGTGTTAGAAATAGATATAATATTTATTTTTATTTTTGAGCGTATTTTTTCGTCATAAATAAAAAAAAATACATGGAGGTCACCGGTGCCCTCCGCGGCGCCATTGACAGAAATTAACTTTTCCGTTGTACCACGCCGCGTCGGTCACAATGCCGGTCATCCCACTCTCAGTAGTTCCCTCCCCTTTGTGCTTATAATGCCCATGCCCATGCGGTTCTAACAAGAAACAACAGGCCAGTTCTTGTCTTAAAGTTGAACAGTGTTTTTTTTTGTTTCTTTGTTCTGTATTATTCTGTGTTCCTATTATTGACAAAATTCTGAAATATGGAGGTGAACAATGAAGATCAAAGTTTTGCAGTGTTTGCAAAGTTAAGTTTTGCAAAGTTAAGTGATCCCGATATTGAACGATTTGATTTATTGGCAGCAAGTGTTTATAATAATAAAGAACAAGAGCTTTCTAGTAATGGTAAACGTAAAATAGATGCCTCATATGAAGAAGACTCTGAAAATGAAATTTTGCATGTGTCCAAATCTTGAAGGCGACGAATTATTAATTCTGATTTAGAAAGCGAGACTGATTCTTTAAATAATGTTGTTGCAATTAATGATATAAACCAAGCAAGTTCATCACGCAAATGGTTTGAGCCGATGGGTCGTCAACGTTCAATAATACCATTTACAGAATTAATTGGGTTAAATCCACCATATTCGACCGTATTGATGCAAGCCCCTCCTGAAGATTTTTATATGCTTTTGGTTACTAAAAATCTTTTTGTAAAGATATCAAATGAGACAAATTTATTTGCGACACAATCTATACTAGAAAAAGATAATAAACCACAAGCTCGTTCACATTCTTGGACACCAACTGACAAATAAGAAATTAAACGTTTTTTGGCCTTCTGCTGTATATGGGACTGGTAAAGCTGCCAAAAATTAATTATTATTGGAGTAAAAACAAAATTATGGAACAACGATTTCTTGGAACCATTATGAGTAGGAATAGATTCGAGTTAATTCTACAATTTCTTCACTTCTCTGACAACTAAACTACAGATCCTGCAGATCGTATTGACAAAATAAGGGGGCTTATAGATGAATTAAATTGTAATTTCAAGCAATATTACTCTCCTAAAAAAGATGAATGTGTAGATGAAAGTATGGTTCCCTTCAGAGGCCCTTTTATTGGACGTCAGTATAATAAACAGAAATGACACAAATACGGTTTTAAACTATTAAAATTGTGTACGATTCCTGGATACATCTACAAGTTACAATTATATTGTGAAAAAAATAATGATGCAGTAAATAATACGCCAACCAATGTGGTATTAACCTTGTGTAAGGATTTACTTAACCCTTTAATCGGCAAGACCGTCTACAAACGGTCTTTACTCTAACCTAAGTATTTTTAACGTGTGTAATCGAGCTGAACGACAAAACCGTTTATAGGTACTAAAAATACGAAACAAACGGTACCAGTTTGAACACTCTAGCTTTAGTTGATTTACACTAGCTGGCATTTGTGTCGAGACATTCGTATGATTGAGACGCTAAAATTATTTGTGTTACGGATAACAACAATGAATTTTAAAAAAGTACTTTCTAGTTGAGAAATAAACATGAAAATTTTTGTGGTGAGTAGTTATTAGGTATATTTATTGATTTACTACTGTGTTTTAACAGTGCCTTCAGTAATGGAAGCTACGTCTTCAACAGCACGTATCCCACCGGTAAACAAGCCAATATTTGTATTATGATGCTTTGGTCACTGGACGTTACATCTTTTTAACATTTTAAAGACAAACAATTTTACTTATTGTTTTTATTACTATACAGATTGTAAAAAATCTTAGATGTCAATAAAAAAAACCAGCAATTTATTTTATAGTTGGGAGACATAAACCTTAGGTTAAAAATATTAATTTAGTAGTACCTCTATAAATACATGTCCATGCAGCAGCTCGTTTCTGCACTTTCCTTAAATCTAATATAAATTTTTCATTTTCTACTTAATTTTTTGTAAATTTTAAAATTTTATAAATTACTTCTTGCGTTTGATGATACAGAGCTTTTTGGTACATTTTCCATATTTATATGACAACTTTACAACACTGCACAAAAGTAACCGGCAAACTTTTTGTCACTGCGAATACAGAACTTGCGTCTTTTTACTATTTTGGGCTAGTCTACTAAGACTGTTTTGCTGTAAATAAACATAAGTCCAGAATTGAATAAACTCACTAATTCTACAGAACTTTCATTTTATACAGTTTTTGCACAAAGTCTGTAACGATTAAAACGTTACATTTTTGTTCTTATTAATTTCAAAGTACTTTCCATTATTTTCTGCTCGTACTATTTGATTCTCGTTGATAATAACTACTTTGTTTTTATTCCTGTATTTCATTTCAATATTTTCCTACTACAAATAAATTCACCGATTAATTTCTTAAGTCCCCTCGTAGTTGTACCTGCACTTACTTTGTCATACAAGAAACAGAAACCCCACTACTAAATAATTTACTTGTATGAATCCGATTCGATTTACTTGTCTGGCCACCTGGTTTTTTTTTAATGGCATAGACATTAGTCATTCAGCCAGTTGCAATTGATTTTCCAATCAGACAAAAACACAACTCTATCCCTAATCGAAAACTAACGGATAATTAATAGAATAGAGAATAAGAAGAATATACGACAAGGAAACTTACAGGGTCACTTGCTTCTCGTCTAGGGGCCCATCAAGACATTCTTAGTAGACAAACAAAACTGGACCACGGATAAGGTGTTATAACATTTAGGGTAAACAAAGGATACAAATCTAAATTTCCACACGATCATGAAAAATTCCATTCTCGCGTACAAATTCTATAGAACTGTACATGTGTCTGACAAGAAATCTATAATGATATTATATACTTGTTGTGAGCCTGTAGCCAGTAGCGACTGGATATTGAATGGTGCATACATATTAAATTCAATTAATTTTTTGTAGAGAGAGTTTGAATGATGTTGAAACTTAGGATATTCAAAAAAGATGTGATCAAGATCACCTAGTTTTCCGCAATGTTTGCAATTATCATCTTCAATCACATTTATTTTATATAAATGACTTGGATAACAAGCATGTCCAAAGCGTAGTCTATTTATGGTAGTTATATATTTACGTGGAGATTTAAAATTCTTAAACCAAGTAGTTTGTGGAATAACTGGTTGTAAATTGGTGTATCTTGTTGGGTTTGTAAAGCAGTAAAGATTTCATTGATCTTTCCATGTTGATAGCTGATTTTTTTTAAAAATCGTAATGGCATCTGATACACATAAAGAATATGACAATAAAGTGCCTGATATTATACTGGTTTTAGCTAAGTAATCTACATATTCATTATCTTTGAGTCCAATATGTGCCTTAACCCAAATTAATTTTATATTAAAGCCAGAGTCTGCTAAGTGCTTTAATTGATCCTTTATTAAAAAAATATAAGGATTACTAAATGTTTTGGGCAAACAAGTATTTTTTATGTTCTGTAAAACTGAAAGACAATCTGAAAGAATTAACGGTTTTTTAATATAAGAGTTTTTAACATATTTTAAAGCTTCGAGTATGGCCAATGATTCAGCCGAGAAAATTGAGAACTCATTGGAAAGTTTGTACTTAAATTCAGAACCTCCTGAGGGTAGAAAATAGGCACAGCCAGTCCCTAATATTGATTTAGATGCGTCCGTGTATATAACTGTGGCATCACTATAACAGTTCAAAACAGATCTCAGACTATCGTTGCTCAATTTGATGTTGTCACTATATGTGGGTATTATAACTTCAGTTTTATGGAAGAAAGCAAAGAAGTCTAAATTTTTGTACACTTTGGCCAAATTCTTTGAAAAAATAGAATTGTTCTGTAAAGCAGTGCACAAAGGTGGAGATGGCTTTTTAATCCAATATTTGTGAGTTAGGTCTGATTCGTGAAGTTGACATATACTGGAAAATAATTTGGGATTTGTTGAGTGGGTTTTGACTACCCATTTTTCGCTTAATAAATTTCTTCTAATTTCAAGAGGAGGTTCATATGCTTCAACATGTAGTGGTTCTATAGGGGTAGATCTCATAGCACCTAAACAGACCCTTAAGGCAGAATTTTGAAAAATGAAAATTTTTCTTAGAAGATTTCTAGACGCGGAACCATAAAGAGTAGAACCATAATCTATAATGGATCGTATATAAGCTCTGTAAAACAATAAGGATGTTTCAACATCGCAACCCCACCACACTTTAGTTGTCATTCTAAGAAAATTAATACCTTTGTTGCATCTATCCAGCATATATTGTATGTGTTGTTTTCAAGTCAATTTTTTATCCAGTATAAGGCCCAGGTATTTGACATGGTTTTTAAATGTAAAAGATTGATTATCAAGAAGTATATTTTGATTTAGAGTAAGGTTGTGTCTTGTAAAGACAGATACTGCTGATTTGGCAATTGATAAATTTAAGCCGTTCTCTAAGTACCATGGGAAAAGAGAACTCCATACTCTGCTTAGGTTTTGCATATCGTTTTCATATTTCTTACTTTCTGTATAGACACAAAAGTCATCTGCATATTGTATTATTTTAAATGGAATGTTTTTTATTTACATATTATGTATGTCAGAGGTGTACATATTAAATAAAATTGGCGATAATACCGAACCTTGTGGTATGCCGTGATGGTTGTGTCGAGGTCCTATTAGTTTGTTATTATGGTCTCTGACGTAGATTATCCTGTCTGTATAGAAACCGATAATTGTGTTCATGAAAGCAATTGGCAAATGAAAGAAATTTACCATTTTGAATTTCAAGGTTGACAAACAAACTGATTCATATGCCCCTTCAATATCCAAGAATAGGGCTGTTAAATAGTTATTCCTAGTTAAGTTATTCTGTATATCTACAACAAGTTAAAGCGTCTAGAGTCCCAAACCTCTTTTGTAGCCAAACTGGTTTACTGATAGTAAATTCTCTTTTTGTATCCACCAATCTAATCTAAATTTTATAAGTCTTTCTAGGGTTTTAAATACGCAAAAAAGTAAGGATATTGGTCTATATGAACTCACGATATTTGGATCCTTTCCGGGTTTAAGGATAGGAACGACTAAGATATTTTTGAAGGAATCGATAACTTTGTTATTTTGGATGATATCATTGAAGATATGTAAAAGATGGTTTTTTGCAACCTCTGGTAGGTTGATTAACATGGGGTATTTTACATGATCGATTCCAGGAGAAGTGTTAATGTGGTTTTTAAGGGTGAAGTCTAATTCAGTTTTTGTAAAAGATTTTAACAGAAAGTGATTATTTGAATGATGACTTTGTGTAGGCTGTCTATTCGAATGTTGAACCCATGGAGAAGATACTCTATTAAAGAAGTCGTCTAATAAAGTGTCATTGAAGAGTTTTGTACTATTATGTGATTTTTGGTTCATTTTGTTAGCTTGTGACCATATTTCTTTAGAAGAAGTATTTTTACTTAAATTAGAACAACATTTGATCCAACTAGCTTTGGCTTTTTGTTTCAGCTGCTTTTTAGTATAAGCAACATTTTTCTGACATTTTAGATAATTATCAAGGCTTGGTGAACGTTTATAAACTGCTAATGCTTCTTTTCTGTTATTAATTATCAGATCGCATTCTGGGTCCCACCATGGCGGAGGGGATCGATTTTTGAATTTAAAAATTTTGTATTGAGGAACAGATTTAACAGCAGCATCATTAATGCAATCTATTAGAAAGTTATAATTTTCATAAGTATTAAGGGAGCTAGTTTTATTGGAAAACATGTTTTCAATTAAGGATGTATACAGGGACCAATTTGCTTTTTTGTCATTCCATTTGCTTTTTGGATAAATTGTTTCCTGCGATGTGTTGGTTATTGAAAAATTCATAGCTATAGCAAAATGATTGTAGCCTAAGGTGTCAGATAAAACTGACCAGGTGATTTTACTAGCTATATTAGCTGTGCAAAGCGAAATGTCAATCATCGATTTTTGCGTACCATATCTAGGAAGATAGGTAGGCTCTCCATTATTCAAAATTACAAGATCTAGATCCTCGACACTACTAACAATTTGGTGACCAACTGCATCATTTTGTAATGAGCCCCACAGTGAGTTATGAGCATTTATATCTCCTCCAATTATAAAAGGTGATTTGACTTGTGAGAAGATATTTATCCGATCGTTTTTGGAAGTACGAATTTTAGGTGGTCTATATATAGATAGAAAACTTAATTCTGTTGTATTAATTTTTACGATAGCACCGCAGACTAAAATTTCTTCGTTAAAATTGTTTCTAATATTTATTTGACAAAATGGTATGGTTGTTTTAATTAATATTGCAACACCTGCGTACCCGTCGTACCTATCTTGGCGAATTACATTATAACCTTTAAATATATAATTCTGATTTGGTTTGAACCAAGTTTCGCTTAATAAGGCAATGTCAATATTTTCAGTTATTAAAAAATGAAGTAAACTGTTTTTATTCGAAACAACGGATCGAGCGTTCCATTGCAAAATTTTTAATGATTTAAGTCTTGTGAAGATGTTATTTATTGATAATATCCTCCAAAATCGTTTTTATTCCATGGTAAATACTATCTTGACCTATTGTTTTTATATCATCTACAGTTTGAATATTTGTGATTAAATTAAAAATGTAATTGGAAATAAGTGTTTGTAAAACTGTCTGATCTGGTTTATTTTGACAATTAGGGATGTTTAAATTAGCAGGAAGGGGTCTAGTGGGGCCAAAATTAAAAGGAAACTTTTTCGCTATACTATAGTGACTTGAGGAGGGTTGTGATGTATTATTTGATGATATATTTTGATTTCTACGCGTGACTACTTGTGTGGCAGCAGAAGGGGTTGAATTTCTTGTGAATGGTGGCAGGGGAGGAAAACTATTTCCGATATTTTCTAGTAAGGAATATCTATTTTGAGTGAACAATCTCGATAAGGATGATTCACAGTAAGTTTGTGCTTCGACGAAAGAAGTTTTTTGCTCAATCATTACGTTTTTGATCTTCTTCTGCAGTTCATATTTTGGACATTTCTTGGAAATGGATACATGATCCTTACTATTGCAATGGATGCACTGAATATCATTATCCTGGCACGCATGATCTTCTTTTTTGGTTTTCCCGCATTTTATGCAATGTGTCTGTGTACTGCGACACTGCTTGGAGATATGTCCAAATCTCAAACAATTATAACACTGAGTGACCTTGCCAATATAGGTTTTTACAGGAAAAAATACACTATTTATTGCAATGTAGCTATAGGTAAAATACTTCCCTCAAAGATGACTATTACAGTCGTTTTCGGTACATAGTTAGTTTTTCCTTCCGTGTCAACCCTTCTAAAAGTTCGTTTAAAACCTAATATGGGGGAGGGAGATTCACTGTTATCTAACAAATAATTTTCATCATATTGGGTATCAACATCTCTGATTAGACCTTTAATTTCTAGTAGATGATTAGGAATATAAGCTACCAAATTTTCATTTTTTTACTTTAAATTTTTAACCAAATTATTTTCATCAGAAATAGACCTTAACAGAACTTTAATTCTGTTTTTTCCAATGCCTTTATTTTCAATAATATTAGGAATATTCAACTTGTTATGCAAAATATGCGCGACAGTTAAGGGATGCAAACGGCCTATATTTTCATTGTTTGTTTTTTCTATATAAACATAAACATTATTAAAATTGTACTTATCTGATTTGACGTTGAAAAATTTTATCGCTACTGCTTTTTGTGTTATTTCTGGTTCTGGCAATGTTGTAGTGCGGTCACTCGTTTTATTCGCAGTTTTTGCAGTCGAATCATCAAAATTTTTGATTAAACTGGATTCATTAACATGCATTTCACTATTATCACTAACACATGAAAAGTTTAAATCACCTATTGGCGTCTCTGGGGAAATCGCGTCCCCCATGGGGGGGGGTCGCTTATAGACTTATTTATTACACTGAGTTAATGTCAAACTTTGAATCACCTGTACTAATTTAAAATCGAGCTAATTAGTGGCAAAAGACACTGGGCGCTTATTATTGTCGACCTATCGCTTCGGAAGTCCGAATAATAGTGGGGGGCGACCTGGTTTAGATTTGAGAAAATGCACCTGGTTTGGATTTGAGAAAATACACGTGGTTTTTGGTTTACGAAAATAGAGGCATGGTTTTGATGCAGATAATTTATGGATCGAGTTGAGAAGAGAGCAACAGCAGGATCTCTCATGGAAGTTAAGCTAAGTTTCTTTCTTTCTTGAAATTTGTGTATAGATGCTTAATTCTCTGTTATCAAAACCTCAATTTTTTAATTATTATTAAATTCTAATTTGTTATTTTATTAATTTATCAAATAATAAAGAGATGAGTTGAAATCCTATTTTATTAATAATTCCCGATTTCTCCAAAATTAATTAGTTTATGCCGAACAACACCCCCGAGAGGTTTTAATGTGCAATGGATGAGCTAGATGTTACAAGTCAATACTTATCGAGTTATTTGCGAGTGAATATGATCATGTTTTTAGATGGTTTTCCGCAGATAGCTCAAAAAGTAAGTATTTTATCTAAAAACGTATTTTTATTCTAATGAAAAGTAATTCAAATTTCAAATCGAATATTTCAACGAGAAATATCAAAAAAATGAAGCACTTTTCAAGGAAAACTCGCTGTCGGGGAAAGTAAAGTGCTTGTTTTTTTTTATTCTTTCACGTTGAAATATTCGATTTGGATTTTGACGTAAGAACCTACTTTTCGTTAGCTACAAATGTGCTTCTGGCTTTATACGTACACTATTTTTTTGCTACTTTATAAGCTATATTTTTGAAAAGGATATTGTTTCAAAAGGATAGTTACTTTTTGAGTTATTTTCAAAAACCGTTTAAAAACCTTGTTTTTTTGTTGTTGAAAATGAATAAAATATATTCACTCGCAAATAACTCGAAAAGTATTGACTTAGTGAAACAACTCTATAGAACAAAGGTTGCTTAGAATTAGTTTATCCAATTTCTGACTTATTTTGAAAGTATGGTTTTTCAACCCAGAGAATGGGTAAAACTCACCCCTATGGCAAAAACACACATCGGCACAATATAACTTTTTTTATTAGCTATGTTAGCTATCTGTATGTTAAACATGTTAGCTATGTGTATGTTAAATGTCATGTCAATTCAAGCTGTTCTTTGGGGAGGTTTTATCGTGAGTAAATGGAATATTTCTGGACTTGAAAAAGTAGGTATACAGAATGCAGTTTCATAACTTTATCGATATTTTCGATGATGCTGGTTTTATTACAATATATGTTATTTTTCCCTAGACTATTTTGACATTCTCTCAATCAACTAAGTACATTAAGTTATTAAAGATAAATGGAATAACAAAAATGTCAAGCACTGATACAGCTGATGAACTCCTTAATATTGATTTAACCCTCACTCCACCTAAAAAAAGATTAGTAAAGGGACATTTTGAGTAAAACGAAGAAAATGATTATAAATATATTTAAAACGGAAATGCAGGAGAACCCTACAATGTCGAAATGTGCCATTTCTATTAGAGTAGCGGATAAAACAGGTACTAATATTGTTTCTCCAATATTTATTTTAGAGTGCGCATTTTCACTTTGTTTAACAAATATTGTTACTTTTTATCTATTGTAGGCGTATGTAGCCGTAGTGTATGTAATGTGGTTCATGAATATAAAATTACGGAAACATTGTCGACACCAAAATCAGTTGAGCATCGTAAAAGTATTGTTAACTCGCTGGATGAGTTTGACAGAGAAGCAATAAGAAGAATAATCCATCAATTCTTTTTTCGAAATGAAATACCAACAATAGACAAAGTTTTGAGGGTTGTTAATGAAGATCCGGTTTTGCTTTACTTCAGAAGAACTACGTTTTTTAAATTATTGAAAGAAATAAATTTTAGATTTCAACGTCGTCAGCGAAACAGCATTTTGATGGACAGGGACGAAATTGTCTTGTGGAGACGAGAATTTCTAATAAAAATTAAGTCCTACAGAAATAAAAACCGCAAAATTTACTACTTAGACGAGACTTGGCCAAACGCTGGTCACACCAAAAAGTATGGGTCGACAATTCGGTAACGTGTTATAAACAAGCGTTTTTAGATGGATTTTCTACGGGGTTAAAAAATCCTGCAGGTAAATGTTAATGTGCTTTTTCACTTTATTTAATTTCAAAATTATTTCACTAACTATAAAGTAATTTTTAAAATAATAAAATTTTCAAAAAAAGAAAAAAAAAACTAATAATATGTCACATTGGCAGTGAAGATGTGTTTGTTTCAGAAGGGCTGTGGGTGTTTGAATGAAAAAAAAAAGTGGGGACTACCATGAAGAGATGGACGGGAAATCTTTCGAAAATTGGTTCAAAAATATACTGCCCCGATTAGAAGACAACTCCATCATCGTATTGAACAACGCGTCTTATCATTCCAGAAAATTGTAAAAAATTACAACTCCTGCTTCTAGCAAAGGTGACATCCAAGAGTGACTGAAATCAAAAACTATAGGGTTTGAGGACTCTATGTTAAAAGTGCAACTGCTGGCTATCGTTGAGGAACATAAGCAACAATATAATAAATATATCATTGATGAGATGGTAAAAAGCCAAAACAAAGTAGTGTCAAGGCTGCCCCATAGCATTGTGAGCTCAATCCGATTGAGCTCATCTGGGCAGAAGTAAAAAATTATGTAGCAGCCAAAAACACTATTTTTAAATTTGCAGATATGAAAAATATTTTTTATGATGCAATAAATAATATTAGTCCAACTACGTGGTAGAAATATGTGCAACATGTTAAACAAAAAATCGAGTCCAAAATGTGTAAGTTGGACAATATAATAGAGAACCATATCGAATGCATAATAATAAATCCAGACGAAGGCCGCAGCACATGTAGCTCCTCAGACTCTGAGTAATTTAAATGGTATGTTTTTATGCTTTGATAAACTTGTGACAATGCTACTTTATTCAAAATGCTCGCTTTGTTATGTATCTCTTAGTTAATGAACATTGTATTTTAGCACATTTTTGTTCAATGGAACATTAAATTTTGCTCACAATGATTGAATTTCAAGAAATTCTTACACTAATAGTTTTAAAAGTAAATATTTTTAAAAATCATTTATGATAAACCTCAGTACCACCCTGATTGGCTTGCACGTGCGTTTGTTGACAATTGGGAATATGTAAAATGAATGAAGTTTATTTTACAAATTTTCGGTGCTTCATCAGATGTGCTATATATAAGGTCTTCGCCAATACCCGCTGGACCTTTTATTTCAATTAGAGAATACACGGAGAACAATAAGATTTGCAAATGGTAAGTCTATCATGGCAGCAAACAATGATTATGTTACCTAATATATTGGATATTACATAAAAAATACTGAAGGTAATATCAAAATATCACAAATTCTATTATGTTCAGAGGAAAGTCTGTCTTGTAAACTAGTCTCGGTGAAACACCCTGTGATTCTAAAATTTCTTCCACTTTTTATTGTAATATTTTTAGTTGTTAATTGATATCACAGGTTATAAGATGTGATTATATTAAAAGACAGAGTCAGAGCCAGATGTATATAAGTTGTAGAGTTTATAGTATATAAAAAAGAAATAAAAAAATTATTTGTAATTTTTAAAACAAAAAATATTAATTCTTGTATTACAAAACATTAATATTTTAATTTATTTTTAACAAGTATTTGGTAATAAATGTATTTTATCATAATTTATATATAAACTCAGCGAAGTAGTTATTTTGCGCTGCCAAATGTATAAGAAAAACTTTCTTGTGAAAATATGAAAAACCATATCTTAAAAATTCAAACTTTGCGATTCAGGAACAGAAAAGTTAAATTGCTTTAACATTAGAATTATTGATTTTTAGCATCCTCAGATACTTCAAAGAAAAAATTCTGGCTCGTTAAATATAAATTGAAGTGCTCTCGAATTGTTAAGGAGCGAAATGACAGTACCTGATTTAAATTGTCGTTATCTAGTTCGAGAGGTCAATTTCAGGCAAGCTAAAGGTGTGAAAGAAATAGTGAATATAAAATAATGATTCTGTGGATGAAGCATATTATATGTTTTTAAGATAACAAAACAAACAACTAAAATAATCTGCTATGCATACGACGCAATACTACTCAGAGTGAAGATTATTTAAAACGTATGCTGCACCAATTTAATGTAACCACCAGAAAATTTAACATGTTAATTTCTCCAAAAAAAGACAAAATGCGTGGTTATAACAACAAAGATGTAAATTGTAGATGAAAAGTCAGATAATAGAACAAGTGTTGGAGTTTAAATATCTATTCATCATATTATCTAGCCACGAAAAATTCGAAACTGAAGTGGAGGATCAAGTGAATAAAACAGAGCCGCAGGTTGTCTGAGTAAAACAATATGGAGAAATAAAAATATCAGAAAAGAAATGAAAGGCAGAATTTACAAATAGTCATCAGACCAATAATGACACATGCGGCAAAAACACGACCTGACACAGACAGGTCAAAAATGATGTTAGAAACAGCAGAGATGAAAACGGTTAGAAAAATTGATGGTAAGACACTATGGGAAAGAGCTATAAGGACAGATATACAACGTAGATGTAAGGTGGAGAACATCACGAACTGGGTAAGAAATAGAAGAGTAGAATGGAACGATCATATAACCCGGACGACAACAAATAGAGTAGTAAAGACGGCAAGAGACGGTTTTCCAATAGGAAGACGATCAGTAGGAAGTCCACGAAAACGATGGCACGTAAACTTTCTGAAGAAAGTAAGAAGTTTCCATAAGGCCTTCTCTAAAGTCTCAGTCAGAACTCCCAGCAAATCTTCATTAGGAGAGGAAATGCTTATCTCATTGCCTCCATCTGTTTTTGAGAATGTTACATATCACCCAGTGAAATTTAATACTATCGAGTGTGAACCCTTTTTTTTAAACGAGATTTCATGGGCTTTATTTGAAAGAAGAGATACTCTTCCGGGCCAGAATAGTATAACATTTTATATGTTGCAACATCTTCCAGAGTGAGCAATCAATTTTCTGCTCAATTTTTTTAATTTATGTCTTAAAGGGGAAAAACATAAATTGTCTTTCAGGTTGGAAACCAATTGCCCTATCCTCATGCGTCAGTAAACGTTTAGAGAACATGATAAAAATAAGGTTAAAATGGGTATATAGAACATCATCTGATACTATCGTCTTTCCAAACAGGTTTTCGTAAAGGTAGGGAAGTGTCTGAAAACATTATCCATCTGGTTAATAAAATTACATTAATATTTAAAAAGAAAGCCAGCGGCGGCTGTTATGTTAGACATTTCTTCAGCATATGATAAAGTATCTATTACCCAATTATTAGATGCTCTGGGAGATCTCAATTTGCCTTTGTTGCTTATTGAGTTGATTAAACATATATTGACAAATCGTTCGGTGTTCGTTCGAGATCCTATTTCCTTTAATCTATTGGGGCCAAAAAACAGGTTCTCCTTTGAATATACTATTATTCAACATTGTCATTAACATAATCTCATTTTGTGTGCCTGAGGATGTCCTAATGACTCAATATGCAGACGATGTTGCTCTCTACTTTTCCGGCTGCAGCTGGTTGGAAGTGGTGGAAAAATTAAATGACACAGTAGAGAATATATCTGGCAAACTTCTTGGCATGGGAATGTGTTTGTCATCTAGCAAAAGTCAAGCGATTTTTTTTTATCGAAATAGAAATAACACTCCGAATACTCAACTATTAGCAAATAACATTTTGCTCGATTGGAAACAGGAATATTCTCATCTAGGAGTTATTTTAGATAGTTCCCTTTCTTGGAAAAGCCAAATTGAAAATATGACGTTGAGGGCATCCAGTGGAGTCAACATAATTCGGTGCCTGTGTCGAACATGGTGGGGAACACATCCTGCTACTTTACTCATTTTACATAAAGCCTATATTAGGCCACACCTTGATTATGGATCGATTTTCCTTGGAGGTTGTGCCCGTTCCTTACTTACAAAACTGGATAAAGTTCAATATAGACCTCTTAGAGTGGTCGGGGGATTTATGAGGTCCTTTCCAGTTCATATTATTCTGTTGGAATGTGGGGAAAGATCGTTAGATCTTAGAAGGATTTAGCTAGCATCTAAATTTATATTAAATGTGATAGCATATGACAACCCAATATATTCTTCAATAGAGCAATTTCATAGTATTTCTGAATTACTTTAGTTTCTGGAGAAGAAAATACTTCCTACCAATACTGGCTGCCTTCCAGAATACGCTTCATGAGATTTATCAGGTGGCTCATAACTCCTTATTTCCGTGTCACTCCTTCCCGCTTGATTCTCAGATTTCTCCGGTTTATGAAACTCTTAACCCGGGGAAGGAAGGTAACCAAGCCAAGTTTGTGTCATGGTACCTTGATAACTGGTCTGAATATAAACTTATCTTCACAGATGGATCCAAAGATGAACAAGGTAATGTGGGCATTGGTATATAGCTTAATGAAAGCACCGAATTAACAGCAAGATTACCATCTGCTAATTTAATTTGTTCAGCAGAATTATTTGCGATAAAAAAGGCAGTAGATTTAATTCAACAGAATGATTTTGAAAAAAGCCTTATTTGTAGTGATTCAAAAAGTGCTCTGGAGAAAATTACAAGACCAAGTTATAAGGCGGCAGCAGACACACAAACTCAAAACATAGTCAACTCCATGAACAAAATAAAGAAATTAAATTCGCATCTTAAAATCTTTAAAGGCTTCCTTTAAAGATTTTTAAACTAAATATAAGGAAAACCTATGGATCAGCTGGAAAAATCGGTTCCAACAAATAGGACAGGTGAAAGGAGTTACTTATTGTACAAATGTTACAGTTCCATACAAAAAGGCCTGGTTTCCCAACCTGGGGAGGGGCATAATTGCACAAATGTGTCGCATGAGAAGTGGACATTGCAGCGTTCCGGTTCATTTATTTAGATTGAAAGTGATCAATACAAACTTGTGTTCACGTGGCAGTTTATTAGGCACCTTACAGCATGTGTTGTTGGAATGTACTAGATATCAAAGGGAGTCCCAGTTACTTAGAAATGAATTTCGAGGTGATCCAACATTTATCGATGTTTTGTTCAAAAACTTAAACTCAAAGACACAACTTTCAGTGCAAAAGTTTTTAGCGTCAACAAGGTCTCAAGTGTAGTTCGTTAACGTACATTATAAGATTTAATCTGCTTGCTTGAATTGAATGTGCTTAGTGCAGTTTGGTGCAGTAGTGTAGAACTAGAACAATAGAACTTTATAACTTATGTGAAAGAACTTTTGAACATTTGACTTATTTTTTTTTTCTTTTTTCTCCTTTAACTATTGTTGCAGGTTTAGGAGTTATGAGCTTAAGCCCAGATGTACCTTAGGTACGGCTATTAAACATTCAGTATAATTACACAGATCCCGGCCGGATAGCCCTGGCAGTTAAGGCCAAGCAGATGAATGGAAGAAGAAGAAGAAAAAGTTTGACATGACACACATAACCTATTTAATCAATCAATAAATGTATCCATGTGTGACAAATAAATAAACAAAAAAAACCAAATCTTTAGTCATCATTCAATCCAGTACCCTATGGAATACAAAAAACAACATTTGTTGATAGCGTGATATATCCAGAAATAACTATTTTCGAAAAATATTTACAAGAACTTCAGATCAAATTCAGATTGAAGTCTTCTACATATACACACACAGGAGCTCATCGTAAGTCATTCATTCTATTTCCTATTTTAAACCTTACTGATTACCCAACCTATTATTCACAATTTAGAGGCTTTAATCAGTAATCATGTCTGATTTAGCAAAATGTATTAGAACTAGGGGTTCAGCTAAAAAGCCGTTAACTTTGTTAGAAAAGTAGGAAACCTTCATTAACTAATGCAACAATTAGAATTAATTATATATGTTAATTAATATATATATATATATATATATATATATATATATATATATATATATATATATATATATATATATATATATATATATATATATATTGTTATGTTCCTATTTGACATGAAAAATAAAAAACTATATTCCTATTTAAAATTTAAACTAAAATAATGAATTTCATATTTATCAACCACGAGCATATAAATTTTTAAAGCCTTGTAAATGACAAATTTTGTAAAAATAATTATAGCTAGTTTTAAGAGAGTGTTTCGCAGAATTGTTTACTAGCCCAATGAACAATGTATTTCAAGCAAGTAATTAGAGACGATCAGGGTTGCCGGTTTAAGAAAATGTTCGTCGAACTGTTTATTAAAACCACATACAATATGTTTTAATTAAACAAAGGAGAGACCATTAAGTTTTCAAGATACGCGGGTCGGAAACTTATTAGCCCGTACGGTACATAGAAGATAGTTAAAATATACCTTTGTATTAAGATTCTTAAAAATAGACAAGAACGTGATTAATTGTAGAAAGTAGAATAAGGATACGGAATTTTATTTCTTTCTTGGAACTTCACAAAGACAAAAAGACGTAAATTTGAAAATTTGTTTAGATTAAGGAAAGAGGTAGTTTTGGGTAAATAATGCGACATGATGGAAAGTTGGTTTTGATTGGATGGAAAATAAATTGTGAGGGGAACGACCTGGAAGTCAGAGAATAGATGAGGAGAGTGGAGAAGTGTGTTTTGTTCGATCGAAAGGAGTCCAGAAGGAGAATCGAAAGTCCAGTTTTGAGTGCAGTGCACAAAAAAAGGTAAAGGGCGGTTTGTATTTACAAACATCATCAGAAAAATCGTGGAACGAGTAAAAGGCCAATTCGAGAGATGATATAAATCCTTGAGTCTAAAGTATCCAGTATTGTGTTAAGTGATTCAAAAAGTTGAAAGATTGCATCAGGAGAAAGCCGGAACGAGTACGGTACGAAGCAGTGAAAGGAAAGAAGAACAATATTTAGCAGAGGAGCATAGACATTCTTGGGAAACGTGGACGAGTTTTCTTTTGATCGTAACACCAGCAAGTAAGGAAACGTGTTATGGGTGAAGACATGGTAGAATCATCAGCAAAGGTCAGTCGTTTTCTGTTATGATATGAATGTATTGTTTTTCGTGTTAAATACCACAGGGCATATGGAACTACATAACTACATATTTCACTATTATAAAATCATCAAATTTTAATCAGTTTTGTTTATTATAAATCATTGAAGTTGACTTTTTTTCAAGATACAATAATATTAATAAATAAATTTTTTTTTATATATCCAGAAAATTGGACATCGAGAACATTCTGTAAAGCAGAAGTAGAGAGATTCACAGTTATTGATTTAAAAAAAAATTAGAGACAAAAAGAAATAAGATTTTTTTTTGTAAATGTTTATATGAAATAATAACGATAGGAGAATAAATAAAATTTGTAATATTGAATATCGATTTCCGTTTTGCTAAAATAAACGATTTGTATAATTTCTAATTGAAATCCATATGTGTATTATTTTGATTCTCTTTTGTCTATCCCTATAAGGAAACCACTGAGAAATATTTGAAGCCACAAAAGTAAGTAGTGATAGGATCATTTAGCCCTGAGATTTATAAATTTGTTTATGTTATGATTTATTTAATTAATGAAATAATTAATTGAAGTAGATTACATCTATAAACATCAATATAGTCAAAGTAGATCAAAATAATATATATATATATATATATATATATATATATATATATATATATATATATATATACTAATCAAACGTAGTAACAAACATGGTATAATTAATAATACATTTTTTTTTTTCATAAAGAACCGAGTGGATGTGAAGGAGTTCAGTGTGTAAAACGATGGGGTGTAAATTCAACTTGAAGTATAGTTCATTTCGGTAAAAAGTTAGCGTCGTAGAAAAGTTTGAATTGGTGATAATTTATTTCTGATGAATTAGGAACAAGTCGGCTTTTTCAACCTGTTCTCCGAGTTAGAGCGGGGTTATGAGTTTTGTCCATTGGCCGATTGTTTTTCTCGTCCGACCGATATTTCACATTAACGAATGGATCGCTCGAATCGGCACACATTCATCACTTAAATTCTGCTGCTGATCATAAGTGGTTCGCGTACTTAAATGATTATATTAATTAACTGCTTATTTTCCGGCAAATTGATAGATTTATAAGCTAAAATAATTTATTTCATGTATATTTATTATTCGATGTTGACATATCATAGTATACGGATGTGTTTGTTGATATACTGTAAATTGAGTTAAAAAAAGGTATACTGAAAACGATAAGTAAACTAGTCTTTTACATACTTGTTTTTATAAGCCAGCTTTTAAACACCAACAAATAGTACAACAGCTAATAACAAAAACTATTTAACTATCCGATAAAAATTAAGCGTGAAAATGTTTCCACGTGGAAATGGTCCAGAAGCAAGTGATATGTATAACTTTCATGTACAACCACAAGATTACATATAGAAATGTAGTCAATTATTCCAAACCAAGCAATTACGCAATCAAACCAATTATAAACAATAATTATATATAATACAATTATAAATAAGGTAATAATTCCGAGGCCAACAGCATTTAAATAAGTAAAAACCGTAAGAACTGAAAACAAACCTAAAACACAAAGAAGATACAATTCACTCCTCCAATGCGCACACATCTACCAATGACGATGATCTCATGGATGATGATATACTTTCATAAAATAATACACATTAAATATCTGACAAGCCGTTACTACAAAAAAAACGTAGTAAAGAAACAACACAAACAATATGAAGTTGAAACTTCAAAGAAATATCAATATCTTCCAATAGAGAAGTATTAAGAAAGCCGTAATACAAAAACTAAAGACCCTAAACCACCAATTTTTGTATATACAGCCACTCAATACCAGGCCTTGATTGATAATCTCGCACACATCACAGAAAAATGAACTTAGAATACAAAGGCGCTATCTAACGCTATCTGAAAATACAGGTAAAATAAATATTAGCACAACAAGAGTATATAGAATATAACGTGTAGAAGTCAGGCATCTATGTACTTAAAGCATATTTCATCATACTTGCCAATTAAAAAAAGAAATAGTATATCGACTAGTCACATGAGGTCTCCATCTTCAATGAAATACTAACTTAGAATTTCTGCTTGGAACTTGAACAGGCAAACTAATCACGTGCAAGAAATAAAATTGTTTTTATAAACAAATAAAATAGATATTTCACTCATTTCAGAAATTCCGATCGGTAATAGTAGCGGCAATCTACATACTCTCCACCAAGACATACCATTTATTTTGAAGAGTATGAAGAAAATCTTCTTTCGCTGGGATCAAAATTTAAATTAGTAGGAGATTGGAATTCTAAAAACATTATACTCTAAAATACCTGATTTGTTAAACTTTGCCGTTACTAGGGAATACCCAACATCTACTTAAATCAGATTGAAATATATTTTGGATATATTAATAATAAATATTATTTTTTTTAACACCTGTGCGGTGTTTGTATACTGCTATCTCGTTACAAATGACCAATTACCAGTTATTTTCTGACCTAATAAACAACAAATACTTAAATCTAAGGGCTTACCCTATGGCTTACTCTTATCTATCCACTACTGCACTACAACTAACATGAAATAACTTCACAGCACTATACTCTGCTTTTTACACTAAACTGTTACACATTTACACTAGCTCAAATGGTTTTGTCCTTATGAGTCTTCTCTTTAGTTCAGTGTTGTCAAGAAGCTGGATTGCCTCGACATTCACATGACTATGCAGCTTCTGCTCGTGACTTGCTGCACTTCTCTTGATTATTTCGATCACAGTTTCCATACCCAGGTCCTGGTGGAGGTTGCTGTTGCGGATATACCAAGGAGCATCAACAATGTTTCTCAGTACTTTGTTTTGAAATCTCTAGATAATATATGTAGATTACTAGCTTTGGTATAGCCCCAGAGTTGGCACCTATATATCCATACTGGCCTCAGGGTGATGCCCAAGTATTTTGCTGATGTTGCATAAGGAATTTGGGTATCATTTATTCTAACTGGGAAATTTTCAATTTTTTTATTTGTAAAGTTAATGTGTGCAGATTTAGTATCATTTAATTTTATTCGACATTTTCTGGTCAGTTATGTATTTTATTTACTGATAGTTGAAACTTATCAGTCGCTTCTTCACTAGTGTCTCCTATCGCTAGTATGGCTGTATCATCCGGCAATTGTGTTTTGTTCTAGCTCTGGAATATCACACGTATACAATAGGTACAGGACCGGACCTAAGACACTCCCTTGTGGTACGCCAGCTTTGATCTCCCTTAAGTCAGTGTACACTTCTTCTTGTTTTACTCTGAAATATCTATTCGAAATGTATGATTTCAAGATTTCTGAATACTGTTTAGGCAGCTGTAGAAAAATAATCTCAACGACTAGTAAGTTGTAATGACAATTTGAGATATGTTGTAAATATTTACACTTTCTTCTTATTACAGTGTCTTGAAGAAGGAATAAAAGAATTCCGAAAGCTCGACCAAAAGTCAAAAGAGTGTTTCTATAACATCTCGGCCAAACCTACTGACTGCAGCCCTAATAAACTGTGTTGTTTATATATATATATATATATATATATATATATATATATATATATATATATATATATATATACACTCAGGTGCAAAAAAATCGATCCATTTCTTATTTCTTATTTATTTGAAGTTGTATAATTTTAGAGACATTAAATTACGTATGTAAATTTAGGTGTACCCTCGTATACGAGAAATAAAATAATATTTTTAATACTGCTTTTTATATTTCTTAAAAAAAAATGGTTTTTCAGGGTTTTGTCAAAAAGGGTCTGAAGCAAGTAGATATTTATTGAATGTTGTTTTTAATTCAACAACCATACTAGTGTAGTGATTTTATTTTCAAAACGTGTTATATTTTTATTTAATTATCCTTCCTAAATGTCTCTAACTCCGACAGATGCTGCAAGGGCGGTGACTTTAGTTCAAGATGGTCGTAGCCAATATTATGCAGCTGAAATGTTGGGTGTTAGTCGATCTTCGGTTCAAAGAGCAGTTCGGTGTTTTAGCGACACCGGTAACTTCACAAGAAGACCAGGATCAGGTCGTAGAAGGGTAACATCCAAAAGAAATGATCGATTTCTGGTCTCATCATGTTTGAGAAATCGGCATCTAACTTCAGTTGAACTGGCAAATCGTCTGAGCGAAGTGAGAAATGTGGATGTAAGCATATGGACAGTTCGTCGACGACTTGTAGAAGGTAATTTATTATCCAGAAGGCCAGCCCTATCTCCAATAATATCCATAGAACATCGCAGAGCTCGAGTTGCTTTTGCAAGAGAACATGAAAACTGGAGTGATGCAGATTGGAGCAATGTATTGTTCTCAGATGAGTCCAGATTTTATCCAGATGTTGTTATAAGGGCCCGAGGGGGAAACACTAGATATTGATTTATTATCAATGTTTTTCTTAATTTCAGAAAGTTTTGAACATTCTTGTATTTTTGAGTTTTGGCGTATGTCTCTATAAATAAATGATTTTTTTGGATAATCTGTAAAAATTATTTTAATCTAACATATAATTTTACATATATACCTGATTTAAAACTAATATCTTCAAACGTTTTCTTTTTTCAGCAAATAATACCCATGGATCGATTTTTTTGCACCTGAGTGTATATATATATATATATATATATATATATATATATATATATATATATATATATATATATATATATATATATATATATATATATATATATATATATATATATGTAGAAGAAATGGAAGTCCCTGATATATTGGTGTATTAGAAAAATATTAATCTTTAATTTTTACTTATGTCTTACAAGTGCCAGCAGTGCCACCCTATCGTTTATCCAAACAAAAGTAGAAATCGATAATGATTTTGCATGTATGCCAAAGTAAATATATATTGAGATGTCTATATAAAATTATGAGTTGTCACCTTTATTAAAATTAGCGATTGACGAAGAGAAAACAAATATATACACAATACAAACTGAATTTCGTTGATAGTGATGGATTAGTTCAAACAACTGCATGGCTATATTTAATACAATCCAAAAAGTGATAGGTGCTGAATTTCCCACGATGTCGTTATTGTGCTTTTAAACTGATTTTAAATAGTAGCTCCTTTTTTTATGCATCCATACGTATACATATACATAAATAAAAATATGCACTATTGTGTATAGTGTAGCTGTTTTTGGTAAACAAAAATTGTATGTGAGAGATCTATATCGATATATTTGACAGAGGTTCTTATTTTTTTTTTTTTTTTCAGCGACAGACCCATAAATCAGTACGTAAAACACGTGATTTTTTGTGCCTTCTGATTATTTGCGTAGGGTGGTTAAAATACATTATTATAGTTCCGATTAATTTTACATATTTGCTAATTAAACACCAGTGAATAGGTTTTGTGAGTTGTGAACAATGATTAATGACCTTCCCCCCGGAGAAGGGGGAACACAAGAAAACGAAACACAAAGTTTTTATCACCGAAAACATCTATCCCAACAACAGCGGTAAAAATGATAGCGATAAAAGTACCAGTTGGAGTTCGGTTCTGCATCGATAACTATAATGTTGTATTCAATGTGGGCTCCGAATATTTTTAACATTAACAAAGTTTAATATAAATTATAAATTGTGAATCTCAATAATATATTGAAATAAACTGTAAGTGTATAAACTATTTACATAATATCCAATTAAATTAGCATTAAAGTCAGCAAATTGCAATTATTTGTTATTGTTTTCAATAAACAAATCCAGTTTTCCCAGCAAAATAACCGCTTTTAGTAAAGACCGATATACCTGTTTTAGCAGGTGTACAGGGTCGGACTTTTCACTTAACGTTTATCGAAATAAATTCAAACATGGAATCACACAACAGTTCTACAATACAAGACTATCAAAGTCAAATAAACGCATCACAGTCATACTATTTGGCAGCGTCGAGAGTGCAATTAAAAGTCCTAAAGACCTTTAAAGTCCCAAGCAATTATCTTTAGTGCCTTAGAAAACACCAAACTTGAAGACTACCTTCTCCCATTAGGAAATATAATTCAACCGAAAAATATAATCTTCTCTTCTAGATTATCTAATAACTGCACATGTATGCATTTATCCAATTAACAAATAGTGGATAATTTTATGAATAATCATGGTCAAATAGAAATACAAGGTGAAATTGTCAGAGCAAGAAGTTTAGTTACACCAGCGGATATATATATATATATAAATATATATATATATATATATATATATATATATATATAGAAAAGAAATTTATAATCTTTAAATAATCTTTGCAGATTAGTTAAATAGTAAACTCTTAAATATTGGGGAAATCTGCAAGAAATACTCTAATGTGTATCAATTGTTTCGCCGAACGTTTTCGCCAAAGAGAATTAATTTGGCTTCTTCAGGGCTGAAAGAGAATAAATTATAATTAGCTACCATATATTATCTATTAAAACATTATTGCTCTTACCGTAACTTAGAATTGTAGAGTTAGAATATTAAAAAACTTTGCTAGTAACATAGTGGTGTTTTTTGTTACTATGTGCAAAAAAAGTTTTTTATAAGGATTGAAATGTATGGTAGCTTCGAACTTGACACGTAAAGGCTTACCCAAGGTTAATCGAAAAAACCCAATGCAACTACATTTAAAAGGAGGTAATTCTTTGAAATGTCGGCAATAACTAAATTTTTGATTTTTCGATAGTTAAAAGTGAGGTTCTGTTTAAGCCAGAACGCAAGCGCTGACAACTTCATTATTAATTCGTATGAATCTTTATGTCGTTAAGGTTCATTGGTAAAAAACGAATGAATTTAAATCCCAGTAAAGGGAAATATTATTTTGATTTTCTTTATTTAATTATATTATATTGTTCATGTATTATTAAGTCTTATTGAGACGTATCTAAGAAAAGCAAGGGAATGTTATATATTTTTTGTTAATGAAAATTAATTATAAAGGTATGTTAGTTGTTAATGGATATATCAGTCAAGTTAAACTCAACTAAACCCCAACCAAAACAATGTAGCATCGGTATCCAGCGCAACAAATATATATTTGCACGCTCCCAATGACACAAACCCTTCTCAGTGTGAACAAATGTATATTCCTAATATCCCGGAGATACCGAATAAACTAGATGCATCAAATAAGGACAGTCACACAATTAATCAACCAAAACAAAACTTTGATGAAATTATTTCACCTGAAGCAGATCCATCTTCAAAAGAATGTAACATTTTCCACCACTTAAAGTCCAAGCAAAATCAAAAAAAGCTAAAATTAGTTCAGGAAGTACTTCTGAATGCTCATTTTCTCTCTTACTTGACCCTGCTAAAAACTTCATAGAAAATCACCCTCTACCTTTCCCTCTCAACTTTGATCAACTTAATATGCTCCTAATGAATATCACGGGATCAACAGATCCTATAACCACAGTTCAAGAATATATCACAGACATACCAGCTTTGTCCCATATGCTCAGTCAAGTTTACCCCCATTTAAAGGAATGATCCATAAAACGTAAATTCATGTCCATAAGGAAAAAAATCCATAATAATTATTTTGGCAGTGAGGCATCGGACGCGGAAAGTGACACATCTTAATTAAGCTTTTCCATCGCCTTGCTATGCTCCAACATTTAATTAGTGAACAATCTACTGATGTAATATGCCTACAGGAAACTAATCTGAATCCCCAAAAAAGAAGCAGATACTAGTGCGCGTAACGCTATCACCAGTGACGCATCAGAAACAGAGTGTCGGAGTGTCGCAGGCGATCTAAAAGTTTATTTCAAAAATAAGGTGTTAAGTGCGTGGAATCGGGAGTTCAATGACTCTAGTTCGAAACTCAGAACCATCAAAAATGACATTTTTTCATAGAAGTCCACAGCCAGAAGTAGAAGATGCCAAAGTATTATTACACGTCCACGACTTGAACACTGTAGGTATACTCACGCCTATCTCTTCTCAAATTGTGAACCTGCAAAATGCGAAACATGCAATACAGTAGACAGTATAAAGCACTTCTTGATAGACTGTATTAAATATGTAAATCAAAGACAGTTTTACTATTTGCCAAATAACCTGAAAGCACTCCTCAACAAAAGTTTAGTTCCGGACAATTTATTAGGTTACCTAAAATGTATAAATATATGTTACACAAAATTTAACTTAATTAATTGTTACAAATGTTCAATGGTTCACAAATTGTAATTAATTAATTGTTACAATGATTGATTGTTACAAATGATAAATTTATCATTATTACAAATGTTACAGGAATGTCGCTAATAACCTTTGGGTGGATGCGACTTTGTATCTTTAAATAAAAAAAAAGTACCAGTTCAGTTGAAATTAGCCAGCAAAAATGTATGGTCTTTAATTTACAAAAACCTCATATTTATTTGGAGAGTACATGTTTTCATAGAAAAGGTAAATGGCCAAAACATAGGCAATTTACATCGTCCCTACCATTTCCAACTATTGAATGTGAAAAGTGGTACTTTTCAGGAGAGGAAGATAACTATTTTTTAGAGAATTCTAAATCAGCGCCTTGACAAATGGAAAATTTTTTATATTTAATGTTTAATCCTTGTTACATTCATAAAAAAATTAAACTGCTTACCGTTTTTTTCTTTCCAAAAAATCCCATTCGTTACTTTACTTTTTGTGTTAATCAACGATTTGTTTTGGTCCAATGTTTTAAAATTGCTAATGTGGCATTTGCGACAGTTCATATTGGTATAATTTTAACACATTCATTTGGTGCAATGTTTCAAAACTGCGAGTGTGGCATTTTCGACAGTTCATATTGGTCTAAAATATTCAATTTGAATATTTCTTACCTGGTAATTATTCTGTGAAATATAACAATTCCATTGTTTACTAAAACTAAACTTGATTTTAGTTATTGTATATTCATAAAAGGGACGATTCGATTTCGCTTAGCCATGTAATCACGACTCGAATCAGAGTCAATTTTTTAAAACAGATAAAATTATAGTTTTTGGAGTAACGTATTTTCATGTTTTCAATATTGAAACATTTAAAAAATAAATATTAGTTAGCACAGAGTAACATTTTAAAATGTTTTAAATTAGGGTAGTTGAGAAAAAAATGACTAGGTTGGTAAAAATATAGTAAAAATCTAGCAGAGCACTCTTGTATTTCCAAAAAGATTTTGCATTTAGCTATCGTGAATGCGAAGCTTGTTGAATGTTTCCCATTAACTGTTGCTTAGGGGGTCAAAAATTATGAGAGTGGATAAAATTCAGCAAAAACCTGGCAAGCAATTTATACTTTCAGTTACAAGTAGAGTACAGTGAAATTGTAAGAATAGATTTTTTATTACCTTAAATATTAACCCAACAGAATTATTGACTTCTTATAAGGAGTAGTTGAGGAATGAATAATTACTAGTGTGGTAATAAATTCGTTAAAAGCTAGCAGAGCACTGTGGTATATCATAAATATTTTTTTTGGAATTCTACTAGCATTAACCGTAAGCCAGCAGAATCGCTCCTCTTGAGGGTGGTTTCGTGGTGAAAAATTATTATTGCGGTGGTAATAAATTAGTGAAAAATGGGTGAAAAAATATGCCATCGACCAAAAGTTTTTTTTATGAATTCTGCTTGCTTGAACCTTAAGCCAGCAAAATCGCTCCCATTAAGGGTGGTTTGGTGGTAAAAAATTATTATAATGGTAATAAATTAGTGAAAAATGGGTGAAAAAATATTACGTAGGTTAAATTGGATTCCGCTCATTTGTCCTCGCTAGCTTAAGGGTCCTTATTGGGTTCTTGTTCTTGTTTTAATGCGAAATTTTAAGTTCTTACTAATTCGGATGTTAACACTGGGATCGAAAGATGTTGATGCAAGCTTTGCGTAGTGGTCTGCAAGTTCATTGCCTGTTATACCAATATGGGATGGTAACCAGATTAGAGTAACTGTTATATTTTGTAAAAAGATAAATTGGTAATGGTCTTGGATCTTTTGAACGATAGGATAATCAGTGAATACATTTTGGATAGATTGGATCGAGGCTAGAGAGTCAGTGGATGTAGCAACTTGCTTATTTGTTGGTGAAATGTATTTGATAGCTTGAAGTATACTATATAATTCTTCAGTATGAACGCTGCAAAAGGAGAGAATAAGGGATAACGTGATAAGAGTATGTGACGTTGTAAAAGAACAGCCTCCTCCTGCATCATTTTTTGAAGCATCAGTGTATAGTACTATATCGTCTTTTTTTGTAACGATAATTTCTTTAAAATTTCTTATAATGAGTCCATTGGGAGTTTGTATTACCTCCTTGAGAGTATAAATTCATCGTATTTTGTAAATGATGTGTTACATCGAGGAATGACTATAGACCAAGGTGCATATGGAGATAGGTGAGGTGAAATTGTTTGTAATAGATATGTCACCAAGTAACTGCCAAAATTAGTGGGATGGGTTTGAATAATGGTAATTTAGAAAAGGGCTTGCAATATATTCGTGGATGATGCAAAAAGAGGTATACTGGGAGATACTGGATAAGAAAGATTAGAAGAAATAGATACCGCACAGGAGAGTAGTAGTTGCTCCCGTCTAATCCGAAGAGGGGGTTCATTTGCTTTGCAATATAGGTTTTCTACAAGGCTAGATCGTATATAGGTATCAAATTAAGTTGTTTTAGAAGCAGAGATGTATATCTAAGAACCATGGTCCAGTTTGGAATGAATACGAGATCTGTACATCTTAAGATCTACGTATCTACGACGGCAGACATCCTAGCCAGTAATAAAGAGAAATACCAAGAGGAATTAGCACAGAAACTAGTAGCAAATACCTTTGAGCACAAGCATATAGATGAACTAGCTGAGAAAAAAACTAAAGACATAAAAACAGTCACTAAGAAAATTTGTTGCAGAATAAGAAAACAAAAAGAAGCTAAACTAAAACCCGAGACTCTAGAACAGATAGAGAAAAAAAGAAGAACGAACAGAGATAACCCAATTTTGCCAAGAGCATCGACATTTGGCAAGTTCCTGGCAAAATGCTGATAGGTTTTAAAAGCTAGGCTTCTCATATGGCATCGGCGTCTATAGGATACAGAAAAATATTTGCACACATTCTTTGATTTTCACTGATCTGTTAGCATTTTCCGGTGTCCATGGGTAATACATACGAAATTAAATCATCATCTCACGCTATATATTTATGTACAGTTGAAAATACATGATGAAAACCAGTTCGACTATCTAATATTGGTATTGAATATAATTAATACAAGGTTTAGGTTTGGGATTCGACTCTGAACATAGTAGCTAATACGTGTTTTAAATCGAGCTCTCATAATTAATTTAAAAACTAGTGAAATACTAAAAATATTTTCGTTAATTAGTGATCCAGCAGTGAAATAACAAAAATAAACACAACAGAGATAGTAAGTTACTTTAAACATAACAGTTTTTACTATTATCAAATATTATTTTGGATAACCTACAAAATCTAGGACAGGTATTTATACCAAACCTGTTCCACTACCGACTAAGAAGGTTGTTTGCCAGGACCGTACTCCAGTTACAAATGATAATTAAAAATGGATAGTTCTATTCAATCTGAAATTCCTACAACTAACAATACACCAAACAGCTCCTCATCATATCAATTTAATGGATCACCTACATATTCTTCCGTAACCAATCAAACACCACAAGCCAATATATTTCCATCAAGAAAACAAGCAATTATTTTTGATTCAATTGAAAATACCAAACTAGATGATTACTTGTCCGCTTTGAGTCATCTGATACAACCAACCCAGATATCCTTCTGTTCAAAATTATCAAATAATAGAGTATGTATTTATCTAGCAAACGAAAAACTAGCTGAGGATTTCATAAACAGAAATGAAAAAATTCAAATAAACCATCAACTCTTACAAGCTCGTAGACTAATTAGCCCCAGTCAGCGACTAGTATTGTCCAATGTCTGTCCCTCAATCCCACACTCAGTCCTAATATCCGCATTAAAATCACATGGATTAAATCTTCTGTCACCTATAACATTCCTAAGAATAGGCACATCAACACCACAATTCCAACATATTTTGAGTTTCAGACGCCAAACATACATATCTCCACTAAATAACCAGCCCTTACCTGATTCTTTTCTTATCACATATGAGGAAACGACATACAGAATTTTCCTTTCATTAGATAACCAAGCTTGTCAAACATGTAAACAAACCAACCACTTAACAAAAAATTGTCCAATGTCTACTGCGATTACAACAGATAATTCAACATCAAATAATCCAGTTCCAAATATAAACCCAATTGAAAATACAACTAATCTATCAACTCAAAAAACCCAGACAAACACTAAACAACAACAATCAAAAGAAGAAAGCGCACAACAAGAAACCCAACCACAAAATAACCAACAAGAAAAACCACACATGCAGCTAACCAAAGAAGATTCAGAAACAACAAACTACCCAAAAATAGATATAGAAAATAAGGCAACGCATATAAACACAGGGAAAGCACAAAACAAACGCACAATCTCCCAAGTCTTTCCACCAGCTACTACATCTACAGAGGAACCTACTTTTATTACACCAAAAAATAAAGAGAAGAAAGTAAAATCAGATCAAAATGTCAAACCACAAAAAACACTAGAAGAAATGCTAAGATACTGTAAACCTTTATTTGAGAACCCAAATTACAACTACCCTATAACTTACGAACAGTTATTAGACTTTTTTGAAAACTGTGAGAACTCACCAGACCCGTTAAGTGTCACCAAAATGTATACAGAAGAAACAGCAGAGGTCACAGATCTATTAACTAATATATACCCTTACCTAAAGGACCGAAAAATTAAAGTCAAATGCACTCGAATAAAAAATAAAATATTAAAGCAAATCAACTTAGACCTTCAAACAGACTTAGAAAGCGACGCATCAATAGAAAATTAATAACACATCATTTTCAACTCTCTAATTCAATGGAACATAAATGGGTATTACACCCATTTAGAAATGTTAAAATTACTAATTTCAAAACATAAACCTAGTCTGATATGTTTACAAGAAACCCACTTCAAAAACAACAAAGCTCATAACTTGAAGAATTTCAATTGTTTTTTTAGAAATCGAGAAAATTCGAAAATTGCAAGCGGAGGGGTAGCAATCTACATAAAAGATAGCTTTGACGCTAAACTGATAAAACTCACAACAACTATTGAAGCAATTGGAATTAGAGTCACAGACACAATTTCTTTTTCAATTTGCAATATTTACATTCCCCCCAATAAAGAACCCGATTCAAAAGAAATTTCAAACTTATTAAATCAACTACCTGCTCCAAGGATAATAATTGGAGATTTCAATGCACATAATCCGTTATGGGGTTCAGCAAAACTAACATCTCTAGGTCGAAAAATAGAAAAAATAATAGAAGAAGTCAACCTAAATATTCTTAACGACGGACAACATACGCGCTTTGACACAAGAACAGGTGAAGGCTCTTGTATAGATCTATGTATTTGCGAACCATCAATTACATATACTCTTACGTGGGATGTGTTACCAGATCTATATGATAGTGATCACTACCCTATCATAATAAGCAATGAACTACAATCAACTACCCCGCAACAACTAAAATGGAATTTAAAAGGCGCAAATTGGACAGAATTTCAAAATTACGTTGAAAACAACCTGCAAAACCTAAATGACAATGTAGATATAGACAAAACAATATACTCTCTGACAAACGTAATCACAGAATCAGCAACAAAGTACGTTGGAATAATTAAGTACGATCACAAACATCAGTCGGTACCTTGGTGGAATCATGACTGCAAAGAAGCATTAAAACATGTGAACACATGTGAACACATGAATTGTAACAAAAATGAGGAATGTGGGGCAAAAATGTGCAGTGTAGAAATAGGGTAAACTCTAAAATGTACCTTTATACACCAACGAACTAATATTTGGAATAACAGAAGATGGAAGAGATTAGATAGAAATAAATTATGTAAAGGAAATAAATAAAGGGTATATATGAATTTTAAAATATAATAAAATTAATGCTGGCTAGCGACTATGCAGGAGAATGACCACTCGACACTCAAAGAGGGATTCGGCCAATTTGCATGCCCTACAGAGACCGTAAGATATAAGAACGAATGACAAGAAAACCACCAAGAAATAAACAGATGAAAGATAAAGTTGCTCTACTGAATGTTTGGGCGCCAGGAAGTTAAATGTTTTCTTCCGAGATATCTTGTATTGCTGAAATATGAAAGATAGGGACTAATTGAAATATTGAATTGTTTTAACCCAACTTTAATAAATACCAATTTTATGTACAGACTATTTTAAACACTTATATATGACCCATCACCTCTTATGTACAATTAACTTATCTATATTTACAGTAAAATCCCAGAATGTAATGATAAACAATTTCCCCCCCTAACGTACCTATTAATGTTAAATTTTGACAGAGGTTATACTCAATAATTATGTATAAATAATATAAAATAAAATATAAGATAATATAAATATAAAATACTACTCACTAATATAATAGTTTAGTTTTCGTTTAATAAATGTTTAAGTTTGAAATTAAATGAACCTCTCCGGATAAGTGTGCACACGATAACCTGATGAAGAGAGATTCAAGGGAGAGTCAAAATCTCATCCCTTGGTAGACAATAAATAATTTAATTAAATTGTACTGACTATGGTTTTAGGAAAATTGAATGTAATTATTATTAAGGATATAAAAGTTAAAACCTTGAAGAGGATGTAATGTTATTAAAGATATTTAAATAAGAAACAAAAAGATAAAACTAAGTTCTTCCGGCCAGTTTCCGTAGGTTTCCCTGGAAGGTCCTCTGGTGAAGAACTAGCTGCAGGTGGGTAAATTTACTCCAAACCTGGGTTCCATATAAAAAAAGGAGGTACTTTAAACCAAGTCCATTAAATTCTTCTTAAAAAAAAACCATAAACTTAAAATTCTTCTTCCCCTTGTCTTAATAAATTTTCCATACAAAAAAAAATAATTATTCTTCCCTGACTTGCACTGGAATCCGTAAGTAGGCTAAAAAAACAGTTGTGTTACTCCAAGTCCTTTGTTCATACAAGAAAGTAAAGAAAAACCAAGAAGGTCAACAGGTTGCTTTAAATTAAAATAAAAACTATATTGTTTTTCTGTAAAAAATAACCTTGGGATGGTATGACAATGTTTTATAGGATATATTAAATAGATAGGTTTTCAGAAAGCATGGTCTATATATATTATAGAATAGAAAAAAAAAGAAATATTAGCCGGTTTAACGGTATGGAATTGAAATAGATAATTGTTGGTTTTCATCTTTGGAAAGAAATAAAGTTTGAGATAATGATAAAATCTAATACTTGTAATATATTTAGGTATTAATGAAATAAGTGAAATAGGACATATATAAGATAGAATAGATAGCTAGATAGCTAAGAATATATATCGAGAGCGGATTAAAATAGATTTGAATTTCACTAACAATGGCGGATGATATGACATGTTTTTACACATAATTTATTTATAACTTTAAACTTACCGGCGGAGGTGGTCCAAAATTAAAGTACTTTCCCAAAAAAACTAAATAACAAATGGCTTCTTCCAACACAACAGCTTTTCCACAAAAAAAATAAAAAATAAACTTAAACCCAATTCATGAAAATGGCACCTACAGCCGCCTTGAACAAACGATGTTCACTCCACGAGACCCCAGCAACAAGTGCCGATTTGACGCTACGCTGTCACAAACGATGTACTTTCAGAGTCTTAGACAGAGGGCGGGATTTAATGCCAACTTTCGAAAATTATATTTTACTGGAGTTTTAAATATTTGGTTTAAGAATATTTCAAAAATGAATTTAATTTATAATTAAATTAAAGGATCCCAGTGACAAAAAGGTAAATGGTTCTTTAAGTAACGGACTCGTTACATTCCCCTCTTACTTGGAGAAAAAAAAATTTTTAAGTGAAAAAATTTTTTTTTTTCTTTTTACTTGACTGATTGGTTAGATGTAGGTTAACCAATACTTCAACCATATGTGGAGCAATCAAGAATCGAGAAAAAAAAAATAAACTTATATATAAAAAATTATAGCCATGGCAACAATTTGCCAAGTACAGCTATAAACTATATTAACTCACTAAAATACTTCCAAAACAATCTACATCGATTCACATGATTATAATTAACCGCAGATTATGAGTGATGTAGGAATAAAGAAATGGTTTCATCTAAAGATACCCACATGTAACTAAGTACAAAGTCATGCTATTTAGAGTAAAGTTAAAGTAAGGTAAAACTCCAACATAGCATAGTATAGACTAGTAATACAAATACTCAATACAAATAATTCAAAATAATGTGAAATCGGACCCTGGTTCCAAAATTGACTCATCAATGGACAACAGATTTATAGAAGAGCATATCCAAGGAATAATCAATCAGGCAAATAGGTGGACCGATACACAATAATAAGTAATAATAAAAGTACCAACGTACTTATATAAAACAATATAAGTAACAATAAAAAATACCAAATGTATAGACAACAATATAAGTGTCGAATTGGATGGTAAATCCAAAATTGACCATACAGTGGACAACAGATTTATAAAGTAGCATATCCAAAGATAATTAATCAGGCAAATAATGACCCAATTCACACTATAACCAAATAAACCAAATAGGGTAGGTCCACATATACCCACATCCGGTAATATGTGCCTAACCTAAAAATTCATCAAATAAATTATTGGATCAAAATATGGGACTAACGGCTTGAACAAAAGGACAGCCATAAAATCGATTCCATCCTGATGATCTGCCATCAGTACATTTGGGATCCAAAATAAAGACCAAAAATAAAAACTAGAAAAAACAACAAAATTAACTTATGCTGATACTCGATAACTATAGCAGGTAGCTACAACAAATTTATAAGAATACCTAGCATAAGAGCACTAAAAAGAGTTTAATGTGCCAGTAACTCTAACAACCATAGCAAAATAGTAAGAGTTAAGGTAGGAGTAATAACAAAACAGAACATCCAGAACGAGTAGACCAATTTCTGAAGAAACTGCAGATTTATAATTCGTTCTGATATTAATAAAAGAGAACAGGATAATTCCTAGTTCAATATACCAAAATATAGATAAGTGCCTAAGGAAAGAAGTGAAAATAACTATAAATGGTCATTTGTTGCCAAAATATGGAATCACTATCCATAACTGCAATCTAAACATGCTAGCTGTAACGGGAGCAATCCATGACTTGAATAAACTATATTATAAGTAAGAATAATAAATCAGCTAAGGAACAATTCTTATATTAGACCAAAGTCTGAAAATATTAAGGATTAAAGCTAAATGTTCAAATCCTAAGACGTTCTACTGCCTAGATAACTGTACAACTTGTCATGAAAATGGTGAATTCCGAAATTCATTGCACAACTGAGGCCAACAATTGAACTAAAACTTCGAACCCACGTATTCATTCACCTATACACAGGCAGAATAGTCTATATAATATAGGAGTGTCCTAAAATTATGCATAATGATTGTCTATATAAATTCCTAATGACTGATTTAAAAAAAAACAACCCACATAGCAAATCCAGGTACATGTTACTATATAATTTGATTATGACCAATAACTGAATCAAATCCATAAAAAAAATACAACATTCTTTCCAACTGGCAAAACAAGTAAGCAAAATGAGAACATAAATTATACACACATAAACATATAGCACGGTATAGTAGCATTACAATATTTAGTTCCATACCAATGCAACATCTAATATAAGTAAACACTCTAATGGCCTTAATAATTTTAACTAATTATAAACAGATACTAATCAAAGTATAAGCTGTAGATATATCAAATCTGGTGATTAATAACAAAAATCTAAGAAAATATCAAATCGTAACCAAACCGAGCCAAAACAATAACACTCATAGGAATAAGTTAACTTAATAGACATTAAGTTAATCTTCCTCTGAAGATGAAGATGTTGCCTCATCTGTTGTATTATCAGGGAGTAAATCCTTTATATGAAATTGACCAATTCGTCTATTCGTCGAATTGTCTTTTAATTCATATACTAAAGGAGATATTACCCTAACGACAGTACAGGGAACATATTTCTGACAAAACTTAGCAGAAATGGCATCACCTTTATTTGATTTTACAAAATTCCGTTTCAAAACTCGATCGCCCACAAAAAATCGCAAATCTCGTTTCCTCAAATTATACTGATGCTGATTTCTATGGTAAGAAGCTTTCAACTTCTTCCTAATGTCAGCGAATATTGGAGGTAAGTTTTGGAGATCTTCCATACGGTGAAGTTTCTCAGAAATTTGAGGAAGAGTTGTTGAATTTTCAGAAATTAAACCGAAATAATCACCTGACAATGGAATATGCCTACCAAAATTAATATAAGCTGGAGAGCACTGAGTGGTTTCATGAACAGAAGTTCGAATGGCTTGAGCAACTGAATGAATGTACTGATCCCAAGCTCTATGATCAGTGTAAGTGTAAGATCGAAGAGCAGTAACAATGCTACGATTTACACGTTCAGTGTGGTTAGCTTGCGGATGATAAGCTGCATTGTAGAATATCTTTTGGACCTTATATTTACTTAAAAGATCTTTGAAGGCTTTAGAAATAAATTGTGGACCATTATCACATGATACTATTTGGGGAATACCAAATAGTAAGAACACTTGTTTCAATTCATTATGACCCCACGTTGGGCGCCAATGTAACAAAAATGAGGAATGTGGGGCAAAAATGTGCAGTGTAGAAATAGGGTAAACTCTAAAATGTACCTTTATACACCAACGAACTAATATTTGGAATAACAGAAGATGGAAGAGATTAGATAGAAATAAATTATGTAAAGGAAATAAATAAAGGGTATATATGAATTTTAAAATATAATAAAATTAATGCTGGCTAGCGACTATGCAGGAGAATGACCACTCGACACTCAAAGAGGGATTCGGCCAATTTGCATGCCCTACAGAGACCGTAAGATATAAGAACGAATGACAAGAAAACCACCAAGAAATAAACAGATGAAAGATAAAGTTGCTCTACTGAATGTTTGGGCGCCAGGAAGTTAAATGTTTTCTTCCGAGATATCTTGTATTGCTGAAATATGAAAGATAGGGACTAATTGAAATATTGAATTGTTTTAACCCAACTTTAATAAATACCAATTTTATGTACAGACTATTTTAAACACTTATATATGACCCATCACCTCTTATGTACAATTAACTTATCTATATTTACAGTAAAATCCCAGAATGTAATGATAAACAATTTCCCCCCCTAACGTACCTATTAATGTTAAATTTTGACAGAGGTTATACTCAATAATTATGTATAAATAATATAAAATAAAATATAAGATAATATAAATATAAAATACTACTCACTAATATAATAGTTTAGTTTTCGTTTAATAAATGTTTAAGTTTGAAATTAAATGAACCTCTCCGGATAAGTGTGCACACGATAACCTGATGAAGAGAGATTCAAGGGAGAGTCAAAATCTCATCCCTTGGTAGACAATAAATAATTTAATTAAATTGTACTGACTATGGTTTTAGGAAAATTGAATGTAATTATTATTAAGGATATAAAAGTTAAAACCTTGAAGAGGATGTAATGTTATTAAAGATATTTAAATAAGAAACAAAAAGATAAAACTAAGTTCTTCCGGCCAGTTTCCGTAGGTTTCCCTGGAAGGTCCTCTGGTGAAGAACTAGCTGCAGGTGGGTAAATTTACTCCAAACCTGGGTTCCATATAAAAAAAGGAGGTACTTTAAACCAAGTCCATTAAATTCTTCTTAAAAAAAAACCATAAACTTAAAATTCTTCTTCCCCTTGTCTTAATAAATTTTCCATACAAAAAAAAATAATTATTCTTCCCTGACTTGCACTGGAATCCGTAAGTAGGCTAAAAAAACAGTTGTGTTACTCCAAGTCCTTTGTTCATACAAGAAAGTAAAGAAAAACCAAGAAGGTCAACAGGTTGCTTTAAATTAAAATAAAAACTATATTGTTTTTCTGTAAAAAATAACCTTGGGATGGTATGACAATGTTTTATAGGATATATTAAATAGATAGGTTTTCAGAAAGCATGGTCTATATATATTATAGAATAGAAAAAAAAAGAAATATTAGCCGGTTTAACGGTATGGAATTGAAATAGATAATTGTTGGTTTTCATCTTTGGAAAGAAATAAAGTTTGAGATAATGATAAAATCTAATACTTGTAATATATTTAGGTATTAATGAAATAAGTGAAATAGGACATATATAAGATAGAATAGATAGCTAGATAGCTAAGAATATATATCGAGAGCGGATTAAAATAGATTTGAATTTCACTAACAATGGCGGATGATATGACATGTTTTTACACATAATTTATTTATAACTTTAAACTTACCGGCGGAGGTGGTCCAAAATTAAAGTACTTTCCCAAAAAAACTAAATAACAAATGGCTTCTTCCAACACAACAGCTTTTCCACAAAAAAAATAAAAAATAAACTTAAACCCAATTCATGAAAATGGCACCTACAGCCGCCTTGAACAAACGATGTTCACTCCACGAGACCCCAGCAACAAGTGCCGATTTGACGCTACGCTGTCACAAACGATGTACTTTCAGAGTCTTAGACAGAGGGCGGGATTTAATGCCAACTTTCGAAAATTATATTTTACTGGAGTTTTAAATATTTGGTTTAAGAATATTTCAAAAATGAATTTAATTTATAATTAAATTAAAGGATCCCAGTGACAAAAAGGTAAATGGTTCTTTAAGTAACGGACTCGTTACACAATCGAAACAAGCTTTTAATAAATTCAAACGACAAAAAACTCAAGAAAATTCTATAGAATTCAAAAAATTAAGGGCAGTCGCTAGGTATACCATTAAAAAAGCCAAACGTGACTCTTGGAGAGAATATGTCACCACAATACATAGTTCAACTCCTATAACAGCTATATGGAAAAAAGTCAACAAAATGTCTTGTTCTTAACCCCATAAATCAATAAACTTTTTAACTCAAAATAACACTATTTATAAAAGCCCAGAAGAAATATCCAATATACTAGCATCTACTTATGAATATAACTCAAGTAACTTAAATTATACTTCCAATTTCTTAAAAATCAAAATAAAAGAAGAAAAAAATCCTATAGAATATTACGATCAAAACAATAACGATCTCAATATACAAATAACAAAGGAAGAATTAGAAAATGTATTTCAGAATTGTAAGAACACTTGTCCTGGACCCGACAATATACCGTTTATATTTCTTAAAAATTTAGGCCCTCAATCTAAAGAACACCTACTCAAAATCTACAATATAATCTTATCCAGAAACGTATTTCCTAAATCATGGAAAAATTCAATCATAATACCTATTCAAAAACCAACTAAACCAAAATCAGATCCACAAACATATCGACCGATATCACTCACATGTAGCATAGGTAAAATATTAGAAAAGATAATAAACAATAGGCTTATGTGGTATTTAGAAGCAAACAAATTAATTATTCCAGAACAATGTGGTTTCCGAAAACATCGCTCAACTTTAGACAATCTCGTTGACTTAGAATCAGAAATCCACGAAGCATTTGCAATAAAACAGCATTGTGTTGGAATATTTTTTGATATAAGCAAAGCATATGATACAGTTTGGAAATATTCAATCATTAAAACACTCAGCAGCTGGTTAATAAGGGGTAACATATTAAAATACACTTCAAATTTTCTTGAAAACAGACAATTTCAAGTTCGAGTTGACGGAACATATTCTCAAACAAAAACTCAACAAAATGGTATACCACAAGGATCAAATTTAAGCACAACTTTATTCTTAGTAGCAATAAATTCGATATTAACACAAATTGAAAACCCCGTCAAAGCTAGATTATACGCTGACGACCTAGTTATTTTCTGTAGAGGAAAAAACATAGCAACGATTCACAATCACATTCAAAAAGCGTTAACACACATTGAGAAATGGTCAGCTACAAGTGGACTTCAGTTTAACACTACAAAAACGAAAGCAATCTGTTTCTCAAAGAGAAATCAAATCCAAACAAAAGAATTATATCTACACGAACAAAAACTAGATTATGTAGAAGAAATCCGATTCTTGGGTATGACGTTTGATAAAAAATTAACTTGGAAGACACATATTCAACAGCTGAAAAAATCCTGTCTACCTGGTATAAATTTACTACGATCCCTTGCCTTTAAAAACTGGGGTGCCGATTATTCAAGTTTAATACTTATTTACAAATCCATAATTCGATCAAAACTTGACTATGGAGCCATCGTCTACAACTCCTCCAAAAAAACACATTTGAAGTCACTGAATATTATCCAAAATAGATGTCTACGTATTTCTTTAGGTGCTCACCACACAAGTCCCATTCAAAGTCTTTATTGGGAAAGTGGAGAACTTCCTCTTTCTTTCAGAAGACAATATCTAAGCCTAACATATGCAGCGGCAGTGTCATCAAACCGAAATAATCCAGTACTGCATAACGTTTTTGCTGATCGCTTTACAAATAAATTCCAACAAACACATCAAATTGATCTTCCTTTTTACTTTCGTATAAAATCATACTTATCCAAATTAAATTTTCAATTTCCAAAAACCTATGATACCTCTTCAATCCACAACCCAGCACCATGGACAATATCTATTCCTGATATCGACATCAGTCTAACAAGCCTAAGAAAATCAGAGATATCATCAACCGTCATTAAACAAAAGTTTTATACACTATTAAACAGATATAGCAATACCTACAACGTATACACAGATGCGTCAAAAAATGAAGACAGAGTTGGAGCAGCAATTTATTCGGAAGACTCCTCAGTTAGTTTCAAATTGCCATCAATTACAACCATCTTTTCGGCTGAATTATTTGCAATCCTAAAAGCACTATTGTTAATACAAAACAAAAACAAAGAAAGATATATAATAATCACAGATTTTTTAAGTTCATTATCCTCACTGACTCAATTGTACTGTGACAACCCCCTTCTACTTCTTATTAAAAAAGAACTTAAGAACATTGCAAATAAGAACATCCAAGTTCACTTTTTATGGGTGCCTTCTCATATAGGAATTGAAGGTAACGAAGTTGTAGATAAACTGGCTAAGAACGCACCAACTAACCCGATGTCCGAAGAAAGTAATATAATGGTACAAAACGATTTAAAACCATACCTAAAACAAAAAATAATTCAAAAATGGCAAGAAACTTGGAACAACACTCCATCAAGGCTATACGAAGTCAACAAACATTCACATCTTTGGAAACCAAAAATAAAAGACAGGAGAGAGCAAGTGATACTTACCCGTCTCCGTATCGGCCATACACGACTTACTCATGACTATTTATTACTCCGCAAAAATAAACCAGTGTGTGAAGTGTGCAACAGTGTTCTAACGGTTAAACATTTTTTAATACAGTGTCCCAAATATAATAGTGAACGACTCAAATATAACATACCCAACTCCCTAAGAGATGCCCTAGAAGAAAATACAGACACTAGAAAAATATTTTCCTATCTTAAAGACTGCCAACTCCTTCAAAAGATCTAAAATGAAGATTGTAACACACAAAGATATTATTATTATTATTATTGTAAACTAATGTATATTTTACTTATTGTATCTATATTGTATTAATCTAAATACGCTAATAACCCTGCGTGGTTGATGCGTTAATAAAATAAAAAAAAAAAAAAAAAAAAATAAAAAAAAAAAAAAAGGTTTAGGTTTCGGGATCAACTAATGGGATTTCGAGGACGGAAACCATTTTTGAATCAAGCTGATAAGCGCTAAAGTGTTATTGTATCAATATAGTGAGCTATATTCGTTCTGTTAAGTCTATGGACGAAATAATAGAACTATGTAAAATTTGCAGGCAAGATAATGTTCTAGCATTTAGGATATCATTTGAAAGTTTAACGTATCTATCTAGTAAGTTATGACAGACGTGCAGAAAAAAACATGCTGAATGTCCATTATAATCTGCTAATAGGTTAAAGACACATGTTAAATTTTGTGCTTCTATTTATTTTCAAAATTACTCTGTAAAAAATAATTATTTTACAAAGAAATTTTCCATGATTGTTTTACGGTCGTCCACCTCTTGTTGTTCGAACTACTCGAAAAACATAGCGACAGCTGACTACAACAATAAAAATGTACAAATGAGCATGTGTCTTTCAGAAAAGACTTGATATCAATGAGAACAAAGGTCTATAAGGTATACCTATTATGTTAATCTGTCCCCTTCCTATAACTTAAGGACAAAATGATAGAGAACCTAAGAACAAAATAATAGAAAATTAAAAGCACTTCTTAAAGTTTAGAAAGTAAGGCAGGTTGAAACTTAAAGTATGGTGAGAATTAAAGGAGTCTATAAAGCTGTAAATTACTCCAGATAAGTATTTCATGGGAGATGCTGATTTATCGAGCTTCTACGCTGTCACGTGACTTCTCTTTTTTCCTGGAGAACTATCAACGGTCACGTAACAACTTTTTCCTACAAGTGATGCATGTGTACGATTCAGTCAAGAATATCAATGGTGAAATTTACTGTATTGCATTATTTCTATTTCAAATCAAATGTGCTTCAGTGTGTAAAGGTAGAAGTTTGTTTTATTTATTTACGTATATGATTTACTTTTATATTTCACACTGAAAAAACTTTCTCAGAACTTTTTTTAAATATACATCAAGACCATGGTATTTTATATATATATCAGAACTTTCTCAGAACTTTTTTTAAATATACATCAAGACCATGGTATTTTATATATATATATATATATATATATATATATATATATATATATATATATATATCGCTACTTCAATACCAAAAGTCACAAACCAAAATCACAGTTTTTACAGGGGAGCTATGCAAAGTTTTGACCTTTATTTTTGGTTCATTTCTCTTTTATTTTATATCATTTATAATCCGGTCAAAGACATCAAAATAGTTGGCAAATAACAAAAATTGCCGAATAGCCAAATTTTGGTGGAGAGCTAGAGTTTACCATAACAAATAAAGTTTTAAAAATCACCATCGATCCCATATATGCAACAAGTTATTCGAGGTCAAAGGTCAAAATTTGAGATTTTTTGGATTTTTCTCGAACACGGTAAGTTTTATCAAAAAAAAACCTTAAACCAAAGTTGTTTATCTTAATATTCTCTATAAAAATATTCCCTACAATTTTTTTCCTAAGAGGTACCATTCCTGAGATATCGCAATTTTAAAAGTTACTTTATACATTATATGCACATATAAACCACGTATATACATATGTGGCATTTAAGATAAGTATAAATGCCTATTTGTGTCTCTTTTATATAATATATTATACTATTTTGAAAATTTTTCTTCAAAAGATAATCAGTCTCAAACTGAATTTCCTCTATCCATGTGGCCTTGAAAAACATTTGGCTATACCATTGTTTAAAAAAAACAGATTGTGTATTGTAAGCAATGGCTACAGTATTGTCCGTAGGTCTTATTCATATTATCTGTTTCGTTTAGTGCTAAAGGTTCAGTTCAAGAGAATATAAGTACTTATTAGTTAGGTGTCTACCATTTAGTACCGTTACCGTTATTTGTACAATTTTGTAGTTTTAAAAATGTCTCAGTTTTTATTTGCAATTAACTTTTAAGTGAAACTAAAACAGTTGTGGTTGATCGTGGAATGCCAAATTTAATCGAGGCTAGTGTCGCGAGAGGTGATGAGTTTATTGAGTATTTAAGAACTCAAAAATTCGTTAAAATACACGTGGATTGCAGAAAATCATACATTCGGAAAACTTCAATCGCTGCAGTGAAAAGACAACGTGAGGAGGAATAGGCTGTTTATTTTGTGGCAATAAAGCAAATGAAGAAACTGAGAAAAAGAAAGCACAGCATCTTCAAAAATAATTCGTAACGAGACTACACTAAAATTCAAAGATTCCCTGTTGAAATTAGCTAAAGATCGTTCTGATAATGTTTCGAAGGCTGTTCTTGAACGTATTAATTTTGAGTATGATTTAGTCGCTGCTGATGCAAAATACCATGACAGTTGTTACAAATCTTTCTTAAAACCTAATACTGGTCGTAAAATTGGCCGTCCACAAGATGAAACTGTAAACTCTGCGATGGAGAAAATGTTTTAATTCATAGAAACGAGTAATGATTGCCAGTTTTCGTTGGATGAATTAAGGAATGTTTGTCAAGATGTAGTTTTAGATGACAGAACTCTAAAAATACGATTGAAATTGAAGTATGGTAGTACAATTATTATTACAGAAAAGCCTGGAAAATTAACATTAATTTGTTTTATTGACAATTAACAAGATATTTTAAGTCAAGTCTGGTCTGATAAAACAGACTTGGATGAAAAAGACAAGCGGTTAAAACCTTTGAAAGCCGCAGCAGCAATTGTTCGTTCGTAGAATGTTCAAGGATATCAAGGATTAACGATATTTCTGAATCATTGTCATATCTTTTGGAACAAGTCATTTTAAAAACAAGCGTCATAATCTAAATTATCTAAAATTAGTTTGTACGAATATTAGCCACTGCATCATGACAGCTGTTCGGCCTAGAACCTTTAAATCTAAACTACAGCTGGGTCTTTCAGTTTTTTTTCATCGGCGGTTGGCTTCGAAACGTCTCATACAAATATTTTCGTCTCTTGGTTTAGGCGTCTCTTACAGTGAAACAATGAACTATGAAGCAGTTTTCAGTCATCCACCTCATATTTTACCACCAAAAACAGGCACATTCATCCAATATGTCAGCATCAGACAATGCTGACATTAATGTAAATACTTTGGACGGCAATGATACGCTTCATATAATGGGTATTGTCCAAATTGTGACTCCCAAAAATTCATTATTACAAGAAGATCCCAAGCCACGAGTAACTGAAGTTCTTTCGGCAAAAGATTTTGCAGCAAAGGCTCATGAACCTATACAGGTCTATCAAGACTCTGGTGTGGTTGGGTACAGCAAAATAAATGTGCGAAATTTTGATTATGAAAGTGAATCTAAAGTATCTTTTTTTTTAAAGTTAATGTGACATGGTTCTATGGCAAATACAAAAAATTTTCTCTACCTGGTTGGAATGGTTACATTGAATGCTTGACGAGTAATATTATAGATTTTTTTAAGTCAAAAATTACATTTTTGCCATTTGTTCATCAACCAGCAAGTAAGTACAATACAATATATACAACTTTACTTTGTGCTTTAGAGAATGCTAAACGTTATAACCAGAAAGTATGTATAATTACTTTTGATCAACCTCTGTATGCGAAAGCTCGCGAGATTGTATCTACTGCCCCTGAAGGATCTGAAGTATCGAATATAATAATAAGACTAGGAGGATTTCATTTGCTTATGTAATTTTTTGGAGCAATCGGTTATATTATGCAAGCAAGTGATTTAAAGGAAGTACTCGTTGAAGTTTATATACCGAAATCTTTAGAGAAAATGCTTAATGGCTATGCTTACGCAAGAGCAGTTCGAGCTCATACAATACTTCAACTTACTTTAGCATTAAGAATATTAAACTCGCTATTGATGATGAAATGGATGCAAATCTTATTATTACCGTTGAAAATATTTTTAATAATATTCTTTCATACTATGATATTGAAGAAGATGATAAAATATATGGAAAATTACTTGATCAGTTTAACAAATCAATTGAATATCAGAAACGAGGGCCAACCGCACATTACGGCTACAATGCTTTCGGATGGTATCCATTGCAAAGGAGTTTATAAGAGCAGAACGTATAGGAGTAGGCAAGCAGATTTGAACTGCGTTAAAGAAATGATACCTTATTTCGATGCATCTGGATATTTAGCTTATGCTAAGTCTGCGCACTTGTACTTACAAGACATGCTTCAATTGAACCAGGTAATGGATCCCAGTATTTATCAAATGTTTACAGAAGGATTTTTTACTGTTCGACGTTCTGATAAACTTTGTTGTGGAACTTCAACAGATATGATTATTAAACAATCGATGACGAAATCTATTAAAACACATGGGGGCATCTCTCGAGGAAGAAGTACGAAAGAAAGTGTGATAAGTAAATGGGTTTACGGAATGCATGCAATGAATACTATATGTGAGGGGTTGCAAGTTCTTGCTAATGTTCGAATGGACGCAACAGATCAGCATATAGATGCAAGTGACTCGCAGCTCAATACAGATGCTAAAGATATTAAAAAACTCCTATACTGATTTTGATCACATGATCCTTTTCCTAAAACTAATAAAATCATGTCTATTGCTTCTGGAATTGTTGGTGATGATAAGATTAATTGCCATAAAGCTCGTGAAGTTGGGATTGCTTTAATGTCTAAAATGACAGGTGAAACATTTAATAATATAAAATTAAAACGCTCTGAAAAAGTACTCCCTCTTTTAGTTGCGAGTAGCACCGTGAAAGTGCACGTACAAAAAGTAGCTATAGATCCTGTATTATTATTTAAACGCATGAGTATCACTGAAGCTTTTGACGAGGAGATTGAAAAATTTTTTTAGTATGAATTAGTCGCTTACCCCTTATCACTTTTTAATGCAGCTGGAATGCGTAAAACAACAAAGTCAGCAATTTATAATTGATTTGAATCAGTCAATACTGAGGTTGATCGTAGAAACGCTACTTACATTATTGATGGAGGGTTCCTACTACATCACGTTTTGTGGGATCGAGAAGAAACCTTAAGCGTTATTTTTGATAAATATGTTCAGTATCTACGCAGACATTACGGGCTTACAGTGACAGTGCTATTTGACGGCTACAGTGACTCGACAAAAAACATTAAAGCTGAAGAAAAACGTCGTCAAACTATAAAAACATCATCGGGTTCCGAGATTATCTTTGATGAAAATATAACAGTTCCAGCGAATCAACAACAATTTTTCGCTAACATTAATAATAAATCTCGTTTCATTTCCATGTTAACTGAAAAATTAACGGCTTCGAATATTGAAGTGAAACAAGCTAAAAATGACGCAGATCTTCTTATAATTGAGACAGCAATTAAAAAATTTAAGGCAACAAACACAACAATTGTAGTTGGTGAAGATGTTGATTTGTTAGTACTGCTTACTGCAAGGACTCCAGTAGATAAAGTTATTTATTTTCTGAAACCCGGAAGGGCTCAACAGCGAACAGAGATATATTCTTTGAAAAGTTTATCGGCTTATTACAAATGCCAAAAGTACATTTTATTTTTACATGCGATAACCGGCTGCGACAATACATCAGTAATGTACAGAAGGGGCAAAACGTCAGTACTTAAATTATTCGAAAAAAAGGACTTAACTGACTGCTGTAAAGTTTTTACAGAACTTGATTCCATACCGCAAACAATAATTACGGAAGGAATTCATTTTCTTCTAGCGGTTTATGAAGCTCCAAAATAAATTAGTTGTCTTGATAAATACCGATACTTAACTTTTTTTAAAAATACGCGAAACAAGGAACAAGTACAACTATCATGTCTTCCTTCAACATCAGCATCTGCTTTCCAACATTTGTATAGGGTATATTATCAAGTTCAAACATGGCTAGGCAACGAACTGAATCCAGAAGAACCGATTAAAACCTTACTCCCATCTGCCCCAGAAAAACTCCTTAACACTATTTTTTGGAATTGCAAAAAAGATTGTAGTGTCAAATGTGGATGTAAAAAAGTAGGGTTACTGTGTTCTCTAGCGTGTACTAACTACCAAGGTGGAAACTAACTACAGGGGAAACCACAGTAAAAAATACGCGCCGAGTACACTACCTCACAGGTAGTGTGGAAACGCGTGCATATTATCATAAAAAATTTTTGAAAGGACTATTTTTGTAGAGAATTTTAAGATCTACAACTTCGGTTTTTTTTTGATAAAACTTAACAAAAGTTAATTCTAAAACTAAATAAGTATTGGTTTCGGAAACATAATAAAAATTTGTATCTTAAATTAAAACTAGTTATGCTTAAGGTATATAGATAGGTGCTGATAAGTTATTAAAAGCAATTGAAACATTACCTATTATTTTTAGCAATGCAAGGTAAAATTATAACTAGCTAATAAAAACTGTCACATTTTGGTCATAATTTGTATCTAATGAACATTATTAGTTAAATAAACAACTAGAATACTAGAAACATTAATAAATCGCGAGAAAAATGAATCAGCCTTATATAAAAATCGGTGTAACTCTATACTTAAACATCAGTCCTAAATATTGAAAAAGAGTCCTTCATAATACATTGATTTATGATATTTTATTTATCAAGTTAAAAATACTCTCTTTGGTTGTGCTATTTTCAGCTTCTGAGAATATAGTCTCTGATGTAATATCAAAATTACTAGAATTTTGGTGCCTTTTTTTAATGTCATCACATATTTGAACGCTTCAATGTGAATTATCTTTATTTCACACCATTTCAACCTATCTCCATCTTCGTTAGTTGTGTAGTTTCCACAAGCAAGTTGTTTGAGATCAAAGAAACATTCATGAGTCAGTTCTTTCACTGAATAAGGTGGCCCTTTTTTCTGTGCAGTTTTTATTAATGTTGTATATTGGTCAGGCACATAAATTGAAGACTTCAAAGCTCTGGACACATTTCTTTGATTTGTAGAATGAACCGTATCGCCCTCATTTTGAGCGTGTCCTTTAATTAGAAATTTGTGAGTAATAATCTTCAGTTTTGGGAATGTATTTACGGCATATTGATACATCGCCACCAAATATTTATTTTTTTGCTGACCACAGCAATTATCGCTATAAAACATAACGTTGAAATCATCAGTTGCTTTGTTTTGTAAATATTCCAAATACATAAATACGCACGAGCCAATTTCATTTACTACTCGTGCTCCTTCTCAAATTGTTGAGAACAATAAAAGTACGCAAGACTGCATACCTTGGACGCATACTGAGAAATGATAAATATAGTCTTTTGCAGGGCATCATGCAGGGTAGAGTCGATGGCAAAAAGGGAATAGGTAGAAAGAGGAAGTCATGGCTGCGAAATATTTGAGACTGGACAAACATGACTCTAGACGAATTATTCCACGTTGGAAAAGACAGAGAAGCTTTTAAAAATGTGGTCGCCAACCTCCATTAATGGGGACTACATAAGAAAAAGAAGAAGCTCCTTCTCCTTCATGCCATACAAAACAAGTTATGGTAGGTACCTTTGGAACGCAGTTCGGTACTTGTAAAATAAGGTATAATATATATATTATATATATATATATATATATATATATATATATATATATATATATATATATATATATATATATATATATATATATATATATATATATATATAGTAAACTCTTAAATATTGGGGAAATCTGCAAGAAATACTCTAATGTGTATCAATTGTTTCGCCGAACGTTTTCGCCAAAGAGAATTAATTTGGCTTCTTCAGGGCTGAAAGAGAATAAATTATAATTAGCTACCATATATTATCTATTAAAACATTATTGATCTTACCGTAACTTAGAATTGTAGAGTTAGAATATTAAAAAACTTTGCTAGTAACATAGTGGTGTTTTTTGTTACTATGTGCAAAGAAAAGTTTTTTATAAGGATTGAAATGTATGGTAGCTTTGAACTTGACACGTAAAGGCTTACCCAAGGTTAATCGAAAAACCCAAGGTTAATCGAAAAACCCAATGTAACTACATTTAAAAGGAGGTAATTCTTTGAATTGTCGGCAATAACTAAATTTTTGATTTTTAGATAGTTAAAAGTGAGGTTCTGTTTAAGCCAGAACGCAAGCGCTGACAACTTCATTATTAATTCGTATGAATCTTTATGTCGTTAAGGTTCATTGGTAAAAAATGAATTTAAATCCCAGTAAAGGGAAATATTATTTTGATTTTCTTTATTTAATTATATTATATTGTTCATGTATTATTAAATCTTATTAAGACGTATCTAAGAAAAGCAAGGGAATGTTATATATTTTTTGTTAATGAAAATTAATTATAAAGGTATGTTAGTTGTTAATGGATATATCAGTGAAGTTAGTTATCTGTGATATAGTATTGTTCTTGGTATCTGATTTAAGTAACAGGTGGTATATATCGCTTAGATTCTTGATGTCACTCTTAACATTAATGGAGAAATCGTTAAGGAAAATATAAGACATTTCAATGAACTCTCTTTTAGATTTATTGTTCTCACGGTGGAGAATTGTGGTGTTAGTATAGTCCATGAGATGACCAGTGGAATGGACATGTTTGGCTAATGCACAACGGTCAGGGTGAAGTCGAGAATCACTTTTGTGTAGTGTAATACGTGATTTCAATAATTGAGATGTTTGACCGATGTAGGAATTGTTGCAAGAGAGACATGTTGTAGACAATATTACTAAGCCTATCTATGGGAGTCTTATCTTTTATCTTAGAATAATGATTATTAATTGTTAGGGCTGATCTACAAGCCACATTAAGTTTAATGTTGTTATTATTATTGCCAAAGCTATTTTCAACACTTTTCAGAATACACTTTTCACTTTTTCTGAATGTGGCTTGTAGATCAGCCCTAACAATTAATAATCTTCATTCTTCTCACTGGTCGTTCTTGGGCTGACAGAATGAGATTTTAAAGTCTGTCATTAAAATGTGATAATTTATTTAGTAGGGAGCATATTTATTGTTTATCCTTAGAAACACATGTATGAACATAATTTCGGTGTAAAGAATCAATGGCAAGACCGCCTTATATCAGACATTCTAGTAAGTTTCGATATCGTGTCACTCTTTGCAAACATTCCTATAGACGAAACTCTAAATATTCTGAAAACTAAATACAGTATCCAGCAAGACCACTTATCTCCCATTAAACATTGTATGTCCAACACTTATTTCATCTTCCAAAATGAATTCTACAGACAAATAGATGGTGCTTCAATGATCTCTCCACTATCTCCAGTAATTGCCAATATCTTAATGGATATTGGCATATAATGGATAATGAACCCACAGGTTGGCTACGATATGTTGACGATACATTCGTCATTTGGCCCCATGTCAGGGATGCTTTGGTTTCTTTTTGAACCCATCTGAATTGTATACATCATAGTATCCAGAAACTGATTCATCCCTACCGTTTTTCGACGTTATCATAAATTAAAACCAATCCCAAGGTTTTTATCACTCTGTTTATCAAAAACCAACCCATACCAATCATTACTTGCATGCCAAGTCTCATCATCTCCCTTCACAAATTAATTCAGTCATTAATACCCTTGTCTCCTGATCAATACCACTTTGAGACGATGCAAGTAGACCCGCTGAGCTCTCTAGTTTAAAACAAGCCCTCATCCAAAAGAGATACAGCGACAATCACATCAATAGAAGCTTAAACAGATATCAATTTCCACTCAAAGGCTCAGATCCTCATTATACGAAAGCTTTTCGTCCTTACATCAAAGATATCACTGACAAAATCGACAAAATTCTAAAATCAAGAGGAATAAACACAGTATTTACCCCCCGACAAAAACTTTCATCTCTTGTCCAATCAATTAAAGACAACATTCCAAATGAACAACACGTAGTTTATGAAATTCCTTGTGCAGACTGCCCTCAATCCTATATAGGGCAAACAAATCGTAGAATCTAAAATAGGATTTATGAACATTTCATTTATGTTCGCAATTTCGACTCAGTTTTAGCTTTAGGTCATCGCCATCTTCATACAGTTCACAGAATAGATTTTGAAAAATTCAAAACCATAGCCCTCACCCGCTTCTATAAACCAAGAATTATCCGAGAAGTCATAGAAATTAAAAAAAGGCCAAATTGTCTCAATAAAAGAGTTGGCGGCATACGGCTACCTTCGACAACAAAGTACTGCTTCTATCATCATATTCATCTATAAGGAGCAAAGATACAAACAAGTTAAAGGAGCACCGATGGGTTCACCACTGTCACCGGTAATAGCAAATCTGTTTATGCAAGAAATAGAACAGCGAGCAATAGAAACAGCCGAACACAAACCCAAACTTTGGCTTAGGTACGTGGATGATACTTTTATAATCTGGACATTTGGAGAAGAAAAACTAAAGGCATTTTTAGAACCCATCAATAATATACACCATTTCTGTTAAAAATGGTGTATATTATTAAAAAACGCGGAGTCAAACCGGAAAAACTACAGAACGCCATATTTATAACTCCCGGTTATTTCATATGTAAAGAAAAACAGAACACTCTTTTTGCTTTTCTTTAATTTTTATAATTTACGTTTTAATAGTTTGTTACGACACTGTCAAAATACTTAAGTCTTATTAAGCTTTTGGTAGTAACATTGAATATTGTCTTATTAATTTTTATTACTGCCATACGAGACGTCATTTTATTATTATTTAAACCCTTCAAATATTTCCTTTTGCGGGTAAGCTAATTTTAAATTGATATTGTACAACTAATAATAAAGTTGCTCTTTTTGTAGAGAAACGCAGTTGAGTTTTACTAATGAAACTTTCCTGATTAAGGAAACAAACATTGGTACAAAACAACATTATTGCTTATAATTAAAGTTCAAATGGCAAAACTACGATTTGAATTTATCGTGAGGGCATTGGCAAGTGATAATCAAACAAACTGCATCACCATAACCTCAGTTGAGACCGAGAATAACAATTGATGTGCAAAATATTTCCAATCATGAAAAAGTACAGTCTACAGCAGATTTTTAAAAAGTAAAAAGAGCTCTAATAAAAAGAAGAAAAAAGTGGATCACTTTTAAAAGATACTGAAATGATATTTATTTATGTCTATTTAATTTATAATGTCTTTATCAAAAGGTCCTTATTTTAATTTATTGAAAAGCACGATAATTTATATCAACAATTTATTTGATTAATAATTACATAATTTATGTATCCGAACGGTACAGTTAAATTCGCGACCGCGAGTCTTCAGACTTAACTGTTCCTCCATATAAAAATGTTTTATTTTTATACATAAATCGCCGTTATCTCGAAAAGTCCAAAACATTCTTGAGTAGACGGCGAAACGGTAAAGGCAAACTGGATTTCCCGCATCGGTTCGACCTTTTTCTGGAAGATCGTTCAGGTAAATAGACACCTCTCGTAAAATCTAAAACATAAGCATGTGAATAAAAACATGTTTACAGGTTAAAACTATGACTCATATTTTTACGTAACATTGCCCCCCTCTCAAAAGATGGTTCCTCCTGGAACCTTGTCGGGACTAGAACTGGAACGGTATGCTGGTATCGGCAACTGGACCCTCTTTTACAACTTCCAGTTGTATAAAAATGACAAGGGACGGTTTTCTCTCCGCACCAGTAAAGCTGGATTTATAGTTTGACGGACTGTAGACGTAGACGCACTGCAGACGTAACAAACGCACTGTAAATATTATTTCAATTTATAAATCGACGGAGTAGAATTTTTTCGCATGAGTAGAAACAGTGGCTACAGTTGGTGACCATGATACTATAATATCCTTTTATTATTTTATAAATTCTTAACATTAATTGTAAAAAATAATCAACAAAATCAAAATCCGAATATGTTGACAAACAACTTTACAAAATGGTGGGCGTACCAGACAATTCACTTTGGTTGACAGCACAAAATTCTTCCTTTTGATTGGCCAGACGCAAGTAACGCACTGTAAAAGATGAAAGTTGGCCAACTCTCCCGTTGCAGTGCGTTTGACTTACGTTTCGTCATGCGTTTACGTTCATTTATAAATAAGAGTACACAAAACTTTATGTTGATCTTTTTCCAGTGCGTCTACGTTTACAGTGCGTCAAACTATAAATCCAGCTTAACTATGCGGATTGCAACAGACTAACACCTGGACTTCGGTGTCTTTAAAGATCTCCTCCACCATATTTCGGATAACCCTCCAATCTAATTGGCGGCACTCCAACTTTGGCATGGCTAATTTTTGCTCTCTCAATTGAAGTAAGGCTTCCCATACATCTCGGTAGGTAGGTTGGTCACGGGCAGTGTCTTTTGTTACCAGGTAGAAAAGGTAACGTGATACATCTTGGAGTTTCAAGGTTTTACCGGGAGCTGGCACCTGGTATTGAAGTTCTGCAACTCGACCAAACTTCCTTCGAAAGACCGATGCCAACCCTGGTGCGTCTTTGATACTGGCCGGGATGGTAAGGGCCAGCGAGTAGTCATCGGGGAGCGCGAGTAGATCTTGCTTTTCTTCAGTGGTAACACCATGTCTTGCTTTACCGGTACCTCCATAGGCACCCATGAATTCCTCAAACGTGAGGTCAGACACATCGTGGACTTGGTTTACTTCCACTTCCCCATCTACGTCGTGGTCACCTTCGAAAGATGCCAACCGGTTATGGTGTACTATCGTCGGCTTTCCCCTCGGAATCTTGCTTATTCGGTAGATGACATCGTTGATCTTCTCCATGATGAGGTATGGACCTTCCCAAAACTGCTGCAATTTGGGAAAACAACCTTTTCGCTTCTTGGGATTATAGAGCCAGACCTTGTCGTTCTTCTTAAAGCAACCCTTTTCGGCTTGTGTATCGTACCGTTTCTTCATTCGGTCGCTAGCGATCTGAAGGTGGGAACGGACCAACTCATGTACATCGTCCATTCTTCTTCGTAATTCGATCACATAATCTTCACCTGCTACATCTTCTCCAGGTCGACATCCAAACTCGAGATCACAAGGTAGTCGCATTTCGCGTCCGAATAGGACTTTGGCTGGTGTCTGGCCTGTTGATTCGTTAACAGCAGATCTGTAGGCCATTGTGAAGAACGGAAGGTATTGGTCCCAGTCTCGCTGATGATCGGACACCATCTTTGTCAAATACTTGCCAACTGTCCTATTCATTCGTTCTACCATACCATCCGATTGCGGATGATACGCGGTAGTTCTTGTTTTCTTCATGCCTAGTCTATCACATATTCCTTGGAATAGATCGCTTTCGAAGTTCCTGCCTTGGTCACTATGTATCTCCAAAGGCACTCCAAATCGACTGATATATTCTTGGATCAACTTATCTGCAACGGTGGCGGCCTTCTGGTCTGGAAGTGCGTAAATCTCGACCCACTTAGTAAAGTAATCCATTACTACCAACATGTACTTGCCCCCATTTTCACTTTCTGGAAATGGCCCAGCGATATCCAAAGCTATTCTTTCAAACGGGCTTCCAACATTATATTCTCATAGGAGCTCTCCTTTTTCGGTAAGGCCCGTTACTCGTGGCACAAATAGTACATTTCTTACACCAGTCTTTTACGTCGTCGGAACTGTTCATCCAATAAAACCGTTCCCGAATTCGCCGAAGGGTTTTCTTTACCCCAAAATGCCCTCCCGATGGACTGTCGTGTAACTGACGAAGTACTTCGGCTATTCTGCTCTTTGGGATCACCAACTGTCTTCTCTTCTCTGAACCGTCATCATTTTCCAGGACTCGTTTGAGCAAGCCATCTTCGACGATAAATGAGTCCCACTGGGCCCAATACGTCTTAACTAATGAGCATAGGTTTGATATTTCCTGCCAAGGTGGTCGACGGTTTTCCTCTTTCCATTTTCGGATTTTCTGTATAACTGGATCTCTCTCTTGTTCTTCCCTTATCTTAGTAGGCGTCCAGTCGTTGTTGACAATCGTCGTTCTTAGCACTGCTGCTTCCTTGGATTCCGTTTTGTTGCAGTGGGAACACTCTGCTGGGCATGGCCTTCTGGAAAGAGAATCAGCGTTTCTGTGGCTAACTCCGGCTCGGTGCTCAATCTTAAAATCGTATTCTTGGAGTCGTTCGATCCACCTAGCTATCTGACCCTCTGGATTCTTAAACTGCATTAACCACTTAAGGGCGGCATGGTCGGTTCGGATTAAAAACTTTCTACCATAGAGGTATTGATAGAAGTGCTCTACTGATTTAACTACTGCTAGAAGTTCTCTTCTCGTGACGCAATAATTCCGCTCAGGTTTTGAAAGAACTTTACTTAAATATCCGAGGACTCGTTCCTGTCCTCCTTGAATCTAAGACAGCACTCCTCCAATTCCCACATTACTTGCATCCGTATCTAAGATGAACTCTCCTTCTGGCAGTGGATACCCTAAAATTGGTGCTGTTATTAGATGTTTTTTTAAGGTCTCAAAGGCATTTTGGCAGTCTGTATCCCAGCGGTATTCTCTTGCTTCCTCTGTAAGTCGCATTAATGGCTTAGCGATATCTGCAAACTTCTTAATAAACCTCCGGTAGTAAGTACATAGTCCAAGAAAACTTCTCACTTGATGTTTGTCAGTTGGTTTTGGCCATTCCTTAATGGAATCGATTTTTCCCTTATCCACGGCCACTCCTTCTTTACTGACTATATGACCCAGATAATTGACTTTACCCTGAAATAGCTGGCACTTCTTGGGGTTTAGCATCAATTGGGCAGCTTTAAGTCGATTAAAAACGTTTTCTAAATTCTTGAAATGTTCTTCGAATGTCTCTCCCAAGACGATTATGTCATCTAAATAAACCAGGCATGTTTTCCAAGATAACCCTCTCAACACATTTTCCATAAGCCTCTCAAATGTCGCTGGAGCATTACAGAGTCCAAATGGCATAACGTTGAATTGCCACAATCCAGATCCTGTGGTGAAGGCTGTCTTTTCTTTATCTACTGGGTCCATTTCTACCTGCCAGTATCCAGACTTCAAATCCAAAGTAGAAAATAGTTTACTTCCAGCCAATGTGTCCAATGTGTCATCGATCCGAGGCAGAGGATAACTATCTTTCTTGGTAACGTTGTTCAGCAAACGGTAATCTACACAGAACCTCGTCGTTCCGTCTTTCTTCTTAACCAGGACCACCGGAGAGACCCATGGGCTTGTAGAAAGTTCTATCACCCCGTCTTTCTTCATTTCCTGAACAATCGTTTCAGCTTCCTCTCTTTTCGCCTGTGGTAATCGTCGAGCTGTTTGACGAATTGGCTTAGCATTACCAGTATCAATTTTATGCTTAACAACGGTAGTTCTTCCCGTCTTTCCTCCTTTCGGTACGAAAATATCACGATACTGCCGAAGAAATTCCCTTAATTTCCTTTTCTCCGTCTGATTTAGAGACTGTCCTGCAACTGCAACCATTTGGTCGAATTTGTCGTTGGAATTATCAGATGTTGTCACCTGACGGATTATGGATGTCACAGGTACACAAGTTCCTACTTTTGTCTCTTTCTTTATGGTCACTGGGTAGTCGTTGACATTGATAAGTCTCACAGGAATTTCCTTAGCCGAAGTCACCAATTCCTTTCCAATTATGATTCCACGGCCGACCTCATCGTCGTGGTTCCAAGGCTCCATCATAACAGGTCTCCCTTCGCCCACAAATCCCTGTAGCCGCGCTACTATGATCGTTTCGCTTCTCGCAGGCACGACTGTATCTTCTGTAATGGCTGCTCGCACAGTGTTGTCATTATGTGGATGGAGAAATACCTCCTCGTTGCCAACTTTGATTACCTTATTCTTAAAATCCAATTGGAATCCATGCATATTCATTACGTCCATTCCTAATATAACATCCTCTTCGATGTCAGCAACTATAACAGTATGGACGAACTTTTCTGCTCCAATTCCCAATTGTACCTGGATTTCTCCATGAATGTTAGCATTTTCACCTGTAGCGGTCCGAAGTCGCAACCTCGTTGGTAACAGTTTCTTTCGGCTGTTTATAACTGTCGGGCGTATAATGGTTCTGGTCGCTCCGGTGTCCACCAACAACGTATGCTTTTTACCATTTATGTCTAAGTTCTGGGTCGAAGCTGCCCCCCTAAGGCTGACCCGTTCTAGTTTTCCTGATGGTGAGTTTCTTGATTTGCGTCGTACCTAGGGTGCTTACAGGAGCTTCGTACGTGTCCTATTTCGCCACAATCCAGCATCTGATGGTCTTCGTTTTCTTATATGTCATGCTTTTCATCATATTAACGAGCTGGTCAAGTTTATCTTCATCTCCTTCCTCTTTTACAGTCCTAACTTTACTGTACCCGCCAGAGGCCTGCGTAGCTGACTCGTATTCGAGGGCGGTGGATAAGACATCAACCAGCGTCTTGTGACGAGCTAATCGCAGTGTTCTCTGCATTTCATGATCACGAAGACCATCAATAAACGTTTGAACGGCCAATTTTTCCATCATGTCTTCGGGAGCTGTTGGATAAGCGTATCGTACTAATCTGGCAATATCTACCTCGTATTCTTGAAGAGCCTCATCTTTCTTCTGTCTACGATTTTTAAGCTGTGACTGATATACATGCTCCAAATGTTCGTGGCCATATCGCATATTTAGCCTCTTCTTGAGTTGTTCGAAATCATCGGTCTCCTCTACGGCTATGGTCTGCAGCACATCTAAGGCATCTCCTCGAAGAGCGATAGTCAGGTTTACAGCCTTTTCTTTTTCAGACCATCCATTTGCTCTTGCAGCTGATTCAAACTGTTTCATGTAGTTGTTCCATGATGATTTTCCGTCGAAAGTTGGGACTTTAACATGAATAGAACCTCCACTTCCTTCAAATTTCGGCCGTATCTCCAACTTACATTTTGTTTCGTCTTCTTTTGTCTCTGCTGTAATTGGATTGTTTCCTCTCTCTGCTGTCCCTGTTTCCTCCAGCTTCTTTTCCATCTCTTTCATCTTTTCTTCGAAGGCCGACATATCGGCAGCAACTTGGTTTTTTAACGAAGATATTTTATCGTCGAGGGCAGACATCTCAGAAGTGACTTTAGAGATTTCTGAAGAGATGTTAGCAGAAACTTTGCTTTCCAGGGACGAAATCTCGTTAGAAACTTTGTTTTCTAATGACGCGATGTCACCAGAAACTTTGGCTACATCAGAAGAAACTTTCGAAATATCGTCAGAAACTTTGTTCTCTAATGATGCGATGTCACCAGAAACTTTGTTCTCTAATGATGCGATGTCACCAGAAACTTTCGAAATCGACGAGAGGACAGCATCTTCAAATATATAAGTCTCTGGATCTAGTCCTTCTTCTAGCAAAGCGTTCTTTAGTCGTTGGACTAGCTCAGCCTTTTTTCCGGTAGAAGCTAATTCTCTGTCTTTAAGATGTCTTCTTAAATTAGTCACTGTCAGCTCATAAATCGTAGCCATTTTCACAATTTATTTTATATTCACTTCGGAAAAATACTTGTTATGATTACTATAAGTCTAATTTACTTTTATCCCACTTCTGACACCATTAAAATGATATTTATTTATGTCTATTTAACTTATAATGTCTTTATCAAAAGGTCCTTATTTTAATTTATTGAAAAGCACGATAATTTATATCAACAATTTCTTTGATTAATAATTACATAATTTATGTATCCGAACGGTACAATTAAATTCGCGACCGCGAGTCTTCAGACTTAACTGTTCCTCCATATAAAAATGTTTTATTTTTATACATAAATCGCCGTTATCTCGATAAGTCCAAAACATTCTTGAGTAGACGGCGAAACGGTAAAGGCAAACTGGATTTCCCGCATCGGTTCGACCTTTTTCTGGAAGGTCGTTCAGGTAAATAGACACCTTTCGTAAAATCTAAAACAGAAGCATGTGAATAAAAACATGTTTACAGGTTAAAACTATGACTCATATTTTTACGTAACAATACTTTAAAAGTTTAAATGGATGAAGATAAAAATATACACTTCAAGGATATATATTGGATTTATTGGTATATATATATATATATATATATATATATATATATATATATATATATATATATATATATATATATTCACCGGCACGGAAAATGGACACCCCTTCAATTTTTGATAAAATTGTCGAAACAGACTTTATTTTTTAGAGTAACTTTAATCAACGATTGGCATATTCTGACACAGGGTTTTAAGGTATGTTTTGGATACAAAATGTGCACGGAAACCTTTTCTTTAAAGAGAATTATTTAAACTTACAAATTAATACAAACAAAAAATTAAATAAATTGTGCATATGGGACAAAATTATTTTGCAGCATCTTATGTATGTACCTATGCCTATCAGCGGTCAGAAATCCACTAGAGACAACGTACAATTCTGTATGCGCTTCCAAAGATATAGGGTAACGGGTACAGTTGTTGGCCGATCACTAGTAATTGGCCACTTGCACAAAAATCCGAAATACAAAGATTTTTATAGTATATAATTTACACATGCGTAAGAAGGACGCTGTTCGAAGAATAGTTTTTTCAAAATTTAAGTTTGAATATTTTGCACCGATATTTTGGATGGCTCAGCATATAAAGTGAAGTTATCCGATTTTATGATAACTTTGAGATGTGGGTTTTTCGAAGGATGCTGAAGATCTCTTGGACAGAGCACGTGACCAACAACGAGGTGCTAAGAAGAATGGGTACTGAGAGAGGACTCTTAAATATTGTAAAAAACAGAAAAACGAGTTATCTAGGACATATTTACAGAGGAGAAAAATACAACTTTCTACGACTTATAATGGAAGGGAAAGCGGAAGAAAGAAGAAGTCCAGGAAGAAGAAAATGTTCCTGGTTGAAGAATATAAGACACTGGACAGGCTTGGACACACTTTCGATACTAAGAATAGCTCAAGATAGAGAGCAATTTGCTGTAGTTATAGCCAACCTCCGAACAATGCTCTGAACGCTCGATCCCGCTGTTGTAGCAGAATAGTGGGAATGAGAAGTGTAGAAAATAAAAAGTACCTCATATTCATGCTTGCTTGAATCTCCACTTGTCCGCTTCAAAAAAAGATCGCGTATTCAGAGCAATGTTAAGAGCCTTTTTTTACATTTTTCGCCATACTTAAATGAAAATCTAAGAATTAAATGTTGGAGAATAAATTTTGAGTTTTAATAACATGTTCTTCAAATTAAAATCATATTACCCTACTTAATAGGTACCCTGAGACATCCAAAATATCGATGCAAAATATTCAAACTAAGATTAACCCTTAATATCCTAGCGTGACATATAAGTTACGCCATATTGTGTAATTTAAACAGCGCCCTCTAAGGAAACTTGTGATAGGATCGCATAGATGGTGTAAGTATTATGCAATCTGACACTTCCTCTAATGCATGTTTACTAGTTTGCAGACATAATGTGCGAAAATTTTGTGCTTGTAAACATTTAAAATAAGCTGTCCATAAATATTTAGAAAAAATGGACATTAATCTAAAGAAAGTACATTTATTTTTTTATCTTGCAATTTTTTTAGCTCAAAAAGTAGGTTAAGCTTTATATAAAGGTACATAACCTACATATTTCAAATTTTATTTAAATATTTCACTACCATTTAGTTCTGTGTAGCCCCAAAGTTTGGTATTACATATATGCAACGCTAGGATAATGTACTACCGTATTTCAGCAAAAATAAACATAAGACGTGATTTCATTGCCAGTGAATTATTTACTAAGATTTATAAATCATTGTTAACTGCCAGTTGGATAACGATGATCATTGACCAGATAATATCATGTATCTGAAGATTAAATTGATGATGGAGATTTTTGACCATTTGCCAGGGAGACAACTTCGTGCCCAAGCCGGGGTAAAACTTTTAAATATGAATGATAGAATTGGCGCCACTGAAGCCAGCGCACCTAGAGATGAGTCATCAAATTTTTCATGTTCTTGGTTAAAAGGAGGTGATTTTGAAAATCGTCTGAATACTTTTTCAAAACCAAATTTTTCTGATTATGAGAATTTAACACCTGTTGAATTGTTCGAGTTATTCTGGGATGGCCCGTTATTCCAATACTTAGAGTCAGAAACTAAAAAATATGCTCTTCTCAAAAATGTTGCGGACCCACATATTATCTCACTTAAAGAACTGAAATGCTTTATTGACATTTTGATTCTTAGTGGATATAACTAGGATTCAAAACCAGACATGAAGCATTGTTTTGTTAAAAATGCAATGAGGCGTAATAGATTCAAGCAACTTATGCAATTTGTACATTGGGCAGACAATAATAGCATAAACCCAAAGGATAAAGCATGGAAAGTCCGTCCCCTTATGGATTATTTACAAAATAAGTTCATAAAGAACTTCGTGCCAGAAGAAGAAATATGCTATGACGAATCTATGGCTATATACTATAGAAAGCATTCTTGTAAATAGTTCATAAGGGGAAAGCCAATTAGATTTAGATTTAAAATGTTGTCGCTAAACACAAAAGACGGTTATCTAATTAATTTTGATATATATCAGGGAAATAACCCAAAATCCAGCGAAGTGGATGAAAAAAATTATATGGAAAAGCTACTGCTCCACTGGTAAACATGTTGCGTGAGTTACCCACCAATAAGAGGAACATACCATATAAGCTCTTTGTAGACAACTTGTTTACCAGTGTTAACCTACTGTCCAATATGCGAGAAAATGTGGTGCACTGGTACCATTCGTGAAAATCGTTTATCTAAGGGTATACCTTTACCCTCTAAAACTGATTTTCAAAAACAGACAGATCGAGGTGATTGTAATGGCGTTATTGAACGTAACAACGGTATAATTTTTGTACGTTAGTCCGACAATAATATTGTTACTCCTGCGTCTACCTCTTATAGCATTCAAACCATGACACATGTAAAAAGGTTTTCTAAAAGAAAAAAATTATTCAAGTACCTCGTCCGTGTCTCATAGGAAAATATAACTTATCGATGGGTGGGAAGGACTGGATGGATCTAAATATAGGAAGGTACAGGATTGGTATTAGATCCAAAAAATGGTGGTGGCCATTATTTACATGGTTTCTAGACGCATCATTGGAAAACGCTTGGCATATTTATAAAAAGACCGGCAATTCTATAAAACAAATCGATTTTCGCAGAGATATAGCCACCTCATATCTTTTGAAGTATGGTACAGAAGCTAAAGGTGCAGGTCGACCGAAACCCTCAATTTCAAGCAGTCTCGGTAGTCGAACCAGCGACACCGTCACCGACACCGTCATATATATTCCAAACAAGAAAACACGGCGTTGCGCATTTAAAAATTGCACTTCTGTTGTTAGAACCATGTGTAGAAAGTGTGATTTGGGGTTGTGCTTTGATTGTAATGAGCAGTTTCATACAAGATAATTCTCTATACATATATAAAACATCATTTTTGTTTAAATTTAGAATTTAATAAAGATTTCGCATTTTTTCTTATTTTGCTCACTGTATGTCCTAGAGTGACATATATGTCACAACTACTAACTTTTTTTTGTTAACTTTTTTTTTTGAAAATAAGCTCAGAAGCTCGACTAGAGGACTCATACGAACAATAAATTACCATAAAATATATAATTCTTTAAAAATATAATAATTCAGGATATTAAGGGTTAAAAAAAAACCCTTGACCCTTTAAAGCCCAAGTTTATTATGATGAACTTTTTTCAAAGTTTTTTCAGATAATAGTTTAGAATACTATAGTTAGTACATCAGATACTAGATTCTGAATATATTTTGGTTTTTTCTATGAAAAAAAATTTGGTCAACCATTGTACCAGAGTTCAATCAAGGAATAATTTTCATGCTAGTTTCTCTGGTACATAGGGTGTACCAAATAATAAAAAGTGTATCAATAATAGGTATAGAACTTTAAATAATACAAAAATACTGCACAATATTGTAGTAAACAAATAAAAATATAATAATAAAAATAATAGTTCGGTCACTTGAATGATATGGTTTAAAACAATCCAAGCACAAAGCCACTTTACAGTCTACACACTCTATATCACTACGCTGCTGTAATCCCGTTGTTGAGCACTGCTGGCATCTTCGGGTCTTCGCGGGGTTTTCTGCGGCAAATGACCAACATTTTGAAAATACTCCATGTTCAATGACCTCCCAATTTTTTTCTCGCAGAAAAATCTTTTATAAGACTGGTAGCCAATTTGGATCTATATTCAAGGTGAGATATTGCTTTTTTTCTACTGTTACTTTGTCTAAGAGATTCTTTATAAATTATATAAGAATTTACTATGGATGCATCAAAAAGGTAACAAAATAACTTTATCCACCATCGACTTTTCCAAGCTACTGAGTATGTCTGCATTCGTTGTGCAAACCGATCAACACAGCCCATATACATATTGTAGTCTACAATGGCTTGAGGACAGCAGATGTTTTCTCGTTCTCCAGTTTATGATGTTCTCAAAACAAAAGCAGTTTCTGCATGATTATGCATATTGCTGCATACGGTCACATATTTTGAGCCACGATCCTTCCACTTACTTATAGTAATATCATTGCAGACAACTCCATCAATTTCACCCATTTTCATTTTTCTGTCACCTACTAAATGTGCTTTTGGAAAATATTTTCGTGTTTGTCTTCTGTTCCACAACCAAAATGACCTAGTTCTGATAACTTATTCATAAGAGGAAGTGTGGTAAAAAAATTGTCAAAGTACAAGCAGTGACTCCTTTTTTCCAACACTTTAATTAAATTCAGTATAACTCTTTTCCCTAGAGTATGTTCGTTAGCCCGTTCAGGTTCTCTACCTTAATATACCTCAAAATTAATGAGGTAACCTATTTCAGCACATGCCATTGCCCAAATTTTTATACCCCTCTTTATGGGTTTCATTGGCATGTACTGTTTCAAAGTAGTCCTTCCTTTAAAGGCAACCATACTTTCATCAATTGAAATATTTCTGCTTGGAGAAAAAGATTCCATAAAGGTTTTTTTTTTAATTTTTGAATAAGAGGTCTCACTTTGTACAACTTGTCAAATTCCTGAGTTCCTCTGGCTGGCATTTGTTGGTTATCATTCAAATGGATATATCTTAATATTTTAAGAAATCTCTATTGAGGAAAAATATTAGTAATTCTTTCATTATGAAAATTTGAATCTGCAGAGCAGTATTTTTTGATAGAAGGTAAACTATTAAATCCCATTAGAATTAACATTCCTAGGAAAGCTTTCAATTCTTCGAAGGACAAATCTAAATTTTTGTCGTCTTGGACAGCATATAGATTTGACTGTTCTATTGCATTGTAATGTATTGTAGTAAGGTGTCATTCAAAAAAAAAAACATTAAAAAAACTTACTGGGTCTTCAAAAGACGGTATCACTTTCGAACCCTTGAATTCTGCATATAATGGCTTGAGGACAGCAGATGTTTTCTCGTTGTCCAGTTTATGATGTTCTTAAAACAAAACCAGTTTCTGCATGATTATGCGCATTGCTGCATACGGTCACAGATTTTGAGCCACGATCCTTCCACTTACTTATAGTAATATCATTACAGACAACTCCATCAATTTCACCCATTTTCATTTTTCTGTCACCTACTAAATGTGCTTTTGGAAAATATTTTCGTGTTTGTCTTCTGTTCCACAACCAAAATGACCTAGTTCTGATAACTTATTCATAAGAGGAAGTGTGGTAAAAAAATTGTCAAAGTACAAGCAGTGACCCCTTTTTTCCAACACTTTAATTAAATTCAGTATAACTCTTACCCCTAGAGTATGTTCGTTAGCCCGTTCAGGTTCTCTACCTTAATATACCTCAAAATTAATGAGGTAACCTGTTTCAGCACATGCCATTGCCCAAATTTATATACCCCTCTTTATGGGTTTCATTGGCATGTACTGTTTCAAAGTAGTTCTTCCTTTAAAGGCAACCATACTCTCATCAATTGAAATATTTCTGCTTGGAGAAAAAGATTTTATAAAGGTTTCTTTTTTATTTTTGAAAAAAAAATCTCACTTTGTACAACTTGTCAAATTCCTGAGTTCCTCTGGCTGACATTTGTTGGTTATCATTCAAATGGATATATCTTAAAATTTTAAGAAATCTCCTTAGAGGAAAAATGTTAGTAATTCTTTCATTATAAAAATTTGGATCTGCAGACCAGTATTTTTTGATAGAAGGTAAACTATTAAATCTCATTAGAATTAAAATTCCTAGGAAAGCTTTTAATTCTTCGAAGGACAAATCTAAATTTTTTTCGTCTTGGACAGCATATAGATTTGACTGTTCTATTGTATTGTAATGTATTGTAGTAAGGTGTCATTAAAAAAAAACATTAAAAAAACTTACTGGGTCTTCAAAAGACGGTATCACTTTCGAACCCTTGAATTCTGCATACCTAACTACAATTTTTAAATTCAGTAGGTATTCTTGGTTCTTTAGACCACCCCTTAAAATCATTGGTAACATCGAAAGTTGCTTCATCTTCACTTGATGATGAAGCATTCATATTTTTATTTTGAAAGGGTTTTTCGGTTTGGTAATCTCTGTCTGCTACAGAATTATCTACATCCTCGTATTCTAGAAATTCGCAAATTGTAGATTTTTTACGTTTTCTACGTAGGGACTCGTCTATGTCTATTTTGGCTGTACCACTTCTAGAGGGAGTAGACGGCAGTATTGTAGACGAACTTCTGCTAGATCGTTCCCCTTCAATCTCGGAATGTTTAGCTTGATCATCCGTTATTTCATGTAATATTTTGACTAACTGTTCAGTTGTAAGGTTTTTTTTTCCAATACTGTATATCAGAATAGTTTTCGGACATCTGAAAAAAACATGCATGTTGAGGTATTGTGGAAAATATTTGCTGAGCGCAAATAGATTGGTTTATAATATATGACGAGAATGTAAAAAAATGACCAACACAACATATGCAACCAATTTAGCATATTTGTGATGGTTATAAATATTTATATTTTAGAGGAAAGTTTGAGTTTACATTTTTCTAAAATATCATATTCAAAATAATTTTAAATTTTCTTTCCTTTGGTTATATATTTTTATTCTGAAACTATTGTATAGTATCCTTATATTGGTAATAAAAAACACTTACCTTTTAAAGCACTCCTCAATGGTCAAATTTTGATGAAAAAATAACAAAAGAGATTCAGCCTCGTGCTAATTGCACACTAGAATCCACTGGTACAAATGTTGTACCGCTACAATGTTTACAAGTTGAGTAAACGTTCCGATATCAGAGCCATCTATGCATTACTTTTCAAATACAAGTATAGATGTAAATAGGTAGAAATCTACTTTATACTACTCATTTACTCTGGCGAAAATGTGTGGTACAAGGGTAATACCAGGGATACTTGAAGGGTTAAATAATATAGTATAAATAAACATTTTTTAGAGAATTTGTTTTTTAGCTTTAAAAGAGCCCTGGTTATAAATTTTTTTTTTAAATTATCCATTTTAGCGTTTTTTTTATTTTTCTTTACGAAAAATCCATCGATAAGGTTTTATAGAAAATATTGGTTGTTTTTTAATTCTCTGCAAAAGTCCCATTGACAATGATGCGATTAAGTTACTATTACATTAACATTTTTCACTCTAAACAAAAAAATTACGATTTTTTTTTAGATTTTTCCATATATGTAGAATTGGGGGAAAAGCTAATTTGGGTAATCATTTTGATTTTTTATGCCCTATGAAGCAGTGTTTAAAATATAGTAGAGGTGGTTTGCTGTTAAATTTTAAAAGCCAAAAAGCTCGGCCTAATAATACTATTATTCGGTATTTTTCATGGTTTTTAACGAGCGGTATATTCCAGTTCAATCACCAGTAATTAAATGTAATAATTGGAAAAACTAACAATATTTCATGGACAGCGGCCGGATATCTAGTCGGATCAATATACAGAGCTACTTTTGGAATCGACAACGACCTTTATACCACAGTTCGAGAGATAACATACCTTCTAACAGTAATTAGTATAATTTTCTTTAAAAGTTTTAAAACAAAATGAGTAAATATTAAACTATCTTTAACAAGTTTTAATAAATATTTAGACATATTGAAAAAAGATCATTAAGTTAATTAGATATTTTTAAAATTAAAGGAAAAGAGATATAGAGAGAAAATACTTTATTTATTATCAGAATTTAAAAATATTAGCGATATTGAACTAATATTTGACGGTATTACACTATACCTACTTTCATTAAGCGATGCAGGGCGTATAAACAAATATAAATTTATCAGATGATTGTTAAAGATGTTCCAAATGAGTCTACTCGTTCCGATAAGTAACAGTATAATTACGACACTTACTTAATTCTTTTATTTTCTCAACTATTAGTGTTTATTGCATAGTATATAAATTATTTTTATCACTGAATACATAGTAAGTAAAAAAATATTCTGATTTATAAAATAAATGAATATTTTATGCATACATGCAAGTAATAGTTCTTCAAGAATATTTAAAAACTAACCGAAATGTCCATCTTTATTTCGTTACTGCCGACGTCGTCGGAACTCATACAGGTTCGGACACGATTTAAGTAGGTATTATATTTCGGTATTGAAATTTTGTAATTTGAATCGATTTGTGAGTATATTTTTAGTCATCTTGATGGTTAAAGGACAATAAATTATATTTATGCTGCTAGTGTTGAATTAGCAATTATTTGTTGTGCGATTTAAAACTATTTAAGTATATATTTTTATTTGTATAAAGACCCTGTCTATACGTGATTGTGATTACTATAACAATAACCACGTATTTCAATAACTGATATTGAAAGCAAAAATGTCATCCACTGATTCTGCTGATGAATTGGTTGAAAATACGTGGAGTCCTCCTCGAAAACGAAGTAAAAGAAGCCCTCTTAGCGTTGAAGTTAAAGAAATAATTTTAAATGTTTTTAAATGTGAAAGACAAGAAAATCCCGGGTTAGTGGTTGAAGATATTGTGAAAAAAGTGGCTAATAAAGTTGGAGTTTGTGATAGAAGTGTGTTTACGGTGATAAAGGAATACAAAACGAATCATCATTTCGCTGGACCAAAAGTATGTCTGACCCGGAAAAAGAAGTTTGACAAAATTGATGATTTTGACAAAAATGCCATCAGAAGACTGATTCATAATTTTTTTATGAGCAACGAAATACCCACCGTTGATAAGGTTTTAAAGAAGGTGAACGATGACCCTGATTTGCCAATTTTTTCGAAAACCACATTTTACCGAATATTGAAAAAACTTGATTTTCAATATAAACGTAGGGGAAGAAATGCTCTTTGATTAAATAGAGACGACATTGTGATGTGGCGAAGAGAATATCTTCAAAAGATAAGAGCTTATAGAGAGGAGAAGCGGAAAATATATTATCTGGATGAGACATGGTTGAACGCTGGCCATACAAAGTCTAAAATATGGGTAGACACTACAGTAAAAACATCAAGACAAGCTTTTTTGGATGGATTAACAACGGGATTAAAAAATCCTTCAGGTAATTTATTACATTCTACATATTTTAAATATCAAAACTTAAATACTTTTTTCTACGACCCGTTAATAACATGCTTATTATTCATTAGTTTTGAGTAGATAATAACACCCATGACCTACTTATCCCGTGAGTAATAATTCATTATTCATGGGTCATTCATATTTTTGCAGGCACTCGGTACATAAAATTGTTGGCAAAAAAATAAATTCTTGGGTTTTTTCCCTGTATAAATGGTTCCTATTATCGAATATCAACTAAAACAATCAGGTACTTTGTCGAGCACTTTTGCAAAATTAAAATATAAATTTCGTATTTTATAAGATAATATATATTCTGACTAAACAAAAAGATAATCCCAAATGCGGCCCTGTTGCAGGCCTACACGTATTAATGTTTACATCTTCCTGCATCGCATAAGGAATTTTACTATAGATCAACTCGACAAAGAAATTGATAAATTTGAAGCATAATTTTATAGCCACAGCAAAATTATTACTAAAGAAGGTTTGCGTGAAGAAAGCACAATTATTGTACTAAATAGTAGCGGATTTAACTCTATATCGGTAGGACAGATTTTATTATCTCCTGCTTCTCTGCTATTCTGTGATAATCACAACAACTTTCACTCCATACGAGTCCTTGTATAAACTTAATCTTTCTATTCAAAATATTAATTTTTAGTATTCAGTATAACCAATAGCATTTCTTCTGTCAAAAATAAATGACAGATATCAATTTTATCCAATTAGTATTCCTTAAATTCGATACTCAAAGTAGGTCAAAATAAATCATTCTAACATTAAACTAAATATTTATTTAACAGTAAGTCTGTCACATCAAAAAATAGGTAAGCTTAAGTATTCTAACTACAATTTTAATAAAAATACCCACATTCTAATTAATGAAAATCAATCATTTCACAAAATGATTGTTTCGAAAACAATATTTTATATTAATACACTGTGAAGCTCAATTACTACAGTTCTATAAGTGTAACGTGATTTAATGAAACATCCAGAAATCAGATCCAAGTAACCCAATTCAGTTTAAAAATTTAAAATCCTTTTAATAATATTAATCATTGCTTATTGCTCAATGCGATTGTTTGTTTATGACATTAAAAATATCGGTGTAACTAGAACACGCTTACCGAGGCACTGACCTAGTGAAATTTGCAATGTAATGAAAAGTTTATTTAATATTGTATACAAATTATATTAGTAAAACACGAATGTATAATCAAACGCATGTAAGTTAAATACCTCGGAAAATAACGTAAGTAGTTTATTAAGAATTGAGAATTAAGAGTTAACAGTCGAAGCTAGTGTTGTCATCCGTTGACTGGGTACTCTCTGTATTATCTATTACTTAGAGAACCAATAAAGTAATTATGTGTATCCAGTGAGTTCGAGTTAATCAACCCAATGTAGAGGGTAAAATACCCCTAGAGTTCCACCATATGAAAGCAATCTAATAAACATTATATAATTATTCAATATTATTATATGGCGATCCTAGACTAGAGGGAAATGGAGCAGATAAAAAATAGGAGGAAAGACGTCGAAAGACGAGGAACAGGAGAATGGAGTTGTAAACAGTAATTTCATCGTAAAGAACAAAGATGTCAAACCAGGTATGGAGCTGAAATTACTGCGATACATAATCACGGCAGTTCTAATATTGAAGTTGGTATGGTCAGTATGGAAGGCGCACAGGAAGAATTTGAAAAGGGACATCCATTGAAACATATTTCCAAGATCAACGGAAAATCTAGACGTTTAAAGTGGTAAATCTGTATTATCTGTTTTTATGATACTTCTTTACACGATTTATTACACATTTTTATGAATGAATAATATAATACATATTTTTTGTTAATACGATTAGCTCACTAATTTTTAAATAATACTATATGATCTCTATTTTTATATACATTTACCTCAAGTTATTCATGTGATTGACATGGTTTTAATCTATTTATTTCATTATTATTATTAATCTATTTTATTATTATCTTTGACTAGTTTATAACTTTTAGTCTATTATTGAAAATTTTTAACAAGTACAATAGGTTTTATCATAATTATATATATTTTTTTAATTTTTGTCGTTATTATTATATGTATATATATATATATATATATATACATATATATATATATATATATATATATATATATATATATATATATATAAAAATGTGCACTAATTAAATTAAATTAAATAAATTAATTAAATTTATTTAATTAATAAATTAATTAAATAAATTAAACGGTCATATACCTTAAAGATATATATATATATATATATATATATATATATATATATATATATATATATATATATATATATATATATATATGTATATACATATATATGTATATATATGTATATCTATATATATATATATATATATATATATATATATATATATATATATATATATATATATAAATATATATATATATATGATTTAAATGGCCAAATATCGCAAAAATCATAATGTTGAGTTATGAGCTTTTCAATTTTTTTTAAACTTAATATTATTTACTGTTATTCCAAAAATTAAGCTACAAACCTGGTATTTAGCATAATTGTCTTTAATTTTGCATATTTTTATATGCAGTAAGGAGTATGTGAAATTTATTTCAGCAAATAGGTATTTTAGCACATACGGCCATATGGTTTTAAAATATATATCAATTTTGGAAAATGATGCTGTAAAAATTCATATCAAATAAAAGTTTTTTTATTTAAGATTGTACTTTTTTATTACAATTTTTTGGTTTTAATACTTAATCAAAATCATGCATATTGTATTCTGTTTGTTCGGTTTCTACTGTTCCATTGTTCACATGCAAATCTTCATAAAACCTATGGTAGTGCTCTTGAATAACATTAGCCTTACACAATGAGAGCAGATCTTGTTTTTTTAGATTGGATATTCCTGGTGAATGTGAATATGCTTTACGTAGTTTCATACTAGCCACTAACCCTCGTTGTCTTCGCCTTATATTAATGGTTCTGAACTCTGTATCATTGTAGCTTGTCTTAACCTGAAACTTATTTTCAAGTGTCTTCTCCACCTTGATTATCTGAATCTCATTCCAGACGAACCGATTGCCTTCTTCGTCAATATTATAATTGTTCCCCATTTCTTTACATAATTTTTAAAGTCCAATATATCCGATGTAGACATTTCATTAATTTTGTGAGGTTCACTTGTTTTTTTCGCTGTTTGAACTACTGTGACCCATTGCGCAGGCACATAAATTGGTCCTCCTTTTAATGCCCTTTTTTTTGTTTCTGAATCAAAGAATGCATGTTATCTCCCTCATTTTGGGAGTGACCTGTTATCAAAAATTTGTGGGTAATTTTAGGTATGTTTAATTTCTGTACTGCATAGCGATAAAGACAGACAATATACTTATTCTTATTTTGCCCACTGCAGTTATCTGAATATAATATTATTTCCTGTTCTCTGGCTCAGAAATTGTATCAGGCATGAGGCTATTTCGTTTGCACCACGATTAGCAGTTCCCTCGAACCAAAGGTAGCAGTGTCCTGCATTTATGGTCAGGTCAAAAATTGTAAAATTAAATGTTGATACATAATCTCCTTTTACAATTAAATAAAGAGACATCGCCTGAAGGTGTCGGTAATACGGCTTGTAAGTCAAAACAAGCAGTGATGCAAGTATTGGATTTTGCAGATTTTGAGTCATTTTCTTTTTCTTTTCTACTAAGTTCCACTTCTTCATGGTGAGTATTATAGGCTGCTTCTAATGTAGTTTTATCTAATAAATTTTTGTAACTTTCACATATCAAGCAGAGGTCCTTTTTGGGCTTAAAGAAACTTATATTAAATTCCGTGTTAAATATGGTCCTAAACGTAGCGTAATTTCCGAACAACGAACCTTTTTCTTCGCAAAATTTTATATAATCGCGATGAATATCAGCCAGAGTTTTGTCACCACTGACGAATTCTCTGGTAGTTTGTTTTCTTAAGTAGTGAGATTCCACTCTAGGAATGGATTCGATGTAACTCATTATGTTTTGTTTCACGACTTCGTCGATTCTTTTTCCATTCTTGTGAGTTCCTCTTGTCTTGTTTGCTTATCTTTTGGGATAAACCCATCTACAGTACGACGTTGTATATTTGTTACAGTCTTTTCGCTTATTCTCAGTGTTGCAATAAAATTGTGCTTACACACTCTGTTTCTTGCCTTCCACTTCGAAGAAATAGGCATAGTTTGCTTCACGATTACTGTCTGGATTTACTCTTCTATATTAGTTTTACCATTCCATAGTTTTGCCATTAACATAATCCATTCCTGAATTGCGTAATTTCTTTCTTTTATTTTTGCCCCATTCCTCCGGTTGACATTTCCTCTTTCTACTTTTCTTTTGAGAGCTTATCTCCACAGCACCTTTATTTTTAAGAGTATTAGAATCAGTAACACTCTTCAGACTTGGACAAATTTCCTCATCTGTGTTTTGATCCGAAGGTGAATTCGATTTGGTTTGAGGGTGCCAGGTACGATCGTCGTTACTGAGTTCTCCAAATAATGACTTGGATGAACATATTTCCTCATTATCACTTGATTTTGATGACGGTTGAATATCACTTGGATCGTTATAAACAGATATTTCATTTTGATCACTAATGTTGTATGATTTAATAACCGTGTTGGTGCCCTCATTTCCTCAAGTATAGTAGTGATTAAATCAACTGTAATGTTTTTCGTTTCCACTGACTCAAACTGCAAGAAAACAATTAACCTAAGGTAATAACAATTTTGATTTAAAGAACGTTATATTAGAGGGAGCGCATAAAATGCAGTACAAAAAGAAGGCGTGTAAACTCCATCTACTCACGTAATTGAGCGAGAGACGCCCGTGCTCCTCAATAGCATAAATGGAAAAAATTGTTTCAAGTAGTTACCTTCTCATAGGGGATGTCAAATTCATGTGCTAAAAGTACTCGTGAAGTACTAGGCAAGCTGCTACTACGGGATGTTACGTTTAACTAAATTAAAAACGATTGTTTACTCACAACACTCACAACACAACAGATAAAAGTAGTTACAGGCAATGTTACATTTTTGCCAGGCTTGAAAAACCATTTGGCATTAACTGCTGATATTGCCAGATGGATCTGAGTTTTTGTTTCTATTTTAGAACCATAGAGCAACAACTGCAGATAATGCCTGATGGTATAAAAAGATGAATAGATTTTTACAAAAGCCATAAGGACGTATCTTTCTGGTGCCGAATTTAAAATTCGTTGCAGATGCTGCTAAATAGCATTAAAAAATAGATTTTTTTTTCTATTAGACTGCATTAAAAAGTCATTTTACGAAAAAATTGCAGATATTGCCATATGGTTTTCAAGTTGCGATATATGGCCTAGGAGGACAAATTCGTTAAACTTCCCGTGCTCGAATCGGTATCAATAAAGTGGTATGACTCATTTCGGCCTATCCCAGCCTCATCAGACACTTTGACTGATACAAATTCAAACTCGGAGTTACACATTTCGCATAGCCCAGACGACAGAAAACGATATTATTATATCGTTTTCGTTCATGGCCGCCAAAGCAGGTGGCGCCTCTGCATGCTAACCACTGCTGTGGTGAAATTATGGGAAACATTCGTTGGACTTTCCAAGTGTGAATTTGTATCAGCCCAAGTGTCTGACGAGGCTGGGATAGGCGGAAATGAGTCATAACACTTTATTGATACCGATTAGAGCACGGGAAGTTTAACGAATTTGTCCTCCTAGGCCATATATTTGGCTATTTAAATCAACAAAGCGATAGCAGGTTTTGCTAGAAGATTTATTCTTTTACATATATATATATATATATATATATATATATATATATATATATATATATATATATATTCGACAATTATATCATACTGCGTAGGACTATCGAATTTATGTGTTCATTACGAAGTACAAGAATAACACAAATGGAAATTCTCATGAATAAATGAGTAGCAACAAGGTTTGTTGGGAAGATTTCATCAAAATAATAGATGAAATTACACAAGAAGTATTGAAGCTTAGCAAAAGGTTCGTGAAGAAAGACGTACCTAAAGCTAAAGAAGAGGTGACTACACAATTAGTCGAATTATACAATAAATTCATATATTTAATAAGGAAAAATTGGGAAACATTAACGACAAACAAAGGGAGACGTGTAACAAATATTTTGGCAGAATCAGGGATAAAGTTTTGCGCTCGTTTCAAGCAGTTAATACAAGAGTAGTAGTTCCCAGCTCGATACATCAGCTAATCAACAAGGAAATAGAAAAGGAACAAAGTGACAAGGATTTAGAAGACGATACAAGCGACACAGAGCAAAAAATAAGTATGGCTTTTACAATCAACGAATTTTTAAATATCACAAGCAATGTATTGCCCAGCGAGTGTGATGGAGGCGTAGGTATGCTGCAGTCATTTTTAGATGCATTAGAACTCCTTGAGAAAATAGTGATACGATACGAGGAAACAGCGATAACATTAATAAAAACAAGAGCAGAATAGCTAAAAGTTGCATACATAGCGGAAGGCACGCCATTGGAACTAGCAAAAAAATGTGGAATGGAACTGTAGTTGCAACAATGAAACGCAAGGTTAACACGGAAATATCTAAATTAATATTGAAAGCATGTATCTTCACAACCACACAAGGAAGAGTGTAAAATTATAGGACAAATTACGAAGCTAAGAGAGGTCAGCACCACAACAGAACGAAGCGAAGGAAAACCAACGAAACTATACACACCGAGGGTATAGACAATACAGCAACCATGCATGTAGAGCAAACCAGAGAGGAGGATATAATAGGAATGTAAGGCTACTGAAATTAGAAGATAGCCTAGGGAAACCGAAAAACCTGCAGTTGGGGTTTTGAATGATCAAGATAACAGAAATACACAGTAAGAAGTGGAATATTACATTTATAACTTCGACTTTAAGGTAAAAAATTTCGTGTAAATGAAAACAGGAATCCTAGGATAGAAAAATACATTTATCATAGACACAGGAGCCGATATTTCTATACTCAAATGTTTACAAGATTTTATGTAGGAACATATAAAACTAAACACAAAGGCGAAAATAAAATAAGTAACTAAAGGAGAATTGCAAACAATTAACACTAGAGGTAAAAGAACGTCGGTTTGAACATATATTTTAATTAGTAGAATCTAATTTTTCCATTCCATTGGACGGAATCATTGGGACAGACTTCATTTCAAATTTTCAATGCAATTTAGACTACGCTAATCGAAAATGTACATTAAATACGACTGAGTGAAATACCAAACCCCAGTATACATCAAGAATTATAGGACACCGTATGCACAAGCAGAAGAGTTAAACCAACAAGTACAGAAATTGAGAGACCAAGGAATTGTAGAACCATCTACATCAGAATACAATTGCCCAGTAGTGCTCGTACCGAAAAAGGCTATAGATGGAAATAGAGCATGGAGATTATGCATAGATTTTAGACAACTGAACAAGAAAATAGTCACAGACAAATTCTCATTACCAAGAATAGACTCAATACTAGATCAACTAGGGACAGCAAAATGGTTTTCAGTTATAGACTTAATGTCAGGTTTTTGCCAAATACCATTAGAAAAATCATCGAGGAAATACACATCGTTTAGTATGAAGAACGGAGCATTTCAATTTACCAGATTACCTTTTGGATTAAACGTAAGCACGAATAGCTTTACAAGAATGGTCAATATCTTTTTCACGTTTAATCCCGGACAAAGCATTTCTTTACATGGACGGTATAGTAATAGTAGGAATATCAGAAAAGCTTCATTTAGATAACCTAAAAAAGACCTGTGAGACATGTCGAAAGTTCAACCTAAAACTTAACCCAGGAAGATGTCAATTTTTTAGAAGAGAAGTCACATATTTAGGACATGATCTTTCTCAGGAAGGAGTATAACCAGATAAAGCAAAATATGCAACGATTGAACAATATCCGACACCTAAGACAGCAGAAGAGACAAAAAGATTCGTAGCATTTTTTAACTACTATAGACGTTTTATTCAAAATTTTGCTGAAATATGCATACCACTAAACAGATTATCGAGGAAATGAGTACAATTTTTTTTGGTGAAAGGAATATGAAGAATCATTTAATAAGCTCAAATTATCTCTGATGAAACCACCAATCTTAAAATATGCGGATTTCAGTAAACAATTCATTGTGACAACAGACGCATCAACAACGATATATATATATATATATATATATATATATATATATATATATATATATATAATATATATATATATATATATATATATATATATATATATATATATATATATAGAGAGAGAGAGAGAGAGAGAGAGATAGGGATGTAAAGGGATTTAATTAAGCATCCAGACGCAAGCAAGTAACCTAATTCAGTTTAAAAATTTAAAATCCTTTTAATAATATTAATCATTGCTTATTGCTCAATGCGATTGTTTGTATATGACATTGAAAATATCGGTGTAACTAGAACATGCGTACCGAGGCGCTGACCTAGTGAAATTTGCAATGTAATCAAAAGCTTATTTACCATTATATACAAATTATATTAATAAAACCCGAATGTATAAACATACGCACGTGAGTTAAATAGCTCGGAAAATAACGGTAGTAGATTATTAAGAATTAAGAGTTAACAGTCGAAGTTAGTGTTGTTATCCGTCAACTGGGTACTCTCTCTATTATTGTACTTAGAGAACGAATAAAGTAATTATGAGTATCCAGTATGTTCGAGTTAATCAACCCCATGCAGGGGGTAAACTACCCCTAGAGTTCCACTATATGGAACTCCTGATGAAAGCAATCTAATAAACATTATATGATTATCCAACATTATTATATGGCGATCCTAGACCAGACGGAAATGGAGCAGGTATAAAATAGGAGGAAAGGCGTCGAAGGACGAGATAAAGGAGAATGAAGTTGTAAACAGTAATTTCATCGTAAAGAACAAAGATATTAAACCAGATATAGAGCTAAAGTACTGCTATACATAATCACGGCAGTTCTAATATTGAAGTTGGTATGACCCCTAGAGTTCCACTATATGGAACTCCTGATGGAAGCAATCCAATAAACATATGATTATCCAACATTATTATATAAGAGACATTTACTGGCCTACATCTGGTCGCAACTTAGCTTGTGCTACTATTAGAAAGTGTATAAGCTCCTTTAGATTCAATGCAAAAACCATTTAGCCTATCCTATTCTAGAGTAGTGCCTTCTAGCTCGTTCGCAATAACGGATGTGGATTCTGCAGGCCCATTTCTTATAAACGACAAAACCACTAAACATTACAATTACGTATTAGGCTTTACGAAGGCTTGGGTCCCGAATAGGAAGTCCAATAAATATGTTTTTAGACAATGAAAGCAATTTTGTCGGTGCTCAACAATAATCGACGCCTCCTTTAAATCCACATGCACTATCTGACAAACTATGCGCTTTAACAAATTCTCTAGCAATTGAGTGGACATTTATATCTCCCTTCATCTCATTTTGGCGAACTATGGGAAGCCGGAGTAATATCCTAAAAATTTCATCTAAAAAGGGTTTTTTTAAAAACTGCTCTTATTTATAAAGAATTCCAAACGTTAATAGAGGCAATTTTAAACTGAAGCCCTCTTTCTTCCAATAATCCGGATCTTTATGATCTATCCTTTAACACCTGATTACTTTCTTATTGGTAAACCAATGATCGTAATTCCAGAATGAGATCTAACCGAGATGTCAAAGTTTTTGGACAAGATGAAAAATCCACTTTCCAGATAACAGTTAAGGGACGCTGGAAGAAAAATCAAAAATGAGATCTAATTGATATAAACGTGAACAGACTAAACCGATACCAGCTCATCCAGAAGATATGCCAAAGTTTTTAGACAAGGTAGAAAACCGAACACACCTTCCAGCTAACAATCAAGTGACGCTAGAAGAAAAATTAAAAATGACTCACAGATAGAGCTTTGACCCTTATAAAAAACGTCTTTATAACAACATTAACCCAACCCGTTGGTAGCTAGGCAGAATAATCAGTGTAATTCTGGAAGGGACAATATAATTCGAGTAACTTTAATTAAGGCTTTTACTGGAATAGTCAAACGAGGACTTAATAGAATTTGTCCACTTCCATTAGATGAATGGAGCGTTTGAATATTGGTAGAATGTTCGAGCGATTGTGCAGCGCCGTCTTTGTGTGTTACCCTTCATAAGTTCCTCCACTGAACCAGTAAAGGAACAAGTGGTTCATCTTTAGACATTCAGTGTGATGCACACACATAGTTTATATTTTTTTATAACTAGTTTTCAATATATTCGTAAAACCACAAGTCTACCAGTGAATTATTGACAATATTACAATTCAATATTTGTCAGTGTGTGTCTTACTTGGAATCTTACCTATCTAAAATTGAATATTGTGAAACTTGTAGCGAGGGTATTGATAAAAAATGACAGATGTCTGCAGTTACTATAATGCATCCCCTTTCAACAGTTTTACCGAATATCAGTGTAGACTGTTTTCAGTGGACCACTTTGTATATTATTTCACTATTTGTTTTAATTGATAAACTATATTTTATTATTTAAGTACAATATTATATAACTTCTTTTGAATAATAACGTTCAAATGTATTTATTTCCTATCGTCTTTTATTATAATCCTTCTAAAACTTTAATTTAGGAACATTTTTTTCTGGAAATGTTCCCTAAAGTATCCTGTAGAACTACGTTAATACCTAACATTATTGAGCAGCTGTAATGAAAAAAGATTAGATCTACAACCCCCAATTATAATTATTAAACAGGTCAGCTTTGTATTAAATAACCTCCAGACCAAGTTACCCTATACGAATTAAGAATTTTAGCTACGCTTTATATAAAACTGCCAGGCAAAATATTTTTTTATTTAAAAGCACAAAACTTACCCTAGTTGATTCATTTGGCATTCCGTAATTGTGTTTGTAGATATAATCCGCACCAACAGGCACCAGATCATTTTGGAGTTCCACATGGACCGTGTCCTTATCCTTACCCGCCTGGGATTCCGACAAGCGGTTATATTTTCCCTCCAGGACTTTGTCTCCATTATATTTGACCGTTGCCGCACCTACGCTGGCTTTTGCTCTTTCCTAGTGATAGGACAGAAAGATATAGAAGGTTAGTGGGATATACAGGTCCGTATTAGTTAGTTAAAAACGTTCATTAATAATTTCGTCGTCATATAAACATTTCAAACTAACTTTGTGATTTGAATATTTTTTACAATTTTGTAATTTTAGAATATTTCATTATTCCTAATCTAATCCATAAATGATAATATTTAAATGATAATCACGGCTCGAATAAAAAGTGGGTGGGGGACAAAAATAGTTATTTGCCATATTTAAATAAGGTTATGTGCTTAAAATATGTAGAAATCGCCGAAAATTGTAGTTTTTTCGAATTCAGAGTATGTTTCAGTGTCTAAATGGCCAATTTAACCCTAAGAAAAAACAGAAAAAAATCGTTCTTCATTCACATGAAGTCGAGGTCATGTGCTAAAACATGAAAAAAACATTAAAAACAAAAGGTTTTCGTATTTTGAGCATGTTTTGGTCTGAATATAGCAAATATAATCTCGCTATTAGAGATAATGAAAAATAACAAAAATTGATATTTATTGACATGCAGTTGAGTTTATGTAATAAAAAATGAGGGAAAATACCAACAAATTGGATTTTTGAATTTTAAGGATGTTACGGAGAAAAAATGAGAAATCTAATGACGTTATTTAAAATACCGTAAAGAAATAAAGCAAATTAATTATTTAGAAAATTGCCAAAAGTTACTTACATGACCTAAAACTTGAAATGAAAAATGAAAAATTCAAATATTTCCGAAACAGCTAAAGTTATGTATAGGATGTTGTACATGTATGCTTCTGAGGAATCCAAAAATTGAAAAATTGATAGGGTGTAATTGAAATAAGAAAGTTCATATTGGCCACTATTACATGATACACGTTGTATGGAAAGTTTATATTGCAAAAAATACGCGTGTAAAAATAACAATCGAAGTATGAGAATGTGTTTTTGAAGATGCCCCCATTGATGTATTATTAAATTTATTCCATTTGGCTGTTCGACTCTATACAGGGTGGTCCTTAAGTATTTGTACAAACAGAAACCGTAGATTCTGCACTTTAAAATATTACGATTCAAGCCAACTTGCTCTAATAGAATATTAATATTAAGAAAGATACAGGGTGTTAAAGTGGAAATTTATAATTTTATTTTTCGCTATTACTTTTACGTTTGTAAATATTTTTGGACAAAAATTTTCAGTTGGATCCATTTGAGTAGGATAAATTATAATTTTATACTTACCTTAATGTAACTAATAGAGGGCCCCACATATGCCACATGTGTAGCATAAATTTGCGCTTTACTTTTTTGTTCTTTAAGTTAGCTCTATTTGTGTTAAAAAATAATAAAGATACATTATTTTTTCAAAGAAAAGGTATACTTATTAGTAATCAGAAAGTTCAACCGTTTTCGAGATAAATGCATTTTATAAGTCAGCTGCACAATAATTCTTAGTTTAATATTTGTGCGGTAAAGCACTGAATACCTGTAGATAAGCATAATTCATAGTTTATTCTTATTAAAACAACAAATGCTTTGTTATGGGTACTAAATGTCTTATCGGAGAAAAGATATTTCATCTTCTTTAGGTGCCGTGTCCGTATTCAGACGTTGGCCGTCATCATGTTTACAAATTCCCTTTGCTATCGCTTCTTAAGTTTCTATAATGGCGTTGTATTACTTTTTTTCTTGTGTAAAATGCTAAAAACCCAAAATATGTGATTTATGCAAGATGGTACACCACCACATTCTAGAGAGAAGGCAGTTAGAACATACTTAAATACAACTTTTCTGAACGTTGCTTTGGTCGTGCTAGTAATATTCCTTGGCAATGTAGCGAGATATTGATATAATTATTTAATTCATAAAAAATCCGAAAAGAATACTTATTGTTTATTACGTAAATTGTTTACCCATTTCTTTTAAGACAAATAGAAACTAGAGCACAGGTATTGAATAACACATATGTGTCCTGTTTCATAATACTTTTGCTACAAATCTAACCTGAAAGACTCAGCATTTTTACAAAAACATCATCGTTGTCCTAATAACCGATATTGTTATAAATATAGTAAACACACAGGCAATTTAGTTCAGCATAATATTAGTTCGTTAGTAAATCATAATATTTCATTTGTTCGAGATGTAATTATAGTTACTCGTAAGCTGTAACGTAATCATATAATGTCATCGATAGGTTATTCCGTGTATATAGAAGTAACCAATAAACGAGATACATCACAGTTTAATACATTATTTAACTTCTGTGGCAAATAAGATGTAGTTTCATAATATACCATAAGATTTGGATATGTATCCGAAATAATATATTTATCCATTATACATTATAGCCACCACGTAGCCCCGAATTTAATCCGTCTGATTTTGGTGTATGGGGCGCATTAAAACAACGTGTCTATAAGAATCCCATAAACATTCGCAACCAACTATGGGAAGAAATAAATACTGCAGCAGTTTCTTTAGAACCAATGATGCCATTTAATATGAGACGATCTTTTATGGCCTATATTGACAAATGAATTAAAGAAAATGGTGGACATATCGAACACCTACTTTGACAAAAAGTTATGTTATTTAGTTTAACTATTTCTTAATTATGTTTGTAAACAAAATGTTTTAATTATGACTTTAATTTAACATAAAACGTAAAATGTTTGATGTAAAATCCTATTATTTTGTTATTTTGTCAAATCCTATTATTAAGTATCCTGCTGATATATTTATTTTGTAGCGTTTTATATTTGGTGGAATATTTTCGTTTTTCTGTTTGCAAATGAATTTTAAAACGCAATAAACTGGAATGTTTAAAAGTTGTTTCGAGTCCCCTAATATAATATTGTAAGTCAGGTATACGGTTTTTCTAAGACGTATTAACAGAATATTTTTTTGACCCATTTATTTCACTTATCCACGACCCCAGCTCTCCAGCAACCCCCTGAGTGCCGTTCGCATAGTAGCGTTTATTTTGCTTGCCCTATCTTCGCCCCCATAGTTTCTGTCCCCTATTTCTACCCCCATAATCTTACCCTGAGGTAGGCAAAATATTTTCGTTACAATTTTATTTAATATTTCGTTAATTATTAGCTTTAGTTAAAGGTATTTTGTACCAAAATTCAGAAGTATTGATGTTTTTGTCTATTTTTTCTTCGTTGCCTGGAGTAATTGCCTTAGATCAGAATTATGCAGCTGATTTTTAAAATGCGATTATCTCGAAAACTGTAGAGTTTTGAAGTTATTAGCAAATATAGCTTTTTTTGTTAAAATAATATATCTTTAATATTTTTTCTCCCAAATACAGGTAACTTAAAGAGCAAAAAAGTTAAGTGCAAATTTATACCGCATATGTGGCATAAGCGGCGCCCTCTATCAGTTACATCAAAGCGTGCAGCAAATTATAATTTCTCATATTTAAAAGTACCCAGTTATAAATTTTTATACATAAATGTTTACAAACATGAAAGTTATAGTGAAAGTTCGACTCGAGCAGTCGAACAGTACGGACGTGCTCAAGAGAGAAGCGTGCTTAGGTGGGGCGACTGACCTATTGTCAACGGAGCTTTTCAGCTCCCGGTGGGTAAGACACCGAGTGTGGCATAGGCACTTGTCCTACATATTAGCGAAAAGCGGATGCGAGGTTGTTACTAGTTAAACCGTCGGGGAGCTGTTTTTATAGGCTCCTCTCGGAGGCTATAATAGCTTCGCGTTTGCGAAGAATTCGGGATCACCTCAGTGTGTCGTCAGGGATGACACTGTAAGGCCTTGACATTTGACAAGGTCGGACAGAAACGGCCCCTGCTCCTGAGGTGTGAGAAACAGGAAGAGGATCCCTCACTGTGAATATAGGGAGTGAACTACCGCGAGGTACCTGGGACGGCCCCCAGTAAGCCGTACTGACAGCGGTCAGTCGGTGAAAAAAAAAAGAGTCGTCTAATTAGAATTTTCTTATATCTTATGAACTATTTGTTCACTGCCTTACGGCAATATGAGTGATATTCCCCCGCCAGAAAGTGTTGTCACGCAGGTGACAATACAAGAAGAAGAAGAGAATGATTTAGCCGAATCATCAAACCCCTCTGTTGCCAGCTCGATCGAGCTTTATAATAAATTTATTAAATCGACTAATCCCGCGATCGACGACATAGAAATCGTGATATCTTCTGACGATGACTCCTATCTGCCCGAGTCAGAGGAAGAAAAACTGAGCGAAATCGACACCGATGACGATGTCAATACGATGGACGCCATCGACGAAGAGCAGAGCCCAGCTGCAGAATCGCACGAAGCCCCGCCCCCAACTGTAGTAGAGATACAACCCGCCGTGGACAACGTCTCCAAAAATGAAGCAGAGCCCGAAATCGGCAACAAAATGAAAAGGCTAAGGCCCAAAGAAGACTCTTCGGAAGACGAAGAAGTAAAGAAAAAGGCCAGAGAAATGGCGGAAAGGGAAAAGGCCAATGAGCTTTTAAGGTCGGTCAATGTACTGACAGAACAGATCAAATCCCTAAAAGAAGAAAGCCGTATCCGCGAGGAAAAAGCGAACAAACAAATCCAAGACCTTCTCGCTCAGATGACTGAGCTGAGAAACGAAAACAAAGAAAAGGACAAGGAGATACAAAAACTTGTAAAACATATAATGGCATTAACAGCAGCCAAGTAGAAAGAAGAGTCAATAATGGAAATCGACCCGTGGAAAGCCTCCCTCGATAATGACATTGTAAAGCTAGCGGAACTAGGAATCGGTTCACCTCCCCCCGTAAAGCCATCCGGTAGCAAAGGCAAGCCTAAAGAGCCGGAAAGAATCATAACAACCAAAGAACCTGCAGGTTGGACACAAGTCCAAAACAAAAAAGGAAAAAAAGACAGGCACCACTACTGAGAAATCAGACAGTAGTGTGAAAACAAAAATAAGCGTCGCCGAAAAGCAGACGCAGATAATAAATCAGCGGAAAGAAATCGAATTTAACAAGGCTGCGAAAGAGGCTCATGAAAGAAGCCAGAAAAAGAAAACTGCCCAAAATAACTTGAGCAAAAATAGCCAAGTTGAAAAAGAAAACGACGTACCAAAAGACTCACCGCAAACAAGCGAGGAGCCTATAGTAAAAGAGCCAATAGTAAAAGAGCCGAAACCACCGGCGATAATCCTAAAAACTGTAGGAGAACACCAAAAAATCCTGCAGAGAGCAGCCAACCAAGGCACAATATCAGTCAATAAGTTTGCACGATCAGGCAGATCGATTGTTATTAACACAAAAACCAGAAAAGATTACCTAGGAATGGTACACATTCTAGAAGAACACACTCCAAAAGTAGAATTCATCGCATATCCCATAGATAGCGATAAACTAAAAAGAGTCATTATAAAAGGGCTATCTGCTACTACTAGCACAGTAGCAATTAAAGACGAACTATACAATAAAGGAATAGAAGCAACAAGGGTGATCAATATGATCTCCAAAAAAGCTGATAAAAAAGTACTGCCACATTTCATCGTCACCCTCAAAGAGGAAGACGTTGCAAAAATTAAAAAAATATCTGATATATGCTACATGCGCATCTATGTGGAGGATGAATTCAAAATCACAAAAGACACCCTACAGTGTTATAACTGTCAAGGGTTCTATCACAGCTCAAAGGCTTGCCATTTGCGGATCCAGATGTGTTAAATGCGGAGAAAACCACATCAGTAACGACTGTGAGAAAAGCCGGGAAACCGACCCCAAATGTGCAAACTGTGGTGAAGCGCACACAGCAAATTATAGAGGATGCTCTAAGGCTCCCAAAAAGAAAACACCTGCCCCAACAAGACCGGTAGGAAGACCCATAAACAGCGCTCCAATCAACAAAGGAGTTAGCTACGTACAGGCAGCGAAAAAATCCGCTGAAACCACCTTAGAATCTCCAGCACAACCACAAGAAGTGTCGGTACAGGACGCAGCTACCCTCATCGCAAACTTCCATACAGAGTATAATAACAAAATGATGGAAATGATGTCCATGATGGACAAAGCAACAAAAATGATGACTGCATTTGGAGAAGCCGTCCGAAAATGTTAGCAAACCAAAACGAAGATCTACGCATTGGGTCATGGAATTCCGGCGGAATGTTCAAAAAGATCAACCTTTTGGATGAAATAATAAACAGATTAGAGCTCGATATCGTAGCCCTTCAAGAAACCAAACTAGTGGAAAGGAAAAAAACAAAATTTCCAGGCTACGATATCTATAGAACGGATCATAGAGCATTATCAGGAGGAACAGCTATATTAGTCAAAAAGGGACTCGAACACGAGCACATTCCAACACCAGACGGACTGGTGACAATGGAAGCCACAATTATTCGACTTAAGGCCAACAACGAAACACTAAAAATAGTGTCAGCTTACGTTAGACCACATGATCCGATTTTCAACGAAGATTTGAGCCTAATACTGAACTCAGAAGAGCCAACTATAATTATTGGAGACCTAAATGCTAGATCTCCCAATTGGTTTGACAGGACGACCAACCGAAACGGAAGATATCTCTGCAATCATCTCGAGAACAGACCGAACGCATATGTCATCGGACCAACAGAACCGACATGTTTTCACGGAGAACTCCCTACGTATCTCGACATTGCAATCCTACACAACGTGGGTCAACAATACGAGATACATTCTCTAAATGAAGGCGATTCGACACATAACCTAATCGTCCTGACCCTGGGCGCAACAGAATTGAACTATTTGCAGCCCCAAAACAGAAAGAAGACAAGTTGGCCAAACTTCAGAAGAATTGTGAGCGAGAACATCGGTAACATCCCAACAATTAATAATATTACAGAACTAGAAGACAGTGTAATAAAACTAGAACAAGCAATAAACAATGCTATCGATGCCAGCTCCAAAACCGAAACAATCACAAGACAAAAAGGAAGATTCAGGGATATAAGTATAGAACTTCAAAACCTAATCAAAGAGAAAAACTGGAAAAGAAGAAGAGCCTACCGCACAAGAACAATAGAAGACAAAAGGATTGCAAATGAGCTAGACAGGGAAGTGAAAAAACAACTTCAAAATCATAGAAATGAAAGCTGGGACTCCTATATCGATGAGCTAAATCCTAACAAATCCGCCTTCTGGAAGTTATCTAAAATCCTCCGAAAGGACAAGAAACCCATACCTCCCCTACATGGAGTAAACGGGATTGTCCATACGGAAATCGACAAAGCCGAAGTCATGAAGGATGAACTAAAAAGGGCGTGTAGAAACAACGAAGACCCCGACGATGACATATACTTTGAAGAAGAGGTAGAAAGAACAGCGAGAAGACTTAGAAGGAAAAAGGGCAGAATAGGTATTACAAATACATCTCCCGAAGAAATAAAGGAACTTATAAAAAGGACAAATGCCAAAAAAGCCCCAGGACCCGACAACATCACAAATAGGGCGCTGAAAAATCTACCAACAAAAGCTATTGTTTATATCACTAACATAATAAACAACATGCTAAAACTACGATATTTCCCAGATAAATGGAAAGAGGCACACGTAATAATGATTGCAAAACCTGGTAAAAACGGCACATTTCCGCAAAATTACAGACCTATCAGCTTATTATCATCTATAAGCAAGATAGCGGAAAGAGTCATACTAAAAAGACTCAATGCAGAATCACAAATGCTAGGAACCATACCAGAGGCTCAATTCGGGTTCAGAAGCGAACACTCCTGTGAATTACAGGTACTACGACTTACAGAATTCATCACCAAAGGATTTAATGAAAAAATGTACACAGCTACAGCTTTTCTGGACGTCAGCAAAGCCTTCGACAGAGTCTGGCACCATGGACTCATCTATAAAATGAATGAATTTGGTTACAGTGAGGCGATGACATTCCTCCTTGCGTCATATCTTGCCAACAGAAGGTTCAGAGTTCGAATAGGGGCAACCCTATCCGAAGTCGGGACCCTGGAGGCGGGTGTGCCTCGGGGAGCGGTGCTGTCGCCGTACCTGTACACCATCTATACGGCTGACACGCCAAAAGAGCCAGGCTCTCTGTTGAGTCTTTACGCTGACGACACAGTAATAGCTGTTAGCTGGAGAAACCCGGATCATGCAGCTAATCATCTGCAAAGAGCACTAAACAGATTCCAAAGATGGTGCATAAAATGGAAAATAGCCCTAAATCCAGACAAAACACAGGCTGTAATGTTTAGTCACAGAAGAAGTGTACCAAATCGTGAAATTACAATCGAAAACACCCCAGTAGACTGGACCAACCAGGCTAAATAACTTGGGGTACATCTAGATAAGAAGCTAACGTTCACTGAGCACATCAATCAGCAAATACGCAAAGCCAAAGCGTTAAAAAGTCAGCTCTCAACACTTATTGGAAGGAAAAGTAAACTACGATTTAAAACCAAAATTAGGGTTGCGAATAGTATTATCCTGCCAGTCCTAACATATGCATCCGCTGCGTGGGGACACACCTGTAAAACAAACAGGAAAAAGATACAGACTACTCAAAATCAAATAGTCAGAGATGCCCTTAAGATACCAAGGTACGTACCCTTGAGATATGTATATAGAGACTCAGGACAAACAAGAATCCTACGCACACTAGACGAGAGAGCATATGAAATTTTCAACGGACTAAGAAACCACCCCAGCAGAATGTTAAGAGAGCTGACTAACTACAATGAAAACACAAGGACGGTACACAGAAGACCAAAACAACAGTTAGCTCGATATAGGGAGAACCCGAACGAATAAATAAAGAATGAGATGGTTGCAAGAAGAACGAACAAAGAAATGCAGGCAATCAGGAAACACACCAAAAAAACTCTGGCGAGAGGGTACGCTTTTCTTTTTTAGGTTTTTAGGTAATTATAAGTCCAATATACACCGGGGTGTGTGAGAGCATTATACACTTGGGAATGCACACCCCAATACACGCACACAAATAGGATTAAGGAAAAAAGGAAAGAATTGTTGCCCAGGCATTTTATAGTCCCGAAGCCACAAGGAAGTCCACAAAAAAAAATGTGTTTTCTGATTAAATAACGTAAATTCATATTGATATATTCATACTTTTCATTAAACCGTTTAACGTAAATTTACCCTATATAGCAAATATAGAAGGGGCCCGCCAGGCCTTCTATATACCGCTCCGCGGACTAGGCCCTTAAGGCAGATCGAAATGAAAGATCTACTCGCGACATCCGAGCACTGAGGTCATGTGCGGCATACATGGGCTTGGTGGCCGGACCCCTCTCGAGTGCTCAGCCGGCGAGGAGAACAAAATTTATTTTGCCAAATCGGCGGCTGAGTGACCGAGCACACACTCTTTTCCGGACATAGAGTCATCAGCTCAGGCTGATGGCTCTATGGTCGGAACACACGCTCCTTTTTCTTTTTTTTTAGGGACTCAAGTCCCGACATAAAGCTAGAGTAAAATCAATAGAGTCAGTAAAGTAAATAGGGAGAAAAGCCTAGATGTGGCTACCCCTACAGTTAGGTGGCATAACCACATTCACTAAAAACCGAGGATGTCCTATTACCCAGGGCATCTTAAGTAAAGTTAAGATCATAAGCCTCCTCACGTAAGTCATACGATGAGGAGGGGTGGTGGAAAAGCCTTGTGGTCAGATAGGTACCACTTCGACTAGCGAAGTGTGACCGGTTTGATCTTCGGACATGTGGATCCCATTCTTACATTGGTATACACATGTTCCTAGGGGCAGGTTTGATCATTGCGTGTGTGTGTGTGTGAATTATAGTGAAAAATAAAATTTTAATTTTGCACTTTCACACCCTGTATCTTTCTTAATATCAACATTTTATTAAAGCAATTTGGCTTAAATCGTAATATTTTAAAGTGTATAATCAACTGTTGCTTTTTGTACAATTACTTAAGGACCACCATGTATAGTATTTACATTATAAGAAGGTACCGTTCTGCATATAATAGGTCGCCGTTTATGGGACCAAAAACAATTTAAACACGCGCTAAATGTTTTAAATTACATAATAAAATTTACCTTATAGATCAAGATAGGGTGGTCAAAAAGTTTCATGTTTATAAAATATGTTTTGTAGTTGTATATGTCTAAGTTATAAAAATGTAAAAATACAAAATAAAATGCCTCTGTCGCACGAAGAACGTTTATTAGTGGTAACGTTATATTTCTACAAAAATATGAAATAATACAACAACAATAACACTTTTAGTAACAGGAAAGAGAAGAATAACCACATATTTAACTAAGTAATAAATTATTAGAGGGAAAAGCATAACATACTAATTATTGATAAAGAGATTAACAGTCTGAATTCTAAAATTACTATGTCTTGTTTAATATTGGCAATAAATCTAACTAAAGTAAAGGAACTGATGCTGAAATGAAAAGTGATCTTAAATTAGTTATATAGCTACTTACAGAATAATCATAGTCAACCAACGCAATATGTCTTGTAGACAGGGGTAATTCAATAATTAATTTACCCTTCGTGTGTCGATCCAGTAAAGTAGAACCTGTTTGAATGTTACACTTGCTGTCTAAAAGTGCATTATCATCATCCCAAAATAGCTTGATATATCGATTGTAAGTGTTGCTGAAAATAAAAATTCATTATTGGGGCTGATTTTAAGCTGAGCTTTGTGTTAAAAGTGTGCTTTCATATACATTATTGAATTTTTCCCTTAAATGATAGAGCGAGGTAGGTCTTTTAAACTACAAATTTCAATAACTCTATCATTGAAAACTGCATTTTACGCAGGTGACTGCTTCAGATACGCTTTTAGCTTTTTACTTTGACATCAAATACTTTGGCATTCTGCACTTTAAAATATGCATTTTAACATACATGGATTTTCAGGTTGTCGTTTATTATATTAAGTATACTATATGGCTATTAATTTTTTATAGTACTGAAAGTCCAAACTATTTTTACTGAAAATAATATGTGAATAAATTAAGTCTTAACTTTATAAATACCATACTCTAAGTGCCCTTCATTACTTTTCATGCCTACTTCGTATCGTATTTTGCATAGTAGATAAACTAGACCAGGGAAATAAGCAAAAAAGTATCCTGTTTGTGACACTGAACCGGCCAGGCAAACGACAGTTGTTTTGAATAGTATGGAACTCTGTCACAAAAATCTATGTTTCCTGCAGTCGATTTTTTAAGCTTAATTAATTATTAACAAATTAAGGTCAAAAACGGTAAATTTTCGCTTTTTCGTCTATCAGCAAAAAGTAAAGCGTTTAAAATAAATTTGAGAAAAGAAGAAACTTATAAGTCATATAAAAACCTTCAAAATGGCGTTTTCTAAATATTCCTATCCTTATTTGTTGCTTAGAAAGTTGCAGAATAGGTCAAAAATTTGTTTTTTGTAAATGTTAATAACTTTTTTTTAAATAAACTTATAACCTTTATATTACACACAATATTGGATCTTATAGTGCTTAAAATAAACTTAAAATTTCAAGTCAATCAGTCAAAGAGTTTAAAAGTTATTTAATTTGTTTATCTTAAATTAAATTTTTTTGCAACAATATAAGTCAGAAAATTAAATAGGTATATTAAATATACGAATAGACTCTAAAAGAAGAAGATTTATTCATTAATATTGTTAAAAACATAATAAGGAAAAACAATTTTAAATATTGCAAAATATTTTGGCAGAGACATGTAAATTTTTTGCTTATAAACAATGAGAATAACTTTTTAACCGTTGACCTCCAAAAACTGATTTTTTCATATTTTGATAGCATGAATTTTTTTAGAAATTTAAAAGGATAAAAAGTTGACCCAGGTCACTTTGGGACCAAGCTAGTGCATTTTTTTTATAAATTGATAGCAGGTCTGTTCATTAAACAGACCTTATTAAGGTCATTTGAAAGAACATACTTTAAGGTGAAATTCACACCAAGGCAATGGGCAACAGGCAATACGCGATACGCTACATGCGATATACAATATCGTATCGTGCATTTGTTCTCATCGAAGCAATATATTCATTCGATATACAAAATGTCCGTCGTGAACAACGTCGTAATTTTTTATTACATGTTACGACGAATACGATTAAAAGCAAATAAAAAGAAACGTCGATGTTGGGTGCGACTTTTTCATGTGAAAAGTTTTGTTCATTCAGTGAGTGTGGTTGCTACAGAACTGAGTTTGGACCCTGAAACATTTAAAAGTTTCTACAGGATGAATAAAGAGAATTTCTCAGTTTTGCTGAGACTTGTTTCTCTGATTATCTTCAAGAAAGATACGAATCACAGATTAGCAGTAAGCCCCGAGGAATGTCTGCTAATTACTTTGAGGTAAGTGTAGTTTGGCAAACAATAGGTTCTATTGACTGGATAAGAAAACTTTTATATTTAACTAAAACCAAAAGTATTCTAGTACAAAAATACGATTACAACATAATTTCAAAAGAAAGAAGAATTAGTTTATTATTGCATGTTCCATGTAGCAAGATATTCAGCTGCCGATACATTAGAAGAGTCGTCGTGACTCCACTGGGAAGATGCCGACGAAGAAGTGGGGCCTGCAAATTGCAGATTTTGTTCTCTTTCCTGCTCCGCTAATATGTTGTCGATTAACTCTAACACTGATCTCTTAAACCTCCGTTTTCTCCTGAAATCCATTTGCATAGCATCTGGCAGCAGGCTCTGTAGGAATTCCAAGTCTGCACTGATGGGTTTTTCTGCGTTAGTTTGCCGTTTCATATATTCTATAAAAGATTTATCCGCCTCATCTGACAAAGTAAAAGTCACAGTTGCTGCGCGATTCTTTTTTTTTAGTGTATTAACAAAATGTTTAGGACGCAGAGGTAATTTTTGTCTTTGTGCGTGTTCAACGGCACTACCTTCACAGTCTTGTGTATCAGGGGGGTCTTCATTGTCTTCTTCTATGACGGTTGAATCTGAATTATTGGTACTCGTATTAGTTTCTATCAGTTCTATGGGAGGTTCTGCTACGTCGTTATCATTGTCTCTACTCGGTGAGGGTAGATTACCAGACTGTGGCCTCGACTTTAAAAATGCAAAAAGAAATGACATTACATCGTGTAAATAATATTTCTTCTTTTTGGCTTCAGATCTTGACGGTAACTTGTTTTGAGCTCGTTTCAGTGCAGTCCGCAGATTCTTCCATTTTTCTTTGCATTCAGTAACTAAAAATAAATATTATGTATTACACATACTTATTAATATTTGCACTGTGAGATATATGATACAACTAAAAAAAATATTCTGTCAGGTATTTGGCAACAGGCAGCAGTTTTGCAGCATTATCACTTGCATTTTTTCCAGGATGCAGTATCATTACCAACATCATTCACGAAACAACAGCTGCTATTTTTAACTCTTTACAACCTCAATACATGCCAGCTCCAGATGAGACAAAATGGACATATATAGCAAATAGATACAATGAACTCTGGAATATACCAAACTGCATAGGTGCCATCAACGGAAAGCATATCCGAATAAAGAAATTCCGTAACACAGGATCGCAAAATTACAATTACAAAGATTTTTTTTCTGTGGTATTATTGGCAACTGCAGATGCTGATGGAATGTTTGAGACTATTGATGTTGGCTATTACGGCCGAAATAGCGACGGTGCTGTTTTTAAAAGCAGTAAACTTAGACAATTGCTGGATAGAAATTAATTAAAATTTCCACCACCAAGACCTTTGCCTTATGATGAAAGCGGTAATACATTTCCATTTTACTTGTGCGCCGACGAGGCTTTCCCATTGCGTAAAAACATCATGCGCTCTTTTCCAAAAAAGCTATTAAACGATGAAAAGTGCATATTCAACTATCGATTATCTCGTGGTCGTAAAAGCGTTGAATGCGCATTTGGCATGTTAGTTAGTAAATTTTGCATTTTTGAAACACCTATTGCATGTGGACAAGAAACTGTTGATAATATAATAAAAGCCGGTTGTGTCCTACACAATGTTATACGAAACACTGAAGGTCGTTTTTCAGTACCTGTGTTAGAAGACGATGTTAATGTTTTAAACGAATCTGGACCTATAATTCTTCCTGCAATTGGTTTACATAATACTAAACACAATACTGCAACAGCACTACGAAATTATTTATCTCAATATTTTATCACTCCTCATGCCGTGTATTTGCCAAAATACCACAAAATAAAATAAAAAATTAAAATCAAAACGGTGGTTTCCTTTTGTACTCACCTGATATACCTGTTTCCTTGGAAACTGCACACCAAGCTTTCTCCGTTGCACTACGTTTAGAATAATCGTTCCTGGTGAAATTGTATAAGCAAGGATATTTTTCGATGATTTGTACAAATATAATATTTTGCTTTTCGTCCGACATTTTCACGCAACAAGCAATTAGCAACACAACCTAAATATCGCTTGCAATACAAATCGTCCGACTCCAGACCCTATTATTCGATACGATATGGCTGTCGTCTCGGTTTGAAATAACTCAACCTACACAATGCATTTGTATACAGCATGATATGAGCAACTCAGATCGCGCATCGCTTATAGCTTATTGCTTGTTGCCTATTGCTTTGGTGTGAATTCCGCCTAAGGTTTCAATGTGACAAATTCGAAAAATATCGTATTGCATTTTAATGGAATCGTTCACAAAGCTTCTGTTTCTTGTTTATAGATTTCGACGTTTCTTTTTTAATTTGTATATACTTTTTGCGTACATTACGAATATTTATTATTTAAATAATTAGGTTGTTAAATAAATCATCTAATTTATTTAAACAATTTCTTTTTAATTTTAAATTTTTTTTAGAATATTTGAAGTACTTTTTATTTTAAAGATTTAATATTTTTGATTATTATATATACTTCTTTAATTAACTTCCGTAAATATTTTATTTATAATAGATTTTATGAAGAAAAAACAAATTATCCTATTCAATTATTTCTAAAAATATTATTGGTTTATTTAATGCTTGGAAAAAAAATAATCCCAGATGCGTGTGGCTTTTTTTAAAAAAGTTCGATTTCATGCTAACATGTTGAAACTTGTTTTAATCGATATTATTATGATGCAAATATGCTATGCTCAAAGTTATCCGACATTTGCATGTCAACCTATGTGTGTATAACAATTTTTTTAAATAATTTGAGAGTTATTTCAAAACGAAAATGATTCTTATGATATTTATGTAAAACGCGTATTATAAAACGTAAAGGGTAAACTACTAAAATAGCCTAAAAAATAATTGTAGCGTTTTTCAAGGCCATTTTTTAATAGGTTAAACATCAGATGTAAAAAAAAACAAAAAATTCAAGATGAAAGCTTAAGTCAATTGGTTTAAAAATGCTCAATTTCATTTTGATGTTATGTTGCAAAAGTCAGTTTAAAATATTCATAAACAAATTGATATACCGTTGCGTTTTGGAATACATAGACTTGAAGAACGTCCAAACTTTAACGTTTGAAACATATTGTTTATTTCTTACCACAATCTTAATCTTATTTTAATCGGAAGAATATGATGCTGCAATATTACAGTAAAAAGTTTACCCAAAGTATACCACGGTAACTTGCTTAATATATATTTATAAAAACAATAAACAGTTCAAACACAAATGAAATTTTTATTTGTTTAAAAATTATTATAAATAAACAGCTTTCCGTGGTAAACTTTGGGTTAACTTTTTACTGTAATGTCGCATAATATTTATTCTTTCGACTAAAATAAGATTCAGCTTATGAGTAAAAAATAAACAATGCCTTTTGGACGTTAAAGTTTAGATATTTATCAAGTCTATATATCCCGAAACACAACTGTATATTAATTTGTTCACGAATATTTTAAACTGACTTATGCTATATCAAATCAATATGGAGTTGCGCATTTTGAACCTATTTTGTAAACTTTCACCTCATATTTTTATTTTTTAAATTCGATGTATAATCTATTGAAAAATCGGCATTTTTAATTGTTCATTTGCATTTTAAGTTTAACTTAAGTATTTTACAAAAAAATACAAGAATAAACGTCTTAGAATAATTCGAATTATTAAAAGAACTTAATTTTAAAGCAAAAAATATATATATTTTAATTTGTTTAAAAATTGTTAAATAAATAAATAACAATAAATAAATAAATAGGTTGGCATGAAAATTTTTTCATTGAGATGATTGTCCATTGAGGAAAATCTTAAATTTTGCTTTGAGATTTTTTATTTTTAAAGAAATATTAGTAAGTACTTTAAAATAGAAATGAATTGAATAAATTTGTTTTTTTTTCATCACATCTATTATAAAATAAAATATTTACGAAGTTTATTGAAGTAGTATATATTAATCATAAATATTTATGTTTTGAAATAAAAATTACCTCAAATATTCCTAAAAACAAAATAAAAACTAAAAAAAGTGTTTAAACAAATTAGATAGTTTATTTCACAACCTAATTATTTAAATAATACATATTCGTAATGTACGCAAAAAGCACATACAAATTAAAAAAAGAAACGTCACAATCTATAAACAAGAAACAGAGATAGAGTTAAAAGCTCCTTCCCCCTCTTGCGCTCTCACTAGTTTCAAAGCCGACCAATTTTGAAAACCACAACTTTGAAGCTTTGTGAACGATTACATTAAAATGCAATCTTTTTCGAATTTTTTACATTAAAACCTTAAAGTATGTTTTTTCACATGACCCTAATAAGGTCTCTTAATTGTTATAAACAAAGCTGCTATCAATTTATAAAAAAAAGCACTAACTTCATCCCAAAGTGTGCTAGATAAACTTTTCTTCTTTTTAAAATTTGTAAAAAAACTCAAGCTGTCAAAATACAAAAAAAAAACAGTTTTTTGCAGCCAATGGTTTAAAAGTTGACAAAAAAGTAAGCAAAAAATTGACATGTTTTTGCCAAATTATTTTGCAGTATTTAAAATTATTTTTTATCATTTTTTTTTTAATAATATTAATAGAATAAATCTTCTTCTTTTATAATCTATCCATATATACCTATTTAATTTTCTGACTTATACAGAGTGAAGCATAACTATTGGGACATAGACTAAGGACAGGTTATTTGGACCAAAATATGGCTATTGGGCTAAATATGCCTTAATAAAATGTTGCTGAAAAAAAAGATACAGGGTGTTAAAGTTAATTTGTGTTTTTCGTTTTTTGCTTATAGTTTCCCTGTATATTTATAAATTGCTATCAAAATTGGCACAGAGGCATAATCTTAGACAAGAAATAGTATTTTATTTACAATTTTACGTTTTGTCATAGAGGGCGCCACGTGGATCATTCCTAATGATCAAATTGAGTCTAAACTTTTTCTGATGAAACTTTTTAGTAATTTTTATTAGAAAATATGATGTAAACATCATTTTTACGTAAAATTGGTACTCCTGTTTAAACATAATAATTTCAACCGTTTTCGATAAAAACGCATTCGAACTGCTTAGAGTCTTAAAAAAGGAGTTCAAATATTATTTCATTTATGAAAAGTATGCTTTGGACTGTCAGATAATTGTTGTTGGTAAATGTCATTTGTTCAGAGTAAATTATTTTTGATGTGACAGTGTAGTGTAATGTTGCATTTTTTAAAAGTAATCATTACTTTTTTTGATTGAAATGTCTCGTCACAATCATTTTACTAATGAAGAAATGCGAGATATGATTTGCGTATACGCACAAGAAAATTTTTGCGGTCGCTCGGCAGCCAGAAGGTATGGAATGTTATACACAAACAGAAGGCAACCAAATCACAAAACTTTTGCAAGATTATATTGTAGTTTAGGCGAAACTGGGTGATTTCACACTAAAAATCGGGGTGGTCGACCGAAACAAATCACACCTAATCAAGAAGATGAACTTTTGGTTCGAGTAGATGAAAATCCTGAAATAAGTTCACGACATCTATCAGCAGCAACAGAAGTAAGTCAGTCGTCTATTGTTAGAATTCTAAAAAAAGAGAACCTCCATCCTTATTACTTCACTCCTGTTCAAAATTTACTTATAACAGATCTTCCACGGCGGTTACAGTTTTGCCAACGTATTCTGAATAAACATCGTAAAGACAGACACTTTATTAAGAATATTATGTTCACCGACGAAGCAACTTTTACCAGACGAGGGGTTTTTAATTGGCGAAATAGTCATTATTGGGAAGAAGAAAACCCGCATGCTATTAAAGCTAGACATTGTTAGCATGAGTTTAAATTGAATATTTGGTGTGGCATTATAGGCGACCAACTATTAGGGCCTTATGTTCTTCCTCCGAATTTAAATGGAGATTCTTATTTATTCTTTTTGGAAAATACTCTTAGTGATATTTTAGATGATCTGTCACTGGATGTAAGAAGAAAAATGTGGTTTATGCAGGATGGAGCGCCACCTCATTTTTCATTAGCTGTTAGAAATCATCTAAATGACGTATTTCCCAACTATGGATTGGCAGAGGCAGTGATTTTCAATGGCCACCAAAAAGTCCTGAGTACAACCCGCTAGATTTTTATTTTTGGAAACATATGAAGTCCTTAGTTTATGCCAATGAAATTAATACACGAGACAAACTTTGGAGATACATTCAAAATGCAGCTAATCTTATAAGGGGACAGAATAATATTTTTTTAACGTCCGAAAATCCTTTATAAAAAGAATTAGAAAAGGCATAGAAATTAGACCATGTAGAACATTTAGTTTGAGTTTTTGTGAGTTCTTTTAAGTTAAAGTGTGTTTAGTTTTGATTTATCGTCAAAACGAAAACCTTACGTTAGTTGCAACTTTGTTTATTAGTTTGGTATTTGATAGTGGAATTGTAAATAAAATACTATTTCCTGTCTAAGATTATGCCTCTGTGCCAATTTTAATAGCAATTTATAAATATACAGGGAAACTATTAGCAAAAAACGAAAAACAAAAATTAATTTTAACACCCTGTATCTTTTTTCTCAGTAACATTTTATTAAGGCATATTTGGCCCAATAGCCATATTTTGGTCCAAATAACCTGTCCCAATAGTTATGACTCATAACTAAACCTACTGTATTGTTGCAAAAAAAATTAATTTAGGATAACCAAATTAAATAACTTTTAAACCCTTGACCGATCTTGACCGATCGACTTGAAATTTTAATCTTATTTTAAGCACTACAAGACTCAATATTGTGTGTAATATAAAGGTTATAAGATAAGTTTATTAAAAAAAAAAGTTAGTAAAATTTATAAAAAACCGAAATTTTTGACTTATTTTGCAACTTTTTAAGCAACAAATAAGGATAGGAACGTTTAGAAAACGCCATTTTGAAGGATTTTATATGAATTATAAATTTTTATTCTTCTTAAATTTGTTTTAAACGCTTTACTTTTTGCTGATCGACGAAAAAAGCGAAAGTTTATCGTTTTTTCACCTTAATTTGTTAATAATTAATTAAGTTCAAACAATCGACTGCAGGAAACATATACATAGGTTCTTGATATAGAGGTCCGTACCACTAAAAAAATATGTCGGCTGCCCGGCCGGACAAGTGTCACGTAAAAAACTGATTTTCCTGGTCTAAACTGTCGGATTTCAATACGAACTTGAACCACGATTTTATCTCTTATGTTTTTTTTGTGTACTGAAAATGTCATATGAGATAAACAAAAAAATAAAGAAAATTAGGAGTTAAACCAGAAGGTGTTTTTCTAAAAATTGAATTCTCGCAACTTTCCCAATGTAAAATTTTTCGTCTTCACTACTTGCCGTTATACTTTTTTTTAACAGGTTTCTTATCGTGAAAACTAACAAACTTTCTAGTGGCATGAATGAGAAAATCACGGATATTGACCTATTAACATTACATATTTAGATCATAATTAACACCCTTAGAGCCTAGTAGCCTTATCTAAAATTTTTTTAAAATAGAATCAATATTCTTTACCAAAGATTTTTTTTTACAAAAGAAAATTCAATTTTCAAGCAAATTTCCTTAGCAAACCCTACAGTTTTCACATATTTTACTTTCCTTGATTTCATCTTTCAGTACTCTTAAATGGATAAGGGATAAAATTGTGGTTGTGAAAACTCGGAAAACTCGTCGGAAATCTGACGGTTTAAGATGCCATATTATAAAATAGGGGCTGTTACATCTCACTGCAACTTTCTCTTTTAACTATTGTAATGTAAATGGATGTGAAAAATAGATTATCTACAAAACGGTAAGTTCCTTGACCAGCAAAACCTCCTGAAGTTATCTGCAAAAGGTATGAGAATTTGGTGGCTCGTTGATTGAGAAATTGGAGTCTGGTTGGAAACCTAAAAATTTATAGATACGCCTATCTACATGATTCATAAAATTAAAAATGTGAATCGGCTCTATCCAAATATTACTGATGAAACTAGGATTCTTCTTCCTTTTAGTTTCGGCTTTCTTCTTTGGCGGTCGCCGCATAGCAATTACAGCTTAAGTTATTACCACACCAAGACATATTACCAAGATATTAAGGTTGTTGTAACCCTTTTCCAAGTACATTCCAATATAACTCTTAAGCTACCGGGGACAAATGAGCGGAATCCAATTTAACCTACGTAATATTTTTTCATCAATTTTTTACTAATTTATTACCACCCTAATAATTTTTCACCACCACCAAACCAACCTTATGTAGAGCGATTGTGCTGGCTTAAGGTTCAAGCTAGCAGAATTCGAAAAAAAAAACTTTTTGCTTATGGCATATTTTTTCACCCATTTTTCACTAATTTGTTACCACCCTAATAATTTTTCAATACCAAACCACCCTTAATGGGAGCGATTCTGCTGGGTTAAGGTTCAAGCTAGCAGAATTCAGAAAAAAAACTTTTTGCCGATGGCATATTTTTTTACCAATTTTTCACTAATTTATTACCACCCTAATAATTTTTCACCACCAAACCACCATTAAGGGGAGCGATTTTGCTGGATATCGGTTAAAACCAGTAGAATTCCAAAAATAATATTTATGATATACCACAGTGCTCTGCTAGGTTTTTATGAATTTATTACCACACTAGTAATTATTCATCCCTCAACTACTCCCTATGAGAAGTCAATAATTCTGTTAAGTTAATATTTAAGGTGATAAACAATCTATTTTTATAATTTTACTATACTCTTCTTGTAACTGAAAGTATAAATTGCTTGCCTGAAGGTTTTTACTGAATTTTATCCACCCTTATAATTTTTGACCACCTAAGCCACAGTTAATGGGAAACATTTAACAAGCTACCCATTCACTCTAGCTAAATGCGAAATCTTTGTGGAAATACAAAAGTGCTCTGCTAGATTTTTACTATATTTTTACCAGCCTAGTCATTGTTTTCTAACTACCCTAATTAAAAACATTCTGAAATGTTACTCTGTGCTAACTAATATTTATTTTTTAAATGTTTATGTATTGAAAATATGAAAATACTTTATTACAAAAATTATACAACTGTTTTAACAAAGTTGACTCTGATTATAGTAGTGAGTACGTGGCTAACAGAAATCGAATCGTGAGTCCCTTTTATGAATATAAAATAACTGAAATCAAGTTGAGTTTTAGTAAATACAATGGAATTGTTATATTTCACAGAATAATTACCAGATAAGAAATAGTCAAATTGAAAGGATTTTATTATATCTATTACAATAATTAGAAGAATTACAATATTTACAATAATTAGAATTTTACCTAATTGTAAAGGAGGGTCGGGACATATTGCGCACCTATTGTTAAAAGATTAACATATTTGTAATTATTGGATACATCGATCGACCTGAGCGAAGTGTACCGCCAATCAAGGAGTGGGGGCTGCAGTCTTAATCGGATTTTAGATTGATACCGCCCTCACTATGATTTAACTTTGGCCATAAATAAATGTAAATATAGCGCCTTTGTACTGTTCCTGAGTGCCTGAGTGTGTTTTATGCTGAGTACAATAGTTTTTGAGTAATTTTTAATAATAAACACCAGTGCACATTAATCTAAGCATTTATTTTATTTATACCGGACGAAAAAGTACGACTTTACGCCCCCAAAATTAGAGCGTAAAGTACAAAATGTATGTCCAGTGTGTTAGGTGAAAATATGAATATAGCAGAAAATAGTAAAAGGTTGAAGTAAAAGTACAATACAAAAAAATTATTAAAAATACCTTTTATAATTTTGTTTTGTCAGTTCAAAATTCAACATAGCATAATTATTGGCTTCTGATAGAGGGTTAAACAATTGTGAAGATGGTAAATGAATTGGAAAAGCTCTTTGCAGCACAAAACAGTGGTATTTAAAGATTACTTTTTTTATTTTATCCTAAGCTACCACGGGATAGTTGAGAGGCGAAAAATTAGTAAAGTAAAAATCCAGCAGAATCATGTGGTATTTCAATATTTTTATTTGAAATAGCTAGCTTAATATTCTAGCTTCCGCTTAATAGCTTAGTAGCTTAACAGAACACTTTTTATTTCAGTTATAAGTAGAGGCGAGTGAATTCGAAAAACAAAAAAAGAATTTTTCCTCTTAAATTTTAATCTAACAGAATTATTGACTTTCCATAAAGGGTAGTTAACGGTTAAAAAAATACTAAGGTGGTAATGAATTCATAAAAACCTGAGCACTGAGGTATATCATAAATATTTTTTTTTTGAATAATACTAGTTTTAACCGTAAGCCAGAAAAATTGCTCTCCTTAAGGGTGGTTTGGTGGTGAAAAATTATTGGGGTGGTAATAAATTAGTGAAAAATGGGAAAAAAAATGCCATCGGCAAAAAGTTTTTTTTCTGAATTCTGATAGCATTAACCTTAAGCCAGCAGAATCGCTCTCCTTAAAGTTGGTTTGGTGGTGAAAAATTATTAGGGTGGTAATAATTTAGTGAAAAATGGGTGAAAAACTATTACGTAGGTTAAATTGGATTCAGCTTATTTGTCCCCGCTAGCTTAAGGGTCCTCATTTCAATGACTGCTTTAACTTTAAATACAAGTTGTTAGGAAATAAGAGCGACAAACTTTAGGAAGTGATTCTACATGAAAAATAAAGAAAGTGATTCTGCATAAAACATTATGAAAGTTTGCTATATTAAAGTATGTCTGTAAATGCTTAGTTTTCCAAGATACAGGATGTTAAAATGTTTCTTACAAACTGTAGATTTCTTTATTGTACAAAGCACAAAGCACTTTAAAGCACTTTAAAGCACAAAATGAGACGCCACTGATATATTTGAAATAAAAAATCATTTATCAATTCACTGTTTAGTTTCTGACAAAAAATGGTGTATTTTTTATATAAGGCGGTATTTCTATGCAAAAAAATAAAACATCTTAACGAGTATTTTTCATTTCTTTAATAAATTGTGTAGTAGGCTACTTTCCATATTTATCAGTTATTTTATTTAGCTAGTTTAGGAACAGAACTGGACAAGTCTTCGTAGTGAAGAGAGAAATAAGGCTCCAACAGGCCAATCTTTAACACGCAAAAGCCGCATTCACAACGCTGGTTAAACGACTGGAACTAGATAGAGGGTATATTGTTGGCCTATCAGCCAAACAAGGTAAGGTTTTATACACAGCTAAATCTATAAGGCCAAGATCGTGCATAATTTACAGTAATAGAGTATATTACACACTAATCCCGATTCTCTGCACCCGTGGTATTGTTACAAGTATTCTAAGTATAACCACGGAATTAAAAAAGAAGAAACTGGTGGTGTGTTCAGCCTATTTTCCGGGTTATGAGGCTCTAGGTTCACCAAGTATTATAAGCGATATAGTTGCATATTGTCTAGGTGAAGGTTTACAGCTTGTTATATTATGTGATGCAAACGCACACCACACCATATAGGGCACCACAAACATTAACGTTGTCTCGAAAAAGGTGACAAAAGTAGATAATAAAAAGCTTCTTATTCACTATTACTTAACGAAGATCACGTTGTTCAGTTTGGGAGCTTCATTGGAGGTGGGTGAGAATATAAATTATGGAAAAGTACAGATTAAATATAGATAGATAAACGATAGATAATAATTAGCTAACAAAATATAACGGTTTGATAAAGAAAAACAAGAAACATGGAATACAGCTAAACTGTAAAACAAAATGAGCGCCGATGAGTTTTAACCTAAAACTCATGAAAGAACTCAGAAAAAATAAATTAAACAAACATGTCTCTCAAAAACATCAAAAAGAAATACATCATAAAACCTAGTATCAGCAAATTATCAACAAAAATAATGAAAATCGACATATTTACCCATAAGCTGTAAAAAAGGTTACAAAATATACTCAGAATTATATAAAATAAAGTATTGGAAATGTTTTTTTTTTTATTAAATTTGCAAATTTACAATCTGCTATTACAAGCTATGTATTAGTAAATGTGAGTATTGCAAATAAATGAGAGGAGAAATTATCCACTGATAATACTAACAAATTAAATTAATGTAGGATTATAATTTGAAACTGAAATTGAAATGAAAATTAAAATTGAAATTAGTGAATAAAGTCTGTTGGCCACTGTCTCTTGAATCTTCGTCTGTATTACGTACAATAATATCAGCGCCACCATGTGCTGTTCCATTAGGATGGTTGGTGTTGTAAATAGAATAATGAGGGATCTTGAAAATCGTTCTGTCAGTGAAGTGGGTTTCCGATATGAGTAGAACATCAATTTTGTTATGTTTATGAAAGTTAGTAATTTCTGTGTTATAGTTGCCTAGACCGTTGGCATCCATTGTGCAATTCGTAGTGACTTAAGTTCCATTACTGGATTTATTTATTACTGTGGAAAGCATGTTTAAGATTCCGACCTTTGAATTCGTTAAGGAAACTCTTCATTACCTCTCCAATGTCACTGTTTGTATTACTTACATATGTTTCACTTGTTATTTGAGCGTAAGTTGCATAATTTTGGTTTTATGAGTTCGTATTATTATGGACATTATTTACATTTGTTCCAGCTGTTGCTTGTGTGTAAGTCGCGTGATTTTGATTGCTTGAGTTGGGATTATTCTGTACTGTATTTCTGTTATATTGCAGTTGATTGTTCGCTGGAGTGTGCGATGATACTCCTCTTGGTCTGTTTCTACTGCTAATTAACTCTTTATATACCATGCACCCTTTGTAAATTGCGGTGTGTGCTCAATTGAACAGAGCGCATATGGCAGGTGTGTCCCTAGGTTTTTACAATCGGCTGACATAAGTTGCCTCCGCATTTGACACAGTGATAAGGTCTATTGCAGTATGTCTTAGAATGTCCATACAATTGGCATTTGGTACACTGGACAATATTATTCTTTTCATACGGTGGCTCAATGACTAGCATTGTTTATAAATTGAATTTCCTATATTTTTTCATTATTTTGATTAGGTTCTATATCAACGTATCATTAGAGGGTCCTTACTTACTCTGTGTTTTATATTTACAATATTGCGTACTAAATGCCCATGTTTTTCTGTTTTACTTTTTATTATATTAATGGGAACTGTATGATGTAGATTTTGAACTACAACTCTGTATGCTCTATCCTTTTTCATTTGGTATGTATGATGCACAATTTTTTTGCTGTTTAAATGTCTTACCAGTTTTCGGTATGTTTCAGAGAACCGGGAATTTATTTTCATTGCGTTGATATTTAATGCTGTACAATAGTATGTCTCTGTTTTGGTTATTAACCATTTTATTGTATTCAGTAACACCATTAATAAGATTGGTGGGGGTTTAGAGGTTGCAGGAGTTTCGTTGGTCGTTTCCGTACTATTATTGTTGTCGTTTTGTTTTTCATTTTGTAGAATCTGAAATTTATTGCTGGTTACTGCTGCTGGTCTTCGTTTTCTGTTGGTGCCGGAATATTAATTTTACGTTTTTTGTTACTATGTTGTATAGTTTGCCATTCGTGGATATCCGATGACTCAATATCGCTGATTTCCCCTGAAGATTCTTTACTTTGTAATGTATGTGTCATCTCAATAGATTCAGAAGCTTCATTTTGAGGTGTAGATAATGTAGGATTTATTATAGTGTATTGACAGTTTGAGGAAGATTGTGATTGTGATTGTGATTGTGGTGGAGCACTCATTTTAATTGTTAAAACTGTACATTTTAATTTTTAAATAGTTTACAAATAGTATATCCACTTGATACACGATAATGACGGTAAAAACGAGACCGGAGCCCGTTTTTAATCACCACTATATAAACTTTCACCTAATTCGTATCGATGTTTACAGGTCGAGAATCAAATGAAAATACTATTGAAAATGTTAAATATGAATTAAAATTTAAATGTGACTTTCAAGAAACTCTCCAAAATGTATGTACAAATTAAATTTGTATTTTGATTTAATCTATATAAAAACTAATAAAATACGCTTATAAATAACTTGCTTTTAAATACAGCTGCCACTTTTTACTGCCACAAAAATAATGAGAAATGTTGTTGTATGTTGTCAAGAGTTGTATGTATTATAGTCTATAGCAGGGTGTTCCAAACCGGTGGGTCGCGACCCGGTACCGGGCCACGAAAGCAAAATGCTGGGTCACCTCGCCTCTCCGTTTTACATCTTCCGCTTTTATTTAATCTTCTTCTTTTATTCCATTCAGTTTAAGCTTAGTGACAAGCCAGAGTGCTGCAGCCGGGTACAAGTTCTAAGAGCGACAATAAATAGATAGTAGAGTAACGTCCATCCAGAGGAAGGTACGAGTGGTATTTACAAACAACCGCTCCACAACTGTCACAAAAGAGAAGAAGGAGTCCTGGACCAGACAATGTTCTGAATATTACTTACAGTTCGGTTTTGTAAAGGGTATTGATGACAAACCATTATCTGTTATTTGTTATGCTACACTTTCAAATAAGTCCATGAAACCTTTAAAATTGAAGTGGTACTTGGAATTGAAGCACCAGGAAGACAGTGGTAAGCCAATAGATTTTTTTTATAAATAAAAAGAGAATTAATAGCTACCAAAAACTCTATACCTTTAAATTTTTCTCAGGGCGATCAATCTGAAAACCTTGTACTGGCTTCTTGTGAAATATCCAAATTAATTACACATATATACATAATTACACATAAATTGACATATAAGATAATGTTATTCTAATGTGTTTTGTAAGATACGATTTTGAAAATACTATTCAGGAAGAATTTCTATTTTGTAAATATCTGTTAACAACAATAATGGCTGAAGAAATATTTAATCTGATTGATAGCTACATTAATGACAATGGAATTGAATGGAATAAATTTGTGGGACTAAGTAGCGATGGAGCACGGGCAGTGGCAGGCGCTCGTACTAGGCTTTGGCGTTTGGATACAGAACACACAATGTGCCAGAATGTGTTGGATGCATTGTAGCATCCATAGTAAAGCATCCATATGCAAAAGTGTGTAAAATTTATCTTTTCTTTCTCCCCTTCCTTTTGTAAAATTTATAAACTTCATAAAATGTCGCCCACTGATCAAGAACTCTCTGCTTTGTTAAAAAGATGGGAGATGAACATAAACATCTTTTACATGGCGAACTGCGTTGGCTATCAAAAGGTAATCTTTAAAAAGACTTGAATTGAAGGAAGAAATTTCAATATTCCTAAACAACATCCACTAACGGCTAGGGATGCAATATTTCAATTTAAAGACAGTTTTCGTGATGTCAATCGGTTAATCAAGGTAGCCTATCTTTGTGATATTTTTGACTTCTTGAACAAAAATATATTCACTCAAAGACATATTTGACAAAATGCCACTGATAGATTTTTGGATGCCTTGCCGCCAGGAGTACATAGTTTTAGCAGAAAAAGCGATAAAGTTTCTAATTCTTTTGCTCCGACCTATAAGTGTAAGGCGTGTGGTTTTAAATATCGGTTTTCCTCAAAAATAAATATAAGAACCGTTTGGAAGTCGAACCGGACATGAGGATAAAATTAACATATTTTCCTTCAAACACGAAGTTTTTAGTTAACCAGGAACAACTGCATACTTCTCGTTAATAAAGTATTTAAATTTTATTTTGTTTTATTACATTTTTTTTAAGCTAACGATTCTTTATTAAAATATAAATCTGTACCCCGGAGGTAAAGGACACTATGTCCATTTATATCAAAATTGAGATTATTGCACTTTTGGATATAACCTTTCTTGCTCTACACAGAGGTAAAACATACTATATCCAGAGACAATTTTACGGCAAGTTACCGACTTGTTAATAAACACCAAGTCCACTTCCAGTTAGAGGTAAACAACACCATGTGGACTTGGTGTTGTTTACCTCTACTAAATGTATGCACTGTTATTTACCATCCGGACATAGTGTTATATACCCTGGTATCTGGTAGAATTGTCATGAACTAAAATAATTGTAACCCATTTTATTTAGTTCGCAATAGTGTTAGATTGTTAAAAGTTGTACAATACATTTGTTGTTTATTAATTGCAAAATGGATCCGAACTCTTGTGGGAAAACAATACTACAATTACTGTCATGTAATATTCCTAATGAAATAACACATACAGGTAAGCTTTTGTTTAATAATACTGATTTATTATTTTGCTAACCTCAAATATTTAGTATCGTACATTCTTTTGTATTATGTCTCAGAATTTCAGAGTAACGGAAATTGCTTAATAAATTCCGGTCTTTGGGTATAAGGATTAGTTTTGTGTTAACCAATTATAGGCCTACAAAATTAGCCAATAATTATTATTACAAGGCTGGATTTGTTTCAGAACCACCTGATCACTACAGTAACTTTCAAGGTAATGGTAAGGAAGTGGACGAATATGATAATTTGTTTGGGGATGATGATTTGGATATTAATAACCTAACCTAACTTCTAAGTAGTGAAAGCTCTGAATCCGACGACAATGATGTGAGACATATAGGTAAAACAGCGAAAACAAAGGTAAAAAAGAAAGCTATTACTACTCCTACGACTAGTGAGACAATAACAAAAAATCTTCTTAAGGACGATTTATCCCTAAGCAGTGATGCAGGCAATTCCATGAACATAATGAAGTTATTTTAGAAGAAGTGAAAAGAGGCGAAAACATGCCTGCAAAAATGTAAAAGCCTTCTTGCATGTGCCCCATGAAATTCTCTTAAAGATTGCCAGAATATGAAAGACAAAACATATTTAACTCATATTAGGCTAAGACAAACGTTTTAGATGTTAAAAAGCAATTTATCTTATGTCGACATCCAATCTACGCTTCGATCAAGCAAAAGAGACCGAAACTCTACCAAATCTAAAAATAATACACTACACTACCATTTAACAGCGAACAATCAGCGAGTGAAGGTATGCAAGGTTATGCTCTTAAACACACTTTGTATATCTAATTTAATAGTAGTAAATATGTTGAAAAAAAAAATTTCAACGAATGTCTTTACAGAGGAAAAGTTCCAGATGATTGGAATAAAAGTTTGACAATACTTCTCTTCAAAAAGGGAGACAAAGGAGATCTGAAGAAGTATAGGCTAATCTTCCTGCTGTCCCAAATATACAAATTGTTGATGAGAGTAATAACTAACAGGTTAACGTCGAAACTCGCTAGTTATCAACCGGTAGAGCAGACAGGATTCCGAAACAGTCAGAACACTAATAGAGAAAGCCAATGAATATTACTTGAGCTTATAAATTGGCTTCATTAATTATGAAAAGGCATTCGACTCTATAGAACTTTGGGCAATAGAGAGAGCTATGAACAACTGCAGGATAGACTGCCAATACAGAATGCTCATACATAATATTTACAAGAAAGCTACAATGAAAATACAAATAGATGCGAAAATCAAAGCTATACCAATCAACAGAGGAGATCGCCAGGGAGATGTTATCTTACCAAAGCTATTCACACTTGGACTGGAAAATGTGTTCAAAGACATTAACTGGGTAGATAAAGGAATAAATGTTAATGGAAGAAAACTGAGTCATTTCAGATACGCTGATGACATAGTAATATTTGCTACAAGTTTCGAAGAACTACAGACCATGATGACGCAACTATTTAAAGTTTCGGAAAAAGTAAGTCTTAAGACGAACTTGGAAAAAAACCAAAATAATGACAAATACACCGAACATTAGAGAAATAACGTTGAACGACATAAATTTAGAAACAGTAAGCGAATACATCTACCTAGGACAGATAATGAAAGTTAACAAAGAAAATCAAACTGCCGCATTACCAGAAGAATAAGGTTATATAATTATAGACAAAAAAAGAAACAAATGGACTAGAAGCAAAACCAAAGTAAAAGACGCAGGAGAACATACTGCCAAATTAAAATGGAGCTTCGCAGGACACAATGCCCGACTAAAGGATAAAAGATGGAACCACGAAATACAACAATGGAGACCATGGTTAGGAAAGAGAAGCAGAGGAAGACCACAAATGAGATGGGCTGATGATATTAAGAAGATCGGAGGACAGAACTGGAAGCAATTGGCGCAAAATAGAAAACAATGGGTTGATTTGGGGGAGGCCTATGTCCAAAGTTGGATTACTTCAGGCTGAAAAAGAAGAAGAAGAATATGTTGAAGAAAATTGAGTCAGGTTAAATAAAAGCTGATCAAAGAGGTATACACACCCCAGTCAATAAAACTCTTACCGAAATCATAATAGTATACACCAACATATCAATTCCTTCCCAAAGTACGAGAATCATTATTCCAGAGAAAGTAGCAAGAGAAATTATTTGGGTACAGAACTTACAATGGAAAAGATGTATCAACTTACATTGATGAATGCAACGAAAGACATGTGGATCCAAAGATAAGAGTAATAAAGTGGTTGTTCGCAGATATTTTTAAAAAAGACTTCAAGTTGCCGTTTAAATCACCCGAAATAGATACTTGCGATACATGCAGTACATTCACAGCTCAATTAAAAAATAATCATACTACAGATAAACTAACCAGTGTACAGGCTGATCATGATGCTCACCTAATTGAATCTAAAACTAGATATAACTTAAAACAATAGGACTTTATAATGGCTAGAGAGTCACCAAAACACAAAGCACTAACTGATGATTTCCAAAAATGTTTGCCTTCATCATTAACAAACAATTGTATTAATTTCTACAAAAGGAAGCTTTGGACATTAAATTTTATATTATATCATGCCAGTAATTCCTCTGTACAGTGTATGATGTGGGATGAATCGAAAGGGGCTTGTGGTGCAAATGAAATTGCTTTGACAATTTTAAAATTAGCTGACAATAAAATTCCAGGTAGTCAAGTAGAGTACATCACTCTTTGGACCGATAACTGCTATAGACAAAATAAAAATATAAGTATTATAATGTGCTATTTTTGGATACTGCATACGTACCCCCAAATAAAGACGATCACTCAAAAGTTTTTGATTAGAGGGCACACACATTTTTTTTTTTTTTTTTTTTTTTTTTATTAACATTTAAGATTTTTACAATCTGTTTTGCAGTGAAAACAATAAGTAAAATATTTTGTCTTTACATGACAGAGAGATGTAAGGTCCAGTGACCAAATCATCACGACACAAATTGGCTTTTTACCGGTAGGATGCGCACATACACTGATACGCGAGCACTAAAAGCGGCACTGATCACAATGGCTGGGTGCTGTTGAAGGCGTAACTCCCACTGCTGTAGGCTCTGTCAGGATAGGTGAGGTAGGTCCAAGGGGTCATGTCGCTTCAATCTCTTCGCTTGTTGGTTGTTGAGAAGATTGTGTGCCAGGGTATTAGGATGCACCCGCAACCTGTTTTGATATTGTTCAGAAGTTTTTTTGCACTCTTCAGAGACTGTTAGTACCTGAAGATCTCTATGTATTGCATCATTCTGGATATACCAAGGTGCATTAGCGATTGTTCTCAGAGTTTTGGATTGGAATCTTTGTATTATCATAATATTAGATTTGCTAGCTGAACCCCAGAGCTGTGAGCCATATATCCAAATGGGTTTTATTATTGTATTGTATATCAGCAGCTTGTTGTCAATCGATAGGTGAGAGTTTTTTCCCAACATCCAGTAAAGTTTTCTGTATAAAATTCCCAATTGAAGCCTTTTCGTCCATATATGTTTGGTCCAAGTTAGACGTTTGTCAAGGTGAATACCTAAGTATTTTACGTCATGCTTTTGGGGCAAAGGATGTCCATTGAGGTTAACTTGTGGACATGTACCTCTTCTTAGAGTGAATGTAATTTGTGTAGATTTTGAGGGGTTTACTCTAATTCTCCAGAGTTTAAGCCATTCATTTGTTTTGCACACACATATGGAAGCAGACAGTGTTCATGTTTTGATCGAGAGAAAATAAAGGAAACTCACCAATTTGGCTATTTTAATACCATGGGAGTGGCAACTGCTAGTTAGGCAAACATCAGGTAAATACACAGTGCACGATATGGAACTTGCAGATTTCAAAAACTTTAAAACGCTGTTCGATAAGAAACTATCACCTATTCCTCCTTTTGTAAGTAGAAAAAAAGAATATTAACAAAGAGCTTGTTTTACTGTCAACATGTTTTTTCCTACAAGTCCAACAAAGACACATTGAAAAGCTCTTTGATAAGACCGATTTCAATAATCAAAATATGTATGAGGTGGACTTCATGAGGTATCGAAGACAGCAAGTAACGTTTCCAGCCCAATTAAATTAAGTGTCAGTAATCCCTTTACCAATCACAAAACAAAATTACAATGATTTAATTGCACTATTGCCTTTTGTTCCATCGGTTTAATAGGCATTTTATCAAAATATAAGACATAGCGATATAGCCACAAACGATTAGCCCCAAGAAGATGAATATGATATGGAACCTCTACAACAATTTTTAGACTTGTCGTCTTTGTGTTTTACTTAATTATTAGAACATTATAATATTTGTATCCAATAAAATAATAGTATAGACTGTTTAATGTGTTTGTCTTGTTTATTTTGTAGAGACCTTAACATGCAATGTCACATTATTTAAAAAAAGTTGTTAGAGGTAAACAACATTATCTCCAACTACACATTTTAAAAATTATATAATGAACGGTAAACTTCAGGTATATAACACTTCATGGAAGGAAAAACGATTATACACACAATAATAATATATTAATCTTGGTTAAATATAAGAAACATTTGAGTATTTACTGATTACAAATTAAAAAAATGTTAAAACTGCTCTCCTGAAAAAGTAAGAAAATGGACATAGTGTCTTTTACCTCCGGGGTACAGAACTATGTTTTCTTGTACACACAGACACACCAGGGTATGCAAAAAATTAGTGGTTCACAAAGGACAAGGACAAAAATAACCGGACCACGGAAAAATAAGTTTGGGAAACGCTGGGTCTATAGTACATATTTGATATCAATTGAAAACATCCGGTCACACCATCCTACGTCATTGGGTGGCAGTGATGCCAGATATTAATCGTATTACAGCGTTACGACACTCGATTCTACAAAGTCGGCACATTCCAGTATACTGTTACGATAAATAATGACGCATAATATGACTCAAAACTGTAAACATGTTTTTCTAATAAGTATTTTTCTAGTAGGCAATATCCAAGGGACCCCTACGCTAAAACCAGTTCCATGGCGTTCGAGATCATTCAGCAAGTGTCGTCGACCGAATTCTAGTAAGTTCGCCGCCCAGCTGAAAGACCAATCCGAGTGACCTTCTCGTCTATTCGAAGGGAATCGCCGGAATTCTCGATTAACGGCATTTTATATTTAAAGAGGGAATTTTGTTGAAAGCAGTTAGTCTGAAAATAACATCCCGTAGAGTTTTTAAAATTTAACGCGTGTATTGTAATAAATGTATTTAAATTATATAATTATTAGTGTGAAATAAATTAGTTATATTGTACAAATAAAGACTTTAAATAAACTTGTAAGTGTTATAAGTGTAGAACCTTTGATAATAAATAAAGACAATAAATTAGATTAATAAAAATATTACAATACCATAAACTATATAATATTATATATACAGGACCTTTAAAACAATTATTTCTTTTCGTTTTTATTTAGTATTATAGACTATAGTATAAGTTTATCTGTTACACTTCTTTTCATATTATTTTGTATTCTGAAAATAAATTAATTTTTAAAAACCACTTATTCTGAACTCAAAATTCAAAGTTACCATTAGAGACTAATTTTTTTTGATAAATGGAACAATTTAGGTGAGGATACTGTTGTAAAATAAGAATATTAAATTAACTCTGATCTCTGATATTATTTGTATTTAATTCTAGGTAATGTTCTATGAGTTTTATATTTTATGTTCGATGAACACCTTGTTAGACGTTTGATTGATTATGACACTTCTTGTCATGACTGGCAGGTTGTAAAAGTTCTTAAATAAAAGATTTGATACAATTATAAAACCTACGTTTATTAGTAATAGGACAGGCATACTTTAAACCACGAGTATAAACAATGTCAAAATTAATTGTGATGCCAACAAATTAGAGGATGAACTTTTGGTGAATTTTTGGTATTTTAAATAATGAAACGGCTTGTATCTTATTATTAGTAGTTAATTTTTGAATATACTTTTTGTTTAATTTTGATATATTTGAAAAATTTTAGCTTCACCAGTTTATATTCATTTATTTAAATTAGTAATAAGGATGGATTTCGTAATCTGAGCCTTTCTTTGGTTCGATGTTAATATATAATAATAAATAATGAAGATGTAAGAATTTTAAATAAAATTTATTTCCTTTTAATATTCCCTAACGTAATTGTGAGACAAAGAGGTGTTATTCGCAGTATTAATTAAAAGTTGCTACTAAGAGTAAAACAATTTAAAAGCTATAGAACGGGGTCAAACAAAAGCAAAGTTTTAATAATTTGGCGCCGCGTCTTTTTCAGATAAAGGAGAATGGTTATTTTATCTTATTTTATGTAAGAAGATAACAAATACTTGCTCCCTTATATACAAATTGGTTTTTTTTCAAATTAATGTCTTTCTTAGTTCCTGGAATCAGCAGAACCCCAGATTTAATCTTAATATGAGAAACAAATGAATGTATAATACTCACGCATTGGTTTTTGTGCTGAAGGAGGCTCCACTGTTATTGAAGGGCTTACGGGGCATAGTGAGTTTCAGTATTCCGTTCATATTGGCCAATTCTCTATAATCCACAGTGCCATATGCAACAGATCGATCTTCGGGAGAGGATGCTTCAAATCTACAACAGGTATCAATTATATTTTTTATTTCCCAAAGTGTTCGATATGGTTGTGTAAATATTTTACTGCAATCATTTACAATATTTTACTCACTTTATTATAGATTTTTATTTAGGATTTCATTTTTTTTATTTAGGATTTTATTTTTTTTATTAATTTCAATTTTTTAAAAACTGATAAATTTTAATTCATATACTATTAAAAAACGTGGTTAATTGCTGGTAAAAGATCTCGGAGGTAAAATGGAATGCCAATATTGCTTTTGTAATAAAACTCTGAGAAATCCTCTGGATCCCAACAAATTGGTTGGGAGTTCTTAGCTCTGGCAGCAAGTTCTACTGATACCTCTTTGAAAAAATGATATTATATAAAATTATATATATATATATATATATAAGAGTTTACTATATATATATATATATATATATATATATATATATATATATATATATATATATATATATATATATATATATATATATATATATATATATATATATATATATATATATATAAGAAGAGATTAACGGGTATGCAGCTGAATTAACAAAGCCAAGAGTACTTTTTTTTCATTAATCAAATATATTTCGGTATGCTTTATGTTATCATCAGTGATAGCCAAAAAGTTTATGATAGGTTACATTATGAATAATAAGAACCTACAAATTTGAGATTGCGGCCATTAGATTGAAATCGTATGTAAAAAATCATCGAAAAAAAAAAACAAAATTATTACAGCACCATATTAAGTGGAGTTACAAGATTTTTTTTAACCAAACATTTATTAACAAATGAATAACATAAACATCACAGTACACTCTAAAAAACTTTATAATATAACATTAGAAACATTGAAAGCTTCATTGCTAAGTACCTACAATGTGAAACTTTTTTTACAGAAATTTTTTCTTCCACAAAAGAAAAATTTACTCAGTGCATTGAATTGACGGCATTAAAATAATATGTGTTCTATGATACAACAAGTGAAAGTCGACAATGACTTAATGCGACAGTTCGTTTTGTGTTTTAAAGCTGGACTCCAACTTTATTTTTAATTAGATTTATTTCTATATCAGAAAAAAATAGAAATTGTTTTAAGTGAACTCTTTACCTAAAAACAGTAAATGTAAGTAAATCTCTCGTAAGTGGCTGATGTCTGATCTCTTGTTTATGGTTTTCTCAGTTTCAGAGATAAAAGCTATCTCAAGAAACAATCTTATAAATTAGTCCGGCCCCGATATCTAGCAGATCATACAGCTTTATATCGGTTCTGACAAATTTGTTAATTACTGGTAGTTAAAATTAAAAATATAATTTAATTTTTAGACTGTTTGCAACTTAAAGTTAAATGTAAAGGTGTACTGAAAATCATAGAATTCTGTGAGTACAAAACTGCATTATTAATAACCTTAAAATTACAAGTTTAAAAGGCAAAATATTTTATCGATTTCAATTCAACTTATCGATTATCGACAACAACTTTTTGCTGGTTCTTGCTTCTAACAAGTAATTAGGCTAGGCTACTGTTCAATTTTATTAAGTGGCCAGGCCCGGCTTCAGATCCTCCGTGCCAATGTACGTAAATTCTCAGCGGGAAGATGAATGAACCGGAATCAGCTACTACCTCACGAAATATACCCACTACGTCACATATATCTTACTCCAATGCATTTAACAGTTTCAAATATTCTTCAAAAGACCAAGGTATTATACTTTCAACCATACAAGAAATAAAAGTTTTCGAATATATAAAAGCTGTTGGATCAATAGTACAGCCCAAAAATGTTGCTTGGGCATCCAAAATAGCAAACAACCGCATCTGCATCTACCTCTCCGCTAAATATGTAGTTGATCAATTTCTTAGCTCCCACAAATATATAAATATTGATGGTAACCAGATTGAAGTAAGAAGACTTATAACCCTGCCCAGAGACTCATCATATCTAATGTATGTCCTACTATACCTAATAGCATAATTGAAGAGCACTTAAAAACTATGGGTATAAAATCCGCCTCCAACATGACTTTTCTACGAGTAGGCATGCAAGACTCAGAATACAGCCACGTACTCAGCTTTAGTAGGCAAATGTTCATAAGTCCTTTAGAAAATGCATCAATTCCTGACTCATTTCTAATCTCATTCGACAATACATCATATCGACTATACATTTCCATAGATGGTTTAAACTGCTCCAGATGCAAGATTGTCGGACATCACGATTCTGACTGTCCTTCTTTATCATCATCAAGCAACTCAATTAATCAAATGGAACCTGACCACCACGTGAATATACATAATTCTACCAATGAAAAATATAATCAGCTACAAGATCAACCACGAAACCAATACCAAGAAGATACCGAAACATTAATGGAACCAGAACCCAATACCATACAAAATCACGCATCAGCTACAAAGGACCAAACCACTTCCTCAAAAACAAACAATGAATTAAAAATCTTGAATCAACCAAAAATATTCCAAGATAATTTCTTAATAATTGAAAGCGATAGAAAAACCACTGAAATTACTCCTGCAACTAAAAGATAAATATCCTCTCCTGAAATTCTTAAAAATGACCTACCTCCTCCCGATACACAAAAACCTAAAAAAAAGCCTAAAACCCAAGAAGATATTCCAATTATTCTAAATCAAACTAAAGAAAAAATTGAAAATAGAAACCCTTCCTTTACACTTACTTTTCATGAAATATGCGATTTTCTGGCAAATTGCCTTCACTCAAAACATCTTGAATGCATTGTTAAAAATTATTCAAATGAAAGCCAAGAAATAAAAGAAATTTTAAACTTTATATATTCTCAAATACAAAATAAAACTTTAAAAAACAATATCACCAGATTGAAGAAGAAACTGCTTCTCAACAGTCCTTCTTCTACTGACGAAACTGACCAAAACACATAAAGAGTTAATGGCCAGCACATTCATATTACAGTGGAACCCCAACGGTTATTTTACACATATAGAATCCATTAAGCTTCTTATACACGAATATATTTCTTTAGTCATATGCCTAGAAGAGACCCATTTCAAGCACCAAAATGTGACATTAAAAAATTATGTTCCTTTTCCAAGAAACCGAGTTGCAGATCACTCAAGCGGCGGAACAGCAATTTTTGTAAGGGATGACATAGAGTCAACTGAAATACAACTGCAAACAAATCTCGAAATAGTTGCAGTGTCAGTCACCCACAAAATGAAAATCAATATTTGCAATGTATACTTACCTCATCCTACTGATTTAGACATAACTGAACTAAGCAATGTTTTAAACCAAATTCCACACCCAAAAGTAATATTAGGCGATTTTAACTGTCACAACAGTACTTGGGGAAGTAACAAAACCGACAAATGTGGCAATCTCCTAAATAATCTCATTGATAATTTAAATTTAGTTTTACTAAACACTGGCAAATCTACTAGGTTCAATTCATACAATGGTACATTTTCTGCCATAGATCTCTCTTTATGCAGTCCGTCGCTAGCTCCTTTATTATACTGGGACACATTGGGGTATTTATATGATAGTGATTACTTCCCTATCACGATCACCATAAACACTAATGATAAATCAACTTTTCCAACTCACCAGACATTGAAAATAAAGTCAGCTGACTGGAATTTATATCGAACACTGATAGAAGAACAAACAAATAAATCTAATTTAACCAATAACGCAAACCAAAATCTTGAAATATTTAATAACATTATTATTTCTGCAGCAACAAGTCTAAACACGCTTTTAACGTTTACAAGAAACATAAAACTATCGAAAACCTTTTAAGGTTTAAAAATCTCAGAGCTCAAAGCAGACAATTAATCAAAAAAGCAAAATGAGAAAGTTGGAAAAAGTACGTAATGCGCAAACGCATTCAAACAAAGAAGATATTCCAGAAATACTAGCAGATATATACGAACTTAATTCTGGTGATTCTAATTACAGCCTATCCTTTCTAGAGCACAAAAAACTAACGGAGTCTTCAAATATACAAATCACAGAGAGTGACAATCTAATAAACAAACCAGTAAGTCTTCAAGAATTAGAATTTTGTTTAAGTGCTAAAAATTTGAGTCCAGGACCTGATGATATCCACCTTCTTTTCTTACGAAATTTTCCTCTAAATGCAAAGCTAATATTAGTTGATATTTTTAATAATATTTTTATTCATCATGACTTTCCTGATCTATGGTCTCAAGCAACTATAATTCCAATCCTTAAATATAATAAACCAAAAGATGATCCAAATTCCTATCGTCCAATATCACTTACGTGTTGTACCTGCAAACTTTTAGAAAAAATCCTTAATTATCGTCTTAAATGGTACCTCGAAAACAATAATCTAATAAGTATCAGACAAAGTGGATTTCGTACGGGTAGATCCTCAACAGACAATCTAATAACAATTGAATCAAGTATACATGAATCCTTTCTGCACAACCAAAAACTTATTGCCGTGTTTTTTGACATAAGAAAAGCGTTTGACACAACATGGAGACATCTTATACTAAAAACACTTCAAGAATGGGATGTTCAAGGGAACATGTTGTCCTTTATTAAAAATTTTCTAGAAACACGAACTTTTCGAGTTAGAACCAATGGATATACATCTTCCAGACGAGTACTTCAAAACGGCACTCCACAAGGATGTACTCTAAGTCCTACTCTCTTTCTAGTTGCAATAAATAGTATTATACATCAAATAAAACTACCTGTATTTACTAGCCTATATGCAGATGACTTAGTCATTTATCTAAGAACAAACAATGTAACCCTGGGAACACATATACTGCAAACTACCTGACACACAATTAAAAGCTGGTCGCAAAACACGGGTTTTATATTCTCTAGTGAAAAGACACGTTATTTTAGTTTTAGCAAAAGAAAAAATTATCCTAATGTTCAATTAACACTAAATGGAGTTGTCCTGAAACAAGCAGAAGAAATAAATTTCTTAGGACTTTCTTTTGATCGTAACTTAAACTGGGAAACCCACATCACCAATCTGCAACGTTCTTGCCAATCCAGAATTAATCTACTAAAGATGCTGTCAAATACCTCTTGCGGGGCAGATACAACAACCTTACTTACTCTATATAGGTTACTAATACGAAGTAAACTAGACTACGGCTGTTTATGCTACGATACTGCTAACAAAACATCTTTAAAAAAACTTGACTACATTCAAAATATGTGCTTGAGATTAGTTTTAGGTGCCACAAGAACTAGTCCAGTAAGTAGCTTACAAGTTTTGGCTAATGAACTGTCCTTAAGCCAACGAAGGCAACTCCTATCACTAAATTATGTTGCCAGAATTTCAGCAAAGAACAGCAACGTAACCTACTCAACAATACTTTGCAGAACAAATATATTGTCCGATCTTTACAGAAACATTGCAATAAAAAAAATACCATTTCCCGAACGAATAAAACGTATTGGTCTTAATTTAAAACAGTTCAGTCTTACTATGCCTATTCATGTAAATGTTCCTCCTTGGATGATTAAACCTCCAAAAATAAACACGTCTCTAAAAGAACTCCTGAAACAGTCCACACATCCTTTCCTTATACAGCAAGCTTATAAAAATGTAATATCCAAATACCCAACAACCCATCAAATCTTCACTGATGCTTCCAAATGTCATGAAGGACATGCTGCAGCCTACATCTACGAAAACGTTAAGTCTACGATACGAATCCCAACAAATTGTTGTATATATGCCGGAGAACTTACGGCAATTCACCAGGCCGTGAAAAAATGTTGTTCTATCAATGAAAGCAAATTTGTTATCATCACCGATTTAATAAGCGCATTACTTGGAATAAAACAGCTATATACAACTCACGCCATACTTCTCAAGATCAAAGAAGAGTTATCTTATCTACAGACTCAACAAAAAGATATTTTCTTTATCTGGGTACCTTCCCATATGGGAATAAGTGGTAATGAGGAAGTGGACTCTCTGGCAAGCAATGCAACCACCGACCAAAGTATTGCTATCATAAATCAAATGCCTTGGACTGATCACAAAGTAAATATCAAAGCCCACGTGTACAGAGCGTGGCAAACTACTTGGGATCACACTGCTAACAAACTCAAAGAATGTCTAAGTCAAGTAGGAACCAAACTCATCTTACCAAATAATAGAAAAGACCAAGTCATCATCAACCGACTCCGAATAGGACATACTTTCCTTACACACAAGCATATCTTCAACCAGGAGGCTGCTCCGATGTGTACCAAGTGCAACACTCAGTTGTCAGTGAAACATATAATTGTTGAGTGTCCAGTGTATCAGAACGAAAGAATTGCGTGTGCCCTTAGTGATAATTTAAAAAGTATACTAACGTCAAATTTACAGTCTTTATTAAGTTATCTTAAAATGACTAAACTATATACCAGATTGTAAAAAATATTTTTTTATGTAACAATATGTATCTTACTGTTTGTGTATGTCCCCCCGCTAATAACCCTTAGTGGTTGATGCGGGTATATTTGTTTAAATAAAAAAAAAATCTTGTAAATTATTGTTTTCAATTGCTAATGCCTTGGCTTCTATGTAATTCAATATTTAATCGTATTGGTTAACGTGCATAGATAAACTACACCTATCTGGATATTTCTTTGAATTACTTTTTTGAGAGGTAATACGGTCCTTTAATTACCTTGATGATTAACCAATGTATTGCAAATGACAATAGTGCAAGAAATACTATAGGCTATGTTAGACAATATAAATATTATCTTTTAATGTTTTATCTTTGAGTTTAGAGAAGACTGAATTTATCGTTAAAACTGTTTTATTTGCAAACTTAACGTCACCAACAGAGTTGAATATTCTTGTCAGTTTCGGTGTGATATTTTCTATATATGGTAATGTATAAAATTTTTTTTTGAAATAGGTGTGATAACTGTAGTATCACTTTCCTGCAGTGTTAATAGAACGTTACAACTAGAAACAGTTGGTATAGGATTCTAAGGTTTTTTGTTTAAGTGATGTATCTGAAATTTGTATGACCCTACATTTCATTTGTTTAAGTAAGTTTTATTTATAGAATGCTTCTGATAGGACGTAATACTTAAATACCTCCCTAAGGCCATAGATTTTCTGTACCAATACATCAATACTCTGGGTCCAAAAAGGGGACAGATTGTGATTCGTCTTTAACCTCAATTGTAAACTGGATGTATGTGTGAGAACAATTAAAAACGATCAGTAGTTCCTCTTTTTTATCTCTTTTTAGCAACATATATCTAGATGCCTGTGTTAGATTTGTACACAAACATTGGAGTGATATAAGTAGACACTATAAGATGGGCATAAGTAGTTTCACTGACTTGATTCCTTTTCTTTTGAATAATAATTATTTCACTGATGAAAAACAAATTATAAAATAAAATTGGTGTACTCCTGTGGGGGCCAAGATTTTCACTATCTTACCTAATTGTGTTACGGATGATTAGCTAGATATTGTGATCGCAGTCTTACTTTTGCGGCTTTTATTAAAAGCCGCAAAAAGCCTTATTTTATTAAGTTTTATTAAAAATATGTAGATGACCTAATAGTAGCCATCATCATCATCATCATCATCATCATGATCATCATCATCATTCTGACTTTACAACACTGCGTGGGTCCTCGCCTCCTAAAGAGTTTCTCTTCAGTCATCCCTATCCATCGCCTTCCTATACTCAAACATACGTCTTCCCATATTTCATATGTCTTCATCGATGTTATCAAATCAAGAAACCTTATTCTGATGGGCCTTCCTCTTCTTCTCTGATCAATGGATCTATCAAGCAGCGTTTTTCTAGCTGGGTCATTTTGTTCCATCCGCATTACATGCCCTATCTTCCTCAAACGTCCCATCTTAATATGTCTTATGATATCTGGTTCTTGGTATATTCTTTAAAGTTCGAAGTTATAGAAGCCAAGCTATTAGCAATTGAAAACAATTATTTTAAAATATTGTTTTTTGAGATGGATTTTATCTCTGAAACAGAGAGAAAACCGTAGACAAGAAATCTGACATCAGCCACCTAAGTGAGATTTACTCATATTTACAGTTTTAGATAAAGGAGTTCAATGAAAAAAGGAAAACTACATCGAAATAATGTAGATTCTAGTGTAGAAATCTAAAAATCTAAAAGTTGTAAAAAATCTAACATTACAGATAACAAAATATACTAATTATAAATTAAAGTACAAATAATAAATTTTAAATTACAAAATAATATATATATATATATATATATATATATATATATATATATATATATATATATATATATATATATATAAGAATAAGAAAAAAGAAGTACTTGTGACTCGTTTGGAACAAATATATAACTGTTTTGGATGGGTTGGAGTCAATAATAGGGCTATTGGTTAACTATTTTTTTATTCTCGAGCTTTCAATTGTGTTTACAATTATTATCAAGAGCTAAAAAAGACAAAATACTTACAAGGTTGAACTAAAAAGAAAAAACAATTTTTGTTAACTTACCAAATAAAAATTAGTTTGGTAAGTAAAAATCACTGCTTACATGTTCAAAATATTTAATATAAAAATGTTTTGATCTAACAAATGTTTCTCCGAAAATTTTTTTATAATTTTGAAAACATTTTTTTAATATAAAAATAATTGAATTTATAAATAATTATAAAAATATTATTTATAAAATTAATTTATAAATAATATTGCTATTTTAACTTATTTATAAATTCAATTATTTTTATATTAAAAAAATGTTTTCAAAATTATAAAAAAATTTTCGGAGAAACATTTGTTAGATCAAAACATTTTTATATTAAATATTTTGAACATGTAAGCAGTGATTTTTACTTACCAAACTAATTTTTATTTGGTAAGTTAACAAAAATTGTTTTTTCTTTTTAGTTCAACCTTGTAAGTATTTTGTCTTTTTTAGCTCTTGATAATAATTGTAAACACAATTGAAAGCTCGAGAATAAAAAAATAGTTAACCAATAGCCCTATTATTGACTCCAACCCATCCAAAACAGTTATATATATATATATATATATATATATATATATATATATATATATATATATATATATATATATATATATATATATATATATATTATATATATATATATATATATATAACTAATAATTTTATGTAATACCCGTATGTCCTTAAAGAGTTTGATTGTATTTGATACATTAGAGTTTAAAATATTTTTAAGCTTATTTGCTTGTTCTGGTATGTTGTTGATGGCTCTCTCGTAGGAATTAAGAGAGCATTCAATCAATATATGCTAGAGAGTTATTGGACATTCACAGTAGGAACATTCAGGTGGCAGCTCTTTTGTTATGAGATGCTGGTGAGTTAAGAGCTTAGGCGCAAAATTTCGGGCCAATGCTTTTTAAATGCATTCATTTTTTTCGAATCCTAAAAAAACTAATAAGTATTTTTGAAAAACTTAAAAGCAGAATGAAAGAATACATTATTACTGAGGGCCGAAAGTCCCTAAAAACTTCTATAATGTTTATTTTAATAAGTTACAGGGGTGAAAAAAAAAAGAGAAAATTTGGTGTGATTTTTAATTTCAAATATCTCATTCAAAAAAACTTTTTGTTTATTCTAAGGAACTTTAGGCCCTCGGTAATAATGTAATCTTTCATTCTGCGTTTAAATTTTTCAAAAATATTTGTTAGTTTTCTCAGGATTCGAAAAAAATGATTGCATTTAAAAAGCATTGGCCCGAAATTTTGCGCCTACGCTTCGGTTTATAATCACCGGTTGCCTTCTATTTTCTGGAAATTGCAGTTTAGTGCCAATAAAAAATTCTAGTTTTAATATTTTTAAGTTTAGCCGTAGTAGAATTCCACATTTTTTGCCAATTTTTTATACAATGCTGTTTTATACTGAGCTGGATATTATGGAATGGAATTGTTGAAATTATTTCAGTTTACTCGTCAGTGAGAGCTTTCGCGATGTATCGCGATATTTTGCCAATGTATCCACTTTTTCATTTCCTGCGATACTTGTGTGCGACGGTACTCACAGAAATTTAACTTTTGCATGTCTGTTTTGTAGGTGGTAAAGTGCCAATTGTATTTGTTGCAGAATAGAATGTGCTGGATATATTTGCCTTAAGCTTTGAAGAACAGATAAAGAGAGTAATGGGAAAAAAGCATGTTTTGAGCTTGCATGTCTAATGCCTTAAAAATGGCGATTGCTTCACTCGTAAAAATGCTGCAGATTTGAGTGATCCGAATTTCATATTTAGTATTTCCTATACTGGAAATATCGCTGCATGTCCATTTGTAGTTCTTGATGCATCAGTAAAAATATTGTTATAGCCAGTGTATTCTAATATCCGTTCTTGATATAGTTTGTTAATCATTATAGGATTTGTGGTACTCTTTGGATAGGCCGTAAGAGATATGTCAATAGTGGGAGAATTAAAAAAACAAAACTATGTCTCGTTAAACGTTCTTTAAGGGGTGGATATTTTAATTGTTAATGGCAATGTCTAGGTGGGTGTGTTTTATAAAGAAGTGGGTAGCTTATGTTATTAGGTTTGGAAGACCATCTCGCAGCATAATTTAAATAAATGTGTTGTTTTCGTATTGATAGGGGGGGGGGGGTTCATCAAGGATAACTTGAAAACTTGAAACAGGACTAGTTCGGTAAGCATCCAGAACAAGTCTTAAACATGTACTTTGTATAATATATCTAGTTTTTTAAGAATATGATTACTCGGAGTTGAATGGCATATTGCACCATAATCCAGTTTACTTAGGATTAATTATTGGTATATATGCAGCAATGTTATAGTGTCCCTATTTTGCTCCCCAAGATCGGTTTGATAGCATTTAAAGAAGATTTATTTTAGTTTGACAGGAAACGACTAGGTTTTTAATATGTTCTGACCATCTTAACTGACTATCCAGTCTCAGGCCAAGAAAGTCAATGCTCTCTACTTGTTTTAGGTTGATACCATTTAGAGTAAGTGTTGTTTTGAAATCAGTTTGTCTTTTACTGAATATGATGAAACGAGATTTATTACTTGAGATAAACCAGTTTTTCGGGACCAGTCTTTAAGTTTATGCAGAAATGATTGCATAATTTTTGAGGCTAGTGTAATATTACAGCTACTAGTAAATACATCTAAGTCATCTGCATACAGACTTGCTTTCAAAGGTAGCTTTATCACTTGTGCGATATTATTAATTGCTATTAAGAATAGAGTGGGGCTTAAAGTTGAACCCTGTGGAATTCAGTTCTGAAGACATTCTGATTTTGAAGTGATTCCATTCACGCGTACTTGGATTACTGTATTATTCATTAAATGTTTTGTATCAAATGCTTTATTTATATAAAAAAATATGGCAATTACTTTCTGGTGATTTGTGAAGGGCTCACATATATTATTGTTAATAGCTACTAAGGCATCATGAGTTGATCTGTCTTTTCTGAAACCACTTTTGATCGGGCTTAATAATTGTTTTTTTTAAATAACGATATTAATCTGTTCTTTAAAATTTTTTTCTAGTAGTTTACATGTATTATTTGAGAGAGAAATTGGTCTATAGCATGGATGCACAGACTGCGGCCCGCGGGCCGCATGCGACCCGCCGGCCGAATACTGGTGGCCCGCCGACAGCAAAAATAATACTCTTGTACATTCGAAAACTATTGAATTCTATTCCAGAATAAAACCAAAAAAAAAATATGTTCGAAAAGTAATTTAAATCTTGCGCGCGCTATTTGAATCTAGTGCCCAAAAATGCTCAAAAGTGCCCAAAAAAGTCAAGTAACATCGCTTGCTGCCTTTATATAAAGTTTAAAATAGTAGAGAACTCAAGAATGTTCTAGCGCGGTGCGAGCAAGCGAGATAGCAGTACCTAGGGTCTCGAGGCCACGCCCCTCGACCAATGGTGACGTAGGAACGTACCTCGTGTCTCTAGACCACGCCCCTCGGCCAATGGTGGCGTAGGAACGTCCTCCCATGTCTTGCTGACCAATGGTGGACGTCCTCGTGACGTCGGAACGTGTCGTCGACCAATGGCAGCATAGCAGCGTCAGTGGTGGGAATAGCAACACCCACTGCGATCAATGACAGCTCAGAATTTGAATAAACATCATAGAAATGGCGGTATAGCGATGAGGGACCAATGGTGGCATAGTAACGCCCTCCTCGTGACGTCGGAACGTGTCTTCGACCAATGAAAGCATAACAGCGTCAGTGGTGGGAATAGCAGGCCAATGGTGGCATAGTAACGCCCTCCTCGTGACGTCGGAACGTGTCGTCGACCAATGACAGCATAGCAGCGTCAGTGGTGGGAATAGCAGGCCAATGGTGGCATAGGAACGTCCCCCAATGTCTTGCTGACCAAGGGAGGACGTCTTCGTGACGTCGGAACGTGTCGTCGACCAATGACAGCATAGCAGCGTCAGTGGTGGGAATAGCAGGCCAATGGTGGCATAGGAACGTCCCCCAATGTCTTGCTGACCAATGGTGGACGTCCTCGTGACGTCGGAACGTGTCGTTGACCAATGGCAGCATAGCAGCGTCAGTGGTGGGAATAGCAACACCCCCAGCGACCAATGACAGCTTAGAATTTGAATAAACAACATAGAAATGGTGGTATAGCGATGAGGGATCAATGGTGACATAGTAACACCCTCCTCGTGACGTTAGAACGTTTTCCTCGACCAATGATGCCACAGAAACGTGTCTTCGACCAATGGTGGACATCCTCGTGACGTTGGAGGCCAATGGTATGCATCAACGGCCAATGAGAAAGACGTGCATCGACTAATGGTGGAGTCGTACCACAATATTAACGAAAAGACGCCCCCAGTCGCCCCCATTCCCCCGAAAAGACGCCCCCAGTCCCCCCATTCCCCCCGAAAAGCCGCCCCCCAATAATAACGAAGCTACACGTCAACGTAACCAATGAGAACGATGTTCAATCGCTGGTCGGTGACTGCTTTCTATGAATTGACAAAGAGAAGAAGACGAATGACAGACAAAGAGAGCAATTTTTCCTCGTATTTTTTGTAATTAAAACCTACAACCATTAGCGTAAAACTTCTAAATTTTTTCAATTTATATTTTACGAGTTACCTCGTATATATTTTATCGATTACCATAATAACAAAAATTCGTTTATTTTTCAATTTATACTTTACATGATCAGTTGAAATCTTTATAAAATAGATCTTGCTACTGAGAATAATGACATCATCGGATACGCCGGCTATTAAAAATTTCTCACGCGATCACGATATATAGCCGGAAAACACGTGCACACTCCAATTCCATTATTTAATGTGAGATAAAATATTTTCGCATGGAGGCAGGAAACAGGTGCACATTCCGTTCTATTTAATAATTAAGCCCAACATGTGATGCATAAATGAATAGTCTTACGAAATATTGCGCAACATAGTTTTAGCGTGGGAGAGGCAGTTAGATAAAGAGCAGATGCTCTACATATCATCAGTTCAATTCTGATCATCCTTCAGACAAATTGTGTGTTTTGTGCAGCGTCAGCAATTATACAAAGTACCGTTCGGAGAAGTTCTGTGTTTGTGAAGTGCCGGCAATTATATATACAAAAAGTAAGTTTTATAATACTTATCCTTTTTTATATCATTTAGAATTCATCATTATCTTTACTAATTTCCAATTCTTAATAATTTTTCTGATTTAAACATTTTATTCAAATTACTTGGTTATATTCTCTGTTCTAAAAAAAATGTTTGTAAATAGTGCGGTATTTGTAATTTTTTGTTTCTATGAAAGTTTTGTTAGTTAAAACTATTTCATTGTTAAATTAAAAAATATACATATTATAATAGATAGAATTTTTGTAAAATAATATTGCTAGTCAAAGATATTTCACTGTTAAATTAAGAAATTGCTAGTCAAAGATATGTTACTGTTAAATTAAGAAAATACATATTGTTGCAGATGGACCTAAAAAAGATTAATGAATCCTCTCTGCTTACAGAGAAGAAAATCAAGACAATTAGAAAGCTGAACAGCCTACCCGTAGGAGTACCCCAGAAGATAATTGCGGCAAGAGAACTCGATACGAAATTTGGGGAATCCATCCTTATTGAATTAGAAAAGGAGGTGACGTTCTTGCCGCAAAGGGTGGTTGAACTCTACAGCCCGCATTTGGAACATTTCAGCGAGGGAAATTACAGCTTGGTGTTCCGAGGAAACGTTGCCACTGGAAAGGTGCAGCCAGCCGCCTCGTTTGAAATAATAGAAAATTAGAGGATTAAGAAAATATTGGTGAGTTTTTCATTTATTGATTTATTGCTTTTTACTTAATCATGAGTAACATTGGTGATCTTAGTAGTGACATTGTACAACATTTAATTAAAGCGCGTGATGTTTTGTTTCGAAATTATACACCGCGAGAAGCGAACATTTGGTTAAATCACATTAAAAGGCATTTGACTTTGTTTACTAAAGCGATTCGGTGTGGGGACTTGGAATTAGCTAAATTACGGCAACTACAGACAAACGCGGGGCATTTAAAGACAATTAAATCGGAAATTCAAAATTTCGGTCTTCGCGTGGGTGGTGGAATTACTAAACATCGTCGGGTTAAATGGGAAGATGTAAATTCCGCATTCAAGAGTAGAATCAGAACAGGTATAATTATTAATCTAGGACACAAAGATTTAATGCAATTTTTCGGGGATTGTTTTAAGTTATTTAGAATTCGAATTAAAAACATTTTAAAAAAATTAAATATGATAAAATGTAATATGACATTATGTGGAGAATTTATTAGAAAATCAAATCAAGGAGGTGATATTAACCAATTTAAATATTTTAATACCAAAAACGAAGCCATAGACGCAGGAACGGACTTGGTTTTATGGTTTCACACAAACATAGTCGATAAATTAATGTCTAAGCTATCGGAATTTGAAGAAACGGGATCAGGGTGGGCTTTGAAAAAAATAGTTTCTTTAGAAGTCAATATAAATAAATATGAAGTGGGAAATGGAGCTTCGTCATTCATTAGACTACCAGAACAAATCCAAAAGAAGCACGCATGTATTAATATCAAAAACGATGATGAAGCATGCTTTTTTTGGAGCATAGTTTCAGCGATTTATCCAGCTAAATGCAGTTTAGATCGTACATCTTCATATCCACATTATGCGACTGTCTTAAATATCGATGGGCTAGAGACACCTATGACTATAAAGGGTATTTCAAAATTTGAAAAGTTAAATAATATTTCTGTAAACGTGTACGGGTTAGAAATGAATGTTGCTAAAGAGAGAACATTTTACGTAACAACGCCGGTAAGGCTATGCAAAACCAAATTAACTAAAGATGTAAATTTATTGATTGTACAAGATAAATATTTTCCAAAATTGAATGACTACGAAGCACCTATGGCTCACGATGAAGACGTCCTCCATTGGTCAGCAAGACATTGGGGGACGTTCCTATGCCACCATTGGCCTGCTATTCCCACCACTGACGCTGCTATGCTGTCATTGGTCGACGACACGTTCCGACGTCATGAGGAGGGCGTTACTATGCCACCATTGGCCTGCTATTCCCACCACTGACACTGCTATGCTGTCATTGGTCGACGACACGTTCCGACGTCACGAGGAGGGCGTTACTATGCCACCATTGGCCTGCTATTCCCACCACTGACGCTGCTATGCTGTCATTGGTCGAAGACACGTTCCGACGTCACGAGGAGGGCGTTACTATGCCACCATTGGTCCCTCATCGCTATACCGCCATTTCTATGATGTTTATTCAAATTCTGAGCTGTCATTGGTCGCAGTGGGTGTTGCTATTCCCACCACTGACGCTGCTATGCTGCCATTGGTCGACGACACGTTCCGACGTCACGAGGAAGTCCACCATTGGTCAGCAAGACATGGGGGGACGTTCCTACGCCACCATTGGCCGAGGGGCGTGGTCTAGAGACACGAGGTACGTTCCTACGTCACCATTGGTCGAGGGGCGTGGCCTCGAGACCCTAGGTACGTTCCTACGTCACGAGGGGGGCGTGACCTTGACCCATGAGGATACGTACGCTTGACGATCGACGTGTGACGTCACTTCCGCTCCAGAAGGAACACTATCTATCTACTCATTCAAGATTCAGAAACAGCTACAGAAGTTAGTTATGAAATTTCTCGAATGATAGCAAAGTGAAGTCGCCCCTTCAATGATGGCTATTTTGTAAAAGAATGCATAGAAATTGCCGCTAAGAAAATGTGTCCAGAAGCATCAAAAAAGTTTGAGAAAATTCAACTGAATCGTATGACTATCCAAAGACGAATATTTTTTTTGTCAGGTAATATTGCGGAACAATTAATTAAAAAAACTAAGATCATTGAATTTTTTTCATTAGCACTCGACGAATGCACTGATATTAGTTCCACAGCTCAACTTCTCATATTCATACGAGGTGTTACTCAAGATTTTGAAGTCTTAGAAGAGTTATTAGGAATCTGTTCATTGAAAGGTCAAATCAAAGGAGTTGATATACTCAATGTTCTTTTGGATGAGTGTTCAAAAACTGATTTGGACTTATCAAAATTATCGGGAGTTGCGACTGACGGTGCTCCTTCGATGATTGGTGTTAATTCCGGGCTAGTTACTTTGCTGAAAGCATCTGCAAGAAAAAAACATAAACGCTGAAGATCTTATGCAGTTTCACTGCATTATACACCAAGAAGCCCTCTTCTTCTAAAAAAATTGAATTTCAAAATGTCATGAAAGTGGTAGTTTCGATTGTAAATTTCATAAAATCACGAGGACTCAATCACAGACAATTCAAACAATTCCTTGATGACATCGAAAGCGAATACGGAGATTTACTGTATTATACAGAAGTAAGGTGGCTAAGTCGTGGATTGACACTGAAACGATTTCTAAATTTAATAAAAGAAATTGGAATATTTCTGGCGGAAAAGCAAAGGGATATCCCGGAACTTAAAAATCCTGATTGGTTGTGTGATTTGGCTTTTTTACGATGGCCAAGATTTACGCAACAAATTCAACGAAGGAGACTTGCTGAACTTTTACCGCTGCATTGATAAAAATATGTACGAAGAGTTGCACATAAACGCTCTGAAATGTGCCAGCTTCTTTGGTTCTACCTATATATGTGAACAAACTTTTTCAATACTAAATAATAATAAAACAAAAAATCGAAATCGCCTTGCAAATGAAAGTTTGGAAGCAGTTTTACGTGTTGCTACAAGTAAATTTGAGCCAAATATAAAAAAGATTGTAAGCACTATGCAGTGCCACGCTTCAAATTAATAAATTATTTTTTAATTTTAATAAATTATTATCAATTCTTTATTGTCTTTAATTACCTATACTTCTGGCGGCCGGCCCGCCATCAGTTCATCATTTGCCCGAGTGGCCCCTAGTCTTAATAAGTCTGTGCATCCCTGGTCTATAGGAAAGAGGGTCAGTTTTTTATCTGTAAGGTTTTAAAATTGGAATAATTTTTGATTCAGACCGGATTAAAGGAAATTTTTTATTAAGAAATATGTGATTGAAAATATCTAAGGGAATTAATTTTCCTGTGTACGGCAGGATTTGTAATTGGAAATTCTTGATATGTGATGGAAAAATTTAGTAAATTATTGGTATCTTTTATAGATATTTCTGTCATTTCACATTGATTTTTAAAATCTAAAAATTCGGGATTATAGTTTGCATTGCTCGAATTTGTCTTATATACAAATGACATAATATTATTACTAATTTCTTGTTTGGAAGATATTAATTTGTTTTCATAATGTTACGATAATAAATATCATGGCCTATAAAACTGTATATATATATTATGACTAATTCTGTTTTGTTGTAGTCATTTTGGCATTTGTTTACTAGAAGCCTCTAGACCCGAATTATGATGAGTCATGAGCCACGACTCGAGGGTTCCAAGCAGTTGAAAAACTAGTTTTAGCTGTTGACCTCCTTCTAGTTTATTCGATGGCGTTCCCGTTATTCTTGTCAACACCACCAACAATGTTCGAGTCTGCTATAAGGAATTCCGGAACTAACGGAGGTTTATATAAAAGAGAAATTTTATATGGAAGATCAGTTAATATCTGAAGACCCGCAGCCGCGATTTTAATTGTTATGTTCGCCTAAAATAAATTACTTATGTATTCTTAGTGGTTAATAGACTTATATAAATTATTGTGCTTTTTAATAAATTAAAATAAGAACCTTTTAATAAAGACATTATAAATTAATAAATCTCATAACAATAAGAAAGAGTATTAATGTGAATTGAACTTTTTTCCCTTTGAGTGTTCGTACTTTATTCCAGACTTGTCATAGGTGTTGATAAACTTATAGTAGAGACATAGTTTGACCATGTTTCTTTTTTATTTTTTTAAGATATTTAGTTGTTGCCCTAAGTTTTTTTTAAATTGTTAACGTTTTCTGGTGTTTTATGTCTTTTTAAAACATTAAATCTTAGATCTTAGCATTGACCTTAGAGTTCGAATAGCATCTTGCTACATCTTTCCTGTCCTGCTGTATGGAATGGAAGCGTGGACTCTAACCGAGGCTATCCCTAGACGCTTGACAGCCTTTGAGATGTGGGTATACAGACGACTACTGAAAATAAGCTGGGTCGACAGAGTTAGAAATGAGGAGGTCCTTAGACGGCTAAACCAAACAACACAACTGGTCAATATAATAAAGAAACGCAAGCTGGAATACTTCGATCACATTATGAGACACCCTGAAAAATATGATCTTTTACGTCTGATCATTCAGGGAAAGATCCAAGGTAATCGTGGTCCTGTTAGAAGAAGAACATTATGGCTGAAAAATCTAAGGCAATGGTATGGAAAAATCAACTACATCGTTATTTAGAGCTGCTGTCAATAAAGTCACGATAGCGAATATGGTAGTCAACATGATATCCAACGATCGATAACGGTCATGGAACTAGAAGAAGAAGAAGAAAACATTATGGCTAGATTTCATAGCTAGAGCCATTTCTTCGTTCCACTATGGTACCGGTTTTCGTTTACTGGGTTTTGTTTTTCCCACTGCAATATAACCACATTTTATGATAGTATCATTGAAATGATAATGAGTAGAATCTATGCTATCATCTGGAATAAAGTTTGTAAGATAATTATTTATTAGATCACTATATAAGTCCCAGTTTGCAAAGTTTAATTTCCATTTTTGGTAAACAGGAATATGTGGTTCATCGTGCTGAATGGTTTGAATTGTTAGAGGAAAATGGTCGCTATTATACAAGTAATCAAGACTGTTTCAAGAGAAACTTGCAGTTAAAGAGTGATCACACTACAATATATTAATGGCAGAGAAAGTACTCTTGTGGGAGCTAAAATGAGTAGATTTACCAGTATTCATTAATATTATATTTTAAATATCTACTAGTTTCTGAAGAAGTTTTCCACATTTGTCCGTCTTTATACCGTTTTATTAAGGAAAATTTATTTCTTTGGTCTTTTGTGTGGACAAAATATTTTTTTCTAATGATAGTTGATCAGATAGTATGTTTTTAGCGCTAGCAATTTGAACTTTAGCATGGTAAGTATCCATTAGGGAGGTTGTTGTACCGGTGGAACTACATTCTCGGGTTAATATTGATTATTTATGTTGAGCGTTGTTTGTTGATATGTTGATGGACAATCGGTTTCCCGATGTCATTTTGTTACACGCTCAGTACAAATTAAGTATATACGGTAATTGGTGTGGTCATACGAGATTGTAACAAAGTCTGGGATAAGAATATTATCATCAGGAGTAACAAATATCTGGCGGCGAAAGCTTAAAACATGGCTATATTCAGTATCCAGCATTCCTACTTTCAAAAAGTTATTTGAGATACTGTTTGAAATTATAGTTTTTTTAGTTTATATTTTACTACGTTAGTTTGACGTTAGTACTGCTGAGGTAAATACATACTCTATTGTTGAAGATACGTGAGGCGAATAGAGTATTTTTCGGTTGCAATAAATTTCCCACAGCAATAATTTATTCATGAATTACGTAATTGATACTAGAAAGGACAACAGCTTGTTCTTTTGTTGGGTGTTTGAAGGAGGTAAGGGCACTGGAATATGTATTTGGTTGGTTGGTATGGTGAGAAGTCGAAGCATCTCCATCAGGGTTGTCATCCATTTTTAAATTTATTTTTTATACTTCCCCAACTTCTCTTCTCGAGACGGTTCTGTGTCGAAAATCACAAGGTTCAAAAGGTAAGAACAAAAAAAGTGGTTCTTATCGGTAGTCTCGATACCAGCTTTTGAGGTTACGGTATTGATCGATAGGTAATAATTTAGAAAGATGCTACATACAGTTATGATTTATAACACAAACTAACACACTAACTATACTGGTTTTTAAAATAAATATTTCGATGGCTTAATCTGCAAAGAAGCTAACTCCACTTTTTTCGTAATATCGTTTTATTTGTTTATCGCTTTCTTTACCCAGCTATATATCAGTTCACAAACCGCTAACTTCCAATTTTTATCGTAAACCTTTCAAATAGCCTGCCCAAAAGCAAGCTACCTCCATGCATAGGACCCCCACTACGGTAAAAGTGTCAGCTTCGTGTGGCGCCAACGGTTAGAAAGTAGTTTAAACGTGGAATCGTGCCCATACGGTTGTTATCAAAACAGGCGCTTTATGATTATTATGTTTCGGACTGGTGTTCTAAAACAACGTATTGCCTGTATCGGTGGCAAAATTTAATAACACTTTAGATACGGAAAACATATCAATATTTCATCCTTAAAAAGACGCCTGCGAAAAATGCATGTCATATAAATTGGGTTTTGTATCTGAAGATGAATACAAGAAAAACACAACAAGAAAAGAGCAGGTTCGTACTGAAAAAGAAAAGCATAAACACTGAGAAGATTACGTATTTGCAGTTGATTTTCAGGCTCTGCTACAGCACCAAAATCTAATGTATTATCACTGTATTACAAATCTAAACTTAATGTGCATAATTTTTGTGCATTGGATTTAAAAACTAAAGAAGCATACTGCTTTTTATGGAATAAGACAGAAGGAGGAATTTCCGCTGAAGACTTTGCTTCTGTCATTTCATACTTTATTATAGATAAAGTTCTACCACAAATCTTGGACACCACAGACAAAAAAGTAGTGATTTACAGCGACGGATGCGCAGCTTAAAATCGAAACGTTACGGTCTCAAATGCTTTGATAAATGTGGCGATGACCAGAAACATCGTTATTGAACAGAAGTACCTTGAAGTAGGTCACACACAGATGAAGGTAGATTATATGCATGCCTACATGGAAAAAAACCTTCGAAATAAAATGATTAATGTACCTGCTAACTACATTGGTATTTGCCGAAGTGCTCGCAAAAATCCAAAACCATACTACGTTGAATATTTAGCACATTCATTCTTTAAGTCGTTTAATGATGGCAAATTTCTTAAATCCATTCGACCTGGAAAAATGAAGGGGAATTTCGAGGTACATTTTTTTCTTCACCTTTGACAGGTAAGGTAGTAAAAATTATTAATTTTTCTTGTCAAGGTTAATAAAATCAGAGCTCTGACATAAACGTATTTTATAAAGTAAATTTTGAAGAAGAATGGAAGTTACTTATACAACGGCGTGAAAAAATGACTAATCCAAAGGAGTTTGCTCAACTGCCGAACTTCTATTCTGATAGATTGCCATTAACAATCAGAAAGTTCCAGGATCTTCAAGATCTAAAAACCTCCATCCCAACTGATTATCATTCCTACTACAATAATCTAACTCATAAATAAACATTTTTTTTAAACAATCTAAGTTTTTTATACTGTAATATTTTATTTTTTCTTGATACTTTTAAATTTTAGTTTTTTATATTAATTTGTTTTAAAAGATGTTCAAAAAAACAGGCTAACTCCTTTTTTCTATTTCTTACTGAATATGTAAAGAAGCTAACT